>NC_090928.1:305481071-306777571 GCF_040938575.1 Ambystoma mexicanum
GATAATATTTGCTAAACATATGACAATGCGGGATTTCCCTGGTTCTATCATTGAATTTACATATAATAAGTCGCACTGCGAAATTCACTCCTCTTTGTGGGTATTCCCTGCTGCCATACCAAAGGGTAACATGTCTGTGATTACTGAACACCTTTTGGCCCGCAAGGAAACTAAAGGCTGTAACGTAAAGAGTGCGTGTGTGTATGCGCGCAAGCGTATACTACCATCAGCCTCCATTGATCTGTGGCATGCAGGTTATAAAGATCACAACATGTTCATCTTCAATAGTAGCCAGTGGGGGAGCTAAAAGCCTAAATTACCACTTAACAAAAGCTATTCAGTTTGCTTTGCCAGTCGCAGCAGGGCTCCCCCCTTCCTCCTCTCCACACGTGTGTTTGTGTTTGGTGGAAGCAAGAGGTGGCATTTCAGTGGAAAGTATGTTGAAAAGCCCAATTCTGGCCATGGGTGCCTGGTTTTGTTTGTGATGATAAATTGATAATTTATGACCTTTTAGAAAATGTTTGTTAAGATTGGTTAACTCCACCTGCTATACCGCGATAACCATGATATACCGTCATTTGGCAAGAAGTTTATCGTACCGTCATAAAACGAATACCGTGACACCCCTAATGCCCTAACATACCGAATGCATTTGGTCGCATTGACCATTATTGTGAATGCAGTCTTTCCTATGATGTGATTTAGATCATTCTGATTTGCTGCTTTCATGTGCTATTTTTATTTTATTTTTTATTAAAATGCATTTGGTTTGTATCTTAAACCTTACATTTGTGATTCGGCTAAATTAACATTGTCCTTATCATGGAGTCTTTAACTTTAATACTCTGGGTTACTGATACAGTTTTCATAAGTAATGGTTTCCCAGAATTGGATGATGGTAGCAACCATCTTTCTGTTTCCGGATTTGGCTCCATTGTTCTTCAGTTTCCATTTCGACGGGAGCACTTTGGTATTTGCCGCTGTATATAAGTCGTTTCTGATTAAGTGGCTCGCATTCCGTTATTACATGGTATAAAGTTTGTTTTCCCCAAAGTTGGGCAGAATCTACAATCACTATTTGCAACTTTGTTTTGGGTCCATTTCTCCAAGACTTCTCTTGTGGGGAGAAGATTCAGCATCAGTCTTAGCAACTTGTCACAAATTCTTCGATCTGGATATAGGCTGAGGTAGTGGGGTAATTGATCAAGTGCCCTTGATCCACCATTGCACTTTAAATTCAGCTTATATCGGTCTTTCTGATCATGAGTGGCAATCCAATCTAGCCGTACCATCTTTTTTTTTTTTTCCTCCGTTTTGAGGCATTCGCGTCAGTGTCTCCAATGAAATTTCCTTTTTGTTGCATATGCTCATGGCTACTTCCTTCCATGTTATTAGTACAGTGTCATTAACCTTTAAATGTGAAGTTCTCAAGATGTCCAGGTCCGGGATCTTTTTTTCCGCTGTTCAGCTTTCTGAATAGATTCAATGTTTTCCATTCTACTATTGATTCGAGCGATTGAAGGCCCAGCTCATAGCGTATACGGGACATCGGCATAGCTTGTGGCAGGCCAAGTATTTTCTGCCAGTAAATCGCTTCCAGCTTTGTCCATATGGTTCGATTCAGCTCAGTAAATAAGAATAGCTGTCACCTTTTGTTTGTAAAAGGCTAGCGCTGGCTTGAGAGAAAATTTCCCAAATTTCCTATGGATCATCAGACCCTGTTGTGCTAGGGCTTTCGTTTTGGACTTCAAATGCTGTGACCATGGAATTTCTGTTGGTGATTGGTTGATCCAGATTCCTAAATATTTGTAGGTTGAAACCTGTGCCAATTTTTCTTTTTGTAAATAATATGAAAATATTATTTTTCCCTTTTTGCTTTCTACATGTCAAAGACATTTTTGTCTTCTTGATATTTATTGAAAGTTTGTTTTTGTCCATATATTCTTGTGCTTAGTTGAGTGCGGTTTGTAGCCCACACAGTGTTTTTGCCAGAAGAATGATGTCCTCCTGCGTAGATCAAACAAGGTACCGCAGTCGCGTTTAATTTCGGAGGGTTTATGTTGGGTACATTTATGGCCACTTCGAAATCCGACGTGAAGAGACTAAATAGAGCTGCAGCCAATGGACATCCTTGCTTTAGGCCGTACCAAGTATTGATTCGGTTAGTTATGATGCCATCAGCTGTCATCCTCACTTGGATTTTGGTATTCGTATACAAGAGTTTGATGGGCTCGAGTATGTCGCTGGGGCATCTCCATTCCTCGAGTTTGGCCCAGAGCAAGTCTCGATTCATTTTGTTGTAGTCGAGGCTCAGATCTACAAACGCTACCACTATATGCGTTTTGGACCTTTCCGCTTCGTGCTTCATCAGGTTTAGAATTGTCAGGTTTGCACTCGTGCCAACATTGCTTACAAATCCAGTCTGTCAAACTGCTAAATGGTTTGTTTTTGACTAAATATTTAGTTTTGTAAGTAAAAGGTTGGCAAAGATTTTCCCCAAAGTGTCCAAGAGTGCCAGTGGTCGATAGTTCATCGGATCCTTGGATGATCCTTGTTTGTATGATTAGTAACAATGAGTGTTGCTAATTGCCATGAATCTGGGACGCTTTTGGTGCGATTAATAAGGTCAATGATTTCTCCACAAAAATGGGCCCAGATTTCAGGATTCTTTTTTAATGTGGCGTTCGACATGCCATCTGGTCCAGGAGCTCTTGATGCATTTAGTTTTTTAATTGTGTTGGTCGTAACTCACACTCCATGTCTTTTCCGTGGGGAGCGAGGATTTGTTCACGACTGTTGATCTTTCTTGGTATAGCTCAGTGAAATACTTTACCCAAGCTGAATCGGGGACGTCCACTATCATCGCATCCTCTGAGTTTTTATTTTGTTTCAGTAGTTCCCATAAGCGTCTGGTGTTACTGTTTTTGAGTGGGTCTTTCTTGATAATGCCACGTTTTCCTTTGGAGCGTGTTATTTTCAGTGCCCTTTATGTCATCTTCCATTTTGGTAAATGCAGTGCTTTGCTTAACACAGTTGCTTTTCTGTCAGCCAGCTGCAGTGACTCCAAACCTGCTTAACAAGGATGTGGCCATTAAAAGCCACTTTCGTTTTTTGCTGCTTGTGACTCTCCTGAGATTTAAAGAAATATTTCCCTGCCGCTTGTGAGTCTCTTGCGATGTAAATAATTCACTGCCGCCTGTTATTAATCCCTACCTGAACTGCATTTTTCCATCTGCAGAGATTTGGGGTGGCATGGGGATGGTTGGCTTGTGTCTGGAGGTGTACTGGGATAAAAGATTTGAGGGCTGCAGGGGTGTTCCACGCGTTCCTTAGATTCCAAGATAGTGACCCGTTACGGTTACTAATGTTCACTTCATTTTTCGAAACTCTTGCGTGCGAGAGTTAGTATGTGATTTCTGGATTAGGAAATCGTGTTGTCTTCGGATAAACGCACCGAGGCTTGACCAGTAATTGCATTTTTTTTCTAACGTATTCATAAATGTTATTTACAATGTTTATTCTTTACTGCATACATGCGCAACTTCCTTCCGATCCCAAAAGGCGGGATTCGACATTTTCGCAATGCAAGTTTTCAGCTCCACTGTATTGAGACCCGTCCTTTTTCTGCTTCGGTCTAACGTATGTCCGTAGTCGGCCACGTTTGGGAGGAAGGGACTCCTCAGAGGAATACATGGGCTACCGAGGGCCTGAAAGCATGCCCCATATGTCACATTTTCATGTTGTACAATCCTGTGTAGCTGTTTCACCAGGTATCCCGGTTTGCTTGAGCATCCTGAGCATGTTGTGAGTTGTGGCCTCGGGTCTATTCAGTGCTTTTAAGCGGAGTAAGAAATTGAGGGGGGGGCGGCCTCATTTGGAGGGTGTAGCTTCTCTGATGGGCGTGGCCTAAAACTTGAAGGCGTGGCCTAAAGAAGAGCATATAAAAATGAACAGGGATGGCCTTGTATACATGTCTAAGCGCATACTGCAACACTGCTTGTACAACCAAAACATGTGGTCCTGGGCAAATCATTTAATTGCACTGTGTCTTATCTGCACCCCTTAAAGTCCTGGTGTAGTAAATAGTGACGGAGTGCGATATAATGCTACAGTATATATCAGTGTAGCCCCACAGCGTACAGTAGCACCTCCTCCATGTGAGATTATTTTGCGAGTCCCCTCTTGTGAATGCAGAAATTACAAGAACCAGAATGCAAAGTTAAGGAATCGTAGAATCCAGTAGTGGCTAGTCATTTCATACCTGAAATGGGACAAGTTGCGTTTTTGATAACTGTCTTTGCTCATAGCTTCTAATCCCATCCTCTATAGCACATACACCTGCTCCACATATCTGGGGCATGTCCATGCCAGCGACACATAATGTTCCTTGTGGCTTCTACACTCGTACAGTAACTCAAAGCACAAGCTTTGCTACATACAAATTCCATGTGATGTCTACACTGGGGTATGTACCTTGTTCCTATGGCTGCTGATCTGTGCCCGGTATCTACGCCACAGCCCATATAGTCTCCTCGTGGCTACTACTGTTAACACATGTCCTGTCCCTATGCGAGTACCATCATCGCGGACTGCTAATGCTACCCATACATGACACTTTGGGCAGGTGAAAGGGAACTTCAAGCGCTTTGCCATGCACTTTTAGCCGCTGCCAAGGAGGTATGTACCAGTGTCCGTGAGTGGCGACTGAAACTAATGGGAGAACTGGAATCGCAGATTCTAGGATCACTCATTTTTCTTTGCTTCGGTTGGGGCCCAAAATATGTCCATTACCCAGAAGTACTGTCTTCCTAGATCACAAGGTGTTAATGGGTGCAGTTTTATTATTTTTTTTTCCTGTCCTGGTCTTCCACCCCGTGTCCTTTATGCTTGTTTGATGCCACTGTCCTTGTCCGGTGAAATAGGAAAACAAATATTTTGATATTTCAGACCCATGTCCATGTATGCTGCCTGAGCCTCATGCCTCTAAGCTGCACACAAGTTCACGGACCCTGCTCTCAGCCGGGATATATATTCATATTCCTAAGTGTATACGCGTGCTCGATTCACTGTTAGCGTGCTTTTAATGGATTATCTTCCAAGCGTTGCTGCACATTGCTTCATTTAATCGAAGGTGAGGGTGCTTTGTTTAGAAAGTGCCTCTGAGGCAAGCAGAAGACAAAGGCCAAATTGCACGCTTATGCACACGATAAACACATTATACTTGCATTTGGGAATATGCAACCAGTGTCAAGATTGCAAGCAATGTAAGCAACGTCCTAATGACCCATGTAGAGTTCAGTTTCCAGATGACTTGGAACTTACAAAGGCAGCAAGTATGGCATCACCAAACTGGTGTGCATGTGACCTGCTGCACCAGGTCATTTGCAAAAGGAAATGGGCGATGGCTGGGAGGTGATGGCCTTTCACCCTGAAGTGAAGGCTGTCGGAAGCGAATGTCTCCACCATGGGGGGGGGGTTAATGGGTCAAACATTAACACCCTTTTGTCTACACTCCTGTGGTGCCCATTACAGTGCACTGCTGAAACAGAATTCTTACTCTCAGCCTTGCGCTGTAAAAGGCACAACAGGGAGTGGAGAGTGTTAATGGTCGGGACACTCCGTTTTCTGAGCTGTGACTAACACGTGCCAGCCAGCCGCAGCTTCTTGCAAACTAGTTTGAGCGAAGCTGTGACTGCCCTGCACTTCTGTCCATAACAGCTGCCTGACTTGATGACGGCAGGCTCATCTCCCGCTGCGGCCGTGGTGGGGCAATGACCCGCCAATGCCCTGGCCCACTTAAAGCGCTGGGTCTATCCTGAAAAAAAATTCATGTGGAAATCTTTACCTTGTTGCCTTTCTATCCACAAGTACTAACATCGTGCTTTAGCCCCGAGAATTTCAGGCAGTTTCTCAAAACCAACCTTTTTACACCTTCACAGTGCCAGCCATTAAGTGAGTAATATTTAGACCACAGGACAGGGCTGGCTCTAGGCATGCCACTTCTGTGCCATTGCCCAGAGCCTCCAGATCATGTGCTGGCAGGCACCAGCTGGCAATTGTAAATCAATGGAAACACTTTGTTTTCAAGAGGGACTGCGCTGTAACCATGCTGTTTTCTGCATATCCCCTTTAATACCCCTGTGACTCTCTAAAGAAAGAAAAAAAAAACTCTGCCCCTCCCCCACATCAGCAGCCTATCAAATGTTGCGTAGCAGGTATATATGGAGCCTTGCAAATAAAACTTCTTGCTCTGTTTTGCACATCATTTAAAGTGGGAGCTATTCATATGGTTCATGTAAGTAGCCATTGTTTTTGACAGGAAGTTCTTAGTTTTGGTTGAAAGAACTGAAAAAGGTGCCATTTTCGCAGTTAGCCACCTAAATCACTGCCTTTGTCCATTGTAAAGTATGCTGCGCAGTTTAAAAAAAAAATCTACCCAATGTTCATGTGTTCTTATTTAACACACCAGAAAGCAGATCGTTTTTGTTTGTCAGATTTCCTCACATCCTTTATGAAGCACGCCTTTGTGAAACAATGAAAAACCAGATTACCTAATGACACATTTTTGTTCTGATTACAAGTCTTGAAAATACATTTACAAAATCCACAGGCTATAGTTTTTAGCCTTGTGCGGAATTTCATTCTGGTAGTCTTCCATTCAAGATGGGGTGTGGGGGCTGGGGGGAGAAAACTAACTTCACAATCCTACTCTTTTTGTTTAGCATATTTTTTTAAATGTTTGTCGCAGTACTTTGTGTACTGCTAGTCACCTTTCCAAAATTGAGTATTGTTGAAAGCCAAACATGGGAGTGAGAAGGGTAAAGGAGGAGAGTGCATGTCAGTCATCATTCGATAGGGATGCGGAAAGAGAGATTTAGACTGGTAAGGTTGTTTTCCCTGGCCTGATGCTGATTTTGAGGGTCTATGTGGGTGGACTGTGCATGTGCGAAAATGAGCTAAATAACATGGCGCTGGTACGCGACCATTTTGGACATTCACTTCCAAACCGCAGTGAAGGTCCACGTTTTTGTAAGCTCAGTTAGAAGGCAGACATGATTTTTGCAACAGTTGCAATATTTTAGTATGAAGCTGATGAGCTCACAGTGGAGGATAGTTTTAGCATTGTTCGCTAAGGGATGTGCAGGTGCATTGACCAGGGGTGCTGTGAACGAGACTGCGGGAGACGATATGGGGTTTTCCACTTTTCACTCTTGCCTCCCATGCTTGCGGTCTGTCCCTCGGCCGGGGGCATTCAAAAACTTATGAGTGGTGGGGATTCGTCCCCCTTAAGAGAAGGTCCCAATGAGGTGACCGAGAATTGGAAACCTGGGTTTTGGAGTCTTGCTGAGAGGGAGGATGCTCTGCCCCAGACCCCGTTATTTGATGTGTGATCGCTCTGCCTACCTGCCGTGGGACTGGGTAGTGTTGTCGTGGCTGAGATTAAGCTTTGTCCTACAACTGCCCTAACGGTGATGTATACTTGTCATATTCGTCTTGTTTTATGTAATCATCCGCATTTATTTGTTGCATGTTTTATGAAGTGCCAATAAAGGGCTTTTAAAGGGCCAATTATTTTATAACTAATGGTCTAAGTGTATATTATTGCTTTCCTGAGTCCAAGAAATGTTAGTCCATGTAATAGGTTGAGTAATTCTGAGGTCACTACACGTGTCCGAATATGCCATCTGGAAAAAATATGTGGCAGTGTTTTGCTTTTCAGAGTTCTGCATTATAAGCAATATTTATTTTGCGTTTGTGTGTTCTGCCACTGTCATTTGAGCCCAGGTCGTCGCATTCCCTGGGCAAATGCCTTCAAGACCTCATATCAAAGCGCATCTTGTGTATGGAATTTTGCTTTGCACAGAATATTTCAATATAGATTGTTAGCTTTAAAAGGTGTGCAGCTTTTTATACTTTGCTGGAAATGTTATACGAAACTCTTCTCTCTTAGGTTATGTTTCGGGTGGTGGTGATTATTTCTTTTTGTAAGGCCAATGCTCCTGTTACTGTCTATTAAGAAGGGCTAAATGAATTAAATTAGCAGATTTCACAAAGTTGGACTCACTTCCTGTATGTATATCTGCCAGCCCCCTCACGTTTTTAGGTCTTGAGCCCTGCTGACTTTAACGCGTGAAGACCTTTGAAACTACTTACTGCCTCACACCGTTCCAGTAAATGGGCCCTGCTTTAATCCGGTGAATGGGGTGGTCAGCTTCGATCTGTTTATACTTTGTCCACTTCAGGTCCAATCCCTCCCCTGATCCTTTAAACCTGCAGTCACATCAGGAGACATTCTGTGGTTATGTAGTTTACAATAATAGATGCATTGCTTGGTGATTCATTCAAAATAATCATCCTGTGTAGTTCTGAATAAAAAGAATATTGCTACTTTTGGACAATCTGGCCAAATACATACAATACAAAAATAAAAGCAACCGAGAAACTGCTATAAACGCAACAGTTTACATCAGTTAGCCGAAAGCAATCGCACATTTTGCCTCTGCAATCCAAAGTCCGATGGAGTTTTCAAACCAGGTTGCAGCAGGTCCTGTGGCGAAGAATATGTATACCAACTACATCTATGTAGTAGAGTTCCTGACTGGTCTCAAATCTGGCTTTTCAAAAGTGTGTTCCTGGACAAATCCTTTTCTCCCCTTTCCTTGTTTGCCAAAATTCGGTCTCTAGGACTGATTCCGCTCACACTGTCTGCCTTGCTCTGAATATTTCCAGATATTTAATAGCTAGCCAGGATAATTCATAAACTGACGCCATAGTTTCTCTTAGCTTACTTCTGGCAACTTCTTTTTATGACAATTTTTACATGAACACTGAGTATTACAGACTCCTTCTGCGAATAAGAGCACTACCTCATGTTCTTTGCTTGCCACCAAGGACCTCGCAAATCCTAGGCTCGCCCCTTCCACAGGACATTACTGTATTTTTCAGATACCCACACAAAAAACAACCAACTAAAGACTCTTGGCCCTTTCTGCAAAGGAATAACGTACATATTGTTCTGTAAGTATGTCGATTAAACTGCGGTGCTGTGACTGCAGGGCACGTAATGACTCATAGGGGGCCTGCCCCTGTAGTGACAGCATGCCGGAAATTCGACACCTTCTCCTATTGCTCTGCATGGCTCACAGCAATTAGGCAATCTCGGTTGATTTTTCTCTAATGGTTCTCGGGGAAGCCAGGCTACGTTTTTAATGAGTCCTCATGTTTAAAGACTGGGATGCAGAAAATGAGGATCTTGGAGAGTGACTTAATTAGTGAGAAATAATCCATAAACTGGTACGACAGCCGCAGAGCTGCTCTCTGTTTTGGAAACCGGAACAACGTGTTTTACTCGATGGGAGCATTCGGTTTTTGTACATATAGAATTGTGCCGACGTTTGGCCAGGGGCGTAGCCAGACTTTTTTTTTATTTATTTAAAAAAGGATTTTTTTTTTGTGTGGGGAGGCAGGAGCTGAATGACTCATTTGAAAGTTTAGAGTGACCAGGGCCGGCCCTAGGATTTGTGGGGCCAAGTGCGGCACATTAAATAAGGGCACCTCAATTTGCATGTAGTGACATCACAGGATAATGACCACGTTGTGTTTAGGTAGGTAGTGTGTGTATATATCACCTATTCTCAAGTTTCAATGATGTAAAAGGTGCTGCTAGTAACTTCCATTTGTTACGGGATTGGTAGGTGAATGCCTACCTCGGTTGCCCACAGCATGTTATCCTGGAGGGTTGGAAGGGGGACAGGCCTGCACTGTTGGTTGGAGTCGATGATCACCCCAGCCGGGGCTAGTTGTGGTCCTGTCAGTCTATTTATATTCTATTCTGGTGACGCTTCAATGTTACCAGGGCCGGCCTCGGGGTGGGCCGGGTGACTGCCCGGGTTGCCATTAGCCCCCTGCCACGCAAGCTTGGTGGAGTCTTTCAAGGGCTCCTTTGAACCGATAGTGGGAGAAGGCGCGGCAGACGCCCTTTTGTTATTAAATGTGCCAGCGGGCGCATTTAATAGGGTGCTGATGCTTTGCACCGGCACCCTATTCACATGATTACCTCCCCGCTCCGACACGGGAGCGAGGCACTTTGCATTGGAACAGGGCGCTCATGCATTAGCGTCCTATTCCAGTGATCAACTCCCTGCGAGGTAGAAATAAAATCTGGTGCATCCTGCCCCACCCCCTGTTGACCTGGGGCGTCCGGGGAGGGGGGCCGCCAATTCGCCCAGGGTGCTTAGGCCGGCCCTGAATGTTGCAATCAGTTAACTTCACATCTGAAACCACACACTTAAGGACTGTGAGCATGAGCTGCCTCTTGTCCCCCTACCCTTCCGATCACTTCCCTGATCTGCAAGTACTAACCCCACATAATAGACTTAAGGTGGAGCTCACTATTCATAATTTGTTGAGGGCTTTCCGGATGTATGCTACCATCATGCTGGAGAAGTTTCCACAGGACGGTGTGGCTATGATTGCATACGAGCAATACATACATGAACAGTATCTGAAGCATGGGGGCGATGCCTGGATAAATTATGACGGGGGTTTGAGACTCAAGATGCAGCTATGGCCGGCAACGACCTGGGATGAAGTGGACGTGGGCGGGTACATAGAGAAAATGGTACCACCTAGGCCATTCTGGGAGAAAGGCCGCCGTACGGTAGAGGCAGGTGAGGCCTACTCACACAGAGGGAGGGGGTCCTTTTGAGGGAGCTCATCCTGGAATAACCGTTTCAGCTACCAGGGGAAGCAGGCAGAATGCTGGTTGTTTAGCAGAAGGGAAGTGCACCTATGGGAATGCATGTAGGTTCAAGCACACAATGGGCACACGCTCCGGGGGACGCAGCTTCTCAAGAACAGAACGGAAGTCAAAGGGCAGTGCCAAATCCACGGAAAAAAGCAAGCATGATTAAAAAGCACCTACCAACACCAATACGTTTGCAGGCCATGATTCTGTTTTTAAATGCATATCACGACAGAGGCGATTCAACATTTTTGTGGGAAGGATTCAGGTGGGGTTTTAAGATTCCTTTCAGCGGGAACATCGGGCCAAAGGAGGCTTTCAATTTGAAGTCGGCATTGGCTATGCCCGAGGTATTGGCACAGAAAGTGGGGAAAGAATTACTGTTGGGGAGGGTGGCGGACCCGTTCACCTCTCCTCCTCTTGAGAACTTGGCGATGTCACCTCTAGGTCTGGTGCCCAAGAGGGAGGTTGGCCAGTACAGATTGATCCAATACTTGTCTTTGCCGGAGGGCGAGTCTGTTAATGATGGCAATGCTGAACAATGCAGGGTTCACTATTCATCATTTGATGAGGCGGTGGAATTGGTGAAAGCAACGGGAGGGGGATCCCTCGTGGGGAAGGCGGACATAGTCTGCATTTTGCCTATTACCTATACATAAGGACAGCTAGCCCCTGCTAGGTTTCAAGGTTCTCCAAGAATACTTTTATGACAAATGTTTGCCTATGGGTTGTGCAATTTCATGCTCTTATTTTGAAAAATTCAGCTGCTTCTTGTAATTCTCAGTGCGGCAAAGGTCCAAGGTCGGGGGGGATACTCCACTACCTCGACTTCCTTTTTATTGGGAGAGAAGGAACACAGGACTGTGAGGTCCTCATGGGGGTATTTCAGGGTTTGTTGGCAGAATTTTGGGTTCCTCTCGCTAGTGGGAAGACAGTCGGTCCAGTCACGACATTTTTGGGGATCGAAATTGACACGATGGCTGGGGAATGTAGGCTGCCTAATGACTAAGTGGCCAAACTGAAACGGGTAATTGCAGGGATGTTGGTCAGAGAAAAAGCCACACTGAAGGAGCTAGAGTCTTTGGCTGGCAATCTGAATTTTGCAGGCAAGGTGATCCCAGCAGGAAAAGTTTTTGCAAGAAGTGCAACTGAAAACGGTGGGCCTACAGCATGCAGGGCAGCACGTACGACTAGGGGCTGAGGTCAAAGAGGACCTCAAAATGTGGGATGAATTTTTGGACAGCTTTAATGGTGTGTTGCTGTGGAGAGAGGATTTGGAGCACAACAGGGGCTTAAAACTATTCACCGACTCTTGGAGGGCACTCTGGTTTGGTGCCATTTTAGGAAGGAGATGGTGTGGGCAACCGTGGCCGGCACAGTGGCAGAAGGAAGGGATCACCAGGGATATTACATTTTTAGAATTGTTTCCGATAGTGGCAGCATTTAAGTTGTGGCACAAGCAGCTGCAGGACAAGAAGGTGATGGTCTGTTCTGATAATATGGCAGTGGTGCAGATTATTAATCAAGGGACAAGCAGGAATGGCAGAGCGCTTAAGCTACTCATGGAGCTCACAAGGAGCTTGCTGCAGCTGAATAGAGGTCAGGGCACGGCATATCCCGGGGGTTAAAAATGTGGCCTCCGATTCCTTCTAGTTTGCAGTGGGCAAGGTTTCGGGAAAACCATCCAGAGGCGTACACGTGGATGACTCCTTTCCAAACGCAATGGTGGGGCTTGATTGGGGATATCCGGGTGCATTCAACTCCGCACTGGCACCAGACACTGTGCGAAGATACAGAGGGTGCTTGGAGCATTTCTTAGCATTTCAGAACAGCACCTTGCCTGAGACTCGGACGAATTGACCATGCAGGCCTTTGTGGGATGGTGTTGGCACCAAGGAAGGTCCAGATCTTGGGTTGTTTACCATTTGGCAGCCATTGCGCACTTCTACAAATTAGGGGGCAGGGCCGATCCCACGAAGGAACATATTGTCATGGCAATGAAGGGTTGGGCCAAACAGGTTAAAACCAAGCCTGATGAAAGGCGGCCTATCGATGTGGGGAAATTACATGAGGTGATCAGGAGCCTGGCTGGGGTGTGTAGGGACGAGTACGAGAAAGCATTGTTTCAGCGGCCTTTTCACTGGCATTCTTCGGGTCTCTAAGGGTAAGCGAATTGGTGCCTGTCAGTAAGGAAGGTAAGGAAGTGGGTTTTCTGAGGATGGGCGATGTATGTATAAAGGCTGACCAGGTGTACATTTTTATTAGAAAATCCAAGACTGACCAGACTGGGAAGGGAAGCACCATAACAATGGGGGGCACTCAGGCCAGCCCAGTTTGCCCAGTTGGGTGTGAAACCACTTATTTAAAGTGGAGGCTCCCCCCAGGAAGCGGGGAGCCATTCCTAATGCATAGTGACGGTTCAGCCTTGAGCCGTTTTCATTTCAGGAGAGTGATTGACATGCCGCTTGCAAAGGCTGGGTTTTCTATGGGGGTGTACGGGACCCATTTCTTTAGGATAGGGGCAGCCACATCAGCAGCAGAGATGGGATTAGGCGCAGAGGCTATCAAGCATATAGGAGGGTGGAAATCTGTCTGTTTTAAGATATATCGGGCCGGAGAAAATGTAGTACTAACGGCTTTCCTCCTAATCTCCCCTTTAGTAGCGACGATCCGTCTGGGTGGTGGGCCATTCATTTGTGTCAAGGGCCAGGGCAAGCTGGACGTCTAGGCAGGAGGAATTGACCGCCGGGGAATAACGGGTACAATAGCATGGGGTGCCAGGTATGAAATGGTCACAGGTGCGGCGACACATGCACAAACTGCTTGGTAAGCATTGGAGGCCCGATGTGCTGGTGGTGAACCTTGGGGGCAACGACCTGACTAGTTTAGGGAGAGGAACCTGTTGAGGGAAATTATGTCTTCTTTACAGGAGTTATCAGCACAAATGGGGGAGACTGAGATCGTATGGTCGGAAATCATTCCGAGGCAGGAATGGAGGGGTGCGGAGAGTCACACAGCGGTGGAGAATTCAAGGAGAAAGTTGAATTGTGCAATGGCTAAATTCTGCAAAGGAAGGGGTTTTCAGCACATCAGACATGGATTGATCATCCTTAAATCCACAGATTATTACTTAAGAGACTGAGTGCATTTATCAGCACAGGGAATGGAATTATTTTTCTGGAATGTGTGCACCAAACTACTGGAGCTATGAGCAAGGAAAGGAGGGAGCCACGGGGGGCGGAAACCCATCTTTGGCGTGGCGGTGTTGTGGCAACCAATGTTAAGAGACAGACTCTGAATGAGCCATTGCTAAACTGGAAGGGGCTTCGCTCGTTCTGGACAGCACCTCCTGGGAGCCTAAAACGGCGGGCGTGTCTGGCGGTAGCAATGAGGGCTCAGCTTCCCCCAGCAAACGGCGCTCCCCCAGTCTGGAAATACCGCAAGGGCAGGCGGTTCTCCTAGCGGGGCTAACACCTACTCTTTGGCCCTTACATCATATCAGTTACATGTATAACATGTATAACATTTCCACCCTGCTCACCCCAATGATAGTCAGACTTTCTGAAAGTTGGAAACCTATATAACATTTTATTGGAAAAAACACATGGTTGCGTAAATTTGGAGTCCTCTTATGAGGGCGGCCCCCCAGCCCCTGGTCAGGGCTTATGACTGCCTGGCACCAATCATGGTCCTTAGCCTGGTGGCCCGCCAATCCCGCCTTACAAAGTCCCATGTCCAAAATCCTGTGAGCCATCTCACACCATTCCGTTCTTGCAGAGAGTATGGAGCGAATAAGGCCACTGCTGGTGAGGAGTCCCAACTGTCCCTAGTGGAATCAGCGCCCATGTCACCCCATCCTGCCTGAAGCTGCCAGTGGTTGTAGCTTCCGGCCCAGCTGCAGCGTGCCTCCTTCTCCGGGACCGCCCTCGTAACTCTGCCCCTCCCGCGACCCCAAATGCCCCCACACCAAATTCCTCCTCCTGATAGTACTCACCAACCATTATTTACATACGGTTCTTGCCATCAGTCCCCATAGCCCTTAGTTGAAATGGCCCATCCCGTGCTCTGATGGGTGCACTCCATCTGCTGCAAAATCTATTGGGTTATGTTCACAACTCCCGGTGTCTGACAAACATAAGCCCTTCCTGTTTCATGAAGCGCTCCATGCTCCTTTTTCACCCTCCTCCTAGACCTTTCCATTGCAGCGTTGGACGCCGCTCCCCGCCATACCTTCCTCTGGATCAGCTCTGACGAGGCTATTTACGTTGCAGGCAGCATGCGTGCCAAGATTCTAATGCCCTCTTGCATTACTCTCATCAATCGCCCCCTCCCTAAATCAGCCAGGTCATTTCCTCCCAAGGTGCACCAACAACAACCTGGGGGGTGGGGGGGGGGTTGGCAGGCTCATGTTGATCTACCTGTGCAGTGCGGGTAGTAGTGAGTGCCAACGCGTGCCTGGGCTGCCTAGCCACACCAGCTCGGTATCCCGAAAATCCAATTTGGCTCCCCGAACCGGCTTTGTGCGGGCCCATTTCTCAGCTCCTCTGATAATCGAGTGGCCAATTATCCAGACGGTACGCCCAGCTGTAATAAATCAAAATGCATAGTTGTTAAAACTTTTTACCCTTTCAGCCCTCCCAGATTCCCCCTCCTCCATCCCCACACCCCCATTTTGTCCCCCTGGAACATGACCTATTCCACTGGAGGGGTTGGGTTGTCCTGTCCCCCCGGGCGGATGTAAAGTTTATACCTGTCAGAGTGCCATCTTCCCAACCTCTGGATCGATGGGCCGAGCATCCCAACCTGAAATGCTGTTGTTGCTGCCCCTTTCCGGAAACCATGCGTGGACCATCCTTCCCCATGACGCCCCGCTTTCTTTAAAGCCATGGCCAGTACCTTCCGGAATTGGAACATGGTCAATGGAGGCCCGTCTTTGTATATTAAGAGGTACCTAGCACCGGCTGGCCTCATTGTCATGTAGTGAGACAGTAGCCAAGTGGGGCAGCTGGCCTGATCCGCTGCCCTACGCAAATTGATTGAGGCGCCGCGCCTGATCAGTCTTTGTTCTCCTGTCCTTCACCATGCGGCCACCCTCTGTGAATGTGACATCCCCTGGAGCCAGTGCCCTTCCTGAGTCATCACCCTTCCCTGTTGCCACCAATTCGCTAACCCGGCGAGCCCCGAAGAATGCCAATGCAAATGCGGCCCTGAAGAGCCTAAGCTCAAAACCGTCTGTGCATACCCCTTCCAGTACCACAAGTAACTTCCCCAGAACTTCAAAGTCAATGGGTTTACGGACATCTTTCCTGTACCCTTCTAGTTTCCCTGTAACGCTCACCTGGTATCCACGGGGACGTCACTCAGCCTGTTCTGACCTCTTACGACCTCAAACCCTTCCCTGGAGTCTACTCAACTGGAGACTGGGCCTTGTTTTCTTGCAAAGTGTGCTCTCTGTCCTGCTTTCAGCGCAGGGGCGCGTTGATTGATGCGGGCTCGTTACTGCCTAGTTACTTCACTGGCAAGAGTCCTACAGGTAAGTATGAGTCTTTTGAACAGTTCTCTAACTTCGTTCCTTTCCTTCCTTAGATGATGGCCGGCGTCCGGGGATGGCGACGTACTGCTGAGATGACTAGTGCTGAAGGTGAGTGAGAACGTGATGCGACCCTTTCGTATTTGTATTGAACGGAGTTATTTTTCTGTGTTTTAGGTGCCGCGACGTTTTCAGCGTGGATGCCGGTTATGAAGAAGAAATGCAGTGAGTAAGCGCGGTATGCAGCGCCTCTAGATGTTTCCACGCTAACCTGGAGTGTCTTTTCCCTCTTGCAGATGGATGAGAACTTCTGGAGACAGAGTTCCCGCGGAGCGGCTGGGATTCAGGTAAGCGTTTGAAGCTCGTACAGTCTTTAAAAATAAGTGAAGATTTGCTGAATGCTTACTAATGCCTTTTTTCTGTTCTTTTCCCTTTTCCTTAGGAAGCGGCGTACCGGGATGGGAATGACACCGCCAAAGATGCCCGCAGAACAGAAGAAGCGACGAATGATGGGCAGAAGCGCTGCAAGGTAAGGCTGTTCCTAACTGTGTTCTTGCAGGAGCTGAGCGCAGAAGAAAGAGGCAGCCCTACTGGAGACCGATCCGAACACGGTGGGTGTCACGCTGCAGGTGCAGAAAAAAAACACAAAGCATGTTTCTCAGCCTGGGCGTGGCTTAAATAGTCTCCGGGTATCCCAGGTGTCTCTGGGCTGAACCACACTGCACATGCAGTTGTGGGAACCGAAATATGTGGGGGGCATTCATCTTGTCCCCAATCAATGCACTAAAAGTCCAATCCCCAATGTTATCCTATTTCAGTGAGTGAGTCTGGTGCCACAAGCGCCAAGTCTGACTCAAGTGGATCTTTGGAGGGATGGAGAGGTGGCTCCAGCCTGACATCTTGGAGGGCTGGGGACATGGGGGGCAGGAATCATGACATTCCCCCAATCTTTGATTGCTGCCCTTACTGAGAATATCTTAGTTGGGTCCCCCTCTCCTTTCAGTTTGCAATGGAATGCAACAGCAGCTAAATGGCTTGTGACCCAGCTCCTGCTCTGCCCTTGGTTGTGTGCCCATACAACAAAACGCTCAACCTGGGCTGTTAGACCCAAGTTTGTGTGCCCAGCATCCTGCATCACCCTTACAAACTTACTGTAGCCCTTCTAATACCTGGACTTCACTCCTGGTGAGAGCGACTGCTCCCCAACATTCCAGAGGGTCGGGTCCACCACTCCTGCATGAACTCCGTGCCCTTCTGCTGTGCCCTTGGGTGGTCCTTCCGGAATCTCTCCCACTCAAAACAAGAAAGAGCGTCAGCAGCCACATTAACAATTCCTGGTACATGTCTCGCCCTAAACTCAATATTCTGGTACAAGCGCACTTCAAGTTTCCTTAGGAGACCCAGAACCACTGGCCATGAAGCGGACTGTAAGTTGATGGTCTGGACCACCGCTTTGTTGTCCGACCAAATACGGACCCTCCTGTTGTACAACTCATCTGGCCACAGCAGGAGGGCGATCACGATCGGGAACAGCTCTAGCGCCATAATGTTCCCCAACCTCCCTTTCTTCCTCCATTGTGTTGGCCACCTCTGTGCACACCACTGTGTGCCCAGGATCACCCCAAACCCCTCTTTCTTAGAGGCGTCCGAGTACATTTGTAACTCACTGCTGGTAACCCATGCTTCCCGCCATAGGCTTACCCCGTTGTACCCCTGCAGAAACTTCCGCCACATGACTAGGTCCTCTTTGAGTGCGGCGCTCAGCCTGATGTAGTGGTGTTTGTTAGTCACCCCTGCTGTGGCTCTTGCTAATCTCCTGGCAAACACCCTTCCTGCTGGTACAACCCTGGCTGCAAAGTTGAGTTTCCCCAAGTAGCTGTTGCACTTGACCCAGAGTTGTCTTGTCTTTTGCTAGGATGCTGGCAATCAATTCCACTAGCCCATCTACCTTTTCTTCTGGCAACCTGCATGTGCCCTTGCAAGTATCCATTTCTATGCCTAGAAATGTCAGGACATGGATTGGGGTTTGTGTTTTCTCTTTGACTAGGGGTATCCCCATTTCTGTCATTAGCACCTGGAAAGATGCTAATGCCGCTCCACAGTCCTCAGTACCCTCCTTACCAATGAACAAAAAATCATCCAGGTAATGCATGATCTCCCCCCTTAGCGTTTGCTGCCCATTCTAAAAAGGAGCTAAACTGTTCAAAGAAGGCACATGAAACAGCACACCCCATCGGCATGCATCTGTCAAAGAAGAATTGGCTCTCCCATTTGAATCCTAACCAATGAAAGCTGTCTGGATGGACTGGCAGGAGCCTGAAAGCAGATTCAATGTCGACCTTTGCCAACAATGCCCTTCTTCCCATCTGGGCCACCAGCTCCATTGCTTTGTCAAAAGAAGCATATGTAACGGAGCAATATTCAGGGTCCAGCCAATCATTAACTGAATCCCCTTCTGGGTAAGACAGGTGGTGAATCAACCTGTACTTCCCATCCTCCTTTTTAGGGACCACCCCCAATGGGGACAAAATGAAGTTAGGAAGCGGAGCATCCCTAAATGGACCCGCTATTCTCCCCAATGCTTTCTCTTTAGCCAGTTTTTCACTCACAATACCTTGTAGCTTGTCCGCCAAAGGGATATTCCTTGCCCCTCGTGAAGTCAGTGGTCCTTCATATGGAATCTTAAACCCTTCCATGAAACCCTGAGAGATTAACTTTCCCTCACCAATTTTTGGTTAATCCGTTAGCCATCCTTGCAATGTTGTCATTATTATGGGTGAAGGTTCCTTCCCTCAGCTACCCTCACTGGGTGTTCTTACCTCGGCCCCTACCCCACGGTCCCCTGGACCCTTGATGGCACGTAGAGGCGGGGTGTGACCCCTTAAATTTTTCACAGGCATGGGCAAATATACATTCCCGCCCAAAGCGGCAGTACCCTGATTTAAAACCCCTGCACGTGCCCATGGCTGTGTCACCCCCGGAGGTGCCCCTGCCGCTCCTCCGTGCCCTTGTTCAACCCTGCCCCTCTGTCTGTTCTGAAAGGGCTACCAAGCATCCCTCTTTTCCTTGTTGTACTTAGCCCTGCCCTGCCTTAGTCGTGTCTCTGATTGGCTTGCTGGACCTTTCCTGACCACCCATGAATGCGAACCAACCCTCTGTGTCCTTCTGGGCCCAAGACATTGAGGGCAAATCTTCCATCTTATGCCTAAAACCCCTATCATAATCAATCCAACCAGAAGTCTCATATGTCTTATGCTCTGCCACTATGGTATGCCTGTAATTCCATAGATCAGTCCCTTGTTCTGGGAACTACGCCATCATTACTGTAGCATACAGAGAGAAGGCCTTTGACCAGTTGTCAATGGCTTCCTCCGGCCTGTACCGCTTTTGCCTCTTTTTCTCTCCCTCCTTTGATATATTAACATCTGGGCCCTCATTTTCAGATGTCAGCATTGAAAATGTCAAAGTAATCCTTTGCCCATATCTGTTCTTTTACCTGTTTATAAATGTACCAAGACAACATACTTTTCCCTGTCAGTACTGGGGCTATTGTCACCAATGGAGTCCCGCTGCTTTCCGCGGGTGTCCCAGCACCCAAGGAACTCACTGGTAATTCTTCTGGTGGTACCACCCTATTGAACCCCAGGGAACCCACTGGCATACCTTCTGGTGGTATTACCACTGCAGTTTGGGATACCCCATTGGCTGGTGCCCCTATCCCACTGCCCTGCCCTAGGAGTCCTACTTGTGTCCCTGTGACTGCAGCCGGCCCTGCTGGTTGACCCCCGGCGGAGAGTGGGCCCACCCCGTTACCCGCTTGTGGTGCCACAGGTACCTGTCCCAACCTGAGCATCATCTGATCCATGAATCTAGTAATCTCCAATTTTGCCCACTCCATGGTCTGTCCGATCACCCCGGGCTGTGACACATTTTGGGGCGCTGTTCCAGCGTTTGCTACAACCCCCCGCCCCCGGACCAGTGTTGACACAGGCTACTGGCTGAATCCCCTGGATTGCCCCATTTGACTGCCCAGTACCTGTGCTTGGGGAAATTCCTGCTGGGGACAAAGGAATAGAGACATCGGGAGACACATTCACTACAGTGTTCTGCTCCTTATCCTTTTGCTTTCTGGGCGCGCGCTTTCTCTTGGTCGGGGTGGGTGTCGCCACCACTAGAACCGTTGGAGGCACCCCTGTGTCCGGTAGTCCAGTCGGTGCTGGTCCCCCCCCCCCAGAGACTGCTCCACCATTCTTTTTGCCCATTCTGCACCTTTATTTCGGACCCTTTGTTGGGACCACGCCACCATCTGGGCCGCCTCCTGGCTCTCATAGGACCTTCCACTGTCGGAAGTGCCCTCCCCACTGTCGAACAAGCTTGGTGATCCCTGGCTGGACATGCTGCCCCTGCTGTATGAAAGAAAACAAAATTGTGCAACACGAGGTTGTTGTTTAGTATACTATTGTGCTCAGGTGTTCATATTTAAAACCTTACTGGGGTAATCCTCGGCGCCTCCTGGCTTACTGTTACTTCCACCTTATTGTCAAGTCTCTTATGTTGGTTGTGCCTTGGGCCCATGATCACATTAACAAGTGATTGTCCATCTACATTTGCTGTCCTCCTCCAGCCCCCCAAGTACACCCCCTTCCTTACCACAGATCTTTCTCCTCCTTCTGTGTAACAAACCACTTCTATCCACCATACTGTGAAGATACCCGCTGAGATCTGCAAATATACACATACTTGTTAAATATTGTCATACAGACTCAGCCACTGGCTTGGGCCAGACTCCTTGCGCTCTGTAAGTTGCTAGCGTTATGATGCTCAACCCTCAACCTATACCTCACTCCTACACCCCCTTTTGGGGCGTTGGGGTGTCCGTGCTGTTACCTTTACATCTTCACCTATTGGTATAACATTCTGTTGATGTGTGCATAAATCCCTTCCTCAGCAAGCCCTGAGCTATGCCCCTTCAATAGTACAACTAGGTAAATACTCGTGTATAAGCATATTATAAATCCCTTCCTTGGAATTACCGGAAAAATTCATGTAAGGCAAAACAGTGTCCTGTGCACACATGGTTACCCCTTCATTAGTTACCATAAATCTTCGCCACTCTGCGAAACACTTTTAAAAGGTGTCGCTCGCACTCGCGGTGGTCGTTACCTCTGCCCAAATCGGTAAACATTATATCTTAACATTATAAATTAACTGAAAAGGTTCAGTGGCAAACGGTGGCCATTTGGCTTTCCTCCGATGCATCCGCAATGCAGTTGCAACCGCCCGTTCACCAAGCTTCCCTCATTTTTGGCCTGGCCTGGCCGGTTTCAAACCTAACCTCTTTCTTCTTTAAATTACAATCGCGCGCAGTATGGAAATGGCTTCTGAGTGTTTCAGAAAGACATGCGTAACTGCGGAATGACAAGGCCTCCGCCTTCTGCTAGGTTCCCCGAAAAAGCCTCTGTATTAGGCGCCTGGTACATGTTAACAAATGAAAGACCTGCCCTCAGGCTTCGTTTCTGGTCCTTGAGGCACTTGCGTTCGTGCAGGACGTATATCACACTCCATCACACAATATCGCACTCCCTTCCCCTAGTGTCTCCTTTTTAAATAGTGTACCGAACCATAACCACACATAACCTCTGAAACTTCACCCTAGCGTCCCCTCTTAATGTACAGTGTTCCGACTCGCTTGTTTTCCTTCATATGATAAACTTGAGCCACTTGTGTATAGGCATGTTATAAATTATAAATTCTGTTTGTCACCCGCGGTTTTCCGTGCGCACCTAGAACGACATTTGCTACCTCCATTCCACAGTAAATACAATTTTGCGCGCCTTTGAATGCAGAAATGAAAAAAACGCTTGTGGCTATGCATGTATAAATCCAAATTACATTTAACTGCGGCACTTTCAAGCTGTATGCTTGGTATCCGAATGCATACATCCTCTTAGTGTTTCTTAATCTAAACATGCATCTGTTTCTAATCCTTTATAATCGTTTTGTATATACCATGTGCGCCGTTTCCCCATTTTATGCATTTAATTGCCGCAAACTGTTCCCACCGTATAAAGGAAAAATTTGTGGTCCACAGTTCAAACGTTATATCCCCAAGCGCTGACACTTGCTGTCCTGCATTAGATATCCCCTCCTCCTGTACCTGGAGACGGGCCCTTCCAAACAGTGGTGTCGAATCACTACGGGCTGCCTTTTCCGTGCGAGCCCCGGCCCGCCCGAAATTGCAAAATTATTTACCCTGCCCCCATTTTGTTCAAAGAAATGCCCTCCTGGCCGCCGTGCCTTCGGTCCAGGGTTGGTACCCTGCACCCACCATCCACTCTACCTCGTCCTGCAGCCCCGGTCGCAGCGAGACCTCGCAGCCCCCGGCCCTGAGGCTGAATCAGCCCCTCCAACACAAAGAGTGATAGGAACCTTTGTGCTCCGTGGAGGAAAAGCGCACGGTCTCCCGACCGCGGCAAGGGCGAGCGCCAATGCGCTGCCCATCGACTCCACGCCATACCTTGTAATGACCCTCCTTTGAGCCAAAGCTGCCTCCACGTCCCCCACTCCCGAAATGTCCACTGAAGTTGCTGCTGCTGTAACTCTGACCGTCTGCTGTTGTCGCTGCTGCCAGGGCTGGATGAGGTGTTGCTCTCTCCGCCCTGGCTATTTAAGCCCACCGAGGTGCCAGCCGTTTCCGGCCGGACCCCCGAGGGCACCCTGACTGCGTCCTCCCTAGAGGAGGCGAGTCCACGCAGGGGACGGCCCGCTATGTGTGCTGCGCCTCTAGCGCCCCCTTGCGTGGTCTGGCGCACCTGCTGACTCTAAGGTTTAGGGGGAGTTGGGCCTACGATGGACATGGAAAAAAGGAGGAAGCAGAATGGGGAGCAGTCGCCACACCTTTGGAGCTATTTTCAATATCTGTTTGCTGTGGTTGTCTATATGTGAACATTAATCTGCAGCCTTGTTTTGCCAAATAAAAGGAAAATGTCTCATTCAGCACCTTACTGGAGGGGAAGGAAAAGGGGCTTACAAGAATGAGAAATTGGTGATGCATATGGCATAGCAAAGGGACAAATGCCCAGGTTATACGTGTGCGCTCTACTCGATGGGAGCATTCGGTTTTTGTACATATAGAATTGTGCTGCCGTTTAGCCAGGGTCGTAGCCAGACGCTTATTTTTTGTTGTTGTTTTAAATGTATATATTTTTTGTGTGGGGAGGCTGGAGCTGAATGACACATTTGAAAGTTGGTAGTGACCATGGCCGGCCCAAGGTGCTGCTAGTAACTTCCATTTGTTTTCCCCAGTTGGGGATTACGGGATTGGTGGGTGAATGCCTACCTGGATTGCCCACAGCATGTTATCCTGGAAGGTTGGAAGGGGGACAGGCCTGCACTGTCGGTTGGAGTCGATCACCCCAGCTGGGGCTAGTTGTGGTGCCATCAGTCTATTTATATTCTATTCTAGTGAAGCTTCATTGTTACCAGGGCCAGCCTCCGGGTGGGCCGGGCGACTGCCCGGGGCGCCATTAGCCCCCCTGCCACGCAAGCTTGGGGGAGTCTTTCAAGGGCTCCTCCGAACCGATAGTGGGAGAAGACGCGGCAGACACCCTTTTGTTCTTAAATGTGCTGGCGGCAGCGGGCGCATTTAATAATAGGGTGCTGATGCTTTCAACCTCTTCCACTTCCTTGGTGCCCAGGAGGCTACATAGTCCTTACACCTTCTGTTTGACCCATACGTTGCATCTTTTATTCTATTTTCCGAAAGCGGTGCTAATCATTGGAGGCATGGGCGATCTACAAGCTGAATCCAGTATTTAACTCTTGGTCTTCATTAAAGGGGGTATATTTACATCACCAAGGCAAAGTGTTGCTCCCCCCCCCCCCTGCAATCCATGCTGAGCCATCCCCCCCCATCTCCCCTGCACGGCAACAAATCATGGGTTGCGCCACACTCTGGGCCGATAGAGAGAGAGATTATATATATATATCCCCATCTGTGAGAGAGATCTATCTCTATACCCATTATATATCTGTGTATGTGTGTGTGTGTGTGTGTGTGTGTGTGTGTGTGTGTGTGTGTATATATGATGGATCTCTCTCACAGATGGGAATCTGCTTAGATCACATGCTGTGCATAGGCTGACATCAAGTGGAAGCTGCAGAGTATTAGTTTATTTTTCGAAACTCGAAAATGGGCGTCGACACAGGGCGTGCCAGTAATACTATCCCTAGTGTGACGTCCACTGTACGTACCCATGATACCTCGCGCCTAGGACCCTCAGATTGTTTTTTCTGCCATACTGGTTGGAAGCATCCCGCGGAGTTCCCTGGCCTTAGCCATAATTTGGCAAAAAAATCATATTTCCCCGTATGGAGGGTACCCCTTTCCAATTTTGCCCTAAGTGCAACTGCAAGTACCCTTGGGTTGACATACACGCTACCTGTAACCTCTGATTGCCAAGGGACCACCCCGAGGCGAACTGCAGAGCATGTAGTCGGTTTAAACCGAAGACTCTAAAGGACCGTTCGATCAAACGTTGGGCCCACCACGCCAAGCAACGAGAGGCCATGGAAGCGGAGGGCGCCTTCAGTGATGGCAGCGACGCCATCCTATCGGAAGGCGAGAGCAAAGTGGCGTCGAGACAGCCAAGCGCAAGTCCCCGACCTCGGGAGGTTGTCCGGCAGGGCAGCTATGGGGAACACCCCCTGCGACACCAGCGCTACCCACAACACATCCACTAAGCACGCGAAGTCCAACCGAGACTCTGCGAGCGCGTCGAGTTCTCGGAGAGAGGCATGCAGAGAACGGCCCACCGAATCGGTGTCCTCTGGGCGTTCTCGATCAAGATCGCTGCATGACACCAGGCAACCATCCACTGTTGCCAAGAGTGCCTCTCTCTCTCAAGTAACGGAGGTTCGATCGTCGGGAGACGAAGACGACCACCATCCCCAGGCTGCACTCCAGGAGTCGGCGTCAGCAGACGGCGTAACGGCTGCTCCCTTGCCCCGACCTCTACTCGCTAAGGAAAGGGACACTACCCCCGAATCTCGACACCAGACGTCGAAGAGGTGAAAACACTGGGGAAGCACTCTTCCAGTCACGGGAGGGGGGGGCAAACAGCAGAAAAAGCATTCTCAGCCTTCATCTGCACCACAGACACATAAGGACAAGTCACAATCTTCTGAAAAAATATCCAGGACCCCTGCACAAGGCCATATATCCAGTCAGGATATAGCAGGGAAACACTCCCAGGAGAGGGTAATCCCCAGCTCTAAAGAATGGTCAAGTGAGGATATAGACAGAGTTATGTCTAGAATTTCATCCCTAGCATACTTCTATGCCAAAAATCCACAACACTTCCTCGCTTATACCACTGACGGGGCAACCGCTTCAGGGTCTAAGGACCCGCAACCCCCAGGTAAACCTCGAGTTGAGGCGCCAACGCAAAGTAGGTCTTCTGACCTTTACCACGTTCAGCCATACTCTCATTATGATGAGGATCCATCATTTAACGAGGATCCAGAATTGTCCACGTTGGATGTCCATACTGGAGTGGATTACTATGGGGATGACGAGGGTGAAGATGACACAGGTCTAGAGTAGACTCCCCAGTAGACAAGGAACCTCCGGTTACCGACTCTCCTGTCGACAACCAACCTCTCCGAAATGAGGTTTTATCTAGAGCGGCGGAACACTTCTGCATAGATACGTAGGGAGCACAGGAGGAGAGGGACTTTGCTGAGGAACTAGTGGGAGAGAAGAGACCTGTTGCCCAGGCCATCCCTATTCTCAAGTCAATACAAAGGAGAATAGACCCTTCCCAATCTCACCAGGGCAGTAAACCCCAGGATTGAAAAACTGTTCAGGGTACCCCAATCAGACCCACTCTACATAAGGGGGCAACTGAAGCCGGACTCCCTGGTAGTGACTAATACCTGAAAGAGGGCGGGAACACCCTTATTGTCTGAAGCTCCAAGGAGAGCAAGAAGATCTATGGTTTGGGAAGGAAGGTAGCCTCCACTTCCGCCTACCAGGCAAGGATTGCCAACTCAACCACCCTACTGGCGAGTTACAACTGCCATCAGTGGGAAGAAGTTGCCGCGCTCATTGACTCCGCCCCGGAACCTTTAAAAAGCCAGTTGGCGCAGGTTGCGTCGGAAGGAAGAGCCGTGTCCGGTTGCATCCTTAAGGCAACCTTTGATGCCGCGGATAACGCCGGCAGACTGATGGCAGAGAGCACTGTTATCAAAAGACATGCTTGGTTAAAGGGGTAGTCCAGCTAAAAAATGTATTTAAAAAATAGATGGGCAACATTAAAAAAAATACTAGCACTTTTTTTTTTTTTAAACTTCCTATGTAAAATTTTGAGCTATTCAAGCTCAAAATTCGCAAAAGCAAGCACATGGGCGCATCCATTTTGTGAAATGGATGCCCGCCTGTGCTGGCTTTTGCGGCACTAATGAAGGAAAAGCCAGCCAGCTGTAGTAAACAAAAGCTACCGCTGGGTGGCTTTTCCTTCATTGGTGCTGTACGCGGAGGACGGGCAGGAAAGCTGCAGCTGAATCTCGGTAAGTGCTATTTATTTTTTTTTAAAAATAAGCACTAGCTGTGTTTTTTTTCCCTAAGTTTTCCGGTTTTCTGTTTTTTCTTTCCAAGTTTCTCAGGCTCCTCCGGTTCGGAGGAGCCTGAGAAACTCGGAAAGAAAAACCGCAGCATTTTCAAACACAACCAGGGGAGCACCGGAGACCCAAAGTGAAAGCAAAGGCAGGCAGAAACACAACGCGGTTGCGTTTCTGCCTAAATCTGCTTTCCCATTTGAGCCCGAGAGCCCCAAATGGGAAAGCAGATTTAGGCAGAAACACCGCGGCATGTAAACACAACGGCGTTGTGTTTCTGCCTGCCTTGGCTTTCACTTTGGGTCTCCGGTGCTCCCCTGGGGGAGCACCGGAGACCCAAAGTGATAGCCACAGTGATAGCCACAGCAGGCAGAAACACAACGCGGTTGTGTTTGAAAACGCTGCGGTTTTTCTTTCCGAGTTTCTCAGGCTCCTCCGAGCCGGAGGAGCCTGAGAAACTTGGAAAGAAAAACTGCAGCGTTTTCAAACACAATAACGTTGTACTTATGTGTGCGGTCGCTTCAAAAGCGACCGCAAACATAAATACGTTTTTAAAACTGCGGTTTTATTTCTAAGTTTTCCGGGCGCCTCCAGAAAACGTAGAAAAAAAACGCAGCTAGTGCTTATTTTTTTTTTTTTTTAAATAAAATAAATAGCACTTACCGAGATTCAGCTGCAGCTTTCCTGCTCTGGTCTCCGGTCCCCATCCTCCGCGTACAGCACCAATGAAGGAAAAGCCACCCAGGCCAGTCGCCAGATAACGGTGCGCAAAGTGATGCCTTTGCTGGGCATGATGGCGTCATGTATTTACCTGGTCGCCGACGCGCGCATGCGTCCCATGCAAGAATGGTTGGCGAAACAGTGGTCTCAGGCAAGTGGTCAGTGGGACGATCTAGTGGTCGTTTCGCCAACACTTGTACGAAGTCTTCACTGGTCGACAAGAGAGAACCTGTCAAAGGGGAAACCCTGTTACGATC
Organism: Ambystoma mexicanum; assembly: GCF_040938575.1. Classification (NCBI taxonomy): domain Eukaryota; kingdom Metazoa; phylum Chordata; class Amphibia; order Caudata; family Ambystomatidae; genus Ambystoma; species Ambystoma mexicanum. The sequence continues at coordinate 305,508,940 of NC_090928.1, forward strand.
CCGAGATATAGGCTGTAGTCACAACAGACGCATCCCTGTCGGGGTGGGGAGCACACCTTCTCCACCACACAGCTCAGGGTCTCTGGTCTCACTCAGTGGCCAAGAATCATGTCAAGCTGCTAGAGCTTCTAGCAGTATTCAGAGCACTTCAAGTGCAAGGAGGGACTCGTTCGCCAAATCTGTCCAAGCTTGCCCAGAAAATTTGGATACGGGCACTCGGACGGAACATCTACCTGTCATCTCAACATGTTCCAGGGGATCTCAATTCTCTGGCAGACGCTTTGAGCAGGGATTGCCTCCCACAAGAACACGAAAGGTGTCTACACAGAGAAATCGTAGATCTCTTTTCTCAGTGGGGTTTCCCCACTATAGACCTATTCGCCACCAGCGAAAACAGACGGTGCCCAGGATTCGCATCCAGGTTCCCCCAACCAGACTCCCAGGGGAACGCCCTGTGGATGAACTGGTCGGGGATGTTTGCGTACGCTTTTACACCAACCCCCCCTCATCAGGAAGGTGGACAACAAGATGCACAGGGAATCGATAACGCTCGTCCTAGTTGCTCCCATGTGGGCGAGGCAACCGTGGTTCCCACACTTACGCAGACTAGCGGTGTGCGAACCCATCACGCTCCCGTGCCGGTACAACCTACTGTCCCAGCACCAAGGTCAGACAGTACATCCTCCACCCAACTCAATGAACCTGGCAGCATGGCTCCTGAGATCATAGAGTTTGGACATCTCAATTTACCTCAGATGTATGGACATCCTAAAAGATTCTAGGAAGCCAAACGCGCGGTATTGCTACTTTGACAAATGGAAAAGATTTGTTATCTGGTGCCAGAATAAGCAAATCAACCCAGTTGATTGCACTCCTTCCACTATAGTCACCTACATGCTCCACCTGCTGGACGCAGGGTTGGTATTTAATTCACTGAAGGTACACCTGGCAGCTATGTCCGCTTACACCACCTCGCATAACAAAGTATCGTGGTGGAAAGTACCAGTGGTTAAAGCCTTGATGGAAGGAGTAAAGAGACTTCACCCTCCAATTTCTAACCCACCGCCAGGGTGGGACCTTAATGTGGTGCTTGGTGGTGCTTGGTGCTAAAACTCATGGGCCCTCCCTTCGAGCCCATGCATAAGAGCAGTCTCAAACACCTGACACATGAAACTGCCTTCTTGGTAGCCATTACGTCTATAAGAAGGGTCAGTGAAATTCGGGCTGTCAGTGCAGGATCCTTTCTTTACTGTCCATAAAGATAAACTGGTTTTATGAACACACCCTAGGTTCTCACCTAAGTTTATTTCCAAATTCCACGTGACCCAGTCCATCGAGCTTCCGGCTTTCTTCCAGGACCCACAAAGCTCGGCTGAGGTGAAGCTACACACCCTAGATGTGCGTATGGCTGTCCTATACTATGTAAACAAAACCAGACCACTAAGGAAAACAGACCAACTCGTTGTCTCCGTAGCTACAGGCAAAGAGGGAGATTGCGTCTCTAAAGGTGCCATCTCTAAGTGGATTATAAACTGTACCCAGCTGTGTTACTCCCTTTCTGAAAAAACTCTGCCTGTCACGCCAAGAGCCCACTCTACAAGAGGCATTGGGGCCACTCTGGCTTTTATTGCAAATGTACCCCTTGACACCGTTTGCAAAGCAGCTACCTGGAGCTCTATTCACACTTTTACTCAGCACTACTGCATTGACACCCATTCCAAGACAGATACTCAAGTGGGACAAGCGGTTCTAAGACATTTATTTGCTCATGACCCTTCTCACATCCTACCTTCTTCTAACACTGCTTGCTTATCTATGCATAGCATGTGATCTAAGCAGATTCCACAAGCCTCAGAAGGGATACATTACTCACCGTAATCTTATTTCTGATGTTTGTATCTGCTTAGATTCACATGCGACCCGCCATTCCTCCCCTCTGAGAGAAGGTGCATGGATGCTTGTAGTCTTATCTATCTATCTATCTGCCTGGATAATCTGTACTTGCACTACTCTTCATGCTACCTCATGTCAGAAAAAATACAATCTGAGGGTCCTAGACGCGTGAGGGCTCATGGGTACGGTGGACGTCACACTAGGGATAGTATTACTGGCACGCCCCCCTGTGTCGACGCCCATTTTCGAATTTCGAAAAACAAACTGTAATACTCTGCAGCTTCCACTAGATGTCGGCCTATGCACAGCATGTGAATGTAAGCAGATACAAGCATCAGAAATACGATTACGGTGAGTAATGTATATGCATGCTAAAAAGCCAGAGCATTTGCAATTGTTTTGTAGGGTAACACCAGTCCAAAAACCCAATACATGCAAGTCACCAACAGTGTACAGGAACATTCATGCTTTAATGCTTTGCTATTAAAAATGCCATGCCACAATGAAAACATGTTTAACTGGCTGCACATAATAGACCAGTCTAGATACACAACATATTACAGTAAAGCATGCCAGACCACATTTAGACATATTTAGACTGGTTGCCCCAAAATGTCAGTCGAAGCAATCACACTTATCATGGTGGTTTTATCGCAGATGCCCAGAAAAATATACAATTACTGCTAGACTAGCAACACCCAAATGCCAGTCTAGCCAGGAATTACACTTGGCAGAATTGCTTGATCAGAGATGCCCAGTTAAAAAAAAAAAAAGTCAAGCCAAACAAAGAAATGACAAGACTGGCTGCACCAAAATGCCTCTAGCCACTAATACAACATAGCATGACTGCTTAGCCTGGAGATGGATTGCCATTACGATTTATCACACAATTCCCCCCTCCCACACCCCCACCCCATGCCCCAAAATCATCACATCGGCCCAGAATTACCTCCACATCCCTCTTCCTTGTCCCAGTGCTGACATGATGCACCTTGCCTCATAGGTAAGTACTAGAATGAGGAAGAGTGGGGCTTGAACGAGGAAGAGTGGGGCTAGAAGTAATGAAGATAACTAAGCCAGGCATTACCTCAGTGTCCCGCTACCTCATCCCAGTACTTGTGTATGAGGCAAAGTGTCACATACACACGTAGTGGGATGAGGAAGAATGGTGATACGAGTAATGAAGGTTGGCAAGAAGTAATCATGGCATTTAACGCACGCAGTGGCACAACACTATTGATTTGACTGGGCTTCCGTCCTCTTTCCACCACCCCCTGAAATTTTGAGCTATGTTGACTCGACCTGGCTGACCTACAAAGCCGTTGACAGAACAGGACACAGATGTTAAAATGGCAGCTGTGTTTCATCGTTAGCAAAGGCCCAGCAAATACTAACGTAAAGCATTTCACGGTTAGTTTTTAGGCAGTTGAATTTGTGATGTGGGTTTAGCACTTGCATGCCAAGGGAGTAATTGGAAGGGTAGAGGGGGGACAGGAGACCGCTCATTCTCACTGCAGTCTAGAAGTGGATGCTGCTGCTACATTAATTCTTTAAAGGGTAAGTGAATGCAGTGTGCTCATAGGTGAGACATTTGACAGGCTGCCATCTGCCTCAAAGCAGAGGGTGCTGGGGCTGGGGAGGAGGGGGAGTTTCGGCCCTTCCTCGCCAGGGCCTGGCGTCACGCAGTAGCATAGACCTTTGGTGAAATTACTTCATATATTAGGCTGGTGTTTTAAGTGGGATCCATGTGATTACTGCGCTGATTTTGCTGTGCCAGCTGAAAATGTTGACATTTTATCCGCCCCCCCCCCCCTTCACTGCATGTATGCGGGGGGAGACCTCAACACCCCAATACTACCCCAACATTAATGATTTACTGTACCAATTTCCCCACATATATATGCAGTGTAAAGGAGGGGGACCAAAATAAGTCACATTTTAGGGCCATCGCAGGAATTGTATTATTCCTTTTTAAGTATAATGTTAAACGGAAGTGGATGAAAGCGGGGAACTAACCAGCAGACTGGCCTAAAGGGGGCACCCACTTGACCCTAACCATAAACCATTAGACACTGCAAACATGTTCTTTCGTTCTTGCAGCATGGCCTTGAATGGAATTGTTTGCATCCTGTCTGCATACATTAAATCACTCTCTCGCTCCATATATAAACCAATCAGTGAGTTAATCACCTTTATTTAATAAATTAATCTCCCATGTGAAAGGGGAGTGGTGGGAATGGAGATGTGGATGCCCAGGGATTTGCATAAAATCAATGAACGTTTTAGGACTATAAGAATGGCCATACAATTTTAGATTTGATATGTCTTTGATAGTGATTCAGGCACGAAACCCTTTTGAGCGTTTTTGTGGTATATTTTAATCGAGCGACATCCAATTAATCGGGCCCCCAAACCAGGTGCGCACAAATTCCCTTTACTTAATAAGTTCTTTTTATGGATCTGGGACCCCCAGTTTAATGAATTCCTTACAGGCGCCCTCCTTTTTCTGGACAAACGCACAGGGTTGTACAGAAGGAATATCAACCAGATAGAAATAATTGAATCGGTTTAAAAATATCAGTTCTGCCTTCATGACATGGCAATGATGAAAAAGTTAACACACTATTCACCTCAGTTTTCAATGCTACAGTTATAGAAATATTGACACCTATAACACACACTTCACCACTTATATATTTTGTTGTGCGCATGCACCATAGATTTATGAATGCATGAGAATCAGGATAAGACTTTTTTGTAATATATATTTTCTCTTCCCTGTCTATTCAATTCCCCCAACTTCCCCTTAATTGCAAATGGATACAAGCCCTCCCCACCCCTCAGTCAATGGACATTTCAGAATTTCAACAGCATTCTAGTTTCAACAAACTACTGGACCTTCTTGTATGTAAATGGCTTGTAGAAAGGAAAAAAGGAAAATGCATGTAGGCTAAATTACTTTCAGTGATGTTTCTATTTAATTACTGTGTAAATGTGTATCTTATCACTTTCAATTGTCAACTTAAAAACGTGAAAACTAGTATTGATAAATTCCCCTTTTATGTGGAACAACTTAGAATGAACAATGTTTTGCTTGATGGCGTAACTAGGAAGTAACTGCAATTACTTTGTCTAGGTATGCACACAGTGAGCTGTCCTGTGCTCTTCTGTTCTTTTATATTGGCCAGAATAGCAGTCCCTGTATACCCACCATAGGATCTATTTAATTAAATCTATAATTCCAGAAGCACATAAGCTTATGGAATATTTACTTATTTCCTGGGATGTAAAGTCAATTTATGTACCCCCGCCCCTCAGTACTTAAAAATAACAGGGCCAGCATTTAATCCAGTTAATTTTATAGTATCCCTCTCCTCCTGGATTTTGTCCTTTTTATATTATCCTTTTATATGAATTTCATTTAGCTGTCTCCCAGCGGGTGGGCACCATCATATAGACTGGTTCCATTCTCCCCCCTCTAGAGACTAGTGGTAATCAATCAGCAAGATGGGACCAACTTTCCTTCACAGCCTGTCTCTACCTCTGAGTAAGGCCTGGAACTAGGCCTCCCTTACAGGGTTGTGGCAACAGACCAAAATGGGTCCAAAAGGAGAACAATCCTTTCCTTCTCCTTATCAATTCCTCTTTCCCTCCATCAGGTAGTGAGCGAGTGAATCCCTAGTGATTGTATGTTGGAACCTTTGTTATAACAAATAACTCTGTTTTGAGGTGTGTATAATTTCTTCAATCTTATTGGTTTGACAATGTTCCAAGAGTGACATCACAGTAGACCTACCCATCCGTGGTCATTTGGCATGTTAATGAAGGGGGCAGTCTGATGGGAGTAACTTTTACACCCAGTGTCCCTCCCCATTTAATGTGATTTCATTTTAGAGATTTCTTGCATTAAGCATTGTAATATTTTGAAATAGTAAATTCCTCATATATGACCACTCCACTAATCGGCTCGCCAGATTGCTCTCTGGCACTAAACAAATGAGTTTTCATCACGACAGCACAAATGGTTACTGACTTACAGATTTTCCATTTAACTCTCAAAAATGAGCTTGCTACAAAATTTCTTTAGGAGCTTTCACGAGACATATGAATCCAATATAGCTTTTTTTTTTTCTTTATACAAAATATTTGGCATCTGGAGTTGGGTCTGCTAACGGAATATGTGGGGTCTTTAGTTCTTTAGCTGCTAGTTAAGGGCTAAATGTTTTTGACTTTCACATGGTGGTGGTACAGTTATTGAAGCGTGAAGTTGTGCCTCTCTTGGACCAGTTCCCGGGTCTTGCAGATTCTAAACAAACACTTTGTTTTCCAAGTATCTATTCTGTCCTTCAGGAAAAGTCTGGGAGATTGAAGTGGCAGATTGGGCAAAACTGATCCATGGTAACGCTGAACTTAAGCCCACTATCCAGATGAAGCCCATAAAAACACCCCCTTAGACTTAATTGCAAATGTGGCATCCCTGTGACCTAGCTGCAGGACCATAATTATCTTTTATGGTTCAATCTATTCAAACAAAATCCAATTCCTTTAGAGGGCAATGTAGACCAATTCTGTTTTGGTTTGCTGTTGAATTAAACCGAATATTCAGTCCTGGCTTCATTTGAATTTGGGCTCATTCACAATTGCCACTTAAATTGTCATGTCCTCCTTGATGTACCCCTTTTCATAGCATGGCTGTTTGTTTATCCATTGTATTTGCTTAATATACTCTTATCAAAGGTCCACATTTTCAACATCTGTGGGTTTCATAACCATGACCCTTGATTTTTGTAAAGGAAAATTAACACAAATGGCAGTAGAAAATGCAAGTTCAAATCAGTTTTTCCTGTCACTTTAAACTACTGAGCTTTCACCTTGGATTCAACAAGTCTACATTTAAAAAAAAAATGAAAAAAATTGCAGAGTGCTTTCTTCACTGCATGTCGATATGGGGCGGGGATGTAAAAAACATATGCAAACAAAATGTGCAATATTTTCAACTGGTGTGCGGGCCGCTGTTTAAGGTTTTTTTTTTATCATGGCGCTGTCACGACTCGCTCCCTTCGCTCCCGTTCCCACCATTTGGGGGCATGATTTGGGGTGTATTCCCTACTGGACTTTTCCTCCGAACTTTATGCTACAGTGCTGTGATGATTTGGGAGCGCTAAATCCCTATTTTCCCAGCTACTTCCCTTCTGGATCCATTCCAGGTTTTTGGCAGCCAGCATGCTTCTTTAACCAAATGACTATGTTTCCCGGAATGCCTTGGCTCACTGCTTCACCTCCTGCTTCCCAGAATGCCTGGCTCACTGCTTCATCTCCTCTCTGGCAGCCAGCATGTTACTTAAATCAAATGACTATGTTTCCCAGAATGCCTTGGCTCACTGCTTCACCTCCTGCTTCCCAGAATGCCTGACTCACTGCTTCGTCTCCTCCCTTGCAGCACAAGGCTGGGTGGAGGATAGGCAACACCTCTGGCTGCAGGTGCAGCAGGCAGCACGCCTGAGGGGTGTGCTCGTTTAGCAGCTTTAAAAGCCTCAGTCTTACTTCAGTCCAGCGCTGGTCATCGTTTGCAGTGTTCCTGTTTTTGACTAGTCCCTGGTTCTTTGCCTTTGTACCTACTTCCTTGTTCCTGTTTTCTTGTTTCCTCCGCCCTGAATTTCGGATTCATGCGCTAATTGATTTCTGCTCCCTTGATTCCCTTTTTGCTTTCCTCTGTTTGCAGGCAGCTATTCTCAGTGCTTTCCCCTTTTTGATGCAGCCCAGTTTGTCTGTGTTCTATATTTCTTTGACTCTGTCCTTTGCTGCTGTTACCCATTTGCCTTAGCCTTCCTCTTAGTTTAGTTTCCTGTCTTTTCCTTGGAGGGGTAGGGAGAAGTTTGCATAGGTTATTTTGTTTTTCCCTGCTCCTGATCCTTACTTTCTAGAGGATCCATTCCATGTTTTCCACTGCACTTCTGCATTTATTTTCCCTTTGATTATTAGGTGTGGTGTGCGGTAGTAGCTAGCTCCTGTGTGAATGCTTATGTTTTCCTCACTATTTTGTAGACACTATTCCCACTTAGGTATTTAGTTTTCCTTCCATTGCTGTTCTAGCCTTTCGGGGTCCCAGTTTCTTCAACAGGATTCGTGGGCTAGCTGACATTCAAGAGGTTTATCTCGTCCTCGTGAGTACAGTTCTTAAGTTCCCTTCTGTAATACCATCAAGAGTGTTAGTACACAGATCCTGTCATTGCTTGCCCTCCACGTGGGTTTAGCGCCGTCAGTACCTGTAACAGCAATTGGGGGTAAGGCGCTTGCCGACTTTCCTCGCGGTCAGGTGCTTACCCCACATCCCTTTTCATATATTGGTTTTGATGTCACACTCTATTTGCACTCCTGGGTTCTAGCATACCTGAGTCGTAGTTCCTGGGCGCACATTTCCCTTGCCATATTCGCTGCCTTTGTACTCGCCTGACTAATCCTGACAGGCGCATTGCTCTGAATCTTTTCTTTGAATAAGATTTACATACAATTTAATGAACATTGGATGTTGTGCTAGTTTCATTTGTCATAACACTTGCCCTAACTGTAAAAACTCTGAAAATCACATGCCATGAACACGCATTTGGACAAAGTTCGCTTATTGATTGGTCTGCTCCACTTGAGTGGATGACGACGTCTTGTTCCAATATACAGAGAACCTACGTAGTTTAACCGTTTGTGTTCCCTAAGGACTTGCATAGACAAATTAGGAAGTTTATTTTGCCCTTCAAACCTCTGTGAAATGTCTAAATTGCATATGGGGAATGGAGCAGATGGTTGCTATTTGAGAGAAGTCCTTGGCACAGGTGTCCACCGATAACTCCTGTTTTTTTTGGAGGGAGCCACCAGGTTGTTCAGTCCCTAAGGTCAATATTTAAATAAAAAAGAAAAATGCACTATTCCATCTAAAATGTACGTTACTCCAATGCAAGCCGTTAGGGAGGAAGACCTTTGAAGGGTGACTTTTTTTTTTAAATGTATTTTTCTTTTTCATTCGGCAGGCCCAGTCTTTACAGTACTTTTCCATGGGGAAAATGATATCTAAAAGTACCAACTTCATACATAAGCACTGAATTAACTCTATCTGTTGAAAGGATTTTTGCGCACTGGTAACTGTAATTGATGCAAAATTTGGTTAGGAAATGCAAGTCAAGTTCTTGGCAGTGGAAACGTAGTGCCAAGAACTTCACATAGACATTTCCAGTGGTTTGGGGGAGTGTAGTCTTAAAATGAGGTCTAATGCCAGCATTTAGCTTGCACCCCGTTTTGAGCAACTCTGAACTTTAGCAGATGAGGTATTTTGCAACTTGAGCACATTCAGGACTAGATATTGGGGCTGTTGGTTCCACAGTTGAGCACATTTACCAAATCCTGTTCCTCTTTCCCTTAGACGGTCCTGGGCATTGGGCTATGTTCCAAGTTGGGGACGTGGTTCCATCTGTTATTTATCCTTCTATGATTTTCTTTGCACTGTCCAAGAGTTTATTTTTACTTTTTAGGCGGGGGTTCATTTTGCAGCAAGACAACCTCATTTTACCTATCAAAGCGAAACAGTGACGCTACAGTGCTTTCAGTAATCTCCTCTTGCCCTGATATTTCCTTTTTTGGTTTTTGTTCTTCCCAGATTGGCCCCCATGCGGCTGTATACACTCTCCAAGCGCCATTTCGTCCTGGTCTTCGTGGTGCTCTTCATCTGCTTTGGTTTAACAGTCTTCATTGGCATTGCGGGTAAGGCTACTCTTTGTGTATTGTGTGTACATGTTTATTGCAAAAGCTGAGAAGAGAACCTTTCCATGTTGCTCTCTAAATGCGACAAAGTACTGTTGAGCAACCCATCCTGCCTATAAATAACATATAAAGCTATCTGAAGATTTTTGAGCTACCACACCATAACACAGATTGCCCTCGCAGGCTTTTTCGAATACAAAATGTAATACGAGTGCAATGGTGAAAAAATCTTGGATTTGCAATGTGCTTAATCATAGGCAAATTAAGCTGGCTCCCAAAAGTTGCATTTCCCAATTAAAATCCCACACAGAATACTTTGCTCTCAGGGAAAATTGCTGGTTCGTTATGCCCCAAACTTAGTGAGGACTTGGTGTCTGGACTAACTCGCGATCTTCACGTTGTCAGCCCTTCAATTTTTAATAAATAAATGGGGCAAAATGCTTTAGGCAATATTTCGGGTCTCTTGTTCTTTCTTTTTTTTTTCTTGTTTTCCCCTCCTTTTTCCCATTTCTTTTATCTCGCTCTCCCTTTCTCTACAACTTTATGCCGACTGGGAGTTTGGAAAGTAGTGTGTACCTTTGCAACATTGGAGGACACTGATCTGCCTCTTTCCTGGTCTTGTTCTTTGCCTTTTCTTCTTCCTCTGTTTAGTCCACAAGATGCTCTTGACTCATAAGATATAACAAGGGTGCCAGGTCTCTTAGGTAGCCTGGTAGAATGAAAGGTGTTCTGGGGGTGAGTGTCAGAAGATGGGGAGAGAGACTTCCCCAGCCACCCCCAAAACCTAATCGCAGCAGGGTAAACTTCAATCGCTGCATATAGCCCACCTCTGGTTTACAGATGCCATGGTCTCCTGTGCAGGAGTCTCTCCCATTACTGCCTCTTAGGGTAGGTGCCAGTTTATTGCTTCATGTGTGAATCTTCTACCTTGGCACTCTCCCATTTTTTTTCATGGGTATCCGCTAGCCATATGTGCCGCTCACACATCCTACCCCAGACATACCAAGGTCTCTACATGTGATTTTTCTCTCTGCTATGAATGTTGCCATATGTGACTTGCAAATGTCAACACTTTCCTAGCCTTCGCCCAAAGACTCCAAGGTCTAGCAAGCTCTCCATGTCTGCCTTTGCCACATTAGCATTCCCGTCCTTGTCTAGGCAGTGTAGCCTTCACTTGCACACAGAATGGGTACATCAGATGGCATCAGTGGGGCCAGCCTTTACGACCAGATACAGCAAAAACAGCAGTGTAGTCTTCTCTCGGGCAACAGGAACCGCACAGACAGAATTACAGTGTTAAATCAAACGCTGACAAGGAGCACAAGGGATTAGGAGTGCACACTTGACCTACTCGAGCTTTAGAGAATGTCCTGCGGAAGATCATTTTCCAGTGCACCATGTCCGCTATGAACTGAGAGGCACCGTTGAATGGTCTGATGTTGGGTAAAAAAAGGACTCATTTAAAGTGTAGAGAGCTCTCGAGTTTCCTCTTGCCATGGATGAGAAGGCATCTAGTCCTTTGTTTTTTTTTTTTCCTTTTAAATTCTGGGGTTTTAATTTCTTTGTTTTCCCTTTTTAAATTTAGGGAAAATAAGTCTCAGAATTCCAGGAAGGAAACAGATCTCTGTCCTTCACATGTATGGCAATGGGACTCTTGAGAGCTTGGAGTGTGTGAAACTTGGGATTTAAGAAAAAGGGAGACTTGAATGACATGCCCGAGATCCGTGATGTAAATAGTGGGATTCTGATGTTGCGTTTGTTGGTAGTGCTGTAAAGGAGTGCTGCAGTGTGGTTATGAATGAGACTTCATTAAACTGTACGAGACTAGTGATCGGAAATGAGTCCAGCTATACTGAAGTGTATGAGGTCAGTAGTTAGAAAAAGTGTGGCCCACTCCTCTGCAGCATATAAAGGCAGTAATGGGATGAGTGAGTCCAGTGATGTGTGTTAGGCGCAGTTTCCCAGAAATAAGCTAGACTCCATTGAAGTGTACAAAGCCAACGATTTAGACTTGAGCGCCACTGCATGGAGGTGCATTAGATCACTGGTGTACGGATGATTGAGAGTCCATTCATCTGTCTGATGCCAGTAATGTGAATGAGTGAGACGCTACAGTATAATGTAGGAAGGAGTAAGACTTTGTTGTTGCATCTGTGATGGAGGAAAATAAACTCTTGAAATTAATGCGTTGTTAATGGAGAATGTGAGCTTCCACTTCATCTTATGAAGTTAGTCATATTTGCTGCAGTGAGATTATTACATTGTGTTGGGTCAGTTCTGGGGAACGAGTGGGGCTCCATTCCAGCATGTGTGGCCAGTGATTTTGGAATACGTTGGTCTCCGTGGACGTGCAAGAGAAAAGGTTTTGAAAGAAATTGGACACCCAAGTTCATAACAATTTGTAAAATAGCATAGAACAAACTTAAAATGTAATGCGCAGCAGTGGCGTCTCTGGGGGGGGTCGGGCAGTGCCCCCCCCTCTGAAATCCTATGGCCCCCTTGTGCCCCCCTACCTAAGGGGAGCGGTTCTCTGTTCGTGGTGTTATTTGTGACACTCACTGAGGAAAATGTCTGCAGATCACACAAATACTCCTTTCGTCTCAAAGCTAGTAGTGATTGAGCAGCTTGCAGCCCCTATCAGAATGTAGTCCAGGAAAGTGCTAACGATGGGCCATTAGTCATTGAATTGTTTCGTGCCTGCATTCTGATGGGAGGGGGAAGTGCAGTTGGGTGTGGGTAGTTGGTGTGCACAAAAGCCTCTCTACAAGAGGGCTTGTGACCTCACACATTACCTTTTCATAGGTGCCCCCCCACTTTTGTCTTTGGCCCCCCACTTTTGTCTTTGGCCCCCCTCTGTGCACCTCCTAAATTTGATTCCTGGCAACGCCACTGATGCGCAGGGATGTTTACTCAGAAATAAATATAAAAAACCCATAGAAAGGTGTTGGGAGAATAAACACACACGTTGGAACTTTTAAGATACTTATTCAATGAAGAGTAAAGCCATGTCTTCATGGAACATTTTTGAAATGACAGAATATGTACATTTTAACTCACGTTAAGTAAAATGACCTACAGTTGATGTGAAGGCTAAAACTCGGGTCGGGGGGGGCGGGGGGGTTTCTAGGCTTTTGTTCAAAGGTAAGGATTTGTAATTTGTGGGGGTGGGGGTGGCGGCGGAGGTTCGTGGGGGCATGCCAGGAATGTGAGTGGAGCAGGCATCAACTACAGTCATATAAGATAGCAGCAGGCCTTGAAATGCGGTCGAAGGAATATAAGCGTTCAGTAGCTGACAAAATGCTTCAGACAGTTGAATGCTTTTCGTTTAAGCCATCCATGGAAAATGTTCTGGCACTGTTAAAACATAAATACGTCCTTGCTTTTTTTAATGTTTGTAAGCAGGGCTCAAAGTGTGCACTTGCCACTGGCTTTTGGTAATAGACTTTTGGCAAGTAAGAAATAGTGTGCTGTCTGTATGTATTCAATAGTGGTGGTGAGTAACTAACTTTTTATGGCTGGCTAGTAGTTTGCAACTTGGACATTTTTTACTTCTGGTTTTAGGAATGCCATTACAATGATTGTGTACACTTTGAGTGGACTGAATGGGCGTGATTTTTGACATTTTATTTTTCGGATTTTCCAGCTTGGGGAGATTTAGTGTTATGCTTCATCCCCTCTCCAAGTGAGACCCCCAGCACGTTTTGCTGGACTTCTGGATCTCTTTCTTTAATCCTGAATGAGTGGCGCCTTTTCCACCGATAAATTCTTATGGGCTCTGTTTTGTGGTACTCTTCTTTGTATTTTACCTGTACTATGGCAGCTGTCTGCTCCATAGCTCCTAAAGGCGTCTGTATTTTCCTATTGTAGCACACAGCTCTTTGTGGGCAGTGTTGCTGAGGGCCCTTATGGTCTTCCTTTGAGATTCTTTTCTTTATCCTAAATTAACTACAGTTTTTAAACGTTATAGTCTGAGAGATTGGCGCACAACACCTCATGTGGAGTGCCAAAGATACCCAATAGAAACCTTCTTTCTGCTCCTGTGACTTTTTAGTCACATAGACCATCTCCCAGTTATGGCTGGTGGCAGTGGATGTGTTCTACCAACTATTTTGTCATTTTTGTATCGTTTGTGTGTTTGTGTGTTTGTGTGTTTGTGTGTGTGTGTGTGTGTGTGTCCGTCCGTCCGTCCGTCCGTCCGTCCGTCCATCCCCCCCCCCCCCATCCCCCCCCCTCCCCCCTTGTCCTTTTTCTGCTAGAGTTCCTGAATAGAACCAGCTCCCACTGGGGGGGTCTGGCTGTCCTAATTGGACAGCCAAATGCCCCTTTCTTTAAATTACTGAGAGATTGCAGAGGAGTGTGTGCTGGAACTGTGTAAAAGGTGAGGCTCCTGGAGGGGAAAAGGAAGTCAACCACTGGAAGCTGAAGTAACCAAAGACGACGATGACCAGAGGCACCTGCAGACCCTTTGCAACACCGTGAACCGACCACTGCTGTCCTGACCCAGTTTTCTGTGCGACAGAGGAACTCGGAATACGACGGCTCCTTCCCTTTGGCTGGTGCGAACAACCAGTCCCAAGACTAATTTTGATTTGAGCCATCTTTTGAGGTACTGTGAGTTTCCAGTGTGAAAACAGAAATAAAATATCAAGACTGAGTACCCCAAAAGGAAATACACCAAACACGGGTTACAAAGGAACATACAAAGTACTTTATTCTCTACTGAATTCAATTACAAAAACAGTGCAAAGTCAGATAGCTTTCAGCCCTCCGTACAACACAATGACCTCCAGCGTGGTTCAGTGAGAGAGTGTACATTAGAATGCATTCGCTTTTTATACATTTTGTGGGCACTATGTCCAGCCCCACTTCGGGTTAATATTCTACTTTATACATCACCAATTCTAGGGTTCATGCCAAGTCTCAAATAACCGCATATAACTGGTTTGCCTTTAATACATGTATCAACAAGCGTATGCATTAACTGTGTATTCTAAAGGTTCGCATCCACGCCTTCTTAAACATAAATACAATGTAGTAAGACAGATGTTCTTCGTTCAGTATGCAAACACATTATCTTCAATATATACTTGTGGATTAGTTTCATCGCGCGAGTGACCCTATTACACATAGGTCAACGTCTCAGTTCATGACCTCAACAAGTGGCCTGCAGGCAGATTACACCTTAGCTATGTACAGAGGTCAAGACGACCATGTTGTATTTTGCAATGACATCGTCCACCATTTTAGCTCACAGGGTGACTTTTCCACAACGAATCCTAAAATGTCGGTTTGACCTAAAATGGCGGCCTACATAGAACAAAGGTCAGGACCTTGTAACACAGATCTCGCAAGTGACTTTCGAGCAGCTTGGCGTAGGCAAATAGTAATATATTTATTACAATAGGAGGCACGATATACTTTCTATTCCGACACCAGGACCTGCTGCCCATTTCGAGTGCATTGTTGTGGAATGGCCAAATCCGTTCAAATCTTATCTGAGCCCTCAAGGATATTCTAGAGGTCCGATCCAACTTTCCCCGACCCCCCCCTCAACAGAGTGCAGGAAGTGAAGACGGACCGGGTGAATCGCGTCCTTTGTTGGTGCTGCAGAAAGGTGCCAAAACCACATAGTGACCAGAGAAGTTACTGAAAGTCATGCCACAGATCCTCCCTCGAGACTGCTGCTGAGAGATTCCCGTCCATTGTCCTGCCTTCAGTCATCAGACCAAGAAATCTGGAGGTCTGGTCCAAAGCTGCAACATCGTTGAGCATTTTCTTCTAATCTAAGGTATTGCTTACCTGATGCCAGAAAGTTGCTCCAGAGCATTGCGGTGCACATTCAGGTGTACAGGGCAATCCTTCTTGCCTTCGTCCCAAGCCGCTGCTTGTGTCCCTTTAGAGTCCCCTTACATTGTCTCTAGCGTTGGTTAAGCCTTAGAGACTAGAAAGAATCCACAGGAACTTTTGATTTCTACTGCTTTGGAAGACTTTAAGCCGCTACGTATTGCCCTATAGCTAGGGTTGCGATTTTGATGTTGAAAGACTTGCCGTGCTGCAAAACTGCCTCTAGAACCCAAAGCTCTGCTAGGATAACACTAACTGATTATTTTCCTTCCCAAAAATCATTATCTTCTATGTATGCAGACTGAAAACAATTACCATATTATTTTGTTAGTGCGCAGTATTACCGATAGAACTGTCAAACTCCTGTAACAATTGAATACGTTCAGCAGCTAACTAAGAAGTGACCCTTTGAACCGCACCTTTGTGTGTTGGTCTATTGTGCTAAGTATTTAACAGTGACTCTTGTGTATATAATTATCTTTTAATATAAATGTATGTTCAAGTGTTTCTTTGAGGTGCATTACTGGCTGGGTTCAGTGTACCTACCTACAGCTCACATCTTCCACTTAAGATGAGCCTGACTGCTCTGCCACTCTATCAAGGTCCTTGACTAGTACAGACTGATACTAAGAGTTGGATCTACAAACCACTGGATAGCTTACTAAAGTCTTACTGTCAAGTGGGACTTTAGGAAAACTGTCCCAACAGTGAGTGACTGAGTCATGGGTGGGCACACCAGGATAGCTAAAAGCAAACTTTCTGAGGTGTTTTCTCAGAGCACAGCGTGTCTACCACCAGCCTCTAGCTCCCTTAACCCTCCACATTTGCAGGTTGCCACACTATCATAGGCATTGACTGAATATGGACGTACAAGTCAGTGCATTATGCAAATCCGGCCATTTTAAACTTAGGATCCTCCGAAATGTTCTTCCTTTTATTCCGGCCGCTAACCAGGCTCCTTTGGTTGCGGTTTTGATGTTGAGTGTGCTGGATTATTTCAATTCGCTCTATCTGGCGCAACCTGCCCATCTGACAGGACGGCTACAGCTTCTGCAGAATGCTGCTGCCAGATCCATTCTCCATCCCCTTTTGGCGCCCACATGACCCCATTGCTGCGCCAACTGCACTGGCTTCCAGTTGCCCATCGAATTATGTTTAAATCGATGTGCATGATACACGGGGCCTTCTATGGTATTGGAGCCAAATGCCTGCAGGCAAAATTCCCTCGATACCAACCCACTCGTGTCCTCCGCTCTCAAAGGACCTGCCGATTAATGGTGCCCCGCTTCAGACTTGCTCGTAAAGGTGGCCGCTTGTTCTCGGTAGCGGCTGCTAAGGGATGGAATAATCTACCTCTCCCCCTGTGTGAGACCATCGACCATCTCACCTTCGGCGCAATCTGAAAACTTTGCTGTTTAAATAGTTTTGTTCTCTGTCTGCTTTTTCCATCTCCTCCCTCTATCTTAGCGCCATGATACCTCTGGGTGTACGTGCGCTTGATACATCCATAACATAACATGACATTGGTAAGAACTCTGGGAGGCATCAGTGAAGCATCTTCACATTGGTTTGTTTACAAGGCATAGAGGGTTCGGTATGATGCCCCTTAATGGTGCTGCACTTGAGACTATTGCAAGCAGGTTAAAGGATAGTTCCGGGACTTTTTTTTTATTGTCCCTACGGTTCGGCCATGTGTTTTTAAGCATAAATCGGTAGATCGTAGAAAACTTTCCTATGGACTTTACCCGACTTTTCGTCCATTAACGCACTCGAAATCAGCCGCCATTTTCTGATAATCCTATCCTTTCCCCCCATCGACCTGGCTCACCTGCGTTTGCGGCACTAAATCAAATCCCCCGCCCCTGAAACAGACTTTATCAAAACATTCATATTCCCCGCCTCTCTGTGACGTTTCTGTGCTGCGTAGGCAAACGCGCCCAGGCGTCTTCTACGCGACTCCACACAGAACCCGGAAACCAACACAGATTAGCTCACAACACAGCGCGCCACAATTCGGAATATGAAAGTGTACTTTTAAATCAAACCGCAAGATTGTAAATTTGGTAAAGTACATTTATTTGACATCAAATGTTTAGAGAATATTCAGCGATTTGCATTTTTATTTGCTCACGTTCCAAAAAGTTCGTTTTGAGGCACGCGATGTTCCTTTGCTGTACACAGGGTCTTAGATCATCTCTCAATACAGCGCCACAATTCGGAATATGAAACTGTGGTTTAAAAGCAAACGGCAAGATTGTACATTTGGCAAAGTACATTTATTGGACATCAAATGTTTAGAGAATATTCTGCGATTTGCATTTTTCTTTGCTCTCGATCCAAAATAGTTCGTCTTGAGGCAAGCGATGTTCGTATGCAGTACACAAGGTTGTTGGTTTACGATAAAATAAGCTCTTCGGTCGCACTGATAATCGCATGGCTGTTCCAACAACGAGGCACTAGGCCACCACAACGGTCTGTATGTTGCATCTAGCTGTTAGTACCGCGTAAGGGCATACTTGTACTTGGCGATCGTCCCATAAAATGGTCAGCGTGCTAACGTTGTTCACGCGGAGAAGCAACTGGCGGTTGAAGAAGCCATCCGCCGGTGTCTGGTACTCGTGACACATACAATAATGAAGGATGTACCTGTTTTAAAAACATAAAAAAATGAAATTAGTCTCACCATCAGATCTTTATTAAAATTATTCATTTTATATATTAGGTCGGGAAATTATTTCATAGCTAGGACAGTGCAACTGGGTATTATACGTCAAGGTGGGGCTGTAGGATACTGAGACAGTCCCCCAGTGCAGGGGTTGACAGGGAGGCAGTGCAGGTGGAGAGTGGAAGGGCCCAGGACCGAGGTCGCAGACAGTGGACCAGTTGTAGCAGGGGAGAGGGAGAGAGAAAGCAGAAGCAAAGAGGAAGGTTTTGAGGTGCTTCCGTAAAAGGAGATGGTTCTCCTCAAGATAGTGTGCGGTACAAAACAATATGCCACATAGAACGAACAAGTACAACTTAACCCGTCTTTAAAGCTACTGTATAGTAATTAAATTGCGGTATAAACTCATCTAAAGAGTTACTTACATTATATTTGCATTTTCCATTGTGTCTGTGCGTAGGGCAGCCCCGAAATACCACTCCTTCTATGCCGACGTTATTTCTTCTAATGAGCGAACATTAAATGGCTATTGTTTCTGAAATTTTATTCATTATTGTTTCTTACGTTATTGCACCACACCCCCAAAAAGAAGTCTTTCGGGATGGTCCCGGCCTGTCAAGGTCAAATAACAATAGAACCTTATACTGAGTCGTGGGCCATTCCGGCACCCGAGCAAAAAATCAAAGCAGCTGACCTTCACTTTGAACGAGCACACATTCCTAGTTAGCTACATTCAGTGTAAGGCCATCTCACAGGACTTGAAATTTACACTCCATCTTTGCATTTTGTCTGCGTGCTTTGCAGCCCCAGAGAACCATAAATACGGAGACATTCTATATTTTTTGAAAAATGATTTATATTACTGTTTGGTTTAATTTAATGCGCAAATGAACAAGGTTGGATAGACACATTGCATGTACACTGAGGAATCACTTTTATTTACACAATACATAGCTACACATATTCAATGGGCCTGCGACATGAGGAGACTCGAGAGCAAAGTCACAGGTGACACCCGGGTGGTTCGCACTACTGCACGGTGAAGGGAGGGGCAAGGGTGGAGAGACACATTGCATGTACACTGAGCAATCACTTTTATTTACACATTACATAGCTACACATATTCAATGGGCCTGCGACATGAGGAGACTCGAGAGAACAGACAATCAAATTGCAATCATTTAAACCGTGATGTGTATTTCTCAATGAGCTCTTCTTTAGGTGGACATGGAACAGAGGCAATGTTGGGTGGCAATGCAGTTGTCCCCTGCACAGGTTCGTTCACAACTCCATGTATGTGCCTATCTAGGACATCAACAATAAGTCTCTCAATAAAGTCATATTGCATATCCTCAAACACTGGTTTGATAACCCATTGTTTACTTCTTTTTGTGAAGGCCTTATTGTAGTGAAGCGTCCCTAAAGTTCCGGTCGTCCTACTTTGTTGACGGCCAACATTATGGTTATTTGCCAAGACCGCTAGAAGAGTCCGATTTATCATGCCCTCCATGCCAAAATGCAATTGTTTTGGCCTGTACTTTAGGCACATATTGTGGAACACCTCCAAATCTCCTGTGTGGCAGAATTCCGTGAGTCCCCTCAAATCTCTTGTTATAGTTTTATCAAATACAATCTTTTCAATGGCTTTGTGAGTGGGTGATGAAGGAATCAACCACTTCTTCTTCCGTGCCTCCTCTGTGGACAAATGGCCATGTTCACAATTGTGGAAATGTTGGTTTGTGGTCCAGCGGTGAACGTTGCTACAGTGTAACATTACTGACCGCCATTTTTCCAGTAGAATTTCCAACGACCCTCCACATGTTTTTGAGCTCCACCAAAGATGGTTGCTGATTGACTTGGACCACTGTGAAATACCTTGCATATCTTTTTTTTTTTTTTTTACCTGCAGCCGACATTTTTTTATTGATTGTTTTTGCAAGATGCCAAACGTCAAATTGGTGATTTATATTTTTGTACTCTTCTCTCATTGTCTTGGCAATTGAAACGTGTCTGTCCGTGGCTATCAGGTCGATCACCATTCCCCGCGATTGTAGTTCTTGCAATGATGCTACAAAGCCAACTTTCTCCATGGCCACTGAGGATGTACTTTGTGACACCTGCACGACCACCGAACTCACAATTTTCTTACTTTCCATGTCCAGAAAGTGGTAGGTGCAGTACTTGGCTGAAAATCCTGGGCTGTCGCACTGTCCATCACCGGCTAGCCTGAACCGTTTGCCCGCGAATGTACTATCAATAGACATTTTTTCCATTCTCCAAGCTTCGCTAATGGCTGGAAATAGATAATCGGTTTGGTATTTGTAGAACTGAGTTTTCGCAATGAAATGGATTCCCACAAACTGAAAGAAAGACTTACTTTTTAAAACTTGAACCACTAAAAAGTGCAGCCGCTGCACAAAGTAGATTGCCTGCTGGCAGTTGCCCCAGCATGGGTTGTGCAGACCATGAGAAAGGATGATATTTTGTACAGGTGGCATGTATTTTAAGGTTAGTGCCTCGAATTGCACGAGTCACATTAATCAATGGCTCCCCACATACTTCCCCACCAACCGAATGCCCACATTTCATCCGAATAATAATATCAATCAAACAACTATTGAATTCAATGAATTTGGCCTCTTTCCTTATACTGTCACTCTGCATCCTAGCTGGTTCGGCCTGTAACGTTGAGGACATGTCACTCACATGAAAGGTAGAATCTCTGATATCGTCTTCCGCTATGTTCAGTGATATTGATGGTGTTTCATTGTCGTCCACTTCATTCTCTTCCATTGCAACATCTGTTCCTTCTCCAGCGATGGGTAAATAAAACAATTTCTTCAACTTTCTCGCGGTCTTCGTTTTTGCGGGTGTGGATTCTGTGAATTGATCTCCGACTGCATCCGAACTACCAGGAGGACATTCACTATCAATGGCTGGTGGTGGTATAGCTCCGTTGTCAATCACTTCATATTCTTCCCATTGGCACGATGCATCTCCAGTCTCAAGTCCCTGCCAAAAGGTTTGACAAGCAACATCTCTCGTTCGCTTCACTGTCTGTGTAGATCTAGTTCGTACACCCACTCGCAACTAGAGGACAGATTGGAAAAGGGATGTTCAGTTTAAACACAACTTACAGTATTGAACTATTAACAGTGAAAAACAACATAATATAGTGACCAGGACACTAACCTTCTTTTGCTTTCTTTTCTTTGAAACTTTCTTGCCTCGAACTTCAACATCAGGACGCTGTTGCTCCGACTCGTGTGTGCATGTCTCCACTTCCTCTTGCGCTGCAACGACTATATTTTCATGATAAGCACATCCATCACGCACTGACGCTCCATCGACTCCCTGAAACATAGAACTTTCATTAATATGTATAATAATATCGAAAACGCAAAATGTACTTGGGGACCAATACACACGTACATCTCAATAGCAAACACGAATGAACGCTTTGTGTATAACATTCAAACGACAATTATTCACGCATTGTTGATCTAGTTAGATGGAACTGTCAAGATCCATACCTCGGGCTCCTCATAGACTTCCATTGATGATATTATTGAAGATGATGCTTCAGTAACTCCCTGAAACACAGTAATTGCATTGGTATGGTTTTCTATTTTGTTAAAAAGAACATACACTTTGTGCAGGCGTCAACGGCTCATCTAAATAGACCTGCACAAATGATCAGTTGTCTAAAATAAATAATGGATATGTAAATATGATTCGATTTGCTCGATCGTTGGAAGTGTCACCACCAAGAGATCTGCATCAACTACTAGGGGTGATGTTCTTGTAGAAGAAGCTCCGTCATCTCCCTGAAACATAGTACTTGCGTTAATAAAGAAGGAAGTATAGCGGATATAATCACGTCATATGATTTCGCTTGATCGAACTGTCAGTATCCATACCTCGAAATGCATAAGAACATCAAGGGACGATGTAACTGCAGTGCACACTTCTGCAAGCTGTTGCGCCGACCCGTAACTGCATGCTCCCCCTTCTTCTTGGACTAATGCTCCATCGACTCCCTGAAACATAGGACTTTCATTAGTAATGAACACAAAGGCACATAGGAGGGCGACGACAGAAGGACATATCGATGGCTAAAAACGAAAGAAACATTGTGTGTAACAATCACGCTACAAGAATGCAAGATCTGATGATCTCCATCGATGGAACTGTCCGGAAACGTACCTCGAGCATCTGAGTGACATCAACGGTTGTCGTCAATGCGTTGGACTCCTCAGCATCTCCCTGAAAGACAGTACTTGCATTATTTTGGATAACAATAATTATAACTGAAAACAAAGACTAGAGGACGAGTACAAGGGTGTACCATTAGGTAAAATAATCACACGATAAATTAAAACTATTGATTTACATGCCTAAAAACAAGTCAGTGGCAGAATAGGTAAGTAAGATTACCCGATAGGCGCTTGAAGTGGCTGATGACTGCAATAACGACACGGATGGACAATCTTCTGCCTTCATATTGAGTGGATACATAAATGGGGAAATTATTGTTAGCTAATGCTACACACTACCGCAAGGCCGAGAGCTAAATCCGTAAACTTGACTCACCAGTGGAGGGATGTGGACGAATGGAGTGGGAATAGCGGTTGAGAGCAATTTTCGCTTCGGTCGCGGTGTGTTCTTCTTTATTAGCAATGATGTGGAGTACATGTCAGAGGTAAAGTGCCTGCTGCAGATGCGGTATCGATCACCCCTCTTGTCCGGAAAGACTTCTAGGACTCTACTTTCAAGCTCAGACGGTGGATATCCGCAATATCGGACCCATTCTCTTATCTGATCTATTGTCTTAGGGAAAACATGCATTATAGTACCTTCAGATTTACTATGAGTCTTCGAAGGGCAACCGCCAATGGAACAGGCAGGCATTGTGGAAAGTTCTGAAAAGTAAAGATCAACAATTCTCTATGAATACCAATGTGTTAAAAAATAAAATGACACATAAAAGGTTCAATGCAAGGTTCGTTTTGGTTCTTGGAACTATACACGTTATTCACATGCGGATAAGTATTTGAATAACTTTAAAAACATAGAAAAATAATTTCACTAAACTCAGAACATGTGACTAGTTCCTTGCATGTACTGTCTTGAACGAAAAGAAATAGGACGCAAAATGATTATGGTACATGGCCTTACCTTGACGAACAAACAGTTAGATGCAGGGATCAGAGTAGTTTCTTGTCGTAGAACAGGGAGCAGTTCACAGGTTGCAAACTGACGAGTTTCCTCGAAGTGGTCACGGAAGTTCACAGAGACGAAGAGCAGATAACCAGCACCTTCACAGGTTGACTAGCAAAGCGCAAAGAAGTTCTCATTAGAAATATGAAGTGGGTTATAAAGAATTCGAAACAGGGGTGTGTTTGTGAATGACGTGTATATGTCGTGGCATTATGCGGTTTGCAGGGGGGCGTCCAGCGTGAGGGGGGATGCTTGGCAGGAGACACGGGGTCTGGAGGTAGACATGGGAACAACAACCCATGCTCTATAGACCACTTTGAAGTGTACATGCTATTTGGCACCTCTTGGCCTTTATCGCTCCCTGACAGCTCCACTTGCCAGCACAAGTTCCCCGGTGCGAACTGCCTTTGATAGGGTGGGGGGTGGATTGGGGCGGTGGTCGTGCAGACAAGACTCGTTTGCCGCAGGGCCTCACCAAGGAGAGGCCATCTAACTGCATGTAAGAGGCAGGCTACAGGATCTAGTACATGGAAGGCAGGGGGGTGAGTTTATAAATACCTCAGCCTCCCAGGAGAATATATGGGTGCAGTTCACCCTGGAGACCCTGGATGCCTAGGCAGTTAGTCAGCAGCAGGCTGGCCTGTGGTGGCAAGGCGGCACGGGCCAGAGGGGGTCATCTCTGTACCCGGTGCCCAAAAGGATGATTTATGATCAACCATATTGATTATTTACCTATAACCATGTTTTGTATCAATAAAATCCAACGGCCTTTTATTGCCAACGCTTGAACAAAGTGGTGTGGTAAGTATTTTTGGGGGAGGAGGCAAGGCCGGGAGGCTTGATGCCAACTCGCAAAATAACATATGTATGTTTGCTGCATATGGGTTCAATGGTTATGTGGATTGCAGGTGGGCGGCCAGCGTGAGGGAGGATGCTGGCCGGAGACATGTGGTGTGACAAGACAAGACAAGGCACAGGAAGACTATTCAATGGAGACACACTAGATTCATTTAAAAAATCAAAACAACCATTGTTAAAATATATGTTGGGTTTTATTTTAGATCTTAATTTCAATTGAACATAAATAATAAACATTACACATTGTAAAGTTCCGGTTGCAGCACATCCAGGGAAAATCCGCGGTATTGTCCACTGTCGCTGGGGAAATGTTGTCTAATGGCAAGTACCGCACAGGCAGGTATTACTCTCCGAACGCGGTGTCCGAGCCTCCCGTGAAGCCACCAAGTGAAGCAACGATAGGCCACCAGGCTGGTGCCTGTACCACCTGTGAAAAAGAAAGATGCAATGGAACCAATTTACATGCGTTCGAATGATATGTAGATGTAATTTTATATGTGGGAGACGACCATGAAATAGTAGTGGCATCACTGACATCACAACCAGAGTATACTTACTCGTTACTCGGATTACGCGGACGAACAGTGCCGCGAAGTTCGTGCACAAGCACCATCATCATCCTCAACACGGTCCGTGAGAGGCAGGCTTCCCTGAACTCTGGCAGCTCGGTGATGCATTGCGGACTTGGCTCGCCTTCCGAAATGTAGGCCAAGCACCCGGAATTTTCACGGCAGCAGCAGTTCTCCTCCTCAGTTGGCATTAGCTCGCACCGATTGCACGTGCACCAGGTGGAGACGCCGTCCATGCGACATGGTCCAGGCTCTTCATCCGTTGACTGGTCCTCCCAACTGCCGTCCGAATCCCCATCGTTTTCGCGTGCTTGCCTTTCCAGTAGTTCCTCCTCGGTGTACTCGGGCTCGTACATATACGGCATTATTGTAGCCATTGTGTGGTAAAGAAAGTAAAATAATTTACAGAGATGGTACAGGTGTTCAAAAGGCCTAGAAGCGGCGAAGGTAGCTGACCAGAGCACAGAAACGAGTCACAGAATACTCAAAGTAACACAGAGAGAGGAATGGAATCGAAAATCTGCTGCTGTGTGTTGTGAAACGGTGTGTTTATACTTATTGAGGAAAGAGGCGTCCTGTCATTTCCATGGCGACACTTCATTAGCTGAGGCGCAGCGATTGTTGACACGAAACGTGCTTTGGCGTTGGGAAATGGGCGGTACGCGTCTGCTGATGTCAGGCTCGGGGGATTTGATTTAGTGCCGCAAAAGCAGGTGAGCCAGGTCGATGGGGGGAAATGATAGGATTATCAGAAAATGGCGGCTGATTTCGAGTGCGTCAATGGACGAAAAGTCGGGTAAGGTCCAGAGGAAAGTTTTCTACGATCTACCGATTTATGCTTAAAAACACATGGCCGAACCGTAGGGACAATAAAAAAAGTCCCGGAACTATCCTTTAAGGTGAAACCTAGAGGCTAACTGCCAAAATATGATTTAGGTAACTAACTTGTGAGAAGCAAAGGAGCTGTTTTAGATGGGCTGTAACTAATTGCACCATGTGAATGTTTCTTTCTTTTGATTCAGCACTGTGCTGCGCACTCTTACTCCATATCTTCCATGCCTACGTTCCTTGACTTGGGTTTAAACTTCTGGAAGATGCAAGTAGTCAGTGTGATTTTGCTGAAGGCATCCGTTACAAACGGTGCCCATCAGTCCACAGGCACTGGTGACTGTTGAGAGGGATTTCTGAAATCTGACCTGGAGGGGCAGAGGTTCAGAAGGCCAACCTAGTTTCTTGGAACATGGTAACCTCTGGACAAGCCAGACCAATCAGGGTAGCTATGGCAGGCGGTCAAGACTAAGTCTCAAGAGGGGTGAGGGTGACAAAGACCTCAATGAGCACACAAAGCAAGGACACTTACAAATTACTCCAGACAGGTGTTATATTAAAAATACACATTTATTACAAGGCCTTTGTAATATAGACCATAGCAAAGAATCGCAATAATACTGATGTAAACCAACACATCACAATCAACACAAAATATATACATACAAGACCAGAGGGGCCTAACGGATTAAGAAGCACGAAATAAGTAGACCACCTAGATGGGGAGGAAAACCGGCAGTGCAAGTAATCTTTAGACCCAGTTCCACATCAAGAATACACCTAACTAATAGGCAGTCCAAGCACTACGAAGAGAGGAGCCTTATGCTCAATAGTACATGCACACACTTGTGCCAAGGGACAAAATAGGGTCTCTTCAAGGGTCACTAGCAGCTCACGAAGGTGGATAAGGTCGATGAAGAACAAGTCCCCACTATTCAAGCAGGACTTCCACTTGCGGGCAGAGTCGCTATTTCGCAAATGCGGTGGAAAGGAAAGGGGCCCTCAGGGGCCACTTCGTGCATAGAAATGGGCTCCTGTGCTAGGGGCCACCGGTTGGGATATGGACTACTCACCGGTCCCTGACGCAGGCAGACCCAGACTTCGCCAGTTCAGTCCACTTCGCTAGCAGGTTCGAATGCGACAATCGGGACGTCTCAACACCGTGTAGTTTCCGCGGTAGCAGGCTTCAGGGTCAAGGGGGTCACAAGTGCAGTGAACTTGCACAGGTCGTTGCCACAGCAGGGCAACACGGTAACCGCGTTTACTCCGGTCTGGGCGCACTCGTCTCACTTCAGACCTGGGAATGCCAAGTGTACGAAATTCGATGTGAGGGTGCAGTGGACACAGAGCAAGCAGTATACCAAGTTTCGAGGGCTTCCTCGAAACCGCGGCGGTGACAGGGCAAAAGTCCTGTGTAAGCTGGTCAGCCCACTCGTTGGCCCAGGGACACTTCCAAAGAGGCTTACTTGCAGGGTTTGATGATGGTGCCGAGAATAGTTGGTCCCACTATTCCAGTGGGTCCATATACTCCCATTTCGGCATCCACTTCTCAATTTAGTGAACAAAGTGTAACGTTCCAGATGTACCAAATGATGACACCTATGCAAAGCATATGAATATAAATCGCACAATCTGCAAAATGCTTTTGCATGTAACATGTCCCATTTCAATTAAAGTTGGGGTAAAACCAGAGCTTGTTATGTAGGCAGAGCCCCACATTGATGGTGGCATTGAGGTTAACCTATTGTGGTAAGAAAAAGTAAATATTGGGGCTCACATTTGCACCATTTGTGTATGCTCATTCCATTGCTTCAGTTTAACCATGTGCGGTGCTTCAGACATTGGTGCTATGGTCATCCTATTTTGGAAGTTGACACATATTTTTCTCTTCAAACTAGTTAAAATGAGTGGCAGTTGGGTGAAACACTACATTTTGCAACTTTATAGCAGTATTAGAGATTTTGCGGCACTTTTTTAATGGAAACGATTTATTTTTGTGAATGCAAAATTGCTATAACTGTTATAGCCTGGGCACACATGGCAAACACTGGGCACATATTCCCACCTAGACTGCGTTCAACCTAGAGGCGGAGGCGTGGCACCGTAGGTATGATATGATAGGTTATTTATGACGCGCTTAATACCCAGAGGTTTCTAAGTGCGGACCCAGGGATCAAACCTGTGTTACTCCGTGTCGTCTTGCTTCCAAGGTGAGCACGTTGCCCCTGAGCTATCTTCCCGAGATTGAGTAGTCCCGAGGTAGTATTCTCTCCCCAACCCCATCCCGCACATGGATGTCTACAAAGGTTTAGATAGCTAACTGGTTTTTCATTCAGCTGTACCTCTCATTTCCACATGGTCAAGGTTTCGAAGCACCAAATAGTATGCAAGAGACATGTCTTAACAACTGAAATCGTGCAAATAACAAGGGGGGGTCCTGGGAGACTCTCTGCCAGTCCTGGTTTACAAGAGCCTTACCCAGAGTCTTTAGCTCACTATCTTTCACAGATGAGAAATATCCTAAACACCTCAGTCTTTGTCCTGCCCTGGGGCAGTCCAGCACCGAAATGCTAGGCAATTCTCCTCTGAACAAGAGTACCAACAGCAATCCCAGAAGTGGACCCCTTGCTCACGATTCTCAGAGAGGCACAGCTCCACCCTACTGATGAGGTCCAACCAGACCGAAACACTTGTCTGGGGTTGCTGTTGGTACTCTTGTTCAGAGGCTCTGTACTCAGACCTTTCCTCTTCTCTCTCTATACCTCCCTTCTTGCCCCCGTCATCTCCTCTTTCGGAATCTCCCACCACTTCTCGCAGGACGACGGCCAGCTCTCTTTCCTTCACCTCCGACCTCCACCACACTCTTCCTGCCTCACGGCCACCAAAAACTGGATGTCCTCCCACTTTCTTTCCCTCAATTCTGACAAGACCGAAGTGCTTTTCTTCCCTCCTAACACTCTCACCCTCCCCTCCTCCTTTCATCCACTTCCCCTCTTCCAATCTCCCCATCTCTACCCATGCCCACAACCTTGGCCTCCACATCGACACCGCTCTCTCCTTCTCTACCCATATCTCTCACCTCTCGTGCCTGCCGATACCACCTCTTCAACATCGCAAGATCCGCTCTTCCCTCACCTTTCACGCCTCTAAACTCCTAATCTCCCTTATTTTCTCCCGTCTTTTCTAATGCTCCCGTCTTTTCTAATGCTCCCGTCTTTTCTAATGCTCCTGTCTTTTCTTTGGCCTGTCTTCTCTTTGGCCTCCCTACTACTCACCTGACTCCCCTAAAATCCATCTACCACTCCTCCATCCGCACTCTGTATTCTCGGCCCTCGTGACTCTAGCTCTACCTCTCTCCCCCAACTCGGCTGGCTCCCTTTTCTCTCTCAATTGAAATTTCAATCCTCTGCCTCCATGACCTAGCCCCCCCTTATCGCTCCTCCCTCTCCTACTCTCGCTCAGCTGAACTACATCTTCTTAATGTACCCCCATCCCCTTGTGCCTCCTCACGTTTCCGCTCCTCCCAACTCTTGGCCCCCCTCCGCTGGAACTCCCTACCCCTGTCTATCCGCTCCTCCCACTCCTACCCATTTTTTTTCCGCTCCTCCCTGAAAGCCCTTCTTCTCCACCCCCCCCGACTCTCCTTCCCTCCCCTTCCCCTATCCCTGCCCTACCCCTCCTTCCCTCCCCTTCCCCTATTCCCACCCTTCCTCTCCTTCCCTCCCCTTCCCCTATTCCTACCCTTCCCCTCTTTTCCTCCCCTACATCCCAACGTCCTAATCTCAAACACTGAATGTACGCCCTTCCTCTTCAATCCCCCCCCCTCCCGACTCCTTCCCTACCTCTCCCCTCCTATCCTCTACCCATCCCTTCCCCACCCACCTTCCTCCTCATCCCCCTGACCTCATACAGGAAGCTGTAATCGCCCACGGGTGTTATACTCAAACAGTGAACTCCTCTCCTGCCCCCTTCCCCCCTTTCCCCGCCTCCTACAGAGTTAATTGTTCCATATACTGTATCACTGATTTGTTTCAATTTTGTAAATTTGCTGCTTCTCATGTACTGTTATTCTGTAAAGCGCTTTGGTGTAAAGCGCCATATAAACTCAATTAACATAACAAAACAAATCAGCAATAACAATCAATGGGAGGCTAAAATCCTGCCAAAGGTTTAGCAAACAAACTGCTAATCCACCCGGATCAATGCAGTTTTGTGTCGGGTAGGACAAACGGGATGAATATCTGGAGGTTGCACAAAGCGTTGAGCGCAGCCTCCTCCCTAGATGGAACCACATGCCCTCATAGCAATGGACTCCGAGAAGGCAGTCTACTCCGTGGGCTGATAGTACCTTTGGGCTGTTTGGACCCAGATTTGTGCGTTGGGTGCAACGTTTAAACACCAATCCGTTAGCCAGGGTCAAAATTAATGGTTTTATCTCGGGAACCTTCCCGTTACAAAGGGGAACTAGACGGGGATGCCCTCTTTTCACCGCTCCTGTTCTTTCTGGCGATGGAGCCACTGGCAGCGAAGGTAAGAAGGGATCCCCAATTGAGAGGCTTTGCTTGGCCAGAGGGAGGGGGGGACCGCATATCGCTTTATGCAATCGTATTCTCATTTATGTAGGGGAACCCAAGCGGACTGGACTGAGAGTAATGGAGGTGTTCAGGGAGTTTGGGGAAGTAAGCGGCCTCTGGATAAATTGGGAACATTTGGTGCTCAAGCCATTTAAGGGAGGGAATGAGGCGACCCCCGGAGCGGTGTCTGCTCACGATTGCGAGAGAATACCTTAAATATTTGGGCATTAGAGTGGGGGGGTGTGGGGTGGAGATAGTTTCTCCGGAACAATCTAGACACAGTACTGGATAGGCTGAAGGGCGAAATTAAACACTGGGCGACCCTCCCGATATGATTGGCTGGCATGGCGGATCTATTAGATGATGGTGATACCGCCCCTCCTCTATGTACTTCAGAACTCTCCTGTCAAGGTGCTGACCAAAGTGTTTTGAACCCTAGAGCGGTTACAGAGGGAAACTATATAGGGTAACAAAATCCTGAGAGTTGTACTGAAGACGCTGACCAGGTCGGTGTGGGATGGGGGTCTGGGTCCAGAACGTGCAGCATTATTATTGGGCATCCCGACTGATGGTGAATGAATGGCTGTTTGGCAGGAGGGAACTGCCCCATATTGCGCTGGAACTAAGGAAGATGGGACCATGGACGACTTGGCAGGGGTTATACAGGCATAAGTCTCCACAGAGGATGATTCACCCAGGGGTTTGTACAATGGATACCTGCTAGGCAGCCCCCTCAGAGGGATGGGTTGGGGGAAGAGTAGTGACCAGGGTAGCACCTGAGAATGCTGATCTGCTAGAGATATATACACTGGGGGAACAAAGAAGGTGGCAGGATAAAGGGGTTAAGCAAATGAAGGACATCATGGTGCAGGATCGACTTGCCCCTTTACAGAATTTCTAAGAGATTTTTGGTCTACAGGCTAGGGACGGCTATATCTATACTAGGCTGCACCATGCAATTGCCCAAGAAAGACAGGACACATGGGACATCTCTGCAAGATCACCGATTGATGCCAACCTCCTGGAGGGAGCAATCCAAGGGAAGGCTACAAAGCAGCTATATCTGATGCTCAATGGGTTCACATCTAAGCCCCTACAGACACTTGGGAGGAAAACCTGGGGTGCCTTGGGGGAGGAGGTCTGGGTTGAAGCGCTGTACTCATCAAGAGGCCAGCATAAGCATGCAATTGCGTTTGATAGAATACAAGGTCCTACATAGGACATACGATAGCCGGATTGTAGCCGGGATCGGTTACATAACTGGACAGGGCAGCGGACCCCCAGTGTCTAAAATGTGTTAGTGGGCTCGTTCTTCCATATGATCTGGCAGTGCCCGAAAGTGCAATCTTTTTTGAGGAAGGTCAGAACCGCCTTGGAACCAAATAACGTATGCAATCTCAACATATTTTGAATGGATTGAGTCTTCCCACAGATTCCTCATCTTAGGTATACTGGTTTCCTGCTTGCAGTCTCAGAATCTTTTTACAGCAGAGGGTGCTGTGTGGCTTATTCTGTCCCTTGACTGTTAAGATTCCTGTGCCTGGATGGGATGTTGATGACAGTATAAATGGCACTGCGCCCGCTGACTCTGTTCCGAGAGCATGCTGAAAAACGGAACGGTTTGACTCGCCTCAGTGAAACTCTTGACTAGCATCTTTACCCTTTGTTGAGTGAAATCTTCATGATGCCTATGCTGATGACTGGCTTCAAGAGATGTGTGCACTGTGACTCAAAGAGGTCGATTGCTGATCTGCACAAGATTTGGCTCTGGTGCCTCGGCGAAGAACATTGTCATTTGAGTGCAGCTCCAGCAAGGACTTAAGGAGAGAAGAGCGAAGCTCACCCCTAGGTCGGTCAGTTTCCAAGTTTTCGTCTCCCACACTGTTAGCCTTGTTCTGGCATGCGTTTAAAAATGGATCTTACTTTAAGATGCTGATTGTCAACCAATTCCTGAAAGGTCTGACGAATACTTTCCCACCGATTCCTTTTCTGGTTCCGTCCTGGGATTTGACTATAGTTGTTTTTGAGGTTTTCAAACTGTACATAATAGGTTAACCCCCAACAGTAGCCCCGCTTCCAGCACATCCTTTGTCTAGGGCGTCATCCCCCTGTTCTGTACAGCAGCCAAGCACAATTCACAAAAGATCCATTGTCTGTAAATTCTGAGGGCACCATTGAACCTGATGGTCCCCCTGCAGGTACACCAGGACCAGAGCCCAGTCCCGCCTAAAAGCCTCCTGCTCCCCCTGGATCCTGCAAGTGACCCATTCCTTTGTAGGGAATTTCCATACCTTTTGAATGATACTAGATGGCGTTTTACTTTGCTTCCACAGTTGGGCTACCGTGAGCCAGGCAGCAATCACAATGGCCATGAATTCCTTCTGCTGTTTTTTTGGACACCAGGACATCCTGGACTTCGCTCAGCCCCAACAACCATTTCCCCCCGCCCCATATCTAATCCCTTCCCAATAATCTCATCCAACTTCCTGCCAAAGGAGCTGAACTCCCAGGCAATCCCACCAAATGTGAGCCCAAGTTCCCTTATCCACGCAACGCTGTCATAGGATTACTGCAACGTTGGGGATCATTTTGTGTAGTAACTTGTGGGTATGCCACTGCACCATTACTCTGTACCAAGCCTCTCGTAACTAATTAGAGCGTGTCAATTTAGGTATACTACGCCATGTACTGGCCTAGTGCTCAACCGCTATCTCACAGCCCAGGGCCATTTTGGGTTTTGGGGGGTGGAGGGGTGCGGAGGGTAGGGTCCTCCGTTACCAACCTCTATAACGAGGAGACCAGGCTTTTGGCTCCACCGTGGGTAGTTATACATTTTTCAAAAGGAGTCAGTGGCCTAGTTGCCATCTCCTGAATTGTTGGGCTGACCACCCAGTGCCTCACCTAAAAGTATTGATGCCTATCCCAATCTGTTAACTCAATGTGCTGTTTACATTGCTCGAATGTCAGTCCCCATGAGCCCTCCTACATATCTCCTGCTTTCAGGCACACTGCCTTTTCCACTACTAAAATTCCCCCGATTCTAAACCTGGGGAGAACCGTGGATTTTCAAATAACGGTGATAAGGGAGGGTAGAAAGAATCCCTCAAGCTACTAGTGAGTCCCACACATCTCACTGCTCTCCTACACCAGCTAATACGCATGTTGGCTGGCCTATCCGCCTTGCCCACCCACAGGACTCACTGCAGCGACATCTGTGCTACCACTCTGTCCCTACCCAGCTCTCCGTTTTCTCTCCCTGTCGACCATTCCCTAATGACCCTAATCTGGGCCACCTCGTACTTTATGAAGTTCGGAGCACCCCCCCCCCCCCCCTTTTCTCCCTTCACCTATCCACTACCGGAGTTCTGTACGCTACCCTTGGGTGCCTGTTCTGCCAAATAAAGGCCAAGATTATTTTATTGAAGGCTCTGAAAAATGTGTCGGGAAGGGGGGGAACGGGGGAGGGCCTGGAAATAATATAGCACCCTTGGTGGGATCACCATCTTTACCGAGGCTATTCAGCCCATCCATGAGATATGCATAGGGTTACAGCTAGCCGTGGTCTCCTTGCACAGGAGAGCTGTGTCGTTTGCCTCATACAGTTAATTATATTAGTAATCGTGACCCCCCCCCCCAGGTACCTGATTTCACCCCCTCAACCCCCAGCCCAACGGAATGGCTGTTTGCTCTGTGCTCTAGATTCTTGCCTTGTCTAACTGGTCCAAAGCCAGGCTCAGGATCTCTGATTTTTGTTGGTTTACTTTCAGGCCTGAGACCCTGCCGAGTTATATCCCCAACTCTTCTAACGAGGTCTATGGGTCTGTAAGCGTTAGTAACCTATCGTCCGTATAGGCCATGATCGTATGCCTTTCACCGCTGAACTCTATTCCCCCCTCACCCTGGTTGCCGCCCTGATTCTAGCAAGAAAGGGTTCCAAGAAGATGGCATGAGGGATCAGGGATAGGGGCAGCCCTGTCTCCTGCCCCGAGTAAGAGTGATCTGTCTAGAAATGTGACCATTGATGGCGAGCCATACTGAGGGTGAGTGGTAGTTGGCCCTTATCTCCTACACAAAGTTTGGTTCAAAGCCCATACTGGCTAGGGTTCGAAACGGGAACATCCATTCTATGCGATCAAACGCCTTTTCCACGTCGACTGCCACCACCCCCAGTGGTGTTTGCTTGAGCTCTGATTTTTCTATAAGGTGGCAGACCCGGCAGATATTGTCTCTATATCTCCCTGGTACAAAGCCGACCTAGTCAGGGCCTATCTACCTAGGAAGCAGTGGCGCCAATCCATTTGCCAGTACTTTGGCATACATTTTTCCAACAATATTCAACAATGCTATGGGTCTGTAAGACCCACAGTAAGCTGGATCCTTTCCAGACTTGGTGCTCTGAAGGTATTAAATGGGCGTGTCATCATGGATGCCAGTTGCCCCCTAAATCTTTTTTTTAAACGGGGATGTATACCTGTCTGGGCCTGGTGCTGTGCTATGGGAGAGCTATTTGATTGCACGTTCTACTTCCAAGTTAATCTCCCTCCAAAGAATCTCTCAACGTCATTGAGCTGAGTCAAGGGAGCCTTCTCCAAGTAGGAGTCCTGTTCCTGCTCTTCATGGAGGTCAGTGGAGTACAAGTGCCCATTTCGGTGAAGCTACCTTCATGACTGTCCGAGCAGCCGCTCACAGTCGAACAGCCTTTTTCGCCCCTACATAGTAGCAGTGCCTTGCAGCCAGCAGGGACTTCTCCACTGTGGCTATGCTGATACTCCATATGCAGTTTCCACGACTGATTTCCCACCAGGGACCGTCTATCAATCAGCCGGTCCTCCAGCTCCCTCTCCGTGCTTTTCCTGCGTGGCTTTTATCGCTATGACCTCTCCCCTTTGAGTCCCAAATCGTAGCCCGACTCGCGTCCGGGTTATCTATTTTCTAAAAATATTGTGGGTTTTTGCCCCAATTATCTCCATTAGGACTGGGTCCCCCAGAATGCTGTTGGGGAAACTCCCATCCCCAGATTTGCCATCTCCTCCCAGGGGATCTTAATGTAAATTTCAATGGGGCATGATCGGATAGTGATATTGTCCCAAGTTCTATGTATACTGCCCTCCCTATGTGCCTTGGGGTCATCCAAATATAGTCCATCCGTGACAGTGAGCTTGGGGGTAACCTGTGCATCCTATTTCAGCTCTTTTAAGCACCCCCCCTCCAGTTCCCACCGCCTCCTTTCAGCCTGAGGGTCCCAGGCTAGGTTGAAATCTCCCACCACAATGATATCCCCATCTGCAAACCTCTCTAGCAGCGTATGCACTTTCTTCAGAAAGCCGATTTGGCTATTATTGGGGGCATATATGGAAACTAGCGTGTACATCTGTTGATTTAGCTGGGCTCAAACAAATACCGACCATCTGTATGCCCTTGCGTTAACTGTGCATTACGAGTGGATTTAAATGCCACCATTACCCCACAAGTTTTCCCCAGCACACTGGCCTGATCTACTTTCGAGTATTGAGGTAGCTTTCGCAGACCCTTATCTCTCCTGCAGTAATAGAACATAGACTTTCTCCCTGTTTAGGAGCTGCCCCATATCTTTCCGCTTAACCAGTGAGTTCATCCCTCGGATGTTGTAATACGAGGTTAAAGATTCTTGACCTACTCCTCCCCCGTCTAAATCACTGCTCCATTGCTACTACAGCCCCTACCCCACAGATATGCAATTCTCAACCCCCCCCCCCCAACCTCCGTTCCGCCAACCGTGTCGAATCATTTATCGAACAGGACCCCCTGGATGTGACCCAGTTGAACACCCAGGTTACCAATCCCCTTGTTGCAGAGGGGGTCTTCCTCCATCGGCCCAAGACAAACTCATGCCCGACTCCCCTCCTCTCGCCTTCCCCCTGAGCCAACTGTTCAACCCACAACATTTTCAACTGCTTCAAGATGACCTAAGCTCCGCTCCGTTCATGCGGACGGCCTCCCCTCGCTTTTTGAGAGTCCTCCTCTTCTCCATCAAACGGCAACTCTGTCTTGCGAAGGGCTGGCCCCTTGTGTTCAATGCTCATCTCTCCACTCTTCCCATCAGTCCACTTCATCTCTCCCATGGTTCTTCTTTGGGATGACTTCCTACTCCCAACTGAGTCTCATGTCGCCAGTTGGTTTCCTCTGCGGTTTCTTTCTGCGCCGTCCTCTCCTCTACAAGCTGTAGTATACTTTCTGCTTCCTCCACTGTGGTGATTCGATGCTATCTGCTTTCCCAAGTGAACAGTGAACAGGAGGCCGAACGGGAAGGTCCATCCATCTCACACCACCGCCCCACCCCCTTTGTGTAGGAAACTTGGTAACCTGCCCCATTACAGCCCTCTTCTGTAGGATGGATTGTGCCAAATCTTGGCAGTGATTTTTCCTTCCCGTTAACTGCAAGGTGTTGGATCAGATCTTTTCGGCCCCACTCTGTATCTTTTCTATGCCGATCTGCTCGGGTGAGACATCGGCAAGCAACCCCCCCAAAGCACTACTGCTTTGTAGCTTTGAGGTCCTTGTCACCAATGTCTTCTGACTGATCCTTTACCTTATTGTTCGATCTTCGCAACCTGTTTTCCAGATCTTCACATTGGTTTTCAAAATTTTGCGACTGGTGAGGCCATCCAGGGTTCCATCCGTCTTGCTAGCATCCTCCACCAAGTCCTGTACTGCCCTTCCATTGGTATCAATCCACTCTTCCAATTTCCAAATCTTCGCTTTCAGTTCCTTCATGGCTATCTCAATCTTTTTTCAGCGCTGCAAACTGGTCCTGGAAGGAGGTGGCAACTCTGTATTGGAATTTGCTCAGACACTAGACCCGCTCCTCCTTGCTGGCTGCCATGACTCCTGCTTCTTCACTCGGCACTGGCGTCTTTAACGATCCTTGATTCTCCTGATCCAGACGCCTGCTGTCGCCAGCACCTTTTGAAGTCCCTCCCGCCCCCCCTCCTTGTGACCAGGGGGCCGATTGCTGCAGTGGCGAGGTGTTCAACCTCCTCTGGGTTTCCTTTGCCTTCAGGCGCTGCATCAGCCGAGTCTCCCCCACAACGTGCCTCCTCAGGATGGTCGACTTGTTGTGGCGTCCCCTCTACCTTTTCAGGTTCTGTGTCTTAACCCTGTATTTGCACAGGACTCCCCAGCCCGACTGCCACTCATGTCCTGCCGCAGCAAGCCGCCTTCTCACTTCCTTTTGGCCCAGCTTCCTACAACCTCTCTTTGTGGGCTATTCACCTGCAGGGAGGGGCCCTTCCTGGCTGTGGGAGTCCGGGGCGGTCTCCCAAGCCTGCTGGGGTTTCCCTTGGTCTCACCCTCTCTAGCGTGCTCCTTCTCGGATCTTCCGATGCAGGACCCCACCACAAGATCTAGTTTCTGTCCCGTGATCGCGTAATTGCTGCTGGTGTGTGGTCTAGCCCCCCCTCTCCTACCTCTGCCCCTTTTGTGCCCCTTTTGAGTCTGCTCTATTTGCCAGGCTGCCTTAACCTGCTGCAATGCTGTGGGATAGTGGAGGGGGAGCAACTGTGTCTAAATTACATCTCAGAAAGACGATGCCATTACCAGCTTTATATCCTCCTCCACATTTTTTTAAGGATGAAAAGAGGTTACACAGGCTTGACCCGAAAAGGGCTATTACTTTCTACATTTCTAGGGTGGCAAATGTCAGACAAGATGAACAACTATTATTGGTTATACCGGGTAACCGGTTAGGGCAGTGATACCCAAGGTGTAGCTCAGGAGCAACATGTTGCTCAGGGCTATTGTGCGGAAGCCAAGAAGGAGGTGGTGCTACAGTGATACATCAACAATGGCCGTGTAGGATGAGCCAGGGAAGTGAGGGAAAT
The DNA here is from genome assembly GCF_040938575.1 of Ambystoma mexicanum. NCBI lineage: Eukaryota > Metazoa > Chordata > Amphibia > Caudata > Ambystomatidae > Ambystoma > Ambystoma mexicanum. The sequence continues at coordinate 305,546,996 of NC_090928.1, forward strand.
TGCCTCATTCCCCCCCCCCAGCAAAGAGACTTGACATATTGCTTTTTTGAGACCTCGCACTAAGCTGAAGATCAGTGGTTTGGAGGGTCTAGCAGATTCTGGAATAGGCATGATGGTGCACTATCGCAATGGGTGGTCGCATGAGTCTGAACAGTCAGGCTGTAGATTAGGCCAGCCTCATGTAGATCTAACTAACAAATAACCACGTCCAGCTGCACCCACACTTCCTAGGCTGTGTGCAACGACTGTTAACATTATGAGGCGGCCTTTGTGCAGATTCCACGGGTCAAACACTAGGTCATCATGGCAAGGGAAAAAATGCTACAGCTGATGTTGTCATCAGTAAAACTGTCCATTAAACCTCATTTACAAAGCCAGTGTTCCTGAGCAACACTCCACAATAACTATGCCACTCAGTTCAGCAACCACTATATGCACATGAGCCTTCCCTTTCTGTAGGCTGACAAAGGGAAGCTAGCAGAAGCTTGGCCGGGGCATAATGGACCAATGAGTGACATGAATGCCTAAACTGGCCTCAATTACATATATTCCAATTGTCATTTTTGTACATGCAAGATTTATGTTTGTATGCACTATTAACATAACTTGTTGGAAGTATTCCATATTCCACTCCAGTGGGCAACATAAAGGATTCAAATGCCCATATTTGTTCCCTGATGAGTGATTGCCACCTTCTGTTCCTAGGAAACGTTTAATGGATAGTTGACCAATATGCAACCTGCATGCCCAATGTTAAGATTGATTTCCAAAGGGAGCCCTGGCGGGGGTGGAGGGGGTGGTGATTAAGCTAAGGTGGAGGAGCAGTCAAGTTTTAGTTTCAAGAAAAGTATGAGGGTGGTCTAGGGCCACAGTGAGTCCACACATCGCAACACCAGTAATTCAAGTTAGACAGTAAGTATATACAATTGTTATTTATTTCATCTTTTGTTACACACTAAGGGTATGAAAATAAGAATATGGCCAAAGAACAAACAAGCATGTGGCACCGCCATTTTAGGGCGTTGGCCACCTTTTTAGTAGCGATTTGCAATAAATGCAGAAGTGCACAAAATAGGTGAAATCACAGAGCTGCCACCAGCTTCTTTTAGGGACATTTTCAAAGTAACCAAAAAGCCATTTTATAAAAAGCTACAAGGAATCGAACAGGGCTCACCGGCGTGCAGAAAAAGACGGGCTAATCTGGAAACGCATCCGCCACGCGAAGGCAGGCGTAAGTGTCACTGCGCACCAAAACAATGCATAAAAAAGAGTGGAAAACAAACTCGCATATACAGCTACGATGAATGTGCCATTTTTTGCTGCAGTGATCGCGGTACACCGCAGGAGGAGGAGGATAGCCAGGGCACGCATTTATTTACCCAAGACCAGTCTTTTTGGGATGCCTGATGACCAGATCTATGCCAGGTATAGGTTTCCACCTCATATCACATTGGACATGGTCACAGAGTCGGAAGATGACCTCGCGTCACCAACCCTGTGCTCACAAGCACTGAGCCCCTTGGGAAAGGTGCTCAATGTCCTGCATTTTTTGGCCACTGGGTCATTTCAGCAGACAACTGCCATTGTCGGGGGTATCTCAGAGGCCACACAGTCACGCTGCCTACACCAGGTGTTCGCAATCAAACTGTTCACCCCTCAGTCTGCAGGCACATATACATGCCCAGAACACTCGCAGAAAGGCAGGCCGTGGTCCAGGACTTTCATGGGGTGGCGCAATTCCCAAAAGTGCTTGGTGCCATCGATTGCAAACGTGGCCCTACGACATCTATCTCACTGGCATTCCATTAACGTGCAGGTCATATGTGATGCCAAGAGAACCATAACCTCTGTGTATGGCAACTATCCCGGGTCCACCCATGATAGTTTCATATTCAGAATGTCACCCCTACACTGAGCCCTGGAAGCTGGGAGGCATGGCAACACATGGCTCATTGGTGAGTACAGATGGCTCTGCAAATGCATGCATGTCTCAAACAGACCAAAACACACCACTGACAAACCTTGTCACCTCCACAGGGGACAGTGCCTACCCTCTGAGCACTCACATGATGATGCCAATAGGGAACCCCACCACACCAACCCAGGTAAGATAACGCAGCCCACATTGCAACTCTGGTCATAGTCGAGCGCACATTCGGAGTGCTCAAGTCACGCTTCTGCGACCTCCCTGGTGGCGAGCTACTATATGCAACACCAGTAGTGTGCAGGATCACTGTGGCAGCATGTGTCCTGCACAATGTTGCAACACGGTGTGGCGTACCGGTGGGCATGGTGGTGCCCCCACATCCCCCAACCACATGCACTGCGGCTGCGCATTAGAGGGGAAAGGGCACATGGGGAGGCTGCCCGTACCCAGCTTGTGGCACAATTTCTCACCTAAAATCCAACCCCTACGGAGTGCACACAGGCCTGGCACAGTCTAGGTCACAATCGATGATGACAAAGGGGCAATCATCTGTCCCAACCTTAACACCCTGAGAATGTGTCCTTGGAAGTGCTACATTGTGTGCATCCCTTACAACTCAAACTGGCGTGCACAAAAAGCACACGCAGAAGATGCTGTGTGCCATCAACCCTATGCAAAAGTACACATCCCTATGGCGGTATGTCACATAAACGCTCAAAATCCCCATGTCACCTCCTTGCCAGCACCATGTCATGCAATGTGAAAATGGAAAAAAAAAATGGCAACCACATAACACTACTATCACAAAGTGCAGAACGACAAACAAAACTACTCCTGAAACAAATCACTCTCACAAATCAAAAGAAAAATGTATCCTAGAACATAAATTGCCCTGTAGAACATACCCCAAACGCTGGAGCGAACAGTGACCCTGTCTGATAGCGAGCAATCTGAATACGACAGTTGCCTCAACGTGTCCCATGGTACACTGCCATTGTCAGTGTAGCTCCGCTAACTAAAGTGGTCATGGAAGTGCAAACAGCATGAAGGCCACCAACAGTGGAGATGGGCAAGTAAATACCTGAGAAATCACAATAAAAACATAATGGTCCGCAATATTTTTTTTAAAAAAGGGATGTCAACCATGCACAGGCCAAACGATCATGAATCACATTTGGGGTCTATACACCATAGACTTCAGACTGCCGACATATATCATGGAAGCCCAGTGCCCCTGTGTAAGTTACTTTTACACGCTGCACTCCTTGCAAGCCCATGCAAAGGGGAAGCAGGAGTTACAAGTATGTCCGGACCCCAAGCCACAAACACGAGACAAGCCTGTATAGGCATTGCTGGAACCTACACTGGATGCCCTCGGATGCCGCACAAAGCAACACACTGCTACATAAATGGACAAAACGTAATACAAAATTCAAAAATGCCCACGGTGGGGCGGGGGTGTGAGGGCCACCAGGAGGGTGGATGGGGCACGGTGCACCTCAACTGACACATGTGTGGATTTTGAGAAAATAAATACCCTCCACGGTTTCATGGTCCGCACGGCTAGCATGGATGGGCAGAGCTGTCGCCACCCTCTGGTGTAGCATTAGAAGGTGCAAGTGGTAAGGGAGGTTCACCACGCAAGGCCCTGGCCTGGTCCTCCATGGCAGCAGCCATGCTTTTTTATTTTATTTATATAGCGTGCCTGACCCAGAAGTATCTGGGCGCTTTTAGTAAACGGTTACATGTACAGGCAAACAGTTTGGCAGAAGATAAAGTACATACATCCTTGAAAACAAAAGAAAAAAGCCAGAATACAGACAGGTAACGGGTATGGTACGAACGTGGAGTGGAGCTAAATATGGTGGATGGGAGTTAAAGAAGGAGCTGTGTGGTGTGACAAAGGGAGATGGGGTGCATGGTAGTGAAGATAGAGGGTAGTGAAGAAGTTACAATAAGAGGAGCGGTAAGTGTGTTCCAGTCTAGAGGGTGGCTAGTGGTTGGACTAGATAGAGGTCACGATGGGAGCTAAAAGTGTCCAGGAGATGACGCTTCTTGTGAAATTGTCGAATACTTGTATGGCCCTGATGTCAGATGGGAGGGAGTTCCATAGTTGGGAGGCCAGTACTGGAAAACTAGATCCACCAGATCTTTTTAGATTGTACCTTGGGACTGTCGGGCAAGAGGTGTCAGTGGATCTGGTAATTCGTGTGGAAGATCACCGGGTGCATTTTTCGGTGAGTTGGAAGGGGGGGGGGAAGAGGCTGTATAGGTCAGCGCTTTGAAAGTGAGACACAAGGTTTTGAGTTCGATCTTTTCATTTATAGAAAGCCATTTGTGTTGTTTCCTTGTTGCTGAGAGATGTTAATTTCTGGGTATGTTTAAGGCAGCTCCAAGTGCATTATTCTGCAGAGTCTGAAATTTGTTTATTACCGTTTTGTTGGCTCCTAAGTAAAGCCCATTACAATAGTCCAATTTGGAGCCTATAAGAGCTCTGGCTAGTGTGAGGCAGCTTTCTGAAGACAGCATAGGTCTACAAGCTCGTATCAGTTTGCCTGCATAGGCTGAGGCAGTCATATTCACTTGTTTGTTAAGATTGGAAGTGGCATCGAGGTAGAAGCCGAGTGTTTTTACTGCTTTGGCAATTGTGATGTTGTTCCCATCTATGTTGAATGTGTCATAGTTGGGGCTTAGTTGGTTTTAAGTTAGCTGTGGAGCCTACTAGTAAAAGTTCAGTTTTATCATTCAGGCATAGGCCATGGATGGCCATTCATGCCTGAATGATGGTGTAAAATGTGTTCAAACGACGGACATCTGTCATAGGAGCCTGTAAGGGGTAGGAGTATCTGGGTGTCATCTGCATAGTAAGTGTAGGTGACACCCAGACAGTCCAGTACATCAAATAACTGCTTTGTAAGTGGGCGAGACTCGGGAGCTTTGGGGCACACCGCAGGTGATGGGTATGGGGTCAGCTGCTGCAGTAGGCGAGACTTGCATGGTCCTATTGTTTAGGAACGATTGTATCCATGTGATGGCTGACTTGGAGAAGCAGGTAGCTGTCGTCAGGTGATCGAATAGTACCTTGTGATCAACCAAGTCAAATGCTGCTGACGGATCCAGAAGGCGCATGCAGGACTGAGATGTTCGCATCACAAACACGATGGCTCTGAGGTCTGCATGCAACACCTCACAGGATGCACGCAGTTCTGCTTGCAACACTGCATGGCTTGCACGCAGTTCCTGAGATGGTGTCAACTGTTGAATGTGCTGTTCTGACCATCTACTGTGGGCTGCCTCGAGTGCAGCCAGTGTAGTTTGGAGGGCCCTATTCCCCACCCTCAGGGCAGCTCTGTGGGCCCGACCCTCTGCAGCCATGGATGCACGCAGAGCACTGTTCTGCCCGTCGGCACCTGTTGCTGCCCACCATGTGGAGGGAGTCTCTGTGAGCGGCATGTGGACTGCAATGCCTGCTGCTGGAGCTCCACCTAGCTGCGGGGATAATGCAATTGGCCACCCTTTCCATGCCCTGAGCCAACACCTTATAGCAACAGAATACATGGCCTGCTCCCACAGAGTATTGACTGCTGACTCATGGCCACCGCGTTGGTGGACCCCACGTCTGCTTGGATCAAGGAAATGTGGCCCTTGATGTGCTGCCGCTATCTTTGGCTGCAGGACTGCATCCCTCCCTTGACCACCTGCCCCAGGACCAGGAGTCAATGTTGTGGAGTGTGACTCTGCACCTGTAACCACCACAGACTAACATTCCAACACCGACTGGCCCTGTGAGGGGTCTCTTGGCCCCGCCCCCCCGGTCCCCCTGCAGAAGTTTGGAATGAACAGCACCCACAGTTGATTCACTCACCTGCAACAGCAATGTAGAATCCACGTCAGTTTCACCACCCGAGCCAAGGGCTTCCTCAGAGTCAGACTGACTCATGGCCAGGATGGCCTTTAGCACCATAGGATGTTCGTGGCTGCTACCAACCCACGTCCTCCACTGGTGTTGGGTTGCGGTTTAGTCCCGGTACCACCTCCACCACCTCCTCTGCATCGAGTGCCTCATCACCTGCACATTGACAGAAAAATACATGAAGACACCTGTAGGCCCCCCTACTTTGGAACTCCCTCCCGCTCTCATCCGCTCCACCCCTACTTACTCATCCTTCGCCACTCCCTGAAAGCCCATCTTCTTCACTCACCTCTCCCCCCCCCCCCCCCTCCCTCTAATCCAGTGGTCTTCAAACTTGTTTGGCCTGGGCCCACCCTGAGCAAAGTTTGGGCAGGCCGGGCCCCTCCAAGTGCCAGATGGACAGTATGTAGAAATCGCTATGAACTTTTGCGTGCCGTCACCGCACCCTACTCCCAGTACAGACCCTGGGCTCTCCCCACCCTACTCCCACCACTATCCCAGTGCTTCCGCCCATCCTGCTCCCACCACAGTCCCATAACACAAGCATACACACATCCATACACATTTAAATAAAAAATAAATCGCCACAAACGTACCTTCTGAAGGGGCCTGCATGTGGTTGCTAAAATGCCCTGCTCCAGGTTGCTCTGCTCGTATGTGCGAGGAGGCGCAGGAGCACCCCCTCGCACATACGTACATGCAGTGCCCCAGCCAGCATTTCCAATGAGCTATGCAAGGCTGGCGAAGCAAAACACTGCCAGCGTTGCATGGCTCAGTGATCATGTGCGGCTGGGGAAACTAACTGTCAAAGGCAAACGCTGTTTCCCTTTGACAGTTCAGCCAGCCCAGGAGCACTCCCTCAGCTGGAAAAAGCAGCTGAGGGAGTGCTCAGTGTTTCACTGGGCTGGCTCCTCGGCTCCTCCATAATGGGTGAGGTGGCCAGTGGGCGGACGCTCCCTCACCCATTATGGATGATCCGGCAGGCTTAGACTGGCCTATAGGGCGATGACGTACCAAAAATAAAAAATCCTAGTGTAGGCCAGTCAAAATGGGCCACTTTTTTGGCCAATGTGGGCCAGTTTGAGGAGTTACTTCACTATGCAGCTAGTAGTTTTGACCATTGTTGCTGAATAAATATTCTTTAAATATCACAATTTGTTTACATTTGAACAAAAAATAAACCCTTGGGTACTAATCAAACAGTCTGTGACTAATGGACTGAATATCCATTTGCAACTGCTGGCCCTTTTTTCATTGGTGCCTAAGACCGTTTTATGGTCCAGTCTGACCATGTGAGCCTCCCCTTCCCATTTCCTCCAATCTAAAAAAAAAAAAAGAAAATAACTTTTTTTTTTTTTTACATTTTTTTAAATTTTTTTACACATTTCATGCTGGTTTTGGCGCCCCCCCTGGGATGCGGCTGCGCCCCCCTGGGGCGGCGCGCCCCACAGTTTGAAGACCTCTGCTCTTATCAGATACCGTAAATCCCTTCTCCTACCTCCCCCACTCTCTTCCCCCCTCCTTGTAAATTGTTCTACATATTGTCCTAATGACGTTTCATGTTTGTAACTATGCTTCTCTCACTTTTGTACCTGTTGCACTGTAAAGCGCTTTGGCTTAAAGCGCTATATAAATTCAATAAACATAAATACCATAGGCCATGCACATAGGCATCACAATGTTGTCACGCAAAACATCATGCTGCACGCACAGTCAATGCACATGCTCACGCACGTACGCAGTCTCAATTGAAGAGGAATGTATCATGAAAGCAGCCACAGAAGTGTGTTAAAGGCTTCGCAAACGCATGTAGTGCATGGTGCCTACCACCTGCATCACACCCAAGCACCGGACCTGTACAGTCGAGTCACCAACATCCCCAGTGCAAATACACAGATGGCACGTAGCACGGCAATGCGCGACACGACAAACACCACAAGATGTAACTTGAGTACTGTCCAAGACCCATGTCAAATGGCTGTGACCTGACAGGACATGGAAATATCACTAGTCAGAAAAACAAATGTGTCACAATGAAGCTATGGTGGCTGACTAGAGTGAAGCACATGATTCCAGGTCACATTGAAGGCACGCAAGTGAAGTGCCATGCATAAATGGACATTTTGGATTGGATTTGGGAGGGGGCAGTGCATCACATGTGGACGTGCGAAAATAAGGACATAACTACGTAACCTGCACTGTAATTTTGCGGGATGATGCCAGTGGAAGGGTATGTACAAACATCGTGTCAAGTCTTGGTAGTGGGTCATAGGGATACAGGAAAGACCATCCCACTGCCCCTCCCCCGTGCAGGAGATGTCCAGGAGGCACTGCATGTGTACAAACATTGCCTCAGAGGACCGTGTTGCAGATCAGAGTGTTAGCAGGTGACAAGTTCATCCCCGCAGTCATCCCAGAGTCCAGCAAGGGAGACGAGGAGAGAAAGCACAAAACATGAGGAAGCAACACAAGTGCCTACAGCCCTGGAAAAGGCACACCACCAGTTCATTGAGGTAGGGAGGCTGTACCAGGAGGAGGACCCAGATCAAGATGGGCATGAACCACAAAACAATTGCCAATGAGTAGGTACTGAGGCTGAGGGAGTAGAAAAGGGATGATTAAATACCATGAGAAGGAATCAAACGTCAATGATAGAGGTCAACGAACAGCGGCACCAGGAACAATACGGCCATGTGGACAATGCACAGGAATTTGAAATCCACCTACGTAGGCACTGTGATACAGTGACATCACATTCCTAGTGAGATACCTGGCCCCAGGAGAACAGGACTATCCCCACAGTGCAGTCAGGGGTGACTTGCAGAGGCAAAAGAGTAGAAGCACATAAACCCACTAGAAGCCTTTGTAGTAGTCCACCATAGGTATTAACTGTACTCTGTAGACTGTGATCTGCAGGTGGAAGGAGAGGAAAGGGAGTAAACCTCAGAGGAAGTGTAGCCGGCAGGGTGACCTCCCCGAGACATCACAGTAGTGATGAGAAAAGGCGATTGTGGAGTACAAGCTCATGATGGGCCATCCGCCATTACAGGTTGGAGCAGGAAGAGGACCGAGATGCTTGACGGGGAGCAACATGCAATTAGTGACCCGGTGTGGTGATGAGGATTGTCACATTGTGCAGCAGATCGTTCGTATGCAGTCAGCACAACAAGAAGCATGGATCACTCCACATTCACATGTCTCACCCCTGCCACTCATGTACATATAGGCACATCTGACAATCCTCACACTACATCCAAGCGACATGCACATGTCCCTGACTCGCATGTATCAACACTCACCGGACATGTCCTCATAATTTGGCAGGTCTCCCACGCCTTGGACCTGCTCCATATTGATCATATCACTGACAATCACTTAATTTGGAGTGAGTTGATCGACCTCTTGCGCTGGCCCACCTCCAGTCACCATAGTATGGCGTAGGCGGAACCCAGCTTGTCTTTGGTTCTGCGTGTGAAGTCATTCCAACGCTTCTTCACCTCATGCGGTGTGCGCCTCTCATAGCCCAAGGCGTTTATATGATCCGTGACACGCTGCCAGTGAGCCATATGCTGAGCAGGCACATGTGTGCTCCCTGCCTGCACAAGCATGTCATGTTCGTTTTCCAACACGTACTCCATGAGGATGTTCAGTTCCTCATCACAGAAGCTCCTCTTCCTCGACGTGTTGGTCTGCTGTGCCGTGCTTGGGGTTTGAGCCCTGTCCGCTCCTGCACGCTTTTGCTTCTTGCAAGGTCGTGCAGACCCTGAGTGGCTGGGGCCACTTGTGTCAGTAGGGGCTGGAGTACTGGTGGACTGTGCCGTGGCCTCAGTCACTGATGGCATGACAGTAGCTGCCCTGGCAAGTATCTGTACCTCGGTGCTGGTGCCAATAACTTGCACCGTACATCTCTTGCCCTTACTGACAAGGACATTTGCGCATGGGTCTCTGTGGACCTGTGCCACCACAGCCCTGACTTGCTGGCGCTGAGCCTGGGTGGTGGTAGCTGCAGCTGCCACTGCACTCTCATGGCCGTGGCTGCTTTGGGGGGAAGGGAGGTGAAGGAGGGGGGGGTAGAGTGGTACAGCTCTCCATGCATGGCCTGGCCACCTCGGCCACTTCTGGGCCTCCCACTCGTGGCACTGATGGAATTATGCAATGGGAGGCACAAATATGAATTGTCCTGGGCAATTTCAGTGAGTGGGGCAGTGTACGTGATGAAATACGTACCACGATGCTCCCGCTAGGCTCAACGCACAGGCAATCCAAAGCAAAGAAAAGTGTACGCAACCCTGCGGTAGCCCACGTGTGAAGTAAAAGCATTACGCATTACTCAGTGGCACCCAGCAACACAAAAAAATGCGTCCGATGTACACGTAGGGTACTATGACCTCGAAAATGGGGGTACGCGTGACACACGTGCAAGCACAATATGAAAATTGCGTACACGACTCACCGTTTGCCTGTTACAAAAAAACACACGCGGAGGCAGCTCCCCTGCCAAAACAAGAAATAAGCACTGTCACAGTATTGGAGATTTTGCGTGGGACCCCAGAATACTACGAAGTCCACGCGTCCGTCCACAATTAAATTCACGTACAGTGCAATGTTGTCCTACGCACACCTTTAACCCGGATGCCCAACGTACAGCGCGTGTCACATAAGTTGCACGCATAGGCCCTTTCCTCTAAATCCACGCTAACGTGCTGTTTCCGGGTGGCCACGCGAGTTCCCCGGCAGACCCACGCTCCTGCCTACCAGCCATTTTACCTGTCTCCGTGTCCCGAGCGGCCTCCTATGAGCCATATGATGTCGCCCACTCCGTGTGCCTGCTGCCCACGTGCCCTGCAATTTGTTGCCTGCTGTACAGCCATTGCCAGTGCTCCTGTCACTGTGACCACACCTGCTGATCCCGAAGACTTCCGACGACGTGCAATACGACAGCCCAGTCCCAGGACCACCTTGCCCACCCACACTTGCCTCGGGGTTGCCATTTCTGACCCAACATCACCTGAGGCAGAGGGCTGTCAGCTTCTCAGCTAGGGAAGTTGGCATCTGGTGGAGCAAGTCCTGGGGCGTTATGATGCACTCTTCCACGGACCATCGCAAGTCGGCAAGCAAGGAAGGAAGGAAGGAAGGAAGGACGGACGGAGGAGGATCCGGCCGGACATCGTGGGTGCCATCAACACGGAGGTGTTGGAACCCCGCGACTACACACATGTCCACAAGCGCTGGGAGGACTTCAAGGCCAGGACCCACAACAAGGCCCAGCGCTTCCTCCAAGCTGGTGAGGACCAAGTGAGGCGCCTGGCTGGTTGACCAACGACAACTATCTGGTCCTGTAGAGGTTCTATCTGTACACCCAGGTCTGGGATTTGGAGCTCCGTCTGGAGTCGACTGGTAGGTGTCCATGTGTTCTCGTACACCATGGTGCATGTTGATGTGTGGTTGGAGTGTGCACCTTGGCCTCATGTCTGGCATGCCTCTTGTACAGAGGTCTGTGTACATGTCCCAGACAGTGCTGCATGTGAGTCCGTTCAAACATGTGTGACAGCAATGGTGTTTGGGTTGCAATGCATGATGCACGCAAGCATGTAGCGACATGCACATGTTTGCATGCATGTGTTTGTACTTGGGCATGTGAGTGGCAGTACACGTGTGCTTTCATCAACATCACAGCATGCATGGTGTGCATGTGTCGGAAGTGAGTATGTGACTGGCCAACACTCATGGATGTATGACACATGGCCATTTGAATGTGTGATTGACTCATGCTGCCAAATTGGCCTCATGTGCACTCTGACGTGATAGCTGCGTGGCTGTTGCATAACTGTCAGGTGATGTGTGTGAATGAGATGTGCAAGTACCATGATGCATGTGAGGTGGGTACATGATTTTGAAGTGCTCACAGTGCCTTGTACATGGATGTGAATGTCTGTTGTGCATGATATCTACCTTATCAAAGGCATATAGTACCCCTAATGGAATACTCCCTCTCTCACGGTCAGGGGATGACCACAAATTTATATCATATAAAGGAGACAGTAATTATGTTCACCAATCGTATATTGATCTATACACCCAGTATGATATAAGAAATACCCTCCTTGTACTAACAGTCTTGAAAAAATAGACTTAGTACCTAGTTACTTTTTCACAGTATCAAAAAACATTTTATTTTAATAAGGTTTATCACAACCAGGTTTTCTTTATAAAACCAACTCTAAAATCAAAATTTTTTTTCTTAAAATCGACCCAACAACACAAGGTGGACGGTAATACAATACACATTTTTCACACACATCGATTCCTATAACAATACAAAACAGTACATAAACATATATATATATAACAAATTAAACACTTCTGATCTCTGAGTGTTATTAACCCAGGTTGTACAGTCCCAACAGGTTTCAGTTCCTCTTTGCGCTCAATGCATGAACCTTCTTCAGGGGAAAACAACTCTGTTATACTTATTCTCCACCATGTAATACAGGGCCAACTTTATGTTGTGCATGATATACATGATTGTGCATGTGTGTGAATGCCACTTCCCGGTGTGTAGTGGACAGTGATGATGGTTGTGACCTTTGACAGTGCCACTGATGTACATTTGCATTGTGCCAAACACACACATGTTCAGTCCCCTGATGTTTGTGCTCTCTGGTTTCACATCCACAGCGTTGATGAGAGAAGAGTGCGGAGAAGGCGCTGTGGAGCAAGGCAGCAGGGATGTCTCCACCAGGCAAAGGCCCCGCGGTCCTCCCATCTACTATCATCTTCCGTGAGCGAGGAGGCTGGTGCCACGTCAGTCACCAGCTGCTGAGGGTAGGTCCAAGAGGGCGAAGGTGGTGGACTCCTCCTCAGCAGTGGGCGGGAAAGATGAGCCCACACGGGCAAGACTCTGTGGAGGCATCCAGGTTGGCCGGGGATGAGGATGAGAAGGAGGAGGAGGAGGAGGAGGATGAGGAGGAGGAGGAAATTCCTGCCCCAGGGACTGTGACTGCATCTGTGTGCACCTGCAGACATGCCTCAGGAGGGACCCATCCGCAGGTGGCGGATGTATCCATGCAAACAGATACACCAATACCTGCGGACGAAGCCATTGGGGACCGGGTGGACCGTTGCTAGCCGGTATCGCAAGGCGTACAGGCAACATCTGTGATGAGGTGAAGGCTTCCAATTGGGGGGGCTTGCATGTCATCTCGATGAGGTCTGTCGTCACTTGAACTGGGTAGCACAGTTCCTGGTCTTGCAATGGGTCAGTGGGCTGGCCATTTTTTTTATCCCCCCCCCTCCCCCTCCACCCCTCCTCATCTTCATCTACTGTGCGCCAGTGGTCCTCCCTGCCGTCGTCTGGCCCAGATACCAGGGCCCCCTGTGTATCTGTCCCAACCCCGGCTTCCAGTCTGGTGGAGATCACATCCCTGCCAGAGTCGGGAGTCGAGGTGGAATCGGCAGATGTGGTCACCACAGCAACAGGAGCCATGGCAATGGAGGAAGAGCAGGCGTCAATGAGAAGGGCAACCGCCCCAGGGATTGTCATCATCCCGGAGGCTGTCCTTGATGAGCAGCCACCGGGCATATTGGCAGCGGCAGGCTCAGAGTAGGAGGCGACAGGACTCGGGGGTGGGGTGGGGGTGTTTCAACAGGAGAGGGGCAGGTATCGGGCAGGAGGCAAACATGGGCAAAGAATTCACTGTCGGGCAGAGAGGCGGGAGGAGGTCCTCATGGAGACTTGTAGGGAGTTCGAAAGGAGCATGGTGGAGTGTCTGCAAGCCCTCGAGGGGGGAAGCGGAGGCCTGCCTGGTGGAAGTGGACGCAGTGTTCGATGATGCCCTGTCGGGGAGACTGAGGGAGCATGGTGAGGGGGAGGACTAGCCCGCTGCCATTGTGTATAGTTCTTTAGGCGTAGTTCATTTATTTTTCATTTTTGGCATTTCTGGACTTTGCTCCACATTTTGTACATAGTTCTTTTTTTAATAGTATTTTTTAGGATGTTAAGACCTGTTGTGGGACAATGGACCCTGGTTGTTTGTAAATAGTTGTATTTTTTCAGGATCAATTTTAGTTCACCATGGAGGAATGGTTTTCTTTCCATTTGTATTTTTATTTGGATTTACAATAATGGACCTGGACCACATGTTTGAGTTTTTCATTTTTAACATCCGATTTATTTCTGTTTCATGTTCTTTTTGTTTTTTTATTTTAATTCATTCTGGTTTTTATGTTTTTTTACTGAGTATGACTTTAATACTGATGTTGTAAAAAATATATTTTTACCCGTTGAAATCAAAGTGGTGTCTGGTCTTGATGGTTTAGTGCAAGGTCCCATGTGGTGGGCTGGCTGCGGGGGTGGTCACGGGTGATGGGGGCTGGGATGTGGCGGTCCCGTGAGGAGGGGCCATCTTCCAGGGGATTTGTGCATGTTTTGCAGGGTACGAGCTGATTTTCCACACGATTTGTCTGGGGTGCAGGTGGAGTGATTGCGTGGAAACTCATGTACCCCGGACGCACCCCAGCCATATCGTGTGGGAACTCATTGCGTACCACGGACGCACCCACGCCAAATTGCTTGGGAACTCATTGCGTACCCTGGACGCACCCCAGCCAAATCGCTACTAGGTGCGTGCCCCGTCTGCAACCGATTTTCACGCAATTTGCCTGAGGGGAGGGGGCTGCATCCTGGACCAGGGATCACGCGGGGGCTTGCGCCGTGTTGGCCATTTCACTGATTTTTTTGCTGCGCGTGCGGGCATGTTGGGGGCGTTACTGGTGCAGCTTGATGTTCCTTGCACCACGGCTAGTGATGCCTCGGTTAATCCATGAATACGCGTGCCGCGCAATTGTTTATTTGCGGCATGCGTGGCGTACACTCCTCGGCGCACAGCGCTTGCACCTACCCAGTGCTTAATTCTATGAATCGGGCCCAAAGTATCAATCTGCACTTCACTGTAAGGTGATGTGTGTTATTGTAAAAATACAAGAATCCATACTGACAGTCTTTGAGACAAGTCAGTTTCCCCACAAGAATGAGCAAAACAGGCAAAGGAAGTAAAGCAGGTGGCTTTACTGACTGCCCAGAAAATCAGGATAGGGTTCAAAACAAGCAAAAAGAATGTGTTTCCATAGAGGGCCCGGTGCAAAAAGAACATCTTTCCTAACACCGTTTCCATCATAGAATCATTTGCATATGCCTAATTTGTATTGGCAAGGTTTGTGTTTGATGCATTCAACTATGTTTAACAGAAATATTCCATGCTCATTGCTGTGTCCTGGTTGAAAACAATCTGATAATTTGCACATATGGCCTTTTGGATAATGTGCAAATAAGATCTATGCCTAATTTCCCATGTTTCAACACATTGCATGAATGAATTTCAATCATTATGCTACTGTTAATAATTTTTAAAGTAGAATGCTCATCCAAATATGAAATGTACAACTCCCAATCCATCGTGTGCGCCCTGAGGCCCCCGGGCATGTGGCACATTGAGAAAAGTTCAAATAAATAGATCATGTACAGTGATATTTGTATGCTCCACTATGTAAGCAACATTGCTGGCATAATGTGCTAAAATGCACCATCTACCACTACTTTTCCCAAAGATTTCTTGGGCAATAACCCTAAAGCCCCCAATAAAGTGCATTTGAAATCCTACATGTTTGCACACGTGTCAATTGTGTGTGCTTACAAATGACTTACAAATGACCCCTTTTCCCCTTACTTTACTTGCAAATACCTACTGAACAAACTGAATTAAAAACTATTGCAAATGTATCTTGCATAGATTTGCACCGCAAATTAACGGTAATGCCTGTACATGACCATGTTCTATTTATAATTTACTAACAATATATTTGGGTTACAAAAATTTAGCAATCACCTGAAGACAATATGTTCTGTCAAGGTACACATGTTGCTCACCCTTGTTGCCCATTGCCCACAAAAGGTTGGGGGGGCCCCTGGGCTAGGGCAAGCTGTGACCAAAAAAACGTTATCGCATTTGACTCCTCCATTTTATGCATTTCAGAGTGCTACTCCATTGTAGGAAAAGATGTCCCACAAAAGCGAAGAGCCCATTCCCCCAGAATCGAGGCAACTATTTCGGCTCCCGAAAGAGGTGTTCCAACGCTGGACATTTCGACTGCTGCAATTTGGTCCTCACTCCACACTTTCTCAAAGCCCTACTGCTTGGATACTCTGTTGGCGCAAGACACTACCTTTTTGAAAGGGCGTTTCCGCACAATATCCATCAATCAGAAAATCATACTAAATCCAATTCTCCAGTTCCATCTCCAAGGCTGCTATGAGAATCTAAGATGAGGAATCCATGGGAGGACACCCTCCATTTGAAGAACAAATTACTTGCCCCTGGCAATGTTCTTTCTACTGGATGTTCCTGCCACGGATTGCTCCTAGCCCTCCAAGCCTACCCCTCTGAGTGTGGGTGAATGTTTTAATATTCTTCTCAAACGCCAGGCATGTTATTTAATTCTCAAGTCCGATGTGCAGAAAGAGGGAACCACTAGGAACTGAGGCAATGGGGCGCAGTGCGTGCTATTTATGCGGTCATCAACGTCTCATCCGGATATAGGAATGGTAACCGTTGAGGGACAACGACTCGAAGGCGCATAGCTCCATCTGCTGTCAAAACATTTCCGAGACTGCCAACAGGATATTGGCATATCTAAATTGAGGAATCCGAGGGAGGAATATCCAGTAGAAAGAACATTACCAGGGGTAAGTAATTTGTCATCCATGAGTAATCCTTTCTCAAACTTTCTCCAGAATGCGATCCATTTAAAATGGACTGACATGCATCCATTCTTGGGTAAAACACTGCCCAACTGCCCAAATTGCCTTCTTCCCTTCTCGTTCTCACTCATTTTGGTCACTATTCCTCAAGCAGAGTAAGGTTTGGAGCACCCTGAAGGGGGTCATATGTCTCCAAAAAAAGGATTTGGCACAGTATAAAAGCAGAGCAACCTAACATAACTGAGGAATTTGAAAAGGGACATTGTTGCATGCAAGCCACCCCACTTGTGAGGTGATGTGTGGAGGTGAGTGAAGAATGTGCCTGTTTGGAGAGTACGGGGTGGCAATGTAAAGTATCCTGGATCAGGAATGAAGGGTAAGCTCCATGTAGAACCTGCAACAGTAGTGCCATCTGCCGATGAGTTTCTGTTTTTGCACAGACTAAAGTGTGGTGTGGGGAGGGTGTTGTTACTGGGTTTATCCAGGCTGCAGTGGAACAGTTGGGTACTACCATGTAGAATCTATGGTGACCACCATTGGGGCATGGGTTGAGGACATGAGGGGGGGAGGGGCATCTAGGGGAGCGAGAGATGGGACATTATTTGGAAAGGGTAAGATCAATATCGTTTTCGAAGAGTTAAACATTGGTGAGGAAACCTAGGAGCCAATCCGATTAAAGAGGGCTGTAGTGGAAGCAAAGATAGCCGCACAGTGGCTAGATACATGCATATGTATGGTTTACAGTGTCTAAGGCAGATAATGGATCAAGAAGGATTGGTGAGAGTTTAAAGTAGTGATGTGGTTATGAAGTTGAGGGCGTGTAACGTCTGTGGAATGACAGCTGCTAAATTCCGAGTGGAGGTGGAGGGCAGGGGGCAGCTCAAAGTTGGTAATCTTCCCTGTACGATTGGAAGTGGTTCAGCACAACCCGTTCCAAGTAGTGGTAGAGAAGCCACTTTCCTGGCAAAGTCATCCAGCAATGTCATTCCAGTCTCGTATTTGACCTCTGTTCCCTGAAGATGGAATGTTTGAAAACACATAATCCTAGCCATCATGGCACAGTGATGGAAACTATGATGTATCTAGCAGGTGTCCTGTGCTGAGCCATGTACTGTGGTGAGCAAGGGCCTTAAGCACTGGTAGGAAGGCCGGCACCTCAACGCTGTACCTCATTGACTTCCCTTAAAGTGAAAAACATGGGTTGTGTGTGACAGTGACTCGGGAGGAATATTCCCTGGTTCTCGGACCTCAAATTCAGTCCCAAGAGCACTCGTTGTATCTGGATGTATTGTGTGTGCCATTAGGGAAGTGTGGCTGTTCCAAAAAGACAATCCTGCACTTTGACCCTGGGGTTTTATCTGGCCCTAGCGACCCCCCCACTCTCATGTAAATGAAACTGGTTCTGCTGACTTGGTACTGGTAGTCCATGTCATTGAATCCCAGTCATGCCAGAGTCCTAGTACTTCTTATTAGTTGATTCTGAAGTCAGATGAAACTCCTACCAAATCCCTCAACACAACATATTCTTCTGTATACAACAGTAGATACAGGAATAGAAAAGAGAGGCTGAAGCCGGATTTGGATCTGGTGGCATGCTCTATTTTGTCCAACAAACCTAAGCTTTTCATGCCATCAAGAAGAACAATGTGAAGGTCAAGAATAATGAGCTGTCTAAATAATTGCCTTTCTCCAATATGGGTTTGCATATGATCTGTGCAGTGCTGGGCCTTTGGTCGCTGTGGATAATGGTAACCCGAAAACATGATGGCTTTGAGAAGGTTGAAGGGAGGCCTCCTGTCTCCCATTAAGATGTCTGTTTTTTTTCTTTCTTTCTATTGTTATGTTAGAATTATTAGTTGAAAGTTACATAAGGGCAGTGAACAAGACATTGTACGTAGGTATTCCTATAACGTAACACATTGAAGTCATTATGAAGAAAATGTGTACATAAGAGATACAAAAAAATGGTCTTGGGCAAATGCAGTTTACACATTTTCTATCAATGACATTTGCTAATGTTGTTTCTAATATAAAGTTTGAAAAGATGCAGATGATTTTGCCTCTTCAATGTCCCCCCTCCTTTTGAGAATAGCTCTATCGCCGCCTCTTTCGGCGATATTGGACTGTTCTTATCACCCGATCCCCATTTCCTGCATGTCTATGGGAGAATCCCAACTATAGTGCACCTCTGAGCATAACACAGCTTGTGTTAAGGGAGCTCGAATGGTGACCCAGGGTTACGTTGTATGCAGGGCCAAATTGATTACAGGAGGCTTGCACCAAGATTGCCTAGTGTTGGAGAACAAGTGCTGATTGGACGTGGTGGGCCCAAGGAACAAACACTGCAGGATACAATATGCCTTAGGAGGTCACTGTTATGAGCTCACTGTTGAGACCAGCATCCTGTGCGAACACTGGGGGTTGTGGGGAAAGAGGAACAAGAAGTGGTGGTATGCTGCTCTAGGGTCCTGCTTGCAAACTGGGGTCTCTGTAAATGCATGCAAAGCCTATAGATGTATAGCGCATGCAACAATGCAGAGATGGTGAAGGAAACCAGGAGTTGCGGGACAGCAACCGGGTGTATGGTGCGATTATTTATAGAAGTCGCACCATACAAAGCTAAATCCTTGGCTTTTCAGCCAGTGCTGTCTACAAATGGCATAATAATGATCATCCCATACAAAAACGGTTACTTGACTATTACCAATGACTTCTTTAACTCGAAAGAAAGCATTTGTTAAATGTCCTCATTTCCTTGAGGGCCTTCTTGTACTGGATTCTGCCATAGTTAACTTTAAATAGATCTATTGGATGTTTTTTACTGCCTTCAGTAATTGCTTTTGTTACATAGTTTATAATTGGTATCTAGTCAAGAACGCATAGTTTTGAAAGTTGGTCCATTCATTGGTCTAGTTTGTCTTTCCCAAGAATTGTCCTAAAATACTGCAACTCGTTGATGGTCAGAGATGTCTTGGGCAAGTCATTTACAGATTTCCTTCATGCCTGCTGTTTGCGAGGATTTGTAGAGGTCGAGATGTACAGAAAAATCCCATCTTGCGGTCATTTATTAGCCTAATTTGTTCTAATATGGCTTGAGTAGTATTCATAACAGCCCTTAGAACTTTTCAAATATATCAATTTCTCAGTTGCTTTCTCTGTTTGGAATAGCTTCAAGGGCCCTAGCACAGCTCCACTGTCCAATCGGAATTAAATAATGATCAATAGTCCTACAGTACCTACCATTATTAAATGCATATTAGGCCGACATTACTATTTTATTGCTCCACATCCAAATTCAGGCATGGTATCAGTCCCTCTGGGCTCTTTTCTCCATCAACACAACTAGTAGAATATCAAAGATCACTGCCTACAATGGTGAGATTCCAGACCCTAGCATTCAATATTTATTTAGTTTGTATCAACTAGAAAACCTCTCTTCAGATCAGTAGCTCTGGCCCTGGTTTCTCTTTCCCTCTTAGAAGTGAACCATAAAATAGTTGACAATTGGTACAAGATCATAACTAGCAACTCCCTAGTTTTATAAAAATGTTATCATGTGATCCCACTAGTCTTGCCAAAACACAAATATTCAATGAAGTCCACCCCCCCATTCCCATGTGATCCCTACTCCAGTCTCTCCCAGCAGTCAATGAAGAAAAGGAACCTTGAAACTACTTTCTCTAATGCCTATGTTTATTGTAGACCAAACAATGGCTGTATTCTTCTCCCATTGTCACCCACATCCTCAAAGTTATGCAAAGGTTCAGAGCAAGTATACAATGGGATGTTTTGACCATTCATGGGAAACGCTAAAGGTCCTTGAGTCCTCCCCATGCTTGTTGAATAGTACACCATTCTGTCCGCTGCCCAAACCCCCCCCCCCCTCCTCTCACCAGCCTTCTGGTTTAAACGCCCATACTCTTAATCATCGGAATGGGCCTGCCGAGAACATAACACCCAAGACTTTGTTCCCACATATAAGAACAAGCTGGTAAAAACCTCTCATACTGGGTTTAGGACATCTTTTGACCCCTATTGTCCGACTGACTCATATAGGATAATGAACAGGTTAAAGAACCAGAAGGCTCACCTAGGTTGGGCCGACATGCTATGCAGACTTTCCATCGGAAAATGTTCCAATGGAAAAATGTGCATCAAATACATATTTTTGTGGGTCAAGGGTAAATTTTGTTTGGGGTGTCTTTTTAAAGGGTTAAAAACAAAGGGTTGGGGGACCCCACGAAAAAATAAATGCATTTGATGCACATTTTTTCATTGGAAAAAATATGATGGAAAGACATGTAACCGGCTGACATCTTTGTAATAGTGGGAGCTCACCCACCCTATGTTTCAAAGTTGTCCAACCCTCAAGTTGGATGCCTCTTTACTGTGACTAGAGCAGATATCCTTGCTCGGACAAAAAAATTGAAGAAATGGAATAACACCCTTGGCGCAAAGTGCAAAATGTGCTAGGAGGCGAATGGAAATGTCCAACATTTCCACATTGCATGCCTAGCTTATGATCCTTTGAGGTCATGAAGTATCAAACTCATTGCAGGGTGGTCGCTCGGAGAACAGCAATGCATCCATGTCTCTTCTCCTGGCGGACTTTGGCTAAATAAGTTGCAGATATTATGTACAGGGCTTGTGGTCATAAATAAACTATATGCAGAGCGTCCAGTGATCATAGGTTCTTGGGTTGCCTCGGGCGCTGAGAGAGAGGATGATTTAGAACACCTTTAGCCTCCGACTATGCCCTGGGTTATGTCCCCTGGTTTATGTCTATGCATCTGGAGTAGTCTACTTTGGGATGTTGTGCAGGGTGGCCAGGTGTAAGTATGATCAGAATGATGCCTTTTGTTTTAATTTTGATTTCCTTTTGAGTATTTTACTCTAATGTATTGTGTGAAATCCGGTTCCTTTTGTATGTACATACAAATTATATAATTCTAAAGTTGTGTTTGTAATTGTTTCATCTTGCATTGAATTGAACACATATGGCATGTGTTATATTATTTTGAATATTACTACATTGCTATATTGCCATGTCTTTCACTTTATTCCCCACTGTTCTGTTGATTTCACCCAGTCTCTTGCGGTGTTGCGCTTTAATTTCTTCACTTTTACTTCCTCTTCACTTCGCCTTTTATTTCTGTTTCACATTACTTTCTTGTCCGTTCCACTTTCTTGTTGCTACTGCTCATTTAGTAGTTACCTTTCCTTGCTGCTTCATCCTTTAGTCTGCCACTTCATCTGTTTGTTACTGCATTGATCCCTCCTTCTGTCTCTTTACTGCCACAAAACGTTTCCCTGCTGCCACCAGTCTTGCTTTCTCTGTTGCAAAATGATGAGCCAATACAAAGGGTGCCAAAAATCTAAACTTCACATGAAATGCAAACTATAGAGGTGTGTAGTATGAGTTGCTGTACTTTAAATATCTTCTGACCTGTTTCACCAGTCTTCTTCGGGAGTCAAAAATAGCTTTTGGTAGCTGCTGGTGTCCATCTAACCAGGCCATTCTAGGCTGTACATAGAAGCTAAAAAGCTCCCATTCATTTTAAAACCCTGAATCTATGTACAAGTTGTGGGTACCTGAAAGTTGGAGAAACTCGTGCTCCAGGAATATCATTCTTTCCTTAGCTGAATCCATCCCGAGCATTTGCCTGTGTGTAGCTCCAAGTTAGCTTGCAGGCCAATATTAAAGTTCCTATTGACAAAGAACGGGCCTTTATTAAAGATACAGTATTTTTCATGTTTGCTCTCCTGAGGGGGAGGTTGGGACATTAACGAATATTACAAGTATAGAAGTTACTTGGGGAGGCAGGTGTGGTCGAAGCATAGATTTTGTTTCTGATAATGGTCTGCTTCCCTTGCCTGCCCTTTTATTGAAGGTAGGCAGGACAGAACAAACTTTCTTTGTTTGATCAATAACCTCTGGAGGCAGCTTCCTTTCTTTTAGCTTGAGGGGGCAAAGATGTTGTCGTAAGATTATTGGAGTCATTGGGTTGCTGGGCCGTTTCTTAATAGTTGAAACCGGAGGACTCCCTTGGATTGTAAAATTTAAGTTGTCGAAAAGAGGAGTTCAGTATGTTTGTATCTTTTTAAGATACCTTTTTATATGTATTGTTCCATTCTCTGTAGATGTTAATTATGTTTGTTTTATTTTTTTATTCCTTTCCTCATAGTATATTATGGATGTGTTTCTTTAGGCCACTGGACTAATAATATCCAGAGGTTTGGAGCTAGCTACACTGATGAGATTAATCTGTTTTATGCTGTGCCTAACACTTTTCTCTTTAGGCTTGTTTTCTATGGGCTCACCCGATACAGTTTAATCATTTTGTCTCAACACTGCTTTCATTTGATTGTTTTGAGATTATTCTCGTTACTAAATATACTCTGCCCTTGTTCTAAATCTGGGTTTTCCTGGGTACTATTAAATTGATCAGATTTCAGTGAATGGATGTTATTCTCGAGTCGTCTACTTTGTGTATTTTCTCTTCTAAAGACACCTTCTGCTATTTTAAGAAATGTGTCAATGAACTGAATTGTTTTATTTGAACTCATTACATACAAAAGAGTCCTAAATTAAAAAGATCCTCAATGTAAGAACAAAGAAATAGAAATAAATAGGGTAGTAAGTAGTGGCAATTAACCACACAAACCCTCTGTTACTTACAATCCTTGTAGTGCTTTGTGCCCGCTAATATAGACCATATTGATAATGTGAGCAATATTAATATAATATAGACCGTTAGGATGGTGTAAATGTTTGGTTTTAGCACACTTGCAGCAGGCCTACAGGTGAATTCTTAATTGTTAACTTATAACTGTCCATCACACTTATCAGTCCAAGCTCTGTCGATACTGCAATCTGTGTCTTTGAACAGTGTAGTGTGGTCTGGATAAAGAGCAGTAGATCAATATGTAAATGGACTGATTCTTGTACTTGGTCTTAACTGACAACTACTGATCGGTTTAAGCGGCTACCTTACTCTGTTCTCCCTGCACCACCAAATGAATCCCCCCGAACCCCCCACACCTCCATTATAGGCAGTGGGCTGCACCAACTAAGTGCCACATGGTACAAGTATGCAAGCACTATGCTGCTAAGCGTCAATCGGTAACCAAGGGTGTTGTACTGCTGTCATCCAGTGTGCCCAATGTAGCCAAATGAGACCAAGTTAAAACTCATTATCTACAACAAGGAATAGAAGCTTTTCTCTGGCTGAATACTGAGAACGCTCTATGACCTATATTCTATTGCATTTATTTCCATTTGGAGGCATGGCTATGGTTTATAAATCCAAGTTGTGTGTGTCTCTGATCCCACTCACCCATGTCGTTGCTATGGAAGCTCTTCTGGTGTGGATTTTTATATCCGCCTCATGCTCTCTTCATAGTCTGTTCATTCATAAACCACCTGGGCCCTATCCAGTGTCTCTTAATTATTTTCTTTGCCTGGTAGCTGAACTTCAGGTTCAATTTGCTTATTTTCTTCTTTGAAATGTTATCTTCCTCTGGCTCCTATTCTTAGCCAATCTTTTTTATGGTGTTTCTGACCTTGGGCTCCATCAAATTGTTATGTAGGCAGCAAAATCACTGTGAAATACGCTTGATCTGATGTTTTCAAGGGTCTCTGAGCTATGTGCTCTTCAAGTAGAACCAGTTTTGTTGTCTGATCACCGCCTAGTGCCCTTTTTGCTTAAACTCCCTGGCCCACAGCACAAGATATTCCCCCCGTCAGTTATGCGGTGCAACTGGCGCTCTGCGGATCTTGACTCCCTGATGCCTATAGTTAATACAAAGTGTGGTTTAACCTCTGCAGTCGATTTTTCTTCCCTCACCCATTCCTTTAAGATGGCAGCTGATTTATTGGCCCCAGTGCAGAGCTGAACCTCCGAGCCTTGGTTTTCGGCTGGGCTTAAGGCCATTCACCTGCAGCTCAGACAGGCTGAGCATAAGTGGCACAGTTCCTATGGGACTACAGAAAGAATAGCCTATAAACAATGTGCAAGCCACTATTATGCCACAATTGAGCCTAAACTGGCGTTTTCTACCCAGAAAATGGACCGAGCTCTCAACCACCCTAGGGAACTATTCTCTGTAGTAAAATCACTTTCATCAGCATCTAACATTACAGCCCCAGTTATCCCGGCTCAGAAACTTTGCAACTCTTTTTCCAGGTATTTTGTGACAAAGATTGAGGCTATCCTATCTGACATTCGCTTGGCCACTCGGGTTGCTGCGTTTCTGGCTCTGGTTATTTGCTCCTTTTGGGGCTGTTCTCATTCTGAGTGGTCTTTCTCCCTGTGCTCCATGGAAGTTGTTGGCAAGGAGGTTGGTCGCCTTAAATCTGCGGCCCCGTCTGATCCTATCACATTTTTGGTTCTGAAGGACGTTTCTCCTAGTCTTATGTCCTGAATTACTCAGGCCATTAATTTATCCTGGGATATGGGAGTTTTTCAGCCTTGCAGCAACTTGTGGTGGTTTCTATTTGATTAATATTGAATATTTAATTGTGGTTGTTCAGTTGGCTGCAGACAGATTCCTGATACTGAGGCTGACCAGTATCCTTCAGATATAGAGGAGAATTGGAATCCGGTAATTTGCGCCAAACTTTTGCTTATCATGCCACAAACATTTCCCGAAGCCAAAAGGAAAACCCACGAGCGAATTTATCAACTGTCAAGATTCACGCCCTTGCAACATAGATGAACAGAACTGAAGTGAGAAAGATTTGAACGGAAAAGTTAGCTTCAAATTGGGGAAAGTAGGAATGCCCTGCAGTGTCCAAAGTTGGGATCCTGATAACCCTCCTGATGAACCGCTGAAATCTCTAGACGGGGAAACACGTGTTGAGGCAACCATTATTTCTTTTCATTTTGAATATAGCCCATATGTACCCAGGGCTAATATGAGCTGAAAGCGCAAATCAAGCTATGTGTTAGAAGAAAAATAAAAGCAAAAGTTTGGCGCAAATTACTGGATTCCAATTCTCCTTTTCCATTAACCTATCCTGTCAGTCTGGCCATATTCCTATAGAGGTGAAACAAGCCACCGTCATTTACTAAAAAAAGTTCCTTGGATCTCACTCACGGCTAGTTTTCTACCCATTTCTCTCTTGCCCTGGATTATTAAGCTGTTGGTAGCGTTGGCCTCTCCTCTCCTTTCTTGAAACTTATGGATTCTTTGACCCCTTTCAATCCGGATTCCGCCCTGGCCAGGTCACCGAGACTGTGTCCTAGTGTCGGTTATGGACGGCATGGCCAGGCTGGTTGACAGTGGTGGGGTTGGTGCCCTGATTTTGTTAGATCTTTCAGCAGCATTCAACACAGTTGACCACCCCACCTGGGTGTCCGACCTGGTCGATGCCAGTCTTTCTGGGCTTGTGCAGGCCTGTACCTCTTTCCTGGCTGACGGGGGGGGCAAACACTTTCTTCCTTCTTTTAATCTTCCTGTTCACTTTCTTGTGCTTTTCCCCACAGCTCCGCCTTGTTACCAGTGCTATGTAATAGCTACATCCAGCCTCTTGTGTCTTGTCCACTCCTTTCGGCCTTCGGTGGTGTTCTTATACTGACGCCCAGATGCTGGTCCATTTAGATCTTGACCAGTTTGAGGTGTCGGCGTGCCTCTGTCGATGCCTGGCAGCCGTGGGAGAGCGAATGAACCACAACTGGCTGAAGCTTAATGGAGACAAGGCAGAGGTTCTGCTGGTGGGTGCCCCTCCTATTGCCCTCCCCATCGGTGTCTTTTTGGCCATCTACAGAGTCTTCCTGTTCTAGTGACAGTGGTAAAACAAATGTTGTTGTGGCACTCTCCTCCTCTCTCTTTCCATGGCCACCCAGGTTGCCACGGTATGTAAAGCAGGACACTTCCATTTGAGGATTCTGCGGAAGGTGCTCCCTCCTATACCTCCTCTCACTGGTTGTGGCCTCCTTAGTTCTTTTGACTATTGCAACGCATTATATCTGGCCCAGCCTAAGGGATTAGTACATGACTGCAGCTTCTGCAGAACTCTGTAGCTCGAGATAGCTATGAACGCCCCTTGGAGCTCACATTACTCCTATTCTCCGCTCTACACTGGCATCCAGTGACCAGACAAATCAACTTTCAGTCCCTGTCTGGGTCATCGTGCTCTTCATGGCCAAAGAGCCAGTTATCTTCAGGGTAAATGTGTGCGCTATTCCCTTTGCCATGAACTTTGGTCACAATCTGCCTGTTTAGTATCAGTCCATAACACTATTGGCCTTCTCAGTGTCAGAATTGCCTTTACCATTAAAAATATAATTAGTAATTTAAACCTGTTTAGAACCATTTTGGGCCATAATGCATTGCAAAATACTATTCCCTGGAGATATATCGGTCATTGATGCAGCCGGGAGGCCATAGTCGCAGGTTAGGTATTTGTGCAACAAATATTAGTATAGGGGAATTAGTTCTATCAAATAAGAATTGTGCAAAGTGTTATACCCCTGCAGTCCCTTATCCTTCAATGCACAAATAGACCTGGGAGTGATGTAGACGGCTAGGGGATTTTTACATTGTACGTGTTCCTGGAGAAGGTTACAATGTCATCCCCAAAACCGATGCATACACACTAGAATTTGTACTTGCATCCATCCATAAATTGATAGTTGCATACACACATAGATTGAAAACTGTAACACACAAGTGAAATTAAAGCTACATGTATATCTGTATTCAAAGTCCCACACTAGGAGTGTAATGGTATTGATTTATTGACAGTATTATAACCTTATAAAATGATCGTCTACCATGGTTATTGTGGTATAGCACACACCACTTCAACCATTGTCTTAAATATTTTGCTAGGAAATTGAATGAATACATTTTTTTTTATGACATCAAACGCGTCAGTAAAGTAGTAGTAGCGCTTTTTATACTAGATCACCCCACAGGACTCCGATACCCTTTTGGTCTGAGACCACCACGCTGTTTAAAACTGCAAAAATAATCATATCAAACAACCTATCACAAACACCTTTTGCAAGGGCTGCTTAACCTATTAAGGAATGGTGATCGCTTTAATTGTGTAAAATAAACTGCGCAGAACTTGTTCCCCCTGAATTGCATTCTTTTTTATCATCCAGAATGAAGGGATACCTGGCATGTCCTGCACCCCCACTGTAATAAAAGAAAATACTCTCTCTGTGCAAGGTTAAGTGACATTCTGGCACTGTTAAGACTACTCCGAATTGGAACTTTCCTCCTGGAAATTCATTTTTGATTATCTCAAAGTGGAGTCAATGAAGTGTGATGTCTAACCAGGAGTGCAACTTTCCACCTTCATTACAAGGGCAGAAATTTCACTGCTCTGAATATAAGCAAGGAACCAAACTAATAAAGGGAGCATGGCCCCCTAAACAGAATGAAGCAAATCAATTTAAAATCTGTTTTTCTTAAGGAATGGGGCAGGGGAATGTCCAAGAATCTGAAAGCAGCACTGAACATACAACATCTCAGCAACCTGCTATGCTATTACAGCTATCTGGTTTGCACTTGTATGTCAACGTTCACTGAACTCCATAATGCTGCTCAAAATCACTGCATCACATGCACGTCATTCTAATTTGCCATCAAAGGCAATATACCCCTTTATCTCCAGCAACATCGACAATGCGCATACAGAACACTTGGGATTTACTTTTAGAAACTAGAAAATATCTAAACATCTGTTAAACGCTCCACAGGGTTAAAGTAAGGTTATTGCCTCCGTTGCTTGGAAAAAAAAAAGCATTTCAGGACATTTCCCCCAGCCTCTTTGTCCCCAAGTATTCACGCCTATGTGCAAAACATTTAAATCTTGTGTGCTTGCTCAGGCACAGACCCTTTATTGAAAAATAAACACTGGAGGGACGTGACATTGGTTCACTAAAATGACAAAGGATGTAGAATCATTTTCCCCTGTGCCCCCCCCCCCGCCCACCTGTGTTGGCATTGCAGCCTGAAAAGTAGGTTTTGCATTATTAGCGCAGCGCTGTCTTTTACTTTAAAAAAACATATTTTTATTGAATTTCAGATGAACACAATACAAAGATACCACTTTGAAATCAAACAAAAAAAAAGAAACTACATGGCATCGAAATTTTGGTTTTTGTAACTGTTATGCTTAACGCAGCCATCTAATCATCAAGATGTGAGGGAAGAAAGAGAAGGGAAAGAAGAAAAAATAGGAAGAACACATTGCCGACGGCATGGGCTTGAATGATATGATATGATTGGTTATTTATAAACCGCTTAATACCTTAGAGGTTTCGAAGCGTGGACCCGGGGATCAAACATGTGTTGCTCCGTGTCGTCTTGCTTCCAAGGAGAGTACGTTGCCGCTGAGCTATCCTCTCGTGCACTGAGGAGTTCCGTTGTTGAATTCGGCTTGTATAAAATCATGGCTTGGTGAGATGCTTCAGTTTCGTATTCAACTTTTCTTTACTTGTACTGGGATGAGTTTCTTGAAATGTAGCCCTTTTTGGCTTCCCGTTCTTCCAGTTACCTTCAACAACTTAGGGGAATGTCTCCGGCCTCCATGCCTGTCTGAGAATTTCTCTCTCGCTCCTAGTTGCTGTTGGCTCGGTGTCACTGGCGTCCTCTTCTTGGGATTCTCTCTTGTTCCCTAAGCGTCCTGATGTTTCTTCAGGTAATCTGGTCGATTGCTGCTTCGTTCTCGGCATGTTATCGATGTTGGTTTGAGGGCTGCCTGCCCACCAAGTATTTTTGTCGTTACGCCACCACCTTGTTTTGTGCTCCAGCCTTCTCTGCTTTCTGCATCTGGGATACTCTGCGTCTCTGGCTTCGCCCCTTTCCATCCAGCGCAGGCTTGAATGTTGCAGGCTTTGCAGGTCGCTTCTGCTCCTCCTCCTTAAGGTGTTAAGCAGGAAGGGAGCCTTCCATGCCTGCGTATGTGTGCCACTCTTTCCACATTGTTCAGCATGCATTTGCTATTCAACATACTCATA
Source organism: Ambystoma mexicanum (assembly GCF_040938575.1). Classification (NCBI taxonomy): domain Eukaryota; kingdom Metazoa; phylum Chordata; class Amphibia; order Caudata; family Ambystomatidae; genus Ambystoma; species Ambystoma mexicanum. Next base: position 305,576,569 of record NC_090928.1, read on the forward strand.
TACGTTGATTGGAGACTTGTATTTAAAGGGATACTTTCTCTTCTCGTTAATGGTGTAGATTGGCTTTTTCTTCACCCAAGTCTTGGGACTTGTAAGTCCTTAATATATTTGAGAGTCCCATGTATGCCATTATGTATAATGGTTCCAGGCGTTCCTCATAGGAACGGGAGTCCTTTTCCCCTAAGGGGGACTCCCGGTGAGGTCCCACTTGCCTCCTCCCTAGGGAGGGTGTTGCGGAGTGGGCTCACCTACCTAGCCTCACTGGGGAGTGTGGGGGGGGAATCTCCCACCTTGGGGACAATGGGCGAATTCCTTTGATTAGTCACAGCTTTTTCATGATCTGTTTCTGATTTACTTGTAATATCTGCGTTTGATTGTGATGGTCAAGCCATCTTGCCTTTTATTTTTTTCATAATTTTTTGTTTCAGTGAGCCACATGAACACACCACTCTGAAGAAATGAAAACCCTTTAACTGTCGGAGGGCTCTCTAAGGGCCACCCCTCTTATGTCCTAGAGATGGGTGTTCCTGCCCTAACCCAAGGATCCCTCAACCCGGGAAGAGTCACTAGAGATCAGTATCCCCCTACTGTCTAAAGCCTACCTGACTGGTGGTGATGGCCTAAAGGCAAATGTCTCTTCTGGCCAGTCTCCCTCCAGCACAATCTAGGTGATCCATATTCTACCCCTGTGGTGGTTTGGAGTGAATCAGGGGCGCCTTCCACTCGAACCACGCTGCCTCCTCTTGTACACCTCCACTTTTTAAACTTGGTCTAATTTATCTCATGCCAAAGCACGCAGGCATCGGGCGCACGCCAAGAAAGATGCAAAAAAAAGACAGGACACAAAGGAAGTCTTGGCGGGGGGGGGGGAATCAGTTATTCAAATTTAGACGTTTCTGAAAAGAAAACAGATTCCTCTCCTGCTGTAAATCAATAAGCAAGTATGGGCAGCCTGTTCCAGAAAAGACTGACTGTTCCCCCATCACACGCTTATCTCTAGGACATACCAGAAGATTGGGGTTGGTGGAACGCAGAACTCTCCTTTGCTTGTATTGCTCTATGCTTTGTTTAAGGTAAGGAGCCGCACCATAAATGCACTTGTGTGTTAAGGTGCACTCTGGCAGCTACAGGCAGCCAGTGCAGATCTTTTCTGAAATTAGATAGGAGTTCCACAGGGTACATTTTTGACAATCTGGACTGCTTCGTTCTGCACCACCTGAAGCTTTTGTATGCTTCCCTTACTGGGTCACTCAAATGTCCATTGCAATAATCAATCCTGGGCATGATTGTAGCTTTAGCCAAAGTGTTAGTCTTTATTGGAGACCAAAGGTTTGGTTTGTCTTGAAAGTCTCAGATGGTATTGGGAATTTCTTTTTATTAAAAAAAATTATAATAATTTTGTGGCAGTGCTGTCAGTGTGCTCCTCCGCACTGAGAGAAGGCTCAAAATAAACTGTGTCTTCAAAACGGAGATACTAGTATCCTCAATACTAAAAGTGAAATATCTTGGATCGAGCTTAGCTGTAGCATGAGTTGATCCAAAAATCATAAGTTCTGTTTTTGAACTGTTCAGACGCATCCAGTGTTGAACAGATCTGTAGATGGAGGTTAACCTATCGGTCATTAGCATAATTACCACTCTGCTTTGTCAACAACTGGGTGTCATCGACAAAGTTGGCAAACTGCACCCCTGTTTGTGTAAGCAAATTGCAAATAGGCTTAATGTTGCAGCGTGAGGTGGGGAGGGGCTGTGGCACAAGGAGCCTTGCTCCTCTACATGGCCTCTCCTCTCTACACCTCACTACGACCTCCCCTCCTGACTACTATCACCCCTCCTCCTGGCGGGCGGGGCGCAGCCCCTCCCCTCGGCGGAGCGCAGCCCCTCCCCTCGGCAGGGCACGTCCCCTCCTCTCTGCAATGCTACTGCTCCCCTCCACCACTGCATCCCTTCTCAATTCCACACACTGCAAGCCCCCTCCTGTCACTACACTATATACTCCACCCACACATTCTCTCTAGTCGCTCTCCTTTCACTCTCTTCTCTCCCACCACTACTACTATTAACACATTATCACACACATTCAAGCTTCACTATCACTCTCTCCCACCAACCAATACCTCAACTTGTACACTCCAGTAATCTCCCTACTCCTCTGTCCTTTCTCCAGCTGATAACCCGCTGGCTGTTCTTTACTCCAGGAGGGTGAGAGAAGATTGTAAGCACCGCCCCCTGTTGTTCCTCCTCCTCCAAGGGGGCCCACCATAATCAATGTCCAAGTTTGTGTGTGGTCTCCCGGCTCCTCAGGCATGCCACATTAGGGAGGGTTCTGCAGCTTGGCCTCCATGTAGGTAAACGTTAAATCGACATTGTCTTAGTCTCGCCAGGCTCTCCGCTCCCAGGCTTGTACTGGTGCAATGCCGGCATAGACTCGTTAATGGCGGGTGGATTGTAGGAGAGCACTCAATGCTCCAGCTCGTCATGATGCCTTTTTCTGAGTGGATCGCGTAGCAGCAGATTTCATCTCTGTTGCTGTGCGGCTCAGTCTGCTTCTTGGTAACAATGGTTCTCTTTTGGGGGGTTTTCTGCTAGCATCCTTGCTGCTGATGGGGGTCACAGGTTCTGAGAAAGATGCAGGTATGAACTGATCCAGTGGTACAGTTGTCATACAACCAGGCACAGCAGGGCAGGGAAGGGCAGGATCTGGGGCCCTCTCTCCTCCCACAACCCACCTCTGAGGAAGCACAGGATCTGGTGTTAACCCTGGTAGGCTTTGCTAGCAATGTGCCACACTTCTGAACATTAGCCTGCACCACATCTTGAAAGGATGGTAATTGTCGGCAAGTGCCACATTTAGATAGAATTGTGAACATTAGCCTGTGTCGCATCTATATAGGATTGCGAATGTTAGCAAGTACCACACTTGATAGAATTGCTAATGTTAGCAAATGCCATGCTTAGAATTGCGAATGTTGGCAAGGGCCACGCTTAGATCGAATTGCGAATGTTGGCAAGGGCCACACTTAGATAGAATTGTGAACATTAGCCTGCATCACATCTAGATAGAATAGCGAATATTAGCCATCCATTGCCACATTTAGATAGAATTGTGAATGCTAGCTTGCTTCACATCTAAAGATTTTGAAGGTGGGCCAGTGCCACATTTGGATATAATTGTGAATATTGGCATGCATCATATATAGACATGATTGTGAATATTAGCCAGTGCCGGATCCAGATAGAAATGCAGAGATATTCATGCGCCACATCTAGAAAGAACGTGGAAATTTAGCACATATCACTTCAGATAGCGAGGCTGATAACCAACCCACTAACAATTTCACCCCTCTGCATACACCTCTAAAACCCTAACACACCACAACCCTAAAGCACAACAAACCGCACAAACTGTACTACACTGCAACAACAAAACAAACCACCCATCGCTTCGTACAACAGCACACAACTGCTACTGACCGGAAAGCACCAAGCTCAGCGAACGGTGTTAACTGAATTCAAGCTGTCAACAGCACATCACTGCTCTCTTGCACTTACCCTGCTCGTTCCCACCAACTCGCACCCCAACCCCCTTTCCTTTTCAGATCCGCCAGAGCGCCAGGGGACCGCTCCGGTGGTGGCAGTGCACGGTACAAATATCCTTTAACATTAACATCCCAGGCTGAGGGGGGGTCCCTACCCCCCTCTAACATAGACTGATCGCTGACCCCGTTGCACTTCTTTATCCATTGAAGCTGTGTAGGTTCCCTATGTCATTTGTGAAAAGTGACTACTTTTCCCTTTAAATTGTCTTCCCTTTAAATTGTCCTTTTATCGCGTTGAAATATTCATATTTTGGTTTTTTGAATCTTTAGTAAATTGGTTTGGTATTTCATCCATAATTTGTTAATTTCTTTAAGTGACTGGTCTGTTTAATATTTGAATTTTTGTGTGTCCTATTTCTTCCATTATTGCAGTGTGCACCTTTTTCTGCTTGTTGTGGTGGGTCGAAAGGAGTCTGACACTGATGACACATTTTTATAAAAGGTTTATACATAAGAGGCATATCTTACCATGTTGCTACAGGGATGTTCCCTACCTAACCAAACTAAGGGTGCTCATCTGTCAGCAGGAAGTACAACTCAAAAATGTCCTTTTGTCCAAAATAAATGTATATCACAGAAGCAGCACTCTTTCGTTCTGCTCCACTGAACAAAACGCTGTCCACACTAGATTCATTTGAATAAAAATGCTGTTTTCTTTATTGTGGCATTAAATAGCCTGCAGACTGGCAACTACCCAGCAAACATAGCAACGCGGTTAACAGGTGTGTATATTTATATCTGATGTGAAAATGTAATCCTCCTAGAAAGCAAGTTCATTACGATGGGCTCTTCTGGCTCTCTCAGATTTCCTGCTAACTACTAATGCAAACTGCTCATAGGTCTGGTCTTCTAGATGGTGTGTTGTATTCTCAGTACTTAATGTTTTTCTTGATGGTCTCCTACAGTCCTTCCTCTGACTTTGAGTACTTCACTCTTTCCACTCGCCTTCTGGGGATGTGCGATATCCCTATCACGAGTGAGACACCACCACTCCTGGAGTTTCTCCATTAGGCTCTTTCTCTGAGCCCTTGGCGCAACATATAATCTTGGCTCATTGCTTTTCATAGTCTTTTCTTAAGGGATTCCCCCACTCTTCAACATTTAACTTTGGCAACTTTTTCCATCCTTCATAGGATACTCTTTTTGGCTCTCTCAAAGCCTCATGCTCCTGATTATATAATCATGCCTTTTCAGTCTCCCAGCACCAATGTCGTAGTTTTCACAAGTGCCTTAATTTAAGGCATGTTCCCTCTGCAGCCTCCCTCTTCTCCATTCCACCCTGGTGCCTGTGCTCATCTTGGGTGGGATTTCGGGGTTTGGTGCTTGCTCAGGTCTTCTCTGAACAGACACCTCAATGCTCATTGTGGTGCAGGTTCACGGGTCAAGTTTGCGTATACATAATGTTTTTGATATATGAATTCCATCGCCCATTTTTTATGTCCTGCGCAGGTAATCCCATTGAAGGCTGTCGTAGCTGCCCATATTCTGAAAGTGTGGTGTGAATTCCTTTGCATCCAAGCCTGCTGCAGAAGGGGCAGAATTGAGCAACTTCCAGAATTGGAAAAGCGAGAGTGGTTGCTTGTCTGTGTGCAAAAAAGTAGCCAGGACCCACTAGGCAGTACCTGTTGTCGCCAAGGGTCGCTAAATGCAAAATGTTCCGTCCCCGCGATCCCTCTCATCCCCCGCCCCGATCCGTCTCGGGACCGCCAGACAGTGATGCTGGCGTGGGTCCCACTAAAAACCTTCACACTCCCCTCCCCCCCCTTCTCCCACCCCCCGTCTGTGCCCTGTGGCTGTTGTTGCACTTACATTTAGCACAGCGCTCGCTGACCCTTAAGACTCCAAAAAAGACAGTTGCGCAGGCTGTGGCAATCAGCAAAGCCTCACATGTGGAGCTGTAAATGGTCTGCCGGCTGTCTAATAGCACTTTCAAGGATCAAATGTGTATTGGGGCCCTGTGATCCCTTAGCTGCTGTTCCGACCTGGCCCATCCTTTCAGTGCTGCGCTGATGGGAAAGGACCGTTTGGTGGAAGCCCCCTTCCAGCTTCGTGTAGAAGGCCACTGCGGCTAGATGGGCTGACACCCATGACTTGGACTTGCCCTGAGCCTTTGCCCGTAGTACAAATTCCTGAATTTGCTCTATTGCATTTGTGGTCTTGCCCTTCCAAAGCGAGAGTTCTTGGAACGTACCATAGTTCTTATGGTATTGGATCCTTGTCCCCGGGATGAGCGATGGCTCTGCCAGTGTCTAGAGTCTCTGGTTCACTGCGCCAATCTCCACAGCTCGCTCGGTAAAGGAGTCCTCACCAAGTCTGCTTTTGGCCATGCAGCGCAAAACCTTGACACCTGAAAATGAGAAAGGGCGTCTGCTGCCACATTTTTGACACCAGTGATTGGTCTCGTTCTAAACACCACATTCTCGTACAGACAAAACTTCACTAAATGCCTTAGTAAGCCTAACACTGTGTGACAAGTGGCTGATTGATGTCCTGCTTGACAAACCTGTCAGACCACAATAACACCTTTCTGTTGGTGAATGCCTTGAGCCATAGGTGTAGCGCCATTATGATGGGGTAACGGCTCCAGAACCATTATGTTACTAGTAAGACCCTGCCCGTGCTATGGTGCATCACACCATGCTGGTCGTAGGATAATTACAAAACCTGTGGCCCCTACCGCCTCAGTGAAATGTTGCAGTTCGCGGATGGTGACCCATGTGATTGCTGTAATTGGATCTTGTTGAACTGGGTGAGCAAGTCAAACTACATGCGGAGGTTGTTTTTGGGGTTTGCCCGCAGGTGGATAAAATGGTGTTGAACCGTTATGCCAGAGGTGGCCCTTGCCAGTCTCCTGGCAAGTACATGTCCTGCGGGTATAAGGCAGGCCGCAAAGTTGAGTTTGCCTAGCAGTCCTTGTATTGTTCCCAGGTGGCCTTTTCCTTTTTGAAGTCCAAGGTTATGCCTTGGGCTGAGCCTCTACTTTGTCAGTTGGTAGCCCGCACAGTGCTTGCTTAGTGTCTATTTCAATGTCCCAAAACGTCAAGCATTCGGTTGGATTGTGGATTTTGTTGGGGGCGAGGGGTGCACCCAGTGACGCTGGCTTTAACATGAATGCTGTTAGTGCCGTTTGGCACTCAATGGTGTTCGTTATCCCCCACAAAGTGAAAATTGTCCAAGTAATGGATTTTGTCCCGCCCCCCGCTGCCCCAAACACCAGTCCTTTGGTCTCTCATGCAACCCATTCCAAGAAACGGCTGAATATTTGAAAGTACGAGCATGAGACAACATCCAATGGGCATTCATCTGTCTTAATCGATATTGCCATTGAACTGAAACCCCAACAAATGAAAGCTGTCGGGGTGAATTGGCAGACGCCGGAATGTAGATTCAATGTCTACTTTTGCAAGAAGTCCCCCTGCCCCCCGCCCCCCCCCCTGCTCTCCTGACCAGCTCTACTGCTTTTTCGAACAAGGTGTAAGACACCGAACAGCAACCCTCATCAAACCAGTCGTTGACCGAGTCCCCCTTGGGGGTAAGACAGGTGATGCATCAGCCTGTATTTTGCATTTTTCCTTTTTGGGTACCACTATTAAGGAGGGATATAATGAAGCGATCAAGAGGACGGGCACTGAAGGGGCCATAAGTGCAGCCCAGTAGTCGCTTTTTCTCAATTTTCTCCACTATAACCTCAGGTAGCACCATTGCAGACTTGTTTGCACTCCTGTCAAGTGCGGGACCTGCGTAGGGGATTTTGAAGCCCTTGCTAAAGCTGTGAAAAAAATGATCCCTTTTCTTTTGCCGTGGGTCATCTCTTCAGCCAATATACTATGGGTATCTTCTCCAAAGCCCTATCTTAACCCATCTTTCATCTGCTTTCTAGCTAACACTTTTCTCTCGTTTCTTACCTGCTCTGCCCCTCACTTTCTCTGCCGCCACTCTTCATCCATAATGGTCACAACCTGAACACAGCTGGCCATGCCGCCTACTGCACTTAAATTCTATTGTTGCTTGTCCTTAATTTATGCATGTCCTGGTGATTGTTGCATTTACTCCCCTCCACTTCCTGGCCAGCCTGTCACTGGAACTGCCCCCTCATGCCCCCCTGAGTGCTTCCTGTCAAATCTGAATTGTTCCTTGTGCACATAAATAAATGTGTAGCAATGGTCCTTGGCTTCTGCTTACTCTCTGGCTCTCATGGCCATGTCCGGTCTTTCCCTCAGACCTTTATTTCAGTATACTGGCTCTTCACTTCAGTACCTGCTGGATGGTGGTTTGTACAAACGCCACCAACCTGCTCTGTGTTTTGTAGTTTGGAACAAACTTTCTGGCTTCAGGTTGCCGAACTCCTGTGGTCTCTGGCACTCTTGCTCTGGGCCCTTGCCATTAAAAGTGTCAGAAGGAACAGCCTCTGTATCTGACATCAATCTGCCTCTCACTCACCGGCTTTGCTTCACAGATTCTTTCTGCCCCTTTAGGGAACTGGATAAATTGGTTTCAAATCCCAATCTGTTGCTGATGCTGTTTCGGGCTTTTCTCTCTCACAGACTAGCTTTCTCAACAGGTGGATGAAGACCCTGCCCTCAGTTCACTGTGGGCTTCTTAAGGCAGCTGTGGTGCAATTCTCTAAACCACCTGAATTCCCCCTTTTAAATAGGACATCTCCAGGTTGACTCCGTGGGCAGCCTGTAACTATGATGTATCACAGTATAGATACAGGACTCCTCAACAGACACGCATCAAACACTTCCAAGCACTTGCTTCAAAATTCTATGCTCGCCCACCCAAAGGTCATCACCGGCATGCCATAGTGGCAGCATTCATGCAGATACAGACAGGTCTACATATGCAGTAGGGATGTGCAAAAAAGGCGACCCAATAAGAACATAGAACACCACATATACAGCTCCTGCCATTACCAACCATACACATGACCTCACAGGCATTGCATGCAGTAGCATTTATGCAAATGCAGACAAGAACACTACAAAACCTACTGTCTTGGGGTAAAATAATGTGAGGCACATTGAAGTTGAGCAATGAAAGAAATTGGCCATCCACTTACTAGAATGTCACATTTTACACTCTTGCTCACCCTACGCTAAAAATCGGAAATGCCAAAAAAATTGTCATATTAAAGGTTAAAGGCCACACCCAGTGATCACAAGGAAAACCCCACTGCTTGCAGTTGATTTTATAAGGATGCGATCACCCACATGGTAACAGTGGACTCTGTCCAGCCTTGATCACTAAAAGGTTTAACTCTTTGGATGGGCAGATTCCAGGTGCAACTATTTAACATTTGCAATATTTCATTACTCTTGAAGTGTTGTCAGTATTTTGTTGTTAAATCTGATCACCTTAACAAATTTTTTTCTTTTCCAGTCAATTTCAAGTTTTTTTTATAGTTTATTCAAGGGCAAGTAGCCATGGCCTTTGGCCACGCCCACTGTACATGTTGCACCAATCGGTTTCCTTCAAGCCCACTGTCATGTCCTTTGGCCTTGTCCGCTGCACACGTTGCACCAGTGGGTTTCTTTGGGCCCACTAGGTATGTTTTTCTTTTTTGTTTTTCTTCACTCTTAAGATTCCCACAGGATTCCCCTGATAACGGCAATGAACTGCAGAAACTGCAATAAAAAACCCAGGTGTGCAGTGTTCCCCCGGTATTCCTGCGATCGTGCTAAAACACTCCCAAATTAAAAAAAACTTTTCCCTGCACCCACTAAGTGCCCCAGTCCTCTTTCCATTGTCCCGACCACCAAATCCACTTTTTCGCACCATGGCCCTCTCCCATTACCCCCTTTCACTCTTTGCTTCGTGTGATGCATTTTCTTTTCTGAATGTCTTTCGTTGTTACCGCGGGAATCTCACGAGAACCCCCCCCCCCCAATAATCCAAATGCGTTAAAACTGTAACTGGCTCCCCAGACCACCACACCCCCACCCCAACTTTCCATTTTCACATGGTATCCTCTTTCCACCCTCCGCACCACTAGCTTGATGCAATGTTATCCTTTCTCCTCCCTCACATAGCTTTTTTTTCACTTTTTGCTTTCGTATTAGTGCAGTAATTGCTCGCATCGAGCGGAAAAAAATTGGTGTTCTTTCATTTCTGAAGTCTGCAAAGCACTATGGAAGATAAAGCTATATTTTTGGGGAAAGGGGGGCCCTTCCCCATCAAATATCTTAAAAACAAATGGACAAAATAACCTCATACCCCTCCCGGAAATAGTCAACGCTTCGTGCCCAAGTTGTTTTGTACCTGGTCCTTCTGTTCAGCAGTTTTGGTTGTGCTCTTGAGCAGGAATTGAACTTTTTCTCTATCGGGGGGAGGGTGGGGGGGGTTCAGAAAGGGGACTAGGCCGACAGCTTTTTAAAAAACTTTATTTATAACTTGGTTATTTTTTAACAGATCTTTCCCAAAATTTGCAGTGGGTGCGGGAGGAGGTGAATTTGTGAGTACAATTTGTTTGCAAAATTTCAGCCAAATCAGTCATACGAGTCTCATTATTAGCAATTATATTTTCAGGAACTCATTACTCTAGTGCGACGACTGCTGCACTAAAATATATATCTCACACACAACACCTTAATATAATATAATATACATAAGCATTGAAAGCAGCATTTCTTTAAAAGAAGCAAGTAAAGCAATGTAAAATTGTAGTGCACAATTTTCATGGTTTTCTGTATACCAGATCTCCCTCTCCTCCCTTGAAAATGATGGTTAGAAGAGATGTCACTAGCTGCACCACCACTGCTTCATCCAGAGGATTCTATGCAACTAATGGAAATATGAGTTTGGGTTTAGGATGAAAGGATACATCCCTCTTCCTGTCTATTGTGGGACAATTGTAAGAGTGTCTCAGCAACTTGCCTTACCTGTGGAGAGGTGGTCTTTTTCTCAGGGACGAGGAAGGGCCAATCTCCCAGAGCAGCCGCATTGCCCCTGAATGGGCACAGGAAGAGAAATGCTGCCCTGGGAATTTTGGTGTGCAGGAGGAAAACCTTATGAATAAGGAGAGAAAAACCTCATGAATAAGGAGAGAAAAACCTCCTAGGTATTGAAGATGGTAGCAAGTAAAGAATAGAAGAGATGCCACAGCATGGTCCGGAGATGATCTGGAGAGCAAGGTAGGCCATGGCACGAATGACAGAAGGGCCAAGCAAATCGAGCCACAAGGTACTGCAGGAGGTGGGGCACAGAGTGGACAAAAACGAGTAGGCAGCACAGAGTAGGAACAATGAAAAGGACAGGGAGACTGTGTTCCTAAAGTACAAGTTGAGATGCATACCGGTGCCGCATTCGCTTTACGGGTGACTTCCTGACCACCATCTTGACGTTTGCCCAAATATGTTACCCCAATGTCATTTTTGGAAGGTCGGAAAACCCTAGGATGCCACTTTGGAGCGGGTGGACAGAACCGCCCATCTGTGTCATAGCAATGCTTCTGGGATTTGGAACCCTTTAACAGGAAGCACCGACCAGTGTTCCTTATAGTGTTAGGGGTGGTCCAGACTAAATCATTGGAAAAGGGAATATAATGACGCAGTGCAAGTAATTTGTTTTGCATGTTGTGTTACAAGCAACCTAAATAAATAAGGTGGCTGCTTCAAGATATGGTTATCTTTCTTCCTGTCCTATAAGTGATGGCATAAAGGTATCTGTATGAAAACCTCAACTCTAGGAGCTCAAACATTTCTACACTGAATAACGCCCTTTGGTGGGCTGGGGAGGGAACTTGCATGGCATTTACTGCTCTGTACAAAGGAATTGTTCAAAGCAAACAAATGATTGACCCTACCACTGTGCTATGCACTAAAGGTTGAGAAAGTAATGATCAACCACACAATGGATACAGTTTTCAGTATGTACTCCAAGTAAATCTCCCGGATATTTCCATGGCCACTTGAAGCGGGAGACGCTATTCACCTCAATGGTATTTTCTTTTAACAAAATATTTTATAGAGTGCCTACTTAAATGTGGTAAGCTGATTTCTTGTTTATGTTCTTACATTTTATTACTATTTAAAGGGTTTTGTACGATCGGACCGAAACAAAAGGTCAGACCGTACAAAACGCCTGAAAAATGCTACCACCAAAGGTTCGAACACCAAAAGTTTGAACCTTTGTTGGTAGCATTGCAGGTAAGTATATAAAAAAAGACTGCGGGGGACACCCCCGCATCACACCCGCAAAAAGACAGGGCCTGGGGGAAACCCCTGCAGCCCCCGTAGTATGTAAGTGTGTTCGCATGAGAAAGGTGCAAACTTTTGGTAGTTCGCACCTTTCTCATGCAAACTTTCCGGCCGCGGCAAAATCAGCCGCAGTCGGATTGCTTAGAATCATTTAAAGACTCAAGCTCCGATATATATATATATATATATATATACACACACACCATGACCATGTGATTTGTGCATATACATGACTTATTTTAAATGGATAGATGTACATATTAGAGCATCATGTTCACTTTCTCTTGCAGGCCCTAAAGTAATCGAGAGTTCCACTGTACAAATAGAAACAAATGCCAGTACACAGGTAAGAGCTACTAGCACACTGCTATGGCTGTATATACATGAGGGCCTACCTGCCATATACTAATAGCTGAGTTCTTTGTGAATCTGCTGGGTTAACACATGTATACCCTTTCATGATGAGCTGTCCCATGCACTGTACCTTTAGTTTCTCTTTAATTGAGTGAATGCTACGTTGTTTATATGTGTTAGGTTTGACATGCTTGGACTAAATGGTGCAACTACACTACACTTTTATATTGTTGCACACATCAAAATTACTTTAAAAAATAAGATGCAGGTCCAGAATAATAGTATTATACTGACTTTATTTTGTGTGCTTTGTTCAATAACGACTGTGGCCCTACAGTTGACTGAAAGCTAGTTTTCTTTGAGTTTTATGGGAGTTCTGACTAAGTAATAAACTCTTTAACAGACTTTCACCTTTGCTGCTGTCCTGTTCCACAGTCGAAGGCACGCAAGTGATTAGGTTACCTCTTAGTTTAGTGTCAAGAATATTTTACAGGGAACAATTGCCCTTGTTCAACAAACCAGGTTGCCTTATTTGTATAGATTCTGAAGCTCTTTGGTGGAAGGAAGCATATTTTGAGGATGTTGATTTTTATTATGTTCTAATGTTCCTGCTTGATTAGCATGTTTTTGTATTGGAAACCTCAGAGTATGAGGTGCGACGGAAATGCTTGATGGTACAGGAGGTGAATAAGAAGAGCGTGAAAAAACGTAAGATGTGAATTGTTTGACGAATCTTGCAATGCCGTCACTACTTCTCTGGAGGGAATCTTCCCTCATGTGGCCACGAAAGGGCAGAAGGTACCAGACTCAAACCCTGGGAGTGGCTCTCTGTGGGAGGATCACATGGGAAAGGGCCTCCCTCTTTTACCCGTGGTAAACTCACCTGAACCACCCCCGCTCCATTCCTGTATGGCATATTGTAGTGATGGGTGTGGAACTCATGGTGGCAACAGTACAGGCACGTGATCACAGCTCAAAGGTGTTTATTAAACTGTATAGATAGGTTGAAAAACACCTAACCTAAATCTAAGATGGGAGCAAGCTACGACCATCAATAAATAATAAGGCAGTCCTAGTGGCATCTTGTCAAATAAAAGGGCCCATACTAAAAGAGACACCTATTGCCAATCCTTACAACTAATACAATAAGTGTGGGATAGTGTTCACTAGAAAGAAAAAGGTGTTCACAGAATGTCGGGATGTGGTAGCCGGGGTTTCCATTCACCAAGTTGTGAGCACAGGACAAGGTAGGACTCCTGAGCACAGCACACGCTTGAGCTTTCCCAGCATGAGACTACAGTTCCATTCTCCAGTATTGGGACCATCGGTGGGTAAGTCACTCTTCTACAAAAAATCTCTTGCCTCTGAGGACCTGATGTGTTCAAAGTAAGTTACTTTCCGTATGTACGTTGGGTGATGCCTTTTCACCCCTTGCTCCCCATTTCCGGATTCAGATCCACAAAAAGTTCCTAGTGATATCAGGACCTTCAGTGGTTAAATCTCTTGTTTCCAAGGGCCTGCTATGTTCAAAATAACACCGTTCCTTACAGATTGCAAACTGGGCGATGATTCTTCACCCCTTGGTCCCCCTCGTCTGGGCTCAGATCCCTCTTGAATGTCAGCCTCACTCCATCTGGTTCACTATGGCTTGTATTCAAAATATTTAATTTGCTGCATTCGCGTGCCGTTGGGTGATGGTGTTTAACTCCTGGATCCCCCTCTTCCGGCTCAGACCCCTCTCGACTGTATGCCTCCCTCTGTCTGGTTCACTATGGCCTGTATTCAAAGATACTTTCACCTTTCGCATTCACAAGTCTTAATGCCTTTTTAAACAATCCTCTGTGGACATCGCTCTGTCGGGTTCACTCTTGTCAACCACACAGCTCCTTCTCCTTTCTCACAATGCAGGATTCAGCTCCCTTGGCTTTTCCACTGCGTGCCGGCCAAAGACTTTCGACTGTACAGGGGGTTTTGCTAGACCCGTGTATGACCACTTTGACCTTCTCCTGGCTTTCCTAAGGTCTTCATGTATTGGTAGTTTCAACAGTAGGGGAACTAAGCAATGTCTCCCAAGTGAGCACCCATGTGGTGCCGGACCACACTCTGCTGCTTGTTTTGACCTGAAGAGTTTAACAGTTCTCTGTTTTCCCTTTAATTTGTCACTTTCAAGTTTCGTTCCAACGCAGTTCAGTTCTTATCGGTTCTCCCCTCGACTCACCGGCTGTGATGAACCGCTTGGCTTTTCTTGCCTCTGGAGTCAAGGACAGTACCACGGTCGCAAGCATCTCTCCCCGTCTTTTATCGGTGTAGGAGGGCTCTGTGTATCTTTGACATCTGCTGCAACACATGCTGGCTATTGGCAGTCTTACGATTCCTTTCATGGAGGCTTTGGGGGTCTGGGTCGACAATGGCAAGGTTGCTTCTCTCCTTGTTTCCCCCTCGGTTCTTGCCGCCTTTCTCCTCCTCTTGAACTGCCTTACTGGGATATGTAAGGAACTCATGGTGGCAACAGTAAAGACAGACACCAGTTATCACAGCTCAAGGATGTTTAATAAACTGTAAAGGTAGGTTGGAAAAACGCCCAATCTAAGACTCATTCTAAGATGGAAGCACGCTTCAACCATCAAATAATAAGGCAGTCCTAGTGGTGGGGTGTCAAATAAATAAAAGGGCCTATTCTAAGAAAAACCTATTGCCAACCCTTACGCTAAATACAAAAAGATGTGGGATAATGTTCTTAAGAAAGAAGGTAGTGTTAACAAATAAGTCAGGATGCGGTACTTGTCTCCCTTCCCCACGTTTTTTTAGCACGGAACAAGGGTGGACACGCGCTCGAGCTTTCCCAGCACGAGCTAACAGTTCTGCTTTCAGCAATCAGGGTATTTGGTGGTTGTCTCTTTTCTTACCAAAATTCTCTTGCCGCTGTGGGCCTGATGTATTCAAATAATCAAACCTTCCTTTTCACATATGCTTTGGGTGATGTTTTCACCCATGGATCCCCCTCTTCCGGATGAAGATCCTTGGAAAGTACCTTAATGGTACCAGGACCTCAGATGGTTATGCTCCTGGACCTGTCCAGTTTAAAATGATAAACAAAAGTTCCAACCTCCTTTCTGTTTGTACGTAATCTTCGGGTGATTGCTCACCCCTTGGATCTCCCTTGTTCAGGCTCCCACCCTTTTGGCTTTCACAAATCTTCAGGTGATGGCTGTTTACCCCAGAGTCGTCCTCTTCCGGGCTCTGACCCTTCTCAATTGTTAGCCTCCCTCGGCCGGGTTCACTCTTGCCAATCTTGTCTTTTCCATTCAACTCTTACGATGTGGGATTCACTTCCCTTTGCTTCACAATCACCTGTCGGTCAAAGGCTCAACTGTACAGAGGATTTTACACGACCCCTGTATGACCACCTTGACCCCTCTTCTCGCCTTTCCCAAAGCCTTCTGGCTATAGTAGTTTCAACAATCGGGTAATCGCCCATAGTTTCCTGAGTAAGCACCCGCGTGGTACCGGACTCCTCTGCTGCTGGTTTTTTTCCCCCCTCTTATAGCTCTTTATGCTTTTAAAGTTCAGTTATCCATTTGCTTTTCATTCAACAGAGTTCAGTTTCTTATCAACTCACCGGCTGCGATGAACCACTTGGCTTTCTTTCTCTCTGGAGTCAAGGTTGGTACCAAGTCTCTCCCTGGCTTGGTTATCAGCAGAGCAGGTTCTTATCTGCTGCAACCCTTGCTGGTTATTGTTCGCAGTCTTACGATTCCTTCTACTGAGATTTCACGTGCCTTGGTTGGAATGGGAAAGGTCCTTTCTCTATTTGTCACCCTATGCGCCGTCTTTCTCCTCATCTTGAACTGCCTTGCTGAGTTAGTTCCCTGGACATGCGGTCTGCCTTGCTCATAGTGTGCTCTTGTGCTCCACCTTTTATCCCTGTAGGGAAGGAAAAGGGCTGTCAGATGAGTGTGATTGAAGTCCATTGCCTGACTTTGCCTGACCCTTGTGTTGGGACACATCAGGTAAATGGCTCGAGTGGTATCCGTCGTCCTTCGTAATGTGCGTGTAAGTGTTCGCTTCGAAAAAGGGGGTGGGTGGGTATAGTGTTTGTGTATCCTACATGGAAGGTTGGGGGGAAAGTTCTCATGAGATGGATACTGTCCCACTTTCACACCCTGAGGACACCCCCCTAACCGCCCTGCCTCCCCCATCCAGGTGGTCCTCACCTCACTGGTCCAACCTCAGGAACTGGACCCAATTGCGATGGCCGTGTGCTGGCCACCTGGATGACCGACCCCTGGGAACTAGTCCAGGAGACCCCTTCAGGCTTCTCACAGACAGCTGTCTCGTTGTGCGATCTTCCTTGCTCGTAGTGTGCTCTCGTGCTCCACCTTTATCCCTGTGGGGAAAGGAAAGGGCTGTTGCTTGTGTTCTTATTAATTGCCTGACCCTAGTGTTCAGACATGTCAGGTAAACTGCTCTGTTAGTCCTTGGTTTTCCACAGTATGGGGAAGTGTGTCGGAAAAGGAGGTTGGGGGCGGGGGGTTAAGAGTTTCTAAATATCCTGCTGGGCAGGATGTGGAAAGTGTCATAAGAAATTATATTCCTCGTCCTAGAGTTTGTGGTGAGCTCCGAATGGTGGGTTTTGTGAAACGAGTCGGAGGGATTGTGGAGACTATAGTTTTTTTCTCAGTCAACTGGGAGTTTGGATAATCAGAGGGACGTTGAGGAGAATGACTGGAAATACTCGGGTAGGTAGTCAGAAAATAGGGATTCTGGGAGATGTAGTTACCCATGGTAACGTTCAGGTTCCTAATTGGTTTCACAGATGAGGAGGGGTTATTGGATTTTGATGAGGGAGAATGACTGTGGGGGGGAAAGGGTTTAATTTGGAATAGCCTCTGAAGGCCCTCGTCCCCTTCCCTGGTGTACCGCGTTTTTCCCCAAGCATAACCCTGGGTTACCCTACCCAGGTGATCCTCCCTTGCTCGTCCACCCCCAGGGTTGGCATCTGAGCGCGCCAGCCCTTCCCTGGCCACCTCAATAAGGGATTCTGTCTGCTCGGGAGAATACCCTCCAGTTTCTCACATGGGAGAGAACCTACAGTCCATGACTAATCACCAACCATACCTACATTCCCCTTTTAACTAACAACACAGAGGGGGAAGAGGTCTGGAGTAATGAAGATACCTAGAAGCGGAAGCAGACACTGTGGCCTAGTGGTTGGAAAAGGTTAACAGATGCCGTGACTTTTAAATACACCACACCTGGAGAGAAGGGAAGAATCACTTTTGTTGGTTGGCACACGCTGCAGTGTGGAGGGGAGAAGCTGCTCAGTGTCGTCCAGGGAAGTCTAGCAATGGAAGGTTAACCGCGCTTGTGCTACAGATAGCAGGAGCTGTCGAGTGAGGAAGGAGGCAAGGCGGGTACCGGAGTGCTGACAGGGCGATCTCACAGCTGACAAAGCAGCAGTGGGAATGGTGTAACTTGTGGGACACCGAAGCCTCCAACTGAGACCAGTAAGCCCAGAGAGAGGTTGCGACACATGGGCGCTTCGTGGCAGATGCTGTGTGCCGTTTAAAAACCTGGTAACCCCCAAACAAGGTAACTGGGATACTGGGAAAAGTGAGCAAAGAGGCTGAGACGACTGAAAAGGGGTTGCTGACCCAATACATGAAAAACATAGTTAAAGAATCTTGAGACCGGATAAGACGGAAGGTTATTGCAGATAAGAAGTGTGAATCTGGGACTTGCACCCAAATACTGAGCACAATAGAAAAGCCCTGGCAGGAGAGCAAACTAGGCATACAGCCATTCACGGACCCTCATACATTCAAGATTGTCAACTTGCGAAGAGGGTAAAGAGACCCCCCACCCCCATAAATAATAATTGGATCTTTGTTTGGAACTTTGGAAAGAAGCTGCAGGTGTTTAGCTAAACGACTTGCGCCACTTCACGTTATAGCAAGTCTAGTATGCGAGAGTCAGTTTAGGATTTTGGACACAGGACAGAGCCATTTGTTTTGGACTTTCTGACACACGCGTTTCTTAGTGTTGAGGCAGGGAAACCTCTCCTAGAGTTAGAGATGGGAAAGATTTCCTCAAGCCCTCTTTTTGAGGAGTCTTTAACCAACACCAAAACTGCCACTGTGTCCGAGGCTTACTCTTGATCCCTTACTGTTGGTTGGTGCAGTAGTGGAGCCTTAATGGATTTCTTACCAGAAGGCAACATTGCAGGAAAAGCTGAAAAGTAATAGTTTCAAGTGGGTGATGTCCTTGTTTGTGTCTAACAAAAGCCTACGGAAGGTTCTAAAACACCCAGCCTGTACTGCACATTGTAGCCACCAAGGAACTGATTAATTAGAAGCTCAGTAAACATTGGGTTTTGCAGAAATGTCAGGACACAGCAGTTATTGCTTAGTCCAATAGTTTTGGGCACGTTGAAGCTTGTAGATTGGAGAGGAAAGGCTGAAATAAATGACATTTAAATTGTCCAGCCTAGTGAACTCCTTGCCTTTTTGAGAAATGTTCCTGTTGAAGTTCATTTGATAGTTGCAAGCTTTCCCAAATGTGTTCATTTACTTTGATGTGGAAATGTTTGTATCAAGCATGGCATTTATATTTGAGGCAAATTGTCTGTAGAGGAACCATGAAAGGGCCGGCCTGTGCAATTGTGAAGTAGTTGTTTGGGTGGTTGCCCAGCAACATATGTTTTTGTCTTTTGCTGTTGATATAATTTGTTTTCTAATGGATTGTGTCCTGCCACGGATTCCTCATCTATTTGTATCCTGCTTTGCAGTCTTGGAATTGTTTCCACAGCAGGGGGTGCTGTGCAATGTCATTGTCCCTTCGGCAGTTACCATTGCCGCATCCAGATGTGACGTTGATTGTATAAATAGCACACACTCCGCCCCTTGCCTCAGTTCAATTTTTCTGCATGTGCATAGCAAGCTCTCAGAACGGTTTGACTCTCCTAAGCAAATTTCTTCAAATGTCGTAATATTTTTTAATCTTTCAGTGATTTCAGCACAATGTCTATGCCGAAAATAGGATTCAAGAGCTGTGCGGACTGTGATTCGAAGTTGTTGATCACTGATCCGCACAGAATTGCTCTCTGCCTCTGGAAAATCATGAAGTCATCGAATGCGGCTTCTGCCGATCGATGAAGGGCTTGGAGAGAAGGTCCAAGCTCGCCCCACGTCGGCCACTTTCAAAATCTGTCTTCATCACCTTCAAAAAGAAAATCCTCGAAGGTAGGAGTTCAGCCAGAGACGAGTCTCCCTAAAGGCCCAAAAAAACAATCTACACAAAAGCGATCAAGATCCAGGAGCAATTCCTGTCACTCTTCATCTTCACAGAAGACGAATAAAAAGCAACATGATCATTTGTAGTCTTCAGATTCCTCTTCTGACAGTTTGGAAAGACTGCCTTGGTGGCCGAAATAGAAAATTAGGTGTTTTCAAAGGCGGTACCTCAAGAGCTAAAGAAGGCTGTTGATTCCACTGAATCCTCCAAGACTGGCAGGGAATTGAGTAAGGCTTTAACCCAGGCTCCCAAAAGCCATCAAAACGCCTCTGAGATGTCTACTCGAGTAGCGTCTTCTGCATCATCTGCCGAGTTGACAGCAAAGCTAAAGACATCAGTGCTATCCTCCTCGAAGAAGTCATAGGGACCTTTGACGTCTACAGAGTCGACTTCAAAATTCAAACCCCAATCTAAAACTGATTTCTTTAAATCCTTCAGATCCATTTTCGAGGAGGAAGATGACCTCTTCCCCTTTGGGTATGAATGTTTCAGAACACCAAATGTTCCAGAGGAATTGATTTCAGAGCAATTCATCTAGAGCACCTAGCTTCATGCTTGAAAGATGCCAATGCTTTGGATACCTCCCCTGAGGTTGAATTTGACACATCAGATGTGCACTCTCACGCAAATGCAGCCTATACGACTGACGTGAACAGGGTGATGGAATATTTGGGATGGGGTAGTGCTGCAAAGGGCATTACCCAAGATGATCGAACACCTGTGCTCCACTTCCATACAGCACTTAAGAACCCAATTATGGAAATCTGGAGAAAACTAGACACCACTCAAAATAAGGAGTTGGTGTAAAAGTACAAGCCTCCCACGGTGGACCCGAATTTTCTCTCTATGCATCCAACACCAGAGCTTAGCTGTACAGGCAGCAACTTCAACTTCCACAGCTTATTCACCCCATCCCTCCAGAGAGGGACGATGAGCATTAGGACGCCCTTGTAAAAAAGCAGGAAGCATGGCATTGAAAGCCATTAACGCATCTTGTGCATTGGCAAAATATACCTACACATTATGGAATGTGACTGCACAATCTGTGGGAAGTATTCTTGAAGGGGAGATGCGAGAAGGGCTTAATAACTTGATTAGTGACAGTAAGGAGGCTCCTTGTCAATCCTTTCTGCCAGGACTAGATGCATGAGATTTGCGTTGGCAGACGCGTGGGGTCTAGTGCAGTAATTGAATGGATAGCATGGCTGCGTAGATCTGGCTTTACCCCGATGTCCAATCAAGTCTTTGAGATATGCCATTTGATGGGTCCAACTTGTTTGGCCCCAAGTGGACGACAGTTTAGAGAAACTGCCTCCAAAGATTTTGCTGCAGCCATCCGCCAGCTGCAACAGCCACCCTTGGAGAGCTGTAGAGGGCGGTCCTTTAGTTATTATTCCTCTTTTGGCCAAAGGGGAAGAGGTCCGACAAGTCAGAAGGAAGGGCAAAGATGGTTTACACGTCCCCCTAGAGGTCGTGGAGGAAAAACTGCTCAGGCAGCAACCTCCTCCTTGTCCCGAGCAGCAGCCACAGCCCCAGAACCTCTCCGAGCACTTTGATCACAGGGCCCCAGTGGTTGAGGTTTGCTGACCCAGCATCTGCAATAATGTCCTCTCACTACATGGCGCAAGGGTGCTGTATCCCATTTCTGCTTAGGCCTCCAGATTGTCCCCCGAGTGAACCATCTCTTCTAGATCCAGGTCTGCCGCTCGTACAGGAGATTATTTCCCTGTTGGAGAAAGGTGCTGTGGAGAAAGTACCTGTAGCAGAACAAAACCAGGGTTCCTAGTTTCCAAGAAAGACTGGGACCTGAAGCACTTGAAGTTAATCAGGAAGGACAGTTTCAAGATAGGCACTGTTGCGTAGATCCTCCAGGCCCTTGATCTGCAGGATTGCAGGTGTGATGCAGGAAATGCATTGGAGGGACAGGGCCTCCCTATTCTTGTCCTGTAGTTCTTTTTCATATGTTTTCTGTATTGTTTTCCACCCAGCAGTCCATGTGGGACTCCTGGCAGTGCAGCTCATCCTATTTTTGGTTTGGTGTACAGGCCCTTGGGATGCCCTTATGTAACCCATGGGTGGGGGTACAACCCTGTGCCCCTAGTGTGTTTTAGGGCACTTGTGTGTGTGACCCACAGAGCAGGGTATGGGCTGGTGGCAGCTCCATGCTGAATTTGACAGGTGCTCTGAGTATCCTCCATTTTGGGGATACCCCAGCCTTGCCATTGTAATCGGTTGATTCCTGATAGGCAATAGCAAGGAAGAGGCCACAGGGGCCATCTCGTCTCCTGTTACCTTGTTTTCCCAAAGACCTGGGAAGCGCTGACACTCTCCCTTCCCCCTGACTGGTGGTTGGATGCAAGTTGCATATATAGTATTGTGGTGGGGGGGTGGGGGAGTCCTGGCCAGACTGGCTGGAGCCTTTCCAGGGACTGTATGTTTTGGGTACACCCATGGGGTGGGACCTGGGTGAATAGAGTGTGTGACCAATATGCACTTCTTGTTGTGGATGTCTGGATTCTGGTATGAAACGCAATGCCTGAGCCAGCCCTGCCCGGAACTGGTATGAATGCAGTGTGTAGTGCTGAATGGCTGGGTACTTGTCCCAATACACATTCCTTGCTGTGAGTGTCTGAGAGGGAGGAGAATGGTCTGAATGCACTGTATGCCTGATTGGCTGACTGACTGCCGAACACCCTTGTGAGTGATTGGTTGCCTAGTGTGACCCAGCAGAATGAATGAGAGACCAACTAGTGCATCTGGGGGGCTCTCGCTGCTAGAATTTGTTCAGAAGCTGAAGTTGATACTTGAAGCTTATCCTTGAAGCCCAGATGGAAGATTTGCTGCTGCATTTGCTTTGACCCAATCCAAAAGCTGTCGAGTTTGAGGATTGATCTGAGAGAGGACCTGGTTAGTCGCCCTCTTCCTGAGCTCCGAGGGACCATCGAGCACCGCTAACCTTTGCTGAAGCTCCCTGGAAGTCAGACCCTCGACAGGCAGCCGACCGGAGACCGGGACTGCCAAGGAGAACGAAGAGAAGAACTGGACATTCCATCCACGGACATCGACCTGTGTTTGCAGGTTTGCTATAATCGCTGGAGGTCTGTCGAAGCAGTGTTGCCCAGAAGAGGGGACCGCTTGACGCCGTGCCATCAACGACCGGAGCCGCACGCTCCCTTGCCTAAGACTTTTGATTCACGGACGTGCTCGTCCGCACCGCCGCCCACCTTTTCCCACCAGAGAAGGCCAGGTTGTCGACCGTGTTGCCCAGAAGCGGGGACCGCTTGACGCGTGCCGTCGATGACCGGAGCCGCAACGCTCCATTGATTAAGACATTCGAATCGAAGGAATATCTCGCCAGCACCGTCGACCACTTTGTCCCGCCGGAGAAAGTCAAGGCAGCCGAGGAGAATCCGCCGGTGGGTTTCCTGCCACCTGCTGACCGACGACCAATACGACTTGACGCCCTTGCTGGGCCAAAGTTCTTCATAGACACTTTGCGGTCCCGACGCTGAGGTGCCCCACATGCCTCATCTTCATCTTCGCAGGACGTCCACGACCGATCGTCGACTAGCACCGCCAGGAGCGAAGCTGCTGCCTCGATGCCGTTGCTCACCCTTTCTTCGAGGGATCTCGACTATCCATGGCTTCTGCCTTAAAGGGAGCCACTCAAGAAGGATCCGTCGATGACCCAACGTCAACACCTACTATTCCAGGCACATTGGGGTTGTAGAACTATTTAGAAGGAAATAAGACTCATTGAAACAATCTATGGACTGGGCTTGTACGATATATCTTTATTTACAGGTTGCCCAGATTGGGGGGGGGGGATCCTCGTACAGAACTGTGCCTTGCGGTAGGGGCTCAGTATTCTGCCTATTGTTCTAACCAACTGCTTTCCTCCTATTTCTATTGTTGGTTCCCTTTATTAATTGATGTGTCATTTGACCAAAGTACAGTTGATGCACTTCAATGAAATCTGATACTAATTGTGGTACCACGTAGAACTGTGTATATATTTGCCTTTTGTAGATTAACCGAGCACAAAGTAAGTTATTGTGATTGTGTATATAACCTTGAACCTTAATTATATAAAGACTTTTCACTAATACAGTGTGTGGACATTTCTTTGGGGGGCTTGGGGACTACACTGTACTTAAGAACCAGCCTGCATCACCTCCTGAGAGCTAAGCCTTGATTGCTCGACTAAGTTACCAATGATGGAGGATCTTGGCTGGGGTCCTCTGTGCCTCTCCTCTGCCATATAGAGAGCAGGAGTACAGACACCCCCTCCAGTCTTTACAGGAGGATATATCTTCATGATGTTTACTTTCTTGCGACTATACATCCATACATAGTATCTGAGGTTCGCCATTGGCAGTGCTAACCATCCATTTCAAAAACTGCCTTTCGGGCTCACCTCTGTCCCAAGGGTCTACACCAAGTTGATGGTGGTATTGGCAGCAAATCTGAGGTGGGAAGGGATTCACATCTTTCCATGCCTAGACGATTGGCTGATCGGAGCCCGTTCTCTTGAACAGGCACTGGAACATCTCAGCAACACCTGCCACTCTCTCCACAAACTGGGCTTCTCCCTCAATCTTAAGAAGTCCCAGATGACACTTTCTCAAATGCTTCAAATTTTTGGAGCGGTCCTGGAGTCTTCCTCGGGAAAGGCTTCGCCTCCCAAGTTTAGGGCTAAACATATCTTGCAGATGTTAATGAGAACACCCAATATATACCTGCTTTTGTCTTTTTGCGGTTGCTGGGCCTCATGGCATACTGTATTTTCCTGGTGCTGGAGACCTGCCGAAGGATGATGTCACTTCAGTAGGTCTTGTGACGAATCAGAGTATCTAGTCCCTTCTTTTAGGGAAGGAATCCCACCCCCATACCCATACCCAAACCTAGGTGTTTTTATTAAAAATCCCACCATTATCCCTTTTTTGAGCCCTCCTATATTACATAGACCAATATATTCTGCAAGATAATGCTGGTCTCAAGTGAATAGCACTGGGGCAAAAAAGATTAAGAAAGATCCCATATATAATCAAGATTGCATCACAGACGAGGAGGCAGAAAGTTATCAGAGTGGCACGGCTGGTATTCCCAAAAAGCGTTAGGTTGAGCAAAGGTACCTCCGACTCAAGTAGAGCTATCGGAATGTCTCAGCCCCCCATAGACACAGATCCTTGCAGAACGCAACCCGTTATTTGCGATTACAGTGTTGGGGGGGGGGGGGGGGTTTGGGAGGGGGGAGCAGAGAGTGTGCTCGCAGCTGGAGCTGTCGCCGATCTAAGATAAGATGCAGAACCCTTGCAGAGACTGCATTCGATTGGATTGTGTCCTCCAACGTATTCCTCATCTTAGATGTAGTCCATCCAGTTTGCTGCTCTTCGGAAATGTTTTCGGCAGAGGGCGGCGTGCGTCAATTTCGTCGAGTCGATGGTCCCTCGAAGGCCTCTGTCGAGGGTGACTTTATCGGGTATGTAAGTAGCACGCGCGGCGCCCGTTGGCCTCGGTTACGTTTTTCCACAGTATACGTTGCTTCGGAGATTCGGCGCGCCTCGAGTTCTGTGAAGATAATAAATATAACGAAATATGTCCTCGTCATCGATGCTGACCATGACCCCCGAAATCGGGTTTCAAAAAGTGCAAGTCGTCCAGTTCAAAAATGTCGATCACGGACCCGCACCGAGAGTGTTTGTGGTGCCTCGGAGAAGGCCACGACATGGAGGCCTGTACAAAGTGTCAGGCGATGACGGGGAAGGCCTTGCGAGAAAGGAGAAGAAAACTACAGGTAGGTCGCAAAACCGATCGTAAAGCCTCTAGAGTCGAGGTCCCGTGAGGAGAAATCTCCTCGACGCGAAAGGCATCGATCCAGGTCCCGAAGTGATTCCCATCGCTTGTCGTCTGCGACAAAAAAATCGAATAAACGATGCCACAGGTCTCCCTCCACCTCGTCGTCAGACAAGTCTCCGAAAAGAATGAAATGTCCCACGAAACATTCATCTCCCGAAGAGTGGGAAGCATTCAGGGTCAAAATGATGCAGGTGTTTGAGAAAGCGAAGCCTCGCTCTGCACCTTCTTCGGAAGCCGGCCGGCCGCTTCAACGCTCCGACACTCACGCGCCTCGAGCCTGAGTGATCGAAAAAGGAAGGATAGGAAACCTTCCAGGATGCCGAGCGAAAAACGCTTGAGTCGACCGTTCGTGGTCACCGACACCGTCTGAGATCCATCACACCTCAAAGGGAATATCTTCGAAGAGCGCCTCGACGCCCTCGAAGCAAACCCAGTCAAAGACCACTATGTCGTCGACACCCTTATCAACGTCGACGCCGAAGCCCTCGGCGCCGAAGGCTCCAGCCGGGGCAGCCAGAAAAAGGGAAAGATAAGGTTACAAGACCTGTAATATCCTCAGAGCCCTCTAATACACCTCTTCCTCTCCCAGAGAAGGTTTTCAAGCCTCTTCCCCAGGAAGGAGTTTTTTAAGTCCCTGACCTCAATTTTTGAGGAACAGGAGAGATCTGATGAGGAGAATGTACCTTTTGGGCTAGAATATGGCACCCCAAATGTCCCAGAATGCTTGATTTCAGAAGAAAGCAGAATGAGGGACTTGGTGGAATCATTACACAATGCAAGTGGCATTGACACATCTCCTGAAAATGGCTTTGGCAGACCAGAACCAGGAGAGCACGCCAGTTCATCATACCATCAATTAATGACAAAGGTAGTTGATTACTTAGGATGGGCTAGTCGGGTTCTGCACTGGATGTACAGAACCGCCTTCTGAACATGCCTTTCGACGGGTCTCACCTTTTTGGCAACAAGGCTGACACAGCCTTGAGAGGTTGCAGACCTCAAAAGCAGCTGTCAAATCTTTAGGAGCTGCTATTAGGCAACCTCAGCCTTTTCGTGCGCAAGGACAATTGTGGAGGGGACGATCCTATCGTTACTGCTCCTCTATGGAGTAGGCGAGAGGAATGGCCAGTCAAAGGGGCCAGAGAAAAGCCACTCGCGGTGGACGAGGAAAATGTGCAAAGCCAGCTCCAGCTGCAGCCTCTTTGCCATCAGCGGCTGCAACAACCGCCACAAAACCACTTTGAGGACTTGCATCACAAAACACCTGTAGGAGGCAGGCTGTGACAGCATCTGCAAGAATGACGAGCCATTACTTCAGATGTTTGGGCTCTAGAAATAATAGCCCAAGGCTACTGCCTTCCTTTTCTAACGCAACCTCCAAGCAATCCACCAGGGAGACACCCGTTGAAGTTATCTGATCCGCTCCTACAGCAGGAAGTTCTAACCCTGCTGGAGAAAGGTGCTATAGAACCAGTACCTGCAGCAGAGAAGAACAATCCCTAAAAAGGACGGAGGACTGAGACCCATCTTGGACTTAAGAAACTTGAACAAGTTCCTCAGGGAGGACAAGTTCAAGATGGTTACCCTTTCTCAGATCCTTCAGGCCCTTCAACTTCAGGACTGTTTGGTGTCATTGGACCTCCAGGATGCTTATTGTCATGTGCTGATTCATCTCAAACACAGAAAATACCTAAGGTTCGTAGTTGGCGACTCACACTATCAGTTTCGAGTCCTGCCATTCGGATTGACCTCCGCCCCGAGGGTCTTCGCCAAGTTAATGGTAGTGGTGGCAGTGCACCTCAGAAGAGGGGGGATTCATGCCGAGCAAGCACTGGATCATCTGAAAGTCACCTGCCACTTCCTGCACAGACCGGGCTTCTCCCTAAATTTCAAGAAGTCGCAAATGACACCTTCTCAACAGCTTCAGTACATAGGAGCTGTATTAGACACATCCTTGGGAAAGAGCTTGCCTCCCAAGTCGAAGGCTCAAGACATTCTTCAGATGGTTTCCAAAATGCCCAAAATCTCCAGGTTTACGACTTTTTAAGGTTGCTCGGCCTAATGGCATCCTGCATCTTCCTGGTGCCAGAGGCACGCTTGAGGATGAGATCCTTTCAATGGGTTCTAAAGATTCAGTGGTCCCAGTTCTTGGGTCAAATCTTCTCC
The DNA here is from genome assembly GCF_040938575.1 of Ambystoma mexicanum. Classification (NCBI taxonomy): domain Eukaryota; kingdom Metazoa; phylum Chordata; class Amphibia; order Caudata; family Ambystomatidae; genus Ambystoma; species Ambystoma mexicanum. The sequence continues at coordinate 305,604,038 of NC_090928.1, forward strand.
AGATGCCGAACAAGGTTCGACAAGATCTTCTATGGTGGACTTGCACAGAGAAACATCCTAAAAGGAGAAGCTATTTGGCAACCATGGACGGAGATCACAGTAGTGACGGACGCCTCACTCAGGGGGTGGGGAGCTCATGCCAACGATCTGACAATCAACGGTCGTTGGTCTCCATCGGAGTCCAAACTACACATCGACCTTTTAGAGCTGAGGGCAATCAGACTAGCGCTGAAGGCTTTCCTGCCATCTGTCAGGGGAAAGAATGTCCTGATAATGACGGACAACACAGTGGCCATGCATTATCTAAACAAGAGGTGTGGGGTCACTACCTCTGTGCAGAGAGGCAATGCAGCTATGGTAGTGGGCAATTCAGGAAGGAATCTCTTTAACAGCAATTAATCTAGCAGAGGAGGAGAATATGACGGCAGATGCTCTGAGCAGGCGGAGCACCGTGTCCCACGAATGGGAACTAGCTCAGGAAGTCATTCAAGAGATCTTTGCCCTTTGGGGAACCCCTCAAGTAGACCTATTTGCAACCGGTATCAACCGAAAGTGCGAAAGGTATTGCTCAAGGGAATTTCCCCCGAGAGGAGCCCTGGGGGACGCGTTTGTGGTGGAGTGGAATTTCCCACTATTGTATGCGTTCCCTCCGATTCCCGTCATTCCTCAGGTAATCGGGAGGCTGAGACGCTTCGGGAGCCGCATGATCCTAATTGCCGCAGATTGGGCCAGGAGAACGTGGTACCCGGACCTTTAGACATGTCCATCTGTCCTCCAGTAAGTCTTCCTCGGAGAGAGAACCTTCTCTCTCAAATGGAGGGTCGGGTTCTCCATCCAGAGGTCAAAACGCTCAACCTTCATGCTTGGTATCTGAAAGGCTGAGATACAGGGATTGGAACCTTCCAGATGATGATGATATGGAGGTGTTGCTTTCAGCAAGAAGGCCAGCAACAAAGTCTCTATACCGTTGCCGTTGGAAAAAGTTTTGCAACTGGTGCAGAGAAAAGAATGTCGATCCTTTTCTATGTTCTATTCCGGAAGTACTATCTTTTATTCTGACCCTAGCACATAGAGGTCTGAATGTTGGAGCAATAAAAGGTTACCTTGCGGTGCTTTCCGTTTTCAAGCGCTCATCAGAAGAATGCTCCTACTTCAAAATTCCTTTGATAATACAATTCTTAAAAGGACTGTGTTTTCTCCTCCTCCCATTTCAAGTACCGATTTGGGATCTCAATTTAGTTCTAAAATTCTTAATGTGTGCTCCTTTTGAGCCTATGCACACGTGTCCATTAAGAATACTGACATGGAAAACTGCTTTCCTAGTTGCTTTAACATCTGCAAAAAGAGTGAGCGAATTGCAGGCACTGTCTTCTGGGCCACCCTATACTGTGTTCCATAAGGACAGAGTTGTGTTGAGGGTTAACCATCATTTTTACCGAAAGTAGTATCTGATTTTCATTTAAGTCAGAAAATTGTTTTACCCGCATTCTATCCTCCACACCATCCTACTAAGGAGGAGGAAAGATTACACAGGTTGGATCCAAAAAGAGCTTTAAGCTTTTACATCTCTAGACCATCCAGACTTAGAGTGGACAACCAGCTGTTTATAGGTTACACAGGAATGAAACTGGGTCAATCGGTGACAAAACGGACAATTTCACGCTGGATTGTGCTTTCCATTTCAGAATGCTACAGATTAGCACAAAAAGACCCACCAGAAGGGTTAAGGGCTCATTCCACCAGAGACATCGCCTCTTCGACAGCCCGTCAAAGAGGTGTTCCAATAAGGTCCATTTGTGAAGCAGCAACTTGGTCTTCACTACACACCTTTTCAAAATTCTATAGCCTGGATGCTTCCAGTCTAAGGAACTGAGTTTTGGAAAAGCAGTGCTTTATTCCGCCATGTAAGGGCATTGAAAAATCTAACCCCTCCTCCAGAGAAATTATACATACTGCTTTGGGAGTCTATCTAACATGAGGAATACGTTGGAGGACATAATCCACTCGAAGAACAAGTTACTTACCAACTGGTAACGTTCTTTCGATTGGATGTTCTGCCAACGTATTCCTTATCGTCCTCAAAGCCTACCCCCTGTAGATTTTTCCGGGTTATTGCCAACTCAAATCTCGCAAGACTGATACCTGTCTGCAGGCACAATCTGCACAGTACAAAATCAAAGATAAAAAGGGGAAAAACGGAACGGAGGCTAACGGGCGCCACGCGTGCTACTTATATACCCGATGACGTCATCCTCGACGGAAGCCTTTGAGGGACCATCGACTCGACGACATCAACGCACGGCGCCCTCTGCCGAAAATTTTTGAAAAGAGCAGCAAAGCTGGATGGAATACATCTAAAATGAGGAATACGTTGGAGGAACATCCAATCGAAAGAAAGTTACTAGTTGGTAAGTAACTTGTTCTTCTCAGAGGATTCCAATAAGGAGTTAAGGCCCATCAAGGCACTGACGAGCCCTGGCATTGCTCTATGTTCACCGAAGGATGTGCAGTAGCTGTCGGCAGAACGAGAAGCTGACCGCAACCAGAGCAGGGTTGAGTGGAGACGATGCTGACCCGAGGCAAAAAATCTTCCGTATTCCAGCCCCCACAAGAAAGACAAGGCGCCCAACAGAGTAGAAGCGGAAAGGTATTTACCTACTCAAAACAGTTCCATGTTGCAAAAAAAGGGGAGGGGAGTGGGCTCTGACGTAATAAGTAGGGTGGACCAAACACCAAGGATAAAGCCTTGGAATACCATAAATTACTTATTGGGATAGTAACAAAGGCAACAAGTAAAGTTGGCCAGGAAAGTAAACTCAACCTACCAAAAGAGCAATCAAATCAGAGGCTCATACAGACCTTGGCAGGAGAGTAACCAAAGACACTAAATCAACCTAAAATTGAATAAAAAGGAAGGACGTCCTTAAAGCCCATAGAGGTTGTAAAATGGAAGGGAAATGACCCCTTTGAACTGTATGGAAATTTAGTTTTGGAGCACATTTGTTGTTGGAACCTTTTTTTGGAAAACTCCACTTTTCGTGGGAACTTCTTTTTGGAACTGAAGAAGGCAGTAGTGCATCAGCCAAGATACATTTTTCCCCTATTGCACCTTTTGTTGAGTTTAGACTGTGAGTGACAGATTAGGTTTTGGACACAGGAATGAGACTTTATTTTGGACATTCTGACAGACATTAGTTTTGTTGAGGCAGGGAAACTCCTCTTGGTGTTGGGGATAGTGAAACATTTCCCCAAGCCCCCCCTCACACCCCCCTTTCTTTTACTTTGAATAAAAGTGTACTAGGCAAATGAACACTCCTGTGTCTGACTCCTACCCCTGTACCCTCACAACCCTCAGATCATAATGGCCATAGTTCTCCAGCAGGATGTCTGACCACCTTCAGGTCCTAAGCAAGGTCTCAGTTATCCTGTGGTGGGCCTGCAAGGAGAATGTGATGACAGCAACCCTGGTTGGAGAGAACTGTAATCGTGGATGCTTACCTCACGGGATGGGGTGCGCACATGAGTGAGCAGGCTTTGGTCCCCTGCAGAATCAAGACTACACATAAACCTGTTCGAGCTGAGGGTGATCAGACTGGCGATGATGGCCTTTTTGCCTTCTATCCGGGGAAAACTTCTGAGAATGACAGACAACACATTGACCATGCATTACCTCAACAAAGGAGGAGATATAGGGTTTCTGCCACTGTGCTCAGTAGTAATGCAGTCCTGGTTTTGGGCTCTACAAAAGGGCTATCTTTTTGGCCGTTCATCTAGCTGGGAAAGAGAATACAACGGTGGAAACTCTGAGCAGGCAGAGCACGATCTCCCATGAGTAGGAATTGGCTCAGGAAGTTCTTCTACAGATTTTTGCCATGGGGGGTGTGGTGGGGAGGGGGACCCAAGTGGATCGGTTTGCGTCTAGTATCAACAAGATATGCAACCTTTTCTGCTCCAGGGATTTTCTTCAGAACAGCTCTGGGGGGGGGCGTGTTCATGATGCACTTGGAATTTCAGCTCCTATGTGTTCCCGCCAGTCCCCGTCATACCTCACGTCATCTGGAAGTTGAGGAAGTTCAGGAAGTTCAGGAAATCCATGATTTAGATTGCCCCGAATTGGGACAGGAGGACGTGGTACCTGGACCTTCTAAACCTGTCCATCTGCCCTGCATTCCGTATTCCCCCAGAGGGTCTAGTGTCTCAAGAGGGAGGCAGTCGTCTTCACCCAGGAATCCAAACACTGATATATATAAAATTAATTATTAATAGGGGGAATCTGTGGGGGCTGATCTGCATGGGGGTCTCCCCCTGCATATATTTGTGGTGTAAAGGGGTTTTAAAAAAAGCCGGTATTTTCGGCCGTCGCAATAATCGCATCTGTTTCTGAGAGGCTAACATATAAAGATTAGGACCTCCCGGAAGACGTTATGGAGGTGTTGCTTTCGGGTTGGAGGCCAGCAACCAAAGCCCTATACTGATGCCTTTGCAACAGACCAATGAGGCTAGTGATGGGTATTATCCCTAACACACCCAATATTTTTTTCACACAAACAGTTTCAGGTCACTGATTATTTTCTTTACCTGTTTTAAGGTACCCTTTGTGTAACTGCTTGCTCCCCAACATTCTATCTGTTCCCTAGTGTGGTGACTCACCCTAGATAAGGCCAGTGAGCCGCTTATCTAGGGTTAGGGGATAGAAAAGAGACTTGCCCTATACCTATCTCTGCACGATCACTGCTATTTTTGATCACATCTAAAAAAGCACAACCTGTGGCAATTTTCCCAATTGTGTGTATCAAGCCTGTCGAGTGAAGTAAATTTATTTCTGATGCTTGTTAATCTGCTTAGAATCACATGCTGTGCATATAGTCCGACATCTAGTGGTAACCGCAGAGTATTGGATCTTGTCTTAAGAGGATCGAAAGGGGATGTCGGCACAGAGCTGTGTCTAACACTATCCCTAACGTGACGTGTGATGTACCCAGAAATCCTCTTGCGTTGAGGTCCCTCAGATTTTGTTTTCTGTCAGCTAGCTGGTCGCCTTATGCAGAGCTCTATACAAAATTGCAATTTGTAAAAAAATCCCCACCTTTGGTCATTTTACAACATTCATCCCCTCTTCGATTACTGAACTGCCGCCGAACACAGAACAGATTTCGATGGCTGGTGTTCCGGTCGACGCTGTCGACCACGTGGCCAGGCCTTCTGGCGAGCCTACACAGTAGGGAGAGTGGGGTTTGGGGGTATCCTCCTTTTAAGAATGTCTTTCCTTCTCCCCTCTCGTTGCCCTTTTGGTATTGTCGTTGCTTCTGTTAACTTGCGCTATGGACAAGACTGAATTTAAAAGTTGCCGTTCCTGTAAGGGAAAGTTTCCTTGGAAAGACCAGCTCCCTCTGTGCAACAATTATCTTCAGCGTGGTTGAACAGAAGGGTCCTGTTGGCACTCTACGCTCCTTTGAGCTAAGACTGTAAGGGAGTGTCATATAAACTGGTGGGTGGCCTATGCAATGTTGCAGGCAGAGGGTAGCTCCCTTGTGGCTGAAAGTGGTGTGGCCCATAGCGACAACCATGGCTCTGACACAGACGCCATTGACCTGCCAACGGAGCAAGCTCGTTCCAAGACTTCCGTTGCCGGCCCGATAGGCATGACGCATGTGCTTCTATGGGGAGGTTACACCCCGGCGACAAGGACGCACCCTCATCACATGGGACTAAACGCACAACCCCCGGGACCGTCGCGGCCTATCAGTCGAAACAGTCAAAGGCGTCAACGGGTGCGTTGGGGGCCTCGACGAAGCCTGCCGATTCGCAGGATCGGCAGTCCCCTTCAACTGATCAGCGGCATGCTTCCGGGCATTCTGTAACTAAGGGCTCCAGCACCAAATCCCAGGTCGGCGCGCCTTCTAAAAGTGTGCCGTCAAAGAAAACGCTGGTCGCGCTGAAAATTTCGACACAGCCGCCCTCTCAGCCTAAACAGCATCCCATAACGCTGAACATCAGTGAAAGCCTGGCGAAGATTGCCTCGGTGGCTGCTAAACGCAAGGATACGTCGAAAGACTCATCCGAATGTCCGGAAGGGCGCGATAGGTCTAAAGTACGTCGAAAGAGACGCCAGAACGCCCCAAAGAGCATTAGGACTAGTAACCAGTTTCTGTCTAAGACTCTCAGTGAAAAAGCTCGACTTTCTAGACTACAGGATCCTTTAGACACTTCAGGGTCATCTAAAGGACTAGGGAGAAATTTGAGGTGTATGAACAGGCTAGAGACCTTTTTTTCAGAGGGGTTTACCCCAAAGAGGCCTCATGAGGTACCCTCAGTAACTAAATATCAGAGGACCTCTGACCCATCCATGAGGAGGTCTTCAATCTTTCAGACCCTTATGCACAGGACCCTTATGCACAGGGGGATGATCTTTTCGATGATCCTTGTGATCACACCCTGAATTGGGGAGATGACCAACCTGTTGGTGAGAGCCCACCATGGCTATCCCTGACTCCAACCCCAGACCAGGGTGCCATTGGCCTTGACTCTTTATCGCCCCCCCCCCCAGCACCCCCAACACCCCCTAGGTGCGTCAGACTTTGCCTGTGGATGACCAAATGGCGTTAAATGCCATTCCCAGGAAGGAGGCAGAGCACTTCCCGATAGCCACACAGCAGGCTGTTATTGACTGATTTTGTGGAGGACATTTTAAAAGAGAAGCCTCCGGCTAGGCATGCTATTCCCCTCTCAATTGCATTGAGGCGTATAGCCCCCTCTTTATTAACACCCTCTCACACTAGAGCTGTTAATCCCAGAGTGGAGAAACAGTTTCGACCCTCCCCTACCGATCCCCTATATATCGGAGGTTATGCTACGCCAGACTCTCTGGTGGTTATGAGGAAGAGGGCAGGGGCCCCTTGTCTACAGGCGAGTCACCACCAGACGAGGAGTGTAACAGGTTATATGCTCTGGGCAAAATAATAACCACAGCTGCGGCTTACTCCCCGTGCATAGCCAATAATACCACCCTATTGGCCAGTTGTTTTTTTTAAAGATTTTATTAATTTTCAAACAAAACAATACAAACCAAACACGCAGTGCATTTTACAACAGTTCAATTGTCAGTTACTTAATCATGGTCACTGCTCCCCCCCTCCCACCCACCTCATGAGCCTATTCATACCTTGCACTCTGTATTTGCTGCCCCTGGCGGGGTCTCGCTCCCGTGGATTCTGTCAGGTCTTGCATCGTTCCAAATAATTCTGCTATTAATGATCTCCATGCCATCAAGTTTCCCGCTTATTCCTCCGACCCCTGCGTTACTCGCCTCTTGCCATACCATAGTTTCAGCCTCCGCCCATTTCTGCAACTCCTTCCACCACACCTCTACCCACGGCTTGTGACACGTTTTCCATCCCATGGCAATCCTTCTTTTAGCAAGCACATATGCTAAATCTTTCAGTTTCCCAACATGTTTAAGTTTCTGTGATCTGGGGTACCCTCCCAGCAAACGGGCCCAGGCTGTGTCTATGATGATCGTAACTCCCTTAGCCGCTAGTTTCTGTGCCACTTCACCCCAGAAACACCCGATCACTGGGCATGACCAAAACATGTGTGTCATGTCAGCTTTTGCCTCGTCGCATTTGGGACATGCCTGTCCAGCATTCACAAACCTGGATATCCTGAAAGGTGTCATGTATGCTCTGTGCGTCACATACAATTGTATTTGTTTTAAACTTGCATTCCTTGACACCTTCTTATGGTATCCTAGGGCACGTTCCCACATCCCATCCTCTATCGGGGCTCCCACTTCCTCTTCCCAGTCTAATCTCAATTGTGTCAGCTCCTTCCCGACCTTAATCATCGCCATCTCATACAGTCTAGAAATCTCATGCCCCCCTTCCGATATATCATATATTGTCCCCATGATAGCATCTGGTTCTTCTTCCAATACTGTTTCAGGCCACGTTCTCCGAATTCTTTGTACCATTCTATGATATGTGATATATTGGCCTGTATGTAGCCCTGTTTCTTCCCCAAGCACCTTGAAATCCCTCTTGCCACATGTCCCCTAACGTTACCAACCCCACCGATTCCCAGTGAGCCCACCGATTCCCAGTGAGCCCTGATAATCACCCTCAGCTGCCTATCTTCCCCAGCCAATGCAACCAGCGGTACCTGCGGGGAGCATGGGAATGGGTCCTCCATCATCCTGCATGCCCTACGCCACATCTTCCACCCAAGCATCATCATTTTTGAACGCCCCCTCATTTCTGACTCAGGCAGGCAGATCAACTCCTTCAGGTGAAATGGGGTGCAATCCTACCTGAACAACCACAATTCCGGTGTCATGTCATCTGAGAGCCATTTGGCCACATATTGCTGCTGGCTCGCCACATAATACACCTCGAAATTATGCAGTTTGATCCCCCCTTTTTCATGGAAGTTCTGTAACTTCCATAGCGCCACTCTGTGTCGGGTACCCTGCCACAGGAAGTCCCTGCACATACTGTTTAGTTTAGCAAAGAACTTCTTGGGTATCATGTATGGGATATTACTAAAGTAATGCAGGAGCCTAGGTAGGACCACCATCTTCAGCATCGCACCCCCATCTTCAGCATCGCACCCCGTCCAATCATTGCTAGGGGCAACTTCACCCAGAAATTCATACATTTCTCGATTTTCACAATGGCTACTTCGGTGTTATGCTCATGTTCCTCTTCTACTGTGTGGTACACGTCTATCCCAAGGTATCGGAAAGAGCTAACCGCCCATGGTACTTGCAGCACCGGTAACCGTCCCACATGGGTTCCCTTATAGCTGCCCAGCGGAAAAATGCTAGATTTTTGAGGATTCACCGCTATCCCAGACAGCCGCGCATACCTCTCCACCTCCAGGATGTACTGGAGATTTTCTTCCGGGTACCTCAAGTATAGTAGCAAATTATCCGCATAACCCTATTGGCTAGTTATTCAGATGTCCAGTTCAACCTACTGCAAGAGGGTCTTCAGGAGGTTGCAGAACCAGTGCACCCTTGCCTACTTGCAGTCGGAACGGTGGGCAAACAAGTTAATCACATTCTGAAGAATACCTTGGATGCTTCTGAAACAGCTGGTCGCTCCCTGGCACAAGGTACCCTGTTAAAGCACCATGCCTGGCTGAGAAATTCCGGGTTTAAACCCAGGACTCGGGCATCATTTATTAACTAACAAACCCGTGGAAGATTCCAATCTGTTTGGAAAAGCGGTGGACGAGGCACTGGAGACTGCCAGAAAAGAACCCGAGACCCTCAAGTCCTTGCACCAAATTACCCAAAGACCTTTTCAAAGAGTGGGAAGTTCTCACTGCTCCTTTTGCTGCCAATCCCATCAATGTTATCCCTCCACCCCTCCATAATCAGTATGGCTCAGGGAGCAAGTGGTCTTCGGGACAAGGTTCTAAAACCCCACTACTTACCCTCCGAGAGCAACGCCACCCCTAGAGGCTCCCTGGCCTCTGGTCAAAAATGACTCTAGAGTCCGAGTCTCCCCTGCCTCCCCAGTCGGGGACGATTAACATCTTTCCTGCATGCATAAGAGGGGATCACATCGGACCAGTGGGTGCTCAAGACCGTCACCCACGGGTACTGTATAGAGTTCAGCCGGCCAGCGAAAGTTTGTCAAACCCGAAAGGTCTTGCATGGTGACGCTGCAAGAAGTAATTCCTCTTCGCATGAAGGGGATTACATGGCAACATTGGACATGAAAGATGCATACTTTCATATTTCAATGTTGCCGGCACACAAAGTACCTAAGGTTTATGATAGAGGGTAAGCACTATCAGTTCAAGGTCCTATCTTCGATATTGCCTCAGCCCCAAGGTTATTTACAAAGGTACTGGCAGTGGCAGCGGCTCACCTGCTCAGGCAATCAATCCCAGTTTAGCCTTACCTCGACAACTAGCTCGTAACAGGGGACTCCTACGAAACATGCCTAGCAAATACTCAAAGGACGGTCGACCTTTTATTCAGTCTGGGATTCTCCATAAACGTGAAGAAATCCAGCCTCGGCCCCAGTCAAGTCGAGCAGTGTCTAGGGGCTCTTATTCGGACAGAAGACATGCTAGTCTTTCCCTCCGAGAGGGTTCAAAACATGCTGTTTCAAATTCCTCCGTATGTAGCCGGTTGCAAGGTGATGGTACGCAAGGCCCCTCATTCCGAGGTTGGTGCTAGTCATGGCGTTATTAGCGTCATGACTTGCACCAATACTGGTACCGCCACCGACCTGGTGGTATGGGGATTTATCGGTCCAGTCCGACCTTGGCGGGACCGGTACGGTCCCCATTTGAAAAGCCATTCCCCATTCCCATTTGAGCCGCCATAGGGCTCAATGGGAAAGGGGAAGGCATCAATAACGGTACCGTAAATTGCAGTACCGTTATTGACCCCGGTATCCCTTTGCGGGTCCCGTCCTTAACGCCTGGTAGAACCAGGCGTTAGGGGAGGGACCCGCAAAGGGATTACCGGCACCGGTGCCATTACCGTGCCCGATATCTCTTCGCGCCCAGGTCGTAATGACCCCCAAGATGTTTCTATTGTCAACACGTTCCAGGGGAACTCTTATCTTCTAGCAGCCGAGACTTCCCACTGCCCTTACAGTAACAATGGCAACTACACGAAGACATAGTCTCCAACGCTTTCGCAGAATGGGGTTTCCCAGAGATCGACTTGTTTGCAACTCTGGAGAACTCGCAATGCCCAGATTACACCTCCAGGTACCCTCAGAACTGGTCCAAGGTGAACCAGTCTCTGGATAACTTGATCGGGGAGAATTGCTGACGCTTTTCCCACAACTCCCCTAATCAACAAGATTGTGCACAAGATGCGCCAGGAACCAATGACCATTTTTATTTTATTTTATTTATTTGGATTTGTAGAGCGCACATCTGCCCAGAGGCATCGTGGCGCTAAAGAAGTCTTACTTGTTACAGGCAAACATAGTGAGTATACAGATGCACAGATTTGCATAGAAGCATATTTTCATACATTTGCTGTTATTTCCAAACATACAGTGGTGAGAATACAGGTGAGGTAGGGTTAGTTGAACAGCGTGGTTTTGAGTAGTCTACGGAAGGCATGGTATGATTTTTCATTCCTTAAGGCGGTGGGGAGTGCGTTCCAGTTTTTGGGTGCTAGGTGTTGAAAGCTGGACCCTCCGGCTTTGCTTCTTTTAAAGGTGGGTACATAGGTCTGGTTGGACATGTGACCTGGTAGGTCTAGTGGAGGTATGGGGGGGGGTGATCCTTTCAGAAAGATAGGGTGGGGCATTGGCAGAGAGGCATCTGTGGGTGATGGCCATGGATTTGAATAGTATGCGCTCTTTTATAGGTAACCAGTGTGCTTCTTTTCTGGCTTGGGAGATGTGCTCCCTTTTTGGAATGCTTAGGGCTGCTCTTAGGGCATTGTTTTGTGTGACTTGCATTTTTTTAATGTTTTGTGCAGACGTGCCCAGGAAGAGGGCGTTGCAGTAGTCCAGTTTGGTACCTACTGTGGCTCTGGCTACATTCAAGCAGTTTTTCGAGGATAGGAAGGGTTTAACGGCGTTGATTATCGTAGTGGTGAGTGCAGCAGAAGAGGCTACGGCATTGACTTGCCGTGCCATAGAGAGAGTGGAGTCAAGATATACTCCTAGTGTTTTTACTGCAGTGGAGACTGAGATGGTGGAGTTATCAACGTTAAAGGATTTGTATAGAGGCGGGAGTTTGTTTAGTGTTTCTTTGGTGCCAACTAGTAGGTTCTCTGTTTTGTCCCCGTTAAGGCAAAGTCCATTGGCTGCCATCCAGGTTTGAATGGCTGTGTATATATTTGTTAGTGCCGCGGCGTCTTGTTCATATACCCCAGTAAGGGGGAGCAGGACTTGTGTGTCGTCAGCATAGTTGGTGTAAGCTGTGTGGCGATGGTCGAGGTCATTGAACAGTGGGAGGGTGAAAATGTTGTATAAGTTGGGTGCAGTGCAGGATCCCTGTGGGACGCCACAATGGATAGTGGTTGGGGTAGCGTTTGCCGAATCAGAAAAGACTTTCATAAGTCGACCCTCGAGGAAGGATTTGACCCAGGAGACGGCTTCAGGCGAGAAGTGAGCTTCATTTTTGAGTTGCGCGCCTAAGATGTCATGGTTGACCAGGTCGAAGGCAGCAGATGGGTCTAATAGTAGGAGGCGAGCCGGTTTGCCTTTGTCCATGATGTCGTTAAGTTGGATTTTAAGGTCTAATAGGGCCGATTCGGTCCCATGCCCCGGGCGGAAGCCCGATTGCCTTTTGCCTAACATGCGATTTTTTTTTTTCGAGGTAGTGCTGTATTTGTGAGTAGGCGACTTTGTCGAGGATCTGGAGCAGGAAGGGAACTGTTGTGATGGGTCTATAGTTGTTGGCGTTTTCTGGATCTAGAGTGGGTTTCTTTACAAGAGGGCGCACCCAAACTTCTTTTCGGCTGGTTGGGACTGAGTTTGAGTTGAAGGAAGCATTGATGAAGGATTTGTGGAATGGTGCTAGTGTTTCAACGCAGTCTTTGACTAGTTTGGCGGTACAGGCGTCGCCTTTGCAATTGGAGGGTTTGATTCTGTTGACGATATCGATTACCTCTTTATCTGAGACTTCTCTAAATTTAAAGGGTGTAATGTGACTTATCTTTTTGTTCTCATTCACTGTTTCCTTTAGGGATGCAGCTACGATTTCCTGAGTGAGATTTTTGTGATGGTTTAAGATTTTAGCTTGGAGGAGTTTTAGAAGGGCTGATTGTATGGTGTTACACCAGGCTTGGTCTTTGACAATCTCTTGTGACTTAGTGGCCGGTGTGGAGAGTTCCTTGAAGATAGCGAAAGAGCTCTTTGGATTCTGAGGTGGCGTTGGAGATTCTATCATTATATGATGCAGATTTAGCTGCTGTAATGCTTATTTGGTATTGGGTGGCCAGTGATTTGTAGGACGATAGTGAGGAGGCATTGGGCGCTTTTTGCCATAAGTTTAGGGCTTTGCGTTTTTTGGTTCGTAGTTCTTTTAGTTCTGCTGAGAACCAGGTATTGGAGTTTTGGGATTTTTTCTTTTGTAGGGGGGCGATGTCTATGGCAGTGCTAATGGTAGTTTTGTAGATATCTGCCAGTGCAGCTGGGTCAGATGAGGCAGGGAGGTTGTTCGTGAGAGGGACTAGATGGGGTGAGATGCTTTCTTTGGTGAGGTTCTTGGCGCTCCTGGCCATGGCTGAGGGTGCGGGCGTAAGTTTTCTTTCCGAGTTCTTAGGTAGGGGGATGAAGAAGTGAATGAGAAAGTGGTCGGACCATGGGGTAGGCGTGGTGGAGCTGATGTCAATGCCGCAGTTGTGGTCAGCTACCCAGTCAAGAGTGCGCCCTTTACTGTGGATAGGATGGAGAACTTTTTGTACAAAGCCCATTTCTTGGAGAGCTTGTGCTATCTTGGTGGATGGTTTATCTTTCTGGTCGTGGAGCCCCAGGTTAAGATCTCCTAGGAGAATGGTTTTGGTGGTGGTTTTAAGGTTTTCACCTAGCAGGTGTGTGAAGTTGTCCTGGAAGGCCATTAACGGGCCTGGTGGGCGATATACTAGATTAAGAGTGATAGTGGTGTTGGGAGATAGTGCGATCTTGGCTGATAGTCAATGTTGTCCCCTAGTTTGGAGGGAGTTTGTCTTAATTCAAGGTGGTCTTTGACTATGAGTGCCACTCCTCCACCTGTGGATAATGTTCTGTCCTGTCTGAGGATGGAGTATCCAGGTGGGATGGCTAGTGAGATGGCTGGGCCGGCGGCGATGTGTAGCCAGGTTTCGGTGATGGCGAGAATGTCGAGGTCAAGGTTGGTGAGAAGGTCATGGATTTCGGTGGCGGGGAGGGATCTGGCATTAATTAATGCACACTGTAAGTCTGGGCAGGGTGTGGGAGTGGTATTGGGCCTTTTGGCTACTCTCTTGGGAGTGGACAGTTTCTTGTGTTCAGGTGTAGCTTTGTTTTCAAATCTGCTTGGAGGGGTTTGCTGTGAGTGTCTGGAGCGGAGGCCTAATTTTTGATTTCTAGAGTTCGTGGTTCTGGGGCGTGTTGAGAGTTGGTTGGGTTTGTGCTCTGTGGGTTTGGTGAAAAATGATGGGAGGAAAGGCGTAGGGGGGATGAGTGCGGATGGTGGGGGTGTGATGTTGGCCATGATGGGTGAGCACAGGGTAGCAATCATCCGTGGGTGCAGTCAGTTAAGGCACAGTGTGGCAATCCGGTAACAGAGGTTTGAGCACAATGCTGCGGTTCACTAGCAGTGTAGGGCAGAGGCACAATGCAGCAGTTTACTAGCAGTGTAGGGCACAGGCACAACATGATTTTGGTGGCCCCATTATGGGCACGCCAACCCTGGTTCTCCCATCTGATGGAAATGTCTCTCCCCCAATGAAGCTGCGTTGCCCTTACAACATGTTGTCTCGGGACAAGGGGGAAACACTACATCCATGCCCGCAAACGCTCAACTTGGCGGCCTGGCTCCTGAAATGTTAGAGTTTGGGCATCTCCAGCTTCCTCAGAGATGCATGGATATACTCGGAGAGGCTAGGAAACCAAACACCAGACATTGCTACTCCAATAAATGGAAACACTTTGTCATATGGTGTAATACCAAAACATCAATCCCATTGAATGTTCGCCTAAACATATTGTGTTCTACTGGTCTCACCTCCTGAAGATCGGCCTTGTATTAAATTCCCTAAAGGTTCACCTGCCTGCACTTTCAGCCTACGCTACGTCCCAGCAGAAAGTGTCTTGGTGGAAGATCCCAGTGATTAAAGCTTTTATGGAAGTGGTTAAGAGAATGTATCCTCCCATTTCCAACCCAGCTCCCGGATGGGACCTTAACGTGGTGTTAACCACACTTATGGGGTCTCCCATTGAACCTATGCACAAAGCAAGCCTTAAAGCACTCACAAGACAGCCTTCCTAGTGGCAGTCATTTCCATACGAAGAGTTGGTGAACTAAAGGCCCTTTCTATTCTAGACCCTTTTGTGACAATTCAGAGAGATAAGATAGTTCTGCGCACTCGCCCAAGGTTTGCGCCTAAATTAATTTCAAAATTCCATGTGAAGCAGTCTATGGAACTGCCTACACTCTTCCAGAACCCTACCAAAGTGGCACTAAACCACTAAGGAAAACAAACAAGTTTTTCATTTCGGTTGCAGCTGGTAGAGAAGGGGTCCCTGTCTCTAAATCGGCAAGCTCCTAAATGGATTGTCAGCTACATCACACCCTGCTACAAACTTGCCAAGACAGAACTGACCTTCTCCAGCATTGGATCTTTCATGGATTCAAATGCTGTGAATATTTCCCGTCGTTGGGCTGGGAAACCTCGGTAACTTTAACCTAGTGTTTTCCTATTCAAAACTTCGACATTTTATTGACCTTTCAACGTCTTTTTGGACGCTTTAGGCTACACCAGTAGGACGTCTGGTATAAATAGCCCTGACCCCGTGGCTTCCCTTCTGATTTCAACCGTCTCCAAACAGTTGGGATCACCGTGTTTACTCTTGGTGTTCTGCACGTACTTTTCGTACTTCGGCCATAATGTCATCTGTGGCCCAGAAGAAATCGCTGTTTAGGCCTTGTGCAACCTGCGGCCTAAAGGTCTTCGAGGGGGACAGCCATGCAGATTGCCTGTATTGTCTATACCTCAACCATTCTGCAAACGCCAGTGAGATCTGTTGTGGATTTTCTCAGAAAAAGCTGAAAGACCGCAACCGCTAGCTGATTTGTTGGCTCAACGGGGGCAGTTACCTGTCCAAGTTGGCGAGACCAGACAAGTCGAGTGGTAGGCCTGAGAAGTCTGGGCAGAAGTCGAGGGCGCGGGTGTCTTCCTCCTCGAAGCACTTGTCGTCCAAGGACCATCATAGGTTCCGACTCATCGACACAGTTCCGGCGCTTCATTCAAGCAGTCCGCTTCGCTGGAGAAGGCCAGGCCTGTGAAGGTCTTAGTACCGACGACAAAGTCGTCGACTGAGGCTCCGTCGCCAACTGTTGTGGTACAGTCCTCACTTTCGCCCGCTGGAGACTGATGGTGGTTTGTTGCCGACAGCAGTCTGGGGCCGGCTTTGGGTCGTTGCTTCTGATGGACATTCTTCAACAGGACCCGGCTCCATATTCTGTTTCCTTGGGTCTGGAGGAGGAGCATGAACCAGGTTTCAATCCATCGGCGCTGGGTCTGCGGGAGGCAGGCCCGTCTAAGACTAGTGGGGAGGGGGCGCCCCTGTACACATTGGTGAACCTACACTCTCTGCTTTCCATGCAGGTGTTAAGTATGCTCCAGTCGTATTTGGGACAATTGAATGCAAGACTTCAGCTGCTCTGAGCCCGGGGCTCCAGTAGTCCATAGTGTGCCTGTAGAGGCCCCTCGACCGAGTCTCCCCGGAATTTGACCCTGGTGCGTCCACCATTGCCCGCGTCGGTGGGGTTGGCCCTTCCCCGAAGTCATCCAGAGGAAGGGGAGCTAGTCTATTCGGATCCGGTGAACGGTCCTTGTGACACGGTGTCCTCGTTGCCCAGGAGAGACGATATCTGGGATACAGAGCCTGAGGTGGAACCGCCTAGTGGCCCTGCTCAGCTGTCCCTTTGACGCTATGATGGCGAAGGCGTGCCAAGTATTTGGCCTTGCTCCTGAGGAGGAATGCAAGGACTGTTTTCTCTTCGATCACATGGGGAAGCGACAGAAGGCAGTCTTCTTGGTCCCCATTTTGGACCATGTGTGGCAGGAGGGTCTGCACACGATGTGCCACCCTTTTTCAGAACCAGCCGTGATGGGACATCTGTAGATGTTTAAGGCACCTGAATCGACCCCCAAGGGCCTCATGTTTCAGCCAACGCCGGAGTCGGTGGTTTCGGCGGCGGCTAGTCGGAAGCAGAGGAGCCAGCACAAGTGTTACGCCCCCGAACAGTGAGGCCAGAAAACAAGATGCTTTCGGGAAGAAAGTCTTCACGGTGGGCACTACAACGGTGAAAGCGGCTTATTCCTTGGCCATTATGGCCCGGTATGACAGGGAGATGTGGCACCGGTTGGCCCCGCTCTTCGATCATCTCCCGGAGCAACAACATAAGTAGGCTATGTTGCTGGTTCGAGAGGGGGAGGAGGCCTCCAACCACAGTATCAACATTGCAGTGGACTTGGCGGAGTCTGGCTTCAAATGAGTAATGGTGGTGTTATCCGGAGGCAGGCATGGCTGCGCTGCACTGTATTTCGTCCTGAGGTCCAGCATAAAGTTGTGGATATTCCCTGTGAGGGGGAGAAGCTCTTTGGTGAAAAAATCGACGAGGCGCTAAAGAGAATGAACAAAGACTCTGAGACGGCAAAGTCCCTGGGGGTTCTGCAAACAACCCTTTATTTTCACCCCTTTTGGGTGTTTTGGGGGTCCTCTGGTAATGGCAGATTTGCAAATCTGGTTACAGTTGCTCTAGTTACTCTTCCCAAGGCTTCAGGCGCTTGTTCCAGTCGGCGCAGAAAAGCAGGGACTATTGGGCGCACCGTAGGAAGGGTCCTGCCGCCTCCACTGCTAAGGGACGGCAGTCTGTCTCAGAAATGACTGCCATGCGGGCTGTTAATTTGGGGGCAGTGTGTCGCGACACGTCAACGAGTGGAATCTTATTACTATGGACCGCTGGGTGCTGGATGCGGTACGTCTCTGCCACTCGAGTTTCGGCATCTTCCGTTACCAATTCCACTGGTGCAGGTGGTGCAGCCGCACCGGTCAGTCTTGCGGCAGGAGGTAGAACTCATGCTGGTGAAAGGGGCGATTGAACCAGTCCCGGTGTCGAACGGGGTGAGGGGGTGTACTCCTGGTATTTTGTCATCAAAAAGCCCAATGGAAAGTGGAGGCCTATTCTAGATCTTCGGCCGTTGAACAAGAAACTACAACGCCTGAAGTTAACTATGCTTACGCTGCAGGATGTAATCCGGACGGTGCAGCCGGGAGAGTTCCTGGCGTGGTTAGATTTGGAGGATGCTTACTTAGACATCCCGATACGACAAGTTCCTGCGCTTTCTGGTCTGGGACGGTCATTACCAGTTCCGTGTCCTCCCGTTTGGGCTGTAGTCCGCTTCCAGGATGTTCACAAAATGCCTCGCTTCGGTGGCTGCCTTACTCCACAGGGGAATGCATCATGTGTGCCCGTATCTGGATTACTGGTTGGTACGTGGGCTATCGCCATAAAGTGCGTTTGATTCTCTCCAGGCATCCATGAGCCTGTTACAAGGCTGGGGTTCACCGTCAACTTTGCAAAATCCTATCCAACGCCATCCAGGGAGTTGATTTTTCTCGGTGCTCAGTTTCTTACACAGGAAAATCTGGTGAAGCCTTCGGACGTAAGAATGGTGTAGTTGCAGTCCAGGGCGGTCGAATGGGGCAAAGAAATTATGGTCTCAGTCTGCAGTTACATGTCGCTGCTAGGTTCTATGGCGTCCTGCATTCCTCTTATCCCGCATTGCTGCCTGTTCATGCGGCCGGTGCAGGAATTTCTCAGACAGGTGATCGCACAGTGGGTGGGGGCAGGGGGGGGTTATGGTCCGATAGGGTGGTCATCTCCCACGGGATGGTGGAAGCCCTGAGATGGTAGGCTTGCACATACAATCTTGTACGGGGCATGCCCCTGCTGGAGCCGGGCTTTCAGTTCACGATAGTGGCGGACACTTCCCAGGTGGGTTGGTGGGGGGGGTCACACCTCGACCAGTCGTAGGTCCAGGGCCTGTTGGCTCGGGAGGAGGCGTTATTGCACATCCACATACTGGAGTGAGAACGGTGCACTGGGCCCTGAAATCCTTTCTACCTCGCATCCAAAGTGCAGTGGTTCGTGTGTTGACGGACAATACCACCACAATGTTCTATTTGAGGGCGCAGGGAGGCACGCATTCTCGGCTCCTGTCCAGAGAGGCTCGGGAGGTGTGGCATTGGGCCATTCCACAGGGAATTCACATTACAGCTTACCATCTGCTGGGGGTCCAGAATGTGCAGGCAGACGTTCTCAGCAGAGATGGGGAGCAGTTGCACAAGTGGAAGCTGAAGGTTGAGCAGGTGATGAGGATCTTCCAGAAGTGGGGGATTCCCTCTCTCGACTTGTTTGCCACAGCAGAGAACAAGCAGTGCCCATTGTTTGCCAGCAGAGTGGCTCATCCAGAGTCAAAAGGAGACCCGTTCCCGTGGACGAGCCTCTTCGGGTATGCATTCCCACCGTTTTTGCTGATTCAGAGGACAATCCAGTTGGTGGACAAGTACCGGTGCAGTGATCTTGGTCGCCCCATTCTGGCGCAGGCAGACGTGGTTCTCAGATCTCCTTCATCTTGCGATGGAAGTGCCACTTGGTCTGGGTGCGGAGCAGGATCTGCTGTTGCAGGACAACGGGAGAGTGTTGCATCACGATCCGGCATCTCTCAGCCTAGCTGCATGGCTCCTGACCACTCAGAGTTCGGTCATC
The DNA here is from genome assembly GCF_040938575.1 of Ambystoma mexicanum. Taxonomy (NCBI): domain Eukaryota; kingdom Metazoa; phylum Chordata; class Amphibia; order Caudata; family Ambystomatidae; genus Ambystoma; species Ambystoma mexicanum. The sequence goes on from NC_090928.1 coordinate 305,623,484, forward strand.
TAGGTATCTCATGAGTGTCGTCAGATCCTGAATGCGGATCACCTTCCACTAATATATCTTTCAGCAGGAAAAGGGCGAGATTGTGTGCCTGGTGCGAGCAGCAACCGGACGTGCGGCCGTTGGAAGTTTTGCTCGCCCAGATTCTCCCATACCTGCTTCATCTGACGCAGGAAGGGCCTGACGTTGTCTTCAAAGTACATTTGGTGGCCATTTCCAGATTCACCAGACAGCGTCATGCTACTCCTCTTTTTAATGATGGATTGTTTAAGCACTTTCTGAAAGGGCTTTTTCTGACATTTCCCCCAGAGAAATGGTTTGCTCCGGTAGGAGTCTCAATGTGGTTCTTTCTGCTCTCATGAAACCACCGTTTGAGCCTGTCGACGACGTCTTTGAAGTTCCCCTTTGGAAAGTCGCATTTCCGGTTGCAAGCGCATCTGCCAAAAGGGTTTCGGAGCTTCAGGCACTGGTTATTGACCCACCGTACCTGCGATTCATGAGAGACAAGGTTCTCTTGTCAACTAATCCGTACTTTGTACTGAAGGTGCCTTTGGCGTTTCACAAACACACTACAATTGCCTTGCCCTCGTTCTTCACTAAGGCGACTACGCCGGCGGAAAGAGCCTTGCTTTCCCTGGACGTCAAGAGGGCGCTGAAGTTTCATTTGGCCCGTACTCAGGACTTCAGGAAGTCGAAACCGCTGTTTGTGGCTTTTGGGCCCTCCAGCAAAGGGATGACCCATTTCCAAGCAATGACTTTCCTGTTGGGTCTCATCCACAATTTCATTTTGTCATGGGAAGGCTGGCAAGCACTTGAGCGGCACTCCTAAGGCCCATGGCGGCAGCCCTCTGGGCTTTAATACCGCTCAGTGACATTTGCCAGGCCACTTCTTGGGCGGTGCCGCATACCTTCATCCAGACTCTGTCTGGGACAGCAACATATGCAGGTGGGACGGGCGGTCCTCCAACGCCTGTTTCAATAAGGTAAGCCCTGCAGCTTCCAGGGTTTTTCTTTTACTCTAACACTTGCTGGTTCTGTTATCATGCATGTTGGATGTTATTCTTTGTGTTTGTGGTTATGGACTGGGTTTGGTTTGCCTGTCGTGCACCTCCAGTGGTTGGTCATACTGCTATGTAATCTATTCCCAGTATGTGGATACATGAAAGATCCAATGCTGGAGAAATGGAGTTACAGGTAGGCACCTACTCCCTTCAGGCCTAGAGCACGCTCTACTCTGGGCACAGGGGCTTCCATAGCATTCATTGCAAATGTTCCATACCCTACTATATTTTAAAAATCTCTCCAAAGGTTATGTATTGTCACGCAACCATAAACCTCTCAATGTGGACAACATTGCTGCACTATTAGCTCTTGACTCCATCTATTTGCTGCACGCTACACTACTGTCCATGTCACAAACTCTCACTTCCAACATGGCTAAACTATCCGAAATTCTGGCACCGCTAAAACGCAAGACGGAAGTGTCCAGACCAAATAAGCCAACCTTGGTTCTCAATTGTACTTTGGACACTTAAAGCCACAGTGCTTAAGGCAAATTACCTATGGAAATCATAGCCGTCATCATATTTGTTATTATCATACAAGAATCTTGTAAATCAGCAATCCTACAAGCTAAACAAAATTATCATAATCGAAGAATAGACAAAGCAGCCTCTAATACAAAGGAATTTGTTAAAATTTTAAAAGGACACAAGTCCGTTCCTTTACCTGCAGACCAACCAGAAATCCGAGATGCTGCCTTGTGTCAGAAAATCCAGAATGGTATGCATAACAAACTTCTAGGCATTATGGCAGGTATACAGGACAGAAAAAAGACTCTTCCAACAACTTCTCTTAGGAAGGCGTGGAACCTTTATAAATGTCAACCAACCATCCCCCAATTCAATTTCCATCCAATTACATAGGAGCTACAAGTAGTCATTGAGAAACTGTGATGCCTGCGCTTCTGTGATTGTAAAAACATGTTCCCTTTACTTGTTAAGGCAATTTGTAAATTAGTTAATGAATCTCTGGACAAAGGGGGTAGTTCCCGATAATGTGCAACAAACCATGGTCACACCCATTTTTAAGAAAACTGGACTAGACACTAACAATCTCTTGAATTACCACCCTATTGCAAACACACCTTCTTTTAAAGATCTTGGATAGAGTGGCCTACGCACAAATCTCAGAACACTTAAAGCTATACCCCATTCTGACTTAACACCAATCAGGCTTTAGAAGCGGTTTCGGAACTGAAACCTCACTTCTCGAATTAAAATCTAACCTGCTTAAGAGATTGGACAAAGGTTCACTATCCCTTCTAGTTTCACTGGATCAATCGGCAGCATTCGTTTTAGTCGATCACTGAATACTGAAATATAGACTCGCCGATGTGGCCAATTTTTCCCCCATGGCGTGCTCTTGAATCGTCTCCTTCCTGGAAAGTAGAATCAACAGTGTCTGCTCCAATACAGCAGAAGCATCACCAATACAGGTACTGTTCGGTGTACCTCAGGGTGCCAGCACCTCTGCTTGCAGCTATAACCTGTTTATGACGCCGTTCTTTACTGAACTGGAAGAGGAGGGCATAATGTTCTGCAATTACGCTGACGACACCCAATGTGCCGTTCCTCCATCTGGCATGGACCACACCTTCTCGGCCATCCGACCCATGAAGCGCGTGTCAGTTGAGGCTTTCGCTGCCACCTTTTTGCCCCCCCCCTTCCCCCTTTGGCTGACTCCCACCCTGACACAGCCCTCTCCATGCTCCACTCTGCTATATCTGATACTCTTGATATCCTTGCCCCTGTCATGAGAATCCGCCTGAAGCCCAAAGCCAAATGTAACTCCTGGTATGACTCGGATCTCATCACCCTTAAACGCAAGTGCAGGGTGGCAGAGAGGAAATGGCGTGCTTCGTGTTCATCCTCTGACAAACTGGCCTGCCGCCTGCTCCAAAGGCAATACCGTCTCTCTCTTCTCATCAAGAAGAGAGCCCTTATCGAAGCCCGCATCTCTGCGGCTTCTAACAACTCGGCTGAACTCTTTAAAATCTGCAAGGAGCTTGCCAACCCTGCTGCAGTCTCTACCTCTCCTGTCCCCTCCCAGGCCCTCTGCACGGCACTGGCCTCTCACTTCATCTCTAAAACTCAGGACATCCTGTCCTCACTCTCCTCCTATCACCTCCCTCCCTCTCTTCCCTGCTCTTCCTCTGGCCCTTCTGCAGCCACCCCTCCTCCCTCCCTCTCTGCCTTTCCCCTTTTTTCTGCTGACGAGGTCTCCAGACAAGTCCGATCTATGAAAGTCTCGTCTAAACAGGTTCACCCCTGTTCCTCCAAAACTATCAAGGACCACATCGACTCCCTGGCTTCCGCCCTGGCTGACTTTTGCAACCACTCCTTCGCCTCTGGAGTCTTCCCATCCCCCCTCAAGCACTCCCTTGTGCACCCTCTTCTTTCTTAAACCCTCTTCCGACCCCTCCTGCCAGGCTAACTATCGCCCAATCTCCATCACTCCCTTCCTGGGCAAGCTCCTGGAGAAACTGGCCATCTCCCAGCTTAACCTCCATGCTGAATCTGTTGGTAGCCTTCATGACCATCAGTCTGGCTTCAGAGCTGCCAGAAGCACGGAAACTGCTCTCCTGAACATCCGTGAAGACTTGCTCTCCAACCTTGATTCTAACACTCCTTGTGTTCTAATTTTGCTTGATCTCTCTTCTGCCTTTGATACTGTCAACCATGCCATCCTGCTCAACCGTCTCCGTGATAACCTGGGTATCACTGGTCAGGCTCTGGCGTGGCTGACTTCTTTCCTTTCCAATCGACCCTCTCAGGTCCAACTTGGGTCCTTCCTCTCTGACGTCTTCTTCTCCACCTGTGGTGTTCCCCAGGGATCTAATCTCTCTCCCTGGCTTTTCAACCAGTACCTGTCACTCCTTGCCCACTGCATCGCCGCCCACTGCCCCAACTTTCAGTGCTATGCGGACGATACCCAGCTCATTTTCAGGCTACCCTCGGCCTCCTCCTCTCCTTCCCTCATCTCTGACTGTCTGCTATCCAGGAATGGTGTGCCGCCAATGACCTCTGCCTTAATGCCAGTAAGACTGAGATTCTACTCATTGGCACACCCACTCCCTCCTTCCCTGCAGCTCTCTGGCCGGCCTCTCTTGGCCCTCTTCCTGCTCCTACCTGCAAGGCTAAAATCCTCGGGGTCATCTTCGACTCTACACTCTCCTTCTCTCCTCACATATCTGACGTCTCTAAGAAGTCACACTACCAGCTGCACCTCCTCAGAGGTATTCTTCCCTGCCTCTCCTTCCCCCAGAAGCTCACTGTCTTCCCGAGCCCTGGTTCTCTCGAAGCAGGACTACTGTAACAGCCTCTATCTTAATCTGCCTGCCTCCACTCTCCGCTCTCTGCAACTCATCCAGAACAGAACTGCAAGACTTGTCCTTGGCCTCAAGCCCAGGGACCGTATCTCTCCAGGACTGAAATCTCTACACTGGCTCCCAGTGAATGCGAGGATTAAGTTCAAAACCCTCTGCATTATCCACAAGGCCTTCTGGGGCCTGGGGCCAAAATACCTTCAACTCTCTCTCCCTAAATATCTTCCTTCCCTAGCCCTTCGCTCATCCGTCTCCAACTCCCTCAGGGTCAGCCGCTTCTCAAAGCAACGAGCTGGGGGGTAGATATCTCTCCGCGGCAAGGGCCTCCCTCTGGAACAGCCTTCCTGCCTCCCTGAAACTTGAGGAGAACCATCTCTGGTTCCGGAAGCATCTCAAAACCTTCCTCTTTGCCTCTGCCTTCTCTGTCCCTCTCCCCTGCTAAATTCTACACCTGAAATTGCACTGAATCTGCAACTGGGCCACTCTCACCGACCTCAGTCCTGGGCCCAGCCACTCTCCACTTGCACTGCCTCCCTGGCATTGCATCCCCTGCACTGCGGGACTGTCTCTTATCCCTACAGCCCCCCCTTCCCAGCACTTGCCTGCACTTACCTTGCACTTGCCACCAGCTGGCCCTATTTATTTATTTTTATTCTACTTACTTGTACTGCACTTCTCCCTCCCCTTCCTCTTTTCCCTTCCCCTACCCCTGCACTTGCGTGGTCTGAATGATACCTGGCCTAGTAGGATCGTTGTCTGTCTTCCCCTTGTTTCCCCCCCCCCCTGCCTCGTCGCGCCTTGAAACACTTGTGTATAGGTGCGTTACAAATGCCATATCATATCATATATCCACACGCAAGATGAAAAGGAATTAAACTGAATATTTTCCATTATAGAAAAATTGATGCTTAATAGTAACTTGGCTCTTAACAGAAATAACACTGAGTTTATGATTGTGAGAAGTGCTATAGCCATAAAAAAAAACTAGATTGCAATTATGGACGGTTCAGACTCTGAACCGATACGATCACCCCTGTATCAAAAGATCTTAAGTTTTCCACTAGACCAATCATTGACCATGGAACCTCATGTCTCGAGTATAACAGCCTCCTCCCCTTACTACATTAAACTTCTGCACCATCTCAAGCCACTCATTACCCAACAATGCGCTGTGATAATCTTTTGAGCTATAATTGGCGTGAAGATAGATTACTGTGGTAGTCTACTAGTGGGTATCAACAAACATGAATTACAGACTTAAAATAACACAGAACAGAGCTGTTAGAGTGGTTCTGGGTCTCTCTAGAAGAGACCATGCTTTGATCGCCAGAAGATCCCTGCACTGGCTCCCTATTGAAGCTTGCATAACTTTTAGGTTACTGACCATAACCTTCAAGTGCAGGCTGGGGTACCATGCCCATCTATTTACGAACCTCCATCGACAAAACGACTAGTAGGGGCCTGCGGTCTGGCTGCCAAAATGTGCTCTTCCAGCCTAGATGCAGAACCACAAAGCCGAGAAGGGCTTTCTTTGCGGCTGCTCCTAAACTCGAACAATTTACCAAAAGAATTAAGACTCCTTGGGTCATTACCCATCTTTAAGAAAGCTTTAAAAACACACCTTTTTGCATAAATATGACTCCCCTCCAGTCTTATGGCACAAACTTTTTTGTTAAATGTTTTCACCATTAGCGCCTTTATGCCTGAGGGTCCACAGCACGCTTAACAAATGTTGTAAAGTTCCTCTCAAGTCCATTTGCAAAGCGGCAACCTGGAGTTCTGTACACACCTTTACAAAACACTATTGCCTGGACACTCACTCTAGGTCTGATTCTCAGGTGGGGCAAGCAGTACGAAGACATCATTTCACTACTGTTTCTTCTCACATCCCACCTCCAACACCGGGTACTGCTCACTAGTCTATGCACAGCATGGGATTCTAAGCAGATTAACAAGCATCAGAAGACATGCATTACTTCCCGCTCGGATGGAGGGAACATGGACGTCTTACTACTTCTCTCTTTCTGTACTCGCTCACAATAGTCAGAAAAAATACAATTGGAGGGACCGCGACTCATGAGGATTTCTGGGTACACTACACGTCACATTACGGATAGTGTTACAGACACGGCTATGCCGACGTCCCGTTCGATCCTCGAAAGACCAGATGCAATACTCTGCGGTTACCTCTAGATGTCGGACTATATATGCACAGCATGTGAATCTAAGCAGATATAATCATCAGAAATGCTATTACAGTAAGTAATGCATGTCTTCTTCTTTTTCCCTTAGGCTACTAAAATAAGATTAAAAAAATTGAAAAATGCCATTAATATCTTAATTCTGCTTCGTAATGTCCCAAATAATGAATTGTATGGTGAAACATTACAAAAGTAACATCCGTCTCCCACAGTTGTTGTACTATTCACTGGTGACAACCTCTGGAAAGCACAAATTGTCCTTTGTTTTTAAGCGGTCTAAAACGGGCCTCCCGGTTTCAGTGGTGTGATAGATATACCACTTTCTTCAGGGGCACAGCACTCATTCGGTGCTGTCACAAAAAGACAAATTGAGTGTGGACTCTACACTGCACCTGTACCATAGAGCGAGGTAGGGAAGGATGGGGGGGGATGAAGGCGAGGAAGGCAGGAAAACACTGTGATTGTTCAATATTTCTTATCCTGTGTATCTGCTTATGAATATGTTTACACATTGCCCCTTTGCGGTTAAAATCCACTTCTTCCTCCTTGGGTGTCCAGCCAAACCAAGAAGGACGAAAAATAATTATGAATTTTTTCTCAAAAGTGCCGATATAATCTTAACGTCCTGTTGGAAACTGTAAGGGTGCACAACGTTTCTCTTTTAGGTTCATTGCATGATAGAAGGCTACTTTAATTCAAGCTTTTATATTCTTACCATAGCAGTATATCTAAGAGGGCTGACAAAATGTGAAGCCACTCCTGTCCGGGTTTCCCAGTATCTCGAATACGAGAATATACATATATATACATATACAATATATCTAAGAATGCAACCGGGACTTGCCTAGTTGGCATCCTATGGCCAGCACCCTTCTGTGAAAAGCAGCTTCGCAAGGTATCAGCTGCGATCGTCTGTACCTCTGTTATCGGGTGCTTTCACAGAGCGGTACTGCATATGTGCGACTAGTATTCAAAAGACTCAGTTGCGAGAACCAACAAAACCTTATGTGTAGCTAGTTGTATGTGTATAGACTTGCATTGCAGTACAATTGAATTTGTTTGTTTGCTTACTTAAGCGTTACTCCAGCGCTGTTCTCTTTCTGCATCCCACATTGGTGCGGGCCGATTTTATTAAATATATTGCAGGTATTCGACCATGCGCACATGGCTACAGTTTATCCTGCTCATATTGGCCCTCGGTGCATGCTATTATTTGCTGCAGCTTCTGCCAGATTGGATTCTCACGGGTGTGATCTCCTGAGGCAGCATGGTAAAGCGAGTGCCAGGGATGCTCTTTTGTCAGTCAACTTATTAATGGATCAAGTTATTTTCTATTCTATTGATAACAGTACTGTATATCATCCCCTGGCTGGCAGCTGATGAATTGCAGAGTGTCATGCCAGATTCACGGCCAACCTCGTGGTCTAAGTTCATCATATCACTTGAAGTGATCTGACATTTTATGGGACACCTGTCCTCTGTAGTCAATATTGGACGTTATATCGGCACCCAGGTCTCCAAGAGTAGCTAATGTCTGCCAACTGGTGCGCTCATTGAGGCCAACCTTGTCTGTCCTCAAGCAGAAAATCCAAAGCTGTTCTCTCCTAAATAGGAGGTTATGTAAGTTACCACCTCTACGTGGTACCATAATTTTTTCCAGCATTGTCCACGTAAAGTCGGTTGCTTATTGTCCCATAAACCTTTGGTCGAATAATTATGACATTTTCAGTCACCCTATCCATCCCTTATTTCGACGGCTGTTAGACCTCCCGCGAGACCTTCAGAACTCGATGGACGGTGATCCAGTCGGTGCTGCCGACCTCGTGCCTTCCGCTGGCCTATACAGTAGGGAGAGTGGGGTCGGGGTGGACGTTTCTATACAAACTGAGAAGGCCTTTCCCTTTCCTTCCTCTTTCCCTTTTGCTCTTCATCACTCCACCCATCCTCAGCTATGGAGAGGACTCCATTTAGGTTTTGCCCTATATGTAAGAGCAAATTCCCTTGGAAAGATGAGCACAGATTGTGTAACCAGTGCTTGTCCCTTGATCACAAGGAAGGATGCACGGCTTGTAAGCTCCTCCGTCCTATTAAAGGAGCGTAAAGTCAAGCGGTGGGCAGCCTACAGTATGACAAAGGCCAAATGTTCCCCCGCTGCTGCAGCCACCATATGTGACGATGGCGAGAGTGATGCTCACACCTCTGAACCGGAGGTTGTTGACCTTTCGACAGAATGCTCGCGTTCTGCATAGTCTGCCCCCGGCCCCGCTAGGCACGGCTTAGGCACTGCTATGGGGAAGTCGCACCCAGGCGACAAAGCCGAAACGTGTATACAGCATAAAGAGCACAACCCCAAGTCAATCTTCAGCCAAGTTGAAGAAAACTTCAGCGCCAACGGGTACACAGGAAGCTCCTGCGGCACCCGCCGAGCATAAGGATCGGCAGCCCTCCCTGCAGCCGCATATGCGCCTAGCGACCGGGCCATCGAAAACAAAGGGCGCTACCACATATCTATCAGGTTCCGTCAAGACGCATCGCAAGAAAGCATCCGGCGATGACAGGGTTCCGGTTCCGCCGAAGAAGGTGGTCGCAGAAGACCAGGACCAGGCCCAGGCACCGCTGAAGAAGGCAGTCGCGGAGGACAAAGCCATGGCACCGCCGAAGATGATGACCTCGCAATCGTAGGCTGAAGCTATGTGCCTCCCGATCGCGGAGGACGTTGCCGTCAGCTTATCTAGGATTGTTGCCGCCGATTCTCAGAAGCGGCAGCCCGGGGATGCTCCGAGGCCTACGGAAAAGGCCAAGGATCCGCTGAGGTCCAGGGATGGCCTAAGGGGGGGGTACCGGAACCCACCCATAAGTCGAAAGAGAAGCACAGAGACGTCTCACCTCTGTCGGTACCTCACGAGGAGCTCTCTGAGGGCGAAGGTCTGTTCTCGACGATGAGACAAAAATCTCGACTCTGTTCGACGGATGAACGCGTTCAAGACCCTTTTCCACCTCTAGACCATTCTAGGTCCTCGGTTTGGACTAGAGAAAACTTTGAGAATTGCATGGAAAGGCTGGACAGGTTTGTTTCCCATTCAGAACAACCCACATCAAGGAGGCCAAGGGATGAGCCCTCTGGACCCCAAAGCAAAATTTCCAAGGCTTTTTGACCCCTCTTTAGAAGAGGATATATACAACTAGGACCTAACTGGGGATGACATTCTTGTTAACACTCAGGATGAGGAATTCATCAACCCTGAGGACAAGCAGTATCCCAAAGAGGGATGGGAGGAGATCCCAGATGTGGGTGACCCTCAACCATGGCAGTTGGCGGATCCTAAAGATTCTGATGCCTTGTCTCTGGATTCTCTCCAGTTCACCCCGACTAGGCAACAACCCTCGCCAGTGGATGATCAATTGACTTTTGACGTAATGTTGCCTAGAGCAGCAGATCACTTGAAAATTGCTGAAGCAGTCGCTGAAGCGGAAGTCGTGGAGGACATCCTCCAGGAGAAACTCCCAGCCAGGCTATTTCTCTCCTCAGTTCAATTAAACATCTGGCGCCCTCCTTATCGACACGTCTCTCACAAGAGGTGTCAACCCATGAATAGAAAATCTTTCGTCCTTCTCCATCAGACCCTCTGTATATCGGGTCATTCCACCCCAGACTCCCTGGTGGTGACGACTACACGAAAGAGGCCAGGGGGTCCCTTTGTCAACCGGCAAAGCACACCCTGATCAGGAACGACTCTACGCCCTTGGGGGAAAAAGATCACGGTCGCAGCAGCGTTCTCAACGCGCATTGCCAAAAACACCACCTTGTTGGCCATCTACGCCGATGCCCAGTGGGCCTTACTACAGGAAGGCATACAGGAGGTTCCCGAACCCCCTACGTACTTGTCTCCTCACCACTGTCACTGAGGGCAGACAGGTGAACCAAAGCATTCTTAAGAATACTTTGGATTCTACAGAAACGGCTAGTCAATCCCTGGCTCAGGGCACACTCCTGAAGACATGCGTGGCTACGGAACTCTGGATTCAAGCCAGAGATACAATCGTCACTGATGAAACCCTTGGAAGAATCCAACCTGTTTGGGAAGGCGGTCGATGGGGCCCTTGAGACTGCAAAAAAGGAGCATGACACCCTAAAAACACTGGACCAAATTACACAAAGACCCTCTGCAAGGCGAGGATCTCGGTCCAAACTGATTTTTCGTGGCCAACGCTTCCCTCAACAACAATATCCCTCGGGGAAACAATTGTAATTCTACACAGGGAAATAGCGGATACACCTCCCCGTACCCCCAAAGGGGTCAGCGTCATGGCAAAGGGAGAGGCCGAAACTCTACTCCCAGAGGCTCCGCGGCCTCCGGTTTGAAATGACCCGAAGATTCGGGTCCCCTCCCATGCCTCCCGGGTTGGGGGCCGGCTAACGTCGTTTCTTCAGGCATGGGAGGGAATAACTACAGACCAGTATAGAGTTCAACCGGTCCCCAACATTCAGACCTCCACAAGCAAGACGACGGACACCAGACCATCTTTGCATTCTTCATCAGGAAGTCGAGACACTACAGGAGAAAGGAGCCATAGAAATCGTATCTCTGTCACAGGTAAAAGAAGGTATTTATTCATGTACTTCCTTGTAACCAAAAAGGATCTAACCATGCATCCTGTTCTGTTTTAGATCTGCGACCAGAGAACAAATTTTAAAGCCACAAAAGTTCTGCACGGTCACTCAGCAGTGGAATTACTTCCTGCAATCACAGGGAGAGTACATGGCAACACTGGATATGAAAGATGTAAACTTTCATATTTCAATGTTGCCAGTGCACAGAAAATACCTCATATTTATGATACGAGACGAGCATTATCCGTTCAACGTACTACCCTTCGGAATAGCATCTGCACCAAGGGTATTTACAAAATTACTAGCGGTGGCAGCAGCACATCTGCGCAGGCAATCCATCCCTGTCCATCCTTACCTCGACGACTGGCTCATAACAGAGGACTCTTACGAAAGATGAATGTCAAATACCAAAAAGACGATAGATCTTTTATTCAGTCTGGGATTCTCTATCAACGAGAAAATCCAGCCTAGGCCCCAGTCTGTTCAAATTAGAGCCCCAAGGAACTGTTTGACCTAAGGACGGCCTCGTCTTCCCCTCCAACGAGAGGGTTCAAAACATGTTTCAGATCCCTCAGTATGTAGCCTGTCGAGAGGTGACTGTACGAAAGGCTATGCGACTGCTAGGAATGATGGCGTCATGTATCTACTTGGTTCCTCGCGCGCCTGCGCATGCGCCCAATGCAAGAGTGGCTCAACAGCCAGTGGTGTCAGGCCAGCGGACGGGGGACGTTCTAGTGGTCGTCTCGCCGGCCCTCGTTCTTTCGCTGCAATGGTGGTCGAGGGACAACCTCTTTAAGGGGAAATCCTTCACCACCCCTGCAGTGGAAGCCACTCTCACTATAGACTTGTCTCTCACAGGGTGGGAACTCCCCTGCTTCAACAAACGGCGCACAGAGTTTGGCCATCAGACATAGCATCCAACCACATAAACCTGTTGGAACTGCTGGCAGTGTTCAAAGCCCTGAAAGCTTTCCAGACGCAACTGCAGGGGAAGACGATCCAGATAATCACAGACAGCAGCACGGCCATTTGCTATCTGAACAAACAAGGGGGCACTCCTTCTCCAGGGCTGTCCAAGCTGTCCCGGAACATTTGGAAGTGGGCTCTCAAACGCAACATGTTCCTGTTATGACAAGATGTTCCAGGGGTAGACGTACTCCGCAGAGACTTTCCGTTGCCCAGGGAGTACGAATGACGATTACATGGAGACACCGACTCCGTTTTCGCAGAATGGGGCTTCCCAGAGATAGATCTGTTCGCAACTCTGGAGAACGCTCAATGCCAAGATTACACCTCCCGGTACCCCCAGAGCCGTTCCAAGGGGAACAGACTCTGGATAACTTGGTCAGGGAAATTAGTCTACGCTACCCCCCCCACCCCACCCCCGACTCCCCTCCTCAACAAGATCGTGCACAAGATGCACCAGGAACCAGTCGCGATGATACTGGTGGCCCCAATGTTGGCGCGCCAACTCTGGTTCGCTCATCTGATGGAGATGTCCCTGTGTCCTCCAGTCAAACTGCCTTGCCCGTACATTATGTTGTCGCAAAACAGAGGGGAGATGCTTCACCCATGCTCGCAGACATTGAACTTAGCGGCCTGGCTCCTGAGGTCTTAGAGTTTGGACATCTGCAACTCCCTCAGATGTATAGACTTTCTCAGGGAGGCAAGAAAACCGAACATCAGATACTGCTATTCCAGTAAATGGTAACGGTTTGTTATCTGGGGCAACTCAAAGAGAATTAACCCGATTAACTGCTATCCCACACCCATTGTTTTATACCCAACTCATTTACTTGACTCAGGCCTGGTCTTTAACTCCATAAAGGTGCACCTAGCTGCGCTTTCAGCCTACACTACATCACAACAGAAGGTGTCTTGGTGGAAGATACCAGTTATTAAAGCTTTCATGGAGGGAGTGAAGAGAATTCAACCTCCCATTTCTAACCCAGCTCCCGGATGGGACCTAAACGGGATGTTGCCTTGTGCATGGGCTCGAAAGGAGCCCCCCATAAGCGTAGTCAAGTCTTAAAGATCTCACCTATAAGTCTGCTTTTTGATAGCTATTACCTCCATTAGGAGGGTAAGTGAACTACAAGCGCTCTCGATCCTAGAAGGTGGTTCTGCGCAATCACCCTAGGTTTGCGCCTAAATTCATTTCTGATGCTTCTGAATCTGCTTAAAATCACATACTGTGCATATGGTCCGACATCCAGTGGTAACCGCGGAGTATTGCATCCGGTCTTTCGGGGACCGAAAGGGGACGTCGGCATAGGCGTGTCTGTAACACAATCCCTATTGTGACGTGTAGTGTACCCAAAATCCCTCACGCGCCGTGGTCCCTCAGATAGTTTTTTTCCCCCCATATAACTGGTCGCCCTATAGCAGAGCTCTTACATAAGAGACATTGTTTATCTTATACCGACTTGTCGGTTATTCCCGGTTAAATCACTTCGGTCACAAGAACAACTTCGGCAAAGACTGCGGGGGATTTGTCTACGGCGGTGGATTTCGGTGCCTAAGATCCGGCGGCCGGAGCTTCTACGTGGTCTGGCCTTCTGGCTGACCTTTACATTAGGGAGAGTGGGGTCGGGGTGGCCATATTTTCAGTGTCTTTCCTCTTTCCCCCTCTTTACCCTTTAGGTCTGGTCATCTTCCCCTTTTGCTATGGAAATGACTCCTTTTAGGTTCTGCCCCAAGTGTAGGGTCAGATATCCTTGGATGGATGAACACAGGACGTGCAACGCTTGTCTCCCCTTAGATCACAACGAGAAGCGGTTTGCGGCTTGTAAACTCCTAAGGCCTAAGACCCGTAAGGAGCGCCGTGTAAATCGGTGGGCCGCGTACGCTATGTCACAGGTGGAATTCCCCCCCCCACCGCCACACACGCCGAAAGTGACGGGGGGGACCTCCGATGACCACACATCCGTTGCGGATGTGATGGATCTCGAGGCGGACACTTCTAGGTCCGCCACGCCCATCCAGGACCCTTTAATGCCTGACTCTGGTCTCGCTTCAGGAACACCCGGCGACAGGGGCGTACAACCGCATTTCACTAAGCACACAACCCCTACACCTATTTCGACGGGTATGTGTTACGCTCACCTGGTCTCTGCAGAGGCATTGGGGCACAGTTGCAGCCCTCCCTGAACTTGAATCACTCCTTTCAAGGCCTCTTCCTCAGTAGAAAAGCTGGGAGTGGTGGTATGTGGTGATACTGCTCCTGTGAATTATGGAAGATAAGCTCTCCATCCTGCTACTTCTGTCAGGTCGAATGGGATCTAGTTCCTTCACTGATTGCTGATGAGGATTAGTCCACTCCAGCTGCGACTATGCTTCTCCTCATGATTGGTAAGTCTTTCTTGAGCTCTTGTGATGCTGTTCGTTCTGTTCAATGTCTTTATATGTTGCTCCTATTTATGCCTGCAATAATGTCTCTCCTGTTTTCTTCCCTTAGATGGAAATGCGGCCTCAATGCAGCTTTGAGACGCGGCCGGATGGAAGATGGCTGCTACCACAATATTCGACAGCAGGTAAGTGATGGTTTAAGGAAAAGTGCAAAGTGTGGCGAAGCGCAACCTTAAACTGACTGTTTTTTCGATGGCTAACCTTGTCTTCTGTTTTTCCTTGCAGGTGCTGCTGTCGACGATGGAGTGTGTCGTGCTGCGGTGCCAATATGAAGATTTTGGCGTTCCGGAAAGGGTAAAAATTAATACTTGGTTCACCAAAGAGATGGTACAGGTAAGAACAGCTTCCCCCAGTTGGTAAATATGCTGGCAGGAAGCAGTATGTCCAGGAAGCAGGATCTTCAAAGGTAAGTCTGACCTCAGGCGACGGTGAGCGTTACGCTGCTTGCAAGTGCAGAATAACGCGAAGCATCTGTCTTGAGGATCGGGGCAGCTTATATAGCTGAGATCATAGGCACGCCCGTTGGGGCTGGCTCAGCAGCCACACCCTGCCACTCCTAGAGTGAGCATGTGCAAAGGCAATCCATTAGCAGCCACACCCAAGAATACACTTGGGGCTGCTTAATGGATGGAATGTTCAAGGTGAATGCATCCTGCTTAATGGATGGAATGTTCAAGGTTAATGCATCTGAAGTGCAATGTCCATAATAAAAGCTTTTTGGTGTTAAAAGGATGTTCTTGTTTACCTTTGTTCGTGGCGCCTAAGGCGCCAGGACAGTGTCCACCCAGGTCTCCGGTGCATGTGACCCCTGCATGCCTGTGCCCCTGACTTTGTGACCATGACAGTACGTCGAAGGTGAAAGCACCAACTGTGCTGTCGAAGATTTTGGCGGATTCCTCGGATCATACAGATCCAAAGCCTTCCCTGCTTCCGCAGCAGCGTCTTGCGACTGGGCATTCAAAAACAATTGAGGGCACTACCCCTAAATCAGGTTTACACGCCGAAGCGCGGAAATCTCACGTTACATCGGACCCGAAGGCCGTGGTAGGCCCAAAAATCACGACTAGGCCCCAAGTCGAAAAACCAACCGCTTGGCCCTCTAACGCTGCAAAAGGCAACAAACCTACTGATGGACCATCGTCGATAATCGAAGATCGCATCGAGAGAATTACTTTGGCGGTTGGCCTTATTCCTGTTCCGCTGAAAAACATGGGGCAGGCCGAGGACAAATCTTTGGATACGCCATGGTGCCCCAATTCTCACGATACCCATGAGGACAGTCAAGAGTCTCTTTCCAACACCCTGAGAGACAATTTTCAGCACCGTAGAGCGGAAGACGACACTTTTCCACCCGTAGGCCCTTCTGGGTCCTCTAAATGGACAAGGGAAAAGTTTGAAGGGTGTATGGGCTGTCTGGAAAGAATTCAGTTTTTCTGAACATCTTTCCCCAAAAAGGTCTCGTGGTGAGCCTAATCTTCAATCTACTTCACATTACCAAGAAGATCAGCCTTCTGTCGCCGTCCAACATGAAGACATCGTCCAGATGGACACTTATAGAGACATTTACAATGAAGATGAAAAACCTTCCTTTCTACAGAATTACGAAAGGAACAGGCGTATGCCACAGACAATTGGGAAGAAACCCAGCAAGAGGGAACTGACCCATGGACGCTTCCCCATCAAGATCAGGACACTGATGTATTGTGCCTGGATTCCCCTGCGTCCAACCCGGCTCGCCAGGCCTCGCCCGTAGACGACCAGATGGCCTTCAATTCCATGTTAAAGAAGGCAGCTGAGCATTTTCAAATCTCTACTCAAGAGGCAGTGCCTGAGCAGGACTTTGTAGAGGATATTCTTAAGGAGAAACCTACCTCTAGCCAGACCATTCCCCTCCTTAATTCCATCAAGAGAAGATTGGCTACCTCCCTGGTATCACCAGCTCAAACCCGGGCAGTGAACCCAGGAGTTGAAAAGTTATAGCTTCTTCGGACCCACAATACATTAAAGGACACACCACCCCTGATTCTTTGGTAGTGACTACCACCCGAAAAAGGGCAGGAGTAGCCCTTGCCACGGGGGAGGCACCTCCGGATAGGGAATCAAAGAGGCTGTATGCCTTAGGCATGCGAGTCACCTCGGCTGCTGCATATACCACAAGTATAGCAAATACTACGCTGCTGGCGAGTTATGCTGACGCTCAGTGGAACCTACTTCAGGAAGGCCTCCAGGAGGTCCCAGAACCCGTTAAGTCCAAGCTTCTTTTTATTGTGGCCGAAAGAAGGCAGGCTTACCAGAATGTGATAAAGAACACACGGCTGAAACAGCAGGCAGGTCTCCAGCCCAAGGGACCCTACTCAAAAGCCACGCTTGGCTGCGCACCTCAGGGTTTAAGCCCAAAACCCAGGCCTTGCTTATCAATAAACAATCGAAGAAGCTAACCTCTTCGGAAAGGCGGTCGATGAGGCCTTAAACAGCCAAAAAAGAGCATGAGACTCTTAAGTCTCTGCAACAATTAACTCAAAGGCCTCTCCCCCCGCAACCCCCCCAACCCCTGAGAGGAAATAACTCTCAGCGGTCCTTTCGAGGGCAGTCCCATGCAAGTCAGAACAACTATGGCACGGGGAACTTCAATACCGGACAAACATCAGGAAGCCCTGCATACCCTATAAGTGGTCAGCGACCCGGCAAAGCCAGAGGTAGAGGCCCCAATCCTAGAGGAACCGCAGCCTCCGGTCAGAAATGATCATTTGATCCAGGTCCCCTCCCATGTCACCCAAGTCGGGGGGCGCTTAAGATCTTTCCTCACGGCATGGGAGGGGATAACTTCAGACCAGTGGGTTACTAAGCTCTTTCAAGTAACAGCGCCTCAATGCCCATGGGTTACTTGCGCGCTATATAAATTTAAATAAATAAAGATGGTTGCCCACGGATACTGCGTGGAATTTGCTTGACCTCCACAATTCAGTCCACCGAGCTCACGGCACCTTTCACAGGACCATCTGGAGATCCTGAATCAAGAGGTGGAAGCGCTGCTGGGAAAGGACGCCATAGAAGCCGTCCCTATTCTTCAGGTAAACTAGGGTATTTATTCAGTGTACTTCCTTGTACCCAAAAAGGACCTCGCCATCAGCCCTGTTCTAGATCTGCACCCAGCGAACAAGTTCATAAAACCTCAGAAGTTTCACATGTTAACGCTACAGGAGGTGATCCCACTGTTGAAACGGGGATTACATGGCAATATTGGACATGAAAGATGCATACTTTCATATTTCAATGTTGCCAGCACACAGAAATTATCTAAGGTTCATGATGGAAGACAGGCATTACCAATTCAAGTAACTCCCTTCGGCATTTCCTTGGCGCCAAGGGCGTTTACGAAGGTCCTGGCAGTAGCTGCAGCACCTGTGCAGGTTATCCGTCCCAGCTTACCCTTCCCTCAATGACTGCCTCATAACAGGGATTCGTACAACACATGTTTTTTGAACACCCAAAAAACCGTAGACCTTCTCTTCAGTCTGGGATTCTCGATCAACAAGAAATCCAGTCTAGTCCCCAGTCAAGCAAAACAATTTCTGGGAGCTCTAATCCGGACGAAAGTCTACCTAGTCTTCCCCTCCCACGAGAGGGTTCAGAACATACTTTTCCAGATCCCTCAATATGTAGCCAGTTGGGAGGTGACGGCACGCAAAGCCATGCGCTTGCTAGGAATGATGGCATTGTGCATATACTTGGTTCCCCACGCGTGGCTGCGCCCCATGCAAGAGTGGCTCAACAGCCAGTGGTGTCAGGCCAGCTGACAATGGGAAGATCTGGTAGTTGTCTCGCCAGCCCCCGTTCTCTCTGCAGTGGTGGTCAAGAGAAAACCTCTTGAGGGGGAAAACCTTCACCACGCCTGCAGTGGAAGCCACTCTCACGACACTCATCCCTCACGGGGTGGGGGGGGGGAAATCACCTGCTTCTGCAGACAGCACATGGAGTGTGGCCCCCTCAAGTAGCGGCCAACCGTATATATTTACGGGAGCTATTAGCGGTGTTCAAGGCATTAAATGCCTTTCAGATGCAACTACAAGGGAAGACAGTGCTGATTCTAACAGACAGCCCTACAGCCATGTATTACCTGAACAAACGGGGGCGGCACTCACTCTCCAGGGCTATCCCAAAACATTTGCATATGGGCTCTCAGACACCAGATGTTTCTTTTATCCCAACATGTTCCAGGAGAACTCAATCTTCTGGCAGACTTGCTCAGCAGAGATTTTCCTCTGCCTGAAGAATACGAATGGCTTCTGCACAAAGCCATCGTGTACAACGTCTTCGCAGAATGGGGCTTCCCAGATATTGACCTGTTCGCAACTCAGGAGAACGCCCAATGTCAAGACTGTCTGACTCCACTTCTCAACAAGATAGTGCACAAGATGCACCAGGAACCAGTTACCATGATACTGGTGCCCCCCATGTGGGCCCGCCAACCCTGGTTCGCTCATCTGATGGAAATGTCCCTCTCCCCACCAGTAAAATTGCCTTGCCCATACAACATGTCTCAGGACAGGGGGGGAGACCCTACACCCATGCTCACAAACTCTGAAGTTAGCAGCCTGGCTCCTGAGATCATAGAGTTGGGACACCTACAGCTCCCTCAGAGGTGCATGGACATACTCGCGGAAGCTAAAAAACCTAACGCACATTATTGCTATGCCTGCAAATGGAAACGTTTTGTCATCTGGTGTAATTCCAAGGGCATCAATCACATGGATTGCTCAACCACACACATTGTGCTGTACCTTACCCATCTGTTAGAGGTCTTCAATTCCCTAAAGGTTCATCTGGCTGTGCTCTCAGCCTACACCACATCACAACAAAAGGTGTTGTGGTAGAAGATACCGGTGATCAAGGCCTTTATCGAAGGGGTTTAGAGGATTTATCCTCCCATTTCTCACCCAGCTCCTGGGTGGGACCTAAATGTGGTTTTGACCAGGCTCATGGGAGCTCCTTTTGAGCCAATGCATAAAGCAAGTCTAAAAGACTGGACTTAAACGGCCTTCCTAGTGGCTATCACTTCTATTAGAAGGTTTAGCCAACTACAGGCTCTTTCTGTTCTAGACACCGTTTTTAAAGTCCACAGGGATAAGGTAGTTCTGCGCACTCACCCCAGATTTGTGCCTAAATTTATCTCGAAGTTCCATGTGAACCAATCGATTGAACTACCTACTTTTTTTCAGAATTCCACTAGCATGGCCGAAAGAAGCCTACACACACTAGATGTACGCAGGGCTGTCATGTTCTATCCAGTAAGCACTAATTCACTGTGGAAAACAAACCAATTTTTCGTTTCAGTGGCACCTGGTAGAGAAGTGGATCCGGTCTCTAAATCAGCTGTCTCAAGGTGGATTTTCAAATGCATCACACTGTTACTCTTGCTAAGAGAACTGCCCTTCAAGCCTAGAGCACATTCTACTCTAGGCACTGCGGCATCCATAGCATTAATTGCAAATGTTCCCCTTGAGTCCATTTGCAAAGTGACAACCTGGAGTTCTGTACACACCTATACAAAACACTATTGCCTAGACACTCATTCTAGGTCTGATTCTCGGGTGGGACAAGCAGTACTAAGACATAGTTTCTCTACTTTTCCTTCTCACAACCCACCTCCACCTCCGGGTACTGCTCGCTAGTCTATGCACAGCATGTGATTCTAAGCAGATTAACAAGCATCAGAAGACGTGCATTACTTACAGTAATATTTCTGATGATTGTATCTGCTTAGATTCACATGCACCCTCTCTACCTCCACGCTCTGGGTGGAAGGAACATAGACATCTTACTACTTCTCTCTTCATGTACTACCTCACAATAGCCTTGGGCTCCCTCATGGCAGAAACAATACAATCGGGGGTCCCCCCCCCTCGCGGGAGGGATTTTGGGTACACTACACGTCACGATAGGGATAGTGTTACAGACGCGCCTATGCCGATGTCCCGTTTGGGTCCCCGAAAGACAAGATGCAATACTCTGCGGTTACCACTGGATGTCAGACCATATGCACAGCATGTGAATCTAAGCGGATGCAACTGTCAGAAATGCTATTACGGTAAGTAATGCATGTCATTACTTTGCTGCTATTGCAGTTTGTCTGGGTCTTTTGTTTCCACAGGTATTTCCACCCGATATCTATCGCTGTAGATCTCATTGTGGTGGGACATGCAATGCATTGGCCACATGGAGTATGTCCTACCGGTGTTCATTATTTCCATAAAGTATTCAATACTTGTTCATTGGGCTCTTTGTATGTCTGTATCAGGGAGTCACGCAGGTTGCGTCTCCTTTTTATCGCAAATCTGTGAGTTTCCATTTGGTAATGTCCTACATTCAATATAGACCATAACTTTAGTACTTCCTTCTTGATTTTATTGACCAGTGGAGAGTAACTGAATACTGCTGTGATGTCGCCATTCCCAGTTCTTCTGCCATGTTGCTCCAGCGTCGTCTCTCTTGGAATGTTTTTGGCTCTCTTCTTGGCTTGTCTAAGGACCCGTTTCAGATAGCCTCAGCTCAGTAATTTGTCTGCCAAATTGCTCGATTGTTTTTCAGAGGTTGTTCCTCAGACTCAGTGGATGATGGCTGATGAAAAGCAGTAAGGAGTTACGGTCTGTTGGTTTATTAAATACCATACTTGTTAGACTGCCTTCTTTGGTTTTTAAACATGGATCCAAGAAGCAGATACCATCTCTGCTATGGGTGTCGCTAAATGGCAGGAATCTGTTGTGTTGAGTTTTTCCTTGTTTCCATTGAAAATCATCAGTATGTCGTCGATGAACCTAGACTATAGATTAAACTTTTCAGTGAAAGGATTGTCACTGTAAGTGGTCTGAGCTTCAAAACCTACCACATACAAATTTGCCAGACTCTGGGCAGATGTGCCCCCCATCGCATTCCCAGATATTTGTTCATAGAACTCGTTTTCATAAATGAAGTAGTTTTTCGTGAGGGCAATTTCTGCTAGTTGCATAATCAAGGACATTGGTGTCATTACAGGCGAGTCTCTGTTCCTTAGTGCTTCAGGATTGAACTGCTGATCTTTAATTAGGCACAGAACAGCTGTCTTATCTTTTAGATATGAACGCATTTTCATGATCTCCGGTTTTAAAAAGTCAACCAATTGTGGTAAAGGTTCAAGTATCGATCCTATCCCAGACGCACTCAATCTTCCTGTCGGTGGGTTTTTACTTTATATTCTTAGGCAAGGCATAAAAAAGCTGGCCACTTAGGTGTAGTTGTAATGAGGAATTCACTTTCTCTCTTGCTGATATGGCCTTTGGCCAATGCTTCCTCAATAATGGGGCTGATAAGCTGGTATGTTTTCCGTGGGATAACTGTCCAAGCACCTATAGCTCTTCGTTCTCTCGGGTCTGTCAGTCACCATTTTCTTACACTTGGAGGAGTCCATTATCACTGTCACACCACCTTTATCTGCTTTTTTTTATCTCAATATCAGCATTATTAGCTACAGTTTTTAAAGTCACTTGGTCTTTTTTGGAGAAGTTGTTAAAACTTGGTGATGGACTCTGCTCCAATTCGTCCGACTTTTTTAACGGGGCTTTTTCAAAGGTTGATTCTGGAGTGATGCTGTTAGGCGGTGGGTAGAATGTAGATTTACTCCTTAGACTGGTAGCGCCTATGTCCTTTATTGGCGTCTTATCTTCAAAGAATTGTTTTAGTCTGATTTTTCTTACCAATTTCGCTGTTTCGATTCGAGTTTGGAACAGCTCACGTTCTGCCGTTGGTATAAAGGAGAGGCCTTTTTCGAGGATACAATGTTTTTACAGGCTTAATGTGGTTTCTGAAAAGTTTACCACAAGGGACACGGGATTATGGCATCTAAGTTGTCTAGTTGGTACTGTATTCAGGTGATGTCACGATCCTCGCCCAAAACCCCCTCTAGCAAACCCATTGGCCAGGTGGAGTCAGGACTCGGGCCTCTGGAGCCTGACATCCTCTTCAAAAGCCCTCATGGGGCCAGTCCTGGCGCCTATGGCGCCAGGCTCATACACCATGAAAAACAATGTGCTTGGGAACTACTTTATTGTATTGTCAGCCAACACAGAGGCATCCACATAGCTTGGTTCCAAGAACCAAGCTATGCGGTCTAGTATTTTGGGTGTGGTAGCCTAGGGACTAATTTACCTGGACTATTTTGTTGGGGCTATTTAAACCACACCCAACCAAGACAACACGCTTCATGTTACTTTGCAGCTTGCAACGTGACACTCGGTGTCCAGCTATTCCTTCGAACCTTGGAGAAGCAGAACCTGCAAGGAGACAAAAGGAACATCATTAGCAGCAGCATCTTACGTGGAGTCTTCATCTTTAAACACTCGCAGCTACTGAGAACAGCTTCCTCGAATCTGCACGCCTCCCGGACAGAACGACATGAAAGAGGAAGATAGAGGCAACATTAAAGAAAGCAGTAGAGACAATTACAAATTACGAACTGCTCAAAAGGCTTACCTGGCTGGTCGCCTTTCGGCTGCCACCCCTCCAGACATTCCACTCGCGGTGAAGAACACGCGACCTACAAGGAAGGAAAACACGTTAGCAAAGGCAAGACTTCGCAGCGCTGCGCATGGCGCTTACTTACCGCATCATAGCGCTCTTAATGCGCCATCATTTACCAGCGGGGCTCAACCATGCCAGTTCGCCACCCTGAAGCTCCGCTTACCTAAGGGAGAAAAGAGTCATTTTAATCAAAGAAAGGCATGCAGGATAGCAGCAAAACTAAAGAACAGCAATAAGACCTACCTGAACAATATCAAACGGGCCGGCGTCAGTGAAGTAACTGGACCGCACTCGCCCATGAAAGACAACGTGCCCCTGCAAAGGCAGGATGGAGAGCACGCCTAATTCTACTACAAAGTGAGAAGAGGGCGCCAGAGGCACTGAAATCATACGGGGTAGAGGGAGGATACTTACCCCAGTCGGTCAGTTTTGAACAGTCTCCTGTATTTTCAGGCAGAACCTTCCCCGCAGACCACACCAGTGCAAAGCTGAGAAGCATACCAGCGAGTAACCCGGCTGGGTGGCGTTCCTGTGGATACCAGGTGAGCGTAACAAGTGATTGCTCATCAGTGGCGCACTGTCCATGGGTCATTTCCATCTTCACTTCTAGAAGGTGTTAAGGTGGTGGGGATTCCATCCTCTTCCTCTGCTCCGTGTGATTCGGGGCAATGCACTTTACTGTGTCTTGAAGGAGAGGCATTTGTCGATGTGGAACCTGAAGGACTTGTTGCAGGAGGTGGGCTTGGGTGTCAACCCCACAGGTTCATGGTTGATGGCCAGGTCTGTATTTCTTGGTGTTTCGGTGTTGGCGAGGAGTAGGAATTCGGTCTTGGAGGGGTGAGCTTCAAGTATGCACTGGACATCCAAGACTGGATCAGTGAGAGGCAGGTTGTGAGCCTGTGGATGCCCTTGGCGGTGTTGATCTTGAGGTATAGCATTGTGTCGGAGGATTGGTGGATGCTGTGTGTGGCTAGAAGGGCTCCCAGCGGCTCCATGTAGATCATGAAGATCATTGGTGAGAGGATGGAACCCTGCAGGACTTCACAGGTGACGGCTAGTTTTGTCGATCTAGAGGAGTCCATCTGCACTAACTGCTGGCGGTTGGCGAGGTAGGGCTTGAACCAGCATAGGACAAGGTCGTTGATCCCCATTGGCAGATATAGGGTGTCCGTGAGCGCCTGGTGATTTACTGTGTCTAAAGCAGCTCAGCAGTCGAGTAGAACCAGTACACAGGGGTGGCCATCAAGGATGTGGGGGGGCCTCTTCGACCACCTGTATGGTTGCTGAAAGACCTGTTATGGTCTCTGTGCTGACAGAAATGGCCAGGTTTTTCAGGCAGGGCAAATAATATTGGCTATCAAAGGGGATTGCTCTGATGGAAAAATGTGGGTTGAGAGATTTAGTTTAGTTAGGAATACTGTCAAAAGGGCAATGAAAAAGTTTGATTATAACGTGTGCCAAAAAAGAAAACTGGGAAAATACCCAGCAGCGTATGTCACAGCTTTAGTTTCTGAAATTTACAGGGAGTTATGTTCTGAGATGACCCCCGCAAAACTTTATTATACAGTTAAAATGCCACGAATGCAGGAGAGTAATGTTAATGATTAGGTTAAATGTTTTACCGGTACGTACTAGAACCCCATGGCTGGGATTATCTAGGAAATGCCCATGTGGGTTGGGGTTAGATGTAAATCTAGAACATATTCTATTCATATGTAAATTCAACATGGTGTTCTGAAGATGGCCACGCCTATTAAAGTAATATTAGAAGCTGTTCAGAGGCCATATTTTTATGATGCAGTCTACAGATGACGAATTTGTTTCATATTTTATCTTTTTTTAAAGAATCTCCGGCTGGGCGCATGCGGGTTCATCGAATCCGACCAATTACTAATAGGTTTTGATTTTATTTGTTTATATAGTGCGCTGAACCCTGGGTTAGCTAGGCGCTTTGACTTGAAGTGTTAGACATTTTATACATGATGGTACAGAAACATATACAGATATGGTGCAATAGTAGGAATGCTGATTTACAATAAATAGATGGAGGTTGATGAGGAATGCTAGATTTTACAGGTTGCAATCATCGAGAGATACATTGGTATACTTCATACATATTTCGAAAAATATACAGGCTGAAGGTGGTTGCTGGGGAGATAGTTTAGGAAGTGGTGGTTGGTGATAGGAGCCATTCTTTGACTTTGAATCTGAATGCTAGGAAGGAGTGTTCATCTCTTGAGCGTGGGGGGTAGTGTGTTCCATGTTTTCGCAGCTAGAACTGGGAAGCTAGTTCCTTCTGCTTTGGAGTCTGAATTTGGGAATATTAAGGCAGTGGGCATATTTGGCTCTGGTGGGTCTAGAGGTGTTTTTCCATGTAAGTTTATCGGTCAGATTTTTAGGGGCAGAATTGTTGAGACACTTGTGGGTGATCCTGAGTGTTCTGAAGGTGTTTGTCTTTTATGGGTAGCCAGTTAGCCGACTGTCTGGCATGGTAGATGTGGTCGGAGTGTGGGATATTGAGAGCTGCTCTAAGGGTGTTCTTTTGAAGTATTTGGAGCTTCTGGATGTTTTGTTTACTGGTGCCTAGATAGAGGGTGTTGCAGTAGTCAATTTTAGATAGTATCAAGGCTCTGGCCAATGTGATACAGCTTTGTGTAAACAGGAATGGTCTGCAGGCAGTTATAAGCTTGGTGGTATAAGCAGATGAAGAAGCTGTGGAGTTTACTTGTCTAGATAGAGACAGTGTGGAATCGAGGTATACCTCTAAGGTTGTGGCGTTGTTGGAGACTTTGATAACATTTCCATATATGTTGAAGGAGTTGTATTGAGGGGTGAGCTTGTTTAGGCGTAGTCTGGATCCAATGAGTAGAAGCTCTGTTTTGTTGTCCAGACGCAATCCATATTTGGCCATCCAGTCTTGTATTTTGTTGTATATTTCATTGAGGCGGGAGGAGTCGGTGTCATAGGAGCCAGTGAGGGTGGTGAGGATCTGCATATTGTCAGCGTAGTTGGTGTAAGGGACGTTCATGTCATCTAGGGGGTCAAATAACATCTTGGTAAAGATGTTGGAGAGTGGGGGAGATGCAGGTGCCTTGGGGGTCTCTGCATGAAATGGGCGATGGGTCTTCTGATGCTGTCCAAGAAAACCCTCATGGATCTTTGGGAAAGGAAGGATTGGATCCATTTGGCTGCGTTCGGTGAGAAGGCAGCTGAGGAAGTTAGGTGTGATGTTAGGATGCTGTGGTCGACTAAATCGAAGGCCGCAGAGAGGTCCAGGAGTAGGAGTAAGGAGGGGTGGCCGTTGTCTTTTGCCTCATCCATTGGATTTTCAGATCAAGAAGGGCTGTCTCGGTGCCATGTCTTGGTCTGAAGCCAGACTGACGGAGGCCTAGAAGGTTGTGCGATTGAAGGTGGCTCTGGATTTGACTGTATGCAGCTTTATCAAGGATTTTGAGCAGGAATGGGACGGTGGTGATAGGGCGGTAGTTAGTGGGAATGTTGGGGTCTCGGGTAGTTCTTGATCAAAGGTTTCACCCAGACGTCTTTGAGGTTCTCGCTAACTGTACATGAGGCAAAGAAGGTATTGATCAGTGAGGTGATGAAGGGGGCAAAATCTTCGGCTCCTTATTTGATAATGGAGGCTGGGCATATAACGCCTTCACATTTGGAGGGTTTGAGACAGGCAATTATGGATTCTACCGGAGTAGAGGTGACCGTTGAGAATTCAAAGACGCTGGTGGTGTTGGAGCGTTGATTATGGCAGTGCCTTTGGTGGCTAGGAGGGTTCTCTTCATTTCAATTTTGGTCTGGAGAAGCGTTATTTTGTCCAAGTGCCTTCTGGATGTTTGCACACCATAAGGCATCTTTAGGACATGTGGTCTGAGGCGGTATGGGGGATTCCATTTTCCTGAGGATTGTGAAGAGTTCCTTAACATTAGAGCTGGCGTTTTGGATTCTGTTGCTGAAAGTATCGCTTTTGGTTTTGATTAGGTTGTTTTGTAGTTGGTTGCGACTTTTTTGAAGAGGGCCAAGTTTTGGGGGTGGGGTTCTTTATCCATTTAGTTTCTAGTGCTCTTTTAGTTTTCCTTAGTGCTTTTAGTTCCGGGGTAAACCATTTGTTTGTGTCCATGTTTAGCTTTCCTGGTTTTGAGGGAGGCTATTTGATCGAGTGCTAGCAGTAGGCAAAGGTAGGATTGATGATGGAATGGATGAGAGGACAGAGCAGTTTAGGTGAGCGACCCAGTCGAGGGTTCTGCTTTTGCAGTGGGTGGGCTCAGATAAGTGTTGGTTGAAACCTAAGTTGAGAAGAGATTGTTCTGTCATTGCTGCAAGTGAGTCTAGTGGGTCTTTGTATCCTAAGTTTAAGTCGCCAAGTAGTAGGATTTTGGAAGAGTGTTTGGTTTGATGTGAGAGTAGGTTAGAGATGTCTTCTTCGAAAGGTCGCGGATGGACCAGGGGGGTCTATAGATTAGGTGTATTAGTATCGTGCTTTGGGAGGAGATGGGCAGTTTGACGGACATGAGGTCCCCTGAAGGGGAATGGCAGTGAGGTGAATTCACGTAGGCCTAGTTGTGTTTTGGAGATGATGGCAATACCACCCACTTTGATAGTGATCCTGTCTGTTCTAGTGATGTTGTAGTTATCTGGTATAGCGAGCATGAGGTGAGGGCCGGCAGCTGGATGAAGCCAGGTTTCTGTGATGGCAAGGATATCTAGGTTGTTGGCTAGTATGAGGTCTGCTATTTCCAGGGCATGTGCAATTAGGGATCTGGCATTTGAGAGCACATTTTAGATTAGGTATTGGGGGGGTTGAGGGAGGTTTTTGGACGGATTGAGCTTAGGTAGAGGCATGATATGTTTGTCGGGTTGCTTGTTCTGGGGGGTGAGGTAGGGGCTGGGGTGGTTGGGTCTAGTAGAATGTGCGGAGGGACGGTAGCCTAGTAGGTGGTTTCTATGGGTGGTATTAGGAGTATTGTGTGTGTGGTAGCAGGATAGTGAGGTATAGGGGCGTCGTGTGTTATTGTGGTGAGAGGTTGCATGTCTGCCTTTTGGTTTGCGGTATAGGTGGTAGGGATTCAGTGGATGACGATGGCTAGAGTGAAGGTGTAACTGGCAGGTGCCATGGAGGTGCTGGGCCGTGGTGATGGTGCGGTTACCATCAGTGGCAGAGTTTGTAAATTCAGTAATCGGAAGTAGGCTATTTTGCTTTCAAAGGCACTAATGGAAAATGCAGGCTATTCCAAATGCCGGCTTTTGCAATCAGTGGCTGTGCTTACAGATTAGGTAGTAGAGAATGGGCTGTTACGCTTACAAAGGCTCTGATGGTAAATGCAGGCTATTCTAGTCAGTGGTCGCGTATGCCGGATAAGTCCTAGAAGGGAGGCGGTTTCGATTTCAGAGGTTATGAAGGTAAATGCAGGCAGTTTCAGTCAATGGCAAGACTTACCGAATACATTACAGCCATAGGCTATATGAGTTGTTTAGGTGGTGTGCACTCTGTGAGAGTGGTACAGTGTGTACTTGGTGTATATAGGTAATAGTGTGTGTGTACTATGCACGGTGGCAAGAGTTACTGATATGGACAAGGGGAATGAGACTGGCATGCGGGCAGTAGGGAGTCAGGCGAAGGTAAGAACGTTCGGCTGTACTTGGCGCGCGATCAGTTGAGGTGATTGAAGAGCCTACACAGAGTATGACTATGAGAGATTAGAGCGATCAGGTGCAGCAGAAGAACTGCCCTGATGGGCGGACACCTAGTCGGCAAGGGACCGGCTGATATAGATCATCTGTGGGTAGGAGTTTAGCAACCTGTACATGCGAAGGTGGCAATCAAACGCGTGGTATACATGCAGGGATGGACAAGAACATGCTCAGAAGTAAGTTACAGAAAGTTACCAAAAACAGATGTTAAATACATGCAATGGTAATGACGGCTCTCCGGCTCAAAGGAACACCGGCATTAATGGGCGAGCCCATGAGCGATTCTGAAGCTGCTGACATGAAGCATATGGGTGCAGAGAGTTTAATTACATGAGATGGTACAAAGGGCTTAAAGACTTTGAATAGCGCAGCGCATAAGGCTGATTAGTAGGAGAGCCAGTTTGGAGACCATGCGCGGCTAATGTATATCAACCCGGAATAGCATTCGAGAATGTAAACAGAGTGCATATACACGTTCGGGTGCGCTGTAGAGTCTGGAGCGCAAACAGTCTTATGGTGGGCGTGTTCCTTACCGCACTGAGGGGGCTGAAGACTGCGCAGGAGTGGGTGCAGTCGAGCTCGCAGTATTGATCTTGGTGAGAGCAAAGAGTTCGTAGGTGTGTTGTCCGCATAGAGAAGGGGCGAAGGGTGGATCTTGTTTAATCACTTGGGATGAAATCAGACAGCGTAGCGGGCTATTCGGGCGTTTTGGCTCAGACAGACTCGGACAGATCTGAGCCTTATACTGGGAGCCTTAGTGGTTGGGGGCCGGTTCTCGCCATCCGGTAGGGTCAATCATCCCAAATACAGATGGGGAGCCAATCGAGCTGCAGGTCACTCGTCGAGTATGGTTGCCTAGCAACCAATAAACATACAGGCTGCGGCGGCCATTTTCTCAGGTGCACACGGAGAAGAGCCTGATTAGATCTGGATTTCGGCAGAAAGGTGGAAGTTAAGGTAGATTTTTGGCACTGCACGCAGTATGATGCAAGATCACAAGTAGCAAGGAGTGGATGATGAGAAATGCTCCTTCAGGAGTTTTGCTTCTGGCGTTGTGGGTGGCACGGCAAGCAGGGTCGTGAAGGGGACGGGCTCCTGCCCTCCCTGGAGAAAGCGGCGAACAGAGTTGAGGATGGATCTTAAGACATTTTATTGTTTAGGTTTAATGTATTGTGTTTTATTGGCAGTCGGGGCCATGATTTTACTGTATTTAATTTACTGTGATCTACATTGTGGTTTTGATGGAGAACCGGGATAGGTAGGTTTAGAGGAGATTGTTGTGGATTTGTTGCTGCAGTTGCATGCCTACCGCTTTCTCGATCTTACTTGGGAAGGGGAAGATGGGTGATGGCCGATAGATGCTTAGATTTTCTGGATCCACAGTGGGTTTCTTTAGAAGAGGGAGGGTTTGTCCTATCTTTAGGGTCGATGGGGAAAGTGCCTTGAGTTGTGGAGCACTTGATCTCCTGGCAGGGAAGGAGAGATTCTGCTGGGAGGGTCTGAGGATGAATGCTGTGTGGATGTCGTCTGTATACAATGTGGCTTTAAGGGCGATGCTCAAGAGTGCCATCGAGCTCGTCCCAAAGACTTTGGGGCTCCGGGGTCTACTCAAGATACTTTCTCATAAAGAAGATGGGAGGTTGGCGTCCCATCCTGGACCTGCGGCGACTAAACAAGTACATCAAGGCTCAGAAGTTCTGGATGGTCACCCTCCAGCACGTGCTGGGACAGCTGGAGGAGGACGATTTCCTGTCGTCGTTGGACTTGGAGGATGCCTACTTCCACATCCCCATTCTAAAATGACACCGGAAGTTCCTCAGGTTTGTGGTCCAAGGATGGCACTACCAGTTCAAGGCCCTCCCGTTTGGATTAAAGTTGGCACCCAGGGCATTCACCAAGTGCCTAGCACCGTTGGCGGCATGGCTACCACTGCAAGGGATCCACGTCTATCCCTATCTGGACGACTGGCTCATCCGAGCAAGGACAAGGGAGCTCGTCGTAGAACACACAGCGAAGACCGTCCAGCTACTCACGGACCTGGGGTTCTCCATCAACTTCCCCAAATCCCACCTGGTCCCTTCGCAGGTCGCCCTGTTTCTGGGAGCCAAGCTCGACACAGTGGACGGCTGGCCTCGCCGTCCGACGAGAGGACGAAAGCCATCCTGGGCAAGGTGCAACGCCTGCTAGCCACGGACGGAGCCAGGGTAAGATCCATCAAATCCCTTCTCGGGATGTCCTCCTGCATCTATCTGGTACGCCTGTGCAGACTTCGAATTCGTCCACTGCAAGAGTTCCTCGACGCACGCTGGGTCCAGGCGACGGGCAGCTTCGAGGACAGGATACCGCTCAACGAGACCTTCCGACGAGCGATCCGGTGGTGGGGGCACCCGCACTCAACTGACGGCGGGCGCAGACTTTCAGACCCCAGCTCACCAGGTAACGGTGATGACGGATGCCTCCCTGGAAGGGTGGGAAGCGCATACCGGAAAGCTCCACACGAGAGTCCTTTGGCTCCCAGAGGAAAAACCGCTTCATATCAACTTTCTGGAGCTCCGCGCAGTGTTTTGGGCCCTCAGGTCCTTTCTTCTGTCCCTCAAGGGCAAGGTGGTGAGGATCTTCACCGACAACACCACCACGATGTTCATCAGGAAGCAGGGTGGAACCAGATCCCCAGCCCTGTCCAAGGAATCCCAGGATCTGTGGCACTGGGCCGTCGACCAGGGGATGTTTCTGGTACCTTTTTAATCTGGCAGGGATAAAGAACACCATTGCTGACTCACTCAGCAGGGAGCTGCGCTCGTGCCACGAGTGGGAGCTATGCCAGGATCAAGTGGATCGACTCTTCAGGCTATGGGGCAGACCCCAGGTCGATCTCTTCGCGACGGCGACAAACTCCCAAGTGCCAGAGGTTCGCCAGCAGGTTGCCCCAACTGAGGAGCATGGGCGATGCTTTCTCGTTCCCCTGGGACAACCTGTTCCTCTATGCTTTCCTGCCATTGCCACTGCTACTCCGGCTCGTCAACCAGCTCAAGAGGTCCCGGTGCAGGATGATCCTCGTCGCACCGGTGTGGCCGAGACAGATCTGGTTCCCGGACCTTCTAGACTTATCGGCGTCCCCACCAGTCAAACTGCCTGTGGACGTGGATCTTCTCTCCAGAGACTTCTTCATCACGACCCGAAGTCGCTGAACTTGCAGGCCTGGCTCCTGCAGCACTAGAGTTTGGAGGATACGATATACTGGCCGTCTGCAGAGAGGTTCTTGCAAAGGCCAGGGCATCCTCAACTCTCAAGTGTTACGGACACAAATGTCTGGTGCCGGGCACAGAAGATTAACCCACTACGGATTACGGCCCCTCAAGTACTGCCGTACCTACTGTCGTTGGCCAAGGCTGGACTAGCTCATGCCTCCATCATACATCTGGCTGCCATCTCCAGATACAACAGGACGGGTGTCCTTGTGGTCTCATCGCCTGGTGACGGAATTTATGAAGGGACTATTCCGCTCGTTCCCGCCGGTGAAGGCCCCAGCCCCGGCGTGGGAGCTCCGGCATGGGAGCTCAACGTGGTGCTGACTAGGCTCATGGGGGCCCATTTCGAGCCTATGCATACGGCACCGTTGAAGTTCCTATCGTGGAAAACAGCTTTTCTTGTAGCCATCACCTCTGCACGGCGCGTGGGAGAGATTCAGGCCCTATCTTGCAATCCTCCATACTTGACTTTTCACAACACGAGGGTGGTGCTCAGGATGCATCCCTCCTTCATGCCCAAGGTGCCGTCGGACTTCCACCTCAACGAGCCCTTGGTGTTACCAGTTTTCTTCCCGTCGCCTTTGTCGCCGGCCGAGAGGACTTTGCACTCGCTGGATGTAGCTAGAGCGCTGAAGTTCTACGTGGACCATACGAAGAGTTTTCGGAAGATGTCACAGCTTTTTGTGAACTTTGGACCTGTGAATCAAGGGAAGGCTCTCTCGAAGGCTTCCATTTCCAGATGGCTCTCCGGCTGTATCATGCACTGTCACCGGTTGACAAACCGACGGCTGCCCGGCCCTCCGAGAGCCCATTCGACCAGAGCGATTGCTGCTACCACGGCGTTCTTGTCTGGTGTGCCCTTGCTGGACATCTGCAGGGCTGCTACGTGGAGGTCGACGCACACCTTCACGAAATTCTACTGCGTCGATCGGGATTCCAGGGAGGAGTCCAGGGTCGGCCAAGCAGTGCTGCCCAACCTGTTCGCCTGAAGGGCCTGGTGAGGAGGTAAGAGTTGCTTAGTGTCGAGTTTATGTATTGCTTAATGTTAAGCCTTTTGCCACCTCCCGTGGTTGTGCATGTGTGTAATGCTATGTAATCTTATATTCATGAGCATGTGAATCCATGCCAGACCCCATGCGGGAGAAGGAACAAGTTACTTACCTGTAACTGTTGTTCTCCAGCATGGGTCTGGCATGGATTCACATGCGAACCCTCCCGCCTACCCCTCTGCGGCTCTTCACTTGGTCATACTGCCAATTTACATGCTACCAAATCTGAGGGTGGCTGCTGGAGGTGGGGCTTAGGGAGAGGGCAGTCATTGGCTGTGGGCAGTATGACCCAGAGATAAGTGATTGGTTACTACTAGGAAAGACGGATCAGAAATGTAACTGATACTGATTTTTTTCTGTACCGAGGATTCCCAGTCTGACGACGGGGAATATTCATGAGCATGTGAATCCATGCCAGACCCATGCTAGAGAACAACAGTTACATGTAAGTAACTTCCTTTTATTTCAAAACTAGTATGAAGAGGAGCATATAACATGGTTAGAATAAAGGATGGGATGAATGAGAAACCACGTTTAATAACAGATGGGGCACTGCAAGTACGTGATACCGCAGCCACATTTAAACGCCTCATTAATGCTGTATATCCGGAATGAATGGACTTTTTTATTGTGTACTTGGACGATATTTTGATAGACTGAATCCAGGGAAGCCCACATTACAACACATGCAAGGCGTCTTGAGTAGATTACAAAAGCACATGTTTGCAAAATTAGAAAAGTGCCAATTTAAAGTTGACCTTTGTAGCATTCAGGAACAGGGCCAAGAAGATAAAAATGGATTCAGAGAAGGTGGAAACTACTGAATGGCCAGTACCGAATTCAATGTTAAGGGTTCAGAGGTTTTTGGCAATTCCTGTAGTAAATGTATGCATAATTGTGCAGCTATCGTAGAACCCCTTACCGAAGTTTGTGTGGAGAACTGGGGAAGAGCATGCATTCATTCACATGTTTAAAAAAGGCTTTTACTTCAGCACCCATCAATCCTTTGCAATCCGGATTTACACTTCCCATTTACAGTGGAAAACCATGCCTAGACTACTCTATTAGGGCCACACTCCAAGGGATGAGGGGTCTGATGAGTTTCATCCTGTATATTTTCTTTTTTTTTCTTCTTCCTGAACCTTCTCCCACCCTCAACACAATTCTACTATACACACACCCCATGAGTTATTGGCCATCAGTGAAGCATTTGTGCAATGGCGGCAGTTTTTGAAGGTTTCCGTGGTCCCAGTACAGGTGTGAACGAATCACAAGAACTTTAATTCCTTTGAATGATAATATGCTCCTACCATAGATCTGTGCAATGAAGCTTCTCTGTTTTGCTAGTCGAGTTGCAATGGCAATCAATAGGCAGGTCAGCAATTTAGATACCATTCTGAAAGAGTAGTTAAGGTAAATTGATATAAAATTATGGATTAGAAAAGAACCAGGAAAGCATCAGTTGGAAGAGGTTAAGATGTTTAGGTAAAAAGCCTAATTTTTACCCAGACTCTCAATGGCATTAAAATAGTGTTCTGATACACCATTAACTGAATATTCTGATATATTGCGTGTCATAGTTCTATTTGCACAATACAATATTTTTAATGGCCCTTGATGAGGAAATAAGTGTGCAGCCCTGTATGGTATGTACCAGAGCCAAGATCACTCCTGGTGGGGTGGGATTGTCTGTTATCCACAGTGAGGCAACCATGGCATCAGATCTCCTTAGATTTTGTTAGTAATATCAGAATCCGAAGGCAGCTCAATAGTGTTTGTGCTCGTGGACAAGTTGACTAAACATGCACACTATATTTCATATGAAAAATTACCCACAGCAGGGATCTTGGCTGGTCTATTCATAAGAGATTATGTGGTTGCACAGGGCATCGGTTTGGGCATCTCAATTCCTAACAAGGTACTGAACAGCACTCTGTAAAATGTTACTATCATTTGTAATAAATAGTCTGGTTATCTCCTGCAACCATACGGGCTGGAGGAGAGGATAAATGAGCCCGTGGAGCAGTGCTTAGTGTTTTTTGATGCAGTTTCAGGACAATTGTGCCTCGTGGTTACCATTTATCAGTTTGCCCATAACTAGCATGCAGCCGCTACATTTTCACAATTCTTTGCCACATTTAGATTTCACCATAGTATTCCCTGCAGCGGTCCCTACATCTATAGTTTGCAAGCAAACTTTCAGGCAGTAATATTAGATGCACTGGAAAAAAGGGAACATGCACGTCAACCCTAACAAGACTACAAAAGGTGTGTGGATAGAAAAAGCATAGCAGCACAACAATATCAAGTAGTCCAAGGGATATGGTTGTCATCTAGATATTTAAGAATCCTGGGATTCCCTCTGCCCCCGCCGCCCCCAGATTTGCACCAGTTTGTGGGACCATTCAGGATACAATTGATAATCAATTCAGTGACAATACAGTTGAAACTACCATTCTCCAGCATGGGGTCTGGCATGGATTCACATGCTCATGAATATTCCCCGTCCTCAGGCTGGGAATCCTCGGTAAAGAAAAAACCAGTATCAGTTTCGTTTCTGATCTGTCTTTCGTAGCAATAACCAATCGCTGGTCTCTGCGTCATACTGACCACAGCCAATGACTGCCCTCTACCTAAGCACCGCCTCTGGCAGCCATCTTCAGATTTTTACCGCACGTTCATGTGTTGGGATCCTCGTGCTATTGCTCTCGAGCGTTAGTGCTATTTTTTCACGTTTTTCTCAAAAACTTCGTTTTTTTCGGTCAAAAGAGCCTCAAGCTCCACCGACTCTCCATCCGATCAACGGGGACCCGTGTCGGATTCGTCTGCGCCCCTCAAGGGTGAAGATTTCATCGAGCTATGCTTTTGGAGGTTTCCAGAAGTTTCTCAGGCCCGGACATGGCCCAGGAGAAGGGAAGCTCGACGCCCGGAAAGCTGTTCAGGATCTGCCCTGGATGCCAGCTGCAGAACGTCTTTAAGGAGGACGAACACTCCTTTTGTCTCTACTGCTTATATGAGGACAAGACGCACGTGGAGAAGGACTGTGCGTTTTGCGGCAACATGTCGGAGCGGACCATGAAGGACCGCCATCAACGTCTCGCCAACTGGCTGGAAGGGAAGAGCCCGTCAGGCGAGAAGAAGAGGAAGAAATCCGAGCGGTCTTCTAAGACCTTTGAAGACGCCCCGGCGACGGGGGTCCAACACAAGGCCAAGCACCGCGAGTCTGCTGGCACCGGGAGCGCCGAACGGTCGGGCTCTACGGGCGCCAGGCAGGGCGCACCCTCCCCGGCACCTTCAGCCACGAACCAACGCTCTGGGTCGGGTAAGAGGAAGGGCGAGCACCCGGCGAAGCTCCTGGAGAGGCCCCGGTCGAGCTCGAAGGCCCCATCGGAGGGGGAGCGAGGCAGTGTCCCCCCCCTCAAGGATAAGGCGGTGAGCGCACCTAAGGTGGTGAAGGCCTTAATCCATCCGGCCAAGCCCTCTATCGATACTGTCGCGGCGGCCCTGGCTCAGCCTGTGGAGGCTACACCAGTGGTGGCGACCTCGGGGCTCAGAGTCTCCCTGCCACCTCGGAGGGAGTCCTCTTTTGTGCCCATCGATAGGACCCCCGTGTAACCCCCAGCGGGGAAGAAAAAGGGGGGGCAGGGCGTCGTCGTAGATTCGGCCTCAACCTCAGAGGAAGAGCTGATCGAGGTCTTAAGCCACGGCCTTGGCGTGGAAGAAGACCGGCCCGTCGGGATGGATCCCGACGCAGGTGACGACGACATCGTCGAGGGTGCCGACGGGGCCCCTGATCGACCGTCGGATTCCCCTCTGCCAACGCCACAAGACAACTCGGCTGCCATTTTGTTGGCTATACAGTCCTTATGTTCAGAGATAAGGACGAGACTACCGTTGC
This sequence comes from Ambystoma mexicanum, assembly GCF_040938575.1. NCBI lineage: Eukaryota > Metazoa > Chordata > Amphibia > Caudata > Ambystomatidae > Ambystoma > Ambystoma mexicanum. The sequence continues at coordinate 305,660,537 of NC_090928.1, forward strand.
CGATGGAGGAACCTCTCCCGTCGGGAGATCCTGAACCGGGACCTTCTGGCGCTCCCCCGCCCAAGAAAAGAAGGATTCACCCTCCACCTCCTTTTCAGCCGTCGCGCCCCGTCCAGCCCTCCTCCCCGTCCACCCGAGGGGATGATACGGGGACTGACACGGCAGCGACGGGTACGGACGACGAGGTATACGACGAGGATCTACCGTCGTCACCTCCCACCAGGGCTTCTCCGCCCGACGACATTGGATCGTTCCACTCCATGATCGCCAGGGCATCTGAGCTTTTCCAACTCTGCCCTGAGGAGAAGAAAAAGGAAGGATTCCTTTATCAACGGCGTGAGGCCAAGAGGAAGACGGTCCTCGCGGTGCCTCTACTGGATGACATTTGGGATGAGGGCCTCGCCCTCCTCAAGAACCCTTCCACGACGCCAGCTAGAAGAGACCGGTACGAGAAGAAGTACCGGGTCCCGGACGCAGCCCCCCTGTGCCTCCGGGCGCAGCCTACCCAGGACTCCGTTGTCTCCGCGGCGGCCAGGAAGAAAGTGGGGGGGGGGGTGCGGCCTCCACATCGACTTCCCCACCGGACGGCGAGGGAAAGAAATTGGACGCTATGGGACGCAGGGTCATCTCGGCAGCGACGACGATTAAAGCGGCCAACGCCTTGGCTATCGTGGCCCGCTACGACAGGGAGCTATGGTACAAACTGGCTCCCCTGCTGGACTTCCTACCGGACGACAAGAGGGCGGATGCCCTGGAGATCCTACAGGAAGGCGAGGTGGCGTCGGACCACGCCATCACTATTGCGACGGACATCGCCGACACTGGGTTTCGCCAGTTGGGCAACGGCGTGTGCCTTAGGCGGCGTGGATGGCTCAAGGCTACGGACTTCCGTCAAGACGTACAGACCAGAGTCCTGGACATGCCGTTCGATGGGAACAACCTGTTTGGGAAAACAGTGGACGATTCCCTCCAGGCCATTAAAGCGGACACTGAGACGGCCCGGGCCCTTGGGGTTCTGCAGCAACGACGGACGCCCTTTCGGAGCAGCGGAGGCAAGGGTGCCTCCAAAGGTTCCGGCGGCGGTTTCTCCACCTACCGTCAAGCGGCCCGCTCGTCGTCTCAGGAGGCCTACAGAGGACGAGGCAAGTCCGGCGGAACCCGCCGTCGTCGCCAAGGAGGTCAAGGCGGCAAAGCCTCGTCGAAACAGGATTGAACTGGCCGTGGGGTCGGGCCCCCACCGAAGCACCCCGGTGGGAGGCCGGCTGGCGAGCTTCGTCAGCGTGTGGGAGTCATCTCCACCGACCGTTGGGTGCTGGACGCCTTAGCCCGGGGCCACGCGCTTGAGTTTCAAAGAAGGTGCCCGCGCGCCCACCCCGTGGCCAGGAAAGAGCTTCACGTCCCTCAGCTTCTCCTGGAGGTAAAGGCGATGCTCAGGAAGGGCGTCATCGAACTCGTCCCAAAGAGGCTTCGGGGCTCCGGAGTTTACTCAAGATACTTCCTCGTGAAGAAGAAGACGGGAGGATGGCGCCCCATCCTAGACCTGCGACGTCTGAACAAATTCATCAAGGCGCAGAAGTTCCGGATGGTCACCCTCCAGCACGTCCTGGGTCAGCTGGAGGAAGGAGACTTCCTGTCGTCGTTGGATTTGGAGGATGCCTACTTCCATATTCCCATCCTAAAGGGGCACCGAAAATTCCTCAGGTTTGTGGTCCAAGGGCGTCACTACCAGTTCAAAGCCCTCCCCTTCGGACTACGGTCGGCACCCAGGGTATTTACCAAGTGCCTTGCACAGGTGGCGGCGCAGCTGCGCCACGAGGGGATCCACGTCTACCCCTACCTGGACGACTGGCTCATCCGAGCCAAGACGAGGGAGCTCGCCGTGGAGCACACGGCAAGGACCGTCCAACTTCTCACGGACCTGGGATTCTCCGTGAACTACGCCAAGTCCCACCTGGTACCCGCGCAAAACGCACTGTTTCTGGGAGCGAAGCTCGACACAGTGTCCCTTCTGGCCTCCCCGTCGGAGGAAAGGACCAGGTCCATCCTGGGCAAGGTACAGCGGATGTTGGTTTCCGACGCGGCCAAGGTGAGGTCCATCAAGTCCCTCTTCGGAATGATGTCTTCTTGCATCTACCTCATTCCCATGTGCAGGCTCCGGATGCGCCCGTTGCAGGAGTTTCTGGACGCGCGCTGGATCCAAACGACGGGCGGCTTCGAGGAGAGGATCACACTCGACGAGAGTTTCCGGCGAGCGGTCCAGTGGTGGGGCACCCGCGCGCATCTGACGGCGGGCATGGACTTCCAGACCCCAGACCACCAGGAGACAGTGACCACGGATGCCTCCCTGGAAGGGTGGGGAGCGCACACCGAAAATCTGCACGCGAGAGGCCTTTGGCTCCCGACGGAGAAGTCCCTCCATATCAACGTCCTGGAGCTCCGTGCAGTGTTCTGGGCCCTCAGGTCCTTCCTTCTGGTTCCCAGACCTTCTGGACTTATCAGCGTCCCCGCCAATCAAGCTGCCGGTGGACGCGGATCTACTCTCCAGGGAAGGAGGCGCCATCCTCCACCACGACCCGAAATCGCTGAACTCGCAGGCCTGGCTCCTGCAGCGCTAGAGTTTGGAGGATACGACATACCGGCCGACTGCAGAGAGGTTCTTGCAAAGGCCAGGGCGTCCTCGACTCTTAAATGCTACGGACACAAATGGAAGAGGTTCTCTGTCTGGTGCCACGCACAGAAGATTAACCCTCTACGGATTACGGCTCCCCAGGTACTGCCGTACCTGCTGACGCTGGCCAAAGCTGGACTGGCACACGCGTCCATCAAGATTCATCTTGCTGCGATCTCCCGATACACCAGAACCACGGGCCGGACGTCCTTGTGGTCTCATCGTCTGGTGAAAGAGTTCATGAAGGGACTGTTCAGATCGTTCCCGCCGGTGAAGGCTCCGGCCCCGGCGTGGGAGCCCAACGTGGTGCTGACCAAGCTCATGGGACCTCCGTTCGAGCCTCTGCACTCGGCCCCGTTGAAGTTTCTGTCGTGGAAAACAGCGTTTCTTGTGGCCATCACCTCCGCACGACGGGTGGGAGAGATCCAGGTCCTTTCCTGCAAGGCCCCGTACTTGACTTTTCACGACACGAGGGTAGTGCTCAGGACGCACCCCTCCTTCATGCCCAAGGTACCGTCGGACTTCCATCTCAACGAACCCTTGGTGTTGCCTGTGTTCTTCCCGTCGCCTTCGTCGCCGGCTGAGAGGACTTTGCACTCGCTGGATGTGGCTAGAGCGCTGAAGTTCTACGTGGACCGCACGAAGTGTTTTCGGAAGACGTCACAACTCTTTGTGAATTTTGGACCTGTCAATCAGGGGAAGGCTCTCTCGAAGGCTTCCATTTCCAGATGGCTCTCCGGCTGTATCATGTGCTGTCATCGGTTGGCAAACCGACCGCTGCCTGGCCGTCCGAGAGCCCATTCCACCAGAGCGATCGCAGCCACCACGGCGTTCCTTTCTGGTGTGCCCCTGCTGGACATATGCAGGGCTGCTACGTGGAGGTCGACGCACACCTTCACGAAATTCTACTGCGTCGATCGGGATTCCAGGGAGGAGTCCAGGGTCGGCCAAGCAGTGCTGCGCAACCTGTTCGCCTGAGGTGAGCCTGGTGAGGAGGTAAGGTGCTTAATGTTGGGTTTGATGTAATGCTTAATGTTGAGCCTTTGCCACCTCCCGTGGTTGTGCATGTGTGTACTGCTATGTATTCTTTATTCATGAGCATGTGAATCCATGCCAGACCCCATGCTGGAGAAGGAACAAGGTACTTACCTGTAACTGTTGTTCTCCAGCATGGGTCTGGCATGGATTCACATGCGAACCCTCCCGCCTACCCCTCTGTGGCTCTTCACTTGGTCATACTGCCACTTCACGTGATTCCAAATATGAAGATGGCTGCCAGAGGCGGTGCTTAGGTAGAGGGCACTCATTGGCTGTGGTCAGTATGACGCAGAGACCAGTGATTGGTTATTGCTACGAAAGACAGATCAGAAACGAAACTGATATTGGTTTTTTCTTTACCGAGGATTCCCAGCCTGACGACGGGGAATATTCATGAGCATATGAATCCATGCCAGACCCATGCTGGAGAACAACAGTTACAGGTAAGTAACTTGTTCCTTAAATTGACTCATTGTAAATAACTGCAGATGCACTATTGTGTGCAGGGCGTCCCCCACCAAACATTGAAAATTCCCTGTAATAGGAAGTACAAAATGGTTAGACTCTCAGATATGTTGCAGTCGGCAGCAATAGCTGGAGGACGGAAAGGTTATTGGCTAGAGGAGCTATGTTGAGGTCAATAGAATTTATGCATAGCCCTGTTGGGCCTGCAGACTTCACCATAAATCCCTAAAGCAGCACAACTGGGTGGGCAAGAGCAGGAATTTAGAGGGCATATCGTCAGACAGCCCTACAGTTAAAAGGTGTTTGAGTCACTTTTACACCCTGCAAATAGGCACATAATTCCAAAAAAGAATAGGGAGTATGAATACTCCTAATTAAAAAAAGATTGTTAAGAGATGCACAAGGTGGCTGTACCCCTGATTTCACCCACACAGCTCCATGTATATGTCTGGACCAATAGTACACACAGTGCCAGAGGAGGAATCTTCTTTTATCATCCTGATCTGAAGAGGACAAGTGTATCTCTTAATATGCATAAATAACTAGGTGTAAAATATTTAGTAGAACAATATTTCAGTTTGAGTTCAAACACGTTTCTACTTATCAAAATTCCCATCACTACTGGGACTTATTTTTTACTCCCTAATAAATACTCTTAGTTGCAACTTTAAAACGAAATGGGTAGTAAAGTACTTGCACTTCAAAATCTTACCTGTAGTATTAGGAGTTCGGAGGGCCTGAGATAAACTGGGAGGAACAGTATGATGGACTGGAAAGGTTATGGGAAGTCTGTCTGAGGTGGAAGTTAGGCTGTTAAACTGTCAGGAGACCAAAGTGCAAAAGAGATCCTGATAGTTCTCAGAATAACATGTTTTACATTGAATATCATTCCATGATGTTTCTTAGATGGAAGATTAACCAAGGACTAGCTTATTATGGGATTGAATGGGACTATAAAGACCCAGGAGTTGCATGGGAACGTTCTTTGGTGGATTTCACTCTGTTTCTGTTCCTGCCCATGCCCCTTTAAGATTATTTGCAGGTTTTATTTGTATTACTAAGGGCATTCCTTCGTCTGCCTGGCACTGGGTCCGATCCTTTAGTTCTCTCGCTCTCTCCTTGCGTTCCTGTACGACTCTGGACGATTTCCCCCTTGACTTTCTTTTCCACGTTGCTTCGGACATGTTGCTCTCCACCTCTGCAGTCTTATTAGCTGTCGTTATTCCGATGCTACCACCCCGCAACATCCGTGTCCTCTCCAAACCTATCATGTCCCTGTGGAAGACTACCTGACTTATTTCCCACACTTGCTTTTTCTGTCCATTTGCCCCACAGTCGTTCTTTCCCCAGTGTGCTCATATTCACTGTGATGGCAAGTCTTTTTCTCCTGAGCTTGTTTTAGTGTGGCACTTTTCCGCCAGTGCATCAGCACTTTTCTCAGCCTTCTCTGATTTGGATTATGAGGTTAGGAAGGGGCAGGGAAAGTTTAGAGTGGCACCACGGCGGAATGACCCCTCCCCGACATTCTGTGGCTACGTCTTTAAAGCTCTTGCTCAAACTAAAGTGATTGCTGCTTCTCTACTGGCAACTAACGTATGCCATTTTGCTTTCACCAGGGATCTTGTCAACAGTCTGCTTCTGACCTTCCCTTGCTTTGTCCCCCCACACTCCCCTTCCCTTTCTCCTAAAACTTCAGAGTATAGTATTCATCCGGGAGATCTATGGTTCAGCAGGAAGACGGAATTGGCATCTCTGTTCTCAAGAATTTCCCCCAAGTAGCTCCCAATTGTTAGTGAAGAAAGAAAGTGGGGCAAGTGCTAAAAGCCCTCATAGTTTGAAATGGCAGAGGAAAAACGAAAATGTCAATTCCAAGAAGGGTGAAGAGGGAATGGGCATTCAAACAGACTCGGTCTGGCCTGTAGAGCAATGCTCGAACCAAAAATGCTAGTGTGCGCCCATTTTTCTTTTTTTTGTCAGTGGCCCACTTTTGTGGCCCATGTGGTCAAGTTGTTACTTAACCATGCGGCTAGTATTTTTGACCAGTGTTGCTGAATAACTATTATTTAAAATGCACAATTTGCATCACATTTCCTCAAACTTCCCCCTTGGGTACTACTCGAAGCCTGTCACAAAAGTAATGAATTGACATTTGCAATTGTGGGCCACTTTTTCATGGGTGCCCAAGACAATTGTATGCCACCGTCCGACTCTGCTTTCAAATGGGAGTAATGCTGGCCATTCCTGGAGACTAAATGTTCTACTTATAAAAAGGAATACCGCCGTTTTCCAAAAAGTTCTCCAAGTTGAATTGAGGCAAAAGTCACATTTGTTTTAATCCGATAAAGTAACCGTCCGAGCAAACCTGTTCAAGTTTCTGCAGTTTGCAACAAAATATATATAGGTGTCAGAACATGGAAAGTGATGCGAGCCAGTCAGTTTCTCGTGCAAGCTAATCTCCCATCCACGCTGTAATACATAATTTGCAAAAAGTTTGAGCCCTTGAAATATACTGCAATCCAATATTCCGACATAAGAGAAAGTAAGGAATTGTAAAGGTACCAAAAGCTTTCGGTCACCAACACGATCGCAATTAACTGTAATCGCAGCAGCAAAATTAAGGTAGTGGGGCTTTCCTGGAAAATGCGCACATTTTACTTAAAAGCAAAAAACAAATTGCATGTTCCGACAGCAAGGCAGACTAGTTATGAGAAGTCTCTTGATTCTGTGTGTATTGCTGCATGTTGGTCACTGCTTGCACTGTCTATGGTGATGTTTGTTCTCAAATTCTTTGCTTTCTTAAAGCAAGGAACTGTTGCTGCTCTTCATGTGGCGTGCTTCAGAATCTTCCTTTTCCTCTTTTGAGCCTGTAACATGCGGTTTGTGAAAGGGGAACCTATTTGCATCAACAAGAGGGGGTACTGAGCCCATTGCACCCGTAATTTCCGTTCTAGTTTTTCCGCACGTTGCCTCTGTTGGCAGTTCCTCACTGGCTCTCTCCTCTCCTGATCTTCCTTCCCAATCATGGGGGTCTGGGGGTGAGCACAGTTTTCACAGGCACACTAACTACAGCTTCTTGTTCACCGCAGACCTTGGTTGCTATCTTGCCTCTTTCAGTTCATCGGATGCAGATTGTCTCCCGGCTGCATCAGTAGTGACTATTCTCCAGCATGGGGTCTGGCATGGATTCACATGCTCATGAATATTCCCCGTCGTCAGGCTGGGAATCCTCGGTAAAGAAAAAACCAGTATCAGTTTCGTTTCTGATCTGTCTTTCGTAGCAATAACCAATCACTGGTCTCTGTGTCATACTGACCACAGCCAATGACTGCCCTCTACCTAAGCACCGCCTCTGGCAGCCATCTTCAGATTTTTACCGCACGTTCATGTGTTGGGATCCTCGTGCTATTGCTCTTGAGCGTTAGTGCTATTTTTTCGCGCTTTTTCACAAAAAACTTCGATTCTTTCGGTCAAAAGAGCCTCAAGCTCCACCGATCCTAAACCCGATCAACGGGGACCCGTGTCGGATTCGTCTGTGCCCCTCAAGGGTGAAGATTCGTCGAGCTACACTTCGGAGGACTCCAGAAGCTTCTCAGGCCCGGTCTCGGAGATGGCCCAGGAGAAGGGAAGCTCGACGCCTGGAAAGCTGTTCAGGGTTTGCCCTGGATGCCAGCTGCAGAACGTCTTTAAGGAGGACGAACACTCTTTCTGCCTTTACTGCCTTCATGAGGACAAAACGCACGTGGAGAAGGACTGTGCGTTTTGCGGCAACATGTCGGAACGGACCATGAAGGACCGTCATCAACGTCTCGCCAACTGGCTGGAGGGTAAGAGCCCGTCTGGCGAGAAGAAGAGGAAATCCGAGCGGTCTTCTAAGACCTTTGAGGGCGCCCCGGCGACGGGGGCCCAACATAAGGCCAAGCACCGCGAGTCCGCTGGCACCGGGAGCGCCGAACGGTCGGGCTCTACGGGCGCCAGGCAGGGCGCACCCTCCCCGGCACCATCAACCACGAGCCAACGCTCTGGGTCGGGTAAGAGGAAGGCCGAGCACCCGGCGAAGCTCCTGGAGAGGCCCCGGTCGAGCTCTAAGGCAGAGGAGGAGCGTGGCAGTGCCCCCTCCCTCAAGGATAAGGCGGTGAGCGCACCTAAGGTGGTGAAGGCCTTGATCCATCCGACCAAGCCCTCTATCGAAACGGTCGCGGCGGCCCTGGCCCAGCCTGTGGAGGCTGCGCCAGTGGGGGCGACCTCAGGGCCTAGAATCTCCCTGCCTCCTCGGAGGGAGTCTTCTTTTGTGCCCATCGATAAGACCCCCGTGAAACCCTCCGTGGGGAAGAAGAAGGGGGGGCAGGGCGTCGTCGTAGATTCGGCCTCAACCTCAGAAGAGGAGCTGATCGAGGTCTTAAGCCACGGCCTAGGCGTGGAACAAGACCAGCCCGTCGGAATGGGCCCCGACGCAGGTGACGACGACGACATCGTCGAGGATACCGACGGGGCCCCTGCTCGCCCGTCGGATTCCCCTCTGCCAGCGCCGCGAGACAACTCGGCGGCCATTTTGTTGGCCATACAGTCCTTATGCACTGAGATAAGGATGAGGCTACCGTTACCGACGGAGGAACCTCTCCCGTCGGGGGATCCAGAACCGGGACCTTCTGGTGTTCCCCCTACCAAGAAAAGAAGGATCCATCCTCCACCTCCTTTTCAACCGTCGCGCCCCGTCCAGCCCTCCTCCCCATCCACCCGAGGGGATGATACGGGGACTGACACGGCGGCGACGGGTACGGACGACGAGGCATACGACGAGGATTTTCCGTCGTCGCCTCCCACCAGGGCTTCTCCGCCCGACGAGATCGGATCTTTCCACTCCATGATCTCCAGGGCTTCCGAGCTTTTCCAACTCTGCCCTGAGGAGAAGAAAAAGGAAGGCTTCCTTTATCAGCGGCGCGAGGCCAAGAGGAAGACGGTCCTCACAGTGCCTCTGTTGGACGACATTTGGGATGAGGGCCTTTCCCTCCTCAAGAACCCTTCCACGACGCCAGCTAGAAGAGACCGGTACGAGAAGAAGTACCGGGTCCCGGACACGGCCCCCCTGTGCCTCCGGGCGCAGCCTACCCCGGACTCCGTCGTCTCCGCGGCAGCCAGGAAGAAAGCGGGGGGGGTGCGGCCTCCACATCGACTTCCCCGCCGGACGGCGAGGGAAAGAAGTTGGATACTATGGGACGTAGTCTCATCTCGTCGGCAGCGACGACGATTAAAGCGGCCAACGCCTTGGCTATCGTGGCCCGCTACGACAGGGAGCTCTGGTACAAGATGGCTCCCCTGCTGGATTTTCTGCCGGACGACAAGAGGGCGGAGGCCCTTGAGATCCTCCAGGAAGGTGAAGTGGCTTTGGACCACGCCATCACCGTGGCGACGGACATCGCCGACGCGGGGTTCCGCCAGCTGGGCAACGGCGTTTGCCTTCGACGTCGTGGATGGCTCAAAGCTACGGACTTTCGGCAGGACGTCCAGGCCAGAGTCCTGGACATGCCCTTCGACGGGAACAACCTGTTTGGGAAGACGGTTGACGATTCCCTCCAGGCCATCAAGGCGGATACTGAGACGGCCCGGGCCCTTGGAGTCCTGCAGCAACGACGGACGCCCTTTCGGAGCGGCGGAGGCAAGGGCGCCTCCAAAGGTTCCGGCGGCGGTTTCTCTTCCTACCGTCAAGCGGCCCGCTCGTCGTCGCAAGAAGCCTACAGAGGACGAGGCAAGTCTAGCGGACCCCGCCGTCGTCGCCAAGGAGGTCAAGGCGGCAAGGCGGCGTCCAAGCAGGATTGAACCGGCCGTGGGGTCGGGCCCCCACCGAAGCACCCCGGTGGGAGGCCGGCTGGCGGGCTTCGTCAGCGTGTGGGAGTCCATCTCCACCGACCGTTGGGTGCTGGACGCCCTGGCCCGGGGCCACGCGCTCGAGTTTCAAAGAAGGTGCCCGCGCGTCCCCCCCGTGGCCAGGAAAGAACTTCACGTCCCTCAACTTCTCCTGGAGGTAAAGGCGATGCTCAGAAAGGGCGCCATCGAACTCGTCCCAAAGAGGCTTCGGGGCTCCGGAGTCTACTCGCGATACTTCCTCGTCAAGAAGAAGACGGGAGGATGGCGCGCCATCCTAGACCTGCGACGGCTGAACAAGTCCATCAAGGCGCAGAAGTTCCGGATGGTCACCCTACAGCACGTCCTGGGTCAACTGGAGGAAGGAGACTTCCTATCGTCGTTGGATTTGGAGGATGCCTACTTCCACATTCCAATCCTAAAGGGGCACCGAAAATTCCTCAGGTTCGTGGTCCAAGGGCGTCATTACCAGTTCAAAGCCCTTCCCTTCGGACTACGGTCGGCACCCAGGGTATTCACCAAGTGCCTCGCACCGGTGGCGGCGCAGTTGCGCCGCGAGGGGATCCACGTCTACCCCTACCTGGACGACTGGCTCATCCGCGCCAAGACGAAGGAGCTCGCCGTGGTCCACACAGCAAGGACCGTCCAACTCCTCACGGACCTGGGATTCTCCGTGAACTACGCCAAATCCCACCTGGTGCCCGCGCAAGTCGCACTGTTTCTGGGAGCGAGGCTCGACACAGTGTCCCTTCTGGCCTCCCCGTCGGAGGAGAGGACCAGGACCATCTTGGGCAAGGTGCAACGGATGTTGGTGGCCGACGCGGCCAAAGTGAGATCCATCAAGTCCCTCCTCGGGATGATGTCTTCCTGCATCTACCTCATTCCCATGTGCAGGCTCCGGATGCGCCCGTTGCAAGAATTCCTGGATGCGCGCTGGATCCAGACGACGGGCAGCTTCGAAGAAAGGATCAAGCTCGACGAGAGTTTCCGACGAGCGATACGGTGGTGGGGCACCCGCGCGCATCTGACGGCGGGCATGGACTTCCAGACCCCAGCCCACCAGGAGACTGTGACCACGGATGCCTCCCTGGAAGGGTGGGGAGCGCACACCGAAAATCTGCACGCGAGGGGACTCTGGCTCCCGACGGAGAAGTCCCTGCATATCAACGTCCTGGAGCTCCGTGCAGTGTTTTGGGCCCTCAGGTCCTTCCTTCCGTCCCTGAAGGGCAAGGTGGTGAGGATCTTCACCGACAACACCACCACCATGTTTTACATCAGGAAACAGGGCGGAACCAGGTCCCCAGCGCTGTCCAAGGAGGCGCAGGACCTGTGGCATTGGGCCGTCGCCCAAGGGATTTTTCTGGTGCCGTTTCATCTGGCAGGGATAAAAAACACCATCGCCGACTCACTCAGCAGGGAGCTGCGCTCGTGCCACGAGTGGGAATTATGGCAGGATCTGGTAGATCGCCTCTTCCGACGGTGGGGCACACCCCAGATCGACCTGTTCGCGACGGCGACGAACACCAAGTGCCGGAGGTTCGCCAGCAGGTTTCCCCAGACGAGGAGCATGGGCGATGCTTTCTCGTTCCCCTGGGAGGGCCTGTTCCTCTACGCGTTCCCTCCCTTGCCTCTGCTAATCCGGCTCGTCAACCAGCTCAAGAGGTCACGGTGCAGGATGATCCTCGTCGCACCTGCGTGGCCGAGGCAGATATGGTTCCCGGACCTTCTGGACTTGTCAGCGTCCCCGCCGATCAAGCTGCCGGCGGACGCGGATCTACTCTCCAGGGAAGGAGGCGCCATCCTCCACCACGACCCGAAGTCGCTGAACTTGCAGGTCTGGCTCCTGCAGCACTAGAGTTTGGAGGATACGACATACCGGCCGATTGCAGAGAGGTTCTTGCAAAGGCCAGGGCGTCCTCGACTCTTAAATGCTACGGACACAAATGGAAGAGGTTCTCTGTCTGGTGCCACGCACAGAAGATTAACCCTCTACGGATTACGGCTCCCCAAGTATTGCCGTACCTGCTGACGCTGGCCAATGCTGGACTGGCACACGCGTCCATCAAGATTCATCTTGCTGCGATCTCCCGATACACCAGAACCACGGGGCGGACGTCCTTGTGGTCTCATCGTCTGGTGAAAGAGTTCATGAAGGGACTGTTCAGATCGTTCCCGCCGGTGAAGGCTCCGGCCCCGGCGTGGGAGCTCAACGTGGTGCTGACCAAGCTCATGGGACCTCCGTTCGAGCCTCTGCACTCGGCCTCGTTGAAGTTTCTATCGTGGAAAACAGCTTTTCTTGTGGCCATCACCTCCGCACGACGAGTGGGAGAGATCCAGGCCCTTTCCTGCAAGGCCCCGTACTTGACTTTCCACGACACGAGGGTAGTGCTCAGGACGCACCCCTCCTTCATGCCCAAGGTACCGTCGGACTTCCATCTCAACGAACCCTTGGTGTTACCTGTGTTCTTCCCGTCGCCTTCGTCGCCGGCTGAGAGGACTTTGCACTCGCTGGATGTAGCTAGAGCGCTGAAGTTCTACGTGGACCGCACGAAGGGTTTTCGGAAGACGTCACAACTCTTTGTGAACTTTGGACCTGTCAATCAGGGGAAGGCTCTCTCGAAGGCTTCCATCTCCAGATGGCTCTCCGGCTGTATCATGTACTGTCACCGGTTGGCAAACCGACCGCTGCCTGGCCGTCCGAGAGCCCATTCCACCAGAGCGATCGCAGCTACCACGGCGTTCCTATCTGGTGTGCCCCTGCTGGACATATGCAGGGCTGCTACGTGGAGGTCGACGCACACCTTCACGAAGTTCTACTGCGTCGACCGGGATTCCAGGGAGGAGTCCAGGGTCGGCCAAGCAGTGCTGCGCAACCTGTTCGCCTGAGGTGAGCCTGGTGAGGAGGTAAGATGCTTAATGTTGAGTTGATGTGTTGCTTAATGTTGAGCCTTTGCCACCTCCCGTGGTTGTGCATGTGTGTACTGCTATGTATTCTTTATTCATGAGCATGTGAATCCATGCCAGACCCCATGCTGGAGAAGGAACAAGTTACTTACCTGTAACTGTTGTTCTCCAGCATGGGTCTGGCATGGATTCACATGCGAACCCTCCCGCCTACCCCTCTGCGGCTCTTCACTTGGTCATACTGCCACTTCACGTGCTTCCAAATCTGAAGATGGCTGCCAGAGGCGGTGCTTAGGTAGAGGGCTGTCATTGGCTGTGGTCAGTATGACGCAGAGACCAGTGATTGGTTATTGCTACGAAAGACAGATCAGAAACGAAACTGATACTGGTTTTTTCTTTACCGAGGATTCCCAGCCTGACGACGGGGAATATTCATGAGCATGTGAATCCATGCCAGACCCATGCTGGAGAACAACAGTTACAGGTAAGTAACTTGTTCCTTTCACATTGTATTGAATGGTATTGTGACTTCTGTCGAAACGTGAAGCATGTTGCCAGGGACGTAATTTCACCAAAATGCCAGGAGTAGCGGAAGTGACATCACGACATTTGACCCCTGATGACATCACAGGAAGGGATGACAAATGACCTTCAGATTTTTTAGCTACATCTAGCACCCATGTTTTTCAGCCAGATATAAGAACTGAGGCACAGAGGGTGGCATGATTTGTCCACGATTACACATTCGGGGAATGCCATTTTCCAGATTTGATGTGGGGTCTATATGTAAAACATACATAATGCAGTATTTCTAACAGGGTAACCGAGATCTGTAACACAGGCTACAGCTTGTGTATGAAACATCTATAGATCAATGGACACAGAAGTACATGTTATCTGTGGCATTGCTGTATTAAACAAGCCAAGAAAAGCACTGAACTGGGGAGGTGTGCGCTGCTATTTAGCCAGGAGAAAATTCTACACGAGCAAGCCCTGAAAATGAAATAATTTACCAGGATTTAATAACCAAATTCCCTGGTTATGTATGCATATGATTCAGCTACCAGTACGATAGAAGGCAACCTATTAGACTGGTCTGCATGCACAGAGGGGAATGCACCTGATGTAATATTTGCCAGAGTATAATACCTGGGAAAGTTTCTTTCAATATACCCAAGACCCACCCCCATAGTTTTTATTATCCAAGCATAATACTGGGGGCCAGAGGACTTTTAACAAAAAACACCATTTATGTAATAATATTGCTGCACACACATTCATAGCACCACAGTTATTTAAAATTGAAGACACCCACAAGTTGCTTCTCACCCGGGGACTCACTGCGCGCACTGCCCCTTTGTCAGACCCAGTGGTGCCCAATAGCGTAGCACAAAATTTGGCAGCTCCCCTGCGAGCCATGCTGTCCGTCTCCCCCCTCCTGCCCCCCGTCCCATAAAGCACAGGGCACACCACACCCTGGGCCAGTCCGGACCACCACGTGTGCAGAATGTCCATGATGATTAATCCCTCTGCAGGGGCATGCACTACTGCAAGTGAAGGAAGTGAATGGCTTTTTTAATCAAAGCTTAAATCTTTAACGTACCAGAGGGAAGGGGGTCAGTGCCTGGTCCACATATATAGGGGCCACCAGTGGTGGCTGGTGAGTTTTTTTTGGAGGGTGTAAATATTTGCCACAAGTATGTGATTGCGACTGAACATAGCGAGGGAGCCTGAACTAATGAAAATGGGTTTGAGGGGTGTTGGGGGGGCAGGGGGGGATGAGGGGGGGGCGGCTTCTTGTCCCTCCCCAGAGTAAATGTTTTGAATAATGGGTTAAAATGTTGCATTACAAAGCACACTTTCTGGGAAAATGTGGGTAAAAGGCCAACAATATTGGTAAAAGGCCAACAATATGTTTTGTACAGTGTAGGGTCAATCATGAAAAAGTACAATAGATGCAAGTTACCAAAAGTGCACAGGGCATTTCCCAATGCATTATCATGCTGGTCCATGCAATATATGCCAGTATAAAAAACATTTGTATGCTGGGTGTGCCCTTAAATTTCCATGCTGGCTCCACCAACATATGGTAGTATTCCCATATAAGAACATACTTATGTCCGCTTTCAGACTTTTTTCTATAGTATAATTACTGGCACTGGGCACAACTGGCTCTGCCAATATATGCCATTACTCCTATGCAAGTACATACTCTTGTTGGTTTGGCCATTAAAAGTGACATGTCACAATAGAAAAACATGTCCAAACTGGTTCCAATGTAAGCCAGTCTAGACCCATAAGAGCACTTACCTTGCTTGATTCCTCATAGATGCTCTGTTAATAAAGTCGTGCTATAGTGCAGAATATACAGGCCACTATGCCAAAACATCAATCTAGCGAGGTAACACTACTTATCATGCTTGCTTTTTTAAAGATGCTGAGTAATAAATGTCATGCCACAGAAAGCAATGGTTAGAGTGACTGCACCAAAATGCTAGTCTAGCCAGGGAATGGCACACATGAACTTGCCTTTGCCCAAAAATACATGCAAAGTCAATAAAGGATGTGACAAAAATGCTCCTGTGACCCCCAGTCTCCGAGGGCCTTACACACACACACACACACACACATCCCCTTTCACCCACTGGTCACTCACCCATACATCTCCCCTTGCATTCGCTCACACTGGATTCACCACACTGGCACACACCAAACCCCACCCAGAACTTTCGAACACATCCTACCACATGTATGCTAATTCACCCACCAGTCACTCACACCTTCTCTTCCATCCACTCTTTGCATTCTCTACATATGCACAGACCCACCCAGAACTTTCAGAAACGCACATTTCGAGGGGATTGGGTCCTCCGACGTATTCCATATCTATGACAGGTAATCACCACAGCTGTGCTGCTTCGGAAACTTTTCCGGCGTCTGCGTCCTGCTTCGATGACGTCGATGCGCCGACGTCGAGGACCTCCTCCGACGTCCGACGTCATCCGATGTGATAAGTAGGACGCACGACGCCTGTAGCCTCAGTTCCGTTTTTTCCGCGAACGTGTTGCTTCGTGTTTCTCGGTTCTAAGCCTCGACTCTTTGGAGTTCTGTTCTTTCTGGTTCTTCGAACCTGTTCGTTTGTGAATTTCCTTCGGCGATGTCTTCCACTTCGTCTTCAACCCCGCGTCCGGGCTTTAAGAAGTGCGGGGAGTGTGGGTCTAAGATGTCGGTGACTGACTCGCACGACGCCTGCCTCTGGTGCCTCGGGGAGGCCCACGACACGGATGACTGTATCGACTGCCAGTCGCTCACGTCCAAGGCCTTACGCGAGCGTAAGAAGAAATTGTCGGTAGGTCGGGTGTCCAAGCCCCGGAAATCGAAGTCGGCGGGGCTTTCGACGGATGATTCGAGGGGTGGCTCTCCGCGTCTTCGTCGGAAGTCTCGTCGGTCTTCTTCTAGGAGTCGGTCTCGCCACTCCTCAGCCTCTTCGAGGCATTCTCGGAAGCGCCGACACCGGTCGCCTTCCAGGTCCTCTTCAGAGGACTCTGCCCGGCACGTCGGTTACCCCACCAGCCGTGCGACGCCGGAGGAATGGGCTTCCTCCGGGAAGAAGATGTTGGCGATTCTTGAGTCGCAGGGTACTCAACCGTCCGCGCCCCCGAGTGGGGTCGGCCGTGAGAGGTCGAGAGCCACCGCTCGCAAGAGTGGTCGGCACGAGTCACGGGAGAGGTCCCGTTCGGACAAGGAGGCTCGTTCTCGCCGTACCCGTTCCAGGTCCCGGTCCTCGACGCGATCGAGACCGTGTGCACCTGTGATGTCTTCGAGGAAGACATCGACGTCTGAGGCGTCGAGGGCGTCGACAGGTTTTCTCGAGGCTCCGAGGAAGTCGTCGAAGCCGTCGATGGTCAGGTCGTCGAGGGACACGCTCGGGGCTCCGGCTTCGAGGGCTGTGTCGACGCCGCCGATACTGGAGGCGCTGCATCTGACGTCGACGCCGATTTCCTCGACGCCGATCCTCTCGGCGCCGTTGCCGGTTTTCTCGACGGCGGCGCCGATTCGCTCGACGCCATCGACGCCTTTCGTGTCGGAGGTGCCCCGTGTCTCGGGTGTACCCCCTAGGAAGGCTCTGGCTAAGAGCAGGCACTCTCGGGTGCCTTCTTTTCACCACCTGGAATATATTTCAGAGGCGGATGAGGATTCTGATGGCCTGGTTCCTCGTCGGGTGCCAGATGACATTGTCTCGAGCCATAGTCAGTTTGACGATTTGAGGCAGTCTCTGCATGATGCCAGTGGACTGGACACCTCTCCGGAGGTGGAATTTTGTAGGCCTGAGCCTGGCTCCCATGCCGATTCCTCGTACCGGCGCCTTATGGCTAGGGTTTCTGAGTATCTGGGATGGTCTGCTCCCCCAGGGGAGTTTGTGCAGGATGACCTGACGGACATCCTGGATGTTGGTCCCCCAACTGACCCGGTACTGCCGTTCCATATGGCTTTACAGAGAAGGGTGGCGGCGGCTTGGACTGCTCCGGAGAGTCTCCCGGCGGTGGGCAAGTCCTTGTCGCATAAATACCGTCCAGCCAGTAGCGACCCCTGCTACTTGACCAGGCACCCCACTCCGGAAAGTTTGGTGGTGCAGGCGGCCACGGCCCCGGCAAAGCAGGCGTCGTACCCTACCATCCCTCCTGATAGGGACGACAAGCGTTTTGATGGCTGGGCGAAGAAAGTGTTTTCTTCTGGTGGTATGGCGCTTCAGGCGGCCAACTCCATTTGTGCCTTGTCACGTTTCACGCACACTCTGTGGAACTGTGTTGCGTTAGCGGCTGAGCATATTCCCGAAGGGGATGAACGGGATGGTTTCCTTGCTATGGTCCAGGATGGTAAGGATGCCATGTGTGAGTCCGTTCAGTCGGGTCTGGACTTGGCTGAATGCGTCAGTAGGTCCATGGCGGCGAGCACCGTGATACGCAGGTTTGCGTGGTTGCGGAAGTCGGGGTTTGCTCCTGATGTGCAGTCCCGGCTCCTCAACATGCCCTTTGACGGTGAACACCTTTTTGGCAGCAAGGCTGACGAGAGCCTTGAGAGGTTGCAGACCTCAAAAGCTGCAGTGAAGTCGTTGGGCGCTGCAGTTCGCCAACCTCCGCCTTTTTGTCCTAGGGGACAGCAGTGGAGGGGTGGTTCCTTTCGCTTTTACTCGTCCTTCAGTAAAGCGAGAGGGGCTGGCAGTCAAAGAGGCCAGCGCAGGGGTACCAGAGGTGGACGACAGGGTACCCGTGGTGCCAAGGCCGCTCGGGCAGTTGCCTCTTTGCCCTCAGGTAACGCCGCAGCCGCTCCTACTCAGTCATGAGGCCATGTCCCATGGTTCGCCGGTTGGGGGAAGGCTGACGCTGCATCTTGTAGAGTGGCAAGCCATTACTTCAGAAGTGTGGGTTCTGGAGATCATAGCCCACGGCTACTGTCTTCCCTTTCGGCACAGGCCTCGCGACAATCCACCGGGGAACCTCTCTTTGAAGTGTCCGGATCCGCTCCTTGCGCAGGAAATTCAAGCCCTGCTGGAGAAAGGCGCTATAGAACTGGTGCCTGTAGCGGAGAGGAACAAGGGATGGTATTCCCCTTATTTTTTGATTTCGAAGAAAGACGGGGGATTGAGACCCATCAAGGACTTGCGCGGTTTGAACAAACTCCTCAGGAAGGACAAGTTCAAGATGGTTACTCTCTCTCAAGTCCTCCAGGCACTTCAGCTTCAGGACTGGTTGGTGTCTCTCAACCTCAAGGATGCTTACTTCCATGTGCCGATCCATCCCAAGCACAAGAAGTACCTGAGGTTTGCGGTTGGCGACTCGCACTCAGTTTCGGGTCCTGGCGTTCGGATTGACCTCCGCCCCGAGGGTTTTCACCAAGCCAATGGTGGTGGTGGCAGTGCATCTCAGGCAAGGGGGGATTCACGTCTACCCCTACCTGGACGATTGGTTGATCAGGGGGAGCTCTCCCGAGCAAGTCCTGGATCATCTGTCCGTCACCTGCCACTCCCTTCACAGGCTGGGCTTCTCCCTCAATTTAAAGAAGTCCCATTTGACGCCAACGCAGAGGCTCCAGTACATCGGAACAGTGCTCGACACTTCCCTGGGGCAGTGTTTTCCTCCCCAGGTGGGGGCTCTTCACATTCAGCTGATGGTGCGCAAGTTTCAGCATGCCCAGACGCTCCCAGCGTTCGAGTTCTTGAGGTTGCTCGGCCTCATGGCATCCTGCATTCTTCTGGTGCCAGAGGCTCGCCTGCGAATGAGATCTTTGCAGTGGGCACTCAGGATGCAATGGTCACTGTCCTCCGGCAGGATGTCGGACCCGATTCAGGTGCCGCCCTCGGTCGCCCGGGACCTTCTGTGGTGGGCCGTCGAAGGCAACTTGATGAAGGGGGCTCCATTTTGGCTCCCCTGGCCGGAGGTGACGATCGTGACGGATGCATCCCTCACGGGATGGGGAGCTCATGCCAACGGGCTGACAGTCAGCGGTCGTTGGTCTCCGTCGGAGTCCAGACTCCATATCAATCTGTTGGAGCTGAGGGCCGTCAGGCTAGCCCTGAGGGCTTTTCTGCCGACTGTGCGAGGAATGAATGTCCTGATCCTGACGGACAAAACAGTGGCCATGCACTACCTCAACAAAAAGGGGGGGGCAGGGTCACTTCCTCTGTGCAGGGAGGCGATGCAGCTCGAGTTCTGGGCCATCCAGCAGGAAGTTTCGGTCTCGGCAGTTCATCTGGCCGGAGTCGAAAACGTGACGGCGGACGCTCTGAGCAGGCAGAGCACGATCTCTCACGAGTGGGAGTTGGCTCAGGAGATTCTCCTGGAGATCTTCGCCCTTTGGGGGACCCCTCAAGTGGATCTCTTCGCCTCCAGTGTCAACCGGAAGTGCGAAAGGTTTTGCTCGCGGGAATTTCCTCCAAAAGGAGCCTTAGGAGACGCGTTCGTGGTGGAGTGGTCGTTCCCGCTGCTGTACGCGTTTCCTCCAGTCCCCGTCATCCCGCAAGTGCTGCGGAGGTTACGGAAGTTCGGTTCCCGGATGATCCTCATTGCTCCGGCGTGGGCTCGGAGGCCGTGGTTCCCGGACCTTCTCGACTTGTCCATCTGCCCTCCACGTCGTCTTCCCTACCGAGACGTTCTGCTCTCACGGGAGGGGGGTCTGGTTCTCCATCCAGAGGTCAGATCCCTCAACCTTCACGCTTGGCTTCTGAAAGGTTGAGGTATAGGGATTGGGACCTCCCTGAAGACGTGATGGAGGTGTTGCTTTCGGCCCGAAGGCCAGCAACTAAGTCTCTGTACCGTTGGCGTAAGTTCTGCGACTGGTGCAGAGTTCGGAATGTGGATCCTTTTGCATGTGACATCCCCTTGGTTCTGTCCTTTTTGCTTTCTTTGGCCCACAGGGGCTTGCAAGTGGGTACCATTAAAGGTTACCTGGCGGCGCTGTCCATCTTTAAGCGCTCGTCTGATGAGTGTTCTTACTTTAAGATCCCTTTAATTTCACAGTTTCTGAAAGGGCTCACTAATGTGTTCCCTCCGTCACCTTTCCTGGTGCCTGGTTGGGATTTAAACCTTGTTCTTAGGTTTCTTATGGGTGCTCCGTTTGAGCCTT
Source organism: Ambystoma mexicanum (assembly GCF_040938575.1). Classification (NCBI taxonomy): domain Eukaryota; kingdom Metazoa; phylum Chordata; class Amphibia; order Caudata; family Ambystomatidae; genus Ambystoma; species Ambystoma mexicanum. Next base: position 305,681,094 of record NC_090928.1, read on the forward strand.
TACATTCTTGCCCTTTGAGGCTGTTAACTCTGAAAACTGTGTTTTTAGTTGCGGTTACTTCTGCTCGCAGAGTGAGTGAGTTACAGGCACTTTCAGTTAAGCCACCCTTCACTGTTTTCCACAAGGATAGGGTTGTCCTTCGTGTTCGTCCTTCTTTTCTTCCGAAGGTAGTGACGGAATTTCATTTGGCCCAGAAGGTTGTTCTTCCGGCATTCTATCCTCCTCCGCATCCTGGTAAGGAAGAGGAGAGGCTCCATAGGCTTGATCCTAGGAGAGCTTTAAGCTTTTATGTTTCACGCATGTCCCGGGTCAGAGTGGACGATCAACTCTTTATTGGTTACGCTGGTAAGCGTTTGGGGCAAGCTGTGACGAAACAGACTTTGTCCCGCTGGATTATTTTGGCCATCTCGGAGTGTTACCGCTTGGCGGGTAAGGACCCACCGGCTGGCTTGCGGGCCCATTCTACCAGGGGTATGGCTGCGTCTACTGCCCTGCAGAGGGGTGTTCCTATTCGCAACATCTGTGATGCAGCCACCTGGGCTTCAGTACATACATTTGTACGGCATTATTCCCTCGATTCCATCAGAGGGCAGGATCTGGCCTTTGGCAAGGCGGTCCTTTGCTCTGCTGTTTGATTGGCTATTATAAATTTTGTTTATAAATTCTTTCCCTCCTCCTTGCTCTGGTACTGCTTTGGGAGTCTGTCATAGATATGGAATACGTCGGAGGACCCAATCCCCTCGAAGAACAAGTTACTTTCTTACCTGGTAACGTTCTTTCGATGGGATGGTCCGACGACGTATTCCATATCGCTCCCGCCCTGCCTTCCCCGCTGCAGAATTTCTTTTGCGATTGCAGCTTACGTTCCGCAAGGCTTTGTGTCTGACTGGCAGTTGACTTATGTCACACGTTCTGGGGGAAAAAACTACAACTGAGGCTACAGGCGTCGTGCGTCCTACTTATCACATCGGATGACGTCGGAGGAGGTCCTCGACGTCGGCGCATCGACGTCATCGAAGCAGGACGCAGACGCCGGAAAAGTTTCCGAAGCAGCACAGCTGTGGTGATTACCTGTCATAGATATGGAATACGTCGTCGGACCATCCCATCGAAAGAACGTTACCAGGTAAGAAAGTAACTTGTTCTTCTGATTCAGCCACCATTCATATCTGACATGCACTTCATGCAAAACATGCATCATATTACAAAAAAGCCTTCCCTTTTTCTTGCAGCTTTGGTCTGTCCTTCCAGGCCCCCTCGCCTCCTCCATGCTGCTCACAAACAGGAACCAGGAAGCTCCGAGCTTCCTGGTTCCTTGAGCTGCAAGGAAGTCGACGGAGAAGGGGTTGGAACTGAACGTGGCATGTGACATGTGCCACATGTCGCGGTCAGCTCAAACCCCTATTTGAGTGCCTCCCCGGCCCAGCCTCCACCCTGATTGGTGAGGACTGGGCCAGGGACCCACCAGGAGCATCCGTCTTTTGTTTTTGTTTTTGGGGTGGGGGGCAACAAAATAAAAAATTATTTTCCCTATATTTAAAAAAATAAAGTTGGGTTGCAACTGTGGTCCCAGGGGTCGCAGTTACGACCCCCAAATGACGTCCCTGCATGTTGCTATGTATTTCTGGGCAAATCAATCGTAGCAGCTGTAAAATGCATGAAAGAGCGTGGATGGCATGCATATCCCCTGCTAAAAACACATAGATAAGTTTTCCCTGCACATTGGTTTTACAGTCAGAGACGTTCCTGTGCCATGTATGTCTTTTGGCCCACCTCCCATGTCAGTCTTGTCCCTCTCAGCCTTCTGACCCCTCCTACTTCATGATGGCAAGCAAGGAAGCTGGCGAATTCTTCCCTGTGACTAGCCAAAGGGAGACAAGCGTCATTAGTTCCACTACATCATGGACGTCTGGTAGGACTAGCCTGATTGGCATTGCTGTGCTTGCAGGTGAAACAGGTAGGCAGCCATGCTAGGTGTTGATCAGTACTTAAAGCCATGAACTTCATTTAAAACTAAACGGGCACAATCCTGAAGCAAAGCAAATCTGTAACTCTTGCCATTAACTGCATTGTCAACCAATTACATCCAATCCGCACGCACAGTGTTCATTTTTCAGCAGGTCACATTGTGAGACGCATGCAAAATGAGGGGATAATAACTCGAGGGCAAATTTGTTTTCATTTGCTTTTAGGACTATCTGTCCATACATTCTCACACTTTCAAATGCCCTTGTACGCAATTTATCCATCTTCAAAAACTCCAGCAGCATAATGTGTGCCTTGTCAAAATGGGGTCAGGAACATCTCTTTGCTGGTGGTGGGAGATCTTAAAGGGTGATTGCCAGAGCCAGTCCTACCCCTGAGCTGGACAGGGGCAGCAGATGGGGCCCCATTTCCTGGTCCCTCGCGACCCCTAGTGCCAAATTGTTCCTGTGCAGAACCAGGTCCACAGGCTTTCCTCAAAGTAGATGTTTGCCAGTTGTCTCTCGCCTTTACAGAAGGCGAGATCAAAGAACAGCCTGAAACCAGACGCAAAAAGAAACTAGGTGAATGAGTCGCCTGCTGCACAACCAAAACACGCACGCTGCAGAGTTCCTTTCATCAGTGTCAGTTTGAGATGGAGAGGAGCCAACTCTCCCCGCACCAAAACGCAACCGCTGCACTGGACGCAAGCGAGGCCGCTGAACAGTCTCCGGCGGCTATCTTCTCAATGGGACTGGCAGAGCTTTCCAGCTGTCCCTCGTCAAAGGCAATATACTAACCGCAACTAAAGGGGGAATAATTCCCCAGACTTGCATGCAGGGCCCGACAGTGTTGGGCCCAAAAATCAAACCTTTGTACTTCTGTATCTTCACCATAAGATCTCCTGGGCAACATACTCGTGTGGAAGTAAGTGGGGGCGAAGACCTCGTTTGAAACCTTTCCAAGCCCCTACACACCCAGGGGGGGTTGGAGGGGTAAACAGACAGGAGATTGGTTAGGGACAGTTGGCCAACCCTCAGCATGTGGGAGGGCTATGGAAGTAAGGAACAGAACACAGGACGCAGGGGTGAAGTGCGAGGAGGATGGCGACCAAGAGGACAACAGGAGGAGGTGAGGAATTGGCCTTGGAGTGTTTGTGTGTGTGAGACACAGGTGTGTAGAACGGACAGGACAGTGTAACGTGTGAATGTGAGAAGACTGATACTGAGTGAAAGTAGGGTGACTGGATAGTGTGTCGCCGTGGAATTAGGTGAGTGGCGGTCATGTGGGATGAGACGAGTGGTGGTGGTGGTGGTGGCGGCAGAGGTGGCGCTGTGGGTGATGGTGGCGACGATGATGATGATGGTGGCGGCGGCGCTGTGGCTGTGGGGGGTGGTGGTGGAGGCGGAGATGGCAGCGCTGTGGTGGTAGGGCAGCAGTGCTGGCAGCGCTGTGGGTGGCGACGGTGGTGGAGGCAGCAGGCGGTGCTCTGGGTGGCAAAGGAGGTGGTGGTGGTCGAGGAGGCAGGTGGCGGTGGCAGAGGGCGGTGGTGCAGTGGGTGGAGGTGCAGTGGGTGGAGAAGGGCTCTAGCAGTGTGGCAGGAGAACAGCAATTTGAGGAGTTATGGAGAGGGGAGAGTCAACATCAAGGGTGGAGGCAGGAGTAAGGTAGAGTGGAACATCAGATGGACAGTTGGTGGGAGAGGAGACGAATGGAGTAGAAGGGCGAGGTAACGCTGGTCGTGAGTGGACCAAGGGTAAATCTTCCCAGCGAGTGTGAGACACAATCTCAGTTCCCGTTAGAGTACTTAACTTTGGTACGAGCAGTGAAAGCTTGGAAGCCACAGAGTGTTGGCACAGATGTTTCCCTAAATCCAAGTTCACTAAGAAGTAGCCAGATAGTAGGGGTTGCTGATTGTTCACACTAACCAGGAGTTAGATGCCTGGGTTAGGGAAGATATCTCACTGGAGACGACAGAGATGGACGAGCAGTGAAAGCTTGGAAGCCACAGAGTGTTGGCACAGATGTTTCCCTAAATCCAAGTTCACTAAGAAGTAGCCAGATAGTAGGGGTTGCTGATTGTTCACACTAACCAGGAGTTAGATGCCTGGGTTAGGGAAGATATCTCACTGGAGACGACAGAGATGGACGTCCCTAGGGACCACAGAGTTGCCAATTAAAAACCCTTCAACCGTCCTTGAGACTGTTTTCTGTGCCAGCTGTGACAATACCCTTACTCATTCATGTATACTACTAACCCTTAATTCACACATCCTCCCTTCCTCTTATTCATGGCTCAATCCCCTTATATGTACTCCTGAATCATCCCTCCTTCAGCCTCTCGCTACTCTCCACTTCCTGCTTTCCCCTCGACTAATCCTCCATCTGCCTGTATCTGCGTGCACAAACTCAGTCTTTCTTTTCATACAAAAGCCAAACAATTGATAGTGTTAATGTGTGTCGTCCCTTGCATAAAGCATAAGGTCGCTGGAAAACAGTGCATTAGTCCCATGATGAATGCTGTTATAAAGCTGAATGTGGGTGCTACCCCACTCAGTGAATACATATAATATAACTGATGTGCATAGACGTTGGCTAATGTATCCACTGTAGGTGATGAACTTTAATAATCTGGCGCACCCGTTGCTTTCTATTTATATAGCGTGCAAGCAGTCCAAGGGCATTGAGGCGCTGTTACTTGCAAAAAACTTAGTTGCACAGGCATAGTGGCGGTCGTTGTTACATTGTGAATACTACAGAACATCATACTGTGACAGCCATTGCAATTGGTACTTGTGTTACAACTTATGCATTGGGTCATGTGGTGAGTATTCCTGCTAATGTGCGAGGCCTTATGTGAAGAGGATGGTTTTCATAGCTTTGCGGAAGGTGGTGAGGTGAGATGTCAGGTGGACCGAAATCGCACTCTAAAAAGGTGTAGATCAACCCCTTTGCAAAGCGCAAAAGGCCAGAGGAGACCAGATCTTTGCAGGAAACCTGAAGTTTATATTGCTATTTGGCTATTTAAAAAAAAGTACCCATGCTCAGCACAGGTTCTGTAGACTGGCATGATAACACTAAAAAATGGTTGAAAAAGAATAATCCTGTAGGCCGCTGTCCGGAGTCGCTTATCGCTTGATGTGCTTTGCACTCTGAAGTAAACTGCACTGACAACGGGTGTGTAACTGGCTGACCTGCCACACAGCAGACTTGGAGGGGAAGCAAGAGTTTGCGTGCTGCAGCATACTGCCACTTTTGGGGGCTCTCCCCACCTGTCGCCTCACCCTGGTGCAGTGCATTGCATTGTGGTGCAAATATCTTGGAAATGGTGCGTCCTAGGACCATGCACGTGGTTTTCGAGGTCCCATGGGGGACATAGTTTTGTTCCTTTTGTTGAGACTTGTCCTTGTACGACAACACTGATGTTTCCCCGATTTCAGGCAACCTTCTCGTGTGTGAAGGGGCTGAAATCTGGGGAAAGGGGCGGGGTGTCCAAATGTCATGTAGCTAGTAATGTCTGGAGGGTTCTAACAGGTCACTATGCGAAATGTGATGCAGATTGGCGGAACTGTGTGTAATTCTATGAGGAACATACACACACATACATTTTCGGTTTTATAGATCACCTATCTAGAAATGTGTTAATGTACAAGTTTAACTCCAGCCCTAGCATGTTTAAGGGATTGTTTTCTCCCTCACTCTTTGTCTCTTGCTTCCTCTCAACGTTGTTAAAATTCCTTCTGCAAGTTCTACCAGCTTGTCAGTGCGATAATGGATTTGATGAAGGTGCTTCAGACCACTGTTTTTTTTTCCTTAGCCAGATTCGTCCTCTCTGCCTCATTAATTCTTCTGTACTCGCTGCCCCAGAATGCAGTGTTTCATGCACTCGCCTTATAAATGCTTTGCTGGATAAAGAGAGATCTGGTTCCTCACTCCCATTATTCAGCGTTGCTTCCTTGAAACCACAACATTCTTTTGCTCTCCTTTTTGGAGTTTTTATGTTTGGTTGCCGTGTTAATTTGCAGACCTTCCAGTTGTGGGTGGTTCTCCTGTTGGCTCCACGGGATGGTTGGATGGCCTTGCCTCCCCCAGTGGGTATTCTCCCCTATCTCCTTTTGGCTTAGTGATTTCGCATGTGGGGGTGTGCTGGCTCAGATATTCAGCTGATGGTCTGAGATCTCTTCTGCAATCTGCAGAGCTTGCTCTCGATCATCTTCACTTGAGGATGCACCGCCTTCGTGTCAGTCTTGGCAGCCCTAGAGTTTGCTTCTTAAAAAGACTCCATGCAAAAGAAATGTGAAGCATAAACTTGGAAATACTCATTGGAGTCTACCCCTGCATCCTTCGACACTGCTCCTCGGATATGTTCGGATCAGTGGTACCAGCAGTGCTATTGTCACACAGAAGAGCACTACTAAAAAGCCAGCCCGAAAAGGTACTTTAAATTAAATATGCATAATTAGCTGGTTGAAAAGTAAGGATTAGAAAAAGATAGTTATATTTTTTTTTCGCAGATAAATCGGTGTGAGGTGTATGGCATGATTAGTTCTTCTAGGTTTAGAACGTACGTTTGTGCTTTGATGATTAGTTCGACATATAAAGCTGGGTAATGTGTATTTGACTGGATGTAAACTTTGTATAACAACTGAAATAAACATGGGTAGATATGACTTTTTTTTATTTGTAGACTGGCCTATGAAGTCCACGTACTTATTTAAATGCAATCCCAATGTCCCACGTTCAATATTAAGATACTTTAAACTATAGACGTTATCATTCCCCTTTGACAACTTCTAAGAACAATTACTGAAGCTAGTAAATTAAGTGAATATAAATATGATTTAAACCTTTCAAACTGGTTTGGCAAGGGAGATAATTGAAAGCAGAACACATTTATGATTGGCTAACAGTTTTACAAAAATTAATTAATACTGGAGAATGTCATATTCTCAAAGCCAAAAGAAAGTAAAAGATAATCCAAGTTAAAATGTTTCCTTACCTGAAAATAACTTTGAATTACTCATGGACTGCCTAGAAAGTCATGTGACTGCAAACTTCACAAAAGAATAATTACAATACTCCTATTTAGTCTTCTCTGGAGCCTTGTGTCTTGGTGTAGGTTTTCTCCTTCAGTCTTTGCTTCTCTCTATGCAGTCTGGCCTGTTTCGGTGGTGGTCCTACAGTCCACTCCTGGTGGGCTTTGATGCAACTGCTCAGAAGAGTGGTCAAAGTGACTTATCACACACAGTATTCTAATGGATTGTGTCGTCGCACATATTCCTCATCTTAGATATAATATCCTGCTTTGCAGCACTTTATGAAACATTTTCACAGCAGTGTGCGCCGTACAGTCTGGCTTCGGGAACGGATGTGGTATCGGGTAATGTTAATATATATATTCGCCGGGAAAAGGTTGTGGCGACATTATATAGGTGTCCATATACCTATAATTCTGATGCACTCCTAATTCAAATGACTTCATAAAACTCGACTGTCTCCTCCTAAACATTCGAGTTTTAAGAAAGAGTCACTATTGCAACACTAAAACTTTGTTGACTGGCCGCCCTACAGAATCTGTGGTGCCTCGGCCATATTGTGGCAGTGAAAGCAAGCCCCTGAAAGCTCACACCAGAGAAAATTCAACCCGATAGGGAAGAAGGGCTCAAGTCGATCTTGTAAGGATAACCAGTTTTAATCTCATGTGCAGATGAGAGCAACAGCAAAGAACGTTCTGCTGAAAAGGGGTACAAGCAGAAACCTTGAAGGCAATGCATCTAGTACACACCAGTGCGGCAGATTGGATGGACCCTATACAGGTGCTGCCTTTATCCATATGGGATGGCAGTTTATTTGTCCCAATCCGTCTTTCTTCCATCACGTCAGCATTGCGGGGCTCATCTTCTCACAACGAAGGTCAGAAAACAAATGAACTACACTCCTACTATACAGCTTATTTATCACTCATACCATGCACTTGTCAGGCTTCAAAACAGAGGCACATGAGGTTCCAGGGCACTCTAACCACGCATACATTTCACTCACTCCCTCCACGGCATCAGACTCCCAGGTATCCACCCTCGTTTGAACTAGAATTGATTCCTCCCAGCACCTCGCAATACAAATCAAACAATTGTCGCTGCAACGCTACATCCTGTCCATCCTCTTTGAACATTTCAGGACTTGTTACTTTGGGGTTGGTAAAAGGGCCCCTGGCGTCATGGAATTCGGGGATCTTAGGATCAGTCAGTTATATGGCTATAACTCGTGGTCACTCAAAGAGAAAGACCATCGTCTCGGTCCCACTACTGGGCGATGTTTGGGATGAGGGGCTGGCTCCGATGGAGAACCCCCTCTACGGCCCCAGTGAAGAGAGACCGGCAGGCGGACACAGCACGTGCTGTAGGCATGCTACAACAGCGACGGCCGTCTTTTCGTTCCTCAGGAGGGAAGTATAGCCGGTCTTTGAGGGGTTTCGGCAGGGGCTCCACCTCTTACCGCCAGCCCTCTCGCTCCTCCACCCAGGATGCCAACAGGGGCCGCTCCAAGACCTTCGGAGGCGGTTGCTGTCGTCGGGGACCACAGGGCGGCCCATCGACCTCCAAGCAAGATTGAACCGGCCAGGACATCAGGCCCACACCGGTGCACCCCGGTGGGAGGCTGGCTTGCGAACTTCATCGTGTGGAAGACCATCTCGACTGACCGTTGGGTGCCAGACGCTCTTGCCCGCGGACACACACGCGTGTTCCAATGAAAGTGTCCCCGAATACCACTGGTGGCCTGACAGGAAAACCACGTCCCTCAGCTACTGCTGGAGGTGCGGGCCATGTTAAAGAAAGGGGCGATAGAGCTAGTTCCAAAGCAACTCTGGGGCTCTGGAGTTTACTCAAGGTACGTCATCGTACGAAAGAAGACCGGGGGCTGGTGGACCATTCTCGACCTAAGGCGGCTAAACAAATAGTCCCAGAAGTACAGAATGGTCACGCTTCAACACGTGCTCAGACAACTGGAAGAGAGAGACTTTCTGTCGTCGTAGGACCTGGAGGATGCGTACTTCTATATCCCCCATCCACAAAGGACACTGCAAGGTTCTGTTCTTCGTCCTTCAGGGGAAGCATTACCAATTCATGCCCCTTCCTTTCGGACTGAAGTCGGCGCCCAGAGTCTTCAAGTGCCTGGCCCTGGTGGCGGCCCATCTATGGCTGCAAGGGATCCACGTCTACCCCTACTTGGACGACTGGCTCATCTGGGCCAGATCAAGAGACCTTGCTGTCGACCACAGAGCCACGACTGTCCACTGACTGACGGATCTGGGGGTTCTCAGTGAATGATGCAAAGTCCTGCTTGACTCCATTGCAGGACGCTCTGTTCCTGGGATACCGGCTCGACGGTGTTGTGCCTGGCATCTCCGTTGGAGGAGAGGATATTGGCCATTTTGGGCAAGGTGCAACGGCTGTTAGCACTGAAGATTGCCACGGTCTCTTCTTGGCATGTCGTCATGCATTTACCTCATTCGACACTGCAGGTTGCGGATGCGCCCGCTACAGGAGTTCTTCGATGCCCATTGGGTCCAAGTGTCTGGAAGCTTCCAGGACAGGATTGTGCTCGACGAGGAGTTCCGTCAAGCGATAAGATGGTAGGGTGTGCGCTCCAATCTAGTCGGAGGCACGGATTTCCAGACCCCCCCTCCCTGTACCAGGAGACTGTCACGACGGACGCTTCCCTGGAAGGATGGGGAGCCCACAGCGCCCGTCTTCATGCCAGAGGCCTGTGGTTACCGGAGGAGAATACGTTATATATTAACGTTCTGAGCTACGGGTGGTATTTTGGGCCCTTGGGTAGTTTCTGCCATCCTTCAAAGGCAAGGTGGTGAGGGTCTTCACGGACAATACCACCACAATGTTTTACATCCGGAAAGGGGGGGGGGGGGCACCAGATCACCAGTGCTCTTCAGAGGTGCAGGACTTATGGCACTCGGCCGTCGGCCAGGGGATGTTCCTCATTCCGCTTCATCTGGCAGGAGTAAAAAAAAAAACAGTTGTCGACTCTCTCAGCAGGGAGCTATGCTCTTGCCACGAGTGGGAGCTTCGACAGGATCAAGTGGACTACCTTTTCCTCAAATGGGGCAATCCCCAGATCGATCTGTTTACGGCAATGAACAGCAAGTGCCGGAGATTCGCCAGCAGGTTCCACCCTTTAGCTGGGTACATGGGGGGGGGGAGGGGGAGGGGGAGGGGGAGGGGAAGATGCCTTCTCATTCCATTGGGAAGGCCTGTTTCTGTATGCGTTCCCTTGGTTGCTGTTGCTTCTTTGAGTCATCAATCAACTCAGACGGTGCTGGTGCAGTATGATCCTTGTTGCACCAGCGTGGCCGAGACACATCTGGTATCTGGACATTCTCAGCATGTCGGTGTCACCGCCAGTCAAGTTGCCAGTGGTTGCAGATCTTCTCGCCAGGGAAGGAGGCGCCATTCTTCACCATGACCCAGGGTCTCTGGACCTGAAGGCCTGGCTCCTGCAGCATTAGAGTTTGGTGGCTGTGCTCTTCCGGCGGACTGCAAAGAGATTCTTGCCAAGGGCAGGGCGTCATCTACTTTAAAATGCTACGGACACAAATGGAAGTGCTTTGTAATTTGGTGCTGTTCTCAGAAGATCAACCTTCTGTGTGTCAAGGCCCCTCAAGTATTTCCCCATTTACTGTCGTTGACTAAATCACCACTGGCACATGCCTCCATTAAGGTTCATTTGGCGGCTATCCCCGGGACGGTCTTGTATGTGGTTGCACCGTCAAGGAGTTCATCAAAAGACTGTTCTGCTCGTTCCCGCCGGTGAAGGTCCTGGACTGGCGTATGAACTCAATGTGGTGCTGACTAGGCTCATGGGGGGGGGGGGGCGCCCATTCGAACCTATGCACTCAGCTCCGCTCAAGCTTTTATCATGGAAGACCGCTTTCCTCATCACCTATGCAAGGCGAGCAGGTGAGATCCAGACCCTATCAAGCAAGCGGCCTTACATGACTTTTCGAAACTAGGGTGGTGCTGCAGACGCACCCCTCCTTCATGCCCAAGGTTCCATCAGAATTTCACCTCAACAAACCCCTTGGTGTTAACTGTGTTTTTTCCCCCGACTCGTTTGTCGCCGGCTGAAAGGACTTTGCACTCGCTGGATGTGGCTCGAGAGCTGAAGTTTTACATGGCCCGCACGAAGAGTTTTTTGGAAAACCTTTCAGCTTTTTGTGAACTTTGGTCCTTTGAACCATGGGAAGGACCTGTCCAAGGCTTCGTTTTCCAGGTGGCTCTCCGGCTGTATTGCACACTGTCACCGGTTAGCAGACCGACCATCCAATAGCCCATTCTACCAGAGCCCATTCTACCAGAGCGATCACTGCGATGAGTGTTCCTGTCTGTTGTGCCCCTGCTGGACATCTGCAGGGCTGCTATGTGGAGGTCTGTGGACACCTTCACAAGATTCTACTGCGTCGACAGGGATTCCAGAGAGGTGTCCAGGGTCGGCCATACAGTGCTACGCAACCTGTTCGCTTGAAGGTGAGCCTGGTGAGGAGGTAAGAGCCTTGCCACCTCCCGTGGTTGTGTATGTATGTACTGCTAGGTGTTCTTTCCTCATGAGCATGTGAATCCATGCCATACTCCATGCTGGAGAAGGAACAAGTTACTGTTGTTCTCCAGCATGGGTCTGGCATGGATTCACATGTGAACCCCCCCACTCCCCTTGCCCCTCTGTGGCTCTTCTTGGTCATACTGCCACTTTACGTGCTACCAAATCTGAAGATAGCTGCCATAGGAGGGGCTTAGGGAGAGGGCAGTCATTGGCTGGTGGCAATATGACCCAGAGCTCAGTGATTGTTTATTTATTTGTATGGCGCACCATACCCAGGGGCAACAGGGCGCAGGCAGAAAGATAATTCGAGGCTTACAATGTTACAGAAATATACAGTTGAAGTAAAGTTAAATACATTCAAGGATTACAGGAATGAGAAATGTACAAATCTTGATACATAAAAAATATCTATACAAGGAGTGAAATATACAGATATGTACAGGGACAGTTTGAGGCGAGAGCAAAGGCCGCAAACAGAGTATCAGTATCTATACATAGGTATAGAATGTACAATTAAATACAGGGGTTATTGGAGTTCAGGTGACTGATGAGGTGCCTTCTAAAGTGCAAATAAGGTTGATCAGCTCTCAGTTTGTGTGGCAAGGAGTTCCAAAGTGTGGCAGCTTTCACCGGGAAACTGTTACCACCAATGGTGGAGAGTTTGAATCTGGGAATTATCAGACAGTTGGAATTGATAGTTCTTGTTTGTCTGATGGAAAACTTTCTCTTTACTTTATCCATCAGATAACTAGGGGCAGCATTGTTGAGGGCTTTATGGGTTAGGGAGGCCAACTTTAGTTTGATTTTGTCTGTGGAGAGCCATTTGTGTTGGCGTCTGGTAGTGGAGATGTGATCTTTTATTAATGCCGAGGGCAGCTCTCAAGGCATTATTTTGTAGGATTTGTAGCCTATGGGTAATGGCTTTGTTAGCACCGCTATAAAGGGCATTACAATAATCGAGCCTGGAGAGTATGATACGAATGGTCTGCCTGCTCTTATTAATTTGCAAGTATACGCAGTGGTAGATGCTAGTGAGTTGACCTGTTTGGTAAATGACATAGTGGCATCCAGATAAAAGCCGAGGGTTTTTACTTCCCTGGATACCTTGATAAAGTTGCCATCTATGTTAAATTTGGCATATTCAAGGCCTAGTTTGTTATTAGGGGGGGTACCCAGGATGATGAGCTCTGTCTTGTCATCATTCAGGCATAGGCCATGAGATGCCATCCATGCCTGAATGATTAGATATACCCTATTCACCTTCTCTCTGTCCTTACTGTGATCCCCTGAAAGTGGGAGGAGAATCTGAGTGTCATCTGCATAGTTAGTGTAGGTGACACCCAGATGGTCCAGATCGTCGAACAGAGGTTTGGTGAAGATGTTGTATAGTGTGGGGGAGACGCATGAGCCCTGCGGGACTCCGCAGGTAATAGGAGAGGGGTCTGCTGCTGCTAAAGGGGAGAAGACTCTCATTGTTCTCTCACTCAGAACGGATTCAATCCATCTGATGGCTTCTGGGGAGAAATGAGCAGCTGAATCCAGGTGTAAGCAGAGGACCTTGTGGTCGACAAGGTCGAATGCCGCGGAGAGGTCGAGTAGGAGGAGGAGTGCTGTCTTGCCCTTGTCCCTCAGATCATCAATTTGGTTTTCAAATCAATGAGAGCTGTTTCTGTGCCGTGTAATGGGCGGAAACCTGATTGTCTGGAGCCTAGTAATTTGTGTAGTTCTAGGTATTTTTGAATCTGGACATAGGCCGCTTTATCCAAGATTTTCTGTAGGAAGGGTACCGTGGTGATGGGTCGGTAGTTGGTGGGGATGAGAGGATGAAGCGTCTGCTTTTTGAGGAGGGGGAGCACTCAGGATTGTTTTAAGTTGGAAGGGATACTGCCTGAGGAAAAAAAGGCATTTATGCGTTTGGAAATGAAGGGCGACAAGTCTATGGCTGCGTCTTTGATTATCAGATGTCAGGGCAGATGTCGCCTTTGCAGTTTGAGGGTTTGAGAGAAAGAATGATTTTCTCAACCTCCAGGGTGGTGGTTTTAGAGAAGGCGAATGAGTTAGTGTGTGTGCTTGGTAAAGCATTAGGCGGAGATGTGGGAGGGTTCGTGAGGTTTAAGGAGTCTTTTTTTTTTTTAGTTGAATTTTGTTTTGTAGGGTGTTTATTTTATTTGCTAGTGCCTGTTGGATGTCTGTGCACCAAGTCTGGTCCTTGTTGCAGGTGTCGGGTGTGGCAATGGGTGATTCAAGTTCCTTCAGTATGGAGAAGAGCTCCTTCATACTTGAGTTGGAGTTTTCAATGTGGTTGTTATAGGAGTTCCGTTTAGCTAAGCAGATTTCAGCTTTGTAATGACGAGAAATCGTGTCGAGGATGACTTTCTTTTCACTGGAGGGGCATAGTTTCCAAGCAGCTTCACATTTTCGCTTTTTTAGGCGGAGGGCTTTGAGTTCAGGTGTGTACCATTTATTTAAATGGGTTTTAGGCTTGCTGGTGCGAAGTTTAAGTGGGGCAATTTTGTCCATGGTAGTTAACATAATTTTATTATATTCGTGAACTAGTATGTTGGGATCTAGATTGTCTGGCAATGCGTTTAGCGTTGGAAGGATGGCTGGGATCATTTTTTCTACTGATATATTTTTCTTGTTTCTTGTGAGGCAGGGTGGTGCCAGTGACACGGTTGTGGTAGGTGGTCTGGAGGTCAGTAGGTTAAATGAGACCAGCGAGTGGTCAGTCCAAGGTAGTGGTGTGGTGGAGGAGATGACCGCTGAGCAGTTAGCATCAGCAACCCAGTCTAGGGTTCTTCCCTTCAGGTGGGTGGGTAGGTTGACTTTTTGTGAGAGTCCGAGTGATGAGATCGTATTGGCTATGGTGGAGGCATGTATGTCTGCTGGGTCGTTAAACCCTAGGTTGAGGTCACCTAGTAGCAGTAGTTGTGAGGTGGTTTTCGCATTGTTGGATATTAGGTTATGCAAATCTTCCTCGAAGGTCCCGAGCGGACCAGGTGGTCTGTAGATCAGGTGGATGGTGAGGGATTGGGTGTTGTTTATAGGGAGTTTGGCAGTGAGGGATTCGCACGATTGCAGGGTTTGGGTCGGGGCTAGTCTGAGAGCTAAACTTTCTTTGGATATGATGGCGATGCCACCGCCCCGGTTGCCCACCCGGTCCTGCCTGGTTATGGTATGGCCATCCCAGATGGCCAACATTAGAGACGGGCCTGCTGCATTGTGGAGCCAGGTTTCTGTTAGAGCAATAAAATCTAATTTATCTTTAATGATTGTCTGCTATATCAAGGGCATGTGCGACCAGTGATCTAGTATTGAGGAGAGCTCCTTTATAGGAATGTTCATTCGTTTTTACCGAGATGTTTGTATGAGCGATAGGTTTGGACTTGGTTGCGGGGATGGTGGGGCCTTTAGTGGTGGGAGGGGCAAGCTGGTGGTTTAGGGCCATGGGTTTTCTAGTATGGTGGCTTTTGGCTTCGCATTTGGAGTCAGAAAGGAGTCTTCGGGGCGGCTCATAGTTTAGAGAGTCTAGCGCGAAGTTTGTTTCTTTCGGTGGTAGGGCAGGGGTGGGAGGCAAGGGTTATTGGTCCTGACCTGCGATGATACCTTGGGCAGGAAGGGTCAGAATAGTAACTAGTTATGTAGGAATCGTTGGGGGGACTGGTGCCTGGCTGGGAGGGGGGAGGCTCCCGAGTCAGTATCCTGAATGGGAATATCTAGGGATGCGGGCGTGGCCATCGCACAGAAGATGAGTAATATAGTTAGCATTTTCTGCAGAACAGCGCTGGCGTTGTGTGAGCAGAGTGGGAATAGCAATCTCGGAGATGGGGTATAGGCAGGAAAGATAGGGTAGGGTGGCAGTCTAAATGTCCAGCTGCAGGTCAGTGGAGTTCCGAGGTGCAGTAATGGCTAAGTTCAGTGTGCCGTAGCATGGCGCAGTACAGTAGTAAAGCAAGGGGATAATGCAATTCAGTGGTATGGCAGTTAGGGCACAGGGATACTGCAGTACAGTGGGAAGGCAATTCAGACCAGGGGATAATGCAATATAGTGATATGGCGATTCAATGCCGTGGCTGTTCAGAGCAGGGCGAAGTGCAATACAATCACGTGCAATTCAATTCAGGGCAGGGCAGCATAAATGCGGTATGCAGATGGGCAGTGCTACCTAGATTCAAAATTAGGCCTATGGCACAAATACAGAATGCGGGTCACTAGCATTAAGGAGCAGCTCTAGTGCTCGCAGGTTGGCGGGTAGGTGAGTTAGTTCAACGATGCAGAGTCACGTGAGCAAAAAGGGTGCCGTAGGCATGCTGGAGTATTGCTTACCAGGTAGTGGCCTCGAGCGAGGTCGCGTTTGCACTTTCACCGTGTGGCTTGCCTGCCTGTGAGGGCCAGGGGGACTGGCAGACGGCAGCTCTGGCAAGCAACAGGCAAGAAACAGGAAATGGCCTTGCAGTCGTGGGCCTTGGATGGAGTGGGCCGGCTACGCCAGCCGGCTACCAATCAGGGGGTTAAGGATATTGCCGGCCAATCAGCTGCAGCATGTGGCTGATGTGGGCCTGGTTAGGCTCTCTGGTGAGCAACAAAGGGACGGGCAGCCATCTTTGAGTGTGGTGGGCCGTGATGTACCTGGGTGGAGGACAGGTGTAAAGATGGCGATTCCCGCTATTTCAGGCACGGCAGCCTGTTTCCTTCTCTGAGCGTCGGCGCAGCTTCATTTATGGAGGCTCCGGCGCTCGTAGGATGAATTTGGCGTGTGTGGGCGCTCAGGCCAGAGCGCTGCTGAAGAAATTTGGCACAGGTCAAGCAGCCTGCAGGAAGGGTGCCCCCTGCTCCTGCAGTGGCTGGGCCTGGCCGGGGAGCTCCTGCTCCTCGGTTGTAGGGGCGCCAATGAACACCCCTACACCACACCTACATAATTGGGTTTATAGGCGACAGTTTGTAAGTGAAAGTGAAACTGTTTTTTTCTTTTACCAAGGATTCCTGGCCTGAAGATGGGGAATATTCACGAGCATGTGAATCCATGCTGGAGAACAGTTACAGGTAAGTAACGTGTCCCTTACTTGCCCCAGGTAATGTTCTTTTTGATGAATGTTCATCCCATGGATTTCTCATCACCCTCCCAGCCTACCCCACAGTTAAGGAGCTTCTGCCTCTTGATTTTTACAGTGACTCTCCTAGTTTTAGAGCTCTTTGCATATTATGGAAGTCATCCAAATGTCTGAGGCGTTTGTTGGATGGGGAATAAAATAAAGAAACCTTTATCTCAGCAGCCGCTTTGATTGCTTGCATACATACAAAATATCCTGTTACTAACCCATTTCTACCACATTTGTTGTCTGGTTTACATGTATATTGGTGAGAGGCAATAAAACAATTTGAAGTCGGCACTCTACCTTTTTATTTTTGGCATTTCTGCCATCTGTGTTAAGCTTCAATAGTATGGTGGTGAAGAGTTGGTCTAGTGCATGTTTCTCCAGGTTTAGAGCTGCTTTTAAAAACATTTTTTAATAATTGGCAAGACACCAATGTGTATTTTCTGTGCTTGGATTTTATAGGTTGGTCCATATCTATTGGAATCCCAACCGCTCTCCACGTATGATCAGCAGCTTTGGCTAACCTGTATTGTTGTTTTGAAGCAACCAATTGGTAAGTGGTCTCTCACTTTTGTACTGCTCAAAAATGTATTTACCTAACTTGCAATAGTAAGCAGTTGTGTATTTCAAGCCAATCTGACATGTGGCACATTCTTACTCAAAGCAATGTTGATTACCAAACATCAATGAAATAGCTTCACAAGCCTTGCGGAACATCCCATCGCGTCAAAGGGAAACTGACCGATATAATTGAGATTGGAAATTGAATAGTTTCCATATCTTAAAGATAAAATACACCACCTTGCATCATGTTGCACTGTATTTCTTATCTCTGGAGGCCTGGCAGTTTCAAGATTTAGTT
The DNA here is from genome assembly GCF_040938575.1 of Ambystoma mexicanum. Lineage (NCBI taxonomy): Eukaryota > Metazoa > Chordata > Amphibia > Caudata > Ambystomatidae > Ambystoma > Ambystoma mexicanum. The sequence continues at coordinate 305,698,629 of NC_090928.1, forward strand.
TTAAAATAATTGTTGGATGCAGGCTTTCTCACAGAATCAGTGTGTTGTCATGGTATTTATTTTTCTGCAGTGATTATTTCTAATTTTTTCTTTGCTTCACATTTTTAGGAGTATGTGGAATGCCTTGTTTCAGAACGATTGCTCCCAAGTCTTCTGCTTGCCATTGTTTTCTGCGGAACCTAGAGAAATGTGTTGCCTTTTTGTTACAAACTGGGGTTTTGTATGCTGAAAGGTGCCCTATTTGGGAAGCAACCATGGCCCTTGAAAGGAAGGTTGGTGTATGAGTAGTGATGAGGTATATTCCATGGGTAGGGTCAGGGTTGAGGCCTATATCATCACTTTAAAGGTCTTTATGCACTTGGTGATTCCCCTATTGAGAGTTTGAGAGCAATGGGTGCTGTCAGTAGGTAGACAGCTGATGGAGAGAGTGGGAATTCCTTTGCTTCACAATAGTTTTGTGGAGTAAAACTATTAAAACTATTGCAATTTAATGTTCTCTGTACGGTATACATTCATGTCTCAGACAAACACATGCCTCTTATGCAACGAAACGATTACACTTTCATATAATGTGATCAGATGTGCTGTCCGTACTAGAAAGCGACACTGGGCAATCACTCTGCAATCCCCCAAGGTTTACCAGTTAGCTATCACACCAACCGGTAAGAAGCATGGGGATTCATAATAATAATTTGATATGTATATAGCGCTTTATATAGCACATATTTACATACACTATTATTACCCAATCGAAATTGGTACTCATTTTGGATAAGCGCTATTTGGACAAGGGCTGTCTACGGCTGGTTGTGCTGCTACGTGCACTGTTAATTTGCTGGTTTCCTGAACCAAGCTGCTACGAGGAAAACTTCTGCTACTGCCACTTTAAAGGGTACGGACATTGGCACAGATACGAACTATGAACTGTGGCAGGCAGACCGTGTGTTCCATACATTGATACATTGTTACTATTGTGTTCCCGTAGAAAAGTGAAGGCAAGAAAGGACACCGCCTGGTGCACTGCTGATTCCGCCCCCTCTTCCCACAATCCATTTAACCCAACAATCTTGCGCTTTTTGCGCGCACGCTTTTTGGAGAAGCGCGGTCTACGGCTGTCCACGGGTGGTGAGGGGGTGTAAGGGCCCGGTATTATTTGATTATGATTCACTTTACTGTTCATCATTTTTATATTTTTTTATTTTTACTTCTAAGTTGTTTTTAATTGTCTTAATCCTGTACAAAACCATAGTCATCAGCTTAGTGTCCTATCATGTATACCTTGAAATCTAACATGCCAGTAATGCTAGTTGGTTCCAAAATGGCGGCGTGTGTTTCTACACCACGCAAAATTGCCTAAACGCACATTATTTTGTCGCCGGTGGTAAAAAAAAAGATGTCGCCATGAACGATATAAGAAACTACTGTGCGTTACGTAGCATGAATACAGGTGCCGGAAGATCAGGGGGGTGCAAGAGGTCTCGAGCTGCGAAATCTGCAGAAGAGTCTCGCATTGATCATGGCAAATTTAATTCTGGTGGCGAACTTGAACCTCACGAATTCACGAGCCCGCCAAACATCAATAACGGACTGAACTGTATTTCACCAAGTGCCTCAGGCAACAATACTAATCGAAGCTCTAAAGACGATACACATGTCTCAATCTCTGACACATCAGAGCTAGAAGATCATAATACCTTCCCTACCCCCATGATGACCAGTGGGGCTCCGCCACTTGATCTGGCCCAAATTTCCATTTCTGATTTCTCTTCATGCCAGTTTTCCAAATGATTTATTCGATGAAAACCTAGCAAGCTCCCCGCCATCACCGATTGAAAGGCAGTCCGCTTCCATTTGTCCGTCAGTCTCCTTCATAGCACCAACCCCAAGGCACCCTAAACCTGTGCCGCTGGTACCTGATTCAGTAGCTCAACACCCTCTACTTGAAATAACTCTAGCTGCCATTAATTCAGCTATTGTCACCCTAGGTCGACTATTCGAGACGCTTGATCAGAAGATCTCGTCTCAAGCAGCCCACATTGACAGTATTGCTGAATGGATGGAAAAAGAAATGACTCACAGACACTGTCCACGAAACGGTGGTATAATGACTTGATCCAATGAAATGATACTCGCACCTCATAAATCTCATGAAGACACACCTATAGTGCATACTCCAATTCTCCCAATATTTTCTAATGTCATTCGTTCTCCCAGTTCCATAGGCGAGACTGTGGATCCCACAACTGATCCAGCCCCTACAAATAACGGACTGAAAGTTCCATCGCAAAAGATGTTCCCTATATTTCAAACGAAGGAAAGTCTCAGGAAACCCTTGAAGACGTATTCCAAAAAGACCACTCCTCCTGTTATAAAGGAAAAGAAGAAGCCAAAAAATATTAAGAACTCGGAAATAATCTCTAATCCATCAATTCATTAAGAGATTACAGACGATACGTCCTGCAATGGCATGGCAAGTGCTGCAGTTACAAATATAAACCATTGCGAAATAATGTAAGGGGTACAGTGAACTCCAACATCGAAGTTGCATCACATCAACCATTAGATGAGTTAGTTGATGAGAGAGACAAAATGCAGCCACCTCCAATGGAATGCAATAAAGTTGTGGCTATTACATCTTCAACAGCTAAAACAATCAGTGACCAGTCTCGAGCGAAGTCATTGGCTGTACAAGAAAGTCTAAACCAAGTCCTACGTAGAAAAGGGATCCGGGAAGCGGTTGATGCCTACCTAGAATCACAAACATTATTTAACACCCAGCTGAATTTGATTAACTCCAAAAATCAAGATGGAAATAATGAACGCTCTGGCATGCATCTAGAAAATCAAATGAGATGTGCCGACTCATTCTACGACTTGTTCTTGTCAGCCAATCCACAGTGGAGACACCCCAATGGTACAAGAGAGAGGAGTGACCTATGCAACTACAGCAACAACTTCCCAACACATCAGAATACCAGAGACTGCGGCTGTGAACATTGATCAAAACAGAAAAAACCAAGTGATCCAATAAAAAAAAGATCAATTCACTTTTATCGTAAGATGTCGGCCCGCCCCTTTCCAGCAATACACCCTGTGCTGAGCAAATATCTTGAAGATTTTCAAAGGCACGTCTATGCTTACTGACTTGTCCACTGTAGCTCTAGCTCAGGTGGAATTTCCGAACCTGTTCCGACCAGAGACGGTGAGACTGTGGATTTCCTCAGCCTTGGTGGCGAGAACAGTCTGGGAAGCGAAGGAAGAACTGTTTGAGTTAGGCTTTATCATCATGCGAGATCAAATAACATCTAAAACCCCAGAGCAAACCAAAGCGGTAATAAATATATCAGTGGTTCCCGGCAAACTACGACTGGATTAAGTTGCGCAGATCATCAATCATAACCGAAGAATATCCAAACTAAGGAGCCCCTTGAGTCACTTAATATTAAATTTGCAAGTTGGAACACCAGAGGCCATTTACATCTAACATCCTCCTTTGCAAAACTTCTTGGGGACTTTGATATATTAGTTTGTCAAGAAACTTGGTTGAGGAACCCGCCGCTCTGGAACAACTATATCTCTCTGGTCCCAGCAGTATGGGCCTCGAAGGGTAGACCCACTTCGGATCTGATGGTGGCAACTAAATCCAGTTCCTTGTGTATTTTGAGCCCATGGGCCTTGTTCAATCAATCCATTCAACTAGTTAAGATCATAGTCGGGGAGCATGTCATTGCCATGGTCAATGTCTATCGGAACCCTTTAGCCATCTGTGACAACCTCTTTCTTAGGAACTTTATAGATACTCTTGATCTAATAGCCATGGACAACGAGGTCACAAATATCATTGTGGCCGGTGATTTTAATATGCACTATTTAGATAAGTGAACCGAGGAAATCAATAATGGTGAAATGGGAGAACTTAATGGAAGAATGACAATTAAAAATGTTGACTGGTGCGACTAAAGGTGATATGCCCCCGCAGGCAACATGGACAAGAAGCTTTAGTGCAAGTATTATAGACTTTATATGTACTGACATGTCTTTATTTAACAAAATCGACCAATTGATGGTGATAAAGCAATGTTTCAGTGACCATAATATTTTAACAACATCATGGTCATGGGAATCAAAGCATCCAGTGCTTCAAAGAGAACATTATACACACATTCTGGCAATTAACACCTACAAATCGAGATTTCGATGGAACGAAGACAAATTGATTCACTTTGATTCCATATTGAAGAGGAATGTTGAACATTTTAAAGACTCGCTTTACACAACGGCACTATTGGAATTTAGAAATAACAATGAGCATGATTTGAAGTACAAATTGAAACAAAACTCATTGTTTTGATCAAGAACAAAAGGAAAAAGATACAAAACAGCGTGAAATTAACTCATTGAAGCTGTTGCCCATGGCGGATAGAGAACTGGCCCTGCAATCCATTAAATGTCGTAAAAGAAATTGACGAGGGCAAGAAGAGCTTCAAAATATCAGATGGCGAGATTATGTTAAGAACTTGGTCTTCGAAAAATGTGGCTAACATGTGGTCATTGTTGAACAACATAACAGGGAAACAACTCGCCGCTCAAATTAACGGGCTGTCTGAAAAACAATGGCTTACTCACTTCCATGAGTTATATAATGTGTCCTCATGGCCCCAACAAACACGGCCAGTAATTATGTGATAAGTGGTTGCTAAAAATTGAAATAGAGGAGATTGAAGAATTTATTATAAAATCCTCAAAATCACGAGCACCGAGGCCTGATGGTCTTACCAATGCCATTCTGAAAGCACACCCACATGAATGGGCTAAGATCTTATACACCATCTTTTTGAATGTGATTAAAAAAAAAGAACATCCCTGTCTCTTGGCGTAAAGCAGTATTATCCCAATATACAAAAAGGGAAATCGACATATGCCTCAATTACAGACCCATTTCACTGCTCGATGTCATTGGAAAAATCTTCTCCTGATGTGTGTTGCGCGAATGTAACTCTTGGACCATCTCTTATCATAAGAGAAACCCATGCCAAACAGGCTTTGTACGAGGGCTGGGAACTAGTGTTAATTTATCATTATATGCAATTCAGCATCAGGCTGAAATCACTAAGCAACCCTTGTACCTTGCCTATATTGATTTTCATGCGGCCTTCGATTCAGTCTCCCGGGACATCTTGATGCAGAAATTGCAACATGCAGTGTCCTGTTACAGTTATAGATATAATTAATAAATTGCATTCTGACACATCGATCCAAGTGAGACTGAATATGGAAAGTCTACTTTCAGACACTGTTCCCACCAAAAAGGGGCTGAGGAAGGGTTGTATTCTTGCATCTGCACTGTTTAATTTTTTATTTACGATATGCCTGACATATTTCAAAATCTAACTTGCGATCCTCCTTCATTAGGCTTAGTAAAGATTCCAGCCTTAATATATGCTGACGATTTGATTTTAATATCAAAAACCCCGAGTGGCCTACAAAAAGCATTATATGCCTTGGAAGGTTATATATCGCAGAATCAACTTACGGTCAATACTAATAAAACAAAAATTATGATTTATAATGGCCAGCCAAGGCTGTCAAATTTAAATGGTCACTACAAGGGACCAACCTAGAAATAGTCCATCAATATACCTTCTTGGGAATGCAGATTAGATCTATGCAACCTAACCAAGCACATTTGATGCTTCTGCACCAGAGAATACGAACAGCCACTTCACAATCAAAAATCATATTGTACAATTATGGGAAATTCTCAATAAAACCGATAATCACCTATTATAACCAGAAGACCGTTCCAATAATCTTATACGGTCTTGAAACGTGGATAGTATTGGAAAGACCTATTCTTGATAAACTTAAAGGGAGGTTTTGGAGGAGGGCCTTAAACCTCCCGCAGTGTACGCCTTGTGCACTGATTCGGTACGAACTTGGGCAGTTATACCTCTTCTCTAGACTGCAGTGGCGTCAATATGTGTTGCTTAGGAAATACCTGATGGCAGATAAATCTGGAAACTTGCTATCAGTTCTTGCCGAACATCTTTTTGCAGTCCAGTGGTGTAATAAGGCTCTAGACATTTTGCTAGCCGCAGACATTTCTGTGCAAACCCTCTTGGAAAATCCAGACAGAGCAAAAAAAACGTTTTACCTACACGATTGGACTGAAACGCAGCAATCGTGCCAGAGGTACAAAGTGTACAGAAATAATCCCTTTGTTGAGAAGAAATTTGGTCAATGCGAGCTTATCTGCTACGTTATCCAAACCCAGTGTTTCGCTCTGCGATACTGCGCTTTCGACTTTATTTGTGGAATACAGGCGAAATATTGGTCACTCGTAAAATCCTTGATAAATCATTAGACTTGTCGATTATGTAAGCAAAGAAGAGAATCCTTGTGGCATTTGTTTGACATGTCCAGGTGTTGTAAAATAATAAATTATTCTTACTGTCAATCTCAAACTCTTGACTTAATAGAAACATTGAATTTATTCTTCTCAACAAAGCGGATCCCAGTTCACATTGCTATTATGAGATTCTTAGATGCAATTTTTGGTAAACTAAGTGATATGAAGTGTAGCTATGAGTAGGTTTGTACCATTTGTGATTGTAAAATGAATTGTGGTTTTATGTATTGTGTGTAATAATTGTATGTTGTAAAGTTGATTTAATCAGCTATACCAACAAATAATAAATAAATAAAAATGGTACTCATTTTATTGACCTCAGACGGATGAAAGGCTGAGTTAACGCTGCCAGGATTTGAACCTGTAACCTGCAGATCACAGCAACGAGCGCTTAACCCTCTGAGCGATCTAACAGGCATATACATTCGCACCCTTCGGTCTCTGATCTCCATGGGTTGGATGGTGCCTACCAGATCGTTGGATATTGGACTTGGTTAGGGACATGAATAGTTAATTCACTCATGAGCAAGAGGTTTTAAGGCAGGTGAGTAGGCCAGGTGACTGGGTGCAAAGCTCTCTAATCCCTATCCTCAATGTGTTATCAGTGGATATGCTAAGGTGAATCTGCTTTTCTTTTGGGATGGGAGTAGGATTTGGTACTATATCGAGTGCACATATTTCCTCTAATTGTGTAGAGACGCAAACTTTACTCTGTTCAGTCATGAAGGTAATCAGCCACCACTGTAAATTTAAGTTTAAGCTGCTGTTCTATGACTTATACATTAGTTTGCTATTTTAATTTTTTTCCAAAGTCCATCTTTGTGATCAGCTCTGGTTTACGCTGTGAGAAACCGGGAATGAGCCACGGACAGAGAATTATGGTTTTGGCCATAAACCTTTATTGATAAAAGAAAAGTGGGTTGGGAAATGCCTTTGTTCGTACACTAAGAGCTGTTTCCCGACCACGAACAAAACTAAGGGTCAGAATGTCAAAAGCAAAACGACCTGTGTCCAAAGTCCTATTCTGGCCCTTTCATTCTAAAGATCCACTCTAAGGTGAAAGGGAAACCTTTCTTTGGCCTTGTAGTGTACAAATGTTCAGAAAGTAAATGTCTTAACTCCAACACAAAAATTCCAGAAGAAAAGAGTTCCTTGTGCCAGAGGGTGGTTCCCCTCCCCCTAGATTTGTCTTCACTCTGTTTTATACATTCAAGAATATTAGTTCCTTAAGTTTCTCTTGATCAACATTACAACTGGCACACTAAACAACGTGGTTAGTCTGTATCTTGGTAGGATACCTGGTGTACTCTCCTGCCAGGTTTTCACGTTTCAATCTGTTTTAACACAGCCTTTTGCTAGTCCTGATGTTCCCTTCTCAAGACCACTTTAAGTGTTGTATTTGACACACACTGTTCATCTTTTCCTTGCCTGGTATGCTTCCCTACCAGGGTAGATTTCACAAGAACACACTTGCAATATGCATCCGCCTGTATATTCTCTGCCAGGGCTTTATTGTATGAACACACTTGCAACTGCCTAGTATATGCTCTTGCCAGGGCATTCCTCTTGTGACTTTAATCCGACTGGTATACTATCCTGCCAGGGCTTCTTATGAATGTACTTGCAAATTTACAAACTTGACAGTCTTGTGTATTTACTTCGTTCTGTCTCTTTGTGCCTTTTACTTGCGTGTCCTTTCTTATATATTGCATTCACTGTTATTTGCTTTTGGCATGTTTGCCGATGAGCCTCGGTGTCCCCGCTTCCCTTGGGTGGTCTCGCCGGCTCTTTATGGCCCTTCCAGGTTCTCCTGCGGTATACCTGAGGTGGCTCTTCAGTGTTCCGCTCCCTTCTGCCGCCTCATCGCTGCAGCTTCGGTCTCTCGTGCAGCTCCTGCTCGTATGTTCGGCTTCTCTCCAGGCTCGGGTGGTGTGGAGACTGACTAATGGTACCTGCAAATGCTCTGGAGCCTTTCTCCAGCTTCGGCATGCTCGCAGCACACCGTACCCTTCGGTCTGCTCACCTCAGACTCTTCAGTGAGATGGTTGGCTGCACACACCTCGTACTGCAGTCCCTCGGTTGCTACTGAGAGGACTAGACTTTTCCAGCCAGCGTCTGCTTGTCAGCTGGTTTGCCGGTTTAAATCTCCCAGCATCAGGCATGTCCCTGCAACAACTAGAGTGCAGCTTGTTTTTGGCCTTCATTGATCATTACTCTGCTCACCTTCGTCACAGTACTTTTGCATTTAGGGTAATGAAAGTCAGTTCTTGATAACTGGTCTGCAGAGTATGGGAATGTGCCTTCAGGAGTCTTGAAAGGCAAGTCTGGTTTTGGTGACTTGTACACAGATCCTGTACAAGTGTTTACAGTACCCTTCCTAGGTCGGTGTTTGGGAGGTATGACAATATGGCATTAAGGCGTGCGGGTGGGGGTATCCTCAAAAGAGAAGGGGGATATCATATCTCGTCTGAGGATTTGACACTGCCCAAGGGACCCCCATGTGATCTTCTGCCCCCAGGATCTGGTAGTGGCTGCCGTCCCCTGGCCACATGGTTGGAGGTTGCTGCTCGGAAAGAAGTGATGACACCATCTGATTCCTCACAGCCTTCATATCTCAATGAGAAATTAGGGGTCCTTTTAACACTCAGTTGTTCTGCTGGCTGCCAGAAATGATGACTATCTGATCTTGCCATTATAGGAAGAATCTGAATAAGTACTGCAATTTCTAGAGAATTTCCATGATTTCAAACTACAAATGAAAGTTTTGAAAAATGTGAGTGGCCTGCTATTCACTGATGGCTGTCTTAAACCTAAGGGGGGAGGGGCTTACTATGTCGTGTGTGGACTGGGAAATACATAAACTGGTCCAGATTCTTCTGTGGCACCCTGTCGTGTCAGCATGGACACTTCTTTGACTACTTTTTGAGTGATCCTGTAGGCAGAAAACATTGGTGACCCATTTGTCCCCTCTTGATAAGATGATGTATGGTGAAGATGGCAGCCTTGATGCACTGGTGCAAAGGGATCGCTTTAGGCCCTGTGAACCATTTCCTGAGTTACAGTAGGAAACTGACAAAAGCATACAAGGTGGAGTTCCAGCTCAGGACTGTTAGCGGATCACTCCGCACTGGAGACACAAGGGGCAACTTGCGTAGTGGTTGCAGCTTTGTGGTAGTACTGAGCAGATGAGGTGCTGGATGGACTGATGACTCCTCTGTAGCCCACCATTTTGATACTGGATGTGCAGCGTGGCAGTCGTCTTTTAGTTGGTGACACTGACCGCTGCGAAAGGAGGGCACAGCTCCGAATGTGACGAATCGAGGGAATTCGTCCCTTCTCCCCAAGGAGGAGTGTCCCCCTTTGAGGCTAGGGAGGTTAGGCTGCTCTACAGGACCCTTACTAGTGGTCTGGGAAAATGTGACCTCACTGGGTGAGACTACCCTTTGGGGGGGGGGGGAGGGGCGGAGTTCGTTCAAGGAACTACCTAACCCATTCTCCATGATGGCATACATGGGATTATCTGAGATGCCGAACAGCAATAAAAAACACTGGTCCAAAGGCACTAAACATGTACCATGATTACCAGAGAAAAGAAGCGGTCTCTTTAAGGACAAACCTAGACTTCACTGTGACGAGGAAGTTTAAAGAATAGGACACGTTCAGATTGGAGAGCGAGATAATCATACGGCAGCCGGGATGCTTTTGGGCTGCATTACACAAGCTGGATGCGGAGCCAACAAAAGCCAAGAAATTCAGAGCTGCTCTGATCTAGAGTACCAGACGTTGGGGAGATGGCGTATTGAATCAGCGAGAAACTGAAGGTGTGAGAAACCGAGAACCGTTGGTGACATGACCATGAATAGGTCGTGGTGGGTTGGCGGCCTAACCAACTACACCAACACCAATTTGCAGACACATCCGCAGCGGCACCAGTTGCCTCGAATCCCAAACCGTTGCATGAAGGAAAAGCCAAGAGGCGGCTAGGAGACTCTGACGGAGCAATCAAGCGAGAAAGAGAAACCAAGTAAGCAGCAAAGTCCCGAGCCAACACGGGCACCAGAGACATTCTCCAATGAAAAGAGAGGAAAAGGGGAGGACTGGCGGACTGGGAGGCCAAAAGGGAATAGTTATGCGAGTTAAGTAACTCGACCCAGTGAAATTGTTGAAACTCGAATTACAAATGTTAATGAATATTAACTATAACAATATAAGACAAAATCTGCTCGTTAAATCTGAGTCTATTAATCAGTGGATAAGACCCCCCCCTCCAACCCCTCCCCTGTTAGAGGGGAGTATATCTCAACACTTAAGGGACCTAAAAGGGAACCTAGTAAAGAGAGAATATATGCTTTTGTCATAATGGCTCATCAAAACATAAACCTAAAGTGGGGGAATTTAAACAATCCAGAGGAGAGAAGGCCGATTAGGAGAAGCCCGGAGAACAAGTTCACTCCAGGTCGACTAATAGTATCCTCGAATGGGCAGAAGAACTCAATTGGAGTTGGTTAGAGCGACAATACTATATAGTACAAACAAAGGAACTGAATCAAACGCATACTAACCAGGACAGGCTAGAAAAGAAAAAAAGGAACAGTAATAACCAAGAGAGACCCCAGCCAAAAGCAGATGCCACAAAAGGTTGTACCCGGCCAAACCATGTGGATCAATCAAGCTTCACGAAAGAACCCTTTGAAAGTAATCCTACAAGGCAAAGGGAGACCGAAAAACATTATTTAAGAATCGCAAGCCCTAGTACAGAATGTGGCTTAAGACTATTTGAAAAGAAGATGCTAAAAGAGCTCTAAAAGAAAGAACCCTGCTTCACCAGGAGAAGGGAATCCTTCTCTTGGCATTAGTTTGGTCTGAAAAGTGTCGGTCAGATGGGGATTCGTTTTTGGACAGCATACGGTTTTGATTTGGACATTTCCAGACAACGGACTAGCACTGTAGTTGGGGGTAACACTCCTTTGCTATAGGGAGAGATGTGCCTTCTTATTTACTCAATCTTATTGGAAATGTCTTCAGAGTGTCTGCGTCCTAATTCTCCACAAGACTCCAGCTCAGAGACTGTTTGGAAGGGAGTATGAGACTGCCTAGCTGGACATGCACATTCCTGGGCAGAAACTCATTTTAAGGTATATTGTTATGCTTGGAGAGAAGTTGGATAAAGCTCTGGGGCATGTGGATGCTTTTGTGGATAGTGCTCTGAGAATGAAGAAGTCACCCGATGGTGTTTGCAGCATTAGCACCTCCATGGGATGTAAGTGAATGAAATTACATGGTGCCTGAAGTGGACCATTCGGAGATGGGCTAGTTCTTTGGAGAAAGTAAGCAAGACTAGCCCAGCATCAGTAATAAATGGAATTCTCTCATTTTGGCTGATTAGAGAGTTGATGGTTGGGTGCACAGGTTTGGATGTAGCTTTACTTGAGACATTCCTGTGGGGATAATAGATGGTTGTGGCTGAGCCAACTGTGGGGCCATCTACATTGATGGTGAATATGCAAGGGGCTGCTGGATTGGTGAATGAGCAATTTGAAACGGGTGACCAGTTAGAACTGTATGGTTCACTTTGTCTTGAGCTGTATGATTGACATCTGAACCAATTTGCTATTTTTGGGCTTGTTTCTAGTGGTGTCCTATTATCTAGGATACTAGGAAAGTCAACTGCCTAGTCATGTCAACCAGCAAGGGGTTGACTCAGCAGGCTAGGGGCCTCCTCAATCCAGTGGATGATTGTCCCAGGGGTGGTTTGAGAATCCCCTGGTCACCCTGCTTTGGTCAGTCCTAGGGCTGGAGACAATTTTGGAAACCTTGACCCTTCCCAGCACCCCAGTCATACCCATACAGGCCAGTCCTGGTAACCTTCATCCACGCCAGACCCATAGTCACTCAACCTGAAAAGTCCACAGTAACATGGGACCTGTGATGCTCTTGAGATGCAACTTCCAAAGCCTGTCTTGGCTCAAATCATCCGAAGCAATTTCCGAGTTTCCAAAGCCTGCGTGTGATTGGTCTCCAGGTAGGCCCTTTGTCAAATCCGGAGTCTGTCATTGGGCACAATGCCATCTCACAGTTTTTCAAGCATGAGTAATTGAGTGACATAATTCTAATTGTCCATTGTCTCCCACTAGAGCGTTAACCTGCCGAGGTTACATAGCTGTGGGTGGAACACAAGCCTGCATTCTATACACATTCGAAGGCAGTAAAAGTTGACAAAAGCATTCCCATCAGTCTGTTTGCATGCAAGGGAAAATGAAATGCCAGCGTCGTTGCAAGAGGGTGCAAGTCAGAAAGAGGGATGTGAACCCCATGACTGCCAGTAGGCCCGATAGGGCTGGGGGCTTTAACAAGCCTTTAAAGTAAGCACAAGTGAGCCTGAAGAAGGCAGCGACAATTACAGAACACAGGTGCAGATGGACATGGGGCCCAACCAAAGGACACGTGCACCCTAGTCAGCCGGGGTGGTTAGTAGGAGGCCCAAGTTAAGAGGTGACTGGGTAGAGTTCGAGAAAAAAATTGAGTGCAGATGAAGAGAACGTTGGAATGATGGTAGCAGTCAAGAGGATGTAGGCGGTGGTGGCATCGCGAGGGGGGATCTAGGCGGTGGCGGCAACGCGGAGGGTGGGGGCGTGGATGTCGGCGGCATCACGGGGGGATGTCGGCGGCATCGTGGGGGGTGGCGGCAGCGGTAACACCAAAGCAGGTGCTGGTGATGGGAACGGATGGAAGTGGTGAAACCAAGCAGGCAATCACATGTGAGGTGGTGATGAAACCGAGGAGAGAGCAGACCCATAATTAACTGAGCAGTACATTTCCCCCAGGTCAGGTTGACCCTAGACGAGCGGAATGAGAGTGGGCAAGAAAGGAACTGATGAGGGTTGATGGTAGATGCCGGAGCAGATCTGATATGGGCAGGTTTAAACGTATACCTCTTAATCTTTTGCTGCTGGCCGTTCCTGCTGACTCGTATGCTGGCAGGTCTGTGTGGTAGGGTCAGCCTGGTGGTCCTGACCACGGAATGCCTGCTGCTGGTCCTTCATCTGAAGGATTTTGGAAACCCCAAAACCCACAGAGAACTTAAAGGGGTTAGGGATTGTTTTTGTTTTTTTGTTTTTTAAGAACATGTGAAGCACATTTGGGAGCAGCAAGAAGCTGTAAACACCAGACCCCCGGCGAACAACTTTAACTTTGTTGGCCCAAATTTTATAGATGTTCCTAAATAAAAGCTTGAACTCGCTGGCAGTGCTATAACAAAGGTTCTTACTTCATTGCAGGAGTTCATGCGATTTCCAATTATTTTCCATGCCGCCCATGCCCCTCTTTCGCCTCTTCCACTTGGATGGTGGGAGGTGGAGAATGTGGTGAATAATAAGTGGTTTGTCTGCAGTTAACAAAATGAAATAACAGAAGTTCTAATTAATCTATGGTCAACAAGGTTTGGGGATCATGTGTGAGGTGGTGCCATTGTAAATAAGTGGATTGCTTCTACTTGGATATTGTTTGTGTAAGCATCAATGTCCTGTTTAAAATAAAAAAAATGTAAAGACTGCCCAGTTGTCCTCTGCAGTAATTAGCGGATCTTCATGGGATGAAAACTGCAGTGAATGTTGCCTTTGCATGATGACTACCCATGGAAGATGGGGTTTACAGGATTTATACCTATATATTTTAGGTGTTCAGCCAAAATGGGTAAAATAGAAAATGTCAGAAATGTGCTGGTGAAAGTAGGAGGGAAGTAGGATGATGATTCTGAGAAGAAATTATCCACTAATCATTAAAGATGAACATTGACATGTTGTTAGACAAGCTGATTTAAAAAAAGCAGCAGCAAACGTGTGTGTGTGTGTTAGTTTTGGGGAAGCCAATATGAAACGCAGAAGGAAGTAATTGCAGAGGGACTGAAGGAAAGTGGTTTTGTAGGAAAGAGGGATTTAATATTGGGTCTCTTTAGCCCTAGTTTTCCTTTCATATGTTTAGAGTTATAATATTGTGCTTCGCTAGGAAACTTCTCATGTATAGGTTCACATATTCTCAGTGTAAAGTTTTGGAGAGGATATATTATAATCGATGTTCTTGTTGTCTACTATGTTTTACTGAGTAAATTGAGCCAAAATCAGATGTTTGCAGAGTTTTTGTACAACTGAAAGGTGTAATGTTTTTGCTTTCTAATCATTAGTTCAGGATGAATTAGCTTGTGCAGTTGTTCTCCACTTTCGACTCGTTACTATTTGGTCTCCACACAATTGTGACATATGGAACAAGTAGGGGCGACTTGTCAATAGGTTATGGTGCACCGACCCGCCATCCATTATTGACGAGCAAAGCTATCCCAGGTGGAAACATGATCACGTCCTGAAACAAGCAGGTGAGGAGATACGCTCCTTATCTTGCTTTTGACTGTGGAAGAGAAACATGGTTCACCTTTCATGAGTACAGTTTCCAAGTGTGCATGAAGAATGGGCCATGTGAGGCCAGGGGTGTTTTACTTTCCTAGTGTTTCATGGCCTGTTGGGAAACTGCTAGGCCAAATGTGCGTTGGGTTCGTTCCTATACCTCCCCGCACATTTACAGGGCTGGGGCAGGGAGTTGGGACCCAAAGTTACTTAAATATGTAAATTAACAAGGGGGGTCCTGGGAGTCCCTCAGCCAGACATTCGACCTGGTTATTAGAGACTAATGACTGATGAGGTCCAACCAGACGAAACACGTGTCTGGGGTTTCTGTTGGTATTCTTGTTCAGAGGAGAATTGCCTAGCATTTCGGTGCTGGACTGCCCCAGGGCAGGACAAAGGCTGATATGTTTGGGTTATTTCTTCTCTGTGAAAGATAGTGAGCTAAAGACTCTGGGTAAGTCTCTCGTAACCAGGACGAATGTCTGGCAGAGGGACTCCCAGGACCCCCTTGTTAATTTGCTTATGTGGGAATACTGACATATATTGGTGCAGCCAGTATGGATACGTAAGTAAACAACCAGCATAATATTTAGTATAAACCTGCCGAATATTGGCCTATATTGTGGGGGGGGGGGGAGTCATGAGAATGTTTTTGTCAGATCTGGGAAAAGTTCCTTTACACAGTTGGTAACTTGGCATCTGTGTTTTTTAAAATGTTTTACCCTACAAATACGTTTGTGAAAAATTGGGTAAAAGCTACAGTTTAGAGTGTTCTGTAAAATGCACTATTTTTTAAAATGTTGGGTGGTGTTTGGGGGTTCCGCTCAAACCCACCAGGGTCGTTTTGTGCTCCCTTGTTACTCTCACTTGTGAATAGTCATGGGAAATTAATTTTCACATTTTTTGGTTAATCGAGCCTCAAGCTCCACCGTTTCTACTCCCGTTAACGGCTACCCGTTGCGGGATTTTCCTACGCCCCTCAAGGGTGAAGATTTCGTCGAATCAACTTCTTGGAGGATTCCAGAAGATTCATGGCCTACTACGAGATGGCCCAGGATGCGAGTTCGTCACCCGGTCCCAAGCGGTTTCGCAGCTGCCCTGGATGCGGGCTGCAGAATGTGTTTAAGGAAGACGAACATTCGCGATGCCTCTACTGTCTTCATGGGGACAAGACTCATGTAGAGAAGGACTGCCAGTTCTGCAAGAACTTGTCGGAGCGGACCATGAGGGACCGTCGATCCCGTCTCGCAAGCTGGTTGGAGAAGGGCTCGACGGGTGAGAAGAAGAAAGGGTCCGAGCGGGCTTCTAAGTCCTGTGCGGGCGCCCCGGCGACGGGGGCCCACACCAGGTCAAACCCCGCGAGTCCGCTGGCTCCGGGAGCGCCGAAAGGTCGGGCTCTTCGATCGCCAGGCAGGGCGCACCTTCCCCGGCACCGTCGACCACGAGCCAACGCTCCGGTTCGGGGAAGAGGAAGTCCGAGACCCCGGGTAAGCTTCGGGAGAAGCCCCGCCCGATCTCGGAAGAGGGGGAGCGAGACGTCACCCCTCCCCCTGCCGCCAAGGAGGGAATCCTCTTTTCAGCCCATCGTTGTGGCCGCCATGATGGAAGAAGCGAGGGGGGGGGCACAGTGCCCTCCTCGAGCTCGGGGTCAGCCTCGGAGGAGGAACTGACCGAGACCGTGAGGAACCTCGAAGTCCGATTCGAGAAGGTTCGATCCCGTCAGGAAGATCCTCGGGAGATAACTGAGGAAGACGATGATGGTGAGGAAGAGCGGCCTTCCCTTCCAGCGCAGCCGGATCCTAGGCCTCAGCATGGCTCGGCGGCCATTTTGTCTGCCATCCAGTCCTTATGCTCTGAGATAAGGACGAGATTCCCACGGCCCAGGCCGGAGGACCCGCAACCTGGCCCGTCAGGAAGTCCTCAGAACAAACGACAGAGGACCCAACCCTCTCCTCCGCTCGCCCCCGTAAGGCCTACAGTTCCCTCCTCATCCTCCCACGAGTCGGGAGATGACGGTGCGTTGGGCTCGACGACGGGTTCTGAGGGCGACGACGACAGAACGGGTCTCCCGTCTCCCGACGAGATTGGCTCATTCCACGCCATGATCGCCAGGGAGTCCGAATTGTTCCAGCTCTGCCCGGAGGAGCAGAGAAAGGAAGGTTTCCTCTATCGGCGCCGGGAGGCCAAGTGGAAGACGGTCATCGCAGTGCCCCTAATCGATGACATCTGGGAGGAGGGCCTGTCGGTTCTCAAGAACCCCTCCACGGCACCAGCCAAACGGGACCGGTACGAGAAGAAGTATCGGGTCCCCGAAACCGTCCCCCTGTGCCTCAGGGCCCAGCCAATGCCAGACTCGGTCGTCTCGGCGGCAGCGAAGAAGAAAGCGGCGGGGTCGGGAGCCTCGACGTCGAATTCCCCGCCGGACGGCGAGGGAAAGAAGTTGGACGCCATGGGTCGGCGGGTCATTTCGTCGGCGGCGACGACGATCAAAGCGGCCAACGCCCTGGCGATCGTGGCTAGTTACGACAGGGAGCTCTGGTTTAAGCTGGCCCCCATATTGGACTTCCTGCCGGACGACAAGAGGTTCGAGGCTCTGGAAATACTGCAAGAGGGCGAGGTGGCGTCGGGCCACGTCATAACGGTGGCAACCGATATTGCCGATACCGGGTTCCGCCAGCTGGGCAACAGTGTTTGCCTACGACGACGGGGTTGGCTCCGGGCGACCGACTTCCGTCAGGACGTCCAGACCAGGGTGTTGGAAATGCCGTTCGACGGCAGCAACTTGTTCGGGAAGGCGGTGGACGAATCCCTCCAAGCCATAAAAACGGACACGGAGACGGCCCGCGCCCTAGGAGCCCTTCAGCAACGACGGCCCTTTCGGTGCTCCGGAGGCAGTCAGGGTGCCTCCAAGGGATCCAGCGGTGGCTCGTCGTCCTACCGCCAGGCGGCACGCTCCTTGTCTCAGGAGGCCTACAGGGGTCGCGGCAAGCAGGGAGCGCCTCCCTGCCGTCGGCAGGGCGGCAAGGCCACCACCTCCAAGCAGGACTGAACCGGCCGTGGTCTCGGGCCCCCACCGAAGCACCCCGGTGGGAGGCCGGCTGATGAACTTCGTCGGCGTGTGGAAGTCCATCTCCACCGACCGTTGGGTGCTGGATACCCTGGGAAGAGGACACTCTATCGAATTCCTGAAGGAAGTGCCCTCATGTTCCACCTGTGGCCAGGAAGGAAAAATCACGTCCCGCAACTGCTGTTGGAAGTACGGGCGATGCTCAGGAAAGGCGCCATCGAGCTCGTCCCCAAGAGGCTCCGGGGTATACTCAAGGTACTTCCTCGTCAGGAAGAAGACTGGCGGCTGGCGCCCCATCCTGGACCTTCGTCGTTTGAACAAATACATCGGATCACAAAAGTTCAGGATGGTCACCCTCCAGCACGTACTGGGACAGCTGGAGGAAGGCGACTTTCTGTCGTCGTTGGACCTGGAGGTTGCATACTTCCACGTTCCCATCCTCAAAAGTCACCGAAAGTTCCTCAGGTTCGTCGTCCAGGGACGCCACTATCAATTCAGAGCACTGCCGTTCGGATTGTAGTCGGCCCCCAGGGTGTTTACCAAGTGCCTAGCACCAGAGGCGGCGCGGCTGCGCCTGCAGGGGATTCACGTCTACCCCTGCCTGGACGACTGGCTCATCCGCTCAAGGACGAGGGAACTCGCCGTCGAACACACTGCGAGGACCGTCCAGCTACTCAGACCTGGGATTCGCCATAAACTACCCAAAGTCCCACCTGGTGCCGTCGCAGGTGGCCCTGTTTCTGGGAGCGAAGCTCGATACAGTGAGGCGCCTGGCGGCCCCATCGGAAGAACGGACGAAAACCATTCTAGGTAAAGTGCAGCGCCTGCTTGCCATGGACGTGGCCAGGGTGAGGTCCATCAAGTCCCTCCTGGGGATGATGTCCTCTTGCATCTACCTGGTGCGCCTCTGCAGACTACGGATGCGCCCTCTTCAAGAATTTCTCGACGCCCGTTGGATGCAGGCGACGGGCACCTTCGAAGACAGGGTCCCCCTCAACGAGGTGTTCCGGCGGGCGATTCAGTGGTAGGGCGTTCGAGCGCACCTCACGGCGGGCAAGGACTTTCAGACGCCGGCGTACCAGGAGACGGTGACGACTGACGCCTCCCTGGAAGGTTGGGGCGCCCACACCGGAGATCTCCACGCAAGAGGCCTCTGGCTCCCGGAAGAGAGGCTCCTGCACATCAACGTCCTGGAACTCCGAGCCGTGTTCTGGGCTCTCAAATCGTTCCTCCCGTAGCTCAAGGGCAAGGTGGTGCGGATCTTCACGGACAACACCACGACAATGTTTTACATACGGAAGCAGGGAGGCACCAAATCCCCAGCCCTATCCAAGGAGGCACAGGATCTGTGGCACTGGGCGGTCGCCCAGGGGATGTTCCTGGTTCCCTTCCACCTGGCAGGAGAAAGCAACACCATCTCCGACTTGCGCGCGTGTCACGAGTGGGAACTGCCCCAGGATCAGGTGGATCTACTCTTCCGACAATGGGGCAAACCCCAAATCGACCTGTTCGCAACAGCGATGAACTCGAAGTGCAAGAGGTTCGCCAGCAGGTTTCCCTAGCCGAGAAGCATGGGCGATGCGTTCTCGTTCCCCTGGGACGGCCTATACCTGTATGCGTTCCCTCTGTTGCCTTTGCTGCTTCGACTCATCAGCCAGCTCAAGAGGTCCCGGTGCAGGATGATCCTCGTCGCACCGCCGTGGCCGAGGCAGATCTGGTTCCCGGACCTTCTGGACTTGTCAACGTCACTTCCCATCAAGCTGTCGGCGGACGCGGACCTTCTCTCCAGAGAAGGAGGCGCCATCTTCCACCACGACCCGGCGTTGCTGAC
This sequence comes from Ambystoma mexicanum, assembly GCF_040938575.1. NCBI lineage: Eukaryota > Metazoa > Chordata > Amphibia > Caudata > Ambystomatidae > Ambystoma > Ambystoma mexicanum. The sequence goes on from NC_090928.1 coordinate 305,718,332, forward strand.
CCTGGAGGCCTGGCTCCTGCAGCGCTAGAGTTTGGAGGCTACGATATACCGGCCGATTGCAGAGAGGTTCTTGCAAAGGCCAGGGCGTCCTCGACTCTCAAATGCTACGGTCATAAGTGGAAGAGGTTCTCTATCGAGCACAGAAGATCAACCCTCTACTGATTACGGCCCCTCAAGTGCTGCCGTACCTGCTATCGCTGGCAAAGGCTGGGCTAGCCCATGCCTCCATTAAGATTCATCTGGCGGCGATCTCCAGATATACCAGGACCACAGGACGGACGTCCCTGTGGTCCCATCGACTGGTAAAAGAGTTTATGAAAGGACTGTTCCGGTCGTTCCTGCCGGTGAAGGCCCCGGCGTGGGAACTTAACGTGGTGTTGACCAGGCTCATGGGGCCCTCATTCGAGCAGATGCACTCCGCACCTATGAAGTTTGTGTCGTGGAAGACTGCGTTCCTGGTGGCCATTACCTCCGCACGACGAGTGGGAGAGATCCAGGCCCTATCCTGCAAAGCACCGTACTTGACTTTCCATGCCTCGAGGGTGGTGCTTAGGACGCACCCCTCCTTTATGCCCAAGGTGCCGTCGGACTTCCATCTTAACGAGCCCTTGGTGTTACCTGTTTTCTTCCCGTCTCCTTCGTCGCCGGCCGAGAGGACTTTGCACTCGCTGGATGTGGCTAGAGCGCTGAAGTTCTACGTGGACCGCACGAAGAGTTTCCGGAGGACATCACAGCTGTTCGTGAACTTTGGACCTGTGAATCAAGGGAAGGCACTCTCGAAGTCTTCTATTTACAGATGGCTCTCCGGCTGCATCATGCACTGTCACCGGTTGGCTAACCGACCGCTGCCAGGCCGTCCGAGAGCCCATTCGACCAGAGCGATCGCTGCTACTACGGCGTTCTTATCTGGTGTGCCCCTGCTGGACATCTGCAGGGCTCCTACGTGGAGGTCGACGCACACCTTCACGAGTTTCTACTGCGTCGATCGGGATTCCAGGGAGGAGTCCAGGGTCGGCCAAGCAGTGCTGCGCAACCTGTTCGCTTAAGGTGAGCCTGGTGAGGAGGTAAGAGATGCTTAATGTTGAGCCTTTTGCCCCCCCCAGTGGTTGTGCATGTGTGTACTGCTATCTATTCTTATATTCATGAGCATGTGAATCCATGCCAGACCTCCTGTTGGAGAAGGAACAAGTTACTTACCTGTAACTGTTGTTCTCCAGCATGGGTCTGGCATGGATTCACATGCGAACCCTCCCGCCTACCCCTCTGCGGCTCTTCACCTGGTCATACTGCCACTTCACGTGCTACCAAATCTGAAGATGGCTGCCAGAGGCGGGGCTTAGGTAGAGGGCAGTCATTGGCTGTGGTCAGTATGACGCAGAGATCAGTGATTGGTTACTACTACGAAAGACAGATCAGAAACGAAACGGATACTGGTTTTTTCTTTACCGAGGATTCCCAGCCTGACGACGGGGATATTCATGAGCATGTGAATCCATGCCAGACCCATGCTGGAGAACAACAGTTACAGGTAAGTAACTTGTTCCTTCTATGCATTCAGTGCAATAACATCGACTTGCTTGCTCTTTTTTGGCTCATTATAAGTGGTAAATACTGCACCTGCATTCACTGCCCCTGTTAGAATTGCTGATAGTGGGGTGGCTTTTTCCCGCTTTCATTGGGCCCACCAAACTTCTTCCATTGGCGAGGCTTGGTTGAGCCCATGCTACCTCCCACCTGTTGGTTGCCTCCCCTGCTTCTCTGATGCCTTTCTAGTGATGGCGGTCTGTGAACCAGTGATTTCCCCGGCTTGCAAATCAAGTAGACACCTACTCATCCTGATGTGGGCTGTAGGACTGTTTCTAGGTCACACCCCGTCGTCCTAACCAGACAAATTTACTTTTCAAGCAGTCTCAACGTCCATATTCAACAATGAACTCGATGGAAGACTATATTTTGCTTTTTTCAGTTGCTTCTCCTTTTGTTATTGTTATGTCTGTTTTTCTTTATTGCCATTACTTTGTAATATTCCAGATCTACAACCAAAAAGCTCCTTCAGGTTTGCACTACTCTGTATAATAAATTGTACTAATCTCCTTGTTGGCAAATTGACCTTTTTATTATGAACTTTCCTTCTGAGCCTACTTTTCACACTGAGATCTCAAACATACAAAGGTCACGGGAGGACAAGTGGGATCAAGGAAGAATCCAAGATAAAGTATGGTTAGTTTACTATTTTGTTTTGGAACTGTAAAATGCAGAATGGATATTCTCTTACAAGCAAGAATAATAATCAATTTGCTCCAACCCTGTTTCTGGTGGTTAGGCCTTCGGGCCACTGGAGACAAACACTACATCTATACAGTTCATAGGATGGTCCTTCACCCTTCTCTATTGTAGGCTTAAAGGTGACCCAGTTCCTATGGTTTCACTGTGATGCTGGAAATGCATTGGAGGGACAGGGCCTCCCTGTCCTTGTCCTGTAGTCCTTTCATTTGTGTTCTGTATTGTTTTCTGCCCAGGAGTCCATGTGGGACTCCTGGCAGTGCAGCTCTTCCTGTTTTTGGTTTGGTGTATAGACCCATGGGATACCCTTATGGCACCCATGGGTGGGGGTACAATCCTGTGCCCCTAGTGTATGTTTTTGGGCACCTGTGTGGCCCACAGAGCAGGGTATGGGCTGGTGGCAGCTCCATGCTGAATTTGACAGGTGCTCTCAGTAGCCTCCATTTTGGGATACCCAGGCCCTGCCATTGTAATCAGGTGATTCCTGATAGGAAACAAGATGGCCCCTGTGGCCTCTTGCTTTTTATTGCCTGTTACCTTGTTTTCCCAAAGTCCTGGGAAGCCCTGACTCTGTCCCTTCCCCCTGACTGGCTGTTGGGTGGAAGTTCCGTATATGGTGTTGCTGTGCCTTCCCAGTGACTGTATGTTGTGGGTGGGACCTGGGTGAATGGAGTGTGACCAATATGCACTTCTTGTTGTGGATGACTGGTGTTTGACACAATGACTGAGACATCCCTGCCCGAAACTGGTATGAATGCAGTGTGTAGTGTTGAATGGCTGGGTACTTGTCCCAATACACAGTGTCTGAGGGAGGAGAATGGCCTGAATGCACTGTAGGCCTGATTGGCTGGCTGACTGCCCTTCTGAGTGATTGGTTGTCTGTGAGACCCGGCAGAATGAATGGGAGATCAACTAGTATATCTGGGGGCCTCTCACTGCTAGAAATCGTTCAGAAGCTGGAGTTGAAACTAACACTGAAACTGAATCTCGAAGCCGAGTCTGAAGAAGGTCTCCCTTCGCCGAAAGCCGTCAAGACTGATCCAAGAGAGGGCCCGGTTAGGCGCCCTCTTCCCGTGCTCCGAGGGACCATCGAGCACCGCAAACCTTTGCCGAAGCGCCCTGGAAGTCAGACCCTCGAAAGGCTGCTGACCGGCGACTGGGACCACCGATGAGAACGAAGATCAGCACCGAACATTCCATCCACTGTCGTCGACCAGGGTTCGCAGGTTTGCTATAACTGCTGGAGGCCTGTCGAAGCCGTGTTGCACAGAAGAGGGGACCGCTTGACGCCGTGCCATCGATGACTGGAACCGCACGCTCCCTTGCCTAAGACTTTTGATTCACGGATGTGCTCGTCCGCACCGCCGGCCACCCTTTCCCGCCGGAGAAGGCCAGGCTGTTGACGCGCCGAGGAGCATCCACCGGTGAGTTTCCCGCCACCCAAAGACCATAGAGATGCCGGACGACTCGACGCCCTTGCTGGGCCACAGTTCTTCACAAACTCTTTGCAGTCCTGAACTATCGACATTGAGGTGTCCCGCACGCCTCTTCCTTGCAGGACGTTTTCGAATCGTCATTGATGAGCACTGCTGGGACCAAAGCTGCCGCCTCAATGCTGAGTTCAATTTCTTCGAGGGATCTTGACGATCCGTGGCTCCTGCTTTAAAGAGCCACTCAAGAAAGATCCGTCGACGACTCGTCATCAAACTCTGCTTTTCCAGGTACATTGGGGTGGTAGAAACATTATAGAAGGAAATAAGACTGATAGAACAATACATGGAGTGGGCTTGTGATATAGCTTTACTTTACAGGTTGCCCAGGTTGGGGGGGGGGTAATCTCCACACAGAACTGTGTCTAGGTAACGGGTCCAGTATTCTGCCAATTGTAATAACCAACTGCTTTCCTCCTATGTCTATTGTTGGTTACCTTTATTAAGTGATTTGTGACATTTAACCAGAGTACAGTTGATGCACTTTAATGAAATCTGATCATAATTGTGGTACCACTTAGAACTGTATATATTTGCCATTGTAGATTTACTGAGCACAAAGTGAGTTATTGTGATTGTGTACATAACCTTGAACTTAATTATATAAAGACTGTGTTTTAACTAATAGTGTGTGGACATTCCTTTGTCGGGCCTTGGGGACTACTGTACTTAAGAACCAGCCTGCATCACCTCCTGAGAAGGTAGGCCCTGATTGCTCGTCCATTGCTACCAACAATAGAGAATCTTGGCTGGGGTCCTCTGTGCCTCCCCTCTACCATATAGAGAGCAGAAGTACAGATCCCCCCCTTCCCCTTCCCTCCAGTCTTTACACTCACCCAGGCTAGTTGCATGCTTTCTGGGGTCCTGTACCCACGGTTGATTCTGGCACCAAGTCTTGTGAGCATGCTGGATTGTGGTTGTTGCTGGTATGGGCAGCTAGAGAAGGGTCCAAGGGTCAAGGTCACCATACTCTGGATTCCTCCTTTTTCTATCTTACTGCTCTCACCATAATTTCCCTTTCCCAGTCTCGTTAATCCTCCCACGATCTGGTCCTGCCTAGAGCCGACTTGGCCTCCCTGAACATTCATGTTCTTGTTGTTTATGCCCTGGCCTTCCTTATGCTTTCCTCCACTCTTCTCCTGATGTTACCACCTTCTACGCCATCCTCTTTGCTTTGACCACCTCCTTTCTGCTCATTGCTGCCACCCCTCCAGCCTTTTCCTTCTTCCCAGCCTCTGCTTTTTTCACTGCTTTACAGCTTTCTCCAAACGTGAGCCTACTTCTCCGCAGCCCACACCCGGCAACTGGGTCTGGTTGTGCTCATACTGTGTTCCATCCTCGTACTGCAGTGGTTGTTTCACTGAAGGCCTACTCTGGACCGTGATAATTTTCTGGGGGTTCTGGTTTGCTGGCTTCTTGGAGTGCACCAGGTTTTTCTTATTTTTTTTATGAACACGGAGTTGGAGTAAGTGTATAGCTGGCCTGTCCACCATCTTTTAGTTTTACTGGATAAACTTTGTATACTGTCTGGTTTACTGGTAGCATTGTGCGAGTCAGGCGAGTGAAACATAGTCTATTGCAGAAGAATACTGGAGTTGGAACACCGCTTTGTGTCCTTTTTCCTGCGTTCTGGTCATCGTGGGTTTGAAACATTTTATCCTTGAGACTCTAGTGTTGTGTGTCCTGTAGACCTTCAAAGATCATTCCTGTGATAGGCAGGTGAACTGGCAGCATTAACAGTGTCCGTGCAACAATGATCCGTCGCAGGAAGGGGTTTCCTTAAAGGGGAAAACGTTCCTTTTCAGGATTGGAGATTTGGGGGGAAGCGAAGGTGAGCTTTAGGTTCCCTCATTTGGGGCGGAGAGCCTTTTCTTTTGCGTGTAGAGATTTTTAAAGAGCTTGGATCATGTGTTAAACGTTTAGGCCCAGTATGCCCAGATGGGTCAGTGGAGTCGGGAGGGGCTAGACCCCTGGGAATGGGCTGTGGTGAAGCTTTGTGATTGGCCCTCTGCTCTGTGGCAGGGACTATGGTAATATGACGAGGGGATCCTTCACATTGCTCCCTCAGGGCCTGTCCCAGGATATCACGTGCCCCCTGCCCTGGTGTTTCCCAGATCAGCCAGGGTGCTTTGTCACAATACATACACTCGATGCATGCAAACCTCTCCAAATGGTCAACATCTAGCTTAATTGTCAAACCACGCACGGCACAATCGACAGGATGAAAGGCAAACTCCATCTCATCTATGTAGACCAGCTTGTCATCACTCCCCTCGGCAGTTAAAGAACAGGCCTCTATTGAGGAAGGTCCTTTCAAAGCTCTGCCAGCTAAGTTGAAATCTGCCACAAGTGCATCAGCGTTCCCTTTTCTTAGTTGGTGGAGAGAGCTATTTTGGTTTGTATTTATTTTTGTTACCATTTTCTGTGTTTATTAGCGGTAGGGGACAGTGCTTCCGTCAGAAATATGGTACTACAGGTTGTACAAAGGGTGTCACTTGATAACATTTCTGGGTCCTTTTCAATGAGTGAATATCGATATTAGAACATACCATGAACATGCTTGTTGAAGGGGTTGGGAACATGAAATGTGTGCAATAACATTTGATGTTTAATTGAGAATGGATGCAGTTGGCAAGAGGACAAACTAGTCTGGGTTAATGGTTGCATGGACGCAGGAACCTAGTTAAAAAATTCAGTTTGGGGTTTGCAAGGTATCCAAACTTTGACCAGTTTGAATACCTAGGTGCAGAAACGTATGGAAAGCTTTGCCTTCTGTACAATCGACCAACAAAATGATACGGGTAGAAATATGAATGTGGCTCACTTTCAGTTGCTATGAATTCAAAATAGCCGGTCTGATAGCACAGTGAGCTAAGCGGTCGCCCCTGACATGTGGCAGGTTCGAATCCTGGGAGGGTCAACTCAGTCTTTCATCCTTCTGAGGGCGCTAAATTTAGTACCACTCTGTAGGATAATGTCATCTGTGATTTCAACGCTGAGACCTACGGGTGTGTAGGCGCTATATAAGAAATTCCTTAGTATTAAATGCAGCCTAATAAAAGTATTCAAATTGATTAATTTTGCCTTCAGTGTATTGAGGTAGTGTAAATAAGAATACCATTTCCATAGAAGTAAAAAGAAGTGGAACAAACTTGACAGAATGGTCGTTTGGAAATATACTTCTTGAATGTATTGCGCACGTGTATTTAACTATTTTAGAGTAAGAATAAGCAAAATGAAAACCCTGCCAGCCAGAGTCTGTATATTCTACATTTTCCAAAATTGCTAACCAATCAAGAGATAGTAGAAATGACTGAGCCCAATCTTGCAGAGTTTGCCATTCGTGTGATTGCTGGCAGCAGATAAGGGTGCCAGTCCAGATTGCCTTAATTCTGAACAGTACAAAGGTAAAGCTAAGTTTGTCGAATGGGTTTATACATATAGTGGGCCAGTCTCTTGTGAACATAAAATTAATTCTTATAAATCAGACTGTATACTGCATTTCGTAGGGAAAGCATTTACTGCCTGTAAGCCAGGTTTTTGTATTGCCCAGAAGACTAAGGAAGTTCCTTAAGATATAAGGTTGGGCACATGTTCAGTGCATTTTTGGACCTGATCAAGGTGTTACATTCATTTCCCTGGCTGGTTTCCGAACTATACAGATGAACAGGAAATTACTAGAAGATTGTGTGCAGGAAATGTCAGCTGGCGTGCTAAAGAGGATTATTAATACTAATATTTACTAGCACACTACTTATTTTTCCTCTTGATTGTATTTTGTCTGAAATATTGGTCATACTATTAATAACTTGATCACTTCTCTGACAAAGGTCCATCCCTCTTGATTTTAATACTAAGCAGTCCACTGAACAGAATAGCACATATACATAATTTAGAGAATTTATTCAATTCAAGAACACGTTTTGGGAAGAGTGAATTACATGTCTCCGAAATCGATCTAGGTATTGCTTTTGCTTGGTGAGATAATTTATGTCAGCATATACATCCGTTTCAGACTAACCTTTTTGAAAATGGAGAGCAGATCTATCCCTAAATTCTTGCAGTAGTTTGTACAGAGGTGACCACCATAAATGCACTTGTGGAGAGTGGGGGCATGCACATGTCTAACAAAAAAAACCTTCTGCAAATGACTTTAGTACAATATAATGGATGTTTAAGTCCACATTTGCACTTGCAAATTTATTTTCCTTGGAAACAGGAATGGCATTGATTGTATCCATTACAGCAACTGAATTATCTTCGTGTTCAGCAAAAAAAAAAAAGTACCAAGGTAAGACATCCTCTCCTTACCCCACTTCTGTAGCTTCTGTGATTTACTAGTCATGCCTGTTCTTTTGCAACAACCCAATGGTCGTACTGTTGCCAGCCAGGCTTGGCTTCGTTGACTTGCTCTTCTGTCTGGGTCAGTTCCAAACCTTTGACACTTGCAAAGCCTGCACACGTAACAGTTTATTTACAATTCCATTGTCTTCTCTGGCTCAAAGCAATACTACTGAATAGAAACAAAAGTACAGTGAATCCAGAAGTTATTTCAGATTCTGTTGGGCGTTGTCTTGTAAGCAGATGAAATCTTGTCTCCTTTTTAAAAGAGGTTGCATCACAAAATCTTCCATTGTGACAGGTTGCATGCCCTCTTCAGCTCCTTTTCTTCATTATGAACTTTGAGAGGAGCTGATTTTCATTGCACTGAATTTTGAGTCCCTTCTCACCTCCACTCCTCCAAATTGACCTCCTTTCATACTGGGTCTAGGCCAGTCTTGCCATACTTGTCTGCCTTGGTAGGCCTCAGCCACTCAGTCATTACATTTATTCAAATGCCTGAACTGGTTTCAGTTAACGTTCTGAAGTCCACAGCCCTTAAGTCCTCACTTGGGAAAGTAATTAAAGAGGTACATTCTCCACTAGCAGACACTGTGCCTGCCTCAGATAGAATTTGTCTTCACCAAAGGTCCCTCTCAGCCTGAAGTGCAGCCTTCCATTGGTTCCACAGAGCTTGGCAGATCATCCACCAGCTTTGTCTCCTTCACATAACTAGGATCCAGGTAACTGTTCTCCTTAGTGTAAACAGTACGACAGACACAAGTGACCACAATACAAGTGTGTTTATTGAACTTCAATTGGGTTTGAAAAACGCCTATCTAACCCTAAATCTAAAATTGGAGTGAGCTACGACCATCAAATAACGCAGTCCTAGTCGAGTCTGCCAAAATAAGACGCTATACTAATAAACCTATTGCCAATTGTTACTCCTAAATACAAATGATGGGGGAAATAATGTTATGCAAAAAGAAGTGTTCAAGCCATTGGCTTCCCTTCCCCACGTTTTCAGCATGGCTCAAGGCGGCACTCTAGCTTAGCACTATCTGGCTTCTCTAGCATGAGGATGCAGTTCGAAACCTCTGCTTCAGGGCCTTCTTCGACCCACTTCGACACAATGTTCTCAGGATTTTCATGTATCCAATTTCTTGGGTGGTTCACTGTTCACCCTGGGTTCCCCTCTGCCGGGCTCAGACCAGATTATCTACTTTAAAAAAAGTTATTTACTGAATCAACATCGAAGACTTTCGACTGAGCAGGATTTAGCTTGACCCGTTGCAGGACCACTTCCATTCACAATTTCTTACAACTCGTTAACTTTCACTTCTGCCACTTTTCAGCTGGATACCTTACAGCGACAATCGATTGAGCACAAACGCGGTGCCGGGCCACTCTGTCAAAGCTATCTTATCTTGTTTTCAATCACTCATCGGCAGCTCAGCTTTACTTGTGTCTTTTATCGCGAACGTTTTAACACTCCAGCACTCGTCATACAACACAGACCCGTCTTGTATCTGTCTCCCCAACCCACAAGCTGTGTTGATTTCACTGGTCCTGCTTTTTTCTTGCAGCCATGGACGGTACCACGGCGGCTGGTTCTTCTCCCTGCCTTGATTGATGCTGGAGGTCCCCGGGTATCTCCGACACGAAATGCATGATTCTTCAGCCTGGTTTTCTGGTTTTATGCTTTCTAATGGCGCGGTTTCCTGAAAGTAACGGTTCCTTGTCAGAAAGGTCACAAGTTCTTCACTCTTGTTTTGCCGTCTTTCTGCTATGGTTCAGCTGCAGTCTCGAAACTGGTTTCCTCATGCTGTTTCCTCGTGTGCTTACAGTAAGACACACAAGTGACTAGAGTTCAAGGGTGTTTATTGAACTTCAAAAGGGGTTTGAAAAACTCATATCTAATCTTAAATCTACAGATGGGAGCAAGCTACGACCATCAAATAACGCAGTCCTAGTGATATCTTGTCAGTATAAAAGGGCCTATACTAATAAACCGATTGCCAATCCTTACTTCTAAATACAAATAGTGTGGGAAACAGTGTTGCGAAAAAGAAAGAAGTGTTCACAAAATATGTCGGGATTATTAGGCCATTGGCCTCCCTTCCCCACATTTTCTGCATGGGACAAGGTGGTACACTCTGGCTTAGCACAGTCTTTTGCTTCTCTAGCATGAGGATACAGTTCAGTCATTCACATCAGGGCCTTCCATGCCCAAGTCTTTGTCGCATCAGGCCCTCTGAAAGAAGAGACTTTGGAAGGCAAAGTATTTTTCCGCTTTCAGATTTTCACATGTACTCAATTTCTCAGGCGATTCACTGTTCACCCTGGATACCCCTCAGCGAGGATTGGATCCCTTTTCCAACACACTATTCAATTAGTCTCCCTCGATAGGCTCGGACCAACTTAATCTACTTTATCATCAACTTTCTTTATGCTATTACTATCAAAGACTTTCGAATGTGCACAGGGTTTTGCTTGATCGGTTGCAGGTCCACTCCGATTTCACAATTCCTCATCACTCTTTAGCATTTGCCACCTTTCAGTTGGATACCTGACCGAGACTTTCGAATGAGCACCCACGTGGTGCCGGACCACTCTAGGTATCGTATATTAACTTCAACGTTCAATCACTCATCTGTTTAATTTTGTTTGCGTCGCTTGCCATATGCGCTTCATACACTGTTCTCTTCAGCTTTCAGTATACACTGTTGCCTTGGCTTCAACACAGACTGGTCTGGTATCAGTCTTGCCAACTCGACAACTGGGTCTGACTTCACTGGCGCTGCTTTGTTGCCTTAGTCAAGGACAGTACCACAGCGGCAAACAATTCTCCGCGCCTTGACTATTGACGCGGGAGAACCCTGGGTACCTCCGACACAATGCAGGATTCTTCTGCCTTGATTCCTGGTCTTACATTTCCTATTATCAAAGGTTCATGAAAGTAACGGTTTTTCATTCAAAAGATCAAAGGCACTTCACTCATTGGCTTCCTCTACAGTTTTGCTGTCTTGTGCCTTGTATTAAACTACCATCTTGGAACTGCTGCTTCTCGTGTGCTTTGCCTTGCTCAGAGTGTACCCTCTTGCTCCGCCTTTTATCCGTGTGGGGAAGTGTAATGGAAGCCAGATGTGTGTAATGGTCGGTAATTGCCTGACCCTGCCTGACCATTGTATTGGGACATATCAGGTATACGGCTCGGGTTTGTCTGTTTTCTCTTGTAGTGAGCTGTCCATGAGCAAGTGTTCGTGTTGGGAAAGGTGGTGGAGGGATTTTAGTTCCTAAGTATCCGACCTGGTAGGATGGGGGTGAAGGTGTTACAGGGAAGGGGATACTGCGTCTTGCTATCTGGTGTGCCTCTCCCTGAAGGACCCCACCCCAGGTGATCCTCCCGCACTAGTCCACTCCCAGGAACTGGATCCAAAAGCAATGGCTGTGTCCTGGCCACTTGGATGACCGATCCCCGGTGACTAGCGGGTGAGACAGTCTGGGTTTCTCACAATGGGCACAATGCTTGCAAACAAATTAAGACACATCAGCTGCTGTGTGACCAGGATTAAAGATCAGGAAAGGAAGGCATGGGCATATCCCACTAAAAGAGCACACTGTTTCACCAGGTTTTATCAGGCATTTTACGAAAGGGGGGTCGGGTGTAATCGGTAGAGGAAATTAAGGATTGTTTGAGATAACTAGACCTCCTCCCTATTCTCTAGAGTCAAAAGGTGGAAGTATTAGAACCCATTTCCCTCTGGGAATTCAGATTGTTATCCTGCAAATGACAGTGGGAAAGCCAGAGGAGTATGGATATACAGCTGCGTTCTGTAAGGGATTCATGGGGATCCCGTCTCTGCTGTTATCAAAGATGTATAATAGCACTTTGGTAGAGACAGTGATTCTACCATTTTTTAAAAAAAAAACATATTTTTGTTTTCTTGTACATCACATCAACTCCTTAATTCCACACAGCCACACCCGCTCTCCCATTTGGTCTGCAACTGGGAATATTCTTGTCATTTCCGTTTGCACTTCCCCCCCAGAACCCCCTTGCCCCCGGACAGTGACACTAGATGTGCCTCCAAGTGCCAGTTTCCGGGCACCCCCTCCAGCACCGGTCCGACCTTTCCGGATACATTGATTTGAGTCTCTCTGGAGTGTAGTGCCATTGAGTGATGATTTTAAGCCACATTTCTCTGGTTTGGACTGCTTGGGTGAGCCTTGGGATGCCGACCCATAATTCCTCCCATTGCTGTCTGGTTATCCCCTCCCCCAGCGTGTCTTCCCATCTTTTCATGTATGCCCATTTGATTTCTTCTTCTGGGGTATTAATAAAGTGATATAGTGTTGACACCAATTTTTTGTCGCCTGGGTTAGTTATTAAATTTTCTGAAAGGTGTTAGATTCCTTGCAGCAGCCTGATATATCTCTGGAGTGGTGCGGCAGTGCTTTATTTGCTCGTATTTATACCTATCAGTATCTGTCAGATTGCACATTTTTTTGCTTTCCGCAAAAGACCTTAATTCTTTGTCCTGGATCATTTCACCGATTTTCCTGCACCCTGCAGCTTCCCATTTTTCAAATCCTCCGGAATCGCATCCCGGAGGGAACAGAGGGTTTCGCCAAATGGGTGTAAAGGGGGCCAAAGGGGTGGTCATGAGTCCCTTCCTGGTTTGATCATCCCATGCCTGAATGGTGGTTTTCATGACCTCACTAATGTGAAGATTCAGGTGTCTGTGATGTTTGAGTTTCCACAATGGGTTCTCCAGGGTCTTGTGTAACCCAAGTAGTATGTTGGTCTTCCGCCAGCCATTCCCTCAGGACCCAAAGTTGTGCAGCTTGGAAATATGTCTTGAAATGCGGGAGTGATAGACCCCTTGCCCTGGTTGGTGCTGTGAGGATGGCCCTGGCCACCTTGGGGGGGGGGGTGGTTCCTGTTCCACACATATAGCGAAATGGCCTTGGACAGCGCTTTAAAAAAGGAGTTTGGAACTGTCACTGGGAGGGCCTGGAAGAAATAGAGCACCCGGGGAAGAACATTGATTTTTACTGATTGGATTCTGCCCCACCATGAAACCCTAAGCAGGGACCATTTGTCTAGATCCTTCTTTGCTCTATCTAGCAGGTGAGGATAATTGCTCTTGTAGATCAGGTCTATACTACGCGTTTGTGTCACCCCAAGCTACTTGATACCCTCTTTTGCTATTTTTAGATCAAGCATGCCTGCCACTCTGTCCAGAGCCCCTTTGTCTCCCGCTAGGCACAGAATTTCAGACTACTTCCTGTTTATTTTTAGACCTGAAATCCCCCGAATTCTTCCAATTCTTTTAGGGTTTGAGCACAGGAATTCTCTGGGTCTTCCAAAGCCAACAGCATATCATCAGCGTAAGCAATAGTTTTGTTGTCTGCCCGCCATCTCGATCCCCCTTACCCCTACCGATTCCCTGATTTTAATTAGAAGTGGCTCTAGGAAAATGGCATATGAAAGAGGGGAGAGAGGGTATCCCTGTTTCGTACTTCTTGATATCTCAACCCTGTCCGTTACTTCCCGTTTATTATTATTCTCATCGATGGAGAGTTATAATTGGCTTTCACCATGTTAATAAATTGGTCTCCAAGACCCATGTGTTTCAATGTTTTGAATAGGATGGACCATTCTACCCGGTCGAAAGTCTTTTCGGCGTCTAATGAAAGCAATACTGCTGGTGTGTGGGTGATGCCTATTTTCTCTACCAGATGGATTATTATTCTTAGGTTATCATGTGTTTGCCTGCCAGGGATGAAGCCTGATTGATCAGTGTTGATTAGAGACGGGAGGAGGGTGTCATGATCTCTGCTTCCAAAAGGTCAGGGTTTTCCCAACTCCCTTGGAAGCAGATCCATAACCCAGGTTCCGAGTGCCAACCAGTCCCAATTGGGACCTTTTGGACCCAGTCCTGGCGCCAGTGGCACCAGGCTCATAAATATGCCCAGTCCCAGCGCTGGAAGCGCCGGGCTCATAATGCTTGGGTGGACTTACCTGCAGCAGACCATGCTGCTTACTTGCCTGCCAGTTGAGCCTCTGATCCTCTTCTGTTTGGAACTACTTTTCCTGTTGGGTGGGGCAGGAGCCACTCCCTAGATTCAGAACACTGGAACTCTTCTGGAAAGCAGGAACTCTTTTCTTACCTAGGCGTGGCTGGGGAAGGAGACACCTAAGCACTACAGGAGGCTATTTAAACCACACCCGATGGATGAATCTTGCTTTGCGTTATTCTGCATCCTCTGCAGCAGAACGCTCATCGTGTCTTCTGCATCTGATCCTGGGCCTAAGGAAAAAGGCTTACCATCCTGAATCCAGTCTTCAGCAACACCTATAAAGACAAGAAAGAACAGGTTAGCATTACGGTCTTCAGTGACAGCTCTTCACTTACCTGGTCCATCGGCTGTCACCAGCGCCTCGCGCTGCATTCCGGCATCTGAAAGACAAAGGCTTACCTACTCTTCGTGCGCTCCGGAGGTCTTCACACTGCATTCCGGCATCTGAAAGACAAAAGCTTACCAACTCTTTGCGCGCTCCGGAGGCCTTCGGCGCTGCATCCCGCATCTGAAAGACAAAACAAGGTGCGTTTTAAAGACATTGGGGAACTTTAATACTCAAGTGCCATTACTCCTTTCCACATCTAACCCAGTGGGTATTCCGGCACCCTGCAGCCGCTCCGAACTTGTACCTGCAAAATAAAAAGACAGTTAGAGCGCATCGTGAAGCAGGCAACAAGCGCTTACTTACGTGCTTCCAGGCGCTTCTATTCATCACACGGGCTCCATCTTCAACTCACTTCAGCCCGTCATCCGCCATCGCCGGAACCCTGCAAAACAAGAAACATCATTACTAAAGACTTTAAAGACATTAGAATTACTCGAAACTTACCGTTTGTGCAGTAAACGACAGACAGCAGTCCTCTGAAGTCAAGAGGCCTGCTCCCCTTATCCAGTGAAGAAACTGGTTACAGCACCCTGCCCCGAGGCAGATGGAGAGCACAGCGTTCACTTACCTAAGGTGATAGCGTTAACCTTTGGGGTTCTACAGGAGAAGAGAAAGGGAAGAAGAGAGAGACATTCAATAACCCAGTTCCTTAATCCCATATTTTCTATCTGCAGACATCTTACCCTTCGAGCCAGACATACAGTGCACAGAGGTCCAGCCCAAAGAGCCAGCCGTGTGTTACACATCACCTTTGAAGATACGGTATACGCCCAGTCAAGACCGGCGCCTCTACGGGAATCAGGTGAGCGTTACAGAGGGGTGACAGCCTGGTTGCGAGTACTTTGGTGTATATTTTTGCATCCAAGTTAATCAGGGCTATGGGGCGATATGAGCCTGTGAGAGTGGGATCTTTGCCTGATTTATGGAACACTAGGGCTTTCGCCTCGTTCATGGAAGGGGTTACGTTTCCTCTGTCCCTGAATGAGTTGAATAGCCTTGTGAGTACCGGGACAAGAGTGTCGGCATATTTTCTGTACAAGGGGGCCGTAAAGCTGTCTGGGCCAGGTGTTTTATTGTTCGGGAGGTCCATTATTGCCCTGTGGACTGCTTCCTCTGTAATCCTGGAATCCAGCATTAATTTGTCCTCCTCTGTTATAGTTGGGATGGGGAGAGAATGCAGGAACCTATCTTGTTCTGCTTCATCCGGGTGCTCTGTCGCGTAGAGGTCTTGGTAGAAGGCCCTGAAGGCCTCCCCTATGTCCCTATTGCGAGTTTGAGTCTTTCCGTGTGCATCTTTAACCTTCAAGATTGCCATTGAATTTTGTTTTCCTCTGAGCTGTCTTGCAAGGTATTTATCCGCCTTGTTGGCTTTGATATAATAACGTTGCTTTAGGTAGAGTAGGGATTTCTCTGCTTTTTTTTTTTTTTTTAGAGCATATCCAGTTGTCCCTGCACATGCTTCAATCCCTTCTTAGGCTCCTTGTGGGATGAGCTACCATCTCCTCTAGGATGTCCGCTATTTTCTGTTCCTTGTTCTTTCCCATTCGAAGCACTGCTTGTCTTTGGTGGCTTGTGTCCACGGATCACTGCCTTGAAGGCATCCCACACATCCCAGTGGAACTTCTCCATTGTCGTTTAGGTCAAAGTATTCTTTAATTTTGTCCCCAACAGTCTCTCCCAGCACCCGGTCCGCAAGAATGTCTGATGGTAGACTCCATTTCCAGAGGCCCCTTCCTCTTCCTGGAATCTGGAAGTCCAGGCATAGCGGTGCGTGATCAGATAGAGCTATAACTCTCAGTTCAATACCCTGGATCATCCCCAGTAGACCCACCGACACCCAGAAGTAGTCAATCCTCGACATCGTGTTATGCACGTGCAAGTAGTACGTGAATCCACTGGCTTGTCCCTTCATTTCTCTCCAGGCATCGTGCAACGCCAATTGTTCCATCTTTTGCTTAAGTTGTTTGGACGGGGCCCCCTGGCCCTGATTTCCCACCACGCTCCTATCCAGCTTGGTTTGCCAGGCCCTCCTTTCGCAAATCCCTTTAGTTTTCCTAGAGTATCTCTGAGAAACCCGTCCTGACCTGTGTTTGGCGAATATATTGCTGCTAGGGTGAGCCGGTATCCCTCTAGTGTGAAGTTTGCAAATGCGAACCTCCCTTCCCCATCCACCTGTGTATCTGAGGGTTGCCCCCATTCCCCCCTTACTGCAATCATCAGTCCTACTCTTTTTTTCCCCCTGCATTTGCCTGCGCCCAGATCTTATACCCTCTCAGGTGTGTCTTGTTTCTATCTAAGGCCTTAATGTGCGTCTCCTGAAGGAGCAGAATGTCCACTTTCTCCCTTCTAAGCAAAGCCTCCAATTTTTACCTCTTCACCGGCGATTTCAGCCCCCTTACATTAAGTGAGAAAATGCTGTATTTCTCATCCTGTCTAATCTGTTAATGTTGCCGTCTTTCCCGTTATCTGTATTCCCTTTCCTCTTCGAGTCTCTCCCACCCCGTTTACCCCACAAACTGTTCGACTTACCACCAACTATCAACAAAAACTCAACTTTGATCCCGAGGAGGGCCCAGGCACCTAAGGTTGTTAAGGCGTTGCGCCTATCGCTCCTTGCCCTCTCTAGACTCAGGATTAACTTTGCGGGGGATCCTAAACCCCGCATCTCCCTCAAACCCGGATCTTTGTCCCTTCCCGAAACCCCTGCCGGGTCGCTGGGTATTTGGAATTCCGTAGTTCCTATGGCCTATTCTTCTCCCGCCTTCTCCATTCCGGATACTTAACTGTTTTTAGTCAGAGCTTTCCTATTTGTCTCCAGTTGGGTGACCTGCTTTCCCCCAGCCATGTTGTCTTTTTGTGCCGCACTACCTCCCATCCCCTCTTGTGTGGGTCCGCCCTAGTCCTGTCGCTTCTTGTGATGACCTCCTCCGCCTGCAGGTCCATTATTTGGAGTCCTTCCTTGCAAGTGGTCACTTCTCTATTTACCTTCCCACTCAAACAGTAGACCATATAGAAACATCCACGCCACCAACTCTTTCACCAGTGGGGCCATCTTCCTTCTTTTTAAAAGTGTTGCTGAGGCCAGGTCCTGGTACAGTTGAATTTCCACCCCATTCATCCTTATGTGATCTAGCTGCCTCGCCTTCCGTAGAATCTGCTTCTTTTGTGGATATGATGAGGGCTGCCAGGACATCCCTTGGTCTTTCCCCACGGGCGCCTGTTCTTTTCGGTCCCACCCTGTGGACTCTGTCGATCCCAATGTTCTCCGCATCTCGCTCTTCTATTATGTCCCTAAAAAACTTCTTGCACCGCTCTCTTTAGGTCTTTGTCAGCCACTGATTCCGGCATATATTTAATGCGGATGTTGGATCTCCGAGAGCGGTTTTCGAGATCTTCGCATTGGATTTCCAGGTTATGGGTTAACAGCACTAGGTGTTCCTGTGTTTCGCTGCTCTGCTTCGCTTCCTCTTCCACATTTTGCACAATTCTTTCTAGGGTGTCTGTCCTTTCCTCCAAATTGGCCACATCGATTTTTAACTCTTGAACTGCCTGCTTCATGCCATTCCGCAATGAAGTAAATTGTTCCTGCACCGTGGACATGAACGTGTCCTGAAGCTCCACAAACCAGTCCCACATTTCGTCCTTTGTCGGTAGAAGGGTGCCCTGGATAGCGGGGATAGTGTCCAATGTGGGTTCTTCACCCGGTCGGTCTTTTGAGATCACTTGTGCATCTGAGGACCACATTTGTATCAGATTTACGTCCTGTCTGAGATGTTGCTGTGTGTATTGGGCTGCACCTCCTTTCCCTTTCGTCCTAGACATCCTCCCTTATTTGTGGGTTGGTCCTGCCAAGTCTCTGGATGTCTCCCAGGTGCTTGTGGTGGAGCGCCTCTGAAACCTCCACGCGGAAACTGGTAGTTTTCCCCTGCTTACCGCGCACATGTGAGCCGGGCCCCTGAGGCTTTATATTTATGGCTGCCTCGAATTAGAGTGGCCTTACGGTGTCTCTTATGCCTTCCCAGGATATGTTAGATGGATGGACGTTGTTAGAGTGGGGTCGTATTCCCCCTCCCTGGACGCCGCGGCCCCCCCCTTGTGAAGTAGCGCTGTGATTGTTGAGAAAATTGAAAAAGCGGGGGGGGCGGGGGTGGGGGGGTGCGCAGCGCTTATGATGGTAGACTGGCGCCTTACTATTTGTTCGAGCCTATCCTGGCCCTCAAGCGTTGGGGAGAGGATTGCTTGTACCGGTGCACTCACCTCTGTCTCCGGTTCGCCGCGCCTCTGCCGCTGGAGCTCCTTCGTGATGGTCCTTAGGCAGGCGCCTCCACCTCACGCCGTGGCTGTTGGTGCCGCTGTGTAATCCATAAGGCTACCTGCAATCGGCGGAGTCCCCCAGCAGTGTGTCCCAGTGGGGGTCTGATTGAGGCCTCGTGGTCTCCGATCTTCTCCAACAATCCGCTCGCAGATCTCCACTCTCTGTCTGAGAGGGAGACACCGCTTGCTCCCACCTTGCCTGGTCCCCTGGGAGCGCCTCCCAGCTGGATCACAAGGGCTCCCGGTCGTCGGAGCAGTTGTAGCCTCTCCCGAGGGGTAAGTGCTGTTTGTTTGTGGACCCCCCCGAGGCCTCCGTGTAATGTTCTTCTCCAGGTCCGTCACCGCCCGAAATCTTCTTATTTGTGGCAGGGTTTCTCTCGGTGGGGGAGGGGCAGTCGCTTCTCTCGATTACTGTTCTCCCCCCGATATGGGGTTCGCGGGTGTTAAGGTAAGTCGTCTCTGCGCCTGCCACTATGCGAGAGGTGCTGGAGCGATTCCAATGGAAAATCGCACGGAAATCTTCAATTGACGTGCTCTTTTGTCGGCGGCCCGGCGGGAGCGCGACTCAAACGCGACCTCTCCTGCCGGCGGCCATCTTGGGAGTCTCTACCATTTTTTTTAAGGCTTTAATAACCGTAATCTCCAAGAAGGGGAAGGACCCCACTTGTTGGCCATATAGAGCACTTTCCTTGCTGGATATTGATGCCGAGATATTCACTAGAATACTGGCTTCTAGATCGGGTGGGGGGGGGGGGGAGTCCCCCCAAAGTTGATACACTACTGTTCTTGTGGGATTTGTCAAGGGGAGTTAAAGGGCAGACTGTGTGTAATACACAGGATCTTATGGTGTGGAGGGAGCGAAGGTCGGCAGACAGTGATGTTGCCTCTTGATGGGGGGAGGGAAAAGGCATTTGACCGGGTTCGCTGGCTTTTTTTGGAGGTGGTTCTCATTCGCCTGGGATTTGGGAAGACCTGGGGAACATTGATTGGCGCCATTTACTCCTGCCCTGCTGCTCGGGTAGGGGTAAATGGTGTGGAGGTCTGATAGTTTTGCATTCCAAAGAGGTACAAGGCAGCGGTGGAACCTCTAAACAGCCAGTATAATAGATAATTATGAAATGAAGGTATTCTGAGTGGGTGACTAGGATTATAAATTGGGGCATTTTGCAGAAAATGCATTCATATATATTCGGGACCCCAAGATTTTAATATCTTTGGTTTTGATAAGAGATCCAGAATTGATATGTTCTCTAGTTTTAAGATTAATCAGGCATAATTAATTGTATTCCTAGTGGGGAGATATTAGAAGAGACCAGTGAATATTGAGATGGTCTCCCTTTTTATTGTGTGGGGCAAACAGAAAATGTTTAATAGAAGAACAAGTTACTTTCTTACCTGGTAACGTTCTTTCGATGGGATGGTCCGACGATGTATTCCATATCTGACAGGTAATCACCACAGCTGTGCTGCTTCGGAAACTTTTTTCGGCGTCCTACGTCGATGCGCCGTCTTCGAGGACCTCCTCCGACGTCATCCGATGTGATAAGTAGGACGCACGACGCCCGTAGCCTCAGTTGTAGTTTTTTCCCCCAGAACGTGTGACATTAGTCCACTGCCAGTCAGACCCAAAGCCTTGCGGAACGTAAGCTGCAATTGCAAAAGAAATTCTGCAGCGGTGAAGGCAGGGAGGGAGCGATATGGAATACGTCGTCGGACCATCCCATCGAAAGAACGTTACAGGTAAGAAAGTAACTTGTTCTTCGAGGGGATTGGGTCCTCCGACGTATTCCATATCTATGACAGACTCCCAAAGCAGTACCAGAGCTAAGAGGAGGGAAAGAATTTAGAATCAAAAATTTAGAATTGCCAATCAAATAGCAGAGCAAAGGACCGCCTTGCCAAAGGCCAGATCCTGTCCTCGGATGGAATCGAGGGTATATTGGCGTACAAATGTATGTACTGAAGCCCAGGTGGCTGCATCACAGATGTTGCGAATAGGAACACCCCTCTGCAGGGCAGTAGATGCAGCCATACCCCTGGTAGAATGGGCCCGCAAGCCAGCCGGTGGGTCCTTACCCGCCAAGCGGTAACACTCCGAGATGGCAAATAATCCAGCGAGACAAAGTCTGTTTCGTCACAGCTTGTCCCAAACGCTTTCCAGCGTAACCAATAAAGAGTTGGTCATCCACTCTGACCCGGGACATGCGTGAAACATAAAAGCTTAAAGCTCTCCTAGGATCAAGCCTATGGAGCCTCTCCTCTTCCTTACCAGGATGCGGAGGAGGATAGAACGCCGGAAGAACACCTTCTGGCTCAAATGAAATTCCAAAACCACCTTCGGAAGAAAAGGACGAACTCTAAGGACAACCCTGTCCTTGTGAAATACAGTGAAGGGTGGCTTAACTGAAAGTGCCTGTAACTCGCTCACTCTGCGAGCGGAAGTAACCGCAACTAAAAACACAGTTTTCAGAGTGAACAGCCTCAAAGGGCAAGAATGCAAAGGCTCAAACGGGAGCACCCATAAGAAACTGAAGAACAAGGTTTAAATCCCAACCGGGCACCAGGAAAGGTGTCAGAGGGAACACATTAGTGAGCCCTTTCAGAAACTGTGAAATTAAAGGGATTTTAAAGTAGGAACACTCTTCAGACGAGCGCTTAAAGATCGACAGCGCCGCCAGGTAACCTTTAATGGTTCCCACTTGCAAGCCCCTGTGAGCCAAAGAAAGTAAAAAGGACAGAACCATGGGGATGTCACATGCAAAAGGATCCACATTCTGAACTCTGCACCAGTCGCAGAACTTACGGCAACGGTACAGAGATTTTGTTGCTGGCCTTCGGGCCGAGAGCAACACCTCCATCACGTCTTCAGGGAGGTCCCAATCCTTATACCTCAACCTTTCAGAAGCCAAGCGTGAAGGTTGAGGGATCTGACCTCTGGTTGGAGAACCTGACCCCCCTCCCGTGAGAGCAGATCGTCTCGGTAGGGAAGACGACGTGGAAGACAGATGGACAAGTCGAGAAGGTCCGGGTACCACGTCCTCCGAGCCCACGCCAGAGCAATGAGGATCATCCAGGAACCGAACTTCCGTAACCTCCGCAGCACTTGCGGGATGACGGGGACTGGAGGAAACACGTACAGCAGTGGGAATGACCACTCCACCACGAACGCGTCTCCTAAGGCTACTTTTGGAGGAAATTCCCACAAGCAGAACCTCTCGCACTTCCGGTTGATACTGGAGGCGAAGAGATCCACTTGAGGGGTCCCCCAAAGGGCGAAGATCTCCAGGAGAATCTCCTGAGCCAACTCCCACTTGTGAGAGATCGTGCTCTGCCTGCTCAGAGCGTCCGCCGTCACGTTTTTGTCTCCGGCCAGATGAACTGCCGAGATCGAAACATCCTGCTGGATGGCCCAGAACTCGAGCTGCATCGCCTCCCTGCACAGAGGAAGTGACCCTGCCCCCCCCCTTTTTGTTGAGGTAGTGCATGGCCACTGTGTTGTCCGTCAGGATCAGGACATTCTTTCCTCGCACAGTCGGCAGAAAAGCCTTCAGGGCTAGCCTGACGGCCCTCAGCTCCAACAGATTGATATGGAGTCTGGACTCCGACGGAGACCAACGACCGCTGACTGTCAGCTCGTTGGCATGAGCTCCCCATCCCGTGAGGGATGCATCCGTCACGATCGTCACCTCCGGCCAGGGAAGCAAAAACGGAGCCCCCTTCATCAAGTTGCCTTCGACGGCCCACCACAGAAGGTCCTGGGCGACCGAGGGCGGCACCTGAACCAGGTCCGACATCCTGCCGGAGGACTGCGACCATTGCATCTTGAGTGCCCACTGCAAATATCTCATCTGCAGGCGAGCCTCTGGCACCAGAAGAATGCAGGATGCCATGAGGCCGAGCAGCCTCAAGAACTCGAACGCTGGGAGTGTCTGGGCATGCTGAAACTTGTGCACCATCTGCTGAATGTGAAGAGCCCTCACCTGGGGAGGAAAACACTGCCCCAGGGAAGTGTCGAGCACTGCTCCGATGTACTTGAGCCGCTGGGTTGGCGTCAAATGGGACTTCTTTAAATTGAGGGAGAAGCCCAGCCTGTGAAGGGAGTGGCAGGTGACGGACAGATGATCGAGGACCTGCTCGGGAGAGCTCCCCCTGATCAACCAATCGTCCAGGTAGGGGTAGACGTGAATCCCCCCTTGCTTGAGATGCGCTGCCACCACCACCATTGGCTTGGTGAAAACCCTCGGGGCGGAGGTCAATCCGAACGCCAGGACCCGAAACTGAGTGCGAGTCGCCAACCGCAAACCTCAGGTACTTCTTGTGCTTGGGATGGATCGGCACATGGAAGTAAGCATCCTTGAGGTTGAGAGACACCAACCAGTCCTGAAGCTGAAGTGCCTGGAGGACTTGAGAGAGAGTAACCATCTTGAACTTGTCCTTCCTGAGGAGTTTGTTCAAACCGCGCAAGTCCTTGATGGGTCTCAATCCCCCGTCTTTCTTCGAAATCAAAAAATAAGGGGAATACCATCCCTTGTTCCTCTCCGCTACAGGCACCAGTTCTATGGCGCCTTTCTCCAGCAGGGCTTGAATTTCCTGCGTAAGGAGCGGATCCGGACTCTTCAAAGAGAGGTTCCCTGGTGGATTGTCGTGAGGCCTCTGCCGAAAGGGGAAACAGTAGCCGTGGGTTATGATCTCCAGAACCCACACATCTGAAGTAATGGCACTCTACAAGATGCTGCGCCAGCCTTCCCCCAACCGGCGACAATGGGACCTGGCCTCATGACTGAGTGGTAGCGGCTGCGGCGTTGCTTGACGGCAAATAGGCAACTGCCCGAGCGGCCTTGGCACCACGGGTACCCTGACGTCCACCTCTGATACCCCTGCGTTGGCCTCTTTGACTGCTAGCTCCTCTCGCTTTACTGAAGGACGAGTAATAGCGAAAGGAACCACCCCTCCATTGCTGTCCCCTAGGACGAAAAGGCAGAGGTTGGCGAACTGCAGCGCCCAACGACTTCGCTGCAGCTTTGGAGGTCTGCAACCTCTCAAGGCTCTCGTCAGCCTTGCTGCCAAAAAGGTGTTCACCGTCAAAGGGCATGTTGAGGAGCCGGGACTGCACATCAGGAGCAAACCACGACTTCCACAACCACGCAAACCTGCGTATCACGGTGCTCGCCGCCATGGACCTGCTGACGCATTCAGCCATGTCCAAACCCGACTGAACGGACTCGCACATGGCATCCTTACCATCCTGGACCATAGCAAGGAAACCATCCCGTTCGTCCCCTTCGGGAATATGTTCAGCTGCTAACGCAACACAGTTCCACAGAGTGTGTGTGAAACGAGACAAGGCAAATATGGAGTTGGCCGCCTGAAGCGCCTTACCCCCAGAAGAAAACACTTTCTTCGCCCAGCCGTCAAAACGTTTGTCGTCCCTATCAGGAGGGATGGTAGGGTACGACGCCTGCTTTGCTGGGGCCATGGCCGCCTGCACCAACAAACTCTCCGGAGTGGGGTGCCTGGTCAAGTAGCAGGGGTCGCTACTGGCTGGACGGTATTTTTGTGACAAGGACCTGCCTACCGCCGGGAGACTCCGGAGCAGTCCAAGCCGCCGCCACCCTTCTCTGTAGAGCCATATGAAACTGCAGTACCGGATCAGTTGGGGGACCAACATCAAGGATGTCCGTGAGATCATCCTGCACAAACTCCCCTGGGGGAGCAGACCATCCCAAGTACTCTGAGACCCTAGCCATAAGGCGCCGGTACAAGGAATCGGCATGAGAGCCAGGCTCAGTCCTACAAAACTCCACCTCCGGAGAGGTGTCCAGTCCACTGGCATCATGCAGTGACTGCCACAAGTCGTCAAATTGACTATGGCCCGAGACCATCTCATCTGGAACCTGACTAGGAACCAGGCCATCAGAATCCTCATTCACCTCTGAAATATATTCCAGGTGGTGAAAAGAAGGCACCCGAGAGTACTTGCTCTTAACCAGAGCCTTTCTAGGGGGTTCCCCCGTGCCACGGGGTACCTCCGACATCCCGGCCTCGAAAGGCGTTGAGGGCGTCGAGTAAATCGGCGTCGACGTCAGATGCAGCGCTGCCAGCTTCGACTGCGTCGACACAGTCCTCGAAGCCGGAGCTCTGAGCGTGTCCGACGACCTGAGCGTCGACGGCTTCGACGACTTCCTCGGAGCCTCGAGAAAGCCTGTCGACGCCCTCGACGCCTCAGGCGTCTGTCTTCCTCGAAGACAACACAGGTGCACACGGTCTCGAACGCGTCGAGGACCGGGACCTGGAACGGGTACGTCGAGAACGAGTCCCCTTGTCTGAACGGGACCTCTCCCGTGACTTGTGCCGACCACTCTTGTGAGCGGTGTCTCTCGACCTCACGGCCGACCCCACTCGGGGGCGCGGACGGCTTAGTAACCTGTGACTCGAGAATCGCCAGCATTTTCTTCCCGAAGGGAGCCCATTCCTCCGGCGTCGCACGGCTGGTGGGGTAAGCGACGTGCCGGGCAGAGTCCTCAGAAGAGGACCTAGAAGACGACCGCTGTCGGCGCTTCCGAGAATGCCTCGAAGAGGCCGAGGAGTGGCGAGACCGACTCCTAGAAGGAGACCCACGAGACTTCCGACGACGACGCAGAGTCACCTCTCGAATCATCCGTCGAAAGCCCCGCAGACTTCGACTTCCGGGGCTTGGACACCCGACCTAGCGACAACTTCTTACGTTCCCATAAGGCTTTGGACGTGAGCGACTGGCAGTCGATACTCATCCGTGTCGTGGGCCTCCCCGAGGCACCAGAGGCAGGCGTCGTGCGAGTCAGTCACCGACATCTTGAACCCACACTCCCCGCAGTTCTTGAAGCCCGGACGCGGGGTCGAAGACGAAGTAGAAAACATCTTCTTACGAAGGATTTTCGCACAAAAACGAACGGGTTCGAAGAACCGAGAAGAACAGAACTCCAAAGAGTCGAGGCGTAACCGAGATTCACGAAGCAACACGTTCGCGGAAAAAACCGAACTGAGGCTACGGGCGTCCTACTTATCACATCGGATGACGTCGGAGGAGGTCCTCGACGACGGCGCGTCGACGCAGACGCCGAAAAAAGTTTCTGAAGCAGCACAGCTATGGTGATTACCTGTCATAGATATGGAATACGTCGGAGGACCCAATCCCCTCGAATGATATATTGTATAAAACAAATTACTTGTTCCTCTGGTACAAAATTAAGCCGGATGTGAAGTGGACCAGAAGGACCTTCTCCTGGATGCAGAAGTTTCATATTATTAAAATGAAAATATTACATAAAGTAGCTTCTTTTCCAGATGTTGTCTAGACGGGTACCAGTGAACCCTCTTCAGTCATTCATAAAGTTGATGAGGATTTGTTTTTGCAATAATAGACCCAGAATAGCATACAAGGTGTATGCTCCCAAAAGAACCTCTGGTCTTTAGTTCCCAAGTGCCTCGTGTTGTGTACCCCTCTCTCTTGGATATTTGGTGGTCTTCCCCCTTTTCCAAAGCTATCAACACTCCAATTATATTCCTTTCACTCTTGATGCTTTCTGTATTTCTCGTTACCACATTGATATAGTTCAATGTTACCAACTTGCTTTTCACACTTTCGTTATTTGTGCTGGGACGAGTTTGTTTACTTGCATAACAAGTCCCTATTTGCTTCTCGGTATACCTGTTCTCCCCATTACCTTTAGTATTGTAGGAGAGCGTCTCCAGTGCCCCTAGGCACTTGGGAGCTGGTCCTTCCTGGAGTTTGCTTCTCGTTTTGCTTTCTTGCGATGTCTGCTTCATGTGCATTTCTGTCTCCTGTTTGGTTTCTCGATACCGCTGTGGGTAATTGGTTTGTTAGGTGCTTCCTCTCTGAGGTGGTGTGGTTGCAGAGAGGGCAGCTTGCCCACCATGATTGCTTTGTGGTCACACCACCATCGAACTCTCCACTCCAGCCATATTGGCTCCCTGTTACTCTGCCACGCTGGCATACCTGCACGTCCTGCTTTAGCTTTAGCTGAAGCAGGTCTGCTCTTTGAGGGCTATGCGGTCTGCATCAGCTACTCCTCCTTTAGGTGTTCTCCATACAGGGGGCTTCCCCTGTCTGTCTTCCTCTCCTTCTCCGCCTCTCATTGGTGTCCCCTCTCAAACGTACTCGACACAGTCCTTGGAGATTGTGATTTAAAGGGACAGCTTCTCTTTAACGTTGTACGTTAATTTTATCTCCATCCCATTCATGGACCTTGTAATGATTTGCTCTATCAGGCCATCACATGGAGGGCACCAGGGAGTTCCTCATGGGAACGTGAGCTCTTGTCCCCAAAGTGGGAGGTACCACTTGCCTCGACCCCTAGCGAGGGTGATGCGGAGCGGACTCACCACCCCTAGCCTCACAGGTGGGTAAGTTGGAAGCTCTCCCTTAGGGAGAAGGGACAAATTCCCTAGATTCGTCATACTAGGAAGATGGGGAACTTTAATGTTTGTTTTCCCTCAACTGATATGTTGGAATACACCTTTCCTGCATCCCCAGACCCCCAAGCAATGTCCACAGAATGAATTTTGAGTCTTCTGTTTGACCTGATGATGGATTTTAAACCCCAAGAAACATGTGCTCTAGCATGAAAAGATTCATAACGCAAAAGAATATAATTGTGTAGCCTAATATAAGAGCATAGGATTTCATAGTCCCTTTCAGAATGTTTGGTTTAATGATTTTTTGTGTATTTTAATTTGAGGTAACTTTGTTCTAACATCGTTGTACAAGAGAAATCGCAGCAATCTGACCAATACTGTTCCAAGTGCCTCATGATTGTGGGGAGTTGCACACAGGTGAAACCAAAGCCAGTTGGGGTTGGGATGTTGGAACATGAAAAGGGAATATTACATACAGTTCAGTTAATCACAGCACATATGTTAACAGGCAAACTGTTTAGTTACAGGGTCTATAATCACTGGGGGAAGAGACCTATTTAGCTCATCGTTGTAGCCTAGCAGAACCTGGTGATTTGATGGGAAAAGCTGCCAGGATCTAGATCTGGCTCCCAGGACAACTGGTGCTATACAGACAGACCTTTGTGACGTTCATTCTGTACCTGTGTGTAAATGAACATGCAGGCACATCAAGGCATTTAAAGCATAATGTGTCCTATGTAGTGGAAGAACATTTTAGTTTAAAGAATATGCAGCATGCTGCGTACTAGCTCCTTGTTCCCCAGTGGTAGTTCCTACTCCTGGGTTGATGCCGAATACCAAGAGCTGCTTTTAACTCCTGCCTGTCCAGTGTTTATTTCGATCCCTGAGATATATACAGTTAATCACATTTATGTACAGTAGGGAATGGGGAAGATGATCACGGGATCGGGGTCGATGCTGCAGTAGGCCACAGAAGCTCCTTTTTAAGGAATAGAAAGTGCTTTAAGTGATCCTAAAGTCCTGCATAGTGTTTATTTTATTACTGGGTGCATTGCATTGCAAGTGCATGGTATCGAGGGTGAAGGAGAGAAAGCAGTGGTCAGCAAATGGTTGAGTGGGAACAGAGGAGTTAAGCCGAGATTGAGATCGTAAATGGTGTGAGCAACCTGGCGGCGTCCTCACATTTTCTCTTTTGATCCCATGCTCAGGTGGCCAGAGATGGGCCATCGCTAGTGGAGCCGCATGATGGCGGTGGACAAGTGAGGGAGGATCACCTTAGTAGGAGGTCCCTGGGGAATGGGAAGAGGATACCTGAGGATAAGACAGTATCCCCCTTTTCCATTTATCCTGTCCCGTTTCCCCATCACCATTTTCAACACATGCTGAGATGAGGAAGAGGCAACTGAGTTAGAAAGATTACCTAGGAGAAAAGCACTATGAGGAGGAAGATGAATGGAGAGGCCTACTGCACTATACTACTAGGTTGTCCCTTTAATGAGGTCAGGCAGAGTCGAGCGCTTAAAAGCAGTTATCCACACCTGCAACACCACTCTACTACTGACAAGGAGAAGAGGAAACCTAAGGGTCCAGCGTGTCCCATTCACTGGCCTAGTGAGAGTTGGGCAAGGGAGGCCCAGGACTCGAATCTGAAACCCCTTGGTGGGGCTTAAGTGTATAAAAGGTGGGGCACTCAGCAGTGCAGTGAGAAGCATTTGGGAGAGCAGAAGGGAGGCTATGTGTCTGAGGCCAGCCAGGGGGGGATCCCTTCTCAGTCCCAAGCCAGGGTTTGCCTGCAAAGCAGTGTGAGTAGGGAGAAGAGCTGAAAAACCGTGGTTGCCCAGGACCAGCTGGAAGAGAACTGAACGCTGAGATGCTGAAGGTCTGCAAGGTGAAGCAGGAGAGAAAAGCGTTGCGAGTGAGCCGTGTCTCCAAGGAGCCAGTAGAGTCCATGGAAAGGAGCCAGGAGGCATTCTAAGCCCTTTTGAAATTTGTAACCAGAAATGCTCATTGCCCTGGGCCAGGACCGGAGCCCATGAGTGTCTGAGGGGCAGGCGGTGAGACCCAGATAGCAAAGACACTGACAAAGAAAACACAACCAGGGAGTGACGCACAGCGAGAGCTTCGTTTGTGCATTGACAAGGATACAAAGTGGCAGAGTGGTTGCGTGTATGATTACACGTTCTCGAATGATTGTGTAAAGAAAGGAGGTGTCTGCAAAGAGGGGAGCTGTGCGCGGACACCAATTGTGAGCGAAATCGAGACCCTAAAAAGGGAAGCTGTGCGACAAATGAAGTGGGAGCAAAATTCTCAAAACTAATGAAATGTTGAACTAAAGTAAAGCGTGCTGGAAACACATTGGGGTGGCCTCGAGGCGGGAGACTGCTTCGTGAGGGCCACAGAAACCCCACTATAAAGAGAAAAGCAAAATACATGTGTGAACTTTGTGACAAGTTGGTACCAAGTATCTGAGGGGCAGGTGGGGAGACGATAACCTCAGAGAAAGTTGAAAAATGGGGAAGAACCACAAAAGAAGCCAGTTGAACTTTTATGAAGCTTGTGTTTTGCAAGTTTAACATTTGTTAGAGAGTGGAACATTGTGAAACCAAAGGGGGGCTTGAAACTTAGGCGAGGGAAGCCTAAGAAGCCCAGTGTATGGTCCACAAGGTTTTGAATGCAGGGAAAGGGAACCTGTAGAAACCCAAGGAACCTTGTGTAAAGTGAACTTTGTGACACCAAGAGGAGTCTGAGCAAGGGAAGCCAGAGAGACCCATTGTGAGGAATAAGGTACTGTGAACTTTTCAATCCTGAAAAGCCTGTAGAACTTTGAGATCCTGAGTGCTTTGAATTTGGGGAAGGGAGCTACAGAAGAGCTCGGTGCCATCCTATTTTTACTTGGAACACTATTGAGTTATTCCAGTACCCTACACATTGTTCTCATATAGAAGTGAGGGCAAGCATGGGTTTTGATACAAAAACATTTTGTTTTGGACTGACATTTAGATTTCCCTTAGCTTACTTTCCTTTAGTGAATATTCCCACCTAAGAGCTAGGGCAAGTTAGGCATTACACCATCCTGAATGGCAAAATAAAGGTTTTCAAACTGTTTCACTTGTCCGCGTCCTCTCTTGATACCATGCCTGTCTCACATTGGGAATCTAGTGGGCTATAGTTGGCTAAATAACTGGCTAGTTCATGGATGGAATACAGTTAGACTGCGCCACTCTAAATGTTTACACAGAATATATTGTCCACTCTTATTGACATTGATATTCAAGCAAATTTATTAGTTAATTTGCTATCCTTGCCCTTCGAATATTGTTGACACGTGTTTCAGCCTCACAAGGGCCTTTCTCAAAGCAAACTCATTTGAGGGCAATATTGTTCCTAGATAGTCCTTACTATCCGTACATTTAACTCTATACAAAAAAGCAATGACATTACATATGTAAAACATTGACAAATGTTCATAGCAAATCACGAATATGACGTCATGGCATAAGAATATGCATTTGTGAGTGTAAATATATCACATAATCAATGAGTTGCATGAATCAATGAGTCGAATGCATCACAAGGAGGGAAAGGAAAAATTGAGAGAGAAAGATAAAGAAAAAGGAAAAATATTTGTTAAAAGATATGAAAAAGGAAAAATCAACATGCTTTTCTGCCATACTGGCCGTACTAAAATAAGTTCCCAAATTTAATCAACTCCATTGTATAAGTAAGGTCCCCAAGCACCTGCATACTTTGTTGTCGCACTTTTTCACCATAGTAATATTGACAGTTTCATAATTGACTATACTTGTTAATAGTTCACTGAGAGTTCAATTTAACCATGCAAGTGCTTAACATACAGAATACATCCACTTGTCACCTATTTGCGCTGCATCTGTTAAATTCTCTTAATTACCACTCCTAATGCTACATAGAGCATAAGTTAAGTGACCTTCTGGCTTACCGGAATCCAAATACGTAAATGTCATGGGTTAAGCCCTATGAAATAAGGAAAAATATCTGTGCAAATACAAGAAACTTAAACATTAAACTGTAAAATTGTGATTAACCGTCTACCCGCTCCCATCTTAACATGCTTGATGGCCTGGATTTGAGGTACGTCTGTACCCGTTATTATTTATCCGATTGATTTGATAAGAAATGCGCCCCCATTACTGTTAGATTCCCATGTTGCGGGATGAGGCCGTGCATAAACGTCTTACGTCCGCCGCTTGCCTTCTATCTTTGCGTGCTGCCCTGTATTACACGCGTCGGCCCGAACTGTTGTGGAACAGTGTCCTCTGCGCTCAGCCATGTTTAACAGTTTCCATGGCTACCTTGGTTATTGTCCCTTCCTACTGTCTAGTAACGCCGTATTAGGCGGCATCCATCTTGTAACAAGGTTTTCAAACAGTGATTGTATCAAGACTTGGGTTGTACAAATTGCAAGCCTCCCATTTCTAAAATAAGTTACATTTTCACTAAACTGGGTAAGTTGTTGAGTCATATCGCTGAAATTAAATACATTGAATAATTTTAATGTCGTTGCTTGTACTATTTGGACAATTATATTTAACACGATGTCGTGCAAATGGTTGCAAATTTCCTATTAAATGGGGTTAAGTCCTGAGCTCCTCGCCCTGTTCCTATGATAAACCATGTGTTATAATCCACATTTTCTAGACATAATGTTTCATGTGTGGGTGTTATGCCACATTAACAAAAACGAACTCTACCATAGAATACAAAAGCAAAGTTGATCCTTAAACTACGTTATGACACTAATAATATTTACTGACCATGTGCCTTTGGTTCTTTCCGCAATCTTCAGTCTGTCACTTTAAGGTAAACTTCACCTATATCACGATTGCACTGTTTAGACCTACAGTACACATTGATTGTAAAGGAATACTTAAATATCTTCAATGTTTAAACACTTCGTTTAGACATGTACTCAAAAAAGCATTATATCTCCCAAACCAACATTTACATGTTTGAATAAATGTTTATAATCACAAAAAATGCTTTTGTATTCTATGGGGTTCGTTTTTGTTAATGTGGCAGAAACACCCACACATGAAACATTATGTCTAGAAAATGTGGTTTATAACGCAAGGTTTATCATAGGAACAGGGGGAGGAGCTCAGGACTTAACCCCATTTAATAGGAAATTTGCAACCATTTGCGCGACATCGTGTTAAATAGAATTGTCTAAATAGTACAAGCAACGACATCAAAATGATTCGATGTATTTAATTTCAACGCTATGACTCAACCTTATTTCATAGGGCTTTTCCCATGACATTTACGTACTTGGATTCCAGTAAGCCGGCAGGTCACTTAACTTATTCTTTGTGTATGCTCTATGTAGCATTAGGAGCGGTAATTAAGAGAATTTA
This sequence comes from Ambystoma mexicanum, assembly GCF_040938575.1. Classification (NCBI taxonomy): domain Eukaryota; kingdom Metazoa; phylum Chordata; class Amphibia; order Caudata; family Ambystomatidae; genus Ambystoma; species Ambystoma mexicanum. Next base: position 305,751,025 of record NC_090928.1, read on the forward strand.
ACAGATGCAGCGCAAATAGGTGACAAGTGGATATATTTTGTATGTTAAGCACTTGCATGGTTAAATTGAACTCTCAGTGAACTATTAACAAGTATAGTCAATTATGAAACTGTCAATATTACTATGGTGAAAAAGTGCGACAACAAAATATGCAGGTGCTTGGGGACTTTACTTATACAATGGAGTTGATTAAATATGGGAACTTATTTTAGTACAGCCAGTATGGCAGAAAAGCATGTTGATTTTTCCTTTTTCTTTTTCTTTATCTTTCTCTCTCCCAATTTTTCCTTTCCCTCCTTGTGATGCATTCGACTCATTGATTCATGCAACTAATTGATTATGTGATATATTTACACTCACAAATGCATATTCTTATGCCATGACGTCATATTCATGATTTGCTATGAACATTTGTCAATGTTTTACATATGTAATGTCATTGCTTTTTTGTATAGAGTTAAATGTACGGATAGTAAGGACTATCTAGGAACAATATTGCCCTCCAATGAGTTTTAGTTTTGAGAAAGGCCTTTGTGAGGCTGAAACACATGTCAACAATATTCGAAGGGCAAGGATAGCAAATTAACTAATTTGCTTGAATATAAATGTCAATAAGAGTGGACAATATATTCTGTGTAAACATTTAGAGTGGGGCAATCTTACTGTGTTTTAACAAACCCTATTGATACCAAGGGAAGGAGGGGGTTGATCCTTCCCAAACCTAAAGCACACAAGCGCGACACTTGTCTGAAAAAGAGTACGAATTAGGTCGCCGGAACAAGCCAGCTGCAACCATAACAAAACCCCAAACACCACCATTAGTTCATGGATAGGTTCGTAGACTAAGGAAAATTAGTGCCTGGTGTTGCAGGGAGAGCAAGGCAGGGACGACACATTGATGGATTTGGGACTGAAGATGTGTAGATGGTACAAGTGTCAAAGTTGAATACTTAGTAAAGGGAAATAGAGGGGTGTCCTATTAAGAGTGTAAGGGAGGTATCAGAGAGAGCCTCATGCAGCAGAGTGCCCTTGGGTGTTTCAAATTGCCTCACGTGCCAGCTATAATAGTAACATGCTGGATACTGCCTCACATGCTATGCACTTCTGTAATATGTGAAGCACAGCCTCATATGTCAAAATAGTGTGGTCTCTGGAGGATAGGTCAGGGGCAACACGCTCGTCTTGGAAGCAACACGACGTGGAGCAACACAGGTTCGATTCCCCAGGTCCGTGCTTGGAAACCTCTGGGTATTAAGCATGTTATAAATAAATTACATTTACGTCAAGTTAAGCCTGAAATACCATGCATGGTCCTCATACACAAGATGCAGCCTCACAAGCACAAATTATGTGCTCCTAAGCCAGGTATAGCTTAAATTTCCCAGGTGCTGGCCTCTTAAGGCAGTTAAAGTGTGAGTCTGACAACTAATAACTTTTTATTTTGGTATGGTGCATGTTGGACTGAATCACTTCTAAGTGATCTCAATTTAAGAAGCAAAGCAAAGTTAGGTTCTTAAAGAAAAAAGTGATTTACCCTGGGTCACAAATGTTGGTCAGTTGGTGGAGGCTCATGTGACCAGCTTCACCTTCTTAAATGTAACCATTGGACTGCATTTCTTTTTGGCCTTTCATGAGCAGAACCAGTTTGTGTTTAATAAAGTGAATATGCAAAGCATTCTAATAAACTCAAAATCTAAAATGTTCATCAAAACCTGTTGGTTAAAGAAGTATAATATATGTTGGTGTTATGAGGTAAGCACTGAGCTTTCTCCATAACTTTTTGCATAGTACATAAAAAGGAAATTTCCTGAATATATGAAAGTACATGGAGAGAAGTACTTTGCTTGCCATCCCAAGCCATCAGATATTCCCCAACGTTTTCTAAAGCACCGTAATATCTTCTGTCTAGGTCTTCTCTAATCTGGAAGTGAAACCTAAAGGCTGTGGCCTTCTGTATCTAGTTCCCTCTGGGAATTTCTAAATTAACCCCTCTTTTTTGGCAGCAGACTGGTTTCCCTGGGGTATATCCACTGTCTCTCCCACTCTTGCACACTCCATCTCCAGCTTTTCCTCTGTCTCAATCGCCTCTCTCCTTCCTCCCTGATCTTCCTTCTCACACCTCCCTCTTCTTGCCCCTTCTGTCTACCTCCTCTCTCCTTCTCCTCTCACCTCTCTTCCGCCACCCTCACTGCTTGCCCCTTTACCCCTCTGCTCCCCTGCACTCCCCTCTCTCACTTAACCGTCCACCCTCTGCCTGGTCAATTTGTCCACCACTGCTCCATGTGATCTCGCCCAAATTCCTTTCAATCTCCTTACTCTTTCCAGATCCCATTGGTCCCCCTGGCCAATCTCTGGCTAGGCTCTCCCTCTGGGGGGGTTAGGACTTGATTTGGGAGAAGTTTTTAGCTCACTCTCTTTTCAATCTCAATTTGTGGGGTGGCAGCCATGTGCTCTGGCTGCTTATTTTCCTGGTGGCTTTCTTCTTAGGGTTGGTGAGTTTTGTGTACGCTTGTGGTTGGGGAGGATTTCTTTGCCTCCCCGGTAGTTCCTTTTCACTTAGGTCAATTTCTGTTTAGGTTTGCACACTGCCACAAACCCTCCTTCGCTTTTTCAAAATGGATTTATGCACCGTGAAGTTGTCATTGTTTGATTAATTTGTAAATGTTGGAGCGTTTGTTCATGTTGTATTCATTATTTGTCTATTTTGTTGTCCAATTCCTGTTAATATCTATTGGATATCATTTTATTACATCAAATTCTTCCCTTTTTGTACTGAGCATGAAGAATGAACAACTGTTTAGAGTTTCTTGAGAAGGTGATGGTAAGGCGATTTGTAGTGGGACCTTTTAATGTACTAATCTCCACGTAAAACAAATTAGATCGAAACCACAATCTGAGAAAAAAGTTCCTACATACCAGTGCTAGTTTCTTTTGTTTGCGCCAATTTCTGTTGCTCCGCAATACCTTTTGGTTTCCTTCTGGGCTTAGTTGGTTCTCTTTTGGGACAGAAACTCCCAGTCCATTCCATATCTGGTCTCATTCCCCTTCCTCTGGTCCCTACTGGGTTTTCTTTGTTGCAGTCGGGTGCATTCTGAGATTTGCAGTTCTGAAAAAGCCAAAAGAGAACTCCGAACAGAGGCCTTTGTGGAAGGGACAGTGGTACTGTGAGTCCCATAAGTTGCATAATAAGATATCAACTACAGAAAAGAACGCAGATTTGAAACATGGGTTGTTGCTAACGCTACCCTGCTTGATTTACGAGCATTAAGAGCATAGTAAACTCAGAGGAAGGCTTAATACCTGCCTCTTGCCACAAAAATACGTTGAAGGACATAAGACTATACACCTTAATGAATTGTCTTTTTGGTTCTCTGAAGAAGCCTTTTGGTGGCAAAGGGTGCTTTAAAAATATCTTTTATTCTTTTCTGAAAGTCCATATGTGTCCCATTGCTAGTATTGTGATTAAAAAAAAAGGAATCGCTCAACTCTTCACTCCCCCTTGTTCACCTATTTCAGTCTGACCCTACAAATGTACACTCTCCTTGTAAAAGTTTTTTGTTGGAGAAAATATGCTTTTTGTCTACCTTCACTTCCACCCTCCATGTACACACATTTGCTTATTAATTGAACATTTGACTATACATTATTTCATCACCTATACATCCAGACTCCTATTTTCAGAAAAGATGCCAAATTGTGTTGTCGTAAAATCCACATTCAAATTTGTTTGTTTTTTTGCACTGGACTAGGTCAAATCCCTTAAATATACTTTAGCAACAGTGCATTTCTTTACTGTCATTGCAGACTCCATCATCAAAACCAACTTTATGGTATCTGTTAAAATTAATGGAGTCGTCGGTGATGCTACTACAAAGTTGATCAGTAGTCCAGCGCATAATCGTTCAAGGACACTGAACTGTGCAAGGGTAAGTTTAATGTACTCTGGTTAAAACTGTGGTAGTTTTATGAATATATTAAATATCATTCAGCATAGTCTTTGCTCTTTGAAGGGACATGTGTTGAACAGACACGTTATGAGCATCATCTCCTATTCATCCAAACATGTGTTCCCAAATAGTTCTCAGGCAAGCAGACAATTCTGTGTGCATAAAGTAGACGCAGCCATAAAATTTCAGCCTGCTTTGGGTGTATGACAAACATTTAGCAACCTCTGTTCTAAGTAGTGTGATGAATCAAGGGATTGCGTCACTTCTCCCCATGATGGCGGGGGCTACCTTTCCCCTGTGCGACTAGGGAGGTGAACCTGCTACTTAATACCCTCCCTACGGTGGATAGAGGCAAGCAGCACCTCACTGGGAGAGACTTTCCCCATCCCTTCATGGGCATAACTACTCCCATCCCGATGAACTACCTGCCCAACTCGTGCAACAACCCAACTTAATTATGAATCCTGTTGGGAGAACACAGGAACAAACACTATACATCTGCTACTGTGATGTGCAATATGAGGAAAAGTACTTGCCTGGTAGCGTGACTAAGAAAAGCTATGTTATGTTGCATTAATTTGATAAGCGCACGTTCGCCCAAAAGAACCTTGGCGCTGGAAGCAGGAGACCCCAGCTCGGCTACCACAGGGGCCTGATATTTAGCCGGAATAAAAGTAAGAACTTTCTGAAGGATACGAAATGGCCGGTCTTGCCAACAACTGCCACCTGTTCCTCCATGTAGAGGGATTAGGTGATTTTAATCCCCAAATTCCTCAGAGGGTGACGGCAAGGGGCCAATAGATATAGGCCAAATGTCTGTGGGCCAAGAGAGGAGAGGTGGTTCCAACACCCAGAACCTTTGTCTTGTTGTCTTTTAACTTTAACCAGTTGGTCGCCATCCATGAACCCAAATCCTCCAGACCCCTCCTAAGCCGTGCCGCTGTATCAGATCTTGTGAGATGCAGGCGGACCAATATTTGTCATCGGCATAGGAATAGTATCAGAACCCATGGGACAAGATAAGAGGCAGAAGGGACCTGATGTAAATATTGAATAATGTGGGGGAAAGAGCAGATCCCTGAGGGAGTCTGCAAAAGAGAGCAATACAGATTTAGACCGAAAAGGAGGAAAGGAGAGCGACTGAGCGATCGGCCAGGAAGGCCGTGGACCATCCGAGAACTTGGCCAGAAAGACCAGCCGCAGAAAGACTGGAGATCATGGTGAGATGGTCAACACTGTCGAAAGCAGCAGAAAGATCTAACAAAAGGTCTGCTACGACGCCACCCTGATCCACGAGGCGGGCAAGGTCATCCAGCACAGAGTTCAGGACTGAGTTCGTGCCCCTCTCAGGCCGAAACTCCGATTGAAAGAGTCGAAGAACCCAGAAGATTCCAAGAACGTAGAGAGCAGAGCAGAAACCAAAGCCTCCAGAAATGGGCCGAAAATTGACAAGCACCTCGGGGTACAAGGAGGTTTTTTAAACAAGGGGATTCTCAAGGCGTGCTTCAAAGTATTAGGAATAACCCTGTCGGCAAACGAGGCATTAACTGCGGCAGTAATTTGAGAAATCAAATTACCCGAAATCTCCAAGAGGGCTGGAGGGATGGCATCCGCCGGGTGAGCTGATTTGAGACGATGAATAGCGTCAAGTATATCTTGGTCAGAAACAAATGGGAAAAGTAGACCAAGTCGAGTTGGGGGGTGGGGGCGTAGCACCTGCAACCAGATGGCCTACCCCACCGGAGACGTTTTCACCAATGGTCATGATTTAAGTATAGAAAAAAGAGGCAAGTGAGTCGCAGAGATCCCGTGAGAGTGGCACTTGACGGCCCGCCTTAGTAGGGGTTGATGGAGATTGGACCAGTTCAAACAGAGCCTTTGGTTGATTGACAGCATCTTTCACCTTGCGACTAAAGAACTTTTTTAGCGTTAATAATTGCTTTCTGGTAGGCTGTCAGTGTCGAAAAGCAGATTAAGCTTTGATCGAGGAGGTAACACGCCATTTTCTCTGTCTACAGCGTAGTTTTACAGCCCTGAGTTCATCAGAGAACCGGAAGCATGGCTTTTCTATTTGCATAATCTGAGGGGGGCCAGAAAGTTAGCAATTGCTGTAAATGAGGCCTCCAATGGATTGATGAGCACCAGTCCAACACAGGAGGAGGATTGTAACGTTACACAAGGGAAGCCCCAGCACAACGTCCTAAGCATTGAAGGCAGAGGCTCTGGGAGATAGAAACCCAGTAAGTTCAAAGCTGCGGTGGCAGTGGAACGAGCCAAGCTGCGAAGGAGGCACGGCTTCCTACGAGCAAGAAAAGCTTGTGCCTGAGCAGCCATACAAGTGAGTCTGGGCCATGATGAAGAGATGTCCAGCCTGGACAAGCCAAGAGAGAACATTAGGGGAATGCGCCCCTGGCAGAGAAGCCAAACATGAAGTGGCGCCACAAAGCATGTCAAGGAGAAAGGGAGAGAATACCGAAATTGCCAACCTGACCCTGGGAGAAGAATCTGTGAAACGGACTACCAACCCAGTGACGCAGTCTCAAGACCACAAAGGTAACGGGAAGAGCGGGAGACCCAAGGAGGGTAGCGAGCATACATAGTATGATGCTCCTCTCACTAAGATGCAAACTAACCAGAAGTGAGGAGCATTATTGGGTCAATCATGCATGTCCCAGTAAGAGAAAGTAACCAAGAGAGCGAGAGTCATTACTGGGACAATCGTACTCCTCCCAGTGAGAGACAAAGTAACCAGAAGAGTGAAAATCATCACTGTGATAATCGTACTCATCTAAGCGAAAAACCAAGTGATAACAGAATTGAGAACTGTACCATAAGGTTGCTTATAATTCTGAAGATACGAGATGGTTATCAGAGAAAGAGAAACTTTCAAGTATATGTGAGGGAGACCGATTGAAAGAACCTCCGGGGGGGGCGGGGAGCACCTATAAAGGAACTTGAAAAGCTAGGAGAATGGGAAGCCAGGTAGTTCGAAAGTCCCCTAAATGAACTGTTGAAATTGATCCCCAATAAAGATTGTATATTGAGAATAACTTGCTGAGAGAGCTGCCCCAGGAGAAAGGGAGTCCTTCTCCTGGGCTTTAGTTTTGCATTAGTGGTAGGGTCAGAGTTGCGTAGTCTTGGACGGAGGACAGACTATTATTTGGACTTCACAACTGATGATGATCACCCTAATTAGTTGTGTTAGATAGAGAAATCCATAGCTCAGGGAAACTGAGTCATTTTTCTTACAATTTGAATACAACCTTTTTGAAGATGGAAACATCTAGCCTGTCTTCCCCCTGACCCTTCACAATAGACACCATGCTAATGCTCTGCATTACTCAGTAGACTATTCACACATTGTCTATTTGGAGGGTTTTAACCTGTACTGTTGTAAGGCACTGCCTGCAGAAAATTGCACCTGACCTTGGAATTGACCCACAGGATTATGAATTTGTATATATTTTCTGCCGACAGGCCTTCTAGACTCTTCCCTTAAAGCGCCAGTATCTCATCTCTTTCATCGCATGTGATGAACATGGTCTGGCTGACATAGAAGTGGTCAGAACGTACAGGTTTTAGATGCAAACAATAGAAGTTGTCGGAATCCTTTCACTACCCAGTCCCCATATTTGGTCTAGATTCTGTGCTGACATTTTTTCAGACATTTTCTTCTACATTTATTTAGCACCAAGAAATGTGCTTTCATGAAAAATAGTGAGAATTCAGAAATCCAAAACCCTTCAGTCTCGGATTGAAAACGTACATATGGCCATGCCAAACAGCTACAATGTTGTAATATTTAAAAAAGTTAGAAGTTGCACCTTCTAGAACAGTCTTCCTGCAAAAATATTGTAAGGTGATGAGAATTGTCGCTTTCCTTAAGATGCTGGCAAAAATAGTGGGTGTAGTACAGAGAGAAGTGTAGACCATTGTTTTGGAATTAATTTGTAATGTGTACGCCCATGTATAACTCCAACTTAAAATAAGAGATTTTTGCTACTAGATTTAATTTTATAAGTATGACCACATATGAAACTGTAACCTAAAACAGTGTACATCTCTTGGGCTAAGAATGGCAAAGGTGGTAACATTTAAACCAATTATGTTTCAAGTGTACACACATTAACGATTAGATTCACATATAGAAAACTAGGAATTTAATGGTAGTGGGGAGCCAGATCTCAGACTTTAGATAGGTTTTTGTCGCATTATAGAAGACCTATATATTTAATTTCTATCGTACCCCAGCTCCCTTGTTTTACCACAGACTAGTCTCTTGAATCGGTGGAGAAAAAATAAAAGAATTAGAAAAAATTGAACGCTGATCTAGCAACGTTTTCTAGAAAACCATACAATGAAACGAAGATGGGCTAAATGCATTCAGCCACTGGGTCTGAAAAAGTCTTGTGTACTGTAATAACCATAACTCGTTTATTCTGAAGAATAGTTATGTTCATTTCGCAGGACAGTTGCAAAATCCGGTTTTAGTTGCAAGCCATTTTCCCTCAATCTTCATCAGTTGGCTAGTAAAAGAAGAGGCATTTGTTTTGGGAGCAAATCTTTCTTCAGGGGCAAAATATGTGCAGTCTATTGGATATCACTGTAGGGTTGGAATTATCAATAGACCTGTGGACAAGGTGCATTGATTTAAAACTGAACATTTGGTAGTGTGCAGGGTCAGAAATGAGAGGTGGACACGAGGTTGTAATATTTGCATTATCAGACATCTTTATTAAAACAAACGGTTGTCCCTATCCTGAAGAGTTTCTCTACCTAGGAAACGAACACGAAAGATCAGCCTGTCAGTTCAAACTGTGTATCCAAAACACATTAATCTGTCCCTTACACTAGAAATAAACCACTAAGAGTGCAAGAAAATATGAGTTATGTTTGACAAAATGTTTTCATAATTATAGCAAATGGATAAATCCAACAAACAGTATTTTCCTAGGAGAAATCCTTGGATAGTGAAGGTGGTTCCCTTCCCCTGGATATTTAGGCAGGATGGCAAAAAGGGTCTCTTTTTTTAAACTAGTTTCTTTGATTCTTTCTGCTCAGTTCAGAATTTCTTGTGAAAACAATGTTCCAGAATGTTTAGCTCTTCTGGGAATCCTCCTGTGAGCTCTTCAGGTCTCCTGGAATACCCCTCTGCCCTGTATATTGGTCTCAACATGGAAAGGTCTTTGTTCAACTTCAAATGCATGGGACATCTGTCCACCAATATCTTTTCCATGTACTGTCTCATAGTCTCTGGTATACTTCTCTGTCATGTGCTTTACAAGATAAGTAAGTTTCCTTCTACGACTTTAGTGGATCTCCTGGTATACTCCCATGTAAGGAATCTTTAGTAGGTTCTTCAGGTCCCCTGGCATACTTTCCTGCCCGGCATCTTCCTACAATTTTAAAGTTCTATGCCTTTTTGTATTTGATTGGCAGGGCTTCCTTTCATTGGCTTCTCAGATCCCCTGGTGTGCCCCTCTGCCAGGAATCCCCATCTTGCAGATCTTCCCCTCAAATGTCCACTGTCTTAATTGCTCATTTCACCATGAACTTCCTCTGTTTCACTGTCCTTCAGTAGAGCACTGGAAACCTCTCCGGCCAAATCATCAAATAGTTTGACTCTTTCCTTTCAGAGCGGCACAAACAGCTAAGACTGGGAGGGGTTACATCCGATCCCATAATTCAGCATTGCTTAGTCCCTCAGGTATCCTTACTATCCCCCTTCTCTTTAATTTATATCTGCGCCCTCTGATAGATATATTTAGGAGGCATGACGTCATTTTTCACTCCTATGCTGACGACAATCGGCTGTTCATCAAAATAGGAATGTGGATGAGGCCTTTCAGAGGGTAGAATGATGTTTGGAGGAAGTCAGGGGGTGGATGTCATCCAATTGGCTCCTATTGAATGCCAGAAAAACGGAAGTAGATCTGTTCAGACCCAAACATCTTCTTGATTAGAGCAGACATCCACACACACACACACCCTGTTTCATGTGCTCTGACCTACTGTTTTCTCCTAAAATAAAAAACTTGCGGTGCATGTGGTTGGAAAAAAATAAGTTTTTGGCACCTTGCGGCTTCTAGCTCTCCCATTTGTCCCGGCAGCTGACCATCCAGCGGTGGTCGAAGTGCTGCTGAAATCCCATCTTGATTGTTACAATGGCCTGCTTGCAATTATCCCACTCGCACAACTCCTGCAGAAGGCACAACACGTGGCTGAGACTTCTATTTAGAGTGCAGAAATCCTTCCCGATCTCTAACCTACAGCGATCTTTACATTGGCTCACTGTAAAGGACCGAATTGATTAAAAGTCCTGTGCTTGATTTTAAAATGCATAAATAAACTGGCTCCATCATATTTATCTAAAAAAGTCCAGTACTCAACCAACCCATCGGCTGCTGTCCAGTGACAAACTGTTGCTGGAAATCCAGACTTCCATTTCTTTGTCATATTTGGAGTATATGGACAAATTGTGGAACAGCCTCCCTTTGACGATTCGTGTCCTCAAATCTCTCCTTCAATTTCGTGAGTACCTAATAACCTACATATACATGGGCGGGAACTCAAAGTTGAGACTGGGGCAGTGGTGACTCCACAGGATTCAGCACAGTAGGTTCAGTGCAGTTTAGCAAGTGCAGGCAAACATGATCGCACTTGTATATTCGCAACTAAAGCTGGATGGCAGCTTACTTTTTTCACACTTTCTTGATCACAGCGGAGAAACTCAAAGAACATTCGGTATGTCAGTGAGACAACCTACCAGAATACAAGCGTACAGAAGTGGCACAGACATATTATACTTGTATATTACATATGTAGGGTAGACCATGTACATATATAGTAGGGAAAATAACATTAAAGTTGTTCCCATGTAGGATGAGATTGAGCAAAAGTGGAAGCAAAATGAATCGTGCACGTTATTCTTCAAAATAAAAATGTTACAGTAATCCAGCAGTCAGTGAGATTCACTTGAAGTTGGGGAGAAAGATGGGGTAGGTACACTGGCACCCTGCTATCTCTGTGCTGGTAATTTGGGGCAAATGAGATTAAAGCGCGTGTCCGAGCAGTTGTTGCAGTCGTCTTGGCATGGAAGTCCTATTCTTGTTATGTAGCAGCAGAGCAGTGATGTCCAGGGACCTTTCATAGAACCAAGCTGTTCTATCCTGGCAACAGGAGAAGTCCCCACTTCAGATGGTGGATACCAGCTATAGGCACACGTCTATTCAGGGCTCCAGTAGAGTGCACTTGGTGAAGCAGGATTTGGAACTTGTTAGGCCCACAAGTTCAAGGGAGGGGAGGCACTGAACTTTGCCTTGAGGTAGGCTGTTTGGGCAATGGCTGTTAAAGCAGCAGTTTTCCAGCATCTCTCAGGAGCCTTGTGCATTTCAGGATTGACTTTGGTTATCTAAAAAATGGCTGCACATCTTTCCCTGATAAAAAAAAAAGAAGAAAACCCTAGCTCACAAATCTGGGGTGGGGGGTGGTGCAGTCTGGGGGGGACGGGACAATCTGCAATATTCAAACTCTAGGCAGCTTTCCATTCATGGATGGCCAACTCCGCTACAAGCATGACCTCACACATTTAGAGTACATAATGGGGCTGTCTGCAGCCCCATACCCAGTTCAAACAAGTTGTGCTCTAGCCAGAGCCCACCAAGATCATGACCATATAAGGCCTTTTGTTACCCCTACCCTGGATAAAGATGGCCAAAAGGGCATTGAAGCACAAAGACTGGTCTTAAACAAGTCTCCTGTAACCCTGCCACCGATGGAAAGCAACATTAGTCCACAGAAATGAAAGCATCACAGTATGATATTAAATAGCCTATCCAACCCCTTCTCAATACTTGTCAGAGAGGAAGGTGATACCAGAAACCTATAGGTAGCAGAGGGGGGAATCCTATCTTCACGACGGCATGCAGATGGAAAGGCCACCAAGGTTTCATAGGAAGACCCCCAGAATACGTGAATGAAGTAAAAAGTCCATCAAGGTCCTTCTTCCAGGAAGGGTTGTTCAATAGTCAGTCAGGGTAGGATATAAAACGTTTCCGGGTTTGAAAGGGAGGGAACCAAACCTCTCAAAGTTCAAATGTGAGCGCTAGGAAGGAAGAGGTGAACGATGAAGCAAGAGAAATGTCTAAACTAAAGTGAAGTGCCAAAAGACTGAGCACGCAAGTCCAAGGGCCAGGCAGTCGACCAAATGGACAGAACAAGCACTAAGAAATTCAAGGGGATCTTACATGTACTTTAAATAGTACATGTACTTTAAATAGAGCCATCATGTCAATAGAACCCCTTTCCTTCAGACCATTCAAAGAAAACGACTGTTACGTTAACTAGAAAATAACTGATTGAAACATACCCAAAAGCCCGAAAATAGCAAATAGCCATGTTTAAATGACTGCAAACTACGTATAAAAGTGTAAATGGATTAACGTGTGCCTTTAAATCTAATTAGATTCTGTTGTGTATATACACACCATCGTAGTTCTGTTATTTTTTAAGTAACACAGCCTTTCTACTGTTGTGTATTTCCCTTATCCAACGTGTTAGGAGCCAGGAATGAGACTCTGACTCGAGGGATTCATGGTTTTCGCAAAAGACTTTTATTAAAATAAAAAGGGGGTGGGCAAATTCCTCCCTGTCACTGCTCTAGAGGTGTTTCGCTATCTGAAACCAAAGCGAAGGGTCTGTCAAGGTCCGAATGTCCTAAGCAAAACCGGCACATGTCCAAAGTTCTATTCTGGCCCTTACACTCTAACAAAATAAACTCTAAGGTGAAAGGGTAATGTCTTTGGCCTGGAGTGGAAAATGGAAAATGCGTAACTCGAGCAACAATGTTAGAACAGGCTAGAATTCCTTATTCCAGAGGGTGGTTCCCTTCCCCTGGATTTCTTTGTTTGGTGGGTTATATCACAATGTCAGTTGCTTGGGTTTCTTTTGATCAAATGTACAAAACCAAAATGTCTGTCTTGTTAGGATAACTGGTGTACTCTCCTACCAGATTTTCACTCCTTTTCATTTGGTTAGCAACCCAACTGGTAAACACGACTTCTTTATTTTTATCTTGTGAGGCTTTCTGGTGTACTCTCCTGCCAGGTTTTCACTCCCCTTCCTTTGATCAGCACAGCCTTTTTTTTTTGGTTGATCCTGAGATGTCTTTCTTGGGGTCTTTCTAAGTTAGATATTTTCCTATACAATGTTTAACTTGTCGCTGCCTGGTTTATTTCCCTACCCGGGCTTCCTTTTATACACACACTTGCAACTGCCAGGTATCCTCTCCTGCCAGGTCCTTCTTAGATGTACACAATTGCAACTACCTGGTATACACTCCTGCCACGGCTTTCTTGGATGCACACACTTGCAACATGCTGGTGTACTTCCCTTCCAGGGCTTTTCTCAGGCGGATTCTGCTCACCTCTCCAAAATGTAGTGTTTCTTATTTCTGCTTTTCACATGTGTATCACGTACATTCACAAGCTGGAAAGTCTTGCGTTTTTCTACTGTTGTGTAAACATTCTCTCACTATTTCTGTTTCATAAATACTAATTCTGTGTTGGCATGGCTGCTAATATGCCCCAGTTTCCATGCTTCCCCCTCGGTGGACTCGCAGGCACTGGCTGGTGTATACTCCTTCCCCCGGGGTAAGCGGGTTACTGTTCAGCGTTTCCTCTTCTGTTGCTGCATCCATTACTTGGCTTCTTCATTCCAAGGTCCCTGCTAGACTCGTCTGCTTCGTGTCTTCAGGTTCCGCGAAGGCGAAGGCTGCCTCCAAACACCTGCCCAGGAGCCCTGCGTTGGCTTCTGGCGTTGCTGCAGCGTGTTTTTTCTTGCCGTCAGCTTCCCTGTATCTGCTTCCCAAGCTGGTTCACTCCACGTCTCTTTCTCCAGCCTCGCCTTCAGTGAAGTGGCTTCCTCTCTCCAGCAGTGTGCCTCAGTCAGCTGCTTTGCTTTTTTATATCTCCCAATCACAGGGATGCGCTTGCAGCAACTAGTGCGCAGCCTATGCTCCCACCCTTCCTTAATCTCCATTACTACATTCATCTTCCTCGTTGCAGTTTTCTGGCAGTTATGGGAATGGAAGTCCCTTCTTGAAGTTTTACAGGTAAAGGTTGGATAATTGTTCTTTAATGGTAAGTCAGTTATGGATGACTTTGTAGGTAGAGGCTGAGAAGGTATTTTCATTAATTTTAGAAGGTAAGTCAGATGGTGATGTCTTACACACAGATCTTGTTAAATGTTCAGTGCCCTTCCTACGTGGATGAGGGGAGGTGTAGCAATATTCCCTTAAGGCATTGGGTATGGATGGGATGTCCTCAAGAGAGGAAACAGAATACTGCATCTCACCCAATGTCGTGTCACTCCTTTGAGGGCTGCCTCCCCTATGTGATCCTCCCTCACATAGCCGTCCTGGGGTCAGGATCAGGTAGCGGCTGCCGTCTCTTGGCCACATGGGGAGTGGACACCGCTGGAAAAGGAGCTATGACATCGAATTCATCACAAAGGATGGAGCTTAATTCCTGGGTTACATTTCGATTGACCACAATAAATTCAAAAATAATCCTTAGTATTTATCAAAAGGTTTTGGTTGGTTATTCTTTTCTCCTGCCGACACATGTTTCACTTAATAGGTCTAACATACATTTTGAATGGATTGTCCCCTTCCTCATATTCCTCCAGCTACTCGGAACATTTTTTTTTTTTTGCCAGAGGGCTCTGTGCATTGATGCAGTCGACTCAATGTCCCTCAAGGGCCTCTGTCTCTAGGATTAAGTGTAAAGATGTTGCTTACTGATCCGCATCGAGTATGCATGTGGTATCTCGGTGTGGAGCACAAGACCTCGAAATGTCAATTGATGACAGGAAAAGCTATGTAGGAGCGTAAGGGGAAATTGTCCGCAGGTAGAAACCCTAACAAATCCCCATCGAGGACCCAGTCGAAAAAACCTTCTGACGATGCGAGAAGTGACTTTCCATGAAGAATGAAGGCGAAAATGTCCAGGTCAATGAGTGGCTCCCACCACTCCTCGTCTAAGTCGAAGAGGCACCATAATTCGCCCACTTCGTACTCGTCTGACTTCTCCTGAGAGAGCTATATCTTGTCCCACTGAAACCTCCACTCCTGCCGAATGGGAAGCATTCAGGTTAGAAGTGCTCAACATCTTTGAAAAATAAAAACCCTGGACAACCCATGCTCCCAACGCGCCTTCTAAAGCCGGTAAGGAAAGTGCTCGAGCCAAATCCTGCTCGCCCTTGAGCTCAGGACGAAGGACAGATTCGCATCGAGAGCCGTCGAGGCCTTGACACAATGAGAAATCATCAAAGTATCCGAGTCACAAGTTAAATAAGTCGAGGTCGTCGACGCCAGCTGTGCCCATCGAGGCCAGCCTGCCCATTGACGCCATTGACGTCGAAAATGTCTTCGACTCAAGCGTCAAGCCCAAACATTAACGCCGTCAACACCCTTACCAGAGAGAGCTTTGACTCCTTTACCAAGAAAGGATTACTTTAAGTCACTAACCTCTATTTATGAGAACAAAGAGCCATCTGATAATGATGCGCCATTTGGGTTACAGTATGGTACACCAAATGTTCCTGATGGTTTTTATATTAGAGGAATCCAGGCTAAAGGACATTTTATTAAAATTTGCAAACAGCCAGTGGAGTGGACACCTATTAGAATTTGGTAAGCCGTAGTCCGATGAACATGCAGATGCCTCATACAGGCAGTTGATGTCTAAGGTAGATTACCTAGGATGGACAAGACCTGCCCTCCCCTTCGAGCAGGATGATCTAACAAACATCCTTGATAAAGGTCCGCAAAAGGATGACCTTTTACCTTTCCACATTGCTCTTCAGAAAAGTGTGAGTGCCAATTGGGAGACGCCGGCAGTTAACAAGAACTCGACAAGAAAATACCACCCATCTAGTAGTGACCTTAACTACTTATCAAAACCCCCCCACACCAGAAAGTCTGGTGTTGCAGGCAACAACCTCAAAACCAGCAGTTTATCCAACCATCCCACCAGATAGGGATGACACAAGGGTAGATGCATGGGCAAGGAAAGTATTTTCTGTGGGGAGCATGGCTCTTAAGTCAGCCGACTCCACATGTCCCTTAGCAAAGTTTTCATACGCTCTATGCGACTGTATTTCTAGGACGGCTGAGCATATTCCTTAAAGGGAGGAAAGAGGGTTTCTTGGCCATTGTTGGGGATGGCAATGAAGCCATATGCAAGTCTCTTCAGTCAGGTCTGCATTCTGTCAGCAGAGCCATGGCGGCAAGCACTGTGATTCGCAGATTTGCGTGGTTAAGGAAATCTGGATTTGTCCCGAACGTGCAATCTATACTCCTTAACGTGCCTTTTGATGGTTCTCATCTTTTTGGCAGCACGGCAGACGGAAGCCTTGTGAAGCTGCAGACCTCAAAGGCGGCAGCCAAATCTTTGGGTGCTGCTATTAGTTAGCCTCAGCCTTCCCCCCCAAGAGGCCCTTCTTGGAGGGGTAGCGCTTTTCGCTACTACTCCCCAATTAGAAGAGCGAGACTAGTGGCTGGTCAAAAAGGCCAAAGAAGATTGCCTTGTGGTGGACGAGGGAGAGGTGCAAAGCCCACTCAAGCAGAGGCATCTTTACCAACAGCCACTGCATCATCCACCTCAAAACCTCTCTGTGGTCTTGAGTCACGACATCCCGGTGGGAGGCAGACTCTCAGCATCCGAAAGAATGGCGAGATGTTACTTTCGATGCTTGGTCATTAGAAACCATAGCCCAAGGTTGCTGCCTTCCCTTCATTCAAAGATCTCAGAACGATCCACCGGGGAGCCATTCTTTGAAAGTTCCAGATCTGCTCCTTGTGCAGGAAATGTTGACCCTGCTAGAGAAAGGTGCTATAGAGCCGGTACCTGTAGCGGAGAGGAAAAAAGGATGGGACTCTCCATATTTCCTAATCGCCAAGAAGGACGGAGGACTGAGACCCATCTTGGACTTGAGATACTTGAGCAAGTTCCTCATGAAGGACAAGTTCCAGGTGGTGCCACTTTCTCGGATCCTTCAGGACCTCCAACTCCAGGATTGGCTGGTGTTATTGGACCTTCAGGATGCTTTTTTTTCATGTGCCAATCCATCTCAAGCACAGAAAGTATTTGCAGTTCACCGCTCGTGGTTGTCATTATCAGTTTGGAGCTCGTGCTGACCTCCGCCCGAAGGTTTTCACCAAACAGATGACAGTGGTGACGACGAGTCTCGGGAGAGGGGGCATTCACGTCTACCCCTACCTGGAGGATTGGTTGATCAGGAAGCATTCTACAGAGCAAGTCCTGGATCATTTCAACATCACCTGCCACTGTTTTGGGACAGATGTCCCATATGACACCATCTCAAAAGCTCCATTTCATCGGGCTGTACTGGATACATCCTTTGGAAAGACCTCGCCACCCGAGGTGAGGGCTGAAGACATTCTGCAAATGTTCTCCAAGTGTCAGAGTGCCTTCAATGGGCTCTCGGGACACAATGGTCTCCATTCTCGGGCAACATGTCAGACCTACTTTAGGTTCTAAGCAGGGTCGTGCGGGATCTCCTGTGGTGGGCCTGCAAGGACAATATTCTGAAGGGAGAGCCTTTTTGGCAACCATGGCCGGAGACAACAGTAGTGACGGCTGCCTCACTCATGGGGTGGGGAGCCCACGCCAACGATCTGACAATTGGCGGTCATTGCTCTCCATCAGAGTCCAAACTACACATTCTTTTGGAGTTGAGGGCAATCAGACACTTGCGCTGAAAGCCTTTCTTCCTTCTGTACAGGAAACAAATGTCCTGATAATGACGGACAACAGTGGCCATGTACTAAAAAGAGAGGTGGTGTAGGGTCACTACCACTGTTCAGAGGCAATGCAGCTACGGTACTGGGCGGAATCTCCCTGTCTGCAGTTTTCCTAGGAGGAAAACGTGGCGGCAGGCGCTCTGAGCAGGCAAAGTACAGCCTCCCACGAGTGGGAACTAGCTCAGAGTCCTTTAAGAGATCTTCACCCTTTAGGGAACCCCTGAAGTGGATCTGTTCGCAACCGGAAGTGCAAACTGTACTGCTCCAGGGAATTTCCCACAAGAGGTCTAGAAGACTCATTCGTAGTGGACTGGGAGTTTCCACTCCTGTACAAGTTTCATCCAGTCCCCGTCATTTCTCACATGGTCAGGAGGTTGAGTATGTTCAGGCAACACATGATCCTAATTGCCCCGATTGGGCCAGGAGGATGTGCTACCCGGACCTTCTGGACATGTCCATCTGCCCTCCAATACGTCTTACACAAAGAGGACCTTTTTTCGCAAGAGGAGGTCCAGGTTCTACATCCAGAGGTCAAGACACTCTACCTTCATGCATGCTTTCTGTGAGGCTGAGATACAAGGCATGGGACCTCCTGGATGACGCAATGGAGATTTTGCTTTCGGCCAGAAGGCCAGCAACTAAGGCCTTGTACCGCTGCCGTTGAAACAAATTCTGCAACTGGTGCCGGGACAAGAATGTAGACACTTTACTATGCATAACACCAGATGTGTTATCCTTTCTACTGTACCTAGCCAATCTGGGGCTCCAGGTTGGAACAATTAAAGGCTATTGGGCGGCGCTCTCCACCTTTAAGCGCTCGTCTGAAGAAACTTCATTTTTAAAAATACCACTGGTGATAAAATTTCAGAAGGGACTCGCCTGTGTCCCTCCCTCCTTACCCCCATCTCCTCTTCAGGTTCCCGTTTGGGACCTTAATTTGGTGTTACAATTTCTTATGTGTGCACCATTTGAAACACTACATTCACGTCCTTTTAGGTTACAAACTTTCAAGACCATTTTGTTGGTAGCACTAACTTCAGCCCGTAGAGTGAGTGAGTTGCAGGGACTATCATCTAAACCACCCTTTACAGTATTTCACAAGGACCCGGCCATCCTGAGGGTTGAGCCTTCATGTTTGCCTAAGAAAATGTCAGATTTTCTTGTAGGATAAAATATTGTTACCCACTTTGAATCCTGCACCACCCCCCAGCAAGGAGGAAGAGAGGCTCCACAGATTAGATCCACGTAGAGCTCTAAGTTTTTATATTTCTAGATGGACTTTTTATAGGTTATACAGGTCACAAACTGGGTCATGCTGTAAGGAAGCGGACCTCATCAAGATGGATTATTCTAGCTATTTCA
This sequence comes from Ambystoma mexicanum, assembly GCF_040938575.1. Lineage (NCBI taxonomy): Eukaryota > Metazoa > Chordata > Amphibia > Caudata > Ambystomatidae > Ambystoma > Ambystoma mexicanum. Next base: position 305,770,159 of record NC_090928.1, read on the forward strand.
GAATGCTACAGGCTGGCAGGCAAAGGTCCTCAGGAGCAGAAAAAGGAAGGTTTCCTCTATCAGCGCCGAGAGGCCAAGAGGAAGACGGTCATCGCGGTGCCCCTAATCGATGAAATCTGGGAGGAGGGCATGTCGGTTCTCAAGAACCCCTCCACGGCACCAGCCAAACATGACCGGTACGAGAAGAAGTACCGGGTCCCCAAAACCGCTCCCCTGTGCCTCAGGGCCCAGCCAACGCCAGACTCGGTCGTCTCGGCGGCGGCGAAGAAGAAAGCGGCGGGGTCAGGAGCCTCGACATCGAATTCCCCACCGGACGGCGAGGGAAAGAAGTTGAACGCCATGGGGCGGCGGGTCATTTCGTCGGCGGCGACGACGATCAAAGCGGCCAACGCCCTGGCGATCGTGGCCCGTTACGACAGGGAGCTCTGGTTTAAGCTGGCCCCCATATTGGACTTCCTGCCGGACGACAAGAGGTCCGAGGCTCTGGAAATACTGCAAGAGGACGAGGTGGCGTCGGACCACGCCATAACGGTGGCAACCGATATTGCCGATACCGGGTTCCGCCAGCTGGGCAACGGTGTTTGCCTACGACGACGGGGTTGGCTCCGGGCGACCGACTTCCGTCAGGACGTCCAGACCAGGGTGTTGGACATGCCGTTCGACGGCAGCAACTTGTTCGGGAAGGCGGTGGACGAATCCCTATAAGCCATAAAAACGGAGACGGCCCGCGTCCTAGGAGCCCTTCAGCAACGACGCCCTTTCGGAGCACCAGAGGCAGACAGGGTGCCTCCAAGGGATCCAGTGTTGGCTCATCATCCTACCGCCAGGCGGCACGCTCCTCGTCTCAGGAGGCCTACAGGGGTCGCGGCAAGCAACGAGCGCCTCGTCGCCGTCGGCAAGGTGGCCAGGGCGGCAAGGCCCACCACCTCCAAGCAGGACTGAACCGGCCGTGGTCTCGGGCCCCCTCCGAAGCACCCCGGTGGGAGGCCGGCTGACGAATTTCGTCGGCGTGTGGAAGTCCATCTCCACCGACCGTTGGGTGCTGGATACCCTGGCAAGAGGACAATCTATCGAATTCCTGAAGAAGTGCCCTCACATTCCACCTGTGGCCAGGAAGGAAAATCACGTCCCGCAACTGCTGTTGGAAGTACGGGCGATGCTCAGGAAAGGCGCCATCGAGCTTGTCCCGAAGAGGCTCCGGGGTGTACTCAAGGTACTTCCTCGTCAGGAAGAAGACGGGCGGCTGGCGCCCCATCCTGGACCTTCGTCGTTTGAACAAATACATCAGATCACAAAAGTTCAGGATGGTCACCCTCCAGCACGTACTGGGACAGCTGGAGGAAGGCGAATTTCTATCGTCGTTGGACCTGGAGGATGCATACTTCCACGTTCCCATCCTCAAAAGTCACCAAAAGTTCCTCAGGTTAGTCGTCCAGGGACGCCACTACCAATTCAGAGCACTGCCGTTCGGTTTGAAGTCTGCCCCCAGGGTCTTTACCAAGTGCCTAGCACCAGTGGTGGCGCGGCTGCGCCTACAGGGGATTCACGTCTACCCCTACCTGGACGACTGGCTCATCCGCTCAAGGACGAGTGAACTCGCCGTCGAACACACAGCGAGGACCGTCCAGCTACTCACAAACCTGGGATTCGCCATAAACTACCCGAAGTCCCACCTGGTGCAGTCGCAGGTGGCCCTGTTTCTTGGAGCGAAGCTCGATGCAGTGAGGCGCCTGGCGGCCCCGTCGGAAGAACGGACGAAGACCATTCTAGGCAAAGTGCAGCGCCTGCTTGCCACGGACGTGGCCAGGGTGAGGTCCATCAAGTCCCTCCTGGGGATGATGTCCTCGTGCATCTACCTGGTGCGCCCCTGCAGACTACGGATGCGCCCTCTACAAGAATTTCTCGACGCCCGTTGGATACAGGCGACGGGCACCTTCGAAGACCGGGTCCCCCTCAACGAGATGTTCCGGCGGGCGATTCAGTGGTGGGGCGTTCGAGCACACCTCACGGCGGGCAAGGACTTTCAGATGCCGGCGTACCAGGAGACTGTGACGACGGACGCCTCCCTGGAAGGTTGGGGCGCCCACACCGGAGATCTCCACGCAAGAGGCCTCTGGCTCCCGGAGGAGAGGCTCCTGCACATCAACGACCTGGAACTCCGAGCCGTGTTCTGGGCTCTCAAATCGTTCCTCCCGTCGCTCAAGGGCAAGGTGGTGTGGATCTTCACGGACAACACCACGACAATGTTTTACATACGGAAGCTGGGAGGCACCAGATCCCCAGCCCTATCCAAGGAGGCACAGGATCTGTGGCACTGGGCGGTCGCCCAGGGGATGTTCCTGGTTCCCTTCCACCTGGCAGGAGAAAGCAACACCATCTCCGACTTGCGCGCGTGTCACGAGTGGGAACTGCCCCAGGATCAGGTGGATCTACTCTTCCGACAATGGGGCAAACCCCAAATCGACCTGTTCGCAACAGCGATGAACTCGAAGTGCAAGAGGTTCGCCAGCAGGTTTCCCTAGCCGAGAAGCATGGGCGATGCGTTCTCGTTCCCCTGGGACGGCCTATACCTGTATGCGTTCCCTCTGTTGCCTTTGCTGCTTCGACTCATCAGCCAGCTCAAGAGGTCCCGGTGCAGGATGATCCTCGTTGCACCGGCGTGGCCGAGGCAGATCTGGTTCCCGGACCTGGACTTGTCAACGTCCCCTCCCATCAAGCTGTCGGCGGACGCGGACCTTCTCTCCAGAGAAGGAGGCACCATCTTCCACCACGACCCGGCGTCGCTGAACCTGCAGGCCTGGCTCCTGCAGCGCTAGAGTTTGGAGGCTACGATATACCGGCCGATTGCAGAGAGGTTCTTGCAAAGGCCAGGGCGTCCTCGACTCTCAAATTCTACGGTCATAAGTGGAAGAGGTTCTCTATCTGGTGCCGAACACAGAAGATCAACCCCCTACGGATTACGGCCCCTCAAGTGCTGCCGTACCTGCTATCGCTGGCAAAGGCTGGGCTAGCCCATGCCTCCATTAAGATCCATCTGGCGGCGATCTCCAGATATACCAGAACCACAGGACGGACGTCCCTGTGGTCCCATCGGCTGGTAAAAGAGTTTATGAAAGGACTGTTCCGGTCGTTCCTGCCGGTGAAGGCCCCGGCGTGGGAACTTAACGTGGTGCTGACCAGGCTCATGGGGCCATCATTCGAGCCGATGCACTCCGCACCTATGAAGTTTGTGTCGTGGAAGACTGCGTTCCTGGTGGCCATTACCTCCGCACGACTAGTGGGAGAGATCCAGGCCCTATCCTGCAAAGCACCGTACTTGACTTTCCATGCCTCGAGGCTGGTGCTTAGGACGCACCCCTCCTTTATGCCCAAGGTGCCGTCGGACTTCCATCTTAACGAGCCCTTGGTGTTACCTGTTTTCTTCCCGTCTCCTTCGTCGCCGGCCGAGAGGACTTTGCACTCGCTGGATGTGGCTAGAGCGCTGAAGTTCTACGTGGACCGCACAAAGAGTTTCCGGAGGACATCACAGCTGTTCGTGAACTTTGGACCTGTGAATCAAGGGAAAGCTCTCTCGAAGTCTTCTATTTCCAGATGGCTCTCCGGCTGCATCATGCACCGTCACCGGTTGGCTAACCGACCGCTGCCAGGCCGTCCGAGAGCCCATTCGACCAGAGCGATCGCTGCTACTACGGCGTTCTTATCTGGTGTGCCCCTGCTGGACATCTGCAGGGCTGCTACGTGGAGATCAACGCACACCTTCATGAGATTCTACTGCGTCGATCGGGATTCCAGGGAGGAGTCCAGGGTCGGCCAAGCAGTGCTGCGCAACCTGTTCGCTTAAGGTGAGCCTGGTGAGGAGGTAAGAGATGCTTAATGTTGAGTTTTGTTGTATTGCTTAATGTTGAGCCTTTTGCCACCCCCCCGTGGTTGTGCATGTGTGTACTGCTATCTATTCTTATATTCATGAGCATGTGAATCCATGCCAGACCCCATGCTGGAGAAGGAACAAGTTACTTACCTGTAACTGTTGTTCTCCAGCATGGGTCTGGCATGGATTCACATGCGAACCCTCCCGCCTACCCCTCTGCGGCTCTTCACTTGGTCATACTGCCACTTCACGTGCTACCAAATCTGAAGATGGCTGCCAGAGGCGGGGCTTAGGTAGAGGGCAGTCATTGGCTGTGGTCAGTATGACGCAGAGATCAGTGATTCGTTACTACTACGAAAGACAGATCAGAAACGAAACTGATACTGATTTTTTCTTTACCGAGGATTCCCAGCCTGACGACGGGGAATATTCATGAGCATGTGAATCCATGCCAGACCTATGCTGGAGAACAACACTTACAGGTAAGTAACTTGTTCCTTATTCTTCCTATTGCTAACATAGTGATTTTGTGTCAGGCACATGTGGTTTATGAAATGGCATTAAAAACGGCTCCAACTGAAACTACTTGGCAGATGGCACATCCAACAGTGCAAGACCAAGACTGTGCAGCACTTGCTTACTGCAGCCTTTCCAAATCAGATTGAAAAGCACACTTAACGGTATAAACAATGTGACGGTTATTATTGTTCAATTAAGTGGTTCACGGTATCTTTAACGGAATACCGTTAAATCCCTAATGTGTATCTACCTGATCAGGCTCTGCAGGTTGTGGATGCGAACCCTTCAGGAATTCCTGGATGTTCGGTGGATCCAGGTGTCCGGAAGCTTCACGGACAGGATTGTTTTCGATGAGGAGTTCCATTGAGAGATAAGGTGGTGGGGCATGCGCTCCAACATGCTGGGGGCATGGACTTCCAGAGCCCCCCTTACCAGTAGACGGTCGCCACAGATGCTTCCCTGGAGGGCTGGGGAGCCCACACTGGACGTCTCCACACCAGAGGCCTGTGGCTACCGGAGGAGAGGGATCTCCACATCTCTGGACCTGCAGGCAGTGTTCTGGGCCCTCAAGTTGTTCCTTCCGTCCCTCAAGGGCAAAGTGGTGAGGGTCTTCATGGAAAATACCACCACAATGTTCTACATCAGGAAGAAGGGTGCCACCAGATCCCCAGAGCTCTTCAGAGAGGCATAGGACTTGTGGCACTGGGCTGTCGCCCAGGGGATGTTTCTCATTCATTTTCACCTGGCGGGAGTCGAGAACACTGTCGGTGACTCTCTCAGCAGAGAGCTGCGCCCTTGCCACGAGTGGGAGCTTCGACAGGATCAAGTGAGCAACCTCTTCCTCAGGTGGCGCAGACCCCAGATCGATCTGTTTGTGACGGCGACGAACGCCAAGTGCCAGAGGTTCTCCAGCAGGTTCCACCAGCCGGGGAGCATGGGAGAAACGATCTCCTTTCTGTGGGAAGGCCTGTTCCTGTATGCGTTCCAGCTGCTGCCTCTACTGTGAGTCATCCGTCAACTCAAACGGAGCCGGTGCAGGATGATCCTCGTCGCCCCGGCGTGGCCGAGGCAAATTTGGTACCCGGAGCTTCTCAGCCTGTCGACGTCTCCCCCAGTCAAGCTGCCAGTGGTCGCGGATCTGCTCAGAAGTGCAATCCTGCATCACAACCCAGGATCGCTGAATCTGAAGGCCTGGCTCCTGCAGCCTTCGAGTTCGATGGGTACAAGCTACCGGCAGATTGCAGGGGGGTCCTTGCCAGGGCCTGGCATTATCTCTTAAATGCTACGGCACAAGTGGAAGCGGTTCATGACTTGGTGCCGGTCGCAAAAGATGAACCCTCTGAGGGCCACAGCCCCTCAGATCCTTCAGTATTTGTCGTTGGCTAAGGCGGGGCTGGCGCACACCTCCATCAAAATGCATCTGGTGGCTCTCACGTCACACCAGGTCTCGGGACGATCTTCTCTTTGGTCACACCGTCTAGTCAAGGAGTTCTTCAAACTACTGTTTCGATCATTCCTACCGGTGAAGGCGCCTGCCCCGGCGTGACAACTCAACGTGGTGCTCAGAAGTTCATGGGGTGGGGGGGGGCCTTTCAAGCCTATGCATCAAGTTCCTTTTGTAGAGATAGCTTTTCTCGTGGCCATCACCTCTGCCAAGAAGGTGAGCTCCAGGCCCTGACCTGCAACCAGCCTGATCTGACCTTCCACGATAGGAGGGTGGTGCTGCGGACGTACCGCTCATTCATGTCAAAGGTCCCGTCGGAATTCCATCTCAACTAATCTTTGGTGTTGTCTGTTTTTTCCGATACCTTATTCGCCGGCTGAAAGGGCTTTTCACTGGCTGGATGTGGCTTGAGCCCTGAAGTTGTAAATGGCACGCACAGAGTTTCCGGAAGACGTCCCAACTTTTCGTGAACTTTGGTCCTGTGAAACATGGGGAAAGTTCTGTCCAAGGCTTCCCTCCAGGTGGCTCTCCAGCTGTATTACTCAGTCACTGGTTGGCAAACCGACTGCTGCCTGGCCGTCCGAGCAGATTCCACCAGAGCGATTGCTGCGACAGCGTTCTTGTCTAGTATGCCCCTGCTGGACATCGGCAGGGTTGCTACGTGGAGGTCCATGCACACATTCACGAGATTCTACTTTGTCGACAGGGATTCGAGAGAGAGTCCAGGGTCGGCCCAGAAGTGCTATGGAATCTGTTCGCTTGAAGGTGGGCTTGGTACAGAGATGAAAGTAATTGCTTCTGTTGAGCCTTGCCACCTCTAGTGGTGGTGTATGCATGTACTGCTATGTATTCTTTATTCATGAGCATGTGAATCCATGCCAGACCCCATGCTGGAGAAGGAACAAGCTACTTAACTGTAACTGTTGTTCTCCAGCAAGGGTCTGGCATGGATTCACATGCGAACCCTCCCTCCTGAGCGGCTCTTCTTTGTCATACTGCCACTTTACATGCTACCAAATCTTAAGATGGCTTCCAGAGGAGGGGCTTGGGGAGAGGCAGTGATTGGCTGGGGGCAGTATGACCCAGAGCTCAGTGATTGGTTTATAGAAGAAAGACAGTTTGTAAGTGAAACTGGTTTTTCTTTTACTGAGGATTCCCGGCCTGACTGGGAATATTCATGCGAGAACAGGTTCTTCAAAAAGTTGCTTACCCTCATGAGATCGCCATAAATGGCCACCATCCTCCAGGTCCTCATTCAAGAACTGCTTCCTCCTGTACCGCCTCAACCTCCTGTCATGCCCCCAGTACCGGTCCAGATTCCCGCACCACCGCAGGTGCATGTCGTCATGCAGCCCCTGCTCAAACTCCGGCACTGCCTGTCAGTGTCCCACAGCTGCATGCAGCACCCCGAGCACCCCACCTGCAGGTCAAAGCAGGGGACAGACGACGAGGAGGACCAGGACACTCCCTCAGCTATGGCTTTCCATGAGAGGCTGGCAGGCGTTGTCGAGTATTTTGGTATCCCACCGCTGCAGTATGAACAACCAAAGGCGTGGGTATTGGTGGAAGTGTTAACGACACGCTGAACCACAAGAATCGGCATACCTTTGCAGAAGGATGCTGACGCTTTCGCCAAGAAAGGCTGGGTGAAGCCACATTCGACACAGCCTACCAATATGCGCCTGTAGTATAGGCAGGTTGAGGTGGGAGGCGGATGCTCTAGTTCTGTCGGTGCAACTGCATTCCTCAGTTATTGCAGCAGCCTTTATGTATTTTAAGCCTCAGGCCTCCACGTCTGCTCCTACATCAGCTCTCCTAGGAAAGGAGGAAAAACTCCTGGAGGCATATGGGAAGGAAATCTATTCCAATGCTACACTCCACCTCCGACAGGCCAATGTGGATGCCATGCTTGCCACGGTTAATCAAAAACTTTGGTGTCAGATAGCGGACTTCCTCCCAGAACTTCTGGCACACAGTCGGGCCAGATTCGAGGCTGGTCTGGCAGAGGCGAAGATGGTGGCCCAGGATATTATGAAGTCGACGGTGCACACAGACACTGCAGGCAGGTTTATTTGTGCCGCTGCTACCAACATTAGGGGGACAGCTTGGCTTAAAGCAATTAAGTTGAACCCTGATGTGCAGGCCTGCATCCTCGACCTGCCCTTAGAGAGGGGGGGGGGAGAGTTTGTTTACTCAACGGACTAGGAGCTGGACAAAAAGTAAACCCGCTTCCAAACAGCCAAGTCCCTGTCAATTTTAACTTAGTCTGCCACCAAGACCTATAGCCGGTCACCCACGCACTAATGGAGAGGTCATAACTTCCGCAGCTTCAGGGGCTTTCAGGAGCGCCTCTCCAGGCAGCGGGACAGGTCACCCAGACAGCATCGGTGCCGGCAGCACAAATCATCTAACAAGGGGTTCTTTCAGTACCCCTCCCAAGCACTAGCCTCAGAAGGAAAGAAAGTGACGGTGCCATCCAGATCCACAGTGCTCCGGTGGAGGGGTGGGGAGGCTTGCCCTTCACATTCACTCCTGGCGGGCAAGGTTTGCAGACCCACGGATCCTCTGTAGTTTCCTCAGACTTCAGCCTGCTGATAGCTCCATTTCCCCTTTCCTCCCCCTCTCCAACAGATTGGGACAGCAACTCTTCTGGTGGAGATCCGCTCGCTCATGGCGAGTCAGGCAATGGAGGAGGTTCCAGCCTCACAGCGAGGCATGGGCTTCTATTCCCATATCTTCGACATACAGAAAAAGAACCAGGCTGTCCTGAGAGTTGTTCTAGACCTTTCACCCTTGAACCTTTCCCTAATCCTCCAAAATTTAAGATGGTTACTCCAGCACTCGTTGCGGGAGACACTGTGTGGAGGAGACTGGATGTGCTCTCGATCTGTAAGATCCGTATCTGCATGTCCCGATTTGGGAGCCCCATTGTTTCTTCCCCAGCTTCAATTCAGCTCTGAGGGTCTTTACAACATTAATGAAGGCTCTAGAAGCCTTCCTCAGGGCGGAGGGCCACCACATTTATCCATACCTCGACGTTTGGCTTGTCTTCTGCACATGTTATATACCTTGGGGTTCTCCATCAACCTCAGGATGCCGCAGCTACTTCCCATTGAGTCCTTAACGTACCTGGGGCTTATTTGAATACAAGGGTGGAAAGGATCTTCCCCTCGGAGGACAAGATCACGGCCATCATGAAGGCCACAGGGCATGTTCTCAGCAGTCCAGTAACTTTCGACATGGTTGTACCAGCACCTGCTCGGACTAATGGCAGTTTGCATCTTGGCGGTGCCAAACAAGGCTCAAGATGAGGCTGCATTTCTCAGCCTCTTGGAGTCGGGAGACGGGCTCCCAAGCCTCTCCAGTCAGCTGACTACTACACCTTCACCAGGCTCTTTTGTGGTGGAGGGCAGATGCCAACCTGTTAGTGGGCAGGCTGTTCAGACAGCTGCCCCCCGGAGATCACCATTACCACAGACTCGTCCCTAGAGGGAGGGGTGGGGTTGGTCTACCCTGGACAACCAGTGTACATGGAGTCTGGTCACGCCAGAAACAACTGGAACACATTAACTGGCTCGAGAGATCCATCTGGCTTGCTCTCAAAGCATTCCTCCCCATGGTCAGCAACAAGTCGGTTTGCATTCAGTTGAATCCAACTTGGTGGCAGAAAGACTCAGCAGGCTGGGGGGTCGACAACTAAGAGTGCCAGTTCAACGAGGATGTCCTAGGGGAGATGTTCATCAGGTGGGGCCACCCACAGGTGGAATTATTGACCACCAAGAGCAACAGGAGAAGCCACCAGTTTGCGTCCTGGATGAGGCAAGGTAGGGGCTCTCTGGGGGACGCATTGCAGATTCAGTGGAACAACATGTGTGTACGCTCCCCCCCACACTCCGTTGATTCACAGGGTCATCTGCAAGGTAAAGGCGTCACTGAGGCTTTGGCTCATCTTGATAGCGCTGTGGTGGCCAGGCAGACCTTGGTTCTCAGAACTCCTCCAACTGTCGGATCAACCTCCGGTCCCACTTCGTTGGGGTCCAGCCCCCCCTACTCTCCCAGCAGGGGGGCATAGTGGTTCAACCCGTTCCGCAGAAATTGGCCCTGGCAGTGTGGTTCCTGAACAAGTCACCCTGAAACATATGCGCCTGTGACAGGTCAACTTGGCTATCATTTAGGGGGCAAGAAGCAATGCCACAAGGAGTTAGTACAAAAGCAAATGGACCAGGTTCTGTCACTGGGCCAAGACAAACGAGATGGATCCTCTGGCATGCTCACTGGACGATGTGTTATCCTTCACAATGCATCTGGCTTACTCCGGTGTGCAAGAAGACACCCGTCGTACTTATCTGGCGGCGAAAGGGGTCTAAAAGAACAACAGACAACCTCATCTCCTCCGCCAACCCTGTGGTCAAAAAGCACTTGGTGGGTCTGACCATATTGTATGCCCCAGTCAAGCGTCTACATCCGGTCTGGGACCTTAACGTGGTGCTGGGCACCCTGGCACCCAAGCCCTTCGAGCCCATGGCATCCACGGATATCAGGCTGGTTACTATAGAGACTGCTCTGCTAGTTGGCCTTGCATCAGCACACAGAATCGGTGAAATACAGGTGCTGGTGACTTCAGAGCCATATGCCACATATCACCGGGACAAGGGGGTGCTCATGATGCACCCTGCCTTTCTCCCAAAGGTTGTCATCGTTTCACCTTAATGAGGAGATGGTACTTCTGACATACTTTGCAGATCCAAAGGATGAGGCTCGGAAGGTATTGCAATGTCTGACCTCAGATGTGCTCTAAGATTTTACCTGAACTGGACAAAGAGCTTCTGTAAATCTGATGTATTGTTCATCACTTTTGGCGGGTCAAAACGAGGCTGTCGAGCCTCCAAGGCTTCAATAGCTAGGTAGATGGCGATGGCCATCAAGGAGGCGTATGAGGGGAAGCACACGTCTTTGCCAGCAAACATGCATGCACACACCATCCGATCCAAAGACAAGACCGTGGCCTTCCAGAGACCCGTTCCATGGCGGACGATCAGCAAGGAGGCTATGTGAGCTTCCCCATCAGCCTTTTGCAAGCACTACTCCTTGGATGCCAGTGCCAGATCTGACGCAGCATTTGGCCAGGCAGTTTTGAAAAATATGTTCTCAGCGGGGCAACTCTCCTCCTTAGGGCTGCATTCCGTTGTAATCGCCCATACAGTATGGAGGAACAGGACGTAGGAGTAATTGTTACTCACCATAGTGACAAACGTACTCCTAGTCCGTAGTCCCCTTTCCTCCCGAAGTCCCATCCTCCCCGTAATAAACCAGTCAGTTGTAATATTGTCGATGCGTCAAAGGGGACTGAGGCGTGGTGCCAGTGGGCGGAGTCGGGGGGGGCACACGCTCCGGCACGCATCTAAATTTAAAGGGGAAGCTTTTTTCTTGTGGAAAAGGTGGTTTCCCGTCGCTAGCGAGGGACGCCCTTACAGTATGGAGGAAAGGGGACTATGGACTAGGAGTAAGTTAGTCACTATGGTGAGTAACATAATTTCTGATGTTTGTTAATCTGCTTAGAATCACATGCTGTGCATAGGTCCGACATCCAGTGGTCACTGCGGAGTATTGCATTTTGTTTTTCGTAGTCGAAAAAGGGGACGTCGACAAGGCGTGTCTGAAACACTATCCCTATAGTGACGTGCATTGTACCCACAATCCCTCACGCGTCGAGGTCCCTCAGATTGTTTTTTTCCGCCCAGCTTCTGGTCGCCTTCACGCGGAGCTCCTCGAGAGACATTGCAACCCTCGACCTTTGGTCGTTTTTTTCTACAAATAATATTAAACCCTCCCTCGACGCAGTTGTAGCTGTTCTCCGCCGAGAGAAAATCTTCGACGGAGGGTCGAGCGGAGGAAATCCTTCGGCGCTGCCGAACACGTGGCCTGGCCTCGCAGGCCATATACAGTAGGGAGAGTGGGGTCGTGGGACATCTCTGGGTCTTTCTGAGAATGCCTTTCCCTTTCCCCTTCCTTTCCCTTGGGGTGCTTATCGCGATTTATTGCCTCGGCTATGGAGAGGACACCCTTTAGGTTTTGCCCGCTTTGCAAAGGCAAATTTACTTGGAAGGACAAGCATTCACGGTGTAACCGCTGCTTGCCCCTCGATCACAAGGAGGAAGGTTGCGCGGCTTGTCGGCTTCTTAAGCCTAAAACTCTAAAAGACCGTAGGGTTAAAAGGTGGGCGGCCTACGCGATGTCGAAGGCCGAAGGTTCACCCGCCGCTGCTACCTCCGAAAGTGACGAGGAACGCGATAACACGACCTCTGCTACGGAAGTCAAAACCCCCTCTAAGGAGCGCTTGCGCGCTTCGTCGTCTGTCCCCGGCCCCGACGGGCTCGGCTCACGCCCTGCTTATGGGGATGAACACCCCGGCGACACTGACTCACACAAAGTCACACATAAGCACACAACCCACGGCTCTTCTTCGTCTAAAACGAAAAGAGCTTCGGCGCCCAAGGAGACGCAGGTTCCACCGGCAGACTCCTCGGACCGTTCAGGTTCAAAGCCCCTCTCGCAACCGCAGCCGCGACCAGCGACTGGGCTTTTGGCGAATAAGAGCGCCGCCCCCAAACCATCGGCCGGCGCGCATCAACAGAAGGCGCAGACCGCCGTAGAGCGTTCGACACCCATAGCGTCGAAAACACAAGCTTCCGCCGACAAACGAGTCGCCGACAAACGAGTCGCCGATAGCTTGGCAAGGATCGCTGTAGCCGACGCCCAGAAGAACACGTCGAGCGCTACGCATAAGTCAAAGGACACGCCGAAAAAGCCCGAAGAAAGGCAGGGACTACCCCCTTTAATCGGGGGGTCAATCGGCACACCAGAAGGTTTTTCGGAGGGCGACGGGACACTTTCCTCGACGCTTTGGGAGAGGTCGAGCCATTTCCAGCTAGATGACTCTATTTTTCCCCCGCCAGACCGCTCTGGGGTGCCCCATGAAACCATGGAAAGACTCCACCTCTGTATGGAGAGGATGGAAAAGTTTGAGTACCCAGACCTCTCTAACTCACAAGAGGTCTAGAGAAGGGTCTCAGGAGGACCCCAGGGCCAAAAATCCGAGGCTAGTCGATCCCCAGCAGGACACAGCCTCAAACTTCCATAAGGTATACGACCTCACTGGGGAGGAACAATACTTGGAGGAAGAAGATGATTTCATGGACAATGAAGGACAGTACCAGGAGGAATGTCTGGAAGACAGCCCAGACATTATAGAAGAAGGCTTCGGAGAAAACCCAGAAGAAGGACCTTCGCACCCCTGGCAATCCCATCAGTATATTCTGACACTGATGTCCTAAACCTAACTCCTCCAGACATTTCTCCGGTTAGGAACACGTCTCCAATCGACGATCAGCCCACTTTGAATGCACTGTTACGCAGAGCAGCAGCGCATTTCGAACTGGACGCTGGGGAACTCTCTCCAGAATTGGACTTTGTAGAAAGAGTTATTAAAGAGAAACCCCCGGTCAGCCAGACCATTCCCCTCCTCGCTTCAGTGAAGAGAAGAATTATCCCTTCGCTGTCCACTCCCGCATTGATCAGAGGGGTCAATCCGAGAATTGAAAAACTTTTCACTCCTTCACCCTCAGACCCGCTCTACATTAGGGGACATTCCATACCGGATTCCCTAGTCGTTTCTAATACTAGAAAGCGGGCAGGGGTACCACTTTCCACCAGTGAGGCACCCCCTGACAAGGAGGGCAAGAGGCTTTATGCCCTTGCAAAGAGAGTAACTTCCTCGGCTGCCTTCTCCGCAAGAATTGCGAACAACAATTCCTTGCTTGCTAGCTACGCAGACGCGCAGTGGACCAAACTGCGCAAGGACGCCGAGGAAGCACCCGAGCCTTTACGTACACGCCTACTTTCGACTATTGGCGAAGGAACCCAGGTGAACCAGAGCATTGTAAAAAACTCTCTGGACGCGGCAGAAACAGCGGGACGTTCCCTGGTGCAGGGAATACTCCTAAAACGCCATGTATGGCTGCGCAACTCCGGCTTTAAACCGGAGACACAGGCGTCTTTAATAAATAAACCTGTCGAAGACTCTAACCTCTTCGGGAAAGCGGTGGATGAAGCTCTAGAGATGGCTTAAAAAGAGTTCGATACTATCAAGACTCTTGACCAAATCTCTAAGCCCACTACCAGACGCGGCTATGGCAACAAACGCTTTTTTCGTGGCCAACGCCAGCAACAACAACAAAGTCAACATCAACAATACCCTGCCACCAATTACCAGACCAATAGTGGGCAGTACAGCCAAAGAGGCCAACGCCGGGGTAAGGGGAGAGGTCGGGGATCCACCCCCAGAGGCTCCCAAGCCCCCAACAACTCCAAGTGACGCGAAGATTCGCGTCCCCTCCCATGCAACACCGGTCGGGGGCCGGATAACATCCTTTCTTCCTGCATGGGAGGAGATAACGTCGGACCGTTGGGTACTTTCCACCGTAGCCCACGGATACTGTATCGAATTCAACAGTTCCCCATCCTACAGACCCCCGAGGGGACGTCGCATGACACCAGAACATCTGCTGGAAAAAGGAGCCATAGAGGTCGTGCCTCTATCTCAGGTAACGGAAGGTATTTATTCAGTGTACTTCCTTGTACCCAAAAAGGATCTAACCATGCGCCCTGTATTAGATCTGCGCCCAGCGAACAAGTTTATCAAACCCCAAAAGTTTCGTATGGTAACCTTACAGGAAGTGATCCCACTGCTTTCTCAGGGAGATTACATGACAACATTGGACATGAAAGATGCATACTTTCATATTTCAATGTTGCCAGCGCACAGAAAATACCTAAGGTTCATGATAGAGGGCAAACACTACCAGTTCAAAGTGCTACCCTTCGGTATAGCATCAGCACCAAGGGTATTCACGAAGGTGCTGGCAGTGGCAGCGGCCACCTGCGCAGGTTGTCCATCCCAGTTTACCCTTACCTCGACGACTGGCTCATAACAGGGGATTCTTACGAAACATGCTTCTCCAATACCCAAAAGACAGTGGACCTGTACCCGGGGAACTCAATCTGCTGGCAGACAGACTCAGCAGAGATTTCCCCCTGCCCGAAGAGTACGAATGGCGCCTGCACGAAGACATCGCCTTCGACATCTTCACAGAATGGGGATTCCCAGAGATAGACCTGTTTGCAACCCTGGAGAACTCACAATGCCTAAGTTATGCCTCCAGGTATCCCCAGAACCAATCCAAGGGGAACGGTCTGTCGATGCTATGGTCAGGGAAATTTGTTTACGCTTTTCCCCCCCGACTCCCCTTCTCAACAGAGTGGTGCACAAGATGCACCAGGAACAAGTAACCATGATACTGGTGGCCCCAATGTGGGCACGACAACCATGGTTCGCTCACTTGATGGAGATGTCTCTATCTCCCCCAGTAAAACTCCCCTGCCCGTACAACATGCTGTCTCAAGACAAGGGCAGGACCCTGCACCCATGCCCCCAGAACATGAATTTAGCAGCTTGGCTCCTGAGATTATAGAGTTCGGACATCTACAACTCCCGCAAAGATGCATCGACATCCTCAGGGAGGCCAGAAAACCGAACACTCGCCACTGCTATTCTAGCAAGTGGAAAAGATTTGTCATCTGGTGCAGGAAAAGAGCATCAACCCTATTGACTGCTCTCCCACACATGTGGTCCTATACCTGACCCACCTATTGGATTCAGGTCTAGTGTTTAACTCTATTAAAGTCCACCTAGCGGCACTTTCTGCATACACCACTTCCCAACTCAAGGTGTCGTGGTGGAGGATCCCTGTTATTAAGGCCTTCATGGAGGGAGTAAAGAGAATACACCCCCCGATAGCTGACCCAGCTCCCGGATGGGACCTTAATGTGGTACTTACCAGACTCATGGGCTCTCCATTCGAACCCATGCACAAAGCATCTCTTAAACACCTCACTCTTAAGACTGCTTTTTTAATAGCTATCACCTCCATCAGGAGAGTAAGTGAACTTCAGGCTCTTTCTATTCTAGTCCCCTTCGTTACAGTTCAGAGATAAGGTGGTTCTACGCACTCACCCTAGGTTTGCTCCGAAATTTATTTCTAAATTCCACGTAAACCAATCTATAGAACTACCAACGTTCTTTCAAAATCCTTCCAATTTGGGAGAAAGGACTCTGCACACACTAGATGTACGCAGAGCGGTCATGTTCTACATGGAAAGAACCAGACCACTGAGGAAGACTAATCAGTTCTTCGTCTCGGTGGCAGCAGGAAGAGAAGGAGATGCGGTTTCAAAGCCCACTATTTCTAGATGGATTGTTCAATGCATCACTCTCCGTTATACTCTTGCTAAGAGAGAACTGCCCTTTAGGCCAAGAGCACACTCCACTCGAGGCACGGGGGCATCCATAGCATTCATTGCAAATGTTCCCCTTGAGTCCATCTGCAAAGCGGCTACCTGGAGTTCTGTGCACACCTTTACAAAACATTACTGTCTAGATACACACTTTAGATCTGACTCCCAGGTGGGGCAGGCAGTATTACGACACCTTTTCTCTACTGTTCCTTCTCATAACCCACCGCCAACTCTGGGTACTGCTCGCTAGTCTATGCACAGCATGTGATTCTAAGCAGATTAACAAACATCAGAAGAGAATGCATTACTTACCGTAAAAGCATTTCTGATGGTTGTATCTGCTTAGATTCACATGCGCCCACCCTTCCTCCCCGCTCGGATGGAAGGAACATAGACTTCCTTTATATATCTCTCTCTTTTCTGTACTCACTCACGTCTAGAAGGCTCCCTCAGGGCAGAAAAATACAAACAGAGGGACCTCGACGTGTGAGGGATTGTGGGTACAATGCACGTCACTATAGGGATAGTGTTTCAGACACGCCTTGTCGACGTCCCCTTTTTCGACTACGAAAAACAAAATGCAATACTCCGCAGTGACCACTGGATGTCGGACCTATGCACAACATGTGAATCTAAGCAGATACAACCATCAGAAATGCTTTTACGGTAAGTAATGCATTCTCATATGCGCGTAGATAAATCGGGAGTAAAAGTGGAAAAGCTAATTTGGCTGTTGTTTGCAAATAGGTGGTAGAAGAACCCAACAGAGGGGATTAGTTGCATGAGGGAGGAGGCATAAAGGATGAATAGTAGGAGGCAAAGGGTGAAGCTTTGAGATTTACTAATAGGGGATTCATTTGAAAGGGGTAGAAAATTCAGAGATGAGTGTGAATCCAAAGTCTTCATGGCCCTGAAGAGATGAATCGTCCGCCATATCTAATGTGGAAAAGAGGTTGAGTAGGATCAGGCTTTAGGATAGCTTGGAGTGGTGAGCAGTAGCTGGAGAGGTGGCCGAGTTATGATTCAGTGCAATGCCTACGGTGAAAACCAGATTGGAGAGGGTTTCTAAGATTTCTAGCGTCCTGGTAGGTTGAGATGCTGTTGAAAATGAGACGTCCAAGGATTTTAGGGTAGTGAGGCAGAATCGATGCAGTCAGATAGTTGATAGGTAGGATTGTCGGGGTCAGTTGAGATTTTTAAGGATTTAAAGGATAGTGGGCATCTTGAAGGGTTTAAAAGACACCAACTGAAAGGGGGAAGTTGCAAAGGAAGGAGAGATGGGCACGAGTGAGTTGCAAGGTCCTTCACTGTATGAGGGACACGTGTCACCAGGGGCACAACAGGGATTTGCAGTATTGAGGATTGCGCCAAGGTCAAACTAATTTGGGGGAATGTGCAAAATGAGCAGGTAGAGGTAAGTGGGGGAGGAATAGGAGGTTGGTAATGGTGTTCTAAAATGTAAGAAAATCCAGAAGAGAAGTAGTATTTGCAAAGGTCTTGTTGTTATAGAGGGTGGATTTCACCCTAGGGCGAGGTGTTGTCATAATTGCTTGTAGTGTGGAGGAGAGTTTGCGGGTATGAGAGCCTTCAGTGATTTATTTCGGTGAAATAGGCTACTTTAACAGAATGAAGCTCTGTGGTGAAAGAGAAAGGCACTCTTGTTGCTAAGATGAGATAGGTCTGATCTTTGTGATAATTATGAAGATGTTGCACTTCTGTTTAGAGGTGGTGTATATAAGAGATAATCCAGGGGTGGGGATGTGGAGGGAGGAGGGAAAATATGAAGGTGATAGTGGCAGTCAAAGGGTTGAGGGAGAGTCAGATTTAAGTCATAGAAGGCCTGTTAAATGGAGGCCTGGGGAGGAAGAGTGCATGGGAGGACCAGACTTAGTGATGTAATGAGCTAGGGTGTCAGATTTTAATGTTTAGAATGAGGGAGACGGTGCTGGGGTGCTGTACTAACGTGGAGGATAAGTGGTCAGTTGGGAATATGTTGTTGGTGAGGTTTAAAGTTGGGGATAGGGGCGAGGAAAACAAGGCCTGGAGAGTTGGATTGGAAGTGAGTGGATAGCTTGTGACAGGGATGTAAGGCAGTGGTCAGAGTAGAGTTAAAGATGGGTTGTAGGGGAGAATTTGGGGAGGTTGGTCACCCATGATTGCTAAACGGATTTCCGTGGGAAGGATGTCACTGAGGAGCTAATAATTGGAGGTGTTTAGAATACCTGGGGGAATCACTAGATTACGTCAGTGACATGGGTAGTTAGGAGGAGTTGAGTGACAGTGAATTCAAGAGTGTCAAAATGAGAACGTGAAAGGGGTGAAGAGATGAGCTTTTTTGACCATTAGGCCAACCACCCCACCTTTTTGCATGAGCAGTAGGAGCGACAGGAGGTGGCAGAATCTTTGTGTAAGGCAGCAGGGATAGCAGAGCCAATGGGAGTGATCCAAGTCTGATTCCCACAATCTCCCTCGGCCCGCCTTGGTTATTGGTGATGAAGGAAGTGTTTTACAAATGGACTTCTTTGTATTTCCAATCTCTAGCGTCAGAATAGGAGAAGGAAGGAAAGGAAGGAGAGCAAAGTGGTGTGGTGTGGGGGGGGTAGGGGTGTTGATGGAGGAGATTAGAAAATGTAGGCTGGCCAGAGGGCCTTTCGTGAAGCTGGTGGAGGGCAGTGATAACATAGGAAAGGGTGAAGAACATTGATGTCAAGATGAGTGGTATTAGCAAGGGAGCTGAGATGAGAATTGTAACAAGAGAGGGTATGCGTGGTAGTGAGGGAGCCATACTGAGAGGAGTTAAAGGAGTGAGCAATTGGAGAAGTGAGGTAGGGTGGGTGTGGGCATGGAAGGGAGGAGTGACGGGTCGATTGGTGAGCAGGGCACAGTGCAAAGAGGAAGGAATTAACTTGCAGCAGGAGCACAGTAGCAGTTGAAGGTCGTCATCTAAGGCGGAACCTTGAGCTATCAAAATGCAGCTTATGAAATAAATATAGGTAGCCGGAAACGGGGTCATGGACGCAAAATGTATTTGTTAGGAGAGTGGTACAGTGGAAGAGGCTATGATGTGTGGCCATGGGTACAGGCAGGTTGTGTATAATTAAGGTGGATGGAATCTCAGGTTGAGCCTAACAGTACAATTTGGAGACGCAAGGCCTTTAAGGTACACATGGTTAAGGTTGAGCAGAACTAACACTACTTACTCCTTTCACAGTTGCAGTAGCGCAGCAAAGTGACCTATCCAAGGTGAGGTCGTTTAACTTGGGGTGGGAGCCGTTTATTTTCTCATGTCAGTGTGAACGTAACCGAAAAGAAATATAACTGCTGAGAAAGGTGTCTGTGTTGCACATACTAGATAGAGGTTTAATATTGGATCGAAATGATGTCCTATGAACAGCTATGTAGACAGTTCCTATGAGGCAGACCTGTACAAATGTATTTACATTTTGTTTAATTAACTGAACTGAATAGTTCTGGCAGACTTGTACAAATGGATTTATATTTTGTTTAATTAATTAATTAACTGAACTGAATAGTTCTTTCTCTTTTTTTCTTTTTGCTTTATACAACGTTTCTGGTTTTCATTCAGTCAACCAGCAGATTTATTAAATGAAATTGTTTCGTGTTTTTTTTGTTAAATTCATGTATTTGTTAAAAGCAATGAATTTTATGCATTTGTCAAATATACTCACTTTTGTGAAATAAAAATTAGTGAGTAAAATTCTTGAAAAAAGACGTTTTCATTGTGGCATTACATTGCTCTATGCTTCTCATGCTACCTTGGGCTGCTTTAAGTAAGAATAATCAGGATATCCCGTATCGGATACCATGTGAATTGCAACTATAATTTTCTAAATTTAGTTTTTACAGCTTTTGAAACTCTGTTGTATGGACAGTAACTTGATGCACAGACTCAGGTTATCCTTCAAGACTTCGATCAACCACTGGCCATACTGGTCTGAAAAACCGAAATGATTTGCTGCATAATGCTAAAAATGGTACAAGGCCGCCCAAATGTAAAATCTCCCTTAAAAAGTAACCTGACCCCAACTTTTTACAAAAGTCTTCCTTTCTGGGTGGATGGTGGCTGAAACTAGGGCAAAAAAACGATCTGCTCATTATAAAGTAAGAGAATTGTTTGAAATTAAGGAAAGCGCTTTAGACCAAGCTCATTAAACTTGTATTATATAACTAAGGACTCAATGATGGCGTCTGCGTAATCCAACATCTCTGCACTTAACTATTTGATGAACCGGGAATGCACTTGCTAGATTCTGGAAAGTGGCAACGGTAATTGAAGCCTGTTCGTGTACCTCCTCAACGCAACACACCACATCGTGGGCTTGATTCACAGAGCGTTTTCCTATGGGATTGCACCATTATAAAACGCTTCTGTGAATCGGGCCCTTTGTCTGTAATCCTGTTCTGGCCTGCCTTCTCTGGGAGACAACAAAGGAACTTGATCACAATTTTGGCTGTGCCAATAACCTCAAAGATACATTAAGAAATATAAATGGGCAAAAGGGGCCTTTTCAGAGGATTGAAAGAAGATTTTCTGCAAATTCATTTAACTTTGACTTCTGTTGTTCGAAAAGACTCTTAGATCTATTTGTTTTTAGAGAAATATGTTTGCATTTATTTACATCTGTATTGTTTTTTTTAATCTTTACAGCAATGTGCTGAAATTATTGTGGTCCACCTTGGCTACTTGAATTACACTCAATACAAAATTGCAGTTGGTTTTGAACATCTAAAATACGAAATCCAGTCAGTTAATTTCACAGTGAGTAAATCTATATATTTTGCTTTTGAAGTTACCCTTTTTAGATTCTAAAATGCGATCTACTGCCTTTTGTAAATTGCATATAATTTAAGAAAATTCCTTGTAAATTATCTGTGTGTTTCTTGAACCATAACGTGCATAACGAGGCAACTAGAATGGCAGAAATGTTCTATCCAAGACCACTTTATATTATGTTACTTTACAAAAAAGTAAATTCTGTAACCCATTGACATATGCAGCTATGAAACCGTAGCAGTTAGTCTCGTCATACTTTAATTAGGAGTTTTACAAAAATCTTTTTACTTTTGGGACACATTTTTTGTTTCACCTTTGTTATATACAGGTGTTCACTTGTACACCTTTTAGCACATGCTTGCACAACTATTACTATGTAAGCAAACACTCTGAGCACTCGCACTCTGATTCATCCCATCACATAATTTCTTAGCTTTCTAAAATGTTTGGAAATGCTATGTGTTGTAGGGCTTTCATTGGCATCCATTACCAGCAATACCTATTTTGCAAAGGGCATGTCTTCTGTTGACATTATGGCAGATAAGGATGGCATCTGGGCAAGCAGATATGGAATTTTCCAAATGTCTCTTGAGACCTGAAGGAAGCAGCAAAAGCACACTGTCAAGTGTCAGCAACTCTCAACTTCCCAGAGAGGGAGGAACTTTGAATTTGACACTGTCAGAGACGCAACTCCCTTCGGATCAAAGGCTGGTCTAATGGGAGCCTGGGACTTACTAATTGGCAGACTCATGGCGCCCGCTCTCTCAGGGAGCCATGATGGAAGTGGGTGGCAGGATAGCAGTTTGTTTTTTATTGATCACAGGCTTTGTGATGTAGCAAATAGCCAGAATCGTGAGAGCCAAGGGAGGGTGGCAAAATGGCAGGTACTTTGTTTTCATTTGGGGGAGAAAAGAGGGTGGATAAGCAAAAGGAAATCTGGGGAAAGAGACAGGTTTCTAGGCATAATTATTCATTTGGGAGCTGGGGATGGGCGAAGACTGCATGACTGAGGTGGGGCAGAGTCGCAAGGTACATTGTTTCCTGTTGTGTACACAGGAAGGGTAGCTGTGATAAGGCCATTGATCTGGCCTCATCAAAAGGGGGATGGGAACCCCTCTCAGCTGGGGTGGGAAGCCTACCAGGGAGGGATCAATATTCAATCCTACCTCTGAGGTAGACTCAGGCAGCAGAGAATGTCCCAATTCCTGTTCTCCCTCCTTTTTGTGAAAACTGTATTTGTGCATAATTTCTCCAGCCACCCCTCTGAATGCATATTCTTGCTAGTTTTCTTTTACCATCATAGATGCGTGCACTGAAGTGAGAAGCGAATGCGGGGCACCCGAGAATTGTAACCTGCATGAAGAAAGCTCAAGCGCGCACCTAAATGCCAACGCTGCTGTGAAGCAGCGGACAAGAAAGAGGTGCAGACGGACACTGCGGAACAGCACAGAGTGGCAACTCAGAAGCATCTTTAAAGCTTGCAAGTAAACCCGCCACAAATGGAGACATCCACTTGACCACCATGGACTCAAAATGGGACGGTTTCTCGAACTGACCAAGTGGGTCCCTGACAACAAGCTCCAAACCACGAACTGTAATACGGTTGTTCCAATGCCCCAATGTCTGATGCCCCCACAGAGAAAGTGGACAGGCCTAATCCCTGCACATATACACCAGAGGAGAGGCTTGAGAAAAGAAGATCGATTAGGGACAACTGACCGGCACCAGTGAAGTGATACCTAAGCAGTGGACAGTAAACAGCAAGTGTTGGTGTATCTGGTGAAGTCAGAGGAGGAATTGGACTGCGACCAAGAGACCTGCAGGAGGAAGAAAGGATCAGTGGATTGTGGAGAAAGCGTTTTGGATCAGATGAGGCATTGAAGTGCTTCTGCAATGTGAGTGTGCACATGTGTGAAAAGTGTAGAATAGAGAGTGTACAGTGTTAATGTGGGAAGGCTAGTTGAATAGTTTGTGTAGGGGAGGAGGAGGAGTAGTAGTAGTAGAGTGGAGGGGGAGAAGAATGAACATCGAATCTTTACGGCAGGAGAAAGGAGTATTGAAACATTGGAGGGAACAGAAGGTTGGTGTGTAGGAGTCAAGGAGAGGAGGCAGGAAGAGTTGAGTAAGGTAACAGTGATCGTGAGTGGAACCAGGTAAATCTAAATGCAAATTGCAGTGCATCATACATAACCAATTAGAGCACTAACCTGTGGTGAAACTAGGGAGAGTTAGGATGTCCCTGAGGGAGTCTGTGAGCCTGCTGTTGGGGAAATCACCAATAGCATGATCTGGATTTTGAACAGTAGTAGTTGGCCTTCGATTGCAGGAACCGAGACGAGAGAGAGGTACAGCTGTAGTCCTCACAAGGAATTAAATAGATCCTTGAACTGTTCTT
Organism: Ambystoma mexicanum; assembly: GCF_040938575.1. Taxonomy (NCBI): domain Eukaryota; kingdom Metazoa; phylum Chordata; class Amphibia; order Caudata; family Ambystomatidae; genus Ambystoma; species Ambystoma mexicanum. The sequence goes on from NC_090928.1 coordinate 305,793,533, forward strand.
GAAATTCTTGTGCATTCTGTGCCAGGGTACACCTGAGGAGAGGTGGGCAGGCTTGGACACTAGGTGTTTTCATTCTTTTTTTGGATGGGGAGGTTTATTTATTTTAAAGTTGTGTGTGCATAGTTCTCTCATGCCGACACTCCTTTTTTTATTTTTTAAAACCTTTTTTTAATTGGCAATTTGACAAGTAAAGCAGAGTATATATCATCTTCCCAACAGCATACCATACATACATCAAAATGGAAACACCATATAACAGAATATATCATGTAAAGGTTTTAACAGACATAAGTATCTATTCAGTTATATAGTACTGCTATTTTCGCCTCATTCGTCAGTTGCCATTCTGGCCAGGTGGAAGCGGAAGTCTGCCCAGATATCTCAATGTCTGGAAGAAACTGGGAGGGTGCATGCATACTGCTCCTCGTTCTCTTGGTCTGAGGTCAGAGCAATCAGACAGTCTTTCTCGCTTGGGCGGATTCTTATTTTTCAAATTTAGAAGCATGGTTGCTATGCAACCCATGTTAATGAAGGCTCTGTGCCTTTTGCTCTGGATGTTAGGTCACAACCCAAATAATGCTCCGCGTAGGCTCTTCTCTATCGGGGTGTCCCCCTCAGACATGATATTGAGTTTTATTCCAGAAATTTTTCATCGGGTGACAGTCCCAGAACATATGTAAGTGGTCTGCTGAAGCGGAGCGGCACCGGGGGCAATGCTGCTCAGTATGTAAGGATATTTTGGAAAGTCTGGTGGGGGTGTAATATAGCCTGTGCAGAATCTTAAATGACATGAATTTGAACCTGAAGTTAATAGATGCCCTCCTAGTCTGCGTGCACATATGGGACCATTGAGCGTCAGTAAGTTCCACCTGCATTTCGTTGGACCAGCCAGCTCTTGCTCGCAAGCTGGGGCAAGAGCTTTTTCCCAGGATGATTTTATATAAAGTAGAAACAATATGTCTGCAGTCACCCGAGTTCGCTATGTACACCAGTATAGGTGTCTGGGCACGTTCACAGGGGTAGTCCGGCCATGTAGACGAGATCGCAGATCGAATTCTATAATATTGGAATCTTTCACCTCCGTGTCCCCATGTCCGGGCCTCTAGGTCTCAGGGGTAATTAACTTCCCAACCGTAAAGAGGTCTGCACGTGCCCTCTACCCTAGCCCATGCCATCGTACTTCGATTGTCATGTCGTGCAGAGGTTGTAGCCCGGGGAAGTTCCAGATCGAAAGCCACTGGTAGTATGGTTGGTCGGCACCTATGAGGGTGAAGATTGTGGACCAAGCTCAGCGTAGAAGATCCCGGGTCAAATGGGGAATCCTCTTTATACTTTCGATCAAGCACCAGTGTTTTGAGGTCCATGCAGCCTGCCGCTAATGCTTCTAACTCGGCATGTGGAGGAGGTCGCTCCGGGATATACCAGAATGAGGCAAATTGCGCCTGGGAGGCCACCGAATAGAGTTCCAGATGGGGCGCTGACAACCCTCACTTCTCATATGGGAATTGTTAGCTCCACCCATTTATTTCAGACCGCCCCAGAATGCCACAAAAACTGCAAGGAGGGAGTGCAGCTCTGCGAAGTAGGATTTCCCGGCCCATATCGGGACATTAGCGAAAATATGAAGCAGTTTAGGCAATAGCGTCATTTTAATTGGGGAAAGTTTGGCAACATTAGAGAGTGAGAGGTATTGCCACCTCTGTATCTTGTTTTCAGCAATTAGTGTGGCTGCTTTGTAATTGTCTTGTAGTAATGCTGTGCTGGTCCTAGATACCACCACCCCCAGGTGTTTAACGTGGTCAGGAGACCATCGCAGGGGAAGGAGACCCCGATATTCATGGGAATTGTCCGTTAGTGTGAATTCTTCAGATTTGGAAAAGTTAATCGTAAAACCATTGTGTTCGCCAATATATTTCATGTCTTGTAGAAAGGAATCTAGATTCACGTTTGGATCTCCGATGTTCAACAGCAGTTTATCCGTGTACAGGATATTCTTTCTGGTGTGCAAGCCAGGCGGACTCCACGATGTCTATGGCTTTCCCTGATGGTCGAATTAACAAGGGGGGTCCTGGGAGTCACTCTGCCAGACATTAGTCCTGGTTACGAGAGACTTACCCAGAGTCTTTAGCTCACTAGTAAGTCTCTCGTAACCAGGACTAATGTCTGGCAGAGGGACTCCCAGGACCCCCCTTGTTAATTTGCATATTTAAGTAACTTTGGGTCTCACCCTAAGTTACTAGGGGAATCCAGACGTGGACCCCTCGCTCACTATTGTTAGAGAGGCACAGATTCACCCTACTGATGAGGTCCAACCAGACCGAAACACGTGTCTGGGGTTTCTGTTGGTACTCTTGTTCAGAGGAGAATTGCCTAGCATTTCGGTGCTGGACTGCCCCAGGGCAGGACAAAGACTGATATGTTTGGGATATTTCTTCTCTGTGAAAGATAGTGAGCTAAAGACTCTGGGTAAGTCTCTCGTAACCAGGACTAATGTCTGGCAGAGGGACTCCCAGGACCCCCTTGTTAATTTCCCTGATGGTGGGCCATGGGCTCGGTGACCAAGGCAAACAAGTTGGGAGAGAGTGGGCATCCCTGGCGGGTGCCTCGGCCCAGCTGGAATTGGTTGGACAAGGAGGAGTTGATGAACACCGTAGTGAAGGGTTGTGTGTACAATAACTTGATATATCGAATCATGTTCGGTCCTATCCCCATCTTTTCCAGTGCTACCCATAAGAATTCCCATGACACCATAGCAAACGCCTTTTGACCATCGATGGTCACCTGCGCTGCCTGGGGGGGGTCCATCCTGGCCATGACATTAAATAGTCACCTGATATTAAGTGAAGTGGATCTACCAGGGATTTACCCCGCTTGGTCAGGGTGGACCAGATATGGCATAAGGGGGAGAAGGTGATTAGCAACAACCTCAGCAAAAATGTTTATCGCATTTCGTTAGTGATGGCACTCTATAGGAGCTGCACTTGTCCCTAGGCTTGTCTTGTTTGAGGAGTACTGTAATCACTGCATCCCTCAGTGACTCTGGGAGCAGCGAAACCCTCCGATTCATCTCACACAATGAGGATGGGAGCTAGTACCGTCGCATATTCACGATAACACTGCAATGAGGCCATCCGGACCAGGGGTCTTCCCTGTAGGTAGGTAGGTTAGAAATGACTGCCACAATTTCTTCAACTGTGACAGGGTTGTCAAGTGTCTTTTTAGATTGGGAGTTAAGGCGTGACAATGGGATGCCCTCTAGCAATGCATGCTTCACTTGACCACCCTGGGACTGCTGTGCTGAATATAGGTTGCAGTAGAAGTCGCGAAAAATCCCAGAACTTCAGTATTTGCCCACTTGGTGTTGCCTGCCTCATCGAATAGTCAGCCTGAGATCCCCCTTATTCAACTTGTACCGTGCCATATTTCCTAGCTGCCTGCGGTCGGGAGAAGTAATGCACTTCCCTCGTAGGGTGTACCTGAAATTATTCAAGTTCTTTATGTATCTGTAAGAGTCTGGGGGTCAGGAGACTAGGAGTATTCGGTTTCAAGCCGCTTAAGGGTCTCTTCGGATTTCTGTAGATCCCTCCGTATGCATTCAAGTGCCCTGGCCTCCCTAGTTATCACCATCCTTCTAATATAGACCTTAAAGGCTTGCCATCTGATGCCATGGGAAGTGGATCCCTCTGTGTTGCAAGTGAAGAACGTATCTACATCGGTTTTAATCTCCGCTCGGAGCACTGTCCTCCAATGCAGCCAATTTAAACCTTCAGGTGCCGTTATTATGCCTGCCCCCTATCTGCAGTGTCGGGAGCACAGGGGAATGATCTGACAACGTACGCAGACTGATATCCATGTTGTAACCTTACACATTAATGAGACAGTAATCAAGAACAGGTCTATACGAGATGACATATCATGCACTGAGGACCAAAACGTGTAATCTCTTGCCTGGGGATGCGCTATACGCCAAGAAACGCATAGGTTCAGTGTATGTATAAAGGAGTGTTGTCGCCCGGCAGCTCTGGGGTCTAGGTATTGAGTTTGTTCCATCGAGTGATCTATCTAATATCAAGTTCTTACCCATCACCCCAACCAAAATATCAAAGGTATTCTGTCATATGCAGACAATAGCTTCTGAAAATGATCGAAGAACTCTGGGGAGTCGTTGTTGGGGCACTATATGTTGGCAAGGATCAGTTCATTACATTCTAGTATAGAGTGGATCACTACATATCCCTTCAGGGTAGATTGGTACACAAGACCCTAAAATTTGTAGATAAAAAGGGTACACGTCCTTACTCTTCTGGACTGGGAGGAATAGGAGGTGAAGTACCTGCTCCTACCCCATGCAGGGACCACACTCCTATAGACAATTTCCTTGGCACGTTTCTTGCAAGAGCAGCACATTTGTTTTGGCAGTTTATATAGTACATAATCTTACAGGTTTTGGTGAAGTTACCGAAACCCCGGACAGTCCAGCTCTGTATTTTCAGTTGCCATGCCATAACCCACGCATTGTCTTCTCGTGTGCCCAACGTGGTATATTAGCCCAATTTGCTATGTAATGTGAGGTTGACCCCTCAGAGTACTTGATTGCCAGTATGTTCTCCCGCCTACTCCCCAAAAGTGCGCAACAGGGGCCAAACTTATTGCAGGCCACGTGTTCTTATGGCCGTGCCCTGACCTCCCCCCACTGCCGCCCCAGTCTAGCAGTGCATATACCCTGCCCTCGCCCACCCCCAACTACTCCCTTGGTCCAACGGGGATCGGGGCACCTTTGCCACTTAATAAACACAAATCAACTGCAAAGGGGTACGCTATTGCCACACAGCATCATACATTGTACTTGGGACGTAACGTCCTAGCTGTGTATTGTGAAGAGGAGACTGTTACATAATAAACAATACTATCGGCTCATGTTGAATTTGGGATCTTGATCCTGGAGGGAGATAAATGAACCAAGCTCCATCAGTCAGGTAGGTTCCCCTCAGCTGGATCTGTGCCTGGGTTATCCAAAGGTATCTGTGCTTCAATGAACTTCGCAGCCTCACCCGGGACCGCGAAGAAGTAAAGTTTGCTGCGGAACTGAGTTTTTTTGGCGTGCCGTGAACAGCATAGCATACTGAATGTCCCTCCTATAAATTCTCAATGTTCTTGCTGCACTGAGGTGAAAAAATCGGGGAAAATTTGGATGATTTGGTAGCCCAGTCTCATTGTTTTCTTTTCACAGGCCAAGCAAAGCTGATGATCCCTGTCTCGATAGCTCAATATTTTCGCTGTTAGAGGTCTGGGAACGTCTCCCGGCTTGGGCTGGGGGGGGTTGGAGCATGGTGTGCCCATTCTACTGTAAAGAAGGGGGGATGGGTCTGGGTTCCCCAAAAGGTCTTGCGTACGTTCTCGACGGCCAATTGCATTCTTACTGTAAGTGTGTCCTCGGGTACCCCGAATATGCAGATATTATTCCTTCGGGAGCGTGACTCGAGGTCGTCGCACATGGCCACCATGTCTTGGAGTGCATGCAGGCTGTCTTTGTTGGCCCCAATTCTAGTTTCAGCTTCCGTAATTCTGGCTCCCTTGGGCCAATTGGGATCTCATGGATGCCGCATTTGCGGCTATGTCATCGAGTTGCTTGTGTACTGCCTCAAAGCCTTTTGCCATAGCCTCCATCATACTGATCAGATCTGGAGTGGAGGAGGGACCAGGATTTGATGTAGGATGTTTGGCTTGACTGCCCCCGTTTGCCTAAGGGCGTTGATCTCGTGAATTTATCCATTGCTGTTCGCATTGAGGCCTTCGAGTACATTCGGGGGGAGGGGGGTGGTCCACATGTGTGATCCAGAAGTCACTGGAATTCCAGGGTTGGGTATGTGGGGATTATGGGCTTCACCCCAATGGTCAATGTGCGGGGGAGGCGCTAAGCTGATGGATCCATTATGGAGGGCCTGTAGTGTCAGGAGCAGCTCCCAGCCCACCGAGCGACGGGACTTCAAAGACCGCCGGGCCTCCCGTCTGTGCTGTTGTCAGTGTGTTGTGGCTCCTTAAAGTGATCTAGTGGGGATGGAATTTGGCAGATCCCCAGGGCGCAGGGCTCTTCCCGCCCTATGTCTTGAGGAGAGGTCTTCCCGCCCTATGTCTTGAGGAGAGGGGCGGCGTTCGCACCCCAATCCACTCTCATCTGAGATCAGTTTCACTCCATGCGTCGCCAATATGTGGTGGGGTCGCAGTTCTGGTGGAGCCAGTGAGGCATGGCACAGTCAGTCCAGGAAATCCGCGCATACCCCCGACCCCACTCATGCATTTATAGCTCCAAGGAGGTTCAGAGCGGGAGTCGCAAAGGGTGGATGGCTGTGTCACCCAACACAATCCCCAAGTCAAGGGGGGTCCTTATCCCTTTGCTGTGCAATGTCTTGCTCAATGCTCTCAGCATCGCCCAGCCAGAGTTAGGAGTGCATTTCCCCCATGTAGGAGTAGATGGCTAATTTGGGAAACATGTATTTACCCTGCCGATGGGTCCTCGGCACAATATCACTCTACCTAGCACAGGCCTGGTCAGAGCTTTAGAATAGGGGGGCCCACCTTGTCAGCGTGTGAAAACTTGTGGTTTCGGAGCTGGAGTGCTTAGTTTAGGGGATATATCGCTGGGACGCTGTGCACCAGCTGCACCGGTAAGGGTGCTGCAATCAGATTACGCCCGACGAGGGCTCTGTGTGCCGGATCAGCCTGGAGGCACATGGTCTGTTATGTGGTGTGGGATGGGGTGGGGGGCACCTCACCTTCTGCTTGTTGGGGCGAGCTACGCTCCGGTCCACCACTGACCACTCGATCACCGCCCCAGCCCGGATCAGCCTCTAGATATCTGGCACACCTCCTTTTGTTGGTCCCTGCACAAGCCGCGGCCCGGAGGGCGGTCATCCAAGCGGCTCCTCCACCTGGGAGTATGAATGGGACCGTGCACAGCACACGTCTCCACTCTGGTCCACCACACCAAGTCCTGTATGGCGGAGTTGCAGTTCCCTCCCTCGTTGGGCGCCGCCATCAGTCCATTCACGTCAGGGGGTTGGGGGCAGCCGAGGTGCATGCCACACGCCTCCCTCACTCGCGGTGCATCATCATGGTCCCACGGGCCGGGCTGCAGTCCCTCACCTCGCCTTATCCGTATGGGTGCACACAGTGGAGCGGAGACACCCTGGCGGGGACAGATGATGATAATATGCAGCCTCAAAGGTACACCAGTGCTTCCGGTGGCAGGTCTTGTAGTGTGCAGGGTGGCCTGTGCTCGCCACCTGTTCCTTGCCCTGGCTGACCCTAGCATGCAGCAGGTGACAGCTCGGAGCTCTGGGCTTCCTGGTGTCCGTAACTCCACTCAGCCCTTCTTCAATATCTCGCCAGCTCTGTCCGGGATTTCGAAAGTAATCTGAGGTTGAATGTCACCACCTCTTCAAGGATAACTTCCTGTGTTGCAGAGATCCTGCACTAAGCAGCCATTACGCTTGGCTGCTCAACAGCACCCCATTCCTACACTCTTCAACCCCTGCAAAATCTGATCCACTGGAACATGTATTTTTCTCCCATCTCTGTCCTCCCACCCTTTCCCGCAATAAATTGCAGTTGAGAAACTATCCACTCATTTCAGTACTTCATAGACAACATTGGTTTTGCTCCCTTCGATCGGATGTCACATTGAACACCTCGGTCTAATAGATCCTTGGAGTTGACACTTAACCATGTATAATTCTATCCAGTTATGTGTTTTGCTTACATATCCACTGAAGAAATCACGTCATAAACCACTTTAATCAGACTCACTAACATTTTGTAGAACATGCTTGTTCTGTTTTCTCTTATACCCGCATGCATGTTTGCTCAGATAACCTCTAAATTGCACTGGCTAGTCCTTTCTGGATGACAAGAAATTGGTGTCAATGCTAATAGGTGAATTATTTGGTCAGGAATGTGCATTCACCTGCATAATCTGCCTTATAGTGGTCCGTCCGCAGTATTTACCAGGCTTTTGCTGTACAGTGACATTTGTACGTATTGTTTTTTTTATTGCTCGAAATTCTAGACTCATACAGAAAGCCCTAAGAATCATTACCACATGGTCTGGGCTTTGAAATGCACATATGCTCATCGAGCATATGACAGCCGTCCGAATGCCAGTTACCCTACGATGCAGTTTTGTTTCTGCCATTGGTTAGGTCACCGAAAAGAGGAGTGGAAAATCAACTGAGAGAAAATATTACATTGAAGGTAAAATTCAGCAACCTCTGACATCCAGATCCAATTCACAGGTTTTTTTCCTGCTGCGGCACCCAATGCAGGCCACATAAAACATTAATGTTTTTTCATTTATTCTGCATCATATATCAAAGACCAAAACTCTGTTTTGCCCTTCTCTCAGTCACAGGTTTGGATACCCCATTAGTGTTTCTAACTGTCCGCTAATAGGAACAGTGCGTTTCTTGGAGGTTTCAACCCAGAACATGGAAGGAAAAGGTGCTTGTAGGTCACCAAGGTGGTGGGACTTGATGCTAAAATGGAGTTGGGTTCTGAAGCTCTGTACTAAAGAGGCCACTTCAAATGACTCAAGAGTCAGTTGCTTAAATGATCTCTCTGTCTCTGTCTCTCTCTCTCTCTCTCTCTCTCTCTCTCTCTCTTCCCCCCCCCCCCTCTCTTTCGGCCCCGAAAGTGCAGACAACAGTCGTCCCTAACACAACATAGAGCATTGAAACTCTCCCCCAAAACCATGGCATTGATGTATCTAGCTTTGAAAAATTATGCTATTTGGTCAGAAGGCATAGAGAGGACCTGTGGTGCCAAAAAGCACAGGACTTAAACTTTCAATGGCATATATATATATTTTTTTTTTTATCGAAATCCAGCACAGAGCTGTTACTGTACAAAGAACAGGAATCATAGGGGCTCTGGCTCCGTCATTGTTGCGGCATGCAAAGAACAGGATAAACACCCCTTCAAGATTGACTTTTTTCAAGGACTTGTTACACAACCTTGTTAAGACCATGACGGCCCAGTTTATTAAGTGCATGGAAAGACTCTATGTAGGCCTTTAAATACTAGAATATCATACTTCTGCAGAACGTCTTATATGAACCTAAATGACTAGTACTTCCATAAAGTGAAAGAGCACCTTCTAGATGAGGAAGAATGTATGTGGGAGTTTTATATTATGGATTCTCTAGAGCAAGCCGAACCACCTGTGTCATCTTCCCTAAATAATGACAAAACGTAATGTTATCTGTACGGCAGACACAAGCTTCAATATATGGAATAGATGGATACACAGACAGCGACACTGATTTCTTTATGGGTACTGTTGGTACTCCACAGACCCATTTGCAATCACCCTACTAGTGGTGTCTGTAAAAAATGCAAGTGTACCCTATCCAACTCAGCCACATTTTGTCATGTTATCTGCAGGAATGGAAACCAATCTAAGCTTGCACTGCAACACCCTATCATCATTAATGCTCATCCAAAGTCTGATCATATGATCATGGCCGCTTCTAGGAGATTTAGGGCCCTGCCATCCAAATCGGACTCTCCAAATGGCAAGGAAATTAAAACAATGTGTTCACTCGGAAGGCAAATGGCCACCACTACAGCCTACATCATCTGCTTTACTAACTGAATACCCTTCTTGCCAGGCATGTTCGATCCAAATCAGACCAAATGGAGGCATTCATTAAAATGCTCCCTGATGAGGCTCGAGCATGAACTCCAGCCATTTTGCAAAGGGGACAAATTGCTTCCAATACAATTATCATAAAAAACTTAGATTATGGAGAAACCTTAGGTATTCAGGCAGCCATAAGATTGGTTATCAAGAGATATTCTTGGAAGAAATATTTCAGACTGAGTTACAGGCAAAAATCAAATTTCAGAAGTAGGTATATTGGAATCTGTAGAAGCCTAAGAAATAAATGTAAATGGCTGTGGGCCTGATCATGGGTTGGGCGGTAGTTCTTAAATGTGGTGGTGATGCTAATGCCATTACCGCCGCATTTAAGGCTCACCCAATGCAGGGTATGGCCACATGTACCTCCAGCTGGAGGTAAATTCGCCGACCGAATGGGCTTTTTCGGCACTATTTTCTCCGGCGCAATTTGCACTAGTGCTAATAGTACCCCCAGCCCCATTGGTTCCTATGGACCCAATAGGGAATAGGCAATAACCGTTACCCCGCTACTCTTGATCCGGCGTTAATAGTGCTGCACTGAGTAGCGGTAATGCTATTTGCCCTGGTGGTATTACTCCTGGGATACTGCCAGACCTGTGATCATGTAAGTCCCTAGCAGCCTCGCATCTATAGCGTTCAATTAAAGGGGCAGCCTTTTTAGTAAAGGGGAATAATAGAAGCCATTCTTCACCTGGTTAAAATCTGAAACCTGCAGCTTTCCTCCCTCGCCACCCTGGTAGGGACAGCATAACCTATTTTGGCGACCATTGAGAGGAAATCACCAGAGTTGGGGGTGTTGGACACAGTATGCCATGTTTATTGCATCACATTTCTGAAGAAACCGTGCTAAATACCATCCAGGCAACATAAGATTTCATTACTGTTAGCAGAAGACCGAGCCAATCGAACAGGTGACTAGAAAGGAACGGAATTGATGTATTTATTCCACCCCCTTCCTCATAACAAATAAAGTCTGCGGTTTCTGGAGAGCCAGGAGGAGGACGCAAACACTTTGTAGACATGGTTCACGAGTTAATAAAGTAAAAAAGGACCTCCTTAGATGGGATTGGATAAGTACAATTCAGAAGATGAGAGAGTACAAATTATATTCTAGGCTCTCTCCTCTTGATAAGCCACTGGGTGCTTTACTGAAATATCTAGCAAAGTTCCCAAATGGCATTTGGGCCAGTCCGTTACTTTGATTTAGTTGGAGATATATGGAACATCAGAACTCTTCTAGATGGAGGGAGAAGGGACTGTCCTTTGCCGTGACAGGGATGTGTTCCAAGATCTGTAGCATATAGTTTTGTTCTGTCCTTCTTTACGATTAATTAGAGCTCTGCTATTGAAGCAGGTTACACATTATTTTAGCATACTGGATTCAGATTTTTTTTTGTTATCAAGTATTTCGAGTGGGGAGGATAGTACGACCACAATTGCTGGAGTCTGGTGTAATTAATCGAAGTGAAATGGTAAAATTGGGACTGAATAATAGTGAATACTATTGCTGTAAATTAATCTGATTGTAGATGTATAGCAAGCTGTTTTTAAAGCAAATGTTAAATGTGAATTTGATTTGTGTTTTTTAACAATTGTAACTTTTGTACGGGAATTATTGATTTGTGTCAGATTTGTGTAAGTTTGAGTATATGCAACCATTGTCACAATGAAGTGGAACACAAATTAAGATGTATCGAACTTGCCCTATCTATATGGGTGGTCCCTGCTTATGTTTTGAACTGAGACACTAGTCAGTCGTGAATGTCCAAAAGTGGAAAAGGTCTGCTGTCCAAAACTACCCTAACTGACCCAGCGACCATGAACACTAACCTATATATGGAGAATGACTCCCTTCTCCTGAGGGTACTTCTAGTACCAGTCTGTAGGATTCTTTACCAATATATAATCCTCTTGTTTCTTGGGTCAGTCTCTCTAACTCTTAAATTGCGGTCTGGAGTTTTCCCTTCTCCTTGGGAGTCCCTTTTGAGTCCTTTGGGGATTCTTTTACAAGCTTTAGATTCTTGGTTGCGGTCTCCGTATATCTTGGGAAGACATTATTATTCGGATGGTCTCTCTCCTGGCCAATTATAGCTTGGCTGGCTTTGGCCTGTTTGACTCTTTACTTAGTATTGTTTAAAATATTCTCTCCTTTTGATATTCTCTTGTATAAAACATCCAGTAGCTTTCCCCTTTTCCAAGGGTTTTGTTATCCATTGATCTTTTCTTATTACTTCTTTCTCTTGAATCTCAACACTTTAAGTTGATTTGCCTCAATGGTAACTTTGTCTAGGGACTTCTACTGTGATTTGTGTTTGAGATATACTGATCCCTTTTCGTTGTCCCGTTACCGTCTGTAGCGGAATAATGACCCAAAAAACATGCACAAAAAATAATCAAAAAGGTTAAATCATTGCACCATTTTGCAAACGGTCTCAGTCCTGTAGAACTGAACTGACATTAAGCTAGTCACATCCCACGGAGTTGCACTTTATATAGTGGGAGAATACCAAATTTGATTAGGTTATCCCACCACCCTCATTGGCTACCATCCATAGAACATACTAATGTCCTCTAATAATGTATTTCTTCTATAGCGCTACGCACCCATAGGTCTCAGAGCGCTGAAATAAGTCCTCATTAGTCCTGGACCGATTGGCCACAAACTATCTAAACTCGCTCCCTTAACACGTGGTCCCTCTACATAGTCACTGTCGGATCCAGGGTATGGGATTGGTTACTCGAACATGATGGCATATTGATAAAGCGAGACTGCCACCTGATGTGCACTCCTCCTGAGACGTGATCAGAGTAAACTTGCGAAGCCAACTCTGCTTTGATCAGACAATAGGTCGTCTCATTATGCCCGACGCCGTGCCGCACACAAGATGCCTCCCTGACCTTGTACTCAATTTACTGGCATCACCTCTGCTCCTCCTACCCCAAATCGCAGGTTGGTCCAGACACATCTTTCTTTCCATGGGTGCCCAGTAATGATGTGACTGGAGCACTGCGTTTGAGTCTGAATTTCACATTTATTTGCTTAAGTTGTGTCTCTACACATTTTCATGTGGGATGTCCACTTTTGGGGTAGGTGGGGCAGCAGTTGTCTTAAATCGTTGCTTGGCCTCTTGGCATCCCAAACCCTGGTGCCCTGTTCTCATGAGTTTGTCCTTCAAAGGGCTCATCCCTACCAGCTCACATTCTTTTCCCACCATGTGCAAGCCCTACAGCTAGATACAATTAGTGATTATCTGTGTAACGTGGGTGTCTCTGACCTTGGCTTCTCTCCTGGGAAACGGTGAAGGAAATTTGTTTTTCACCCTAACTACACAAAGCCACAGCTCCACATCAGGGCCCAAGTTCTATTCTGTTCATAACTTTCTTATGCCTCAACTTCTGTCATGCCAACACACAGACCTCACTTCCACCATAGCACGTTTCTGACTCTATCTTCCACCTGCCTCGGCTCTTCCCTCACACCTTAATTCAGACCATATGTTTGGATACAACAACTAAACACAGGGCATATAATACTTCCCTATTTATAACCTGAAGTATGTGAGTATCTAATGTGTCAAGCCTTACTAAAAACAATGGGCCTCATCACAAGTTGGGCGGTAATAATGCAGTGGTAATAGTTACCAAAGCATTGCCGCACTGCCTAATCACGAGTTTGGAGGAAAGTTCGAGGATTCACCTCCAGTTATCAGCTGGCGGTGAATGCATAGACTTTCTCATCCATTTTTGGCGCAATTACTGCTGCAGTAATTGCTGCAAAAATGTCCTTTCGCCTAACAGAAATGGGAATTTACACAGACACCACCACTTGTAATCCACCAGTAATGCCGCCGGACCAAATGGTGGTAATGGTAATTGCGGTGGGTGGTATTCCCGGCGGATTTAAGGCCCGGATACCGTTTAACTTGTAATAAGGCCCTATATATGCTCCTTTCGTGTGAACCCCAATCTGTTCCTGCGATAATTCATGCTAATAGGCCCTTCTCAACTTGTACCTTTTTGCCCTGTGTCAAGGCTGGGTGTGCATCCCAATACTTCTGTTGTGAAGAATGCCTTTGGGCGCCTTGTCCCGTGGTGACATTCTCTCAGGTCTTGAACCGCCGTTACCTGGCCTTCATCAGCGGGTTCCTCCTTGCGGTCTCTTCTCTACTCCGGTGTGCCGGTCTTCGAGGAGTCCGACACCTTGCGACTCTCTATGCGCAATGGTATCAGCGATGGTTGTAGGGCTTGGCTGTCCACCACAGGCCTTCCGTGGTCTTGCCACCACCTTCCTCCGGTCTCCTGCCCTGCTGGTTTCTTGTGCATGGGTTGCGCTGCGGCTCCGTCATCCCTTTCTCTGGGCTACTTTCTCTTGCTGGGGTTGTGCTGTTACTCTGGCATCCCAGTAATAAGGATTTCAATCAGGCGGCACACACACCTTGGTCTCGGCCTAGTATGTAGCGCCTATCTGAAATTCTTTCCTCCTTATTAATGTGGATTCAATTTTGGGATGATTCACCACTAATATCACACCCCCTTTTCAAGTACCCCGGGTCACAATGGACCCTGAACCAGGCTGGTTGGTCTATGCAATATTTATTTAAAATTCAAAAGAAATCACACTTTTTAATATGGGGCAGCAATCGCCAATGGGGTGATGGTTTTAATGAGAATGTGAGCAATGCACTGGGTTTGACTTTAGTGGAGCATATACACAGCACAACAGGATAGGAGCACTTTGATTTAGGATAGATGGCACCCAAGCTAGAATTTCCCCCTGCAATGTTCCCTCAATCCACCCAAAGATCAAGTCTGAGTGGATACAAAGAGGCAGCAGGTACTCTGGAATAAGACTGAAAACAGAATCTAAATCTGACCTCCCTCCCCAAATAAGAGAACGGATTTTAAACCCCTTTCAATGTGGTGAATTGACACTCGGAAATGGATAAATCAAGAATGAATGTGTGTTGAAAACCTTTCAGCAATAGGATTCCTTACTAAAGCAACAATGCAGAGATACCAACAATCACAAAGAATGGATTACCAAAAGCATGCAGTTGGAAATGAGTGGAAAGTTTAAAACCGATTGTAGTCAAATAACACGTTTAAAATGTACACTTTTGCAATTCCCACCTAAAATTACCCAAACAGTTTTTAATAACAACGGGTGAAATGCACTGTTTTGGAGTGCGGTTTGTATGACAGATCACAGGTACCAAATGGAATTGAAAGTGTCTAGCTGGTAAATTGAAAGAGTTGTGCAATATAGGAGGCGGCGCACTTTGAGTTTTAACCTTTAATTTCTGATCTTAGATCCAGAATTAAAGCAAGCCGGTTGCATAAAATAACCATGTTATATAGTCTCGCCAGCAACAAACCCAAGAGTTTCTAAAGGCTGGCAGGCTTTCATTCACCAGTGTACTGTTCCAACACACAGGCATTTGTTTTTCAATAATTTGCAAAGGCCCAATTGGTGCTTTGAGTAAAATGAAGGGTGACATTGAAAAGGAATCAGTTTGTGAAAAGAACAGTTACTTTAAGCTAGATTTAAGGACTAAGAAAAGAGTAACGCCACCCGTGAATTCTATAGGTTATGCTGCAGATGTAACCCTTCACGCAGAGTACCACTTTTCTTTAAGGAAAATTACTTTACTTAATCAAAATATTGCTAATGACATCTGGGCTATGCAGGACAGAAATGAAGAGAAAAGTAGCGCTGATGCTTGGAAATTAATGACACAATGCACAGAGAATTCTGACAGTAGCACAAGTTATCAGGATAAGGATAGGATGACTGAACGAGTGGGATGAGGGCAAGACAAGGTATACTAGGGATTTCTACGGGGTGATAAAATACTCGCAATCCACTTTTAGTTTTGGGCTTTTTGGACAGTTAACCGGGTCTGGTCACTACACAGCGGGGCACCTGGCAAACAGCTGTGCGGTTCTGGGCGCCGGCTGGCAAGGACTGGACGGGCAATTCTGGTTTCTGGATACTACGGGTCATCAGGATAGCAGGAGGGCAGGATGCAGTGAGTTGCAGCAAGCCAGGCTGAATGAGGATACCAAAGGTACCACAGCTTCCCCCTTGTTAAAAGATTTGTGTCCTTGCTGGGAATGGGATCGGCACTACTTGGGTTTTGCAGCGGGCCCTGGAGTATGATCAGCAATGCTTGGCCTTGTAGTTGGAGTCTGGATCTGGAAGATGACTGGTATAGGAACGAAGCGCAGGAAATCAGGAAGAGTGTCTGTCGAGAGTCTTGTCAGGGACCCTTATTTATAGTGCATAATGACATCATCAAAGTAGAGGCTGGGCAGGGTTAACTAAGCACGCCTCTAAACTATTTGGATTGGACAGGGGTGCTAATCTCTGCCTTGCTCTCAACTGGTTGTATTTCCAAGGGAATGATGTCAGATTTATGAGGTGAGTTTTATAATGTCTAAAAACTCCCCAATTTACTTTACTGAAAATCTGATTTTGCAAAAAACATACATTTATACAATTGCAATCTCTTAGCAACTCCTATCCACAGGTTACATATTGTGCGCATTACATAGCAGTCCAATCCTCCAGTCTGCGGGACCTTGTTTCGCCCTTCTGATACATTTTGGTAATTTTAAACATGAAAGATTCGGCCTAAAATTCCATAACTTTATACACCGATGCAAATTATCCCAAGGAATGTATGTACAAAAATGTACATTTGCAACATTGATACTTTTCGGTTTATCCTCAATACTTTGCCCTTTTTTTGTCCCCAATGTGTCAGTGACTTCTACCGTGTCTCAAAAGAAAGCACAAACAAATCACTTTTAAACTGCAAAATATTTACAATTTTTCAGTCTTTTTTGCAAAGATAGAAGTCTTTAAAGTGTATTCCTGAAATGGTCTTTGGGAACAAATGGCAATCCCTTTGTCCCTGGGTCATTTGTTTTTCTTTCCTGCAACTGCTGCCAACTTTCATTTCCTTAAGAGCATGGTGTGGGTTTCTCCCTTGATTGAAGTTATATTGCCCCTTCGCACTTCAGACTTCCTTCCCTGGGAGCTTCATTGTCACGGTCTCAGCAGACAACGAAAGTCTGTCCAACCCTGTAATTATCAGGGGGTTGTCAGTGTCTGCAGAGAGAGCCCTCCTTTTGGTGCCACCCCTCCAAGCAGAAAACCTGTTTTTCAACTTGCAACACCAGCCACCATAGTTTTTAACCTTGAGTTTCTGATCTTAGATCCGGAATCAAAGCAAGTCGGTTGCATAAAATAACCCATGTTATATAGTCTTGCCAGCAACAAACCTGAGAGTTGCTAAAGGCTTGCAGGCTTTCATTCACCAGTGTACTGTCCAACACACGGGCATTTGTTTTTCATTAATTTGCGAAGGCCCATTTTGTTTACACGTGTTACACCTGGCCTTCCTTCTTAAATTCAACTTTTCATCTCCAGCAGATTCACGCACTGCCTTGCAGCTATAGTTATTCTCTTGAACTGCTGGAGTTGGTCTGAAGCACAGATACATTGAAACAGGCATGGCTCAGCTAGTTGGTCTCTCTCTGAGCAGCTGAGTTTTGGATACTTTTGCAAAGAAAATGACTGTGTTTCCCGTGTAAGTAAAAGTAAAGTTCCTGGTTGTGTGTGTTTTTTTTTTTTGTTGGTTTGACTGGGCTTGTTCATTCAAAATCATGCCAGGTTTTGCTGAGGCGCAGGGGGATGCACAGGACTTGATAGTGCTTATTAATCACAGTGGCTTTAATGAACAGGGGGAATTGTCGTCAAAAGCGTATTTTTTAAAGGTGAAAAAGGGTTACTCCTACGTCCCGTCCCCTTTCCTCCATACTTATGGGACATCTCTCCGTCCTGTCGGACGGGACCGGAGCACTTTGTAAAAAGCATCCAAAAATGTTTTTCAAAAATGTGTCCTTCCTCTTTCTTGTGCGGGGCCTGGCACGCGGCCGCAACCCTGCCCACCTTGGCTCCGCCCCGCGCATTGCCCATCAGTCCTTTTCTCTGCATCGTTCAGGACTGGACGCACTTGCATCCGCTGATGATTTTCTTCCTTTTTTTCTCTCTGGCTCTCGCTAGCGATCGTGTACTAGTCTGTCTACGTCATCCAAACTACACTTTCCAGATTGTTCATCGTGTCACCGACGCTTCGCGAGGGCGGATCCCCATCCTCTTTGTTTAGAGTGTTTGGGTCCGGATCACTGTTGGGACTCCTGTTTTTACTGTGATTCCCTTTCGGTCCGGGTTCTTCAGCGTTGGTTGGAGCGGTGGGAGGTGTTGTTCCGACAAACTCCTCCTTCGCATTTTCAAGCGTATATCGACGAATAGAAGAGACGGCCGGTAAGTTCTTTACGTTTCAGAGCACCCCGGCCGGGATACCCTTTCCGGGTTCCTCCCGGGCCAGGAGGAGCGTTGATCGCTCTGTCACCGGGGTTCGCCCTGAGGTGCCCGTTGGGCCTAATAATTCTACCCGAGTTTTCTCTGAGGGGCCTGTGGATACCGGTGTACATTCCAAGGCCCCTCTGTCGGCTTCCCTCAAAAATAAGACCGGGGTTCGCCCCGAGGCCTCGGCGGGGCTTGGTGTTACCGAACAGATGTTCGAGGCCTGCGCCAGTAAGGCTGTTACCGGACCTGGGTCTGAGGTCCCTCGCAAAGTTACCAACATTTCTGAGAGGCCTGGCAACAACCTTATCGGTCAAGGTTGTTTCTCACCGTTCCCGCTCGTCTGGCGACGCCAGATCTGTTGTGGGGGCAAAGAAGGAAAGTTCTTCCTTTACCGGCAGTGCCGAGGTCCTCCCTGGGAAAGCTAATTTGGCGATTGGTATGTCGCGGAAACATTCCAGGCCACATAGTACCGGCTCTGCCGAGGTTCCTTATGTTAAGGCTAAAGTTAAGACCCCCTGATCCATCGGGGACCCCTGCCTCACTTCCTCACGTGTCGCAGTTCCCCTCAGGTGATGACAAAAGGGTGCCCGTTCCCACCACGGCGGCCATTTTGGGTGCTACCCTTACAACTACCCCATCGGCCTCAGGTGTAGGGCTTGGTTCCGTGGGTGAACATAGGGTTCCTTGTGCGCATCCTTATCGGCCAGTTTATGATTGGAACGCTCAGATGCCCCTTACGCACAATGTTTCATTGCCTGCAGGGTCGGCACCTTTGATTTATGCGGCTACGTCGGTGGAGGGACCGGTGTGGCACCCTTCCCCGTTACGTCGCTGGAATTGTCCTCAGAGGTCTCCTCTGGTTCCAAAGCAGTCCCCGGAGGACGCCTTTTTCGGCAAATTTCAGACGCTCGTGCGTACCGACCCCATGAGGGAATAGTTCAAAGGGCTTTTTAGGGAGATATGTCCGCCCACGCCTCCGGCCCCACCCGTTCCACCGGTGTTTCCGCCCGCGCCTCCCTTGCCTACGGTGCCTTCCCCGACTCTTCCGCCTTTGCCCCCATTGTCCCCCGTGGACAAGGCAGTGGACGACAGGGTTCAGCAGGATCCTGACCTGTCGGAATGACGCGCAAGGCGATCGGGGACGACGAGGACCTGCCCTGCTCTATCAGAGCTTTTCATGACCGGGTACTGGACATGATGAGTTTCTTAGATGTTCTGGTGCCCGAGGCACCCGCTCCGCAGGAGGGCATGCTTTCTGGGGCGTTCACCCTGTCTCCTTTGGAGCGTACCGGCCTGTTCTTGCAGAAGGACGTTCTGGCCGAGGTCGGCAGGCTCTGGGAAAAGCCACACTCTGGACTTTTCGGCAATAAGAAAATTGACGCACTATACAGGCTACATTCTCCGGAAGAGGTGGCCCTGTCTTGTCTGCCCCCCTCCTCCACACTGGTGGCTGCGGCCACTTTGCAGTCCAGGCCTGCAGCATCCTCTTCCACGACGGCTACTCAGGTTTTGGGAAAGGAGGATAAGCTCCTTGACTCCCTTGGGAGAAAGATTTTCGCCAGCTCGGCCTTGCAGCTCAGGCAAGCCAATGCCGGACTGGTGTTAGTGGGGGCTAATATGTGGATGTGGAAAGGTCTGTCGGAGTTTGAGTTCATTCCGGTCGAGAAGCTGGAAGACTTCAAAGTGGGGTTATCCGACGCCAGGGTCTTGGCCCAGGATCTCCTGGAGGCTGCAGCTCATCACGTAGACACCTCGGCTCGGGGCCTTATGCTGGGGGTTGATGCCTCACGGCAGGCGTGGCTGCATGCTACTAAATTCTCAAAAGAAGTGCAGGACAAGGTGTTAGACCAAGGTATAAGGAGCTCTTTCATTCTACAACAGATGTAGAGCTACCCAAGAAGAAGGATAGCACTCAGACAGCTAAGTCCTTGTCGGTCCTTGTTAAAGGCCCTTTCAAAACCCAGAGACCGTTGTCGAAAAATCCGACCCTCCTCTGACTTTAGGGGCTTTAGGGGCTTCCTCGACTGGAAATCTCGCAGAGTAGATGCCCCTTTGGGGAATAACCGCCGGAGGCAACAACGGACCCTACAAAATGAGGGTTCTCCGCGCTCGCACGTGACCCCGGTGGGAGGACGCATTATGTCTCATTGGGAGGCGTGGCAGACCATCACCTAAGACGGATGGGTCTTGTCAGTCGCTCGGGCGGGCTTCCGCTTACCCCTACCCCACCTTTAAACATTCCTTTTCAGCTGGCGGGCTCGCCCCCCCTCAAAGCCGAGGTTCAAAAACTTCTGGACCTCAGCTGTGGAACTCGTTCCTCTCGGGGAACGAGGGGAGGCCTTCTACTCCCGGCTGTTTACAGTGCCCAAATCCAACCAGGCTGGCCTGCGCACCATCCTAGACCTTTCCCAGTTCAATCTTTTCCTATCCCAAGAGAAATTCAAGATGATCACGCCCGGCCAGATACGGTCCTCCTTGCAGATGGGCAATTGGCTCAGCGTGGTGGATCTTCAGGATGCGTACATGCATATTCTGATTTTGAATCCACACAGGAGATACCTCTGTTTCTCTTTGGGAGAGGAGCACTTCCAGTTTCGAGTGCTTCCTTTCGGCCTCAGCTCTGCGCCGCATGTCTTCACGAAGATGTCAGTGATTGCGTCCTATCTTTGTCTGCAGGGTATCCATGTGTATCCGTATTTGGACGACTGGCTCTTACGCAGTCCTTGCCCGCTGAAAGCCACGTGTCAGATGTTTGCGCAGTCGGAGAGCATGTTGGCCTTGTGGTTCCAGAGGCTTCTGGGCCTCATGGCCTCATGCGTGTTGGCTCTTCCTCTTGCTCGTCTCAAGATGAGGCGGACTCTGATGGCTCTTCGGAGTCCTTGGTGTCAGGCTGTGGACCCGGATTCCAAGCTGATAATGATTCCGGCTTCCATGAGAGTGGACCTGGAATGGTGGTCATCTCTCAGCAACCTCTCGGTGGGTGCGGGGTTTCAGGACCCAGCCCCTACGGTTACGATCACCACAGACTCCTCCCTCTTCGGGTGGGGTGCGACGTTAGATACTCTTCAGGTCTCAGATCTCTGGTTGCCTCAGGACAAGCTCCTCCACATAAATCATTTAGAGCTTCTGGTGATCTTCCTAGTGCTCAGGGCGCTCAGACCGATCATAGCCAACAAGGTGGTCCGCATACGCACGGACAATGCAGTGTTGATGTATTACATCAACAAGCAAGTCTCCCCCTCTGGTGGACCTATCCATCCAGTTTTGGGAGTGGGCTGTGCTTCATGGTGTTTGGCTGCTTGCAGTGCACATCCCGCACAAGCTGAATGTCACAGCAGATGCCCTCAGCCGGCAGACAGTGGTCAGCTACGAGTGGGAGTTGAAGGTGGGGGTTCTCTCATGGATTTTCTTGCGTTGGGGGCACACCGGAGGTGGACCTCTTCGCTACGGCGGTAAACAAGAAGCTTCCTCAGTATGCCTCCAGAGGGAGGCTGGGAGCCTCCTCTCTGGGGGATGCTCTCGAGATTCCATGGCACAACATGAGAGCTTACGCCTTCCTGCCTCTGCCTCTAGTTCATCGAGCAATTTGGAAGCTGAAGAACTCGGTGAATTGTTCACTTTTACTCATAGCCCCGTGGTGGCCGGCCAGGTTTTGGTTCTAGGAACTTCAACACCTATCGGTGTATCCGACGATCGGGGGTCACTGGTAACCTGATCTTCTTCATCAGGGGGAACAGCAGATGTGGCACCCCTCCCCACAGTCGCTCAGCTTGGCGGCATGGTGCCTGAGTTCAAGTGTTTAGAACATCTTAACTTGTCCGCGGATAACATGCGTATTATCCAGGCAGCCAGAAATCCCTCGACTAGGTCCTGGTACAGAAGCAAATGGCTCAGGTTCTGTCATTGGTGTTTAAACAGGTAGTTGGACCCAGTGGGGGGTGGGGGGTGCTACAGTTGACACGTTTTTGTCCTTTGTATCCTTCTTAGCAGAGTCGGGTGTCCATGTTCTGTCATGCAGAACTTACCTTTCAGCGGTTTCCGCTTACCTTTCTGACCAATGCCCTTACTCCCTGAGTAACCCAGTGGTTAAGAGGCATTTTGCAGGCTTGACACGCCTCTATCCTCCAATTCGTAGTCCGCACCCATCGTGGGATCTAAATGTAGTCCTGACGGCGTTGTCATAAGCCTTTCGAGCCAATGGCCACGGTGGACCTCAAGTACCTGTTCTGGAAAGTGTTGTTTTTGGTCGCCATTACGTCAGCAAGGCTGGTGAGTGAGCTCCAGACCTTGTCGGTGGAGCATCCCTTTTTGGCCTTTCACAAGGATAAGGTAGTCCTACGGACGAATCCTGCTTTCCTGCCGAAGGTGGTAACTGAATTCCATCTGAATCAGTTGATCTCCCTGCCGGTCTTTTTTCCGAACCCTACCTCAGGGGCAGAAAGGGTTCTGCATTGCCTCGATGTCAGAAGGGCTCTTAAATTCTATCTGGTCAGAACTTCCGAGCTTAGGAGTTCTTCTCAACTGTGACTGTTGATAACCCTCGGGGTAAGCAGGCATCCAAGGCGACTTTCTCAGTGGATTGCTGCCTGCATTACGTAGTCTTTCAAGGGCTGAAACCTCCTAAGGGTATTCATGCACACCTGGTGCGGGGCAAGGCAGCTGCAGTTGCTTTTCAGAAATATGTCCCCTGGGAGTCCATTGCTAGGGCAGCTACTTGGGCCTCCCCATCTGCTTTTTGTAAGCATTATTGTCTTGACATGAGCTCAAGAGCTGATGCTCAGTTTGGTCAGGCTGTGCTGAAGAATCTTTTTCAGCAAGGGGTATTTCCAGCCACCTGTAGTTTCTGTTAGGAGCGCTTGGGAATCTCCCATAAGTATGGAGGAAAGGGGACGGGACGTCGGATTATAACCAGGTTACTCACCGTAGTGACCAGCTTACTCCTAGTCCATAGTCCCCTTTCCTCCATACGCCAGCCCGCCGTCCCGTCTAATAAGGTTCCTCTGTTATTGCTGATAGCTCACTGAACTGGCGATAGAAAAGGACTGATGGGCGATGGGTGGGGCGGAGCCAAGGTGGGCGGGGTTACGGCCGCGTGCCGGGCCCCGTGCAAGAAAGAGATGAAGGACACATTTAAAAAAAGTTGGATGCTTTTTACAAAGTGATCCCGGTCCTGTCCCACAGGACGGAGAGATGTCCCATAAGTATGGAGGAAAGGGGACTATGGACTAGGAGTAAGGTGGTCACTACGGTGAGTAACCTGGTTATTCTTTTCAATGTAGATTTTGGCTTTTGCAATAAAGACAGGCTGTTTTTTTCACTTTCTTCCTTTTATGTTGGCACACACTGGCAGTGTTTTTCAATGTCCTCCCTTTGTTCCATCCTGCTCAATGTGTTCTTGGCAGGACGGTGCAGGTGCAGCCATTTTTGTTGTTGCAAAACGCAGTTTTGAGCCATGGCGCTCAAAGGAGCCATCACAACCATTTTGTGCTCTCTGCGCTACTGCAACTTGGTGATGTGGGGAAATGCTGTTGAGTGGGTTATTATATCCCCCACCAGTCTCTTCCTTAGGGTTCCTTCCCCACAAGTTTCTCATGCTGGGGTTGGGCAATGTCTGTGGCATCTGTCTACAATATAAGACCAGTTTGAAACTTGCGCGCTTCCTGGCTTGTTCTTACTCTTATTCAATGTTATTCGTCGAATGCACGTTATTTAACATACTCAACCCAGTAGATTGGGTATTCGGATTTAAAGGGAGATGTTCCTTTTCTGTAAGATATTGGCATCTATTAGGAGTTTCTTCGTCGTGATATTTAAATGTTTCTGCTTTTGTGGGGCATGTCATGTAGGCCAGTGTGCACAGGTTTAGGGAGATCCTCACAGGAATGGTAGTCCTTATCCCTTAAGGTGGAGTCTCTGCCGGTGAGGTCCTACTTGCCTCGACCGCCTAGGAAGGGTGTTGCGGAGCAAGCTCACCTTCCTAGCCTCAGGAGGTGTGGAGAAGGGACAAATGTCATTGATTCGTCACAGGCCCTTCCTGGGCCTGCAAGTACAAAACATGTTTGTGATGGTGCTGAAGGATGAGACTGCTCCTACATCAAGGCAACGGCATTAAAAAAAAAGAAATTATATCGCGCTTCATGCTGGAGTCCAGCCTCTGAGAGTGGGACTGGGTATGAATGTGTGCTGCTCCAAATTATCTCATTTCCAAGACCAGTGGGTTTCCCCTGAGTTATCCTCTTGGCCCTAACTGAGGATAGCTCCATGTTCGCAAGTTCCTCAAGGATCCCTATTTTCACATTTCAAAGCATTGAAGAAATACCTATGATTTAAAGTGGGTGCATCCCATTACCAGCTCAGTCATTCCATTCAGCATAACATCAGCAAAGGTGTTCAGAAAAGTGGTATGGTTGTGACAGCACATCTACGCATTCATACCTTGACTGGCTGATGAATCTGAACAGTCTCGAAACTCAGAAAGGTCACAACCACAACTGTGCAGCTTCTACGTTATCTTGTTTTCATGGTCAACATTGCAAATTCTAACCTAATCCCAAATTTGTGCAAGCAATGTTTGTGAGCTATGTAAAGTTTGCCAGGCTTTGGCCTGGTGAGCGTTTATCGGAGCTCTGATATTTCATGAGACCTGTAAATAAATGCCTATGAAATGTTACCAGTCATAGAGGAAAAGGGGAATCTAGTGTTTGAAACAAAGTAATTGAGTTGCTGAAATGTTGCCACACACAAATCCTAACAATCTGGCCACTTGCAGTTCCATATCAAGTGACCAAAACTGATGTTTGTTTGGGGCCCCTCTACCATGTATGACGACAAAGGTAGTGTTTACCCAGTAAAAAGCAAACTCTGCTTATTAATTTGTTCGAGATAATGAGAATCTCCCTTGCAATTCAAAGTTCCCAATCTCAAATAATGGTAAAACATGTCCTACATAAATATACAAGAGCAATTTTATTTGTCAACTTGGGAGAGCTCACTCCAAACACCTCCACAAAATAGCGCACACTATTTGGCACTGGTGTCTTTTTAAACAAACCTCACATAAGTAGCCAGGCACTTGTCGAATTTCCTTGCGCATGATCTCGGACATGACCTGCTGCAGGATCAATAATGAGTAAGAGCATAACCGTACAAAACCTTTTCTCACAATGTTTGTCTTCAGAAGTAGATTTGTTTGCAACAAAGGTGAATGCAAACCGCCATTCCTTCGCCTTCAATTGCCTATGACCATTGTCGATGGAAAATGCAACGTGAATCAACTGGTTGCAGATTAGTTGCCAGTGCTTTGCCCCTGAGCGCATTAATTCCAAAGATTTACACAAGATGCAGAGGAGACATGAGACTCCTACTTATTGCACCAACCTGGGCATTACAAGCATGTAACCCATATCTTTTAGAAATGTCATTGGCACCTCCAAGCAAACCGCAAACAATTTAGCCTTCTCACACGAAAACAGAAGATTACATGCCTCAATGCACATACTATTGAAGAGGAAAAATGGGAGGGTCCCTTCCCTCAAGCCACGCCCAAACTTTGGAAGACGACTTCACGGCCAAAGAACCTCCGGCTACACGAGTTTGCACCTCTGCCCACTGCCCCGGATGCCAACGCACATCGTGACGATGCTCCACCTGCGAAACCAGGCTGCCAAGACACGCAGTGGTAACCAAGACTGAGCTGGGACTGATCGCATGGACCAGCTCGACTAAACGCTTCGCAACCTAAGCTGCCATTGTTGGAGATGACATGATGACATATCCGCGATAGACAATCGCATGTGCTACGATCATTCATACACCAATCCACACGAATACGCTCAGTGCTATGACTTGGCAGATCGCGCACTCAGACGTGCATCGTTTTTATTTTCCACATATGCCAGCAACCGCATCGCAGAAATGCAAGACGCCGGAAGAGTTCATGCATATGCTTGCAGAGGCTTCATGCTACTAACCCTGGGGATAAGACCCTATAGATGGACTGATGTACAAGGAACCACACTGCGCCCCACACCCCCTTGCCCTATGGACATTATGCCACAACATACAACCAAGCCGAAGTAGGCCTCAGGACAGGGCCGACGGGCCAGAAGCAGCTCATACGGAGCTACAAGGTGCTGAGCATGCAGAAAAGACCTTGGCTGGAGCCACCGCAGCCATGGTTGCGGTGTTGCAATCCACATTCCGTGCTCTCCAAGCCAAGGTGACACCTCCCACTGCTGCGACTACCCGAGGCAAAATACAAATGAAATCCCAGTGATTCTGCCTCAGCCACGGTCTCTCAACACGTGACCAGGCCGATCTGATACAATGCCAATTCCCTAAGACTGAAGATGCACTGGTGTCCCACGTCTGGGACTCCTCTTGCAACAAAGCCGTAACAACTCAGACACAGGCGGCGATGGGGAAAGGAGCACTCTAATGGTAGTAGCAGAACCGGTCCATTGTTTTTCACTGACACATAGTCAAACATTGTTGCCAGCACCAGGTACATCGCGGGCTGTGAACGACTATGGTCCCAGGCCTGGGGGCTTGCTGATGGACCAATCGGGACACAGGGGGGGTTTGGGGGTGGGGGAAGAAACCATTGACGACAATACCACACAACCAATCACTAACTCTCTCCATGTATCATTTTCAAAGTAACAATTTCTAGGGGCGAACCAAACGTACCACCTGACCTCTGATCCACCAATAATTCTTTCCACTATATGGTCCTGTATTGAACCTACCACTTGGGGAACCAACCCGGCGAGGTGATAGGTTCGGGGATGAGCTTACGCAGGTGACGCAAACTGTTACGTCACTCAGGTACAAAACTGGCCTGTGAGCCCGACTATAAGTTGCCTAGAACCTACGCTCCATGTATTTGTCCCTGCTTGTTTCTTCTAATAAACAGCAGTAACTAATTGCTCTTGTGTAGCCCCTCTACTACTTTGGGACGCGGAAGGAGTTGGGGCCTTCTGAGAGCTGGAGGTCTGCAGACCCTGGGTACGGCTCTGCCGACCACCAGAAATTACCTCAACACTATGAATCGAGCAGCTTGGTTCCTGAAGTAGAGAATTGTGACATTAATCTTTCTTTACACTTTTGGGATAGTTGTTAAAGTGAAAGAGGGGTAATGTTGTGCTAAAAAAGCAGTTGACCCACTTCAACCGGATATTGTCAAATATCTTCTACACTTTCTAGTAGCAGACTCTTAGGATTTGCCATATGTTCATCTGTTCATCTGTCAGCCTGATTTGCTTATACTTGTAACAAACCGATTCATGAAGGGAGTAAAGAGGTTGCATCCCCCCCATGGTCAAACAAATAACTACAGTTTTATACAGACCGGTGCGTCATCTGTTTGAAGCATTTGATTGGGTGACTTTCTTAGTGGCTATTTTATCTATACATGGAGTAACCGAACTGCAGGCATGCTCTGTTGAAGAACTTAGTCTTCAGCTCACCAGGATAAGAGTGCTTACAGAAGAAATCCATGATTTTCACGTACATGCCATGTTAACCAAACAATTGAGTCGCTGTTTGTTTTTCAAAGAACCACGTTTTTATTGCATAGAGAAATCTGCTTGCAGAAGATGTGTACCGGTCTGTTCCATCTTTCAAAGTATTTTTATTGATGTGTTACACCCGATAGACAGAAAACATTATCTGCACAGTCGAGCACATGTAGAACATGAGAATATATAAAATGGGCTTTGGTACAGGTTAATACATGACAGCCCACCAGACACCCACCCTGTCAGTCCTGCACCTCTTGAGTTGCACAAATGATGTACCATGTCACTACTGAACTAACACAGTACACATTCCAGTTATTGTGTTCCTGAAGACTCCTCCATAAGACGTGCATCTCTAGATGTAGGCAGCAGTAGTTCCTGTATGATATCCTTATGGCTTTATGTTTAATGTGCATTTATTTGTCCTCTAAACAGTGTGCTCCATTGTGAAGCCAAGCTCTCCCAGTCTGAAGTGGGCGACTCCATGTAGTTTTGGCCACACAGCGACATGAGTGTCACACTTTGCCTGAAATCTCACCTGTTTGTCTTTCGATGTGTTGGACTGGGTCTTTTCCTTCTTCCGGACAGCTCGGGACTTGTAGAGACACGATCGCGTATCCTCCTCCGCCAGCATGCAGGCGGGTCCGACCGAGGTGAGTATGCGTTCAATTCCAGGGAGGAGTACGAATAATATGCAGAGTCCCAGAAGGAAGGAACCAGGATAAGAACAAGGTAAGGAGCAAGCGCTACGGGCGAAGGCCCTAGGAAGGAAAGTGCTGAAAGATGGCTTAGGGTAGAGGAGGGCTAAATTAGAACCGGGAAAGTTAAGGTACGAGCTCAGGGAAAGTACGACTACACTTGCTGAAGTTCGGAAGTTAGCGTTGAGGAGCAAAGCGCCGCGGGGGGTGTGTCTCTTTTCAAGGAACTGGCGAACTCTTGAAAACGCTAGATCGGTAATCGCGCACTAACGTCGGTCATGTTTGGTGTACCTTGGAAGGAATGTAGCAATGTCTTATGGACCATGCAGTCCAGAAGGGGCTGAAACGTCGGATCATGACAAGGGCAGAACAAATAATAAACGGAATGCATTCAGAATAAACCACCAGACCTACCCATGGAGAATGTTGTATACTCCTGTCCAGAATCTTATGAACAGTTTAAAAACCCCTGTTTGAATGGATTGTCCTGCCACGTATTTCTCATCTTTGATATATGTATCTCGCCAGCTTCACTGCTTCGGCAAAAGATTTCTCGGCAGACGGCGATGTGCACGATGTCGTGGCATCGATGTCCGTCAAAGGCTGCTGTGGCGTGTCAACGTCACCAGTAGTATAAGTAGCTTGTGCCGCGCCCGTTGGCTTCAGTTCTGTTTTTCCGATAGCTTTGCTTCGAGTAATAACGGCGCTCTTAGTTTTTCTTCTGTAAAATGTCTTGTTCAACCCCTTCTACACCTAAGTCTGGTTTTAAGGCGGGGTAAAGATGTCGATAACAGATCCTCACCATGTCTGCCTTTGGTGGTTGGGTTCTGGCCACCGGACCGATGACGGAGGGTCCTGTCAGTCTATGACTGAAAAAGCTCTCCGGGAATGCAGAGGTAAATTGGCAGTGGGGAGGGAAGCTTCGAAGGCTACTTCGAAGAAGTAATAAAAAGTCTGGTGAGTTTAAGGACTCCACTCGGCATAAACATTCGAAGAGGTCCCTGATCGAGGAGTTGGTCGAGACAATCATTGTGTTCTTCTTCGAAGAAGACCATAGTTCTCCCTCTTCGTCATCGAATACCTCTACAGAGGTTATAAGATGCCCAACTAGGTTGGATTCCCCCAATAAATGGAATGCTTTTAGGGTAAAGATGATGCAGATCTTTGAGAATGCGGTGTCGACCCCTCAAGAGTCATGCAAGAGCCATAACCCGGTCGCTCCTTTGGACGACTCAGGAAGGTCAAAAACTACCTCAGCGAAGAAAAGTAGTAAATCTGAGACTCGAGATACTCAACCCGACAAAAATGTGTCGAAGTTATTGACTCGTGAGTAGAGTCCGTCTCAGATACCATCAAAGAAGCAAAAAACATCAAAACCTTTGATTTTGTCGACGCCATCGGCGTAGATTGCTTAGACGCCAAAATCAAGGGATACATCTACCCCTTTATCGAAGATGCAGTCGACGGTATCTTCGATTCCATCAAAGCACATAGCGGCTCAGGAGAAAATATTCAAACCTGTACCGAAGAAAGACTTTTGTAAGTCAATGTCCTCCATTTATGACGAGCAAAGTGCTTCAGTTGAGGACATTTCTCCATTAGGAGTGAAGTTTGGCACTAGAGAGGTGCCTGAAGAGCTAATTGACCCAGAGTCAAAAATGAAATATCTGACTCCCTCCACTCTGCCAGTGGTCTTGATACATCACCAGAGTTTGATTTTGGTAAACCTGACCCATCAGACCATGCTGATTCAGGTTATACAAATCTTATGAACAGGGTCACTGAATACATGGGTTGGAGTAGGGCTTCACCAACTTTCGAACAGGATGACAAAAAAAGACCCAATTTAAGGCCCTTCAGAGGAAGGTGGTGGATAACTGGGAAGCTCCAGAATCTGCTTATTATATGCCTTGCACTGTTTGAGGGTCTATATTTCCTAGCAAAGTTCCGGTTGACAGCAGGAGCAGTGTCGTATAGCAATTTGCTATGGAATTCTGGAGGCTTACTAATTAAATTGAAACTTGTGTAGCAAAACTTGCTATTTGTTTCCCGTTCAATGAAAACATACCTCCCCCTGAATTCTTCTCCCCCTCAAGGCTCTCTGCACCCACTTTTCTCTGTGCACTGCAAGTTTAAAATCAGCTAAGACAGATTAGGGTAGTATTCATCTGCTCCACTCTTAAGTGCCAAAGGCCTGTGTGGGAATGCTAGGCAAGATTTTGTTCTTTTTTAAACGATTGTAAATCAGAAGTAATTTTTATTGAGCTAATTATATCCTGTCTGACAGTATGTGTGAACATTTTTTTTTTTTTTAAAGACAGTCATGCAATAAGTTTACACAATGCATAACTAGAGTACTGCTAATGTAAAACACAGCATTGTCTCCATGCTTTACAGTAAAGGTTATTGTATCTAAATCTTATGTCAATTATATTCCATCTTGTTGGGGGAAGATGGATCATATTGACACATCAACACTTTTGAAAATGTACATGATCATACGGCCACATGCTTTTGATGTCAAACCCAGTTCTGTGACATGCTGGTTGCATACTTCTGTGAAACTGCTACTCTACCCATGAGCTGATCCCCCAAACTCCTTGACATTCTTTCTTAACACTCTGCTGCTTTATACCAGCTAACCTGAAAGAGAGCTAGCCACAAACTAGGATGTTCCAACTAGTTTCCCCCAGTTCTCTTCCTGCTATGCGATCCACTCTGCTTAATCTTTTACTTTCTTATCTCTTACCTAATGAATACTCAAAGCTTAGTAGATGTTGCTGCAAAGTAGTGATCCATAGTTCAATCCATTTGGTACATCTACAGATCTACTTCAATAACGTAGACTGTTAGCCTCCAGAACTCGCTTTGCTCTATGATTATGATTGCATTATATATTAGCACCTGCGGGAGAGCTGGCCAAACTGTTTTCAGAGTCTCTTTTTATTATATCTATTTATGGGTCCATTCATGCTGCTAACTTTTTATATTTTACATTCTCATCCATGGATTTCACAGCCTACTCGCCCACTCGCATAGTTGAGTAAATTTAATGAAGGGCTAGTACCATTTGCAATCAATGTTTGACACTTCTAGTCAACATTTATTTTGTTTACAGTAAATGTCAAATAAAAGTTGCACTGTGCATGGCTAGCCTCTGGGTGGCAGCAGTGTGCCAAGTGACATGCACCATTTTACAGAAAGTAAATTTCAATCTTTTGTCAACCATTGCCTTGGGTTGAGTGCATTTGTCTTAGGTCAAATTGGTAAACTAAGTTTTGAACTGCAGGTCTAGTGCGACTTTGCAAGTCGCAAGCCCCAACACATCACTAATGCCTTACTTCACCAGCGGTACACAAACATGCTGTATCGTTGCTCCTTTTACGTCTTGGGTACAAATACCTTCTGGTGACATTAAACATATTAGTACAGCATTGCTAATCAAATGGGCTTGTTTGCTAATCAAGAACATTTTCATTAGCAAACTCTGCTAATCAATTTTTGAATGCCAATTTATCCCTTGCCTTGACCCTGACTATCTCAGTAAACATCCTACGCCTGAGTTTGGTAGTCCAGGCTGCAACTTCGACCAGACAGTCTGCCTATCCCTCTATTCCCCCGGATAGAGACGATCAAAAAGTGGACCCATGGGCTCGCAAGGTTTTTACCTCGGGCAGTATGGCCCTGAAGTCCACTAATGTTACCTGTACCCTGGCCAGGTTTACTTATACCCTGTGGGACTGTTAGTTTGGTGGCTGATCATATTCCAGAAGGCGAGGAAATGGATGGCTTTCTGAACTTCGTTAAGCATGGCAAGGAGGCGATGGGCGAGTGTCTCCAATCAGGACTGTATACTGATCACAGCATCCGCAGATCCATGGCTGCAAGCACTGTACTATGCAGATTTGCATGGTTGAGAAAGTCGGGGTTTGCACCGGGCGTGCAGGCGAGGGTGCTCAACATAACCTTCATCTTGAGGTTGTTCCGCAGCAA
Organism: Ambystoma mexicanum; assembly: GCF_040938575.1. Classification (NCBI taxonomy): domain Eukaryota; kingdom Metazoa; phylum Chordata; class Amphibia; order Caudata; family Ambystomatidae; genus Ambystoma; species Ambystoma mexicanum. Next base: position 305,825,816 of record NC_090928.1, read on the forward strand.
GTCTGGAGAAGCTGCAGACCTCCAAGGCGGCGGGTAAGTCCATTAGCGCCTCCATTCGGCAACTTCAACAACCTTATTCGGGCTCATCTTCCTGGAGTGCTCTTTTTTTCTTTTTTTTTTTTTTTTTTGCTTCTATGGTAGTGGAAGAGGCCGCCTATAAGCCACTCTGAGGCCTTGACCCACAAGACCCCGGTGGGCGGCAGAATCTCTCGGCATCTGAAAGAATGGCAGGGCATTACTTCAGATGCTTGGGCACTGGAAACAGTAGTTCAAGGTTACTGCCTTCCTTTTCTAAAAAGTCCTCGGGATCATCCACCGGGAACCAACTCTGTCAAAATTCCAGATCTGCTCCTTGTGCAGGAAATCTTAATCTGCAATAGAACAGGTACCTGTAGCGGAGAGGAACAAAGGTTGGTATTCCCCTTATTTTCTGATACCCAAGAAGGACTGAGGATTGAGACCCATCTTGAACTAGAGAAACTTAAGCAAATTCCAAGATTGGTTGGCATCATTGGACCTACAGGATGCTTACTTTCATGTGCTAATCCATCTCAAGCACAAAGTACCTGAGGTTCGCGGTTCCCATTATCATTTTCGAGTTATGCCATTCGGGCTGACCCCTGCCCCAAGGGTTTTCACCAAACTGATGGCGGTAGTGGCAGCAAGTCTCAGGAGAGGGGTGACTCATGTGTACCCCTATCTGGATGACTGTTAGATCAGGGCTCGTTCACCCGAGCAAGCGCAGGAACATCTCAGTATCACCTGCCACTCCCTCAACAGATTGGGTTTCTCCCTCAATTTCAAGAAGTGCCATATGACACCATTCCAGAGACTCTAGTTCATCGGAGCAGTCTAGGATACTTCCTCTGGGAAAGCCTCACCTCCCGAGGTGAGAGCTTAACACATTCAGCAGATGGTAATAAAGTTCCAGAATGCCCAACATCTTCCGGCCCTCTATATTTATTTAGAGGTTGCTCGCTCTCCAGAGGCCCGATTGAGAATGAGATCCCTTCAATGGGCGCTCAGAACTCGGTGGTCTCAATTTTCAGGGAACATGTCAGAGCTTCTGCAAGTTCCGAGCAGAGTTGTTAAGACCTAATTTGGTGGGCTTGCGAGGACCATATTCTCAAGGGACAATCTTTTTGGGAACCATGGCCAGAGATAACTGTAGTGACGGATGCCTCACTCACGGGGTGGGGAGCCCACACCAATGAAGTGACAATCAGCAGCCATTGGTCTCCATCGGAGTCCAAACTACACATCTACCTTTTTAAAGCTGAGGGCAGTAGGACTAGCGCTGAAGGTCTTTCTGCCCTCGGTACAGGGAAGAATGTCCTGATAATGATGGACAACACAGTGGCCATGTACTACCTCAACAAGAGAGGGGGTGTAGGGTCACCACCACTGTGCAGAGGGGCAATGCAGCTCTGGTTCTGGGCAATACAAGAAGGAATATCTGTGAGCAGTTCACATAGCCGGAGAGCAGAACACAGCGGCAGACGCTCTGAGTAGGCAGAGCAAAGTCTCCCACGAGTGGGAACTAGTTCAGGAAGTCCATAAACATAGATCCTCACCCTTTGGGGAACCCCTAAAGTGGATCTGTTCGCGACCAGTGTCAACGGGAAGTGCGGTCAGTACTGCTCAAGGGAATTTCCTCCAAGAGGAGCTCTAGTGGACGCGTCCGTAGTGGACTGGGAATTTCCACTCCTGTACGTGTTTCCTCCAGTCCCTGTGAATCCTCATATATGATCAGGAGGTTGAGAAAGTTCAGGAAAACCATGATCCTAATTGCTCTGGGTTGGGCCAGGAGGACGTGGTACCCGGACCTCCTGGACATGTTCATCTGCCCTCCAATACGTCTTCCACAAAGAGAGGATCTTCTCTCGCAAGAGGAAGGTCTGGTTCTCCATCCAGAGTTCAAGACACTCTGCCTCCACGCATGGTTTATGAGAGGCTTCGATAGAAGGATTGGGACCGCCTGGATGGCGTAAGGGAGATTTTGCTTTTGGCCAGAAGGCCAGCAACCAAATAATTGTACCGGTGTCGTTGGAATAAATTCAGTAACTGGTGTAAAGACAAGAATGTGGACCCTTTTCAATGTGGCACTCCTATGGTGCTTCTTTTTTGTTGCATCTGGCTAATCTGGGACTCCAGATTGGAACAATAAAGGGATACCTAGTGGCGCTTTCCATCTTTAAGGGCTCCTCAGAGGAGGTTTCTTATTTCAAGATAAGCATTAATTGTCCAATTTCTGAAGAGACTCACTAACTTGTACCCTCCAGTAACATTTCATGTCCCTGGTTGGGATTTAAACCTTAAGTTAAAGTTTCTAACATCTATTCCCTTAGAGCCTTTACATTCCTGCCCGTTAAGGCTCGTAACACTGAAGACTGCTGTTCTTGTAGCACTAACATCAGTCCGCAGGGTAAGTGAGTTGCAGGCTCTTTCAGGCAAACCTCCTTATACTACTTTTCATAAGGTAGTCCTTGGAGTTAAACCATAATTCTTGCCGAAAGTAGTTTCTGACGTTCATGTGTCCCAACTTTCTACCCTCTTCCTTATTTTTGCAAAGAGGAAGAGAGGTTGCATAGACTAGACCCAAAAAGCTCTCTGAGCTTTTACATTGCGAGAATGGCAAAATTTCGCTATGACAACCAACTTTTTGTGGGTTATACCGGTCCTAAATTAATACTAGCGGTAACAAAACAAACTATATCCTGGTGGTTTACACTGGCTATTGGACAGTGTTACAGACTTGTTGGAAAGGACCCACCGGGAGGGCTTCAAGCTCATTCCATGAGGGGCATGGCAACTTCCGCAGCTCTTCGAAGGGGTGTCCCCGTAATTGACATTTGCTCAGCTGCAATTTGGGTGTCAATTCATACATTTGTTAAGCATGACTGCTTAGACTCCTGTTCGTCTCAAGAAGGCCTTTTTGCCAAGGCAGTCCTTCATTCCATTCATGATAAATCTAAATAGTACTCCCTCCTCCAAATTGTCCCTGTTTCAGGAGTCTATCAAAGATGAGGAATAAGTAGGAGGAAACAATCCATTCGCAGAACAAGTTATTTAACAACTGGTAATGTTCTTTTGACTGGATGTTCCTCCCACGTATTCCTCATCGCCCCTCCTAGCCTACCCTGCTGTACTATTTACGTGAATTACACTCTACGTTTCCTGAGAGCTTGCAGTCGGGGGTACGCCTGGCTATTTCCTAGAGTTATGGAACGAAAAAACAGAACCGAAGCCAATGGGCGCGGCACAATCTACTTGTACTACTGGTGACGATGGCACGCCACGGCAGAGGCGGCCTTCAAGGGACAACAATGCCACAACATCGTGCATAGTGCCCTCTGGCGCGAATTCAATTTTTCCGATGCAGCAAAGCTGGCGAGATATGTATATCAAAGATGAGGAATACGTGGGAGGAACATCCAGTTGAAAAAACGTTACCAGTTGGTAAGTAACTTGTTCTTCTCGAACATGGGTACCTCGTGACATGACCACACTAGGTAGTAAAAAAGTTGGTCTGTCCAGCCAGCCACATTCAACATTAGTCTTAGCATTTGGACATTTGCAACTTCCAAAAAGATGTATGGAAAAACTAAAGGACGACACAAAACGGAACACTAAACACTCAATTGTAAACTTTTTGTGGTATGATGCACCCAAAAGGTTAACCTAATGGACTTAACGCCTGCAGGTATTGTACTATACCCATTACACTTATTAGGTTCAGGTGTAGCTTTTTACTCAAAGTTCGTCTAGCAGCCTACACTAAATCTCAACAGAAAATATCCCGGTTAAGTCACAGCTTTCATGGAAGTGGTTATATGCATCCACCCCAGAGTTGCACACTGGCCCCCTGAGTAGAACTCAACACAGTAATGCAAAGACACATTTATGCTCTCTTCAAACCTATGCCTGAAACATTGATACCTTGCATATTAAGTTGCTTTTCTAATAGTAGTTACTTCATTAGAAGATTAAGTAAATGACATTCTCGTTTTGTTACAGAACCCTTTGTACCCGTTCACAAGCACAAGATGGTTTTAATCAATTCCCCTTCGCTTTTCTCCAAAATACATAACAAATATTCCATGTCAACCAATCCAACAGTTTTTTTTTTTCTTTCCAGATTCTAAAAGAGCTTTGCGCACACACTGGATGTCTGTAGGGCGGTAATGTTCTACCTTTAACAAAGCCAAAAATATATACGGAAAAGCAGCCAACTCTTAATTTTCCTTTGCAGTGAGGCGAGAGGGCTCACGCCAAGAACCCATTACACATGTAGCATTGCAGCAACATTGGCCTTTCTTGCTAATGTACCCCTAGATTTACCATTATGCTACGGGAAGTTGCTGGACCAGCTTTATCCCAAACATCTGAAGGACTAAGTGAAAACACTTCAAAATGGAGCAATTGAAAAAAAGTGCCAAAAATCAGCTAAACCAAGGTTTTAATCAAAGTACTTCCTTGTGCCAAAAATAAACCTTACGGTGAGACCTAGTGTTCAACATGTGCTAAACCAAACAAGTTTGTCAAACCACAAGTTCAGAGTGACAAAACTGCAGGCAGTGATTGTGCTGTTTAAAAGGGGAGGAGTTACAAGTGGACTCTGGACTTGAAAGATCGTTCAAATTAGGCGCAAGTAGTTACCAGGGCAAAGTACTTCTTTTTGTAATTGCATCGGCACCATGTGTGTTCCCAAGTGTTAAGGTTAGTCGCAGCATACTTTCACAGGCAAAAGATCACAGTATTTCCGTATCTGGACAGTTGGCTATTAAAGGGAACACCCCAGCAAATTCCAAGAAAGCACAGAAAAAGAGAATTCATTGCATTTATCAACTAACGTTCGCAATAAATGTGCAAAAGTCAAGCTTAGTTCCACGTCGACACAAGGTTTTTGGGGGCAATCCTGGACATACAAAAGGCAATGGAGTGCCCATCACAGCAAATGGTTTAGGCCCTTCTGCTGCAAGTGCCATTTCCTCAATCCAAGCAGTTGAAACAGTGCGCACAGTAATGAGAGGAATGGGAATGATGGTATCATGCATAGACCTTATTCCATTTGCACACCTGTGCATAAGTCCCCTGCAGGAGTGGCTGTCAAGCTAATGGTCACAAGTAACATGCTACTTGGACAGTCTCAACCTTTTGTTTCACAAAAGGTTGAAGGACTTAAAGTGGTGGACTGTGATACACCTGTTAAGAGGAAAACCTTTGTGACTCCAACAGTGCACGTGTTAATAACGGATTCATCACTGCCTGGCTCTCGGAGCACATGGACACCTAAACAGGCATCCCTACATATAAAGTGGGAAGAACTGCTGGCGATCAAACATGCTTGATGTATTTTTCAGACACTAATTCACAACAAGAGCATCCTCAAATACGGACAATGCAACAGCCATGTTCTACTTGAACATGATGGAATCCACTCGCTGACGCTTGATAATAGTTCAACAAATATGATGGTGCATACACCGGCCAGTGTTCATTCAAGCAAAGCACATGTGCCAGGACTGCACAATTGTCTCTCAGATAGCCTTAGCAGGCTACTGTTTTAGAAGCATGAATGGGAACAGATCTGCTTGACATGGGGTCATCCAGACATAATTTGCAGTGTATATATAAATACAAAATGCCTCATCTTTGCATCCAGGTACCCACAACCAGGTTCTCTATGTATCTCAGTATAGATTAATTGTTTATGGATATTTGCTTGTGCTTTTGCCCCCCACTTACCCCTCCTGCGCAAGGTCCTCACAAATTACTCGAGTTAAGTTTTAACGCTTATCCTTGTTCAATTTATTTATTTTATTGTGCATTTGTAAGGCACTTATACAATTAAATTGTGTTTCAAAGCACCCACAGGGCAACAGGGAGGGAACATGGGTTTGAAAATCAACAAAACAATGAAAGATGGAGGCGGATCTACTAGGCCTTGTGAGCATTCAGAACGTGCAAGTGCAGAGAGAGAGCGAAGGATTGAGGGGTGGGGGGGGGGGTAGAAGTACAAGGTTTACCATGAGGGAAGTGCTAGGGAGTGATCCGTTGTAAGTGTCTAGGTGAGTGGTTAGCTGCCTATAGATAAATAAGTGCAAGCCTGTGGTGGTATAGGCCAGTGGGGGGGGGGGGCCTAAGGCAAGTGCTGGAAGCGTACAAGGGTTTAAGGCGATTGGGTATGGGAGGTAGGGCTCCATCGGACACATAAGGGCTCTGGTTACCAATCTTAGCAACTGTGGTGTTTTAGCAGAGGAGTGATGAAGGGAAGGAGGAAGTGAAAATGAAAGTCTTGAGGAGCTTCCGTGTTAATTAAACATAATCAGCAGAGACCACCCTTCAATCCACGATTTATGAACTTGCCAGCCTGGCTCCTTATCAATTTAGTCAATTGAGCTTGTCTCAGCATGGGCATAGTATGTGAAGTCAGGAAACCAAACACAAATCGCTGCTATTTCAATAGTTTGAAGGGTTTATAGTCATTGCATCGAATGCAATAGCATCAAATGCCATACCAGAGAAAAAAAGCATTGAATGCATTTTTTTCATTTTTTTTCTCGATGGGGGCCCTGTTTTTTTAACCTTTAAAACCCATTTTAATTAAACTAAACCCTTTACCTTTAAAAAAAAAAAAAGCATGCAATGCTTTTTTTTCGATGCTTTTTTTTCCTCTGGTATGGCATTCAATGCTATTGCATTCGATGCAATGACCAGATACCAATTGAAGTAGTTTGTGATATGGCTCAAAAAGAAACTGATCAGCCCCCTTGCCTGTTCTCCAGTAGACATTGTTGCCCATCTTCTGTTTCTTTTAGATTCCGGTTCAGCATACAATTATCATGTGGTATATTTAACAGTATACACTACCTCGCAACACAATGTGCCTAGGGAAAGTGCCGGTGGGCAAAGCTTTCATGGTAAGGGTAAATCACATATTTACTCCGGTGGCACACCCACCGTTGGGATGGGGTCTAAATACAGTATTACATAGGCTAATGGGTTCCCCATTTGAGCCTATGCACAAAGCTTCCCTAAAGGACCGTACTGATATGGCGGTTGTCATGCATGCCAATCATATCAATAGACTGGTACGTGAACTTCAAGGTCTCTCTGTAGAGAACTTTTGTCACAAATCACAAACAAAAGGTTTTGTTTGGAACTCCCCCCGATTTTTCTCGCAAGTTCATTTCGAAATCTCCTTGTCAAGAGCCTCTGATTTGGCGAACCGTCTTCCTAAAGGGAAAAAAGTTAATTTTTAAACAGGGATACGTTAGGAGCTACGGTGTGCATTTAAGCTAACTGCCATTGCTATATACAGAGAGCCCCTAAGTGTGCCGTGGCCTCGGGAAGGTGGAGCTTCTAACATATCCCCGTTTGAACATTACCTTTTTTTGGTTAAGGAAGATGGTTCATCAAATCAGAGGCTCTTAGTCTAGCCTGCTCCATTTCCGGGTAAGTGCAGACCTATTTTGTTAAGTCTATGACCAAGTTCCTTTTTAGGACCTGTGTACTAACTAATGTCAGTGTCCCGCAGGACATCCCGAACCCCATATCTGTATAGCGGTCTCCAGACTCGGGCGTCACTGACAGGTAACATTGATATTCTGTTGCGCCTATTCAAGGGTCTGTGGTGCTGCCTTATTACAGATTCCTAAAACACAGCATTCCAAATTTAACTCCTACGTGCACAAGTTTTACCATGCATGGCAAGTGTCTTGTGTCCCCTTCTGGCGCACTTTTAGAAGAAATTTGCTATTCAGCAATGACTCCAGAATATACTACCCACATCCACCAGTTCTATATTCTTTGTAGAGCACCACAGGAAATTCCATCTAATGACATTCTATTTCAATTGACCATCCTGATGAAGGCCCATCAACTACAGCACTTCAACTGCTCTTACAGGCAGAAACGCATTGTGTCGACAACCAAACAACCATAGAGTGTTTATCTTGCACACTGTTTACCCAGCTGATTAAGCATGCATATTGTAATACGTCTCCTATAAAATGCAGGGGCAGTCTCGCAATAGTATAATTCATCGTTTGTGGATTGTATGACGAATTTGTTTGTTAATGTTTGATTATTATCCTGTTCCCCCTCTTAAAATGTATTCTACTGCTTTAATTTGTTGATTTTGCATGTCTCATTTAGTTGAGCACATTAAAGAGAACATTTTATTAGGGGGGTACAGTATATTCAGGTTCGCCCTTATTTTCATGTTTAATACATGGGTCTACCTGTTTAGATCAGGGAATTGCCAGGTCCCCTCCATTATATTAAAATTCCAAGAAGGGCAGTGACTGAGACTTGCGCCTTCTTGTTCAGCTTCATTGTTTTTTCCTTGTGGTGGGGCAGCATCTTCAGAGCCTTGTAGGGCTCTTAGATAGCTGGCTTTTGGCAGGTTCCTCCTCCTGGCTCTCCTCTGGGTACAAGTGAGCAGGGCTGGGCACATCTGGATCCCATCCTTGACTGGGGTTTCCCAGAAGCGTTTATCCTTCTCCCCATTCAGGTTTGTAATGCTAGAGGCTGATTGGTCATTTTCCCTATATCAATACCCTCCCTTCAGTTACTTCCTTATTTGTATCTGATCCAGATTTGTTAATTGGGGTAGGGTCTTGATCCCCTCAAATGAGGTCTCCACGGTTTTAAAGGGTGGTGTGGTAGTCTGCGCCATCTTGGATTTTACCTTGTTGAGCAACCTGCTGTGGCACACCCACACAAGGGCACCAGAGCAGATGAAGTCCGAGTGCTACATGTGTATGCTTCTGCGTCCTGTTCACAGATCAGCTAAAGCGCGTTTTAGTCCATAACGAACTTCACTGACTCCCAGCGATGATAAAAGTATTGCTGGGTATGTAATATCTGCCATATGATCTTATGTTTTCTCAGAGGCGATTTATTTACTTTAAAATATTAGTTGAGCGTTTTATGCAAAACAATCCTGTAGGAATAAAACATTTTCAGATAAGTTATGACTTGGGTGCCGTTAAATGGAATTTCATGAAACATCCCAAAATAGTCCATATGGAATTCTTTTGGGCAGTTCTGTTCAGTTTTCGCCACTGAGCGCAAAGTTAACTGGGGGCGCGGGGGGTGTGGGGTCCGACGGGTCGAAAAATGTTTTTCCAATGTGAATTCTCAAAGGCCAACCACTACTCAACTACTGCAAAAAATGGAGGGACGGATTTGCACCAAATGTGCATGAGAAGCTTGAGTCTTGACTCAAGTGTGTCCAAAATCCTATATTTTGAGGGGGCGCTGTTGAGCAACGTTCGGGAGGCGGAGTGACAGCTCTGTAGTCGGGAGCTCTGAGACCACCTGCAGCTTGATCGGCCTGGGAGGATCTTGGCCAGGTGCAACCAGGCAGGGCAGTCTGTCCTGCAGCTTGGGAGAAGGCTGGTTGTCGGGAGTGGGCCCATTGGTCCCTGGCCCCTGGGTGGCCTGGAAGGGCTGACCGCTCTTGGAACTGTGAGCGGAGGTTGTGGAGGATGAGCTACAGGACCCACATGGTGGTGCCTTGCCATGTCAGGAGCAGGGAGCAGTTCCCCACAGGGCGGTAACACTGGTATTGAGCTGCAAGCCTGCTAGGAGAGGCGACTGAGGCCTGGGCTCCTGGGTGTGCGCTTCGGGCTGTAGGACCAAGGGAGCAGCGTGAGGCTGGAGCATCATGGGGAATCATGTGCCTGTGTGCTAGAGCAGCCTCGGATCTGGGCAGGAACACGCAAGGCCCTAGCCCTTGAAGTCGTTGGAACGGACTACGAAAGCCAGGAACACTGCTGGATGCTTGGGGGTACCTAGATGCAGTAGAGTTGCTAAACATTGCAATACTGCGTTATGAGCCCTGGGCGGCTGCATTAAGAGTGGTCTGGAGTGTGGTGATTCAGCCAACTGCATCTTTTGTACCACAGGGGAGAGGCAGTGGTGTTGGTGCCTTGGACCTCTGCCTGCCTCCAGAAAATGCCTGAAAGTGCACTGAAAGCATGGACAAAACAAGGTCCCATGGACGCCTTCATTCTAGTAGAACTGAAACTGACTGAAGGAGGTGGAGATGCCCCTGTGGGAGAGAGCCCCCGTTGTAGCAGCTGAGCTTTTGGAGCTGCAGAAAATTCTAACTACTGAGGTGAAGGAAGGTTTTACTTCTGTCACCTCCAAGTTAGACGATAGATCAGCAAATATAGAAGCTATTAACTCTAAGCTGCAGAAGGCGCATGGAAGGATTTTCGCAGCAAAAAACGGGGTGAACATTGTGGTGGATGTCCTGGCGGCTCTGACGTCCGAGGTTACGGCACTTACTAAGACCGCTGCATCACCCAAAAGAAGTGCATGGAGCTGGGATCAAGATCAAGGCGTAATAACATTTGCATATTGGGTGGTAACGAAGGGCCCCGTCAATGGGAATATGGAAGCTTTTGTTGAAGATACACTGAGGTCGATTCTGGGCCAATCCAAACTATACCCCATGTTCATGGTTGAGCAAGCACACAGTTGACTAGCTCGGCCTAAGCCTGGTGCTGCTCCGTGCCAGCTCATTGTCAGAATCCTCAACTTCAGAGACAGGGATGCAATACTGAAGCCTGCAAGGAGCAAAGGAGAATTGTTTGGAATCCAACCAGGTGCACATATACCCAGACTTTTCAGTCGCGGTACAACAGGATCGGAATACATTTCTGGAAGTCAAGAAAATGTTGCAAAAGCGATAAATCTTATTCCATGCTTATTCCTGCCAAGTTGCGCTTCGAATTCCGAAATAAGACCTATTTTGTTTACACTCCCTTAATTGAGCACAATATACCGAAAGCCAGGAATTTGTACTTATGGGTAAAAATGATGGCCTCAGTGAGATAGTTGCACTTGGCGAATGTTTGTTTACTGGTGCATGTGGGCAAGCACTTTTGTGGAATACTGAAGTTAGAGTGGAACAGTGGACTGAGTATTGCTATATCTGTATGGCAGGTGGGGTACGATGTGTCAGCTGGAATAGTGTCAAGATGCGCAAATTACAGGTATACGCCCAAAGACATGGCGTTGGCATTACGTTTTTGCAAAAAACGCATAATATGGATAACAGCAATTTCCGGTTTTCACATACGTGGGGAGGAAACTTTTTTCACTTACTACTCCATGCAGTTTAGAGGGGGTGCTCACATAGAGTTCAGCTCTAGAAAATCTGTGCACTGGTGGATCCTGTGGGGCAGTATGTGGTTGTGTATGGTAGGTTGAAGGGGAAAGAAATGTTGCTAGTGAATATGTATGGTCCAAACATCGATAATCCCCTCCACCCCAATTCTGTACATCTATTGATATTTGCCCCACTTTCCCACTGGTGCCAATAATCTGGGGAGGGGACTTCAACCTGATCCTAGACACTACATTAGATCATACCGGGAACAGTGTCTCTTCCAACCTCCAGGACAAAGTGGATCAATTCTTTGAGAATAATGTGAGATCTGTGAAACAGGCAAGAATTCTGTGGGAGGCATTCATAGCCTATATCAGGGGGATCGCCATGTCCAGAGTTTGGGGTCTTAAAAAAATGTAGGGACATGTAAAGCAATGAAAACAAGCATCGCAAACTGGAATTGGAACACAACACTCACCCATCTGCGGACACACGAGTATTGCTGAAGCACTAACAGTTTGAGTAAGGGAACAGAACTTTTTCGGGACCTCATCAGCAGCTCGCAGGTATGGAGAAGGTGAGAAGTAGGGGAGGGCATTGGCCAATTGGTAGCAGAAGATGGAGGCGGTATTAGTATATACTGGAAAGTAGATAAGTGACACTTTTGCCGATTCTTATACAAACTTGTGCGCACAGCCTGGCACATACACACAAGCAGACAATTGTGGCTACCATGGCAGCTTGCTGTTGACACAGCTAGCTGCGGAGACCAGGATGCTACTAGATCAGCCATTCACAACAGAGGAGATTGCAAAGGCTATAGATATACCGTCTGGTAAAGCGCTGAGGTCTGATGGACTCAATGGTGAGTTCTATAGATGCTTCAAGCTGGTGGTCTGTAAATATCTGCTGGAGGTTTGGGAGAAGGCATTAGAAGATCTGATGCTTCCTTCTATGCTCCGGGAGGCAATCGTCACAGTACTTCTTAAGCCAAACAAGCCAGGATACGATTGTGGCTCATATAGGCCGCTGTCGCTCATCAACGTGGACGTCAAAATATTCGCCAACCCCGGTCATGGCTAATAGGCGCACACCCTCCATGTCTTATATCATTCATCCAGACCAATCCAGGTTTATCCCTGGTCGCTCCACTAGCTTCAATCTTATGGCACAGATTGACCCTGGGTTGGAGGTGGTTAATGGCCACGCTTGATGTGGAGAAACAGTTTCATGCCGTCTATTGGCAGTTTGTATGAGGTTGTATGGAACTGTGGGTTTGGCCCTTGGTTAATTTCTCATCTGTGATTACTGTATACCTCTCCAGTGGCTAGGCTGTGCACCAATGGAGAACTATCGGACCTAATCCCGAGGGATGCAGCAGGGATGCCCACTGTCCCAGCTACTATTTGCGATAGTTATTGAACCACTGGCTGATATGATCAGGCTTAAACAGACTGGGCAGGGAATACGGTTTGGGGGTTTTGCCAAATATATTGCTGTATGCAGATGACATCCGCAGGAAAATCTCAGACAAAGGAAGACTACTAGGCCCCAGATAGCCGATGAATTCACTTGGGCCCTGCAGAATATAACTTACCTTGGCATTCAGGTATCGCATACGAGCAACCCTCTTCAAGGGCAATTATGGTGTATGCTCGTAGATATTTGCACGCAAACTACACAGGTGGGCACAGCTCCCTCTTACGATTGCAGGCAAATGTTTGCTCTTAAAAATGGTGGTGCTTCCAAAGTTGTTATACCCATTCTCAAATATCCCTATTTGGCCAGGCCAGTCCTTTTTCAAAGACCTGGATGCATTGGTGCTGAAATTTGTAGCACACGGGTGCAGTCGACATGAAATGGTTACATGTAAATGAACATTATGAACATGGAGGGTTCATGGCCCCAAACCTTTAAGCTGTATTATATGCTAGCGCTGGGTCAATACGTGGCATACTGGTATGCAATTGGCATCACATTACCGCACGTACAGATTGAAAGAAAATCCACAGGGAAAGATGAAGCTAGGTCACTGCTACTGGCTCCATCACACTCGGCATTGGGGCCCATTTGACCTGGTTAGAGCTATAATGCAATAACGTGGAAACATTTGTTTCAACTACTGCAGGTGTAGGACCCCTATTGCAGAGAGTTCCCCTCTGGAATTGTCGAGTGCTGCCACCCACCAGAGATGTTATGCAGCAACATTAGACGGCACTCTAATACAGTACACTCAGTAATGTACACAGGCAGGTCATTCATCACGATCATGGAGGCGACCTCTGGTATACGCCGTAAATCAATGATGGTCTTACAGTATTAACGACTGCAAGTGGCCTTCTGTGTTCACTGGTCTCTTTCCTGAGGCGCTTCCTAGCATTGAACCGCAGGCCTAGTGGTGATTCTAGTTCGTGCCAAATGGCATAGGGACCTCGGATCATGCATTTCTGATATGTGGCAGAAGATGTGTACACTTGGGGGGGCGCTGTTGTGCACGTTGGAAATGGCCACCTGATTCCAGAGCTCCCGCTCCACTGAGATATCCTGCGCCATATAATCTGTTTTAACATTGCCTGCGTATCCTAAACGTTCTGGGAAGGTTGCCCGGCCATCCGTGGAGGGTCAGTCGAACTCCTGTGAATTAGAGGCCAGGAACGCCGGAGATACAGCCCCAGGCAGATCGGTCGACACACGCGGCTGAATGTATCCGGCGCCGAGTTCCAGGGAGATCCACGCGAGTGCTGCTGCGTGACTGAAGGACCGAGGCCCCTGATGGGAGGAGCCTGAACTGCAGCCCAGGCCCTACGCCCTGCTGGTAATACGCTGCGGCCTCGGGGTTGGCCGTGACGCGGTGGTTCAGTCGGACGAACCGACCCACGTTCCAGTCCGGCCCCGGTGTGTGGCGGGCCGCGGCCGTTGAGCTCCAAGGGAAAAGCCTCCTCCGGAACCTGCATTATAACACCGGGGCGAGGCGTGCGGCGGGCCTGTGATTCAGGACCGCGAGGAGGCCCGGAGACGGGAACGTCCGGTAAGGAGTCACAGCTGGGCGGCGGATGAGTTGCCGAAAAGGGACACATTATTTTCCCGGGGCGGCGGTTTACAGACCCGGCGACAATCCTCACTGAGCCGATATACTTTATCTGCCGTCCCGTTGAATACGGAGCACGTCCCGCGTCGGGGACCGGGCTGGGTCGTGACCCCCAACATATACATCAGCTGCGGACCGGAGCAGCTCAGAAACCCCCCATTTGGCCCACCACGTTCCGGCTCAGGGCTCCTTGTTTAGCCTTCATAAAGTCTCTGGCTCCTTAATCTGATCCATTCCCAGGGCTCGGACACTGCATAAGGAGCAAGGAAAGACGGCAAATAGAAATTCGGCTAACCGTGCACTGCACCGCTTCGGAACACGATTCCGACAGTATCAGGGTGACCCACAGAAGTCGGGGAAAAGTTCCAAAACTCCGGGGAAACAGAAGGGCCCAATGGATGCTTACACGGGCAGTCAGACTCTGGCTATGTCGGCTGACGAGGCCGCCACTACTGAGCCTAGTGAGAATTTAGACAACTTAATTTCAGCACCTTTTCAGAATTAGGACTCACCCACCATATTGCACAACCCACACACAACAAAGGCCGCATCCTTGACTGGATAGCTGACCTTAACTGCAACACTACCATCCTTTCCAACACTCCATGCGCTTGGACCGATCACCACCTCATTACCTTCACCATCAACAAAGGCACTCAAACACCAGAGCCTTCCCCCAATGCCCCACCCACACTCACAAGAAACAACAAAAATATCACAGTAGAGAAACTCCTCCCGTTACTCCAACCCATCATCGACTTCTCACCCACCATGACCAACCCTACTGAACTAGTAGTTATACAACACAACCATCCTTAAGGCCATAAACACCATAGCACCACTCAAGCTTCGGAAAGCCAAACCACGCGCACACCTCAATTCTTGGATCACCCCCGAACTAAAAACACTCCGCAAATCCAAAAGACAAGCTGAATTAGCATGGAAACAGTCACCATCCACTATTAATAAGACATCTTACGCACTGGCCTCGAATATCTATAAGTCAGCCATCATCCAGTATAAAAAAAACATGTACAATGAAAGAATCTGCAACGCCAAATCCAATACCAAAGAGCTCTTCAATATCCTGAGAGAACTCGAATCACCCTCCCCCATTCCAGACACTTGCAACAAAGACATCCACTGGTGCACGAACATTCAGGAAGCACTCCTAGGCAAAATTGCCACGCTACAAGCCAAAATCCTGACAAAGAAAGAAAGCCTCACCCTCACTGATAAGATCACCCCCTCTACACACACCTACACCACCCCCCAAAATGATGACAATAACCTCTTTGAGTTTTCCACCATAACCATCAAAGAGGTTGAAGAAATAATCTACTCTTAAACCGTCCAAATGCCAAGGTGACACTTGCCCGGTCACAGTCATTAAAGATGCAGCCAAACAACTTGCGCCCTTCATCACTTCCCTCATCAACTCATCTTTCACATCCAACGTAGTGCCCAACAACCTCAAGGACTCCTGGGTTCTTCCTTTACTTAAGAAGCCCACCCTTGACCCAAATGTCCCCACCAACTACAGACCCATTACGACTGTACCCTTCCTACTAAAAATCCTTGACAGAGCTGCCTATCTCCAGATACAGAACCACCTTGAGAAAAATAACGTACTAGGACTCAGACCATCAGGATTCCGCCCCAAACACTGCACTGAGACCGCCCTGATTGACCTTAAGACACAGATGGACAACATTAAAGACAATGGCAAACTGGCCCTCCTTCTCGACTTATCGGCCGCCTTCGACCTGGTCAACCACGACATCCTCTGCAAACATCTATCCTCAGCAGCCAAATTCTCAGATAATGCCAACGCATGGATCCAATCCTTCCTTAACAGATCCATGAGTCTTCGCACCCACAGCCTCTGCCAACCCAGCCCCAGTCACTTGCGGTGTCCCCCAGGGCTCCTGCGTCTCCCCCACTCTATACAATGTGTTCACGAAACCCCTCTTTGACATATTGGACTGCTTGGGTGTCGTCTACACCAACTACGCAGCTGACACCCAAATACTGTTCCCTTTAACAGGCGACTACTCCACCGACCTCACTGCTCTCAACAACATTTACTCCATTATCCAAGAATGGATGGCCAAGCATGGCCTATGCCTCAATGACAACAAGACCGAGCTTCTTCTCCTAGGTTCCCAACCCAGACTTAATAAACTCGACAAACTCTATCAGGCATTCACTATAGATGGCAATAACATCGTCTCTAACAGCGTCAAAACCCTAGGAATCTACCTCGACTCCTCCCTCACACTGAGAAGACAGATCAATTCCATCTCATCCGCCACTGCTTACACCTGTAAGCTCATCAATGCCAGCAGACCTTACTTCTCACCATCCAACTGCACCACCTTAGCCAGAGCGCTAGTCCTCTCCAAAGTCGACTACTGCAATGCTCTATACTTGGGCACCAGTCAGAAAAACATTAACAAACTACAAGTCATACAAAACAACGCCTTGCGAGCAGCCCTGAACATACCTAAACATGAACACATTTCGGACGCCAGACGCTCCTGCCATTGGCTATCCATACCACAAAGAATTGAATATAAAACCATCTCACTCGCACACAAATGCCTAGCTAACCAAGCACCCAGTTACCTATCTGACAACCTCACTCACCACACCCCAGCGCGCCCTACCAGATCAGCTCAAACACACTGCTTCAATATCCCAGGATTTAAGCTCCAAAAAGCAGGTGGCTCTAGCTTCCCCGTGCTTGCCTCCAAACTCTGGAATTCACTTCCACTCGAGCTGAGATCAGAACCGTCCTTTCACAGATTTAGACATAACACCAAAACATGGCTTCTATCCAAAGAAACGTAAACTGCCTAGCCCTACCTTACCAGCATGCACCAAGACTGTACATTTGTAAATATGTAAATCGGTCTGTACATTACCTCTAACTGCGTGATAATGTCCCAAATGTATTGCTCTCATCCACCTTGACCATGCTATACCATATATGTAACTATCTGTAATTGAAACTGATTGACAACTCCCTCAATCTCTGTTACTGGTCCCCTAAGACCATATTTTATCATATTGTACTGTTGTATTAATCTTGTTGTATTCTTTGCAAGCGCCTGGATGCCCCAGGTCCAGGCGGCGCTATACAAATAATAAACTAAACTAAACCACAATAGTGCAAAATGGTTTCCGCGCAGTCAACACGAAATTAGACAACATAGTTTTCCACCATCGGCTCCTTAAAGGCTAGAGTGGAGAAAGAAAGTTTGCGTATAACAGAAACCGAAAGCATGATAAGTACTAACGAAGACACTCTCGCATCACAGCCGCGACATCACCCAAATCAAAGAAAACATGGCGAAACTACAGAACAAATGCAAGAACTTAGTCGCGCTCCAGGAAAAACGATATTCGCGTGGTGGGCATAGCGGAATCTTTTGGCAAGGGTCAAATAGAGAAACAACTCGAGATACTGCTTAAAACCCTGTTTGGACAGGAGACATTCTCTGAACATTTCTTGGTGGAACGAGCACACCGTACATTGGCCCCAGCACCCAAACCAGGCGCACCACCACGTACTATAATCGCACGACTCCTCAATTACAGGGACCGAGATACAATCCTATGTAAGGCAAGAGAGGCGGGCACCCTCCAATATGAGGAATGTCGCTTCCACATTTACCCAGATTTCTCCTCGGGAGTGCAGGCGAGCAGGAGATCCTACGAGCGATCCCATATGCTTTGATGTTCCTGGCAAAAATGAGGACTCAGCACGCGGGAAGGGCCCATTTCTTTGAATCTCTGGCCGAAGCCACGCAATGTATTGAAACGTCCATACCCCTTCCTCCTAGAGGGGGCAGACCGGCACAAAACAGACCCAGACCTGCAGACTAAGAAACACTTGACTGTCAACCCTTTCTAAGGCTATATTCAAGATAAGTATCGGATCAAGCTGTGCCAGGCAATTTGGTTGGTGGAGTTGTTGGACCTGATCGGCGGATGTGAAGCAACATGGCCACCCGTGGAATATTCCATAAGTTTTGTTGGGCGCATCGTCGAGTTGGGGGTGACGATGAGGGCGGGGGATGGGACACGGTGGGGGGGGGGTTTGGTGAACTCAGCTCTTGTATTAACTTATGGTGGCATCTTGTTGGGGGTTCGTGCCACTCTACGGAGCCATGTTCATGTGTGAAGTAGTTGGAGGGGACTTGTTGGTTGAAAAGTAAAAATATGGTGGCATCGAGGCTGGCACAGATTGCGTTGTACGATTACTGTAAACTTGTTGAGTTTGACCATGGCTAATGCTCCTTTTCAGAGCCTCGGTGTTGGACTTGCGGTTAAACTCCTGACGTCGAATGTGCAGGGATTAAATAATCAGGTTAAGAAGATTTTCAACTATGTTGCCAGGCATAATCCCCAAATCCTGATGCTACAAGAGACCCATGCAGTAGGATTGAGCATCGCCCACATATTGCCCAGGTGGGGTTCCCTCCGGTTCTACACTGACTATTCATCCCAGTCCAGAGGGGTGATCACACTTATTCATCCAGGTCTTGGGTTCAGGGTGGGTGGTCACAAGGCTGATCCCCTGGGCAGATATGTCATTGTCTGGGGGGAGGTGGCTACTCAACAAATACTCCTGGTCAACACATACAGGCCTAACATTGATGACCCTGCCTTTTACATGGATTTATACCAGATAATTATGTCACTTGATGTTCCAAATGTGTTATGAAATCTGGCTTTGGACCAGGTTCTTGATAGATCCTCGAAGGTGGTTAGAACCCCAAGTAGGGCAGTACTTAATTTGCAACATGTTTTGTCACAACTTTTGCTGGCAGATGCATGGCGTGAAACTCATCCTGATTCCAGGAGATGTACGTTTTATTTCTCGGTACATGACTCTGAGTCTAGGATTGATTATTGGTTTGTGTCCATGTCTTTGATGGCTGTGGTGGGGGCATGCGAAATCCTTCCTCGAACATTGTCAGATCATTCCCCAGTGATGTTGGAACTAGTGTTCCGGAACGCCCCATGCCCTGCTAGGAGGTGGAGGATGCCGGGTGGAATGTTGGGGGACCCGGAACAGTAGAAGCACTCCATGCTGAGATCAGAGTTTCTATCCAACAATGTGGGATCGGTTGACAGGTACTCAACGGTGTGGGAATCCTTCAAGGTCTGGATAAGGGGTGTGTTGATGTCCAAAACTACAGGTATGCTGAGGGCGATGAGAACCGAGTTGTCAACTATCGAAAGCAAACTAGATGTTCTGGAGAAAACATACACGAACACGCAAGACAAAGCAGTATTAGCCAATATACACACGCACCTTTAAGAGTTTGATAAGCTCGCCATAAGGGAGCTCTGATATGTGGCGGCCCCTATACGCACGCGTAGATACGGGGAGGGTAACAAGGCTGGCGGGACGCTTTCCAACTTACTCAAGCACGATAGACAACCTACACAGATCACAAGTATACGCACTGTACAGGGGAGGGTACTGCTCAGAAATGAAGACATTAATGGGGAATTTTTGGAATTCTACAAAGAATTATATTCAAATAAAGATGAGAAAACACCCGCCGAAATTAAGATATACCTTGAGGCTCTCTCCCTCCCTAAACTCCCCGATGAAGAACGCCTAGCGCTAGATCAACCGGTGACTGTGGAAGAGATTGTAGAAGCGGTCAAAGCCTTGGCTTCGGGCAGGGCACCAGGGTCGGACGGGTTGGGAGCAGAATTCTACAAAGAATTTCACGAGGAGCTCGTTCCGATACTGCTGTAGGAGGCACTTGAGTCCGGCAGGATGCCCCCAACTATGAGAGAAGCTATAACCGTACTCCATAAGCCTAGGCGACCACCACAGGACGTTTCGTCCTACAGACCCCTGTCACTTATAAATACCGATGCGAAGATATTTGCAAAGGTACTGGCGAATCGGCTTCTGCCGGTGGTCCCTACCCTAGTACATCCTGATCAGAACGGGTTTATCCCTGCACGATCTACGGCCCTGAACCTCCGAAGACTCTTTGGCATAATGGCACAAATAGATCCCGCGAGGAGCGCAGTGGCCATATTCCTTGACGCTGAAAAAGTGGTTGATTCTGTCTCGCGGGTCTATCTCCTTGCGGTTCTGGAGGCGTTTGGGATGGGGCCCAACTTCATAAGATATGTGAAATTACTGAACACAGAACCTGGGGCTCGTGCCCTGACCAATAGAGCCATTTCCCAGATGTTCCTGTTGGAGAGGGGAACCAGACAGGGCTGCCCGTTTTCGCCCTTGTTGTTCGCATTAACCATTGAGCCAATGGTGGCCGCGGTCCGTCTCAGACATGTGGATGGAGGGATCAAAATGAAGGGATCTACCCAGCTCGTATCGCTCTATGCGGATGACACTTTATTATATGTTAAGGAACCGGAACTCAATATAATGCGCATTATGGCAGAGATGCAGGAGTTTGCAGATTACTCTGGGTACACGATAAACCAGGCCAAATCGGAAATATTTCCGCTTACACCGGCCACCCAGTGCCCCACAGTGACAGGCGGGCTCAAATGGTCTGAAGACCGTATCAGATACCTGGGAATTCTCGTCTCCAGAAATAAGCTTACACTATATTCAGATAATCATGAAAGCGCCCTGCAAACTCTAACGGCCAAGCTCCAGATCTGGGGGCGACTCCCGATCTCTTAGCCGGACGAGTCGCTATTCTTAAAATGGTTATCTTACCTAAGCTTCTTTATCTGTTTGTCAACATCCCTATATGGCATGGCAAAGCCTTCTTCGGCAAACTCAGATCTATGGCGGTAATGTTTCTCTGGAACGGTAAGACAGAGAGGATAAGCTGGGAAAAAATCCTCGGGGGGGGGTATATCAGCCCCTGATTTCAAGCTGTACTATTATGCAGCCCAGGCGCAATTTGCTAAATATTGGTGCAATGACGAGTACAACACACCACATGCATGGATAGAAAAATATACTACACATCCCACAAACATACAATCAGTCATTTTTTATCCACACTATAGAGGCACGTGTGAATACAATCCAGTTGGCTGCACAGTCAGGGCATGGTAAGCTATAAACCAAAGGCTTAGACTTGAGGCCCCCTATAACCCTGATATACCTCTGTGGAACTTTCCGGGAATCCCTCCTACATATGACAACGAGCAAACAGGAATCCTGGGACCCTAACTGTGAAATGAAGCTTGGTGACATGTTTGTCAGTGGCACTTTTTCAGACTGGGGTCTGTTGCTGGGAGATGGTCCACTAAAAACGCTGCAATACTATCGTATGAGATCTGCATTTCAAAAAAGGTGGCCTCTCTTCTCGGACGAACCTCCACCACATCCATGTGTACAACTAGTGACGGCTAAAAATGGCCTGGGAATCTCTAGGCTATACACTGAAGTCCAGACCCACACCCCCACAGCGAATCAGATAAGGGAGCGGTGGGAGGTAGACTTCCAAGCTCCCATCGAAGAGAAGAAATGGGCCAGATACTGTTCACTGACTAAAACGATCTCACTTAACTCTGGCCTGAGGTTGATCCAATTTAAAATTCTAAATAGATTACATTACACGCCGGCCAGGATCGCTAAGTTTGTGCCGGATGCCTGCCCCAAATGTACTGCTCCTCATGCCGGTTCCTTTCATATGTACTGGGACTGTCCGGTGGTTGGGGGTTTCTGGAGGGCAGTAGCAGAAATGTTGGAAGAAATAACTCGGGTTCCCCCTGATTTGACTCCTCAGAAATCTGTTTGGGGAAAAATCAGAAGACTATTCAACATTTCATGTGCGGTTGCCAAAAAATGTATTTTATTGAAGTGGAAAAGCGATCTGCCACCCAGCATGAACCAATTCCTACAAGAATTGACACATATCAATGAGTCAGAGGAGCAGTTTGTTTTGACACAACCTTCGACGTGTAGACCCAAAGACATTTGGGGCCCGTTTAGAGTTTACCTGTGCAATATGATTACTGATGATGGCCTGTCACCATGATACTGTTTTGTTAAACTGCATTGAACCAATTTATCCCTGTTAAATCTGTGAAATGAACTGTGCAATGGTGCTGTTGGCCTTTTTTGTTACCACTAATAAGAGTTTAAAAAAAAAGATGTGTACACTTAAGAGGGAGGTGTCCCTAAACTCCAGTTTCCGACTCATTCAATTGAAAGTCCTTAATAGGTGGCATTACACGCCTGCTATACTGTGCCGGTTTAGCCTTGAAGGCACCAGACAACGTCCCAGATGCGGAACTGAGGGTGCTAACTACATACATATGCTCTGGTCTTGCCCACAGGTGTTTAGGTTCTGGCAAGAGGCATGTGCTGTACTTGAGAATGTTTTGAATGTTCGGCTACAATCATCGCTCAGGCTCTGTTTGGTCAATATGAGGTGCATTACAAGCGTATAAATTGATTACTTAACCTATGCTTCCCGCTGGCAAAGAGGTGCATACTTAGACGCTGAACACATTGAAGAGCCCCCACGAGGGACCAGTGGTTGCAAAACGTGGTTTGGGCTAAAAATATGGAAGAACCTTGAATATCTTTGATGCCCAACACCTGCCGCCCTAAAGATGTATGGGCACCATCCAAATTGTATGTCCTAAACAGAGCCAGACTGAGACCTGGATCATAAACTAATGCATGGTGAGCTTCACTTCCATAATTCAGTCTAGCTATGTCTTATCGCACAACCCTCGTCCTTGGGATCCCAATGTCACTGAACTGCTCCCAGGGGACTACACAAGAACGTAGATGCCTGTATGTGCTATTGCCTTGACTTCATGTGTTTCATGTTTATCATGGCAAGTAATAAAATGTTATACATAAAAGAATTTGTATATTTCGAATTTGCAGAACTATTTGTGGACCCAGAATGCAATTTCTAAGGCCCTGGTTTGCCTTTTGGAGCCCAAGATTTTGGGCCAGTTCTTAAGACCTTAGTAAATAGCGATCATACTGACTGATTAAAATACAGCCATTCCAATTGGTGGACTTATGAAAATCTCATTTGTGGATCAAGCACCGGGTCATTCATACCATACACTACAAATGCATTTTAAAGAAGCATGTTTTAGACCTGTCGCTTGACTTGACCCTCGAGCGGTGGGGGTGGGTGCGACTCATACTGATACAATATGATGCAAACCAAAATATACCTGCTATTTTGGCCAATGAGCCCACATGCTTTGTCTTGCGTCCCTCATGGTCTAAGGTTCAGGAGCATGAAGGGATTCCACCTGGAGCTGGATCACTGCACTCAAGGTATGAAAAGCTTGGCACGAGTCTGGGTACCAGCTCCAGATTTTAATGATCAATTGGCTCTGGAGTTCTAGGGGCAGCGTGGAATGACCCCTGGACCCCCGCCCTCCTCCATTCATTCCAATGTAGCCCCTGTGCATGCCTTAAGCCATCTCCAGTGGACACACCGGTTGGCTTCAGTGAACAACAAGGCCAAGGGTGATGTTCTCCCGGTCAAAGTAGCCACTGGGCATGGCCTCACAACATACCTAGTGGTCCCTCTGGGTGGGTGAGGGCTACTCTGCAAGGGCCACCACTGTTCAATGCTCATAACTTCATGTATGCCCACCACAAAGAAATGTGTGTAAATCTGCTTCCAACACGACTTGAAGAATGAAACTGAGCGAACGAAAAGATGTGGTAGGTCGGACACGGGACAAACAACTAGACATGAATCCAACTGATGTATTTAAACTAAAGAAGAAACCCTCTCGATATGTTGAAGGTTCCCTATGCTAAAGAAATAAGTTGCTTTTCCAGAATGAAGTATTAACTTGTTCTCTGCCCAAACCTAAGAATTCATACTATCGGACCGGAAAAACAAGTTGGTATTTCTCCTTCCCCTTCTTGGCTTGTGCTGGCTGCTGCTTGACCTGCTCGCATAGTCCCCCTCTCTCTCTGGCCTTCGCCGGATCGTACATTCCCAAAATATCTCTGGGCTCCTCCTTGGAGCTTCAGGCCAAGGGTCTACTTGTACAGTTCAAAATGTCAAGTCTGTTGCTTTCCTCCACATGAGGGGGTGGGATTCTGACCTCTTCTAACAAAGTCTCTTCAAGATAACTATTTCTCATCTTCTGCAATTTGGCTTTGAAAGACTTGTAGACTAGGTCCAGCTTTTCTCTCATAATTTCAGTTACTCTTGATGGAGTATTGCTTTTGCTTTCACTCACTGTATTTGTGTCTCGTGGATATTCGGTAACCCCTCATGGGTTCTTATTCTCACTTTCACCCCCTTGGAGTGTTCTTTCCTCTTGTCTGTATTTGATTAAACCTTTGTGGGTTTTTCTTTTTAGCTTCACCCTCGTGAGGTGGGGTGGTGGGTTCTTGGCATTTGGTAACCACTTGTTGATTGTCGTTAGCTTCGCTATCTTGGAGAGTCGTTCTTTCTTGGTGGTATTTGGTTACCTGTTGGGGTGGGTTATGTTTAGCTTCACATCTGTGAAGTTCTCGTCTCTTCTGTCAGTGTTCCGTAACCCCTTGTGGGTGATTCGGTTTATCTTCAACCCCTTGGACTCTCACGTCAGAATTTGGTAAGCCTTCCTGGGTGATCATGTTTTGCTTCACTCATTGGAGTCGTCTTCTTTTTTGTCAGTAATCTGTAACCCCTCATGGGTTGTTGTTTTCAAATTCACCCCTCGCAATGTTCTTCGTTGTGGATATTCGGTAACCCCTTATGGGTTACTCTTGCCTTAAGCTCCCCCCCACCTGACCCCCCCCCCCCCCCCCCCCTCACCCTGCCTGAGTTACAATCCTCTTCAGGATATTGACTGTCTTCATCCTCTTGGGGGTTTTCTCTGTCTTTACTTTTCAGGCCTTTACTTTTTGGGGCTAACCTCGCCGCGCCCTTTGGATAGCTGATCCACTTTCTTGGTGTCTTGACCTTCCTCCAGATGGAGTCTGAGTTCTTCAGCCATCACCCCTCTCCTTATGGGACACTGCATACCTGTTGTCTCAGTGACTGCCGTCAGGGGAGGCGGCCGCTCCTTCCATCCGAGATCTACACTGTTTGGTTCTTGGGTTGCCTTGTGCTTCACTTGGGCGCCTCAGTTCGGGTGCGCCGTCTGCTGTGGGGTTGCAGCTTCTTCTCTCTGCTCCCTTGGGCTTGTGATTCGGGGCTTCTGCTGCTCCTGGTTTCGGCAGAGTACCATGGGCTATGTTAGAGAGGTATCGTATTAAGAGAGACACAGACTCAATGTTAGTTTCAAAGCCTTGTATTTACTAGGGTTCCCTGGTTGCTGCAATACATAACTGGCCTTAATCTAAAGGGATGGTTCCGTTAACTGATGTTTCTAAGGGCCATCGATGTCAAAGTCCAAAACAATCTGTGTCAAAACCTATGCTTGCCCACACTCTACAGAAATGTGTTGGGGAAGTCTTTAAAAAAGGAAAAATAGTGGTTCAACAAAAACAGGAAAAACCAAGGTTAGTTTCAGGTGGTCTTCTCACCAGGGATAGGTTGGTCAATGTCACAACCAAAAGGGGCTTTTGCTAAGACCTTCTCCACAGAGCCTTTGCATTACTCTTCAATACCTTCAATGTCTTTGGTTCCTTGGAATTCCCTTCCCCAAACTTCATCTTGTCCAAGTTCAAAACACACAACCCAAAGAAATATAACAGTTACTCTTTCTTCTTTCTTTTTTTTTTTTTTAATTTGGATTTAGTGCATAAACACCTTTACAGACCAAAATTTAAAAGACTTTACAAATGTATACATATTAACATAAAATGTCATAGCATCAAAGGAGCCATCATCCCATTCCCTATGATAAATTAAAAGTATCTCTAAGTGCAACACTTGGGGAAATCTAAAAATATTTCTTATTTCAGAACTTTTCCATCTCACGAAAGTAATATGAGGGACAGATTTCCTAGATTTTGCATGTTGTAAACAAATCCAAATACAGCTTCTATAACAGTCTGGATATGTAGTATACAGCATTGTTCTTCCCATACAAATTACAGCTCTATTTATTTTCCAGACATAGTTATATTAAAAACATACGGAAAGTAAGATTGCCCAACACATTTCAAGACCAAATTACTAAAATATATGCTCATAAAATAGCCTTCTAATGGCATCAAAATACGCATCGCTTAAATCATACCACAAGTTCAGTTACTCTTTCAATTTCTCGGGGTTCCATTCCCCAAGCTTCAATTCCTTCAGTATTAGAGTTGTTAGGCTTCTTAGGGTTCCCTTCCCCAATCCTCGGCCCCTTGACAGTTCCAAACACCAGTTCAATCTGTCAGGATGTACCGGTTTTCGTATGTACAGTTCTTTCGTACACAATTCACTTGTGGGATACAATCAAACTTTCGAAACTGCCGGGTTCTTGGATCCTCCTAGGGGTGACCATTGATTTGTCCCCTCTCTTGATTTCTTGTACTTTCTTTTGATCCCTTTTCAGGTGCTTCCTGCACCCCTTTACTGTCTTTCACTTTACTGTGCACACTTTCACTGTCTTTTGACCTTTTTTCCCCCTTGTCGTGCCCCTAGTACCTTTTCCTTCCTTTGCCTCTTGCACCCTTGTGCCTCTTGCACCCTTGTGCCTCTTGCACCCTTGTGCCTCTTGCACCCTTGTGCCTCTTGCACCCTTGTGCCTCTTGCACCCTTGTGCCTCTTGGACACTTCTCGTGTTTCTTTTCCACTTTTCGTGCTCACTTGCACCCTCCTTTTCTTAACTGGTCACTCGCACCCTCCGTACATCTTTCCTTCTGCTCTTAGTGCTTTTCACTTTACCAGTTTTCACTCCCTTTTTGCTTCGTTCTGCTTTACAAACAGTGCCTTTCTCCCGCTCCGCTGCATTCGAACACTCTCCAGCGTGTCTCTCACTCTGACTCTCAGGAAACTCACTGGGCAGCGTCGCATTTACTGGCGGTCCTGTCAGGATATGCAGGGTTGAGGTCAGAGTCTTGCCACCTGCCCCTCAGGCACCTCAGCCGAATGCCACCAGCAGGACACAGGCTGCCATAGGCTCCTTGGACGCACGGCTCCCTAGCCACGCTGCAGCCCCTCCCAAACAATGGGCCAGCGTCTCGGCACGCCGTCCTTCTGGCTTCCACTGCTCCTTAGCTTGTCTCTGGATCGCATCCCCAGCTCTCTGTCCTTGTAAAAACCTCAACCTTTCATAGTTTCAAACAGTCAAGTGTGAATGGTCAGTGTTGAATGCCTGACACTGCCAGACTTAGTGGGACAACTTGAGTTCTTTCTAAGTAAATTTCCCTTACTTTCCCCATGTTTCTATGGGTAATCTTTATTGCTCTTATTTGCCACCTCCTCGTCTCAGTATTTGTTCGAAATGGGGAGGAGGTGAGAGTGAAAATACCCCACGAAGTCTGAGGGAGAGTGGGTCGGGGTATTATTTGGACTGGGCGAGTACCATGTCTCGCCTTTGGGTATCCTCCTCCCAATCCCCTGTGACTCTCCTCTCAGGTGATCCTCCCTCACTTGTCCACCCCCAGGGTCGGGATCCAAAAGCGATGGCCCTTCCCTGGCCACCAGAATGGAAGTTCATGAGGGAGTAGGTGGGAGAACAGTTGTTTCTCACAGCTACCAGCACTCTACGCCCACCATGCATATGTTGTGGACCTGCCTCCAGGGTGCTGCCACTCAGCTCTGTAGTGGCAGCTTTCGCTATGCGCTGCACCTCTTCTACTGCCTCCTTCCCAGTGGTCTAGCTGCTCTGCACTGATTCTTTGCATCTTGTCTGTTATATGCTTCTCCCTGTAAAGAAAGACCACCATTGGTCTTGTGGTTCAGGCCTCCAGGAATGGTCATCAGCACCACCAAGCACATTTCAAGGGCTGTTGTCCTCAAAATTGTTATCCGTCCCCATCCAAGCAATAACTGTTTGGGACACTGGTAGGGAGGCGCTAAAGATTTGTTCACTGGGGAGTCCTTGTCCCCTAAAGGGGAGTCTTCCCCCAGTGTGCTCCTGCTTGCCAAATCTCCTAGGGAGTATTTTGTGTAGCATGCTCACCTCCCTAGTCCCAAAGTGGGTGGCTCCCTCTTGGGGAGAACGGACGGATTCCCTGGCATCGTCAGTGATACCCCGACTAGCAGGGACTTTTTATTGTGATGGGCAACACAACCAATTGTACCCCAACAACTAAAAAGGGGAATAAAGACCTGATTTGTAATGGAATGACCATGCAGAAATACACCATGTTTTTTATGGTGGTGGCTGAATTATGGTTGTTTTACAATAGTCAGGGCGCAGTTATGGTTACTTCAGAAACGGTAAGTGGCAAAACATTTAGGGTTTTGTTATCTTGTTACAATCATAAGCTACCTTAAAAACAGAGTGGGTGTTGCTCAATGTGTAATGTATTGGTCCCTTAAATTCTCGTTATAAATATGCATACTGGTAAAAAGAAATAATCTGAGGCATTGACTAACAAGAGCTTTGTGGATAGCTGGTGCATGTCATGCCTGGATCATATTTATTTTATCACCCATTTGATGATCAGCTAAAAACATAGTAAAACGTCTAATACTAGAAACCAACTACTAGAGGGAAGATTATGCGAAGTATGGGAATCTCAAACGGCTACGAACTGCAAAAATTCTGTTACAGGGAAGTCATGTTTTTCTTACAGTTCATTAGAGCATGAGCTGGTGTCTGCAGTGTTTACAGAACATGTTTTTGCTTCTATTCTCAGTGCACGTGTTAAGTTGATATATCATTTTGTTTTTCAGTGGAAATCTTACAACCCAGCTTTTTCACAAGTGGAAATATGGTTTCGATTTGTGTTTGTCGTGCTTACCTTTATGGTCACGGTAAGTGGTAATTGATAGATTTTTTATTCAGAAATCGCCTGTGGATTAGAGAAACTTTGAGCTATTGCTCCAGTTGTTTAATTCTTTTATTTTTACCCTGTAATTGTTTTTCGGCTTTGTTTATAGAATGCTGTATCCTTTTTTTAAAACAAACACTCAATGTATTTCAAAGTGGAAAACAAATCGCCTATATCGGCATCACATTTTTGGGAGGTTTTCGCCACAGAACTTAAGCTAAAGCTCTGCTGGTACATTTTCTTCAAGGACTGCATAATGTTTACGTCTTATTAGTTTCACTCGAAATCTCAGAATTATTTCATAATAAAGAGCATTGTCCCTTCAAGCATGCCTTTCTCGGATTATGAAATACTGCTTTCTTTACTGATGATCAACTGATCTGTTAATCCCCATAGCCATTTTATTGCTATACTCTAACTTTCATGCTTTGAGATCAGAATACAATAAGGCTGTAAGTATGTGCAATTTATTTGGTATGCTTTGCAATGAAAGTCCTTTGCCGCAATCATTGGTTCTGAAGCCATGTTTCAAAAGATTACTTTTTTATTCTTTAGTTACAAGGTAGAACCGCATAGAGACTCCGATGTATCACAGACCCACTGCCAAGTCCACACCTTAGTCAGCCTCATACCAACTGTCTCTCTAGGAACACCCGCACAGCACGCTTGAATCATTCACTGACCTTTCCACTGACCTGCATGACATCACAAAGCACTTCACATAATCCTGCAACCATCTCTCCAGGACAGATTACAACACATTTTTCCCCCCTAGAGAAATCTGAGAGAAAAGTAGGAAGACCTCAGAAGTGA
The DNA here is from genome assembly GCF_040938575.1 of Ambystoma mexicanum. Taxonomy (NCBI): domain Eukaryota; kingdom Metazoa; phylum Chordata; class Amphibia; order Caudata; family Ambystomatidae; genus Ambystoma; species Ambystoma mexicanum. The sequence goes on from NC_090928.1 coordinate 305,855,672, forward strand.
CAAACATTAAAAGCAAAAAAAAAAATCAGTCGCACATACATTCTGCCATTCATGAAACACCTAGTGCTTAACTTACACAGAGACAAAGCCCCACCATCTACGGACAACATTGATCACCCACTGCACTGTCATACAAAGATATCCTACCGCTACAAGCCAGGTAAACTCCAGTCACCACTATCTCGCATGCCTGTGGACCACAGCAATGCCACATCCTCTTAGAGAGAAGCCACAATGGTTCAAATCAATAAAAAAACATTTTGGAACATGATCTAAACTGTCATTCCGTCTCCACAGGCATGCATAAACATACTTTTGATATTGCAACTACCCAGGAACTGGCCACTCAAACTACTCTCCCCCTCTCCCCCCCCGCATAACACTCCCCCTTCCCCCCCTGATCATCCTCCCTAAGCCCCCCCCCGAAACCTGACTTACCCAGATCACCACCACAGCCCATTGGCAACTTGTATAGAAACTGGTCAATGAATGCAAAACCATAAACACTGTCCACCCAAGAAGCACAAACCCATACCACCAACATTCAGTGGAATTCTGCTCACAGTGCAAACAGACAACACACTACTCGGCGATGCACAGCTTGGTAGGAAGTGTACTCCCAAATCAACACCGTGGCAATAATAACTTGCAGTCGTGGGTTGACACTGAAACTACCTAAAACCTATGTCAACGGAGAATACTGAAAAAGGAACAGTGCTCTAATAGATAATCCTACGGTCCCATCAACAATAGCTCCAGACTGTTAAAGGGGCAACAGCAATAACAGGATAAGAGATATATACTCCCTCTAAACACAGCATAATGCATAGCCCACTAAACACAGGCAGAATAGTTAACCACACCTGACCCTTAATACCTGAATATTAGAGAATCATCCTGCTGCGCTTTCCCATCTGCCCACTTGTAGTGCTAAGACCTCCATCTTAGCCGCAGCCATGAAGAACTCAAAAGGACATACAAAAACCACCTTTTCGCAAAGCCTTTGCTAAATCCAGCCCAAGTCCAGTGTTATCAGTGTCTGTCTGCAGCGACCTGTGTGACTTGCATCTCTTCACTCTCTGCAATTCTAAAACTATATAATATGCCTTGGGCCACTTTCTTGCTTTACACAATGATTTCTCTGTTCCCTGCCGCTTGACTGCTTTTCCAGTCATCAGCACCACAGATTCCTGATTGCATCCCCAGAGCCTTTCTTGTCCATTGACGTCTACATACCCGGCCACAGTCGGGATGACTATTTTCAATCATTTCAAACCTGGCATGTCTTTCCCTCGCATTACTGTTAATCAAATTGTCTATTCTCTTTTGCTTGCTCTGTCTTTTCAACATGCTTATAATATTCCAGTCCACTACTCTACTCTTATTTCCTCATACACACAACTCCCTCTGACATAAATAATATCTTCCTTACTATTTTTACTTAATTTCCTTCTACTTCTCGTTGCATTGCTCTCTGGAACGGACAATCAATTTGTAATAAGACCCATTCAATTCTTGATCTATTTCTTTATCTTAACTTGCATTTTTTATCTAGCTGAGACTTATCTCCCCCCTTTCTGAAGCAGATATTGCTACGTAACTCGTGCTCACCTCACTGCCACACCCTACAATCCAATACCTTGAGTCTTAATTCATAGTGTCGACCCTTTTCTTCTTCCATACTTTACTACTGTCAAGCACCACCTCACATCTTTGAGTACCTGTTCTTTGCAGATTTTCTGGGTGTCACAAGTAGATGCCTCTTCTCTGGTCACCAAGAATGAGTAAGGCACGTGTTAATGTGGAGATGGAACTAGTCTGAGTGCTCCCAGAGAGATCAGAGTAAACGGAAACCAGCACCACAATTGCAGCTTCCCAGGATTAATGTGATGCAAGGAAAGCGACCAGCACTATAACAGGAAGCTGCGCTGCTGGGTGCATGGAAAAGACTGGCCCGCAAAGAGGTGGCGCCTAGATTCAATTGGGGGCAAGCCAGGCAAGAGTACACAGGCAGCAGTGAGGCTCTGGAAGAATGAATAAAGACCAGATGAAAGAAGGCCCAAAGTCAGGCATAGAGAAGGGCCATACATCACTTGAGTAGGAGGGTCAGGCAGGAATTTGAGGTGGACAGCAAAAGGGAAGAAGGGGCTCAGACAGGCTGGCAGATAGGTCTAGAAAAGGAGGGCTGTAAAAACATAAGGAAGGAGCTGAACCGGGCAAAGTAGGTTGGGAAAGTGCGACAAGAGCCCCAACAGAACCCGTTAAACTGGTTGGGGGTTTGTCAGTCTGCGTGCGGTTTAAATCTCACCGCAGCGAAAGAGGCCATACCTTCCAGGCAGGTTATTGCGGCAATGGAGGATGCTACCCAATGCGCTTAGGCAGTGCCGTTCCTACATAATTGTGCATGCCTGTGATATGAACACTGTTTACCTTGCTGCAACCAAGCCGAAGACAGAACTGCTGCCACAGTTCTCTGCCTGGCTTCCTGAACCCTGGGTTGTGGAGCTGCCAATGAGGGCAAAACTTCCACGTAAATAGGTGATGGGCATAGCAGAATGCTCCAGCGGCGCACAGATCACAATGCAGGACACCTCTCTGTAACATATCCTTATCCTCCGCCACCATCATATCCTTATCCTCCGCCACCATTCCGCTGAATTCAAATGGGCATCCTCCCTATCCTCAAAAAAATAAACTCTTGACCTCTTCGTCCAATTTCTCTTGTAAGTTTCTGGAACATATGGTTTACTTCCAAGTTTCTTCACACCTTAATTGCTTTTCTCGGTTGCTCACCAAACAATCTGGTTTCCATTCTCATCACTCTACTGAGAATGCACTTCTATATGTCACTAATTATCTCCTTTTAGCCTGCTGCTCTGAACAATTGTCCGTTCTTGCTCTCATTGACTCATCGGCAGCATTTGAGACTGATGGCCACTCTGTCCGCCTTTCTACCTCTCACATCTGGGCTTTCAGAAGACTGTTTTCATTGGTTCAATTGGATCTGTTAATATCTGTCGAATCCCACTTATTTTTGGGCTGGCACTACTTCTGCAATTACTCCCAATTTGGTGCATTGTTAGGCTGTCTTCTTTGCTCACTCTATACTATCCCACTTTCCTCCATCAATGTCATTTGGATTTACTTACCACTTTCATTCAGATGATTCGCACATTTTTCTCTTCCTCTTTTACTGATTCTCCTTTGTTCACTTTCAAACTGTTAATTGGCCATTTAAGGTGGATTTCCAGAATTAGCCTTGTCTTTAGATTGATAGGCCTACCTATTCTGATGAACAAGGGCAAACACTAATGTCTAACCAATTTCTATCTGGGTAGTGTGGCTGAACAGCAACACTTAGACTTAGGGTGGTGTGAGAGTGGTGAAGTGTTCATTTAAGCACACACAGACCACTCAATAATACAAGTTAGGCAGAATGTATCATAGTTTCTTTTCAACAATCAATTAAAAACCACAGGTAAGTCACACTTCACTATTCATATATACACATTTCTCTGCTAAGAGCACCACTCTTTTTAAACAGTTTGAAATACTTTTAAAGAAGAAAGAAGTTGGCAAACACTTTAAAAACACCATTGAACTAAGATTCTAACCTAAAGAGCCCTTCCCTTACTAGAGAACAAGGGGCCTAGTGATCTTGGAGTTTTTTTTAAATTTTCTTGCTTTAGGAAGCCGAACAAGTCAATGCAAGTGTTTCAAAGTTCAGTAAAAACTAGATGCATTTTTAAATGACCCATTACCAATTCAGCCTCCTTTGGAGACCCTGGGGAGTATAGCAGGCCGGAACACTACCATTTATTGGTAGGCTAGAAAGAGATTGACTAGGACATTACAGCCATACATCCCTATAGAGACGGAGGGTGCAAAACGGTACATGTACTCGCCACCAGCATGCGGATTCACTCGGGGACAATCGTAGGCATTCCTGAAATCACTGGCCCTTCTAGGTTCGACTATTGGTAATGTTGGAGGAAGCCCAGTGGTTACAGGTACAGAGGTAACTTCAGGCGTTGTCTTCTTGTGTCTGACTAGTTCTCGAATCCATGCTCTATTGGACTGGATTCTGGACACATAGGACACACCGACCTTCACCACCAGTCCAACGATTATCTCATAGGACCCAGAAGCTGGTGGCTAACAGCAATTGCCACTTGGGCAAAATTGCGGCAGGCAAGCCATGTGACGAGAAGCGAGACACTGGTTACTCAAAGCCCCTCTTTGTGGTGGAGAGCTGCAACTTCAGGGAAATGTCTTGTCCCATAGGCTGAGGGTCTGCAGAGTCCCAAGGCTGAACTGACGGCAACCATTGCAGCTTAGTAACCCAGGACAATGTCTGACTATCCCTGAGGATAGTTCCTGAGACTGTTCCGAAAACTTTCCGCTGTTCGATCTTTGACCAGAGTTCGGGACTGGTTGTTCCCGCAGCTCCAGGGGTCGAAACACTGATGAAGATATTATTTGGATCTGCAGAGAGCTGGGCCTGTAACGATCAAGAGAAGGAAGGGCTGTTGGTGATCTTTCAGCGACTCTTTCTGGGTCTTTAGCGGGCTGCTCCTTCGTACGGATTTTGGCTCCAATGATCTGAAGTGTGGATGTAGGAGGAGTCCTTTTATCCAGAATGCAGGCTGGAGTTGCCCCCAGCCCTCCAATGGCAAGGATCTGCACCATTCAAACTGGCAGGGGTTGTCCAATCTGAGTTTCTGTATCAGTCCAACAATATACCCACCTGGACAGGATGTGGACCCGTCCAGACCGACCCAGCCCCCAACATCCAGCCACACACAGACCGCCACTTTGCCCGTGTAACTTTCCCTGGGAAGGGGCTTGCCATATATGGAAGATCCAGGCACATCTGGGCAGGAAAAAGGTCAAAAGACAAGATGCCAAAGGACATTTTAAAATCTCGTGGCACTGGCATTTTAGAGTATTTGGTACTCTATATGGCATTAAGGGGTCAAATGCAAAGATGCACGAGACTGCTAAAAAAACACTGTAAAAGTATCCCCCCGACACCAGCCTATCCGGTACACATCATGCAAGTAACCAAAAAGTAACTAAAACCAAGTTACAGGGACACTGTCTCTTCTGCGCTTCACTGAAACTGAAGTGTGCAGGAACAATAAACCAATAGCTTTACAATGGAGAACAGAGTTCTTCTGCACTGATAGCCATAGGGACTGCTCAGTGCACCCAAAACAGATGAGCCTAGTAAGGGAAGTCGAGAAAAAGGCTTCACTTACCTCCAAATGTCAGGAAATTTTTAAAACCGTAGCAAAAAGAGATTCCCTGATGTCTTGTGGAGGTAAAGTAACAAAGTAAAATCCTTCTCAACACTGTTTGATCTTGGATGTCTGCAAACTAACTCCATGTTAACCAGATCAAGACTTCTTTTCTCCCCCCTCCCTTTATCATTACCCCATTACTCTCCCAGTACCCCATTCTGCAATTAATCCTGGGTAATTCTTTATTCTCCACTCGCCTCTTCTTCCCTTATTTCGTCCACTGCCCATACTTGCTGTTTTCAACATTTGAAAGCACACCCATTCCTTTCCACGCTACCAAACTTTTGATTACTGCTCTTGTTTATCTTCTTGACTATTCAGCTCTTCTCTTTGATCTTCCTGCTAATTGATTGGCCCCCTTGCTCTCCATCTGCAACTTTGTGGCATCTCCTCAGAATTCTACCCTTCAAGTTCTAGCCTCCCTTTGATGGCTTTCCTTTGAATCTTGTGTACTTTTCATTTCCTTTGCGTTTCATTTTTTGTTTAATGGCTCGGTGGTCTAGGCCTCCCACACCCCCACTGTCTGTCAGATTTGGTTTCTTTTTACTCTTCCACCTTGTTTGAGTTCTTACTCTTAATTTCTTCTATCTGTATCACGTCCAACTGGGTGCCCAATCCCATTTCCGCTCTTTCTCGCTAGTCTTATCAAATCAGTCACCTTTTTTTACGCTCTCATTTAAAGAACTATCTACTTTTGGTGCCTACTACATACCTTGTAATGTTTTTCACTTTTTGTATCATTAAATGTTTGTCAGGCGCCTTTGCAAAAGCACTATAAAAATCAAATCAAAACAAATCATACACCATCCCTTCTGAAGTGATAATTGCAATAAACACTTTAGCATTTCAAGGGATAGCACAACACCAACTAACTCCTCAGGTCGTATTGGTATGACACTGCATGACGATTTCCCACAACTAACACAGTACATGTTGTGTTGGGACCATTCTGTGCTGTGGAACAACTGTGAATTGCATCTTTCAGACTTGTTCCCACCAGGCTGCAATGCAGCTTTTTTTCCCCACACATCAGAAGTTAGCTTACACTCCAGAGGCAGCTCTGGCAGAATGTTAGTCATGACAATAACATATACATTGGAATACTCTCCTCTGTGACATGCTCTTCTGCAGAACATTCTGCGGAATGGTCCACTCCATTCAATTCCCAAGTTAACTGCTGCTTGCTGCCAGCTAGTCCCATTTCTATTTCAGCTTCTGCTTGCCCACATTACAGCCACAAGTGGCCAGGGGACAGCAGCTTACCTGCTCATATGGGCAAAACGTCAAATACTATGCCCGCTGCTCTCCAAAATTAACTACCTATACATTGTAGAATACCTTCACATATGGCTCAAGGCTTTTTAATTAGATTTCTCAAGCCCTAGGGCCATCCCTCTCACTCATCTAGCAAGCACCAACCTCCCTACCACCGGTGTTCCCTACTCCTCAGGTTAGTATGCACAGAATATTGACTCCTAAAGTCTTCGGTTTCGACTTGCGCTAGAGGTGAAAACCTAAACGTTCAAACCTCCATCGGAGACTTCCTAGACTGACCCTACACTATCCAGTGGTTAGTTGCCTAAAAAGGAATGATGGGTTGTGCCTTTTTGACACTCTGCCTGATTTGGTTTTCTTGCCATTATTCCCACGTGCTCTTCTCGCTTTCTGATGTTCCCCCTTTCAACTCTGCTCCTTTTAACTCCACCCTCCTCCTCTTTCTCCCTGTGTCTTCCTCCTCTGCCCCTTACTATTTATAGGCCTTGCCTTCACCCTTTGATGTTACCGCTTCTCCCACTACTCCACTGCTCCTGTCCTCTGAACCACTGCTCCCATAGTCGGCCCGACTGCTCTACCACACCTTTTACTCGGACACCTTCCTTTTACTCCTACACTCCCTCGCTACCTACACTCCCTCAACTAATTACGCACTCCAGTCTTTCACTCACCTTCACAAGGCATTACCACTTACACTCACTAGCCAATGCCTCACCTGCTCCAAAGCTCGCTTCCACAACCCATACCACAATGCTTCCTCCTGCTGATCTCTTGTTCTGCCACCTCCACCTCTGACCTTACCCGAACAACCTACACCTTCCTGGGGTTTCTTTTAACCATCTTCCCTATCCTCTGGTTGGTCTGCTGTCCCTGGCCAGTCTGACCCTTTTTCCCCGCCCAAGTGGTTACATGCAGCACTGTTTTCATATAGTGCTTTAAGCCTTGGTCCCTTTTTGGACACAGATGACATGGAAGAACAATTGTGGTTCATGTTGCCCAAAGTGCCCGTTTGTGGGGGTGGAGGGGAGGGAGGCAGGGGGGTTCAAAGGGATGGTGTAGTGCAAATTGATGCTGCGGAACTGCACATCTATCACTGGCACTTAGAGTGGATAGGAAATGGGGCACACCCAACTGCAACAGTCCTCCTTTGGTGTAGGACTAGCTCTGGATTCCTTCCTGGTAGGCCTCCCATCCCAGGCTAAGAGATGATCCCATCCCCTTTTGACAAGGTCAGCGTACGGTTCTTGTCACAGTACTCTTAAGGCTGACCTCCACATGCCAACTGGCACAAAGTGGTCCACATGGAAAAGGGGTCCAAAGTAGTAAGCATCATGACCAAAGTAGTTTAGGGGTTTTGCCACACATTCGAGCCAGCCCTGGAAAAGGGGACAACAAGAGATTTGCAAACCGCACAGGACAACATATTTTTTATGGACAAGTTGCAAGGGAGAGTAGGATATGTCTGTTCCAGGTTAATACCTGAAATGAGATATGATTGCAGTTTATTGGGGGTGGGTGGTAGAACTGCTTGGCCGGTGGACCTCGCCCACTCCCGGGACAGCAACAGCAAGAAACTGGTTCACTTGTTGCCATTTTTCTAGCAAGGAAAGTCCACTGTCTTACTGATGGGTTCTGGAGCAAGGTTACAAAGGGACTTTTATTTTTATTGGTTACAGGTATTTTAGTGCAACATAGAAATTCAGATGTAGCAAAGCTACCCTCGGGTATGTGCTTGCATCTGTTCTCCTCACTCCAACTGTCAATCACAGAACACTCTGCTCGTGATTCTTGTATCCATCTCTCAGCATTTCGTTCACATGCATGGCCTAACACAGCTCCCCATATGATCTTTGAACCATCACTATAGTCCAGATTCCAACACCATGCTTCATTCTTGCATTAATGACATTTTTGTTTTCCCCTTGCATGTCATTCTTAACTCTTGGTAGCACACATTTCGAGTCCTCAGCCATGGATGACAATCAGGTTTTGCCTATGCCTTCTGGATGTGCAAACAGTAACCTTTTTTAGTGTTTGTGAGTGCCCTCTTTTTTATTGCATTCCCTTATTAATGTCTGTAGAACTCTCCAGGACTAAGGAGTTCTGACCCAGTCTGCTTTTTTCTACTTTGCATTAATCAGTAGATTTAATTCACTGTAGTGGGTGCAATTGCTTTTAATCTTATACTAAGTTAGTGTACTTAATGATGTTCGTGTGTGCTTAAAAATGCTTGGAACTCCGTGCATATGCCTGTAGAACAATTTCAGATTTTCCTTTTTCTTTGTAGCATACAGCAATTTGTGAAGCCCTGTCAGTCTCGGTGCTTTTAGTTTTGAGATGAAACTATATAACCATTCAGCATCATTGTACTTGTTCAGATTGCAAAAGTGTTTCTTAAATATCCACTCTAGGAGAAATTGGAGAAATATTCCAAATGAATAGACGGTATGGGTAAATAGAAATCTGTGCAGTTTAAAATGTATTTTTAACTGTACAGATATATTCATTTTTGTCCAATGGCAGAAAGTCTAGAGGGCATTTTGATATTCCTCCCCTCCGGCACACCCTTAATGCATTCCGTCATACCGAAACCTTTGTATTACTCAACTTGGGAGTGTGATTCTATAGTGCGCACTTCAAATCAAATTGCATATTATCCAGGGGACCACTTGTTAGGAGTGTATCTAACTTCTAGGATGTAATTCTGCATAGCCAACATTAGGAACTTTAATATTGCACTCTAAATGAGTGGAGAATATCCCAACTATCAAGCCTTCCAACAAGAGGATGCCTCAGTCTGCAAACCTTTGGCAACAGTTTGCACTCTTTTCTAGAGAAATGTCTGGTGATCTTCAAGCCCTGCCAAGTGCGCAAGACAGCACATGGCCTTGGAGTACAATCGGAAATGCACAAGAAGCCAATGACTGAATTACAATTTTACTAAGACTTAAATCCTGAAGCAAGGTGATTCTGTTTTGGGAAACTAGAAGGCAAGCAAAAACCTTTTACGGGGTGGCATGCATCGAAGTGGTTGCAATAACAAGGGCAGCCAAGTGAGGGTTTGCTGTACATATAGTGTGCATGAACAACACAACTGTGCTGGCAAGTTCTTGTGACGAGAATAAAATTGCAATTTCAAAACGCACAACTAATGTAATTTTGCATCGCTCTGAAGCACCAATAGGAATGTGTGAATCTCCATTAAGAAAAGAAAAGCAAGTCTTCCATAATGTCTTGGGTTGGTCTCAGTTGTGCCATTTCCTTGGGCATAGACGGTCATTATTGAATACATTCAGAACAATGTCATAAGTCACACCCCATGACATTCTTTTATCCAGTTGGTCGTATTGTCTGCAGGAAAAGGTTTAATAATTGCCAGACTAAATTTGATATGCTGTGGCTTGACTGGGTGGGATCAACCATGTGACATCCAATTTGTTTTCTCCCAAATATCCTATCTGAAAACTCCTTTTTGCACATATTTGTTTTTGTATCTTTCAAAGTAGGAAGTGCACCATTAATAAGAGTGCGTTTATCCATGCCCTGGGAGATCATTTAGCAGATGCAGACTAAAGCTTAGTCTGCCATATTTGCCTAGCGCCTGCATTCCCCCCACAGTGAAGGTGCTGTCTTAGTCTGTTCAAATACTGAAAACTGGTTTCTGCCAAAAGTAATGCAGTGTACATCTTCCATCGAACATTCCCTGTTGAATCAAAGCTCCAAAATATTGTATGTATGACCTTCTCTTAAGTCTGGGTCCCTCCTTGGAACACCCTATTCTACAAAGCAATGATCAAACAAGGTGACCAATAGGAATTTCTAAAATGTCCTCTTTTAGCCTCCTAGATACCCTAATCTTTCAACACAAATGTTCCAATGTTTGGTCAACAAAGTTGTCCTGCTTTCATCAGCTCTAAAGACCTCTGAAGTGTCGGTTTCATAGTTTCCTTGTGTTGGGCTCAGTCTTTAAGACTTTCCCTCAGCAGCTGATTTCTTCATTGCACGCTAAGCTTAAGTAACACTCCTTGCACGCAATGGTCTCTCCCAGACATTGGGTTTCACATCATTTACTTCAATGGGTATCTCCACCCCCCGCCCCCATTCAGGGTCCTTTTCAGGAAGACAATATTATATTGCCCTCCTGCCACCGGTTTCTCTAGTTAAGGAAACGCTTCCCCTTCAGGATTTCTGCAACTTTACACAGGACCACCCTATTGAGTTGGCTCTGCCCCTGGTAACTGCTGCAAGTGAAACACTTGTGTATGAGCACGATATAAATAAAATCATATATCCTATCATAAGCTTGCCAAGGCATGAATTGCCTTCTGCCTAGGAAGGCTGATCCCACTGTATCAAGGGACCGTTTGGAAGTATGCTGGCTTCTTTATAAACTTCTCTCTCCTATTCTCGCCCTCTTCCCCCCCACCCCCTCCTGTATAGTGATTCCGGGGAATGGGCACTTGTTTGGCTCTTCAGTGTTTGATTGGTTCCTTGCTTTTACTTCCCCTAATGAATATTTAAATTGGTGCCGAGCTTGCTCTGCATTAATTAATCACCTGTTCCTTCACACGTGAACAAATACTGATTGTAGTGTTGCTGCCATCTTGGAATTCCTCATGTTCCTGCGTCTTTTCCCCTGGTGTTCTGTGTACCAGATGGTGCTTTGCTACTTATGGCTGCAGCTCTTTCCGATGGTGACCATCTGAACCCTTCCGTTTGTAAGTTCAAGGTCTTCTTTGTTTCTTATGTGTGGCCTTCGCGCTTGTGTCTTCGAATGCTATGCCAATTGTATTTTGGGTGTTCTTTTTAGTACCAGCAACTAGCTCCAACAAGGGGAGCAATTACTATATTATGCTCCGAATAGTGAGGCAGTACAAAGCAAGGTTGCCTGAGAGTTCTGTTCTGGGTTTTGCATACACATTCATGATATTACTCTTGGTTTTGAGAAGCAGGCATCTCTATCACCTGGGTGGGTTCCATATTGTGCCTTTTTGGCGGTGGCAAACTTGTGGGATCCCACGCTTCCCTCTGGAAGGCACACTCGCAGGTTCTTGCTATTCACCACATTATTTACTGTTTTTTTTTCTCTCTCAGATGAGGCATATTTAAGTGGCAGTGTCTTAAGTAGTCTTTAATTTTACTCAACGGGCCGGAAACCACACCTGCATTTAAACAATATAGCTTTTTGTACCATTGTGTGTTCGTCTCATTATTGCATTGTAATTCTGAATCGTGTAAATGAGTGAGGTGAATTGGGTGGTGGGGTGTGCATTCTGAGAAAAGGACCTTGGCCTTGGGGATTAGTCCCAATGCAATCCTTTTTTATATGGCAGAGAATATGAATGTTTGCAAGAACAAAGAAGAAATCTGTTTTATGAGGGTGTGTAGTTGTGATTTTGGGGTGTATCTGGTAAATTAATTTTTAAAACTGTTTGACCCACTTCATTGTCATATCACATTGGTTTGGGCCGTTTGCTGAGGCTTGAACGTATGACTATTCTTTTTTCCAAATGAGCCATTCCGGCTTAGGATGTTTATGAAGAAGTTGATGTCTCTTTGAGCTAACACGTGTCCCTCATTTTGGTGTAACAATCGATTTTGTTTTCTAGTGTCTATTTGCTCATTCCTTGCGGAAATTTTCAATGAGAGACTGGGGAATAGAACAGAAATGGATGTCCATACTCTTGCCACTTCTGCTGCTTTACAACGGTATGCTGCGCTATTGTGATTTGTCATCGTTAAATCAACTTTCATGGTGTGTTTTTATCTCTTTAATGAATGTCAGGAGTCTATTAACATATTGTACAGTACATGTACAGCCAAGAGGTAGATTGGAGATGCTATTGTCAAACCGAGTGCCGACTTTTCTGGATATGTTAAGCAAAATCTTTCAGTCCCTTTACTCCCTCCACATTATTGCATGATTTTTATTTTCCAGAAGCACTTTATTTACCATATTGGTACAAATGAAGTTGTATTTTTGCATTTGCTAGATTAGTAACAAGCCACAAATGAAACAATGTATCAAGGCGCTAACAATAACTTCTTATTGCCAAGCAAACTCCTAGAAGAGGTGGACAGGGCAGCTGTAGTAGCAGAAGAGCCAGGTTTTGATACGCTTCACTGAAAGCCAAAAGATTATTTATAGAGCAAATTTAATGGCAAGTCTGTTTTAGGCTGCTACTAAAAAAACCTATCTTCTCTATTTTTAAAATGACTTTGGGATCGCCAAAAGCTGGACTCTGGAGTGCAAGGTTCCTTTATGCCAATAACAGAGAATTTTCTTTTCTACTTAGGGGAGTGGGGGGGTGGGGTGTAAGCCATGAAGAAATTTAAAAAAGTGAGGCAAAGCACTTTGAACGTGATCCTAGCTGTGAAAGGGGGCCAATGCAGTGCTTGGTGGACAGGGAAACCTTGTGGGAAACCTTGTGTTGCAAAATCAAGCAAATGGCAAAATTTTGCAGTGTTCCGATTTGATAATCAGGGATACTTGGGTAGAGGGAATAGTACTTAATTTAGGAACCCAGATTCGGACCATAATTCCATAAAACCACATGTTTTACTAGATAAAAACAGACATTGGTAAATCAAAAATTGCAAGCGGCTAAGGGGGAGGGGGGGGGGGTTTACCAACTCTGTAAATTTTTATTTATCGGGCACTGTGGGTTCTTTCAGTGGTTTGTTAATTGAGGTAATAGTAGATTTGAGTGTGGCCAGAAAAGTGCCCTTGTAGGAGTGTTTGCTTGAACTACAGGCCTCTGGCTGGCCCTTGAACCTTGCAGAGCACAACTAAAGGGGGGGCAGTGACCCACATTAGGGCAGCTATGGGATGGGTCCCTGGAAGCCACCATGAGCACTGCAAAGCTTACAGAGAGGCAGTATACTGGGATTGCTATATGGCCTCCACCTCTTTCATAATATTGTGAATTATGCTCCTTGCTACAGAGAACCTACCCCAGGGTATCTGAACATAAGCTGTGTTATACATTGAGAAATGTTTGGTTCTCGTGCTTGGTCTTGCCAGTCTGTGCCTGCAGAACTCCATGTGAAACGTATTGCAACAATCAGAAAGCAAACTTCACCTCGGTCACTCATGGAGAACATAGATCAGAGTAAGCCACGTACGTTTTCCACACGCATAGTGGGAAGTTCATGGTCCAAACCGGTGAGGATTGGACCACATCTGCAGGGAAGCCCATCAACTGGATACTCTGGCAGTGCCGTCCTAGAGTCAGATGAACAGGGACACAAGGCCCCCTGACTCTAAGATGGCTGACAGTTAAGTGAGGTATATAAAGGGGGGCCCAAACAGAATGGTAATTGTGGAATTTTGGAGCTATTTGGTGAACACAGAAGCTAGTGGGAGGGTAAGAAAGTGAAAGGAGAGGATGGGGTGTGGTAGAGAAAGGGCAGGAAGAGGAACAGAGAATAGGCGGTACACTAATACAGAAAGGAAGAGTAGGAGAAGAAATAGCAAAAAGGGCGAAGGAACGTAGATCGAAGCAAGGAATAGGTGAAAATCATAATTGAGGTAGGAGCAGCAACATCAAGATACAGAGGAGAAACATCAAGGAAGAGAAAGGGGGACAGACGGTGAGGAGGGAGGGGACAGTATACCAGAAGGAAACGAGGGACCGGAGTGTTGTGGAACGACACTGCCAGGAGGGTGAGCTATAGCTATAGCTGTAGGAGTAGTTGACAGGCACAAGGTCATTTACAAATTGTAAAATAGATCAACTTTTGTGTGTACCTTATCTTAAGAGGCTACCCAATGCCCTACCAGGAGGGGTACAAGCAAGTTCCCTGGGGTACGGCTGTTCCTGATGAGTGTGATTCCTGACCTCCACAGATGACCTGGCATAAGGTTGCCAGGGGGTGGTGGTGCCACATAGATGAGAAAAGACCCAGAAGACCAACAAAACGTCCTGAACTGGTTGCCAGCCAAGAAAGACCCCAAGTGAAGAAAGTGCTTGTGAGCACTATAGAGACCTTGAGACTTAATAATTGATCTTCGCAGTGCTCCAGCCCTCTGATAAAGAGAGGGATGCACTCGTGACAAGTGGGGAATCGAGTAGAAACCCTTTAACAGGCTATTATGAACCAATCCCAACCACTGTTTGTGGGATGTCAGAAGGGGTGAGCTTGATTTTTGAGGCACTGCTGGGATGAGTTGTCGGAGAAGATCAGTCTGGATCATTGTTGGAGAGATGTGTATATTTGTTGACTCATACATGTGTTGGCCTAGCTGCGTTAAATTCAGGAAGATGGTTTTATATGATGGCAGTTTCATTGAGAAGTGAATGCTGGTTTCAGGGGTTACCACTGTGCTTAGAAGTAGTTTGTTTTATTAAAGTTATCCTTCCCACCCCCTATGTTTTTCTTCCCTCTGAGTTGATTGAGTGAAGGGGGGAGAATGATTGCAGTATCCGCGCAGCTAGGATCTCGGTTGAAGGAGCCCATTTCTAAGACTGAGTGCCAGGGCAACATGTGTTGGGACTGTAAGGACCTCATCTTGATCGCCACCATGTCCTTCATTATACCGTCATTCCCATTTCTTGGAGAACTAGTATTCTATGTGTACCAAGCCAGCGTGATTGCTTTGGAATGCTATACAGAATAATATGGCATGGGAGTAGTGCCACCTCCAACACCTTCCTGATGACAGGGTTATCGCCCACATTAATCTGAGGGGAAAAAGTTCCTGAACACCCTCTTTTCTGAATGGCGATTTGTATGGCATAGTGCATGACTGAATTTGCGAATGTTGGTGCTGACACGGAGGCATGGCGATGGGCTGACAAGGTATGGTGAGGTGGGTTGTGGCGGTTGAGCACTGGGATGGGGCAGATGAGGATGGCTCTGGAGTGTGGAGGCAGGGGTGATGAGGAGGTGGAGGCAGAGGAGCAGGATCTGGCAGGGGATTCAGGACTTTCAGTTACGTTTCCCCTCTCAGCTACCCAAACGATCATCTTGCATCTAATTTACCACCCCCCAGGTTCCATATCCTCCTTTGAGGAAGATATTACAGACCTACTAACAAACCATACTAAACCAGGCTCGCAAATCATCCTGCTAGAAGATTTCAACTTAGGACTCCATGACCCTAATGCTACATCACTTGAAAACTCTATTTCCCAGCTAGGTTTTAAACACTGTATCACGGGGCCTAAGCATAACAAAGGACGAACATTGGACTGGTTAGCAGATTTCAATTGCTCAACTACAATCCTCCAGAATGAAGCTACCGCATGGTCTGACCATCACTGCATCTCCTTCGCTATTCAGGAGAATGCACCCCCTAACCTCAGTTCTACCATGGCCCCCCAAATTCTTTCCAGAAACAACCGGAACATAACGCTACAAAACCTACGGCCCCTAATCCATGATATCTTGGACCCGACTAACTATAAAGACTTGGACTCAAAAATTAGTAGACCGCTACAATGACACCCTAGACTCAGCCATAAACATTATTGCCCCCACCAAACTAAAATAAATCCAAGCCAACAGCCCATCTCAACAAATGGTTCACAACTGAAATGAAAACCTTATGGAATGCCAAAAGAGTGGCTGAATCCACATGGAGAAAATCACCTACTACTCCCAACAAGACGTCATTCACCTCGGCTGCTGCCACCTACAAATCTGCCATTCTCAATGCTAAAAAGAGACCTATAACAATAGAATTCTAAATGCTATATCTGGGACCAAGGAGCTCTTCTGTATCCTAAGGGAACTAGAGGACCCAACTCCACCATCAGCTGTTTGCGTAAAGGACGCAGATTGTTGCGCCAAAATACAGAAAGCTCTTGCCGACAATCACATTGTTACAAACTAAAAAAGCGTCAAAAAAGAATAGCCTGGCCAGTAACTCCAATACAATCAGCTCACTGAACCATCAGGTCCCTCTCTGCCCACCTTTCGCCTTCTCTCCAGTCTGACCAAAAGAGGTGGAAAACATTATTCGAAGCCTAAAACCATCAAAATGCCAAGGAGATCTTTGCCCTGCTACCATCATTCAGGAAGGCACCAATGACTTGGCACAGTTCATTTCCACACTGATCAACTCTTCGTTCAAATTTGGCACAGTCCCTAACAACCTCAAGGATGTCTAGGTTATGCCTCTCCTTTAAAAAAAAAACAAAAAAAACAAAATTTAAAACCCTACACCCAATACACCAACCAATTATAGGCCTATCACTATTGTCCCTTTCCTCCAAAAAATATTGGATAGTGGCCTATCTCCAAATCCAAAAACACTTGGAGGATAATAATTTGCTTGAGCTTAGACAATCCAGCTTTAGGCCAAGACACGGCACAGAAACTGCCCTCTTGGTGGCTCCGTATGGGGCAAAATGGGAGCGAACTCGGGTACACTGTGTGAGGAATTTACTTGTTTCTTGGTTCTTATTATTTTGTTCTTTCTTGGCTGATTTCATCCATGAGGCTGATAGAGATGATATGTGAGTACAATAAGATAAGGAGTAATGTTACAACGCGATACCGTTAATTGCATTATATGTACTGTACATGACTAAATGCCAATAAAAAGATTGGATCTTAAAATCCAAATGGACGAGGCCAAGGATAAAGGCAACTTGGCCATTCTCCTGCTGTTAGACCTCTACAGCATTCGATATAGTCGATCACCAGATCCTCACAGACCACTTGACCACAGCTGCTGCATTCTCCAGTGACGCCACTAACTGGATTCGATAATTTCTATCAGCTGACCCAGTCCCCATTCACTGCGGCGTGCCACAAGGTTCATGCATCTCTCCGCTTTATAACATCTTCACGAAGCACTTCTTCGACCGCCTTGATAACATGGGTGTGTCATACACAAATTACGCTGATACCCAAGTTCTCATTACGCTGACCGGGTGCTACGAACATGATTCTAAAAGGATTCATGAAATATACTTGGAAATCCGGGCGTGGATGGCACAGCCTATGTCTCAATGATGAGAAGACAGAGCTCCTGATCTTCGGTTCACAAATTCAGCTAAATAAACTTGATCCTCGATACACATCTTCCGATATCAATGGGAATTCCATCAAAGTTGCCAAGGAAATCAACACGCTGGGAGTCTACCTAGACTCCACCCTCTCTCTTAACCCTGTAAGTGCCATGGGTATTTCCTCCCCAGTGCCAAGGCCTTTTTTGGTGATTTTGGTATGTGGCCATTCAATGACTTGTAACTTTTTTGTTACATGAGATATCTCGGCCAAATGTGGCTCCTTTTTTTCCCACATGTAGGCGGTCGTAACACCACCCAAGAATCCTAGGTTGCTGTAGGGGGGTGAGAGAAAATAAGCAAAAAGGGTGAACATTTTGTGTTTTTTCAAAAAATGCCAATAAAATGATGTACAAAGAAGCCTGTTGTTTTTTCCTTGTAAGAGCTAGGAACAAATGGTTTGCTGTGCTAAATTCCCCAATTTCCTGGCTTTCAAGAACAGGTTGAGTGGAAACGAAAGAAAATTATTTTGATGTGGTTCTCAACTGTTTTGTGAGAGGTAGGCGATTTTGGCCATTTTTGCCAATTGGACATGCATGGACGGAATGGAAGAAAAGTGTAGGAAAGCCGAATTGGAGGACAAAGGCATATATTTCTGAAAAGTAGACAAAATTCCAAGTTTAGGAAGGGGTGATTTGCGTAGGTCGGGCAACAACTAGGTAGGGGAGAAGGCCATAGATTGGGGGAAAAGCGGGAAAATGACCGAAAAAAAGTTGTGGTGGACATGGTTGGCTTGGTACGGCAATGGCTTCTATGAATTTTGAGAAGCAATACTCTGCTACATTCCCCCTACTCTTGCAGTTAGGAAAGGGCACATTTTTTGTAATGCTTTACAAAACAAGCAATACCACAAGCCAAACACTGAGCCATGGTACACAGGAGTTTTATGCTTACGGCCTGAACAGACACACTTAGCATGTGTAAATCAGGATAACCAATGTGGTGAGGAACGGCAAGCATACTTTAGCACAGGCAGACCTTTTCAAGTGTAGGTGACTTGTGCAGGTTACAAAAGTGTATGGTGCCTAAAGCAGCGACTAAATTTAGGGCACATTTGGGAAATGAAAGGGTTGTGTGACAAAGGGCAGCAGCGAATGAGTCAAAACGTTATGAAAACACAAACCCAACAAATGCTATACCTTCCTGCGTTCCCACAGGTGTCCCGATGAAAAAGGTACCTCGTGTGGGTGCACCTACCTGGGCGCCATGGGGAAAGCTTAAAACACAGGTAACACCAAGTCTGTTTTGACACGTGAATTTCACACTTTTTGCAGACAGGCACACCATACAGATATGGGCCTCGGGTCTCCAAGCCACCAAGGAAAACGGGGAACCCCATGCATTTCCGAAAAGAGGACACCCGTGGGAATCCGCAGAGGTATGATTTGCGCAAATCGGCCCAGAATTTATTACCCAGACACCCCCGCAAAGTCCAAAATGGGGGGGGGGACGCATTTTCCGCACATTTCACTCGGTTCACCCATCGAAACACGCCACCAACAACACATGGCCTACCGTCCCGCGTTCCCACAGGTGTCCCTATGAAAACGGTACCTCACGTGTGGGTGCACCTTCCGGGGGCGCAAAAGGAAAAAGGCAACCCACTGGTAACCCCAAGCCTTTCGGCACAGCCCATTTTGTTCATGTGGGCAACCTACAGATTTGGGCCTAGGGTGTCGAAGCCAGCAAGGAAAACAGGGAACCCCATGCATTTCCCAAAAGAGGACACCTGTGGGAATCCAGAGGTCTGCCTTGCGCAAATTGCCCCAGTTTTTATTAGCCATAATCCCAGACAAAGTGTGATATTTGGTGGGGGGAAAAAAACACAATGTTCACTTTGTCTGGGGTTCTGGGTAATACACTCTGGGCCGCTTCACGCAAGTCAGACCTCTGTGCATTCCCACAGGTATCCTCTTTTGGGAAATGCATGGGGTTCCCCATTTTCCTTGCTGGCTTCGACACCCTGGACCCAAATCTGTAGGTTTCCCACATGAACAAAATGTGCTGTGGCGAAAGGCTTGGGGTTACCAGCCATCTTCCTCCAGGGGGGGTCCTAACCTGCAGCCCTATCCTTTGGGTTGCCTGCACACTTATTTCTGGTGGCCCTCCTCCCCACACCCCAATTGGATTGGGGGGGGGGCACCTCATGCCTGCCTGAAGGCATAAATCTGCCCCCAGGGAAGGCTACAAGGGGTGCCCTTTCCGTATTTTGTTTTTTGCCCCCTTCCCAGCCATCTGCCCCCAGGGTTGTACACGTGCCCCATGCTTTGGGTGCCGGGGGGGCGAGGGCTGCTTACTGTAAGCAGCCCCCCCCCGCATTCAAAGACATCACTGGTGTCTAGTGGGCATTGCTGCCCGTGCATCGAGCGCCCTGCGCCCGATCCGCAGGCAGCAGTGCTGTCACAAAGGGTGTCTTTCGACACCTCCCTTGATCTCTGGTTTGAAATATAGCCAGAGATCGAGGGAGAGAAAGGTGAACACAGTGAAAATTACTTTCACGTCGGCGTGCTTTATGCACGCCGACGTGAAACTGAAGGTAATCAGCCCCCTGGCAGTGAGGCGGGACCTCCCCCTCACATAGCCAGGGGGTTGGATTACTGTTTTGAGAGATCCCTGAGCTATCTCGTCCTTGGCACTTAAGGGGTTAAGATACAAGTGAGTGCCACTGCTTCAACTACTGCCTACACCAATAAATTGATTAATGCCTGCAAATCTATCACCTAACAGCTGCATTACACTAGCCAGGGCCCTAGTACTCTCGAAGATCGACTACAGCAATACCCTTTTTCTAGGCTCCTCTGAACGGAACCTCAGCAGACTTCAGGTCCTACAAAATAACGCTGTGAGATCAGCGTTAAACATACGTAGATCCAACCATATTACCAGTTTCAGACAGGATGTCCACTGGCTCCCGGTGCACGACAGAATTTCGCTCCGCACCGTAGTCCTTGCTCATAAATGTTTCATCTAATTCTGCCCCCAAGTACCTGTCGGACACATTTTCCAAACACCAACCATCTAGACCTGCTAGAGCTCTGTACTCCCACTGCCTCACCATTCCGAGTTATAAACTAAAAAGAGCTGGAGGAGCTAGCTTCCCAGTGTTGGCCGCCAAATGTTAGAACTCCCTTCCTCTGACCATCACAATGGAACCCTCCTTCTGGTCCTTCAGAGTCAAAGTGAAGAGCTGGCTTTTAGATAAGAAACACTAACTATCAGCCCAATTTACAAAATCTGCACACCGTCTTTATGCGGCCCTATGACTGTTTTCTGTCTTTTTTGTACTGTCGTCTAAACTGTAACCACTGGCGACGTTTAACATGCGCTTATCTGTATTCACTTGCAAATCGACTAATCCTGTAACCCTCAGTCGACCAGCACTTCTGTTTTATGTATGCCTGTAACTCTGTCATAAGTTTCCAGCACCCAAGTTACCCCATGGTCCGGTGCGCGATACAATTAATAAACTAAACTTTGGGGCGCCCCCCCACCCACTACCCAGATGACTGGGGGAAGATTGTTGGCTGAAGAGGGTCAGGGTGCCTCAGAGGTTGTGTAGATGACCCCTGTGACGGGTCAGACTTGGCTTTATTAATATAATAAAGATGAGGCCCATCTTTCCCTATTGCTTTGTGGATGTTCCCGGTCTATGTAAATAGCTAAGGTGGTTGTTGGTCATCAACGTATCAAATGAATCAGTCCGCTGTCAAACGAGTTCTAGATGACCCTACTACTAGTCTAACCATCTTAAGATCAGGAGAATGTCTCCCTTTTCTTGATTGTGTTATGGAAATGTCTCTTCTTCACTTCACAAATCCTTTTTAGTAGGCTATTCTTAAATAGTTTCTGGTCACTTCCTGTGTCGGTTCTTGGCACTCTTTCACAATGTCTTTGGGTCTTGCATCCGCTTTTGGAATAGTTCTCCAATGCTCCCTTTTTGGTGTCTTTATTGTTCGCTGATTCAGGTGGCTATAGCCTTTTGAGTTTGATGCCTTGTACCTTCGTGGCTGTGAAATGCCTTCTTGGATCTTATGGATCCCCCTCTCTGAGTGTTTTACTCGGAGTATCTCTTCCCTTAAGTGGTACACTTGGCTTTTCTTCCCATTCAGAGAATTCTCTGATATTCTCCACTCTTTACTTCATGAATTATGGGCTATTTGTCCCTCTTCTCAGGGTATTTTTACTGGGGTGGTAGAGATCTTGTTTCACATTAATACAGTTTAACCTTACCGGCTTTAAACTCAATGTCTCATCCATTCTACTGGGATGAATTTCTCCTGCCCTATAACGATTCGCTGACAGCCTCGCAATTCTCTGGTTCTCCCTGTTACCTTTGATTCTCCCAGCGAACGTCACCGGGGCTCGTACTGACTTGGGTTCTCTTTGTTTGCTTTGCTTCTCTGTCTTCTCAACTCTGCCGAAGTTTTGCTCTTGGTCCTCTTTCAGGTATAGATGCGTTTAAGTGGACGTATTGCTGTTTCAACCGAGTTGTGGTTTTGCATAGGTGGGCGGGTGCCCTGCCCACCACGAAAGGGTTGTGGTCATGCCACCACTGTGATTTGAAGTCCCGTCTCCTCTGTGTCTTACTGCATGTAAACGCTGGTCCTCCAACATTTTGTTCTTGGTTTCAGGCCACTTCTGAAAGTTGCAGGCTCCCCGGTTCTCATTGGCTCCACCACTAAGAGGTGTCGCGCTGTAAGGGGGCTTCCCCTGCCTGCCTGCTCATGCTCTCAGCGCTCTCTCGACTTTGCCTCTCTACGGCCTGTGTTGCTCTCTTCAGTCTACTCAACACTGTTTTATGGAGGTCTCTTATTAAAAAGACAGATCCTCTTTCTTGTTTGCAAAGGTACATTTTAGTTTTGTCTTCTGCTAAGTCCCTGGCTTCTACAGTCTTCTTCATATCTGACAGTCGCACATATGCCACTATGGGAAATGGCTTAGGGAGTTCCTCACTGGAATGTAAGTCTTTGTCCCCTAAGGGGAGTCTTTCCCACTTGCCCAGACCCCTAAGGAGGGTCTTGTGATACAGGCTCACCTCCCTTTCCTCAAAGGAGGAAAAGAGACATATTCCCTCTATGCGTGACATCCCCCACATCAGAAAAGAGGGAGGGGTAGGGTCCATGGAGAAGTGTATCCCCACCGCGCCAAAGCCGGACCCAGGAGAATAGTATTCAGCAAGATTCACTGTGGGGAAATCACATGAGACAGTGATTGGTGCGTGCACTAGGACAATCCTCAACACACAGGCCACTTATTCGGTCATGGTTGAACAGGGAGCCAGACCCTTATTGAAAACGGACCCATTCTCGCTTCCACCAACAGTCAAACCCGAGACTGTGAGAGGGCTGAGCTAGAAGCACCATAAGATAGCCCGGACACTGGTGCAACCCCCATACCTGCATCATGCATAGGTGGGGCAACTTCCAGATGGTCCTCCCCTCCTCCACAGTTAGGAGGGGTGCTCAAAAGGGGCATCCTGCAAATCCAGAACATAGCCAATGCAGTGGTTCAACCACAAGGTCCTCTGTAGACACCTGGACTCTGCAGCTCATTTCTCTCCTGAGGCCATCATATGGATAGAATCATTCCTGAGTGAGAGAACATAAGGGTATTTTCCCCATCAGCAGCTGCAGACCCCACTCCCATCTTGTGCGGTGTCCCTCAGGGTTCATGTGTCTCGCCAACTCTATACAACATTTTCACCAAACCTTTGGTCGACGATCTGGACCTTTTGGGTATCGCCTACACTAACTATGCAGATGATGCACAGATTCTCCTCCCACTTTTAGGGGATCATAGTTAGGACACAGAGTTGATGAATAGGGTATATCTTATCATTCAAGCATGGATGGCCACCCATGGCTTGTGCTTGAATGATGATAAAACAGAGTTGATAATCCTGGGCACACACACAAACATCATCAAACTAGGCCAGGAATACTCCTCATTTAATATTGATTGAAATATTATCAAGGTTTCCAAGGAAGTAAAAACCCTTGGCTTCTACCTTGACTCCACTCTCATTTGACAAACAAATAAAATCTTT
This sequence comes from Ambystoma mexicanum, assembly GCF_040938575.1. Lineage (NCBI taxonomy): Eukaryota > Metazoa > Chordata > Amphibia > Caudata > Ambystomatidae > Ambystoma > Ambystoma mexicanum. Next base: position 305,879,314 of record NC_090928.1, read on the forward strand.
GGCCTCCACCACTGCCTACCCTTGTACGCTGATGAGAGCTGGCAAGCCATTACTCTCCAATGACAGTTGTATAATCCTGGCTAGAGCTTTAATACTCTCTAGAATTGACTACTGCAATTCCCTCTACAGCGGTGCTAATAAAACTACCATCCAAAGACTACAAACACTACAAAATAACGCCTTGAGAGCAGCGCTTGGCATAAACAAGAGTACATATATCCGCCTTCAGACGCCAACATAAATGGCTTTCCACCGATACCAAAATACAATTAAAAATGATCTCGCTGACCAATAAAGCCTTAAATAACGCTGCCCCTAGTTACCTTTTGAATAAACTACATAAAAGAACGTCTATTAGACCAACCAGAGCTGGTAACGCTAACTGCCTAGTTGTACCCAGGTATAAGCTAACTACCATTGGTGGCAACAGTTTTACAGTGAAGGCCGCTAAACTTTGGAACTCGTTACCATATAATCTGAGAGCAGCCCAACCTTGCCCTCATTTAGAAGGAACGCCATCCAATATATTATCTCCAAGGAGCCCTAGTCATTCTATCTCCCATGCCATTCATACCCCCAGTTGAATTATATCGTACTACCGGTATTATTTTGTGTATTCTGACCCGAAACCTTGTGCTCCATGTACTTTTACTGTAACCTGTATCTTTTTTTAACTTTGTAAGCTTTGCATTTTCTTATTGCTGCGCCTTGTTACCCATGGGTTTGGTGCGCATTCAAAATTAATAAACTGCTGCCCTTAATGTGACACCCTTGACTTGCTAGCGCATGGTGATTAAGATCAAGATTAACACTTTCTGCCTTCTGGTGTTTCACCAGCTGGTCTTAGGAGCTATTGATCACTGGAACACCAGTTTAAAATGGACTCTTACAATCTTTGAAGCAAATGCCGCCTGCTACTTCAAGCCAACTCCAAGGCGCAAGCCCACTCCTTACTCCAAAAACATTGAGTGAAATTTGATTGTGTCTGGCTTAATTCTTTGGCCACATTTATGATCTGACCTTCAGACGCTACTGATGCCTGGACGACCCCATGATGGGCCCTGGCTTCTTCGTTTTTCTGTAGAAAAATCCAGCAGGATGAGACTCTTAATGGTAAGAGGAGCCGATAGATTCCGCAGATCCTCTGCTGTGAGCCCTTAGTGACCACAAGGAAATGCAATGGGCCAGGTATGCTGCCTGGAATAACGCCTTTACATGGCGGCAATATTTGTTAAATACATTCCCAAGGGTTGCCAAATTGTTCACACAAGAGGTAAAAATGTCCATGTGTAGCTGGTAGAAAAGGACAGCACAGAATAAGGCAGCCCCCCCCAATAGGCAGCATGATACACTTTGGCTCACGTTATCAAGAAGCAGTTCAAAACGCGGGTCAAAGCCCGCTTGGCCTTCCACGTTAAAGTCACTGGTTTTCCAGTTCACCAAAGTTCTTTCACAGTTCTATAAAAAGTTCACATAGTTCACCCTCTGTCAGACTTTGACCTCTCAAACCAAAAAGTACCTGATTCAACTTAGATCTCCCTCAGCCAGACTCAGAACATGCAATCACAGCACTTGCAGAGGTTCCCTTCTGCAAGCTGTATTCACATTTGTTAGGGGTTTCCTACCATTAACTTATTTCACATTCCAGATCTCTGTCGGCCACGGACCTTTCACCGATGTCGAATACTTTTAAATGTACAAGGCATTACTATGGTCCTCCTCAGGACAACTTTGACTTCCACTCTCCTTTTGTTATTTGTCCCAGTGTCTCTTGGTAGTTCTGTACCAAAAGCAGAAAGTTCAGAAATCTTACTCTTTAAGCATGCACCTTTTGACTTCCCTTTTGCTCGGGTTAATCTTGACCATTATGCATTTCAGCATTCATTCACTTTGCGGCTTCAATTCAGGAGTCTATTTAATATCACAGGCTTGGCCTTGCCTCCCCAACTGTCGTTCACCCGGGAGGGTCGTTGGCGTCCTTGAAACAATGTAGTCTTCTTGTCTGGGTTTTGGCTCTCTCCCGGTTTTTAAAAGACAACAACCTCCTGCGGAGAACTTCAAAGTTTACCAACCATTCGCTCTGGTCCCTCGATCAGTTGTTCTGCTCCAATGGGTTCGCCTTTGCCCCAGAAGTTCTGCTCCTTCGCGTGTTCCACCCTGCTTCAATTGTCATGGGGCTCCCTCAGTCGGGCTAGGATGCTCTTTGCACAAAAGTTCAATAAGTCTCTGGACTTCAAGGTCCACAATGAGTCAGTCTCCATTTCGCTCCCACTTCGCCAGCTAGCTCCCCAAAAAGGCATTCGAAGGGATTGTCCTCCGACGTATTCCTTATCTTAGATAATTCGTCTCCAGCTTGCTGGCCTCGGAAATTTTTTCTCTGTAGAGGGCGCTGCGCGTCGATGTCCGCCGAGTTGGTGTCCCTCGACAGCCACCGTGTCGGTGCCGACGTCACCATGCCCATAAATAGCCACGCGCGGCGTCCGTTGCTCAGTTCCGTTTTTCCGCGCTTTGCAGGGCCTCGGAATATCGTTGCTCAGTTCAGTCAGATAAACCTCTTTTATATTTCCTCGAGAAAACCAACTCGTACTTGATGGCTTCCTCATCCGAACCGACGACTCCGCGGTCCGGCTTCAAAAAATGCCAAGACTGCAGAAAGAAAATGTTGCTAACGGATCCTTACAGGATCTGTTTGTGGTGCTTAGGAGTCGAGCGCCATTGTTCGGAGTGTGAGGACTGCATGTCCATGACGGCGAAAGCCTTGAGGGAGCGCAAGGGGAAGCTCGAGAGGTAAGTCGGTTAAAACCTCCTCGAAAGTTTCTTCGGCCGAAGCATTCGTCTCCTCGCCGTCAAAAGCATTCATTCTAGGTCTCGAAGTAGCTCCCACCACTCGTTGAGATCTAGACACTCAAAAAAGACGTCCCCAGAAAGGGTCTCCTGCCCCACAAAACACAGCTCTCAGGCTGAGTGGGAGGAATTCAGGAAAAAGATGCTGAGCGTCTTCGAGAAAGTGGCCTCGACCCTCTCGAAGACGGCTGAGGGTGATACCGTGGGTGAAAAACCCAAAAAATAGAAACCCTGCGAGTCGTTGCACCCGGCGAAAGAGTCCACCCGAGAGCACCACGGGCCATCGGGTAGCAAGGCACCATCTTCGACGCCATTGGCGAAAGTCCCTTCGACTCATGGATTGGCGCCATCGACGCCGTTAGCGAAAGGGTTCTTCGACGCGTCGATCGAATCGACGCCATCGTCGACGCCAATAAAAGATAAAAACACAGCTACTTCACAGCCAACGGTTATACCCAGGGCCTCCAGCACGACTGAGAACGTTGTCGACATCCTCGAGCAGGATCCCGATCCTCTCGAGTTCCTCGAGGCCTCTTCCAGTTTTCTCGACGCCTTTCTTGGCGCCTTCAAAGCCTTTCACATCGGCGTCGATGACATTGACTTTTTCTCGACCAATAATGACAAGTTTGGCTCCTTCTGCTTTAGAAATGGGTTTTACACCATTTCCGAGGTCAGAGTACCCCAGAACCTTATCTTCAATCTAGGAAGAAGGGGAGGATTCTGATCAAGAAAGACCCTTCGGGCTGCAGAGGACCACACCACCTGTTTCAGAGGTTTTTACCTCTGAGGAAAGAAGGTTGAAAGACCTACAGGAATCCTTACATGAGGCAAGTGTGTTGGACACTTCCCCAGAAGTGGAATTTGCCAAACCAGACCCAGGGGAACATGCCGAAACCCCCATAGAACCCTGATGGCTAGAATTATTGAATTCATGGGTTGGTCTGCGCCTTCACCTGTTTTTCAACAGGATGACCTTACAGACATAAAGGTCCACAGGAGGATCCTGTGGTCCCTTTCCATACAGCTTTACAAAGGAAATGTTAATCAAATTGGGAAACTCCTGAGGTTATCCCTGCAGTCAATAAAAAATTGTCAGCCAAGTATAGGGTAGCTGCGGCTGACCCTGAATATTTATCAAAACACCCGACTCGAGAGAGCCTGGTGGTTCAAGCGGCAACTTCATCAAGCAGCAGATCCACTTATCCTACTGTTCCACAGGATAGGGATGACAAGGTACGATTCTATGGCAAAAAGTCTTTTCTGCTTGTAGTATGGCGTTGAAATCAATCAACGCCACTTGTACGCTTGCCAGGTTCAGTCACACACTGTGGGAGTGTGCTTCATCAGCGGCTGACTGCATACCGGAAGGAGATGAAAGGGAAGCCTTCCTTAACATCATTAAAGATGGCAAGGATGTCATGTGCTAATCTCTTGAAACTGGCATCGATTCCGCTGACAGTATCAGCAGGGCCATGGCGGCAAGTACTACAATCCGCAGGCATGCGTGGTTACGAAAGTCTGGCTTTGCTCCGGATGTAAAGGCCAGACTTTTGAATATGCCCTTTCACGGCTCTTCTTTATTCGGTTAAAAAGGCTGATGAGTCTGGAAAGGTTGCAAACAACTAAAGCAGCAGCAAAATCTTTAGGAGCTGCAATCCGCCAAACTCCTTTTCGCCCCTCAGGAACCTCTGGGAGAGGAAAGTCCTTTCGCTATTATTTTGCATTCGGGAGAGGCAGAGGACAGCCGGCTCAAAGAGGCCAAAGGAGATCCACCCGAGGTGGACGGGTCAAAAGTACTAAGGCCGCAGCAGGTGCCTCTTTCACCTCGGCATCTGCATCAGCCGCCCCCAAACCACTCTGAGGTCTTTCCACACAAAACACCTGTAGGGGGCAGGTTAACTCACCATCTGACAGAATGGCAGGCTATTACGTCAGATGCTTGGGCATTGGAGACAGTTGCCCAAGGTTACTGCCTACCCTTTCTACGCATCCCTCAGTCATCCACCGGGGCACAGCTCTCTAAAAGTTCCAGATCCGCTCCTCTTGCAGGAAATTGTAGACCTGCTAGAGAAAGGTGCCATAGAACCGGTACCTGTAGCAGAGAGGAACAAGGGCTGGTACTCCCCCCCCCCCCCCCCCCCCCCCATCCCCACCCTACTTTCTCATACCGAAGAAAAATGGAGTACCGAGACCTATCTTGGACTTACGAGAATTGAACAAGTTCCTCAGGAAGGACAAGTTCAAGATGGTAACTCTATCTCAGATCCTTCAGGACCTCCAGGACTGGCTGGTATGTCTGGGAGGGAAGGGATCCACGTCTACCCCTACCTGGACGATTGGCTGAGCAGAGCTGTATCTTCGGAACAAGCTCAGATCCAGCTAGATTGTCTGCCACTTCATTCACAAACTGGGCTTCTCCCTCAATTTAAAGAAGTCACAGATGATACCATCACAGAGACTCCAGTTCATCGGAGCGGTCCTGGACACTTCCCTGGGAAAAGCCTCGCCACCAGAGGTGAGGGCTCAAGATATTCTGCAGATGGTCAACAAGTTTCAAAATGCCCAACATCTCCCAGCCTTCGACTTTTTGAGATTGCTAGGCCTCATGGCATCGTGCATCTTCCTTGTGCCAGAGGCTCGCCTGAGAATGAGATATCTCCAGTGGGCACTAAGAACCCAGTGGTCACAATACTCGGGAAGAATGACAGATCTCCTCCGGATTCGGGACAAGGTAGCCCACGACCTTCAATGGTGTGCCTATCCAGAGAACATCTTGAAAGGAGAACTGTTTTGGCAACCATGGCCGGAGATAACGGTAGTCAGACGCCTCACTCACGGGGTGGGGAGCCCACGCCAACGACTTGACCATCAGCTGTCGTTGGTCTCCATCGGAGTCCAGACTACACATTAACCTATTAGAGCTGAGAGCGATCAGACTAGCGCTGAAAGCTTTCCTGCCATCAGTACAGGGGAGAAATGTCCTTTTAATGACGAACAACACAGTGGCCATGCACTACCTGAACAAAAGAGGAGGCGTAGGGTCACTGCCACTGTGCAGAGAGGCAATGCAGCTCTGGTTTTGGGCAATTCAGAAAGGAATCTCTCTATCGGCAGTTCACCTAGCCGGAGAGAAGAACTTGACAGCGGACGCTCTGAGCAGGCAGAGCACAGTCTCCCACGAGTGGGAGCTAGCTCAGGAAGTCCTTCAAGAGATCTTCGCCCTTTGGGGAACCCCTCAGGTGGATTTGTTCGCCACCAGTACCAACAGGAAGTGCGATCTGTTCTGTTCAAGGGAATTTCCCCCGAGAGGAGCTCTGGGGGACGCGTTCGTAGTGGACTGGGAGTTTCCACCCCTTTACGCGTTTCCACCAGTCCCTGTTATTCCTCAAATGATCAGGAGGTTGAGAAGATTCCAGAAAAACAATGATCCTAATTGCCCCGGACTGGGCCAGGAGAACGTGGTACCTGGACCTTCTGGATATGTCCATCTGCCCTCCAATCCGTCTTCCACTCAAAGAGAATCTTCTCTCGCAGAAGTGAGGTCAGGTTCTCCATCCAGACATAAAAACCCTCAACCTTCATGCTTGGCTTCTGAAAGGTTGAGGTACAAGGATTGGGACCTCCCTGATGACATCATGGAGGTGTTGCTTTCGGCCAGAAGGCCAGCAACAAAGTCTTTATACCGCTGCCGTTGGAACACATTTTGCAGCTGGTGTAGAGAGGACAAGATCGACCCTTTTTCATGCGGTACACCAACGGTGTTATCGTTTCTACTCTACTTGGCAAACTCAGGCCTTCAAGTTGGCACTGTAAAAGGCTATCTCGCGGCACTATCAATCTTCAAGCGCACTGCGGAGGAACCATCGTATTTCAAACTATCATTAGTAATACAATTTCTCAAGGGATTAACTAATGTCTATCCTCCAAGACCATTCCAAGTTCCCTTATGGGACTTAAATTTAGTCTTATATTTCCTAATGGGTACTCCCTTCGAACCACTCCACTCTTGTTCGCTGATATTTCTCACTCTTAAAACTGTCCTATTAGTAGCACTAACATCTGCTAGGAGGGTGAACGAATTACAAGCTCTATCTTGTAAACACCCCCCCATACAATTTTCCATAAGGACAAAGTTGTCCTACAGGTGAAGCCTAATTTCCTCCCAAAGGTGCTTTCTGAATTTCACATCACTCAGAAAATTACCTTACCTTCGTTCTACCCTCCTCCCCCATCCGGGGAAGAGGAAGAAAGGCTACATAGGCTGGACCCAAGGCGAGCTCTAAGCTTTTACATCCGCAAACTTGCTAGGATTAGGCAAGCAGACCATCTGTTTGTAGGCTACTCTGGTCACAAGTTGGGACTACCCATAACAAAACAGACCATTTCCATGTGGATTATTTTGGCCATTCTGGAATGTTACAAACTGGGAGGGAAAGAGCCCCCTCAAAATCTTAGGGCTCATTCAACCAGGGGTATCGCAGCCTCTTCGGCCCCCCAAAGAGGGGTACCGGTCCGAGACATGTGTGCGGCTGCCACATGGTCGTCCGCACATACATTCACAAGATTTTACAACCTGGATTCCCCCGCTAGTCAAGAGACCAGATTTGGCAAAGCCGTATTACATTCGGTTCATTCCTAAAAGGGATACATGACATTCTTACTCCCACCTCCAATTACATACCACTGCTATGGGAGTCCATCTAAGATAAGGAATACGTCGCAGGACAAACTCCCTTCAAAGAACAAGTTACTTCCTACCTGGTAACGTTCTTTCGATGGGATGTTCCTCCGACGTATTCCTTATCGCCCCTCCCATCCATCCCCACAGTAATACTTCCCTTGTGGTTTCAGCTCACGCTCCTTCAAGGTCAATAGCCAATTCATGCAAGACTTATCTTATGCTACAAAACGGAACTGAGCAGCGGACGCCGCGCGTGGCTATTTATGGGCATGGTGACGTCGGCGCCGATACGGTGGCTGTGGAGGGACACCAACTCGGCGGACGTCGACGCGCAGCGCCCTCTACAGAGAAAACATTTCCGAGGCCAGCAAGCTGGAGACGGATTATCTAAGATGAGGAATACGTCGGAGGAACATCCCATCGAAAGAACGTTACCAGGTAAGAAGTAACTTGTTGTTCTGCGGGTTATGGAAGTTGTGGGGTTTACAGTGGGACTTTTCAAGAGTCCGGGTCGTCCAACTTGCCCCTTAGAGGCCTGGGTTTAATGTTGCACCCTAGGGATGAGCCTTGGCTTGGGTCCTGTCAACTCCAGCTGCCATTGGTCTGGCTGCCTGGAAGCACAGCTATCCTGCTACACTGCAGCGTCTCCTGTACTCACAGGCCCAGTGACTTGGCAGCCTGTCCTCCTTCTCAGTTTTCCTTCCCAGGGTCTCTGCAGCTTCTCTTTGGCTCCTCTGGACAGCACAATCCTCTGAGCCTCCCCAGCTTGCTTCAAGTGTGCCTGTGTGCTTTGTCTTTTATACTGACTGGGAGGCTTAAAAGGTTTCAGATGGGAATGATTGTGGAGGGACCCCTGACCTTGCCTGGCCTCATTATCTGGACAAAATGGCGACTGTGTTAAAAAAAATATGGGCGGGAGAGGGTCGGGGGGGGGGGATATATGTAATGACACTGCACATATTTCCTAAAGGCAGAGTGGGCGTGATGGTGACTGAGCGGCTGACCCTGCTCGGTCTTATTAGTGGGTCAGGGCCATTGCATAGCATGAGCAATCTTCCTAGTCTCGGTCTTTGGGTTTTTATAGTGGATGAAGGGATTGTGGGAGTTGTAGTTTTTCTTAAGGCTCAAGTAAAAGCCATGTGGGTTTTTGTCAGGGTGAAGGGGGCAGATGTGTGTGTGTGTGTGTATGGGTTTTGGGGCGATATCCCATGATGACTGAGGGGATGTTGGGTAGGGATGTATTGGAACAGGGGATACAATGTCTTGCCCGAGGGCGTTCCTCCCAGTTTCGAATGGTCACTTTCCCAGTTGTTCCTCCCTCGCTTGTCCGCCCCCATGGTGGGATCCAACAGCGATGGTCCTCCCCTGGTACCTGAGTCAGTGATTCCAGGAAATAGCATGTGGGAGAAATGCCTCTGGTTTCTCACACCAGGCCTTCTGGAAAGAGGTCCTTTCACATATTAAACCTATGCCCATGGTTATGCTGCCCCTGGGCCCTCCTGATTATCATGCTTAGGGACAATGGAAACGAAGTTGATCTGCTAAAAGGCAATACCTCTAAATTGATTATACCCACCTCTTACTAGTTGCCATGATCCACCTGGCCCCAGTCGTGGTGATGTGGTGCGGAAAACTTTTGGACATTTTAGCTGTGGATAAAATCACACCTCTAGCTGAGAGAAAATATTCAGCCTACGTTGCAACTTTGCTTCCTTTTATCAGTTGCATGCAGGACTCCTACTAATGGGGTATAAACCAATGCTATACAAACATCTAGTTTTGTTGTAGTGCTCTGTTGCGTATCTCTTGACCGGTCATTGTTTTGAACACTTGCTGTGTACAATCTGTTATGTATAATTGGATTGTCTTGACGCCCGATTAATTTATGCTTTTACAATGTATACTGTCCTATTCTCTGAATTTTGATGGGATGCGGTCTCCCTTCCGTCTCTTGAAAATAAAATAAAATGTGTTAAAAGAAAAGTGCCAGGGGCATTCTTTACGCCAAAGACAATTTCCCTGAGCTTGTAAAGTCCATAAGGTGTTGAGAATTCGGTCTTCTCCTTGGCACTTTAGCTGGGCAATACCCTGCAGTAAGGTGTGTGAAAAACCAGAGGGTGACCACAACCTAGTCCCTGGGATCCCCTACTCAGGTGGCCAGGGAAAGTACATCGCTTTTGGATCCCGACCCTGGGGGTGGACAAGCGAGGGAGGATCACCTGGGTATGGGGTCCTTAGGGAGTGGGGGAGAAACACCCAATGGCGAGACATGGTATCCCCCAATAAGAAATAGAAGTACCAAGAGGCGTTGGTGCTGCAAGAAAAGAATGTGAATTTAAGTAATGTGGTGTGAGAAACTGGAGGGTATTCTCCCAGGTAGAGCTCACAAATCCCTTATCCAGGTGGCCAGGGAAGGGCTGACACTCTCCTACCCCAACCCTAGGGCTAGATGAGCAAGGGAGGGTCATCTGAGTTGGAGAACCGGGGTTCTGCTTGGGGAAATAGCCCAGGTGAGACACAGTATTACACTAAGAAAGAAGGCGAGGAGGATGAAGTCCCTGAGGCTTTTATAGGCTGTTCCAATCAACCTTCCTTCCACCCAATGAATCTCCCTCACTGAACGGAAAATCCAACAACCACTCTGCATATGCTCAACCTATTAGGAAGCCAAACCCAGTTGCATTGGGAAACTACATCTCCCAGGATCCCTATTTTCCTGTTGACTACCAGAGTACTCCCAGTCATTCTTCCCCCCCCCGTCCCTCTGATTATTTTCTGAACGCCCTATCTGCTTTTTTTTAAACACTACAGTTGCCACAATCCCCCTATTCATTTTACAACAGTGTTCCTGGTTATTGCCTCCAAACTATTATTTTACAGGTGTTTCCAATTAATTCCACAAATGCTACAATTCCTCAGATTCTCACCCTTCCAAGTTTATCAACCCTTCTAGGATGAGGGTTAATTAACTAGGCAACAAAGAATCCCCATAGAAAAATGAGGGCTATAACTCTCTGAGAGCCCGCCATTTCCCAATTGTCAGGCCAGGCAGGATCAGTCAATCAACGGAGTACACACACCTTACTTCCCTTTCTCTTCCCCACACAGATAAAAGGTGGAGCACGAAAGCACACTCTGGGCAAGGCCAAACGCATGAGGAAGCAGCTATTCTGGGATGGCTGTTTAAACCGAGGAGAAAGGCAGCGAGACCAGAGAGGACAAGGAGTGAGTTACCTTTGCCCTTTTCAAGAAAGGATTACGACTTACAGGAAGCCTCAAGGAAAAGAAACATAAGACCACAAATTACAGCTGACAAACAGTGTAGCGTATAGAAGCGATTGCCACTCTGGTACAGTCCTCGACTTCGACAGCAAAGCAATGCCAACGAGTTCCGCACAGCCAGTGAGTCAGGAGAAACCAATAGCAGACTGGACTGTTAGGCTTAAGGTTGCAAGCAGCAACATTGTATGAACAAAACTTGTGTGCGATTGAACTTTATGAAACCAAAATAGGTACCAGATAGAGTGATCCGGCGCCACATGTGTGCTCACTCAAAGGTCTTTGTTTGGTACCCCCAGAGCGTGTAAATGTCACGACCCTTACCCCAGACACCCACTGGCAAGTCCACTTGCCAAGTAGGATCAGGACTTGAGGCCCCATTAAGGCCTTGAAGGCCTGGCACCCACTCCCAAGACTCTTTTGGAGCCAGTCCTGGCACCAGGCTCATACTCTTTGAAGAACGTGTGCAAAAGGGGACTACTTTTTTATTTGGGCCTGCAGCTAACATGGAGGCACCCACATAGCTTGGTTCCTAGGAACTAAGCTAAGCGGCATAGTGTTTTGGCTGTGGTGGCCTGGGACTACTTTACCTGGACTACTTTGTTGAGGCTATTTAAACCACACCCAAGCAACAAAGCATGCTTCGCGTTACTTTGCAGACTGCAACGTGATGCTCACTGTGTCCTGTGATACCCATGAGCCTCGGAAAAGAGAACCTGCAGAGGAGACAAAAGGGACATTGTTAGCAGCATCTTTCCTGCAGTCTCCATCCTGTCATCCGCTCCCAGCTCCAGTGAACGGCTTGTTCTGGACACCGCATACCTTCCGGATCAGAAAGACCTGAAAGAGAAAAGGAGAAGACAATATTAGAAAAAGGCATACTCTGGCATTGCTAAGCTATGAACAGCACAAGAAGCTTACCTGGCTGGTTGCCTCCCAGCCGGCATCGCTCCGGAGTTCCACAAACGCTGGAGAAGCACTGCAACCTGTAAGAAAGAACGAACACAGGTTAGCAAAGGCAATACAAAGCAGCGCTGCGCATAGCGCTTACCGCATTACAGCGCTCATCACGCGCCATCATTTATCGGCGAGGCCCAACTTGACCAGTTCGCCACGCTGAAGGTCCGCACACCTAGGGAGAAAGAAAAACATTAACCAAAAGAAAGGCATGCAAGGATAACAGCGCTATACAGAACTGCTGCAATAAGACCTACCTTAGAGACATTGAACGGGCACGTGCCAGTGAAGTAACTTGGTTGCCCACGCCCACTGAAGACCACGTGCCCCTGCTAAGAAGGCAGGACGGAGAGCACGCCTAATTCCACAACAAGGTGAGGAGAGGGCCCAGAGGGCCTGAAGCCAAAAGGGGTGGTGGGAGGATACTAACCTCAGTTGGCCAGTCTTGAACCCAGCCCTCCTGTGTTTTCAGGCTGAACATCCTCCGTAGACAACATCCAGGGTAACTGGGGAGAGGATTCCAGCAACCAACCTGGGCTGAGTGGCGTCCCCGTGGATACCAGGTGAGTGTAATAGTAAATATTAAACAGTGAAATCGAAGTGGTCCTGCAGCGGGTTAAATTGAATCCTGTGCACATTCGAAAGTCTTTGATTGCCTACGAACTGAAATTGATCTGAGCCCAGAGGAGGGGGACTAATTGTTTAAAAGGAGACCTGAGCACGAAAGAGGGGGATCCGGGGTAAACAGTAAGACTCACCTGGAAAGATATTTTTTTGGCAAATGTGATCCCAACTGAGGGGATGTCTGCAAATTAAAGTTGGTCCGAACCAGACTGAGGGAGGCTAATTGTGAAAGGAGGATCCGAGTCCGGCTGAGGGGGAATCCCAGGCGAAGAATAAAGAACCTGACTTGAACATTTGGAAAGGAACGTTTTTGTTGGTTTTGGTATATCTGGCCCTCTGAAGCAAGAGACTTTGGCACAGAAAGCCCTGATGTTGGTAAAAAAAATAGTGAACTTGTGCCGAAGAAGCCCAAGAGTGTGCTGTGTTCGATGGACCCGCCTTGTCCTGGGGTAAAAAAACGTGGGGAAGGGAGGCCAACGGCATAAACATCCTGGCCTATTTTGTGAACACTTTTCTTTTTGTGAACATTATCCCACACTATTTGGTAGCATAGCAGGAAGGATTGACAATGTTTTGTTTTGTTTCTTTTGGTGTTTTTTTTTTAGTATAGTCCCTTTTTATTTGACTTGACTCCACTAGGACTGTATTATTATTTGATGGTTGAAGCTTGCACCCATCTTAGATTTAGGTTTAGATGGGTGTTTTTCTCACCCCAGATAAAGTTCAATAAACACCCTTGAACTGTTATCCCTTGTCTCTTACTTTGATACAATGCCTTCCTTGCAGTGGAAAGAGAGGTCAAAGCGGTCATGCAGAAGTCTAATTCCTTGCAGTTTCTGAAGTCTTCCACCGTGAAAGATATCTTTGATAAAACGTGGGGCAGGGAACCCCTATGAAAAGACAGGCTTGAACCAGGCAGAGGTAAACCTGTGCAGAGCTGTGAGATTGAAAGCATATAAACAAAGTATTGATGGCAAGGCTACTGAAGCCTAAGTAAGTGATTGAATTACCAAGAGCTAAGAGTCTGAGATTGAACTGTTGAACTGTACCAGTAAGCCAAAGTATAGAAGACTGATGGAATTGTGCCATCCACCTACTCTCGGTTTGAGCGATGCTCTAGACCTCGTGGGATTGAATTTGGGAAGGGAGTTGGTGCTGAAGCCATTCTGACATTTATTTTTGACGCACTACTTTCCTTTTTGTATTCCCTTAACACATTTGTTAACTTTAGAAGGAGGGCAAGGTTAAGTTTTCTTAGAATATGCCTTTTTGTTTTGACCAGACTGGCTTGGACGTATTAATTATTGTTTAATGGTCGAGATTACTCCCATTTTAGAGTTAGGGCAAGTTAGGAGTTTCATTATCCCAATAAATTCATAAATAAAGGTTTTCAAACGTGTATCCATTGGCTGTCTACTGCTTGATACCGTGCCTTCCTCATGGGTCCAAGGTGCTGAGTTACCTGGCCGCACCTAGCTTTTCCACCAACTCATCAGTTTGTGGGAGATGGGTGTGCATCAGTCTTGATGACTGCATTTAGAGCTCTGTAGTCCACACAGAATCTTAAGTCAGAAGTTCCTGTGCTTGGTACCAGAATCGCAGGGATGCACCAAGGACTAGATTACCCCTAGATCCAACATCTTGGTGACCTCAATCATTCTTTAATTTGCATAGCGCCATATAACAAGCCCAGGGGCATCCAGGTGCTAACCTACATAAACATGCATACAACACACAGACATGGGAACAAAGCACCTGCCTACTTATGAACGGAGCGCACAGAAGACTTTGCTAGGTTGACGAAGAAATCATGCAAAGATGTACATTTTCAAGGTGCGTTTGAATGGTACCAGGGCACAACAGCCCCACAGCTAAGATGGTAAAGCATTCCAAAGTTTAAGAGCTGCATAGTCAAAAGGCACTTTGGCCACAGGAAAGCAGCTTTCATCTTGGCACAGTCAGCAGATTGGTAAAAAAAAAATAATCTAAGATTCTTCGTGCTGGTAGCCAGATTTTAACCGATAGCTAGGGTTATTAACACATAGGCATTTGTGTGTTGATGGTAAGTAGTCGGAAAATAACCAAGCTTTTAATGGCAACCAGTGTAGTGCGCGCCTGGCCTGAGACATCATCTCCATCCTTCCCAGCCCTTCAACCACTCGCACTGCACTATTTATCACTTGAAATTTAGTGATATTACCCTTGTTTATTCCATACAACAGCCTTAGACAGTAGTCCATATTGGCTCCAAGGATTACTTTTGATGTGGCGGCACTGCTTTCCTTTGAAAGAAATGGTCTGATTTGACTCGACCACTTACGATCATTTATTTGCATTTGTTAGGCACCTATACAACAAATGGTTTTTCCAGGTGCCACAAGGCAAAAGTGGAGAGGGAGCAAAGGGAATAAATAACAGAGGCAAAAAAGAGTAAACATACGATAGTGGTCCTACATTCAGACGTGCAAGTGAAGAGAAGTAATGGAATGGAATGGAAGGTTGAGGATAGGGGTACATAGGCAAGTGCTGGTGGGAACCCAGGAGGGAAGTGCCAAGAGGTGCCAGGTGGCAGGCCAACTGGCTAAGTGCTAAGGCGGAGGAAACCCAGGGGTGGGATGCACCGCAGCCAGGCGGTGGGCCTGCAAGGGCAGTATTGAAGGGGGGGAGGGAGCTGGTATCAAATAGGTAGAGGGCCTGGTACCCTATGAGGTTCATAAAGGACCAGGCCGCCACCAGTCTGTGGCAGTGGGATGATTAGCAGGGTAGAGAAACAGAGTTTTGAGAAGTTTCCAGAACTTGAAGGTCCGGCTCTGTTTGAGAGGGGCAGGGAGGCTGTTCCAAAGAGAGGCACCAGCCGAAGAGAGACCTGCCACTATTTGGAGAAGAGTTTAACGAGCAGAGAGTTGAAGTTAAAGGAGCGGAGGGCTCTAGCAGGGGAGTATTTAGGGAGAGGACGTTGGAGATCGTGTGGTCCTAGGCCCTGGAAAGCCTTGTGGATGGTACAGAGGGTTTTGAATTTGATCCTTTTGGCCGCCGGGAGCCAGTGGAGAGATTTTAATGCTGGAGAGATGCAGGGCTGGAGAGATGGAGGCCAAGGATAGTCTTGCAGCCCTATTTTGGATTAGCAAAGTGGGAGGTTGAGAGAAGAGGCTATTGCAGTAGTCCATTCTAGAGAGATTTACCAGAGCTCTGAAGACATTGAGCTTTTGGGGAAAATTAGGAAAGGGAGGTGAATCTAAAAGTGAGCCTTCTTGGCAAGGGGCAAGTTGTGAGGGGTGAAGAAGAGGAGTCGAAGATGACCCTTAGGTTTTTGGCCTCACTGGATGGTAAGGGTAGAGGGCCCAAGGAGGGCGATCAGAGGGTAGGAGGGAAACGGGGCGCAGGTGTCCCAATAAGGATCTCCATCTTACTGACAATAGTTTGCTGCACACCATGCCTGTATGGCGATCAGACAATCTTTGAGGAGAGGAGGAGCAGGAGGTAGTAGAGGGAGGTTTGAAGGAAAGCTGTGTCATCAGCATAACACGGGAAATGAGAGGAGGAGGAGGAGATTATCAGTGAGCCAGAGGGGCAAGATGGATATTAAAGAGCCAGAGACTATGTTGTTAACATGAGCTTTCATAGTCCTTTCTGATTCTAAATCAACCCCAAGGGTTTTGACTTTCTGTGGTGGCGATGGTACAGCCCGGAATGGTTAAGCTTTTATTCTCAGAACTACATTTTTTAAGTTTGATGTTAGTGCCTGTCTTTGCAACACTTTGACTGCCTCGCAGTCCTGCTTATATTCCCCTGAAATGGGAATCTGGCACAAAGTGTAATCTGCATCGTTAGTATAGGTGACACCCCGGGCATCCAATAGATCGAACAGTGGCTTTGTAAAGATCCTGTATAACGTGGGTGATAAGCAAGAACCCTATGGTACACTACACAGTACTTTTAAAGCATCTGATGCTTCAGTCCCACTGAACACTGGCTGATCAATCAGACAGGAAGGATTTAACCCAACTCGCAGCCAAAGCAAAAATGTATCAGAGTAAGATAGTCTATCCACCAGAATTGTGTGATTGACTAGGTCAAACACAGCCGCTAAATCCAGTAGCAGCAATAAAACGATGCCGACCTTTGTCCATGGCCTGTAGTTTCAGGTACAACATGGCAGTTTATGTGCCATGTGCTTAACTAAACCTGCTTAGTGTTTGCCCAGGATGTTTTGTCTGTTAAGTTCCTGGACCTAGAGGTATGCAGCTCGATCTAGGATTTGTAGCCAGAAAGTTACATTAGTAAACCGTCTATCTAGTTGCCTGCAACATTAGGATCTAGTTTCGCTTTTTAAGTCTAGATGTAATCCAAGCCTGTTAATGAGATCCGGCACAAGTACCACCGAGAACGATTTATTAATAAAGTTTGTGATGAGGGACCAGCAGTGGAGCACATGTTTTAACCAGGATAGCTGGACAGTTATCCCCTTTGCAGGTGGTAGGTTTAAGTTGGGCAATAAAGTCCCAGACTTACATTTGGCTTAAAGCGCTATATAAACTCAATAAACATAAATATTTCAGTCATTGACCTGAACACCAGAGTATGGCCTTCCTTCAGATACCATAACAGGAACTGTACTGTATGCAGGGTTCCAGCCCGAGTAGAATAAACAGTCCTCCTTAGGTTTATCCTTGTTGTTCTCTCTAATGGTTTGCACCTTATTTACCATAGCTTCTTGGATAGATGCACACCAAGAACTATCTCTAGTCTGTTTTGCTTCCAAGGGTATCAGATTTTTTAGTTTCTTAAGGATCTTAAAAATTGCACCTGTATCGGATCGAGCGCTATTAAATGGCACATCATAATTCAAAAAAGTTTAGCTTCAATGATGGCATGCTTACTTTTTTGCTGAACTAGTATAAGCCAGTTCCTGGCTTGGCATGTAGTGCCAAGTAACTATGACAGTGTTAACTGCACTATGCTAGGAACCAGTAGGCTGGCTTCATCTTTAAATAAGAGAAATACACAATGGCAGGGCTAAATAATAGCAGCACGACATGTCAAGCTAAGAGCTAGGAAATTGGTGGCCTCCACATAAGAGATTAATATTAATAACCAGCCTTGAAGCCAGGAAAGGGATAAAACATAACCAGAATTATCGATGTGCAGAGTAGCGGCAATGGAGGATTCATTCATTTTAGTGAATTCATTTACACCGGCAGATCCTTGAAAAAGGACTCTGTCCGAAATGCATCGTATCTTCATGCAATAAAAGCCCGTTCTCTCATAAAAAGGAAGCCATTTTTTATTAACTGACCGACACAAAACAGTAATTCAAGCTTATGGTTAATAGATGGAACATGTTGGAAACAATATTGGGCTAGTCCAGTGGATGTTTCATCCGTTTTCTAAATGATCTCTTGTTAGAATATTTCAGTGATTACACACTAGTGACCCACCTTTTTGTATTCTTTGCTTCACACCGGGCTCTCCCTCTAACTGGAAGCATGCCTTTCAATGGATTTCATATTCCAACAAGTTCCTAATCTGATATCCTTCCAGCATCGGCTGCCTTGGCAATTTTTCAACCAGGGGCGCAGTACGACTCGACATAGACTCCTTAACTTGGCCATGCCACTCCTTGACTCCGGACCCGTCGTCAGCAGTACATATATAGTCGCTCCGCTCCTGTGCCTCAGTTGCTTTTTTCTGCGTGCTCAGCAAACTTTTTTCGGAACGGTTCGCTTCAGTGAGTTTTTTTGTTATTGTTTTTTTTTGTCAATTCATCACTGATCTGTCTCACCCTAAAGCTCTGGGATTCAAATGCTGCCAAGACTGCGGCTCAAAGATGTCCATCATGGACCCGCACACTATTTGCGTGTGGTGTCTCTGGACGTAGCGCAACGTCGAGCAATGCGGTTCCTGTCAGCAGATGGAACCCAAGTCAATCTGGGCATGGTCGGAAAAGTTGGCGCTTGGGCAGATTATGTTGAAGTCTCCGGCACGTTGAATAATCTGGTAGTCCCTGACACCGAAGGCTCCACGCCCAAGGAGGACAGACACTGCAAGAAAGCAAAGATGGGATCTCACACTAGAAGCGGGTTACACCATTCATCGTCCTCGTCCTTACGTAAGACTCAATCTGTGCAAACCCGATTCTGACTTTTCGGAGGAGCGGGCTAAATTCTGCCCGGCGGCTAGTGCCCCGAGTGAAGAGTGGGAGGCGTTTAAGGAAAAAATCCTCCAACCCTTCCAAAAGGCCACAGCAGGTACGGCTCTGGCCTCGATGCTGTAGGCGAGTCGGGCACAATTTGCACCCGCTGTTACCTGCGCCCTCAAGCTCCACCTTGACTGCAAAGGAGATACCGGTGCTGATGGGCCCCCGAGGCATCTGTAGAATTTGAATGCTAAGTCAGTGACCAAACCTGGCGGTACCCAAGACTTTATCCCGACTTCTGGGAACCAACTTAAGATGGATTTCTGAAATCTGGCCTGGTGGACAGGTTCTAGGAGGCCTCCCTAGTTATAGTGAACAGGGAACTCTGGAAAGTTAGCCAAAACCCAAACAATGTAAACGTGGAGAGCAGTCAAGGTTATTCTCAGGAGAAGTGAGTGAAGGCCAGGGGTCCAGAATGAGTTCACACAGTGAAGCACACAATTCCATTTAGGCAGGAATGTATAAAAATACAATATTTATTCTAGGCATGAAATACACACAAAATAATTAAGCTAGTAGATGACGCACAAAACGCATTGTTAAACAAGTTTACATTCACCATAGGTTCTTAAAATGCATCAGTTGACTTAAATCAGCACAGGCGGTAAGTAAAGTGATGCAGTAAGGATGGAACCAAGTCACAAGTGGATTTCCCGAACGTCAGCAGTCCAATCCTTAAGAAGAATGGGGCCTTGTGCCCAAAAGTCATAGGAACCACAGTGCTTCTTCCCAGAATGTATCTGTAGCAGCGAAGTTGTGTATTGGTGATTGTTCAAAAGAAGAGATTACCAAAGATACTAGGTAAGTCAAATCTGTTTTTATCTTGCAGATGCCCTTCATGATACTCGCCGGTGTTAAGTAAACCTTCTTGTAACAGCGCCACGATCCCTGTGGGCAGCTGTGTGCTTTAAAAATGCGAATAAATAAATAATAATGGTACTACTCAGGATCGACAACCAAACAGCAGTGGAATGTAATGGTAAAATACAAATAGACTGGTTCTTAATGTTATCCTATGGAGGACCGTGGGGCAGGTACAAATGCTTTGCTTTTACTTATCCCCTTTTGATTTTCCCGGATGACTTGATGGGTCACTGGAGGTTGGATTTCCCGCTGACAGATGCCCAGGAGCTGCGGCTGCAAGGATTCTTCTGGTTGGATCCAGGAACAGAGGGCAATGGATGAAATGCAAGATTCACTGGTGCAGGCCCCTTCAGAAAACTTCACAGGATGGGAGAAAGCAATTTCTAGTGACGGCCACCGCGCACAGATGACTGCAGGCATCCTTGCAGTTGTGGTTGAAGAAGCTTCTCCAGGACCGGATCCCTTGAGGCTGGGAGGCTGTATGTTGCAGGGAAGGCAACTTGCATCACAAGCTGGCAACCACCAAAGTTCCTGGTGCAAACACAGACTGCAGACGCTACTGGTGAGTTACCCCATGGGAGACCTGGCCAGTCCACTGTGGTCCAGGGACACTTCTGATGGGTCTAGACGGCTGGATCTTTGAAGTCATCGAGACTACTTTACCATCGTGTAGTCCAACAGGGATTCATTGGGCCAGATGCAGGAAGGGTTGTTAGGGTTCTTCAGGCATATTCTTTGGATCTTCAGTCGGTAAATTCTTGGCTTCAATGCTGATCTGAAGAAATGGCTGCAGGAGTCCTCTTATTCAAAATCCAGCCTGGAAGCAAGTGCAAGCCCACCAATGATAAGGGTCTGTACATTGCAACAGACAGTAGTTGTCCAATCAGGGACAGCTGTTGGTTTCACTCCTGCGTCTCACTTATACTCACTGGCACCATAGATGTGAAGTTGGGACCAGACGGTCCTACCCGCTTCAAGCAAAAAAGAGGAATGGGCACACTACAATTAACGCAAACCTTGAAAAAATATATCTGCTGCACCAGTTTGTCAATGCTCCCATATAAAAATAACTGAAAAGGTACCGAAAATCCCAAGTGTAAAAAGCTAGGCTGATCCAAAAGTATCGCCATTACAGTACATTGTAAGATGTGTTCAATGTAAAAAATGTTTCAAAAATGTAAAGGTGAAACCTATTTTCCCAGTACTGATAGTCTGAAGGACTGATCGGGTTCCCCATTACAAATGATTAAAAGGCAGGGGAAGTGAAGATGAAGGCTTTATTTCTATTCAAAGTCCAAACAGGTTAAAAAACAAAGCAAAATGATTGAGGGTCCATAGAACCTACAGCAGGAAAGTTTCCAAAGAGAAATCTTTCCCAAGAGTTATCTCCTTCTTGGGTAGTGCCACCACCAACTGTATCCTTGAGCATACTACCTCTTCCTGCCTCTCAATCTCTCCTCCTGTTGTCACATCTTCCTGCACCCTCTCTCCTCAAGTTAACACATCCTCCTTCAATCTCTAAGCTTTCACCTCTTCCTCCTGTTGTCCACTGCTGCTATCTCTCCAAGCACTGGAGTAGTCTACTCTTGCCTCCCTCTTCGTGGCAAGACTTGTAGGGTTCTTCATCTTTGGTCTGCAATTCAGACAGGGCTGTGATTGGTTTTTGTTCGTGAGTTCAACTGGGTCTACTTTGGGCTTAGGGGGCCAGGCCCAGTCTACAACTGGGCTGTCTGCTTTCTTGAAATTTGCTCTCCCCTCTCTCACCACCCTTTTTTTGGTGCTTCCTGTTCCTCCAGTGTGTCGATTAAATGCTGGTGGAACGCTTGGTATGTTTAAACTCTGCATTTCTAAAGGTTAATTTAGCTTTTCCACACGGTACAATTTGCTGTCTGAAAGTTGTCTGCTTGTAACATTGTATCTGCAGTGGGCTCTGGTACACCACACATCCTTATAAATCTGAAATGACTTCCCTGATGTTTCGAGCTTACTTGGAACAATATACTAACCATCTTTACTAATGCATCATGAGTGAAACTCACCTCTATTAAAGGTACAGGTGTATTTTCCAGTTTTTAGACTTTGGATCTGTATAGGAATGTCAGACCACTCCCAGTTGGGGGCAGCGTGCATTACCACCCTGCATGGTCTTGCAAAGGGTCTGGAGAGCGCGGGGTCTGTCAAGTTTGTTCTGATCTAACTGGTTGAACTTCAGTGGGTCAAGACCCCAAAGATTGGCTTGGAATGAGGCACTGTGATTGGCCTCTGACATATGACTTAGACCAAGGAAAGGGAGACCAGGTGATCCCATCCATATCGCCTACCTGCCAAAAATCTACTGGCTTGATGTGTCACACAGCCCCTTGAGTACCCCTCCTTGTTAGTCTCTAAAACCATGCACGGAAATTAATTACTTATACCCTTTTTTAGTTATTTCTTTTAAATATGGGGAAAATGCACTTTATGGCACCCTTTGTTCCGAGTGTAACATTTAACAATCTGTTTTCTCGCACATTCATAACCACAATTATATTGCGGCCCATGGTACCAAGGAGAAGTATTACCACCCCCTACCCCCCCCCCCCCCCAAGCATAAGTAACCATCCTTTTCTATGTTGCGCTTTAAAGTTTCCACTATGAGATTAGAAAGGTCCTGAAGAAAGAAATATCCAAGCTCTAACGTTTGCAGAAACGTCCAGTCATTAGGTAGTTGGGCTTTCCTCCACTGTCAATGTGTCAAAAGGGCACTTTGTAATTTTTTTTGCTGACTTAGACCTGCCAAAGGATTAAGTAACACAATCACCACTTTAAAATATTAGTGGCTCTGAACAAATTCAGAATTATATGTATGTTGGTTTATATATATGTTGTGTTTCATAGTTGTACTTGCTTAAGACCATTTTTTTGCACTTTCCACCAATTTCGTTTCTCATTTCTCCAGCATTGGATCTTTCATGGATTCACATGCTGTGAATGTTTCCCGTCGTCAGTCTGGGAACCCTTGGTAACTTTAATATAGTCGTTTCCATATTGAAATAATTTGGTGAGTGTCCTATCGACGTCTTTATGGGTGCGTTAGGCCACACCAATAGGACGTCCAGTATATAGCCAGTATCAGCCATCTTCCAAACTGTTGGGATCACCTCGTGTTCTCTCCAGAGAATTCACTCTTTTTTCTACGTAGCCTTTGCTGTTTCCATTGCAGTACTTCTAGGCCCCGTCATGTCATCTGTGGGTCCGAAGAAGTAACTGTTTTGGCAGTGTGCGTCCCGCGACCTCAAAAATGTGTATGAAGGGGACAGCCATGCGGTCTGCTTGTACCCCAACCACTCTGCTGAGAACTGTACCATCTGTCGGGGGTTCTCCCAGAAGACTCTTAATGACGTAACAGTCAATTGTTTTGCCTGCTGAACGAGGGCACATATCCGGCAGGTCCTATACTCGTTCGGCCCAGAGATCACCATTCCACCACCTGGTGTGGCCGGCAGAGCCAACGCCTAAGAAGCAATGCACGGGAACCAGGCTGGCATCGGATTTGGGAAAAGGCAGTGGGTCTTCAGTGGCAGGGCCGGTGCCGACGAGTGTGGGGTCGGGCTCCCCCCCCACCTCAGGGCAAGTCTGCGCCAAGGGCGGATACACCGAAGGACTCGGGTTCCCGCCCGCTGAAGCCGGCGGAACCGACGCACAAGACTTTAGCATCGGACAAGGAGAAGTCCAGGTCTCATTTGTCCTTCACGTCGACAAAGCAGTAGTCTTCCAAGGACAGGCGTCGCTCCTCTTCGAGCCATGAGTCATCGAAGCACCGTTCCAAGTCCTCATCCAAGCGGCCCTCTCGCCTAAGGAGGTGTCTGTGCCACAGACTGCACTGACGGCTGGTCTGTTATTGTCCGTTCCATCTACAACATCCTCGGCGAGGGACCTTCCATCGACGACCGCTTAATCTGCGAACCGTTGATGACCCCGCTGGTCATGGCCCCGTCGACAACCCTGCTGGTGACAGCCTTGTTGACCTTGCTGATGACGGCTTTGTCGTTGGCCACCCCGTCGATGACTGCTCCAGCGACTGTGGAAATGCAGAAGTCCACGGCGAAGCTGGTGGGCGTTGTGGATCCGTCGTCTCCCAGGGATACAACATGCCAGTCAGGGGCAGGATTTAAGTCCATACTCCTGATGGCTATTCTCCAACATGAGCCGCCCTCTGCCTAGGATTTTGACTCCGATCCAGAGGAGGAAGTGCAGCAGTTTCTGATCCTTCGGTTTTGGGCCTGTAACCTTCTCTTCTTCCACACCAGTGGGCCTGGAGGCTGTCCTGTTTCAATATCCTCTGGTCAATCGGCACTGGTTACACTCCATGCAGGTGCTGACAACGTTGCAATTGCTCCTGGGGCAGTTGGATGCCAGGCCCCCTGTGTCTCGGGCTCCAGCTGTTCCGTTGGTAAAGGACTTACCTACCATTCCTCGTCAGAAGGATGTATCGGAAGCCCCTTGCAGTAGAGACCCTCATCCCTGAAGGTCTTCCCCGGTTCGGCCTCAGCCCTCCTCAAAGGGATCAGGAGGAAGGGGGAACTGGTGAGTCTGAGCCACACAGCGTTCTGCAGGACACTCTCTCGATTCTCTTCCACACCCAGACGGGCGGATACCTGGGATACTGATCTGGATGCTCAGAGTAGCCCAGCCCAACCATCTCCACCAGATGATATTAGAGCCTTTCATGCAATTATGGCGAAGGCCTGTCACGAGTTTGGCCTCATCCCAAAGAAGGAAAAGAAAGACTGCTTTTTGTTTGACCATATGGGGAAGAGGAGGAAGGCAGTCTTCTTGATCCCCATATTGTACCACGTGTGGCAGGAGGGGCTGCAAACAATGTAACATCAGTTCTCGGAGCCTGAGGTCAAGGGCTGCTTCTGGAGAAGAAGTTTAAAGCACCAGAGTCTTCAATCAAGTGCCTCACGTCACAACCCACACCGGACTCGGTGGTGGTGTCGGTGGCGGCTGGTCGTAATGTGTACAGTCAGCACAAGTGTGCAACGCCCCCGGACAATGAGGCCCGAAAGCATGATGCGTTCGGCAAGAAGGTGCTTACCGTGGGGGCTACGACGGTCAAGGCGGCCAACTCTTTGGCCATTCTGGCCGATATGACTGGGAGATGTGGCACCGTTTGGCTCCACTCTTGGATCATCTGCCTGAGCAACAAAGAAAGGAGGCAATGTTGCTGGTTCGAGAGAGGGAGGAAGCCTCCAACCACAGCATTAACATTGCGGTGGACTTGGCACAGTCAGGGTTCAAACAGATCAACAATGGTGTGATTCTCCATAGGCAGGCCTGGCTGCGCTGTACTGATTTCCGGCCTGAGGTGTAACACAAAGTGGTAGACATGCCATGTGAAGGGGAGCAGCTGTTTGGTGCAAGAATTGACGAGGCGTTGAAAGGGATGAAGGAAGACTGATACTGCGAGGTCACCGGGCATGCTGCAGAGTGGATGTGCTCTTCGCCCCTTTCATGCATTTAGAGGCACCTCGGGGAATGCCAGATTTGCACGACAGGTGCTATGGTCTCTCCAGTTATTCCTCCCAAGGGTTTCAGCGTTCTTTCCAGTCTGCACAGAGGGCCAAGGACTTTAAAGCGCAATGAAAGACGTGTCCGACGGCCTCGTCTAGTAAAGGCCGGCAGTCTAAGCCTCAGCACTGACTGCCATATCGGTAGTCAACAAGGGAGCAGGGTGGCGCACCATATCGATGTTTGCCAGCAGGGTGGCTCATCCAGACTCGGGTGGGGGGGGGGCGTTCTCATTACCATTCCCGTGGACTGGCCTGTTCGCATACGCGTTTCCTCCATTACCTCTGATCCGGAGAACGATTCAGATGGTCCGCGAGGTCCAGTGCAGGGTGATCCTGGTGGCCCCATTTTAGCCCCGCCAAACTTGGTTTTCAGATTTTTTTCACCTTGCAGTGGACGACCTGCTTCATCTGGGGTCGGAGCCGGAACTGCCATCACAGGACGACGGAAAGGTGTGGCATCACAACCCGGGTTCTCGGTCTTGCGGCGTGGCTCCTGACCACTCAGAATTTGGACATGTAAAAATGCTGCAGGATTACCGTCGGATCTTGGCTGGGGCAAGGGCGCCATCTACCAACGTGTCATACAGTCGAAAGTGGACCAGGCTCTGTGCCCCGTGCGCAGAACAATCGGACTTGCAACCATTAGAGGTGTCACCAGCTCAACTTCTGGTGTATCTTCTACTGCTGGCGAAGGATGGGCTTTCATTATCTTCAATCAACGTCCGTCTGGTGGCCATTTCCAGGTTCACGAGACGGCGCAACTCTATGCCTCTGTTCAGTGACAGATTGGTCAAACACTTCCTCAAGGGTCTTTTCAGGACATTTTCCCCCAGAGAAGTTGCTTGCTCCGGTATGGTGTCTCAATGTGGTTCTCTCGGCTCTCATGAAGCCGCCGTTTGAACCGATGTCGACAGTGACAATGGAAGTTCCTCACATGGAAAGTCGCTTTTCTGGTGGCTATTACATCGGCCAGGAGGGTCTCTGAACTTGAAGCTCTGGTCATCGACCTACCGTATGAGGTTCATGAGGGACAAGGTTCTCCTGTCTACTAATCTGCACTTTATCTTTAAAATGCTGTCTGAGTTTCACAAGAACTCACAATTCGCCTTGTCTGCTTTTTTTCGCTAAGGCTACCACTCCCCTGGAGAAAGCGCTGCATTCTTTGGGCGATAAGAGGGCATTGAAGTTATATCTCGACTGGACTCAAGTCTTCAGGAAGTCAAGGCAGCTGTTTGTGGCGTTTGGCCCCTCCAACAGGGGGCAGTCTATTTTTAAGCAAGGACTTTCCTGTTGGGTCTCCTCTACAATTTCCTTTTGCCACGGTAAGTCTGGCAAGCTTTTGCGGGCCACTCCTAAGGCCCATTCTACGAGATCCACAGAGTAGTCTGCGGCGCTGTGGGCGGGCATACCGTTCAGTGACATTTGCCAAGCAGCGTCTTAGCCGGTGCCGCATACCTTCACCAGACACTGTCTTGGGCAACATATGGAGCATGTGCAGGTGGGAAGTGCACATCCTCCAACGCCTGTTCCAATATGGTAAGCCCCGCAGCTTCCAGGGTTTAGTTTGTTCTAATGGTGTTACTCATGCCTATTTTGGGATTTTCATTTTGTTGCTTACTGTGACCTGGGGGCATGGGGTTTTGGTTACCTGTCATGCACCACCAAGTTGTTGTCATCCATGAAAGATTCAATGCTGGAGAAGGGAGTAGTTACTTACCTTCAACTCCATTTCGAGGGGATTGGGTCCTCCGACGTATTTCATATCTATGACAGGTAATGTCCGAGCTGTGCTGCTTACATTACCTGTCATAGATGTGGAATACGTCGTCGGACCATCCCATCGAAAGAACGTTACCAGGTAAGAAAGTAACTTGTTCTTCTCCAGCGATCGTATCTTTCTTGGATTCACATGCGCCCGCTGACCACCCCTGCACCCTTGGTTTGTTGTTCCTCTACTTTGGGAGGTTAAAATCTGAAGGGAAGCCGTGGGGGTGGGGGTGGGGTTGGGGTGGGGCTATTTATACTAGACGTCCTATTGGTGCAGCCTAAAACAACCAAGACGACGTTGATAGGACACTTGGTTTCAAAGTTTTCCATAGGAAAACGCTATGTTAAGGTTACCAAAGTTTCCCAGCCTGAAGACTGGGAATATTCACAGCATGTGACTCCATGAAAGATACCAACGCTGGAGAAATGGAGTTACAGATGAGGAACTACTCCCTTGCGGTCCACCTGGCAGAGACTGGGTTAAAGCAAATTAATAATGTGGTGGTTCTCTGGCGTCAAGCCTGGCTTTGTTGTGCTGATTCCCGGCCAGAGGTTCAGCACAAGGTGGTGGATATCCCTTGCAAAGGGGAACATCTTTTCGGAGAGAAGATTGATGACGGGCTGAAGAACATGAAGGAAGACTGTGAGGTCCCTGACAGCCCTGCAGAGCAGATGTTCTTTTGCCCCTTTTCTATCCTTTAGTGGGGTCTCGTGGAATGCAAGGTTTGCAGGTTCTCGCTACAAGGGGTATAGTAGATCTACCTATTTCTCCCAAGGTTTCCGGCGGTCCTTCCTGTCCGCAAAGCAGAGCAAGGAATATCGAGGGGTTCCTCCTCCTCTCAAAGAGGCTGTCAGTCCAAGCCTCAACAATGACTGCCACAAGGGCAGTCAACTTAGGATGGATGGTGGCGTACCACCTCGGCGAGTGGCGTGTGATCATGACAGATGGGTGCTTAATGCAGTCCAAAAAGGCCACTTGTTGGAGTTCAGTTATCCGCAACTCCATATTCCACCTCTAAAAAGAGCTCAGCCGCACCTAAAGGTCTTGCATCAAGAGGTGCGTCTGATGCTGCAAAATGGGGCTATCGAGAGGGTCCGGGTGTTGGGAAGAGGAAATGAAAATGGTGCCCCATTCTGCAACTGCAGCCGCTCAACAAAAATGTAAAGCGACAAAAATTCAGGATGCTAACGTTGCAAGACGTCATACGGACTGTTCAGCCGGGGAATTTCTGGCGTCATTGGATCTTGAAGATGCATATTTTCACATCCCCACGCAACCCAGGCATCGCACATTTCTACGGTTCATGGTCGGCGGCAGCATTAACAGTTTCGGGTTCTTCCCTTTTTGGAAGTGCCTCGCTCAGGTGGCGGCTTACCTCCGCAGAAACAGACACCATGTTTATCCGTACCTGGACTACTGGTTGGTCAGGGGGGCAACTTTTTAGCGGATCGTCGGAATCTCTCACTGCAGCTATGCTCCTTTTACAGTGACTGGGCTTTGCAGTCAACTTTGGCAAATTCTGTCTGTCGCCCTCAAAGGATTTGGTTTTTCTGGGGGCTCATTTTCAATTTGCACTCAATCAAGTCAAGCCGTCAAAGGAAAGGATAGTGAAGCTGTTATCCCTGGCGGGCTGAATTTTACCGGGAACTTTGTTCACGGCCCGCTTGTACATGTCTCTTCTCAGCACCATGGTGTCCTGCATCCCACTCATTCCGAATTGTCCCTTCATGCGACCTGTACAGGAGTTTATCACTTTAAGATGGTCACAGATCCACAGCTCCTGGTCCGACAGGGTACTTCTCTCCTGGTCTCTGGCAGACGCCCTGCAGTGGTGGTCTCCCCCCAGCAACGTCGTAAGGGGCATGCCCCTGGTGTAACCGGATTTTCGGTACACAATTGTGACCGATGCCTCCCAGGTCGGATGGGGGGCTCACCTAGACAAGTTCCAGGTCAAAGGCCTGTGGTCCCTCGCAGAGGTTTTGTTGCATATCAACATTCTGGAATTGAGGGCAGTTCACTGGGCACGCAAATATTTTCTTCCCCTCATTCAGGACTCGGTGGTACGGATTCTCACCAACGACACCACGACAGTTCTATCTACGCAAGCAGGGGGGCACACATTCACAGCCCCTGTCCCAGGAGGTTCAGGCCATCTGGCACTGGGCCATCGCTCACAAGGTTCAGATCTTGGCTTTCTACTTACCAGGGATTCAAAAGCGTTCAGGCAAATGCCCTCAGCAGGTAATCCACTCAGTTGCAAGAATGGCAGCTGAAGGACGACCAGGTGGCGAGAATATTTGGGAAATGAGGGACTCCCCCTCTGGACCTATTCGCCAGCCCAGAGAACAAGCAGTGCCGTCCTTTCGCCAGCAGTGTGTCTCATCTGGAATCCAGGGGTGACAGGTTTTCATTTCCATGGACAAGCTTGTTCGCTTACGCGTTTCCTCTGTTTCGGAAAACAATAGTTGAATCGCAAGGTTCCATGCAGGGGGATGTTGGCGGCCCCGTTCTGGCCCAGAGAGAGATGGTTCTCAGATCTTCCTTCACCTAGTGGTGGACGACCCTCTTCACCTGGGGTCAGAGCCGGATCTTCTGTTGCCGAACAAGGGGAGGGTGTGGCATCATAATCCAGGCTCCCTCAACCTTGCAGCGTGGCTCATGATCACTCTGAATTCGGAAGCTTAAGGATTCCTCAGGATTGTCACAGCATCTTGGCTGCAACGAAGGCGCCATCTACCAATGCGTCATATGCCCGTAAGTGGAAAAGGTTGAGGTTGTGTGTCTGGTGTTTGCAGCCATTGCAGGTTTTGCCTCCACAGCTCCTTCTTTGGCACCGAGGGTCTGGCATTGTAGTCCATCAAAGTCCACTTGGCAGCAATCTCAGGGTTCACGCGGCGGCGCAACTCTACACCTCTATTCAGTGACAGATTGATTAAACATTTCCTCAAGGGCCTTTTTTAGGACTTTAACCCTGAAGTTTTCTCTGGTCTGGAGTCTTAACTTGGTACTCGCGGCACCTCATGAAACCACCGTTTGAGCCTATGTCGACGGTGGCCATGAAATGTCTCCCGTGGTAGGTAGCTTTTCTGGTGGCCATTACATCTGCCAGACGGGTTTCGAAACTGCAGGCTCTGGTCATTGACCCTCCATACCTACATTTCATGAAGGACAAGGTTCTCCTCTCTACAAATCCCCACTTTATTCCTAAGATTCCATCAGACTTTCACAAGAACACTACGGTAGCCTTACCAACCTTTTTTCCTAAGGCTTCCACTGCAGCAGAGAAAGCATTGCATTCATTGGCTATCGAGAGAGCTTTGAAGTTCTATCTGGACTGGACGAAGTCGTTCCGGGCATCTAGGAAACTTTGTGGCTTTCGGCCCCTCCACCAAGGGGAAGCCGATTTCGAAGCAAGGCATCTCGCGATGTCTCACCTACAATATCATTCTCACATGCAAAAAGCCTTTACAGTCAACTCCCAGGACTCACACTACGGGGTCCACAGCATTTTCAGCGGCTCTTTGTGCGGGCATACCGCTCCGTGATATTAGCCAGGCAGCTACGTGGGCAGTCCCGCACATGTTTACCAGACACTGTCTGAATCAACAACATACTGAGGACATGCAAGTGGGGCGTGCTGTGCTTCAATGGCTGTTCCAGTAAGGTAAGCCCAGCAGCTTCTGGGGTTGTGGCTCTGGTCATGTTTTTTGAATAAATGAAAGTTGTCTTTCTGTTTATATTACCTGTGCTATCGGTCCTGTTTGCCTGTTATACACCTCCAGGTCCTCTTACTGCTATGTAGTCTATTCATCAAGATGGATAAGGGAGTAGTTTCTTACCTGCAACTCCATTCCTCCAGCGTTGGTATCTTTCATGGATTCACATGTGCCCTCTGGCTTTCCCCCTTCAGGCAAACATCCTCTTAAGGTATCCTCCTTGTTAAAATCTGAAGGGAAGCCGTGGGGGTGGGGCTATATACTGGACGTCCAATTGGTGTGGCCTAAAGCCCCCATAAAGATATTGATGGGGCACTGAAGGTGTCGAAGTTTTTCCATAGGAAAAACACTATATTAAAGTTACTGAGGTTTCCCAGCCTGACAGCAGGAAATATTCACAGCATGTGAATCCATGAGATTCCAACGCTGGTGAAATTGAGTTATAGGTAAGAAACTACTCCCTTTTTATTTTGTTTCTTTTATTATTTTTTGTGCAAAATTTTTCTTTTTTTTGTTGAAAGTTTTATTTATACATTTTGTTTTTACATAAACAATGCCACAAAATACAATATTAATGTACAGGATAATACTTATTCAAATGCAATATAATCTAATTTTAAAAAGAGCAACACGATGCATAGATAACCAGATAGACTAAATAGTAAGGAAAGAGAAAAGGAGAAAGAATGGAAAAAATAAATAAAAAAAACAACCCTAGAATGCGAATAAACAATTATGCATAAAGGTCATTATTCGCACCCCAAATCCTTTCATATTTATCAACTTGTTCCTTGGCATTAAAGGATACTTTCTCTCTCCTAGACAGAAGAGACAAACTCTGCAACCAATCATCCACAGTGGGGGAAGCATCACCTTTCCAGAATGTTTGTATTGTAATCTGTAGGTGGTTAAGGAATTCTTCTTATTCCTCCACTTGAATTGAATGTTATAATTTGCCTTTATATGTATATTTTTAGTACTTGGGACCAATACAAAACATATATTCTAAAAGTATGCATTGGTGAATATATAAAAACGTGCAAGAAAATAGAGAATTTAAAGCATTATCAACTTTGGTTCCATTTGCTAAATCTCAATGAACCTTTAGGTATTTGTGTAATCAGTTAAACGTATGCCTTTAACCACGAGGAGATGTGTTGGGAACCAACCCATGTGTTTTGTGATATTTGTTTGACACATTGTGGCCTTGAGTTTTAGTCGAAGAGTTTTTCATGTGACCATACATGAAAGGAGTTGACCAACTGGGTAACTTGTACTCTCACCTTAAGGACTGTGGATAGAAATGGGAACCTAGGGAAATTAATAAGGGAAGTTTGAGGACCCTCTCAGGGAATGTATACTAAACTGGGCACTGGTAGCGATCAAGGATATGGGTAAAGCTTAGGTATTTATATTTAGAAAATGAATGTGAAGAAGTATGTTTAAACAAACAATGTCAGTGTTTCATGAAGAGGCTAAGTGTGACAATTTTGATGTATGCCCTTTAGATATTTGTTCAAAAGAAAACCAAGGCATGAATTTGAACCATATAAGTATTTATAGATACAAGTTCAAGGAAAATAATATTGTTATCCTACTTTATCCTTTTAGCACCTAAAGATTCGACTGTACTTTAAAGACCAAAGGCATCATGAAAAAATGTTATAAAATGAAGGTGGGGTCAAATCCCTATTATCTCACTTGGGGGTTATTTAAAAAGAACATTAAGGGGAAAGTAACACGTAGTTATGTGGCTAGGAGCGGGCAGTATGTGTCCCTTTCATTTGTTTTGTTTTTTATTTGGGGCAGCAGTTCCTGGCATACTGAGTCAGTTTCCATTTCTTCCTTTGCCCCCTTACCGTGATATCACTCCCTGTGGTTAGTTTCATTAGTGCGCTTTGGTGTCAGCAGTGGTGCTTTCTTACCAGTAGGCGGGGGCGCTGTTAACTTTTTGTGCTGTGTAACCTGGAAAGTGTCAAACATGAGATCAGTGAAAAGCTGTTTGATAGGTCGCTGTGGCAGGATTTTGGTTTTGAGAGGAGACTAGGAGAAGATTCAAGGGAGCAGTGTCATTGGGAAAGGGTCTCCCAAGTTTTTCCCTGTGTGAGTTTTTAGTACCAAACTTCAGGGGCACCATCCTCTTAGAAAAGGTGCACAAGCCCCATTAAATACAAATGTAGGTGTCTTACAATCTGGCATCTGGATGGATGTCTGACATTTAGAATGACCATTCAATAGGGAGAATGTCTCTGTAATAGAGCATAGCCCCTGGCAAACCCAAGGAACTGATTGATTGTTAGGGGATTTAACTGACACTGACTGATAATGCCAGAGACTAGTTAAAACCTGCAAGAGGTGTGAAGTGTTTAAGGGTTTCACTCAAAACATTTTACTAGGTTGCTTCAGTGAGCTCCTGTTAGTAGACTGGCTTACTCAGGGAGTCTGTAGGGCTGGCTGTTTGCCAACATGGCTGTTTCAGCCACTGTTTAATAAACATTGCTCACTTTAGTTACAAGTGTCATATGTGGTTCCTTTATTACTAGGAAGGGCTGATCCCACGTATAATTTCACTGCCTACTAAGCTAAGGGGAAACCACAAGTGCTACAGTCATAGGTGTGCGCTGCTGGTCGAGTGTCTGAGTTGGAATGCTGTCATATGTTTATATCACTAAATACAATCTAAGATTTTACTGGGTGCTCCCCTTTGGGAATTTCCAGTCTGTTGGCTTGCCTGGAACAAGATCCTAATGCTGGATTTCTATGCCCCATGTCCGCCATGGGAATGGAATAACGTTGTATGCCTCCACGTTTACCATTATTCAGTACAAGCGCTACCAAATGATGTTCCTGTTAAAGTTTGAAGTTAATTAAATTCAACCTTGAGCTAAGGGTGGCACAATCATTATTCATCCCTCCTGGTCCTATGGTTACACCACCGTTATTTGCTTGCAATTCAGGTGCCAGGTGGAACATTGATTCTTATTTATGTAAATACTGTGTGTACTTGATTTGTAATTTTCCTATTAATCTAGAGGCAAGCAATAAAATGAAACAGAATTGTGGAGTTCTCCAGCATGGGGTCTGGCATGGATTCACATGCTCATGAATATTCCCTGTCGTCAGGCCGGGAGTCCTCGGTATAGAAAAAAATCAGTATCAGTTTCGTTTCTGATCTGTCTTTCTTAGTAGTAACCAATCACTGGTCTCTGGGTCATACTGCCCCCAGCCAATGACTGCCCTCTCCCTAAGCCCCGCCTCTGGCAGCCATCCTCAGATTTTTACCGCACGTTCAAGTGTTGGGAGTCCTCGTGCTGTAGCTCTCGAGCTTTTGCTGCGTTTTTGCGCTTTTTCAGGAGATTTTTCTCTATTTTTGGTTAAATAGAGCCTCAAGCTCCACCGTTTCTACATCCGATCAACGGGGATCCGTTTCGGAGTTTTCTACGCCCCTCAAGGGTGAAGATTTCGTCGACTTACGCTTTTGGAGGATTCCAGAAGTTCCGAGGCCTACTCTGGACATGGCCCAGGAGAAAGGAACCTAGACACCCGGGAAGCTGTTCAGGACCTTCCCTGGATGCCAGCTTCAGAATGTTTTCAAGGAGGACGAGCATTCGTTATGCCTCAACTGTCTCCACGAGGACAAGACGCACACAGAGAAGGACTGTGCGTTTTGTGGGAACATGTCGGAGTGGACCATGAAGGATTGCCACCTCCGTCTCGCCAACTGGCTGGAAGGGAAGAGCCCGTCAGGCGAGAAGAAGAAAAAGTCCGAGCGGTCTGCCAAGCACCGCGAGCACCGGGAGCGCCGAACGGTCGGCATCCTCCCCGGCGCCATCAACTACGAGCCAACGCTCTGGCTCTGGTAAGAGAAAGTCCGAGAACCCGGCGAAGCTTCTGGAGAGGCCCCGGTCGATCTCGAAGATTCCGGCAGAGGGGGAGCGAGGCTCGGACCCTCCCCTAGAAGGTGAAGGCCCCAGGCGTACAGAAGGTGACGATGGCCTTAATTCACCCTGCTAAGACCTCGATTGAGGATGTCGCAGCTGCCCTGGCTCAGCCTATGGAGGCGACGCCAGTGGAGGCGACCTCAGGACCCAGAGTCTCCCTGCCACTGCGGAGGGAGTCATCTTTCAGGCCCATTGAGAAGACCCCCACGAAGTCCTCGTTGGAAAAGGTGGGGGAGGGGCAGGTGGCCATCGTGGATACAGACACGACCTCTGAAGAAGAGCTCATCGAAGTCGTGGAAGAGGCCCAGCCCATCGGGAGGGATCCCGACAAGGGCGACGACGAGAGCGACAGTGTCGCCGACGAGGTTCCTCAAGAGCCCTCGCGTCCGTCGTTTCCGGTGCTGCAGGACACTTTGGCGGCCATTTTGTCAGCGATTCAGTCCTTATGCTCGGAGATAAGAACAAGGTTGCCCCTGCCAGAGGTACCTGAGCCAGACCCGACGGGGGAACCGGAGCCGGGACCTTCGGAAAGTCCACCGCATAAGAGGAGGATGACGCATCCTACGCCACCTATCCCACCTCTGCGGCCTGCTCTGCCTTCTCCCCGGTCTACTACCCACGGGGATGATACAGGCACGGACACGGCTACGACAGGTACAGATGACGACGGAGGCGACGACAGGACGTGTCCCCCGTCGCCTCCTGCTCGGGCGTCCCCGCCCGACGAGATTGGATCCTTTCATGCCATGATTTTCAGGGCATCCGAGCTCTTCCAGCTTTGCCCAGAAGAGAAAAAGGAAGAGTTCCTTTCCCAACGGCGCGAGGCTAAAAGGAAGACGGTCCTCGCCGTACCACTTCTTGATGACATCTGGGATGAGGGGCTCGCTCTCCTCAAGAACCCTTCCACGGCGCCGGCAAAGAGGGACCGGTACGCGAAGAAGTACCGGGTCCCCGACGCTGCCCTCTTGTGCCTTCGGGCGCAGCCTACCCCAGATTTGGTCGTCTCGGCAGCGGCAAAGAAAAAAGCTGAGGGGGCATCTGCCTCGACATCAACTTCCCTGCTGGACGGCGAGGGCAGGAAGCTGGACACGATGGGATGACGGGTCATCTCATCCGCAGCGATGACTTTGAAGGCGGCCAACGCCCTGGGTATCGTAGCCCGCTACGTCAGGGAGTTGTGGTTCAAAATCGCCCCTCTGTTGGACTTCCGGACGCCAAAAGTGCTGAGGCCCTTGAAATCCTGCAGGAAGGTGAGATTGCTTCGGACCACGCCATCACGGTGGCAACGGACATCGCCGACACCGGTTTCCGTCAGTTGGGCAACAGCGTTTGCCTGAGACGACGAGGATGGAACAAGGCGACGGATTTCCGCCAGGACGTACAAACCAAGGTTTTGGACATGCCCTTCGACGGGAACAACCTGTTTGGGAAGGCGGTTGATGAATCCCTTCAGGCCATCAAGACAGACACGGAGACTGCCCGGGCACTGGGAGTGCTCCAACAACGACGGCCGTCCTTTCAGAGCTCCAGAGGCAGACAAGTTGCCTCCAAGGGATCCGGCAGTGGCTCCTCCATGTACCGCCAAGATCTTCGTCCCAGGAAGCCTACAGGGGACGCGGCAAGTCAGGTGGTGCCCGTCGTCGTCGACGGGGAGGTCAAGGAGGCAAGGCGGCCTCCAAACAAGATTGAACCCACCGTGGGGTCGGGCCCCCGCCGAAGCACCCCGGTGGGAGGCCGGCTGGCGAAGTTCGTCAGCGTGTGGGAGTCCATCTACACCGACCGCTGGGTGCTGGACGCCCTGGCCCAAGGACACGCCCTCGAGTTTCAGAAGAAGTGCCCTCGCGTTCCACCCGTGGCCAGGAAGGAAAATCACGTCCCTCACCTACTGTTGGAAGTAAGGGCGATGCTCAAGAAGGGTGCCATCGAGCTCGTCCCAAAGAGGCTTTGGGGCTCCGGAGTTTACTCAAGGTACTTCCTCGTAAAAAAGACAGGGGGATGGCGCCCCATCCTGGACCTGCGACGACTGAACAAGTACATCAAGGCACAGAAGTTCTGGATGGTCACCCTCCAGCATGTGCTGGGACAGCTGGAGGAGGGCGATTTCCTGTCGTCGTTGGACTTGGAGGATGCGTACTTCCACATCCCCATTAAAAAGACACCCGAAAGTTCCTCAGGTTCGCGGTCCAAGGGCGGCACTACCAGTTCAAGGCCCTCCTGTTCGGATTGAAGTCGGCACCCAGGGTGCTCACAAAGTGCCTCGCACCGGTGGCGGCGCGCCTGCACCTACAGGGGATCCACGTCTACCCCTACCTGGACGACTGGCTCATCCGGGCAAGGACAAGGGAGCTCACCATGGAGCACACTGCGAAGACCGTCCGGCTGCTCACGGACCTGGGATTCTCCAACTTTCCTGGCCTCGCCATCGGAGGAAAGGACCAGGACCATTCTGGGCAAGGTGCAGCGTCTGCTGGCCGCGGACATGGCCAGGGTAAGATCTATCAAGTCCCTCCTCGGGATGATGTCCGCCTGCATTTATCTGGTGCGCCTTTGCAGGCTTCGGATGCGCCCCTTACAAGAGTTCCTCGACGCCCGCTGGGTCCAGTCGACAGGCAGCTTCAAGGACAGGATCCCTCTCAACGAGACATTCAGTCGGGCGATCCGGTGGTGGGGTACCCGCTCATCTGTCGGCGGGCACGGCCTTTCAGACACCAGCTCCCCAGGTGACGGTGACGAAGGATGCCTCCCTGGAAGGTTGGGGAGCGCACTCTGGAGATCCTCACGCGAGAGGCCTTTGGCTCCCGGAGGAGAAGTCACTCCACATTAACATCTTGGAGCTCCGTGCAGTGTTCTGGGCCCTCAGGTCTTTTCTTCCGTCCCTCAAGGGCAAGATGGTGAGGATCTTCACCGACAACACCACCACAATGTTCTACATCCGGAAGCAGGGCGGAACCAGATCCCCTGCCCTATCCAAGGAAGCCCAGGATCTGTGGAATTGGGCCGTCGCCCAAGGGATGTTTCTGGTGCCTCTTCATCTGGCAGGAATAAAAAACATGATCGCCGACTCACTCAGCAGGGAGCTGCGCTCGTGCCACGAGTGGGAACTACGCCAGGATGAAGTGGATCGACTCTTCCGACGATGGGACGAACCCCAAATCGATCTCTTCGCGACGGCAACAAATTCCAAGTGCCGGAGGTTCGCCAGCAGGTTCCCGTAGCCGAGGAGCATGGGCGATGCTTTCTCGTTCCCCTGGGACGGCCTATTTCTTTATGCGTTCCCTCCGCTGCCGTTGCTGCTCCGGCTCATCAACCAGCTCAAGAGGTCCCGGTGCAGAATGATCCTTGTCACCCCGGCGTGGCCAAGACAGATATGGTTCCTGGACCTTCTGGACTTGTCAACGTCCACACCAGTGAAGCTGCCGACGGATGCAGATCTTCTCTCCAGAGAAGGAGGCGCCATTCTTCACCACAGCCCAGAGTCGCTGAACTTGCAGGCCTGGCTCCTGCAGCACTAGAGTTTGGAGGGTACGACATCCCGGCCGACTGCAGAGAGGTTCTTGCAAAGGCCAGGGCGTCCTCAACTCTCAACTACGGACATAAATGGAAGAGGTTCTCTGTCTGGTGCCGTGCACAGAAGATTAACCCTCTGCGCATTACGGCCCCTCAAGTATTGCCGTACCTACTGTCATTGGCCAAGGCTGGACTAGCTCACGCTTCCATCAAGATACATCTGGCCGCCATCTCACGATACACCAGAACTATGGGACGGGCGTCCTTGTGGTCTCATCGACTGGTGAAGGAATTTATGAAAGGATTATTCGGATAATTTCCGCCGGTGAAGGCCCCTGCCCCGGCGTGGGAGCTCAACGTGGTGCTGACCAGGCTCATGGGGGGCCCCATTTGAGCCTATGCATTTGGCACCGTTGAAGTTTCTGTCATGGAAGACAGCGTTTATCGTGGCCATCACCCCCGCTCGACGAGTGGGAGAGATCAAGGCCCTATCTTGCAAGCCGCCATGCTTGACGTTTCGCGACACGAGGGTGGTGCTGAGGACGCACCCCTCCTTCATGCCCAAGGTGCCGTCGGACTTCCACCTTTACGAACCCTTGGTGTTGCCAGTTTTCTTCCCGTCTCCGTCGCCGGCTGAAAGGACTCTGCACTGGCTGGATGTATCTAGAGCGCTGAAGTTCTACGTGGACCGCACAAAGAGTTTTCGGAAGACATCACAGATGTTTGTGAACTTTGGGACTGTGAATCGAGGGAAGGCTCTCTCGAAGACTTCCATTTCCAGATGGCTCTTTGGCTGCATCATGCACTGTCACTGGTTGGCAAACCGACTGCTGCCCGGCCATCCGAGAGCCCATTCGACCAGAGCGATCGCTGCTACCACGGCGTTCCTGTCTGGTGTGCCGCTGCTGGACATCTGCAGGGCTGCGACGTGGAGGTCGACGCACACCTTCACAAGATTCTACTGCGTCGATCGGGACTCCAGGGAGGAGACCAGGGTCGGCCAAGCAGAGCTGCGCAACCTGTTCGCTTAAGGTGAGCCTGGTGAGGAGTTAAGAGATGCTTAATGTTGAGTTGTTGTATTGCTTAATGTTGAGCCTGTTGCCACCTCCCGTGGTTGTGCATGTGTACTGCTATGTATATCTCTTAATCATGAGCATGTGAACCCTCCCGCCTACTCCTCTGCGGCTCTTCACTTGGTCATACTGGCACTTTACGTGCTACCAAATCTGAGGATGGCTGCCAGAGGCGGGGCTTAGGGAGAGGGCAGTCATTGGCTGGGGGCAGTATGTCCCAGAGACCAGTGATTGGTTACTACTAAGAAAGACAGATCAGAAATAAAACTGATGCTGATTTTTTTCTATACCGAGGATTCCCGGCCTGACGACGGGGAATATTCATGAGCATGTGAATCCATGCCAGACTTATGCTGGAGAACAACAGTTACAGGTAAGTAACTTGTTCCTTTTCTCATTCTGTTGATTTCTTTACAGAATTTTAATATTAACGAGTTGGCACACGTTTATGAAGGTTTATATAGTGAGGTACATGCCAGCCTCATTTAAACTTTGGTAGGTAGAGGCACAAGGTTATAAGAACCATCATGTTCAAGGTGAATGACCCTATTGTACGCCCGTAATGGCACCAAACATCGCCTGGTGGCCCCACAGGTATTCAAGCACCTCTCTCCTCTACCACAGGTTAGCGCTTTGTGTTGTTGCCCTCTCATACCATAAAGATGCATAATGTCACTTTAAACCACAAAAGATGTTCGATACATACGGGTACTTAATAAGCTCTCTCCCCTCCCAACAAAGAAGCCAGGCAGCCCAGTCACGCTACCAGTGTGAAAGTCAGGATTTTCTAAAGACCAACCCTGCCCAACACTACGGGTTGCATTTAAGTGATGAATTGTACATGTCTTATGTTTGCAACCCTCAGGCTAGGAATCAAACTCTTCTCCGTCAACTGCCCTTAGCACCTAACCAGGCAACCCGGAAAAATACAAATGATTTGCAATGTCAGTGTGATATGTTATCTCTGATGACAAATAAACCTGACATATTATTTTGTACAATTAACACAACTCTCCACTAATCGGTGCTCTTCTCAATCCCACATAGAAGACTTGTAGAATATCTCCAGACCAAGTAATGGCAAGCCGTCCCATGAATGGAACTACTCGAGGTTCTTAGTTCAGATTTGGCTCCTTCTCAGTTTAACTGCTTGACTTCAAAATGTCTTTGTAAAATGTAATAAACTGCTTTTGTCTGGTCCGCAAAAACATAGTTTCTCCTCCCAGTTTCTGAAAATGCAGGGACTTGGCTAGTAATATCACGGGAACTCCAAATTTGCAGATTATGCTTGTGCCATGTTGAAATTCAGACATTCTCACCAACTGTGCGGTACTTAAAGGGGAATATAAGAATGGTTATAAGAATTTTAGGCTTGTGTCATCAGACCAATTCTGGGCCAAGATCATGACAACAATCATTGGCGATAGTTTCTGCTGCATTGCACATCTGACAACGGGCTTTGATGCAGTCGAATATCTCAATTTAATTAAACCTATTTGGGATAATCATTTTAATGTGTGTACTATGTATTTTAACATTGTTTATTGAAATGTAAAATGATAAATGAATTTAATGCGAGATTGTTTTAACTGTATTACTATGTACATGTGTAGTGTAAAAGGTTGACAATGTTCTTCCAAATGCACTAAATAAAATATTAACATATTTTCTAACGGTTCTTTGCTTGTCTTGTGGCCAGTTTTGCTTTGAGCATGTTTGCTAGTCCAGTACGTATTCCCCCTCCTTCTGCAGCCTGCCTCACATTTTCATATGGGCGCTTTTCCTTTGTGCACATTCTTGCACCCATTATCATTCCCAACATTATGTCTAGACTTGAGATTGCAGAATACGCTACATCTACATCATGGCTGTTCTTTCCCCCTTATTCAATTCTTTCTCCTTCATAAAAATAGGGACTTGCCTACAGGGCTCCCTGCCTGCTGAAGTGCTTAGATTCAATAGCATCCTTCAACCAACGTTTTCATGCTGTGCGTTATGTCGGATACCAAATTAGGGTGGGCCTGGGTGTCTCCAGGTCTTATTCAGCCAACTCCTGTATACAGGATTCAACCCTCTAATGAAGATTAATCTCAGCAGAGACTTTTGTTAATACCAGAAAGACGTGAAATCCTTGTGGTGCCCACTCAAATTTGCTTCCTACCAAATTAGGGTGGTGGCATTTGAGTCCATCTGCCAAGCACAATTGTCGAGCCATAACACTAGACCATAAAGTGTAATTTAGTTGATTCTAGCTTATTGTGTAAATGTAAGAATGTCAAAGTACATGTTTTATTTTCTAATAGCTTATGGAACCAAGTGCTCATTGTAGAAAACACACATTCAAAAGTCATGTTTTTCTGCTATAACAATGCCGGTATATATTTGTTTTACTGTCTGCTTGGGGATTTTACATTTTCTAGGTGGTGGAAAGTCTAGATTAGCAGGCAAGTACTGCCAGTCTCTAAAATGTATATTTCCGCATAAAATCTGTATTTTATCCTACTGCTTTCCAATGTCTTGAGTCTCATTTTGCAATCCCAAAACAAACTTGCTTTAACAGTCGTGATGATTTTTTATGGAAAGTAATGTGTTTGCAATGATTTACCTGCTTGTGTTCAGTTTTAAATATTCAACAACATATGATCTTCTTATACTGTGCTGGCTTTCTCATGGTTTCTGTAATCTGTATTTATTTCTTATTCTAGATCCGTTTTTCCCACTTTCCTTTCTGGTGAACAGTTGGTTTCCTGGGATGCTCGATGATCTTTTCCAGTCTATTTTCCTCTGTGCCCTCCTGCTTTTCTGGCTCTGTGTCTACCATGGAATACGTGTACAGGTAGGCAATGGATATTTTATGTAATTTCATGTTGCATTGGCAGCCGTCCGTTTTAAAGTAGTCTTGGGTTTCAAAATATTTCCCAATGATGGATGATCTTTGCTTCATTCATATTTCTTGCCCCAGAAAATGTCTTAACAAGGTATTGCAGTCTTCAGCTATAACTTTGTAGTTTTACTTAACAAGCGGTAAAATTACTTTGTTACAGTAGTCGGGGCGTTTTCAAGTTTGTGTGAGCAGTGAACCTACTTTTTGATGACAAATGCCTAATTTTGGGAGGCCAGCGTTGGGACAAGAGGATAGCTCAGGGTGGCAACATGCTTGTCTTGGAAGCAAGACAAGGCATAGCAACGCAGTTTCGAATCCCGGTCTCATGTTAAGAAACTGGTCTCCGGTTTTAAGCATGTTATAAAATAACAATTATTATACTTCTAAAGGTTTTAAAATGTCAGTGATCCTGAAACTAACACTTCTTGCTGTGTAAGAGTTGTCGGCAGATCGCTG
This sequence comes from Ambystoma mexicanum, assembly GCF_040938575.1. Classification (NCBI taxonomy): domain Eukaryota; kingdom Metazoa; phylum Chordata; class Amphibia; order Caudata; family Ambystomatidae; genus Ambystoma; species Ambystoma mexicanum. The sequence goes on from NC_090928.1 coordinate 305,921,659, forward strand.
CATTTGTCCGTTTTAGATTTCAAGTTGCTGCCAGCAAAATTATCAAAGGAATGTCCAAGAAAGATTCACAACAAAAAGTCCCCACACCTCGAGGGTATTCATTTACATGAGTTCTGCTCCTGTTGTCACGGCCCACTACATAAACAAGCATGGTATTTGGACAAATGAGGAAGAAAGGAACTATATGGGAGAAACAGCAGATGGCAAAGAAGGTGCAAGGGAAAGAAGCCTAGAGAGAATATTATTGTGAGATAGTTGACCTATTGGCTGCCTAGTATGCAGTGGACCACAGGCTCTTACAAGGAGTGTTGAGCTAAAGGGACACTTGAAAATGTTTGAGCGAACTTGCTGGCGTGGCGCCTGGTTTTAAGTGGTATGCGTATTGCTGAAATTTCCCATGAATTGAGCTTCCTAATGATCCGGCATGTCAGCTCTACCTTCATTCCCAAATCCACTATCTAATCAATTAGTACAAAGATATTTGGCGATTTGTATGACCTTATGTGAAACAAATTTAAATATTGTTCCTACTAAAGAATATTAAGACATGAATGAGGTTGTCAGATATCAATCTGACTCCTCAATGGACCCACTCCTATTTAACTGACTGTTACCAAAGTTGTATTATTGGTCTGTGTTGCATATTGCAAGGTTTTGTGAGCATTGTACCCCAAGGCTCAGCATTATCCCTGCTCCTATTCAACATTTATGTATGATTTGTTACAGTGGTGATAATGCACTAAATAGAATTTCAAACTTATGCGGAAGCCGGGCAACTATATGTTTGTTGAAAATGGACGAGTTGTCCACAGAAACATCACAGAATGCATTGCACTGGGGGGGCGTTTGGATGACTGCGAAAGTCCTGTGTCTGAACAGAGCCAGATATACCATTCAGATTGCCACAAACCATGGTAACAACTCTGGGACCTTTTGGAAAAGTCAAAAGCCATGGGGACATCTAGTACCCTGGCCTCTCCTTCACTTAACAAGTCGAGGTCTTCAACAAAACAAACCTGCAGCTGAGGCACAAGACATCATTCCAAGTCATTCAAAGAACCACTGCGTGTAAATTGCAAAATCACCAGAATATTAACCTTTTCACTGCTGGGTCTTCTGTGCTTGTCTGTAGCACTACTAAAAAGGTCTGCCATACACTTTGGCATAAAGATCCAAGGAGAAAATGAAGATAAACCTTGTAGGAACCTGGGCCAATAGCCCAATCTATATTGATCCCACAATAGTTCCTATTGTGGTATCAAAAAAGCAGATGCGCCTCAACATGAAAACACATGCTACTGCTGAATCCATGGATCAAAAGAAGTAAAAACCATCTCCCTTGGGTCCAATAATTGTATGTTGACTGTTAGAACCAGATTCAGTTTTCACAACTGCACGAAAATGCTATGGGGTACCACCAACCACAACTGACAATGTAAGTAAACATATCAACTCAATGACTAGCATGATGGTTAGAACTGTAGCATATACTGTCCGCTTGGCAATAGGTAGGTATGCCCGGGCACAATGGGATGGCATGCAGACCCCACAGATGGACATACCAGCGGGCGCAAGAACCCAGGCTATAATTCAAGAAGGACAGTCTGTAGCTAATGCAGCTGCCAAGAGCAGCCTGGATTCAGTAGATACTGCAGGGTTTCAGGCAGCAAAGGGGGCCTTCCAAATACGCTATCTGTATCTGAGTAACTTGATTTCGACTTAAAACACAAGCAACACTCGTATAAATAAGACCCTAGATGGAGAGCATCTGTTGCAAAGTCATTTAACCAGGCTTTAAAGGCAAAAAAGGACAGGATATTGTGAAGTCGCTAGGTGCATTATCAGGACCCACCTTCATGCGAAAATAACCGTCCACCACCAGGAGTTGTAAATCCCAGCATGCCCGTGCTTGCCAACGTCCTTACCAGGATTTCCAAACAACTCAGAGCAGCTAGTCAATAGGCCAACATGATTGCTCACAGTCCCCGTTTCATCAAGGCCAAAAGCACCAGCAAATATATGGTAGAGATGCATGGCGAAAGGCAGAAGGGACCCTAACAAATGACTCCAACTAGCTGGTGCGGTCTCATGCCTCCCCCAAAGGGGAAAAGCAATTTTGCCCATGCATCAAAGGCAATAACCTTGGCCCAATGGGTAATGGACAACGTATGGTATGGGTACTGTAATAGTTCCTTATGCCACAGTACAATATGCAATACAAATCCACAACACCCCTGGTTACTCGATGCAGAGGGTATGGCTAGAAAGAGGCTATAGATTACATACCTCTACATGAAAGAAACGAGAGAATTTACTGAAAAGGTTAACTGGTCCCAAAGGAAGGCAAGAGCCTACACTTCATGCTCTTGTTAAGACTGGCAAACAATTTTGTAAAGCCACACAAATTCATAATGATTGCACTACAAGAAGTGATCCTGAACTGAGGAGACTTCATGGCAACACTGTACCTGAAAGACTCATTCTTTAATCTTTCCATGTTCCACAAGTGCAAAAGATACCACTGGTTCAAGGTAGGATCCTCGCACTACCAATTTAAAGAACTTCCTTTTGGAGTAACACTGGTGCCATGTTATTTCTCAAAGGTAATTTCCATACTTGTAGCTTATCTGTGCAAACAAGGTTAATTATTTTGATCATGATTTGTTATTTATAAAGTGCTTTCGCCAAGTACTGTACCCAACTGAAATTGAAAGTATTAAATGCTAAATTGGCCTGGTCAGGATTAGAACCTGCGGTCTGCAGATCACACAGATTGCTTCAGGGATTGCTTAACCCACTGAGCTATGTAAACGACAATGAGTCTGTTTTCCTTTACCTGGACCTGTGACTCATATAAAGGATCACCTCCATCAGTGTTGCAAGCATACATAAACAACGCTAACACTATTGTGACATGGTGTTTTCAAGCAATGTGGTAAAGTGAAGACTGAACGAAAAAGTTCCTGCAGGAAAATCTCAACACAAAGCACGTTCTTGCCTTCCCGTTATGAGAGGGGGTTCAGTGTTACCTGGTGATTGATCCCATTTATCAGCCATTCAAAACTGTCTTAGTATGCAATGTTTTGAAGCTGCTTGGAATGATTGCATCTTGCATTTATCCAATACCATATTCCAGACTAAACGAGACCTTTCAGAAATCTCTGTGCACAGTGGGCACAAGCAACGTGGAATGGTAGGATTCAGTCATGGTAACGCAAAGGGCTGTCATTTCTCTCTAGTGGTGGAACAGAAAAACATGGAACAGAGACCTCCATTTACATACGTGTTATCATGAAATATAATCTGTGGCTGTCAGGTCATCAGTGTAATGATTGGCGGTGGGGGGGCTCGTAGGTAAGATGGCATAGCTTGCAACACATGCCAAATGTCCTAGAGGAAGCCTTTTGTGATGTCATCTTTGTCCTGGGTGTTAGTCTCAGCAGTGTATGGCGGTGGCACGAGTTATGGTTGCATAGCTTACTAGAACTGCCGAATTTGTTTGGTTTTTCGATTTTTCCTTGCAACCATTATGTCCCTTTTAGTGTTTTTCCTTAAATTTCATAGGTTTTTATTAATGCAACTTAACCATAACGTCCATTTAACAAAGTTTTTTCCATTTGAAAAAACAAAATATATATATGTCCATTTGAGGCAAGTCACATATTCCATAGCACAAACCAGTAGCCGTTGCTAGAAGTACAAGTTCACCTCCAAAGTCCATGGCTGGTGTGATCTGGTTAGTTACTATGTAGGGGGGTGATTGGCCTGGGCCATCATCTTTTTTAATAATTGAGGCGAAATACAGTGGCCGTGGCCCTTATCCATAGCCAGTGGAGCCTAACGAAACCCTTGGAATTAATTGAAATAATTGTAGCTAAGTTAAGATGATCAGATTTATTGCAACAAACCTATGATATTCGGCCGGTCTATGATGTGACGACCATCTTAAGTCAGTTTTTTCCCCCTCCCTGTTGCTCAGTCCATGAGCATGATCAAGTAATCACAGAAGAGAACATCACATTGTGGGGGGCATCTCCGGAGGGGGATGTTGCGATAATTCTTATCTTAATTCTGTCTTAAGTGAAATTTTTTTGCTGATGGGTGTGCGTACAATGGTGTCCGGACATTTCATCGAAAAAAATTCGTCGACAGGACATTTGGTCGACGTAATTTCATCGAAAACCAAATGGTCGATTTTTTTTTCTTATTTATATGTAAATATATATATTTTTTAGGTTGTAGTTAGTGGAAAAAAAGGGTTTTTTTAGAAAAAAAAAGGGGGTTGGGGGTGGGACCCCCCCGAAAAAAGTTCGACCATTTGGTTTTCGACCAAATTGGTTCGACCATTTGTCCAGTCGACCAATTCTTTTCGATCAAATGTCTGGTAACCGCGTACAATGATATAAAAATACTTTTAAAATAAAGAGTTAAGGTTAATCTAACACAAATTAAAATCTACAGCAATTGGAAATAACCACGTCAAGGTACAAACTTTCCCTCCATAACACTACAATTCTAACCTTGACACTCACTTCAAATATTAGGCAGGTTACATCAGTACTATAGTTGAATTGTTAAGGTTGAATTTGTAGTGGTATGCAGTGAGTTTGTGCTTCAACGTTACTTCCACTTTTTGTAGGCTTTACTTGTTAGATTAACCTTAACTCTTAATTGAACTAGTTTTTTTAAAACTTTATTTTCAAATAAACCGATATCAAGAGTATTACTGGTTTGACATGCTTAATGACATATAACAATTGGGTCGAGCTTATAGTAATATTGAGGGAGTACACTAGACCATTTCAACATTATTCTTGCAACTCCATTAATCCCATCACTGAGTCTCTTGCGGGACTTCTCCCACTGCTTGTTAAGCCTGCACCAAATATACCCAGAATGTGTCCCAGATGACCTTGGGCCTACATGTTATGGACACTGTGGCCACCTGCTCCTCCTCCCTCTCACTGGTGTAGATCAGGTCCCATAACCATTCTGACCATGTTGGGGCAGCCCTAGACTGCCCAGTTTCTCAGTATGCATTTCTTGGCAATGATACAGGCGATATTGAATAACCTTTGAGTAACTATCGATCCAATAACAATGTCCCCTAGTAGATATTTTAAGGCACTCATGGTGGCAACAGTAAAGACGACACAAGTGATCACAGTTCAAGGGTGTAAGGGTGTTTATTAAACTGTGTGCATGGGTGAGAAAAAACGCCTGATCTAAACCTAAAGCTCAGTTGGGAGCACCCTACAGCCATCAAATAATAAGGCAGTCCTATTAGCGTCTTGTCATATAAAAAGGGCCTATGCTAAAAAGATATTGCCGATCCTTACCACTAAGTTACAAAAGAGTGTGGGATAATGTTCACCAGATAAAAATAGTGTTCACAAAATAAGTCGGGATGCTATTGCTGTGTCTCCCTTTCCCCACGTTTCAAGCACGAGACAAGGCGGAACTTCTGAGCAAAGCACACTCCTGGGCCTCTCCAGCACGAGCCTCGCAATTCCATTCGACGATAACAGAACCTTCAGGGGTCAAGTCTCTTTTCTCCAAAGTCTCTTGCCTGAGAAGGCTTGCTGGATCAAAACAAACACAAGTTCCTTCAGTGGTCTTGCACCTTGGGCGATTGCTCTTCGACCCTAGGATCTCCATCCGTTGGGCTTGGATCCTCCTTACAACGTGGGCCTCCCTCTGCCGGGTTTACTTCGGCTTTTCTCTCTGAATATCAATACTATCACAATGCAGGATTTACTTTTTAGTTTTCCCCTAGGCATCCCTCTGTCGGGTTCACATAGCCATCTTTAAAACAGTTCACAAATTTCTAAAACCGGTAATTATTTGCTTCATCTCATCGGAAAGAGTGGGTTTCCTTCTAGCTTTCTCTTGGCAATGGGTCAGAGACTTTAGAGTGTACAAGGGATTTGAGGTGACCCTTGTAGGACCACTCCGACACCTTACGCTGCCCTTTCTTAGGGCCTTCAGGTACTTGCTGTTTCAACACAGAACAAAAGGGGCCAGCGAGAGTCCTTCCAATTTGCACTCATGCGGCGCCTGACCACTCTACAGCCGACCCTTCTCTGGGCTTTCCCAAAAGTTCAATCACACACAAGTTCTTTGTTCTCATGTTCCTTGCATTCATATAATATTACTCAACACAGTTCTGTTTGCTATCGGCTTCCTCCGACTCGGTTGTGTTGAACCCGTTAGCTAGTCTTGCTTCTGGAGTCAAGGATGGCACCACAGTAGCCAGCATGCCTGCCCACCTGTGCTATCAATGCGGGAGGCCCCCCTGCACCGTTGTCATCTGTTACACCACACACCAGCTGTAAATCCCGTCATATGATTTCCCTTTCGGAGGCTTTGCGGGTCAGATTTGAAAAGGGCAAGGGCAGTTCCCCCTTCGTCGTCCCTCCAGGTCTTACCGCCTTTCTCCTCCGTTTGAACAGCCTGTCCGGTGTAGCTCTTTCCTCATGCGTTCTGCCTTGCTCGTAGTGTGCTCTCGCGCCCCACCTTTTATCCCTGTGGGGAAGGTAAAGGGTTGTCAGGTGTGCGTGGTTGTCAATTGCCCGACCCGTGTGTTGGGCCATGTCAGGTAAACGCCTCTGGTGTTAATGTGTTGTCTGTCATGGTGTAAAAGTGTTTGTCGGAACAGGGTGCTGGGGGTAGAGCTGCTAAATATATTACAGGGTAGGATGGGGAAGAGGTATTACAAGGAAGGCACTACTGCATTTCAACCTTCGGTCTCCCACTTCCACTCCCCGAAGACCCCTCATCCATGTGATCCTTCCCCACTGGTCCACCCCCAGCAACTGGATCCAATAACAATGGCCGTATCCTGGCCACCTGGATGACAGATCTCTGGGGACTAGCGAATGAGACACCTTCTGGTTTGTCACAATATTTAATAGGGGACAGTGTTGGGGGAATTACATGTGTTTATATCTAATGTGTTTTTTGTGGGGAGTATGGTGCATGGTCTATAGCTGTATTTATTTATTTTATTTATTTATTTTTATTTTTTTACATTTATAAAGCGCTCACACAGCCCGCAGGCATCGAGGCGCTGTTACAGGAATTGTTGGTTTTTCTTAGTTGCGTTTTTTTTTTTGTTTCTTTGTCTTAGTTACGTATTTATAACGCGCTTAAACACTCAGAGGTTTCTAAGCGCGGACCCGGGGATCGAACCTGTTGTTGCTTTGTGTCGTCTTGCTTCCAAGACGCGCACGCTGCCGCTGTGCTATCCTCCCGGGACAGTTTTAGTAAGAGTTTTTGCCATAAGAGTGCATCCGCATATATGTGTGAGCAATTTACATCTTCTATACATTTGACAATGTGCATCAAAGTTAATCCACACTTAGTACGTTTTTATACATATAGTAGTGTACTTGTATGTAATGTACATGTCCAGTTTGTGTAGAAGTCTGTGTATTCAGCGCATGTCTTCTATCACTTTCATACGTAGGCGACTAGGTGGCATAAGTATGTATCGTAAGTTAGTGTGCTGTGCAAGGTGTACCAGTGTCTGGTGTGTAAATGTATGACGCGCATGAGTCTTTGGTCGGAAGTCCTATGAAAGGCACAAATCCTATAGGCCTCCTGTACATATGAAAACTTGCATTAAAGTGATGTTTCTCTGAGTTTTTACGTTAAGGGGCATATAAAAGTTTTACACTTTCTACATGTATGCAATTTACATCTCCTATACGTGTCACATACATAGGAAAAAGGATGACAAATTCAGTCTTGACTTTGATGTCAGTTTTCATACGTATATTAGTACAAAATGTACATTTCCTACACCTGTGTACAGTTCATATAGGAGATGTGCATTGGTTCTGAGCATGTGATGAAATGGCATGTATATCGTAAGCATATTTGAGTCCTAAAAGGGTGGCAATGGGGCATATGAGCGATGGTCATGAAATTTCCTACGTGTATGAAAACTCAAGTGGTTTCATTTTGATGTGAGAGTTTGTACACATAGGAGGCCTACACACTGTATAGTTTGTATATGCACGCAATTTACATCTCCTATACTTCAATATACTTTTGAAAAACTTGAGTCGGTCCTGATTTATGGTAAGTTTTCATACCAAACATACATAACAGTACATGTGCGAAATGTAAATCTACATGTATAAAACAGTGATTAATTAATTCTACGCATGAATGATCTATAGATCATTCTTAATGTGACTATCTCAAAACTGGCCTGCTGAAATTTCAAAATATTTTCAAAATTCATAACCTAACATAATGCATTCATTCAGGATATCATCTAGTTGCATGCCAAAAATCATGAATTGAAAAAAACAACTTGTAGGTATTTGGGCCAAATTTATTTTCCCTGTGACAAAACCCCATGTCATAAGCTAATAGTGTTATTTCCAAATGCGACGCGTCAACGGAAAATTGGGACATTTTCCATAGGGGCAGCTGCCTCAATTTTACTATGAATTTGTTTTCAGGGTACGCAAGTTATTTAGAAAAGTTGCTTGAAGCTTATATTATGTCTAGCGAAAGCATATAAAAACCATGGGTTGCTGCAGTTGGGAATGACTTTAGTAAGGTAACTATTAAGACCTCTATGTGGATATAAAACCTAATAGAGAAATTAACACCAGTAAAATTATTTAGATAAATTGGTTCCATTTGATTCCAAGGCCCATTAACGGAATGATCACCATGTTTAAAACACCACTTATTGATAACTGATGCATGCTTTGACATGTTAAAACGTAATTATGTAGCAGGAAGATGGAAAGACACTTGGATGGAGTTTTTTCCCCCCTTGATTTTTAAGGGTTTTGTTGCATTAAACTTGCACCTTCACTTCAACTAAAGTTTTTTCAGTAAATATATATGGGCAAGTAGCACACGCCCCAGTAGCCATCACTTCAGGTCAGTGCCACTTGAGCAAAGCATCATGGGTATGCAAATTAGCCCAAATGATTTCTTTTATCTCCAAAACCATGTCTTTTCCGTACAGGGAAGAGCGATTTTATACATACCTTCTTCAAACCAAGACTGACAGTTCTCCTGATTGCAGACAACTGCATACCTGTTTCCCCCTTATTAGAGAAGTATAATCTTACAACCTTGTGGTTTGAGAATTTGGACATGTAGAGCAAACGCCAGAAAAGTTGCAGTGGGTTCGAAAAGCCTTGAAGAAAAACCTTGCACCTGATAAGTGAACGTAGAATAAGCCATTTAAGCCAAGTCACAAACTTTGCTTATTAACAGCAAAGCCCCTTGTCACTTAGTTATTTTGGGTAACGAGTCAAAACACTAAGATATAAAAATGATCAGGAAAGGTTTAGGAGTGGGATGCAAGGAGATCGATATTGTCTGACTTTTAGAAGGGCAGAGGGAGGTGCGAGAAGAAGACAGAAGTGGGGAGAACATCGAGATGAGGAGCCGACAGAGGAGCCCAGCGGTAGAGAGGGGGTAGTGTGGAGAAAGCCAGAGAGGGAAGGAGCAGAGGATGCAATTGGGGAGGTGCAGAATAATATTGAGTAGTTATCGCATACAATAGAGCATGGTAAGAAAAAGGAAGTGGCAATGTTAAGTTGGGAGAGAAAATGGCAAATCTACAGATTGACTAATCATAGAAGAATAAAGAAGCAAGACCACAAGGTGGTGATGCCAAAGTTACCGAGGACAGAAAGTAGACTATCGGCATCCTGTCGGACATCGCAGACAACAAGTGTGGGGCACTTAAAACTCCATGTGTTCAGCATGATGGAGTTTAAGGAGGAGGGGGCAGACTGAGGGCCAGAGTCCTGGAATAAAGTTTGATTTGTTTTGCTCTGCAGCAGATTACCTCATTCAAACTTAATGCATACTATAACAATAACCATTGGTATTTAAAATGTGGCTTCAATTCCTCTCTAGGGAACGCCCACCCTCCAATCCATTTCTATAGTTGTGTTGATGGTATCGACATACTCATTGTCATCAAGATTTTCCTTCCATGGATATCGCATTCTAAAGAGTAAGGATTCTAGGGCTAATAATGAGTTGCCTTTGAATTTGCAGCTCCAGTAATAGCTACATTTCCTGTCCTAATTGCAAGCTGCAACTACCTCGGACATTCCCGTGAATTTCTGGCGAATTATGAACTAAACCACATTTTGAGAGATTTTTTTTTTTTTTTGCAGAATCTGTTCACCCCGCTCTCTGTATAGCATGTATAGTCTTATCACCTTACAAGGCACTCCATGGGCGCCTGACTGATGTGCAGCAAATTGCATGCATTTAAACTGGATGTACCCTGGTCTCTGAGAATCCTTATACGTTTTTACAGACAACGCAGAAGAATATCCCTCACTCTTCCATCATGGTTCACCAAAAGACTACACTGATGTAGGTCTTTCACGAGGCCTTTCTGTTAAAATTCTAATTAATAATCTAGAATAAGAGGAGGGAAGTGTCTACCTGGCAGCTGGAACAAAGATGCTCCTGATCCAGAAGGCTATGCTATTCATCAAGGCTTTCCCAGAAGACTGAAGGAAACCTCTCCTCGATCTTAATCAGAGCACTTAAGTTTAATTTAAGAAAGCAAGATACTTTTTTCTTTCTAATTCCAGGGATGATTCCTAATGAGATTTCCTTACTCTCTGAAAATAAAGCAGTCACTTTGGAAGGACAGGTCTTCGGGTGGCTAAAGGATTGAAGGAACGTATCCCAACACAGGGGGATCGCTGCTTATGTGCACCCCTATGACAAACGGTTCATCCCACAGGGACACTTCAACCAAGGCTTCACCATGATGTTCTTAATTGCTGAGCAATGTCCCTGTAGTGGGATAACACAAAGTACTTGTGCACTACGATCAAGGCTCTATTTTCAACAGTGACGGCCTCTCACTGTTAAACTGGTCTCCCAACCATCAACATCTGAGCCCTCCTAAACCAAGAACTACTTATGAAAATTGAGTGTTATTGAATGCTTAGAACTTTCTCCCAGAAATAGCAGTAATACCGAGGAATAAACGCTGAAATTAGATGGTATATGCGATTTGATTTATGAGCAAGCAGTACGTGAAAGACCCAAGTGATCCAAATCCTTTGTAAAATTCCATGTTCTGATAAGGGAAAAATTTGGCCTGAAAGCGATATCTTACTTTGCCGGTGCAGCGCATTGTTCCATTTACTGCACACTATGAATTTACCTGTGATGGATTCTCGGTGGTAAAACTGGTAGTGTAGCACCTGTAAGGATAAAGTGGATATTCTGCTCTGCATTTGTTAACGTGGGAACTGTGTATAAAGTACGTGTATGTTGAAAGAAAGGGACCGTAATAAACTGGTAGCACAGCTCAGAGCATTCGCTCAAGGCTTTCTGGTTAATGGAATGGACCTGGCATGTGTATAAAATGCATGTAAACAGTAGGATCCTCGTGTGATCAAGGGCAAAACAGTCTGCCAACAATGCTTAATGCAATCGCAAAGTAAGAAAAATAGCAGTGTTAATAAGAAATAAATACAGTACTGAGCATTCCAAAGCCCTTCAAAGCTACTTGCGTTTTGTTGTCCTGTTGAACAAGGAGTTGCTTGGGGGAGGTGGGTGATTGGATGAGCGACTGAATGGGGACAAGACAGAGGTACTGGTGGTTGGTGCCTCCTTCTGCTTCTTTTCTCTGGACTGCAAGTTTTTGGCCTTCTACTCTCGGCCTTTTTCCTTCTCTGGTTTCTGTAGTTGGGGACCTGAGTGTAAAAAGTGTGGAGGAACGTTTTGCACTATCTTCCTTCAAAGCTGCATGCAATTGTGGTGAGTTCATTGGTTAGGAGTACAGCTGGCTACTGCAACTCTTTATTTCTAGCTCAGCCAGCATATTTGACCCATCGTTGCAAAATTCTACAGCTAGAATTGTAACTAAAACATCTTCTAGATCACATAGTTCTCCTGTCCTTGCCAGATTCCCATAACTAAGCAGGTTCAGGTCGATGTACTTCGTGCTTTTAATGGAATTGAGCCGAATATTTCCAATCCAAATTTCTCCCTTATGTCCCTTAGTTGTCAGAGGAGGCTCTTATTCAAGCGCCCTGTTTCAGACTGACTCTCGTGTAAGCAGTTGTGCTTTCTCAGTAGCTGCTGTTAAGCTCTGGAATTCTCACCCTCTTCCACTCTACTACTGACAATCGCCTCTCTTCGGAAATCTCTAAAGACATTCCTCTTTTTAAGTTCTGCCTAGCTTTGGTCTGTAGGTTCTGCTGGGCCCTGTAGCGCCAAGATGTCCTCTGGTGCAAGTTTGCGATTTAAAATGTAGTTAACATAACTGTGTTATGTAATGCACACAACCACTGTTTTCATGAACTGTAAGAATAACAGTCGTGGAAAGCTCTTGGCCTCAGTTGAGCAGTTTTCACATGCAAGTATTTTCATTAATCTCAGGTTTTTTTTTAAAGGGGGTGGGGCCTGCACCGTAGTCCTACATCCATTTGTCCAATAAATAACAATAGTTGGAGATTACATAAATCGGAGAAGAGCAGCATTGAATATTTTAAAAATAAATGTGTGCATTAAAATAGTTTAATACATGTTATGTATACCCCTGGCGGGGCACGATACAACCAGCCTCCAGACAAGCCAGGCGCTCTGAGACCATTCGTGTTGATTTGGTGCAATATAACAGCCTTGTACCATATCGGTCTTTTCAGTCTGTTTTACTCCCTGCACCTGTGCCTCGGCCCCTGGGTGCATAAGTCATGGTACACTTTAATTGCAAAGGAAGGGCCTTTTACCTTGGGATAGGTTAATGTTCACCCGTATTCCATAAAGCAAAACCTTATACCGTAGTCTGTTTTGTGACAGCCAAAATATTTTCAAAAAGCATTAGGGGCTCCCAAAATGAAGAATAAAAGGCGTGAGTGCCCCCCCGCAAATGCCTGCTACCTTGACGCTGGACTACATGAGGGCCTGCTTGGTGCTGTTGTAGGCTGGCAGCAGTGAAGGCGCAGGGCTGGAGTGATGTGTTATTTATATAACACTTTGCCAAAGCGCTTTACATAGAACGTATTTACAGATTACACCAGCGAGCCCACATCCTGCTGAGCTATCCTACCGGCTTCTGTCGGACCTTGGATCTCTTGGTGGAGATCGTGCCTTGCACTGGGAAACCTAGGGACTAAATGGGCTGTGCAGGCAGCATCTTTATGTAGATCTTCCTTTGTGGTACTGCCAGTTCTTGTGGGGTTTGGTGCAGTCTGTCTGGGAGAGGGGCCAGAGTGGCATTTATAACGCACCTGTACATAAGTGTTTTGCATTGTGCTGTCAGTATTGGCAAGTGTGATAACTGCTCAGCACCCTGATAAATACTGCACCGTGCTACAGTAAAACCACACTTTTGTGTGCACTACACCAAGCGCAGTTCGAAGCTTGCTGTGCTGAAAACTCGCCGCAAGGCACATAGTGTGTCTTCCATTCACTGCACTAGTATGCTGAAACAGGGCTTAGAGGCGCGAGCGGGCCTAGAGGAGCTAGCACAGCAAGTGACATAACCACACACCCTCCATGACCCCTGCAGTGCAGCGGGACCCTGAGAACTTAAGCACCCGCCCCGTTGTTAATATAGGAGTGTGGATGTCATGGTGGGTCGCAGCTACCCCTCTGACTAGGCCCTGGGAGCAGTGTTCTGAGATGCACTGTTGCACATTTGGCATAGTGGCACCAGTGCGGGAGCATGTTTGTATTTCACCTTATTCAGCATGGGGGCCAATGGGCTGTGGGACCCCTTTTCCGTTGGTGATGGCCGTTCCTGATCAACCGGAGCGCTGCACGGCATGGGCAACGATTAATTTTTTATTTTTTGTTTTACTCAGGAACTTTGCCTAGCCAGAATCCTGGGGAAAACTGTGGTCCTCGCCTTTCCTTGCGAGTTTTATTTAGGGATTCCCCCCTTCTCACCCACCGCCCCCCCTCCCCCATCCATTTCCAGGAAACGTCAGAACAGTGAACAGAGCGCAGGCACATCGCTTGATTCCCATGAGGGTTGCTGGGAGCAGGAGTCTATCTTTACAGAAAAATTCCCCTTGGCTCGTTTCATGTTTTTGTCGGGCAGTCTCTATACAGCCAGGGGTGCTGCCTCAATCTCCAGCTGTCGCCAAAGAGGTGACTAGTCACTTTTCAAATCTCCTCAGGCAGGGAGACTACCAATAGTAGCCATTTGGAGACAAATGGCCGATTGGGTGTGCACTGTCATTTGAAATGGTGTACAGCGTTTTTTCCACCGGTTGTTCATTTCCACTTTTTAAAAACATTTAAGCATTTACTGATTACAAAGCACTATAAAAAACTATTTGCATTTCACATTTTTCATGCCCATTTGCATAATAAAGCATGCTTTATATAAACTGGGTCAGTGTTGTAGCTATATTTAATGTGGCAGTCTAAAAGAATGTATATTTCTTAGCGCACTATATACTGTCCACAATTGACCCCCAAATAAATGTGAGGTTACATATAGGTCTGTTAAGCTGGTATTAAATATAAGAAACGTCAAACAAACACCACATTTATAAAGGGAACTCAATAGCCACTTCTAAATGGGTGCAACTAGTCATGTTTGTAAAGGTCTTTCCCTACTCTGATGTTTTGCAGCAATCCAATCTTAGAATGAGTGTTGTCCACTTGTGTTTCCCCTGCAGGGAGAAAGAAAGTGCCTGACTTTCTATTTACCAAAAATCTTCATTGTTGGTCTTCTTTGGATGGCATCTGTGACATTGGGTATATGGCAAACGTAAGTATTTCAAAATATTCAGTTTTTAAAACGTATATTTATTTAATTGGTTGGATAGGGAGCCTAATGTTATCCTGTCATAACTTCAGATCAGTTCTGGCAAATAGTTTGGCTGTCTTCTAAGCAGCCGGCGGGTAGTTGTGACAACACACAGTGGTCAAGTGCTCTGGACCCTTGCAAGTCAAGGGACCGTTTGCCAGTCATAGTTTAAAAAGATAAAAAACAGACTGTCAATGCATGTCTAGACCTAATGTAGGCCCTATATTCTTGTTTGAAGTTTAGTGGGTGCAAGTTCCTTTTAGATTGGAAGGTCATGTGTGTTGTGTATGTTATTTTATATCTTGTCCTGAACACTTTTGAGCAGTACTGGTTTTCTTTTAAAATGACATGCTTTCCAAAAAAGATTAACCATGTGGTATCCCAATATTTGGTTAAGCTTCTCTCAAATTCCATCCTGTTGGGTATCTCCCCATAGTGGATTTCAATACAGCGCAGCCAACGCCTATCGAAAGTGGCGATGGTGGTATATGTATGATGCCATGTGACACCTGATAACTGAACTTACTCTCTTTTGGACATATGGGTCGAAACAAATATTCAAAATTTCACGGTGTTGTAAAAACATTGTTTTTCTAGTTTAATAGACCATTTGGACTTAACTGTAATTTTCCACTAACGTTTGATTCAGACCTTTCCTTTGCATGTTAGGATTTTGAAAAGTTTGGCCTGGTTTCTTCATGTTCGAAGCACCTGTAAGCGATGTGATCTTATAACCCTTGTAGCTTATGTATATATGAATATATATTTTGCACTATTCCGGATTCAGCGACTTGAGATCTACTCGTATGCTTGTTCTGAAGAAGGGGATTACCTTTCAGAGGAAGGACAGTTGACTAATGTGATTTACCTGGGTATAAAGCTTTGGCTCTGAAACAAATGGCGCAGTTGAGATTGTACATCTTGGTTCTGGACAAGGATTTTTATAGTTATCTAAGCGAACTGTATTGTAGATTTCTTGTAGCTGTATCCGATAATTCCAGGCCTTTGTGTTTGTTCCATTAAGGCAGGAGGCACCTTTCTTTCATCCAGTAAAATAAGTTTTCATACATTCTTAATATCTTACTGGCTCCTGGCTTCACTCTAAGGAAAAGTGGATATAAGAGTTCCTTCTGCACTTCTGAAATTGCCTGTCATATAGTCACCTATGCTAAAGGCACAAGTAGGTCGAAAAATTGACAAGAAAGTGGCCTCTACAGTTCATCCTTTTTGGACGTGACGTCTGCTAGTCTGACTGTATTCTGAAGAAAGGGTCGATTCTAGGCTGTTCCTGAGATTCCCACACACGTATGAAAGGGCTTGCTATTGATCTAGGTGGTGCAAACTTGATGGAATATCGGTGTAACTTAATGATTAGTAAACTTTAAGTACAAGTCACTGAAAACTAGAAAAATACCAAAAGAGCTGTTTCTATGGAAATTTCATCGCATCAGCGAATTTCATAGGCACTTAATTGAATATATTGAATTGTGAGGCAAAGGTGTATTTCTGAATGTAGCTGTACTGGTTTTCCCTTTGAAATGATTTGCATGCCAAGAACTGTGATGAATGTTATATCCCACAATCTGTTTGGGCTCTGAGCAAATCCCATCCTGCTAGAGCTCTCAGCTTGGTGTATTTAAATACTATTGAGCCACCAACCATTAAATACCAAAATAATCATGGTATATGTGTGATGTCATATGGCACCTTTTTACAAAACTATCTCCCCTGAAAAAATATTCGTTTCTGTTTGAGAGGCCGTAATTTGCCATTTATTTAGTTTTGACCTTTCATTTTCATTTGCATGTAAGTAATACGTAATTCACATACAAATAAGCACTTCCAAATTAAGATTTACATATTGGTTTGCACATTATAGCAGCAAATGACACCTCCTGATTTTCACTTAGAACCATTTTTCACTGGTTGTACTTTCTCCTAGAGAACATTGTGAATTTCTTTTGAGGCCCGTTGTTTTAGTGACCAGCAATTAAATCGGTGGTTAAAAAAACACTGTTTGGGAAACATTTATTTTCCTTCCACTAACCTGGATTTCCTCCATGTATTCTCGGGCAGGAGTTTGTTGATATAATTGTACCAGTCCTCTAATATGTTGCGAAGTTATTCCAATGTACTTTCACATAGATGAACGGGATCAAGAACTGTAGAGCCAATGAAAACATCTGCTCAAAGTGTGGTTTATTAGGAAACGTAACAGCGCAGAGCAAGCTAATAAATGTGGATGTCGTAAAGTGTGTAACTCAGGATAGGTCTTGTGATTTCTAACACAGTTTTTTGAAAAAAAGTCTTTCATTCTCCTTAAAATGATCCCGGTTTTCCCTTTCTGGGTCAAATGTTAATTATAAACCAAATCAATCGTCCAAGGATGAAAACTATACATTTCCATACTACATCAGGGTTTATAACTCGCATTAATATTTCTACGGTAGCACAATCAATTGGCTCCAGACTTTTAATAAAACCAGTCGCAGGTCGCACCATTGGCATCCTTCGGCCAGACAATGCTTCCAGTCTTTCACGTCCATCGAAGTACTGAAAATTGACAAACTGAGCACTTCCCTGCTAATGTCGGACAAACTGTCACCAAATGTTTTAAGTTTTCTATGTTTTCAGAATCTGAAATGTGCAGATTAAACGTGGCAGACAACATACTTAATAATTATTTGTTCAGTGTAATAAAGATGCCAGAGCAATTTAAAAAAAGAAAATCTCCTCACGAAGTGATTAGGGTAGATAGACGAAGGGAGCAAACATTCCCCAATGTTTCTGGTCTTAGGCAAGATGACTGTTTTGTACGCATGCATTTTGTCCATAATGTCAATCCAATCATAGGTGTGTAATGTTAATTTCACTTTCACTGGATTTCTAACCAGATCGTCTGACGCTTCCAAATCATTTAACAAGCCTATAAAATAATTAGTCAGTTCATTCACATTTTTCAGTTTTCTTTACCTTACTGTGAGAAACCAGGTGTCTCACCCACTAGTGCCTGGGGATCTGTCATCCAAGTGGCCATGACACGGCCATCGCTTTTGGATCCAGTTCCTGGCGGTGGACCAGTGTGGTAGGATCGGCTGAGTGAGGGGTCTTCAGGGGGTGGGAGTGGGACAGCGGATGGGGGGACATGGTATCCCCTTCCCACTAACACCTTTACCCTCATCCTACCAGGTAGGATACTTAGGAACTCAACCCCCCCAACCCACCTTTCACAACACAAACAGAACTTCCTTATGAACTAACCAATTAAAAGAGCTTGACTGCTTCTTTTAAGGTGCATTGCATAACTTTATTTAATTGTATATTAATCTTTAAAACCTGATCAGTTGCAAAAGTGGCACCATATAACTGGTGACAATATGTGCCAGTCGCCAGGACCCAGGAAATTGATGACTAACAGCAATTTGCCAAAACAGAATAGACAAAATAATCTACCAGTTCCTTTAAGCATTTTTAAATAGAACATTGGACAGTTTGTTCGGACCAGGGTCTCACAAGGTGCTGATCTTGCCTAGGATCCTTTCAACAGACTTTTGATTCACTGGCAAATGCCACGAATGCTCACTTTTGTGGTGCCCACGGAAAGTAATGTGGTCCCCAGGATTTTCCTCCTAAAAAAAAAAAAAACACTTGCAAAATGGGATACCCAATCTGATTCCAAGACCGGGTTTAATTAGACATTGGCTTGTCTCATTGCATCATTGATTTTCCAAAATTCATGAGTTATTTTCAGTCTTTCCAACATATTCTCGCAATCTCTCTGAAGCAGCAATGCTCGATGATTCCGCAACCAGTTCCTATAGTAAGATTTTACCTTCTTATTTTCATTTGTTCTTACTGTCAAAATCCAATCAGTTCTACATTTTAGAATTTTAATATGCACTCTCATAAGTAATTTCCCTTTGACCACGGCACTGCGTTAGGTATGGATATGTTTGCGTTTAATTTTACCACATCCAGAGGAAAAAGCCTACAGTGGAATCAACAAAAATTTTTCAGAAAGGGCTCAAATGAGTCGACTGAAAGTATTCAATTTCCATGTTAAAGGGGTTACTTCCAGACAATGGGTGACTGCATCATTAACCAGCTTGCTATCATGTGAATTAAAGGAAATTCCACTGCATGAGGAGTTCACTGATCGGTCACACAGGCCATTGAAGCCTTCACGCACTGCCCCTACGTCGATATCCATGGGCAGCATGCTGTAATCACTCAACGTTGTTGGACAAATGTTTAAGGAAATGCATCGATTAAAAACCAAGTTCCCAGAGAAGATATAATTAGTGGTGTATTAAATAGTGTTGCTACAAGTATCCTTTAGGAGGAATGTCGCTGGGGACTGCACCATTAAACATTTAAAGACCCAAACCATTTAAAGCTTTCATCCATTCTAGCCCAGTTTCCTGGCCGGTATTGAGTTTAACAGGCTTAGGCAAGTTGAGTGACTCAGGGTCGATCTTAACGCGGATTGCATTCAGATCTCGCAATACTATAGAATGACCATCTCTCCTTGTCACACCAGCTGTTTACAAAAATACGTTTTCCAACGCAGTCGGAACGTCAATAATCCCTTTGTGCAAATAGACATTTATGAATAAGAAATGGCTTGTCTGTTTAGTCATTCAGCCTAACGTGGGAAGCCAGAATACCTCTGGATGGCTCGGAAGTGCTTAAAACAGCAATTCTCTCCTCATTGAATTTAAGTTAATAAGCCCCTAGCCACCCACGAGGGTCGACCACACACACTTTGGAGCTGCTTGGAAATGAGCTACATGCCCATCCAACAATGATTTTTCCATCAACCACGTTTCTTGCAGAAAGATTAATTGACACGATTTTAGCAATTCACCCTGAGCAGGGTTGGTGAACAAATTAGTGACACCCGGAATTCCTGGATGCCAGAGAGCTTCAGTTAGCAACAGGTTGATACTGTGCTTACGGATTGTCACCCTTTCCTGATCCTGGTTGAATGGTGCTTTTAAAAAAAATCAGAATTGGCACCAGAGCATTGGGGGCACCCCAAGCAACGGTGATCCCGCTTTCCTGCTGAAATCAGTCCAGTCTAAAATCTCACTAGGCAGGCTTCTTAATACTGACATTAGGTCCCTCTCAGAATGCAGGGACAATTCAAAGCCTAATTGTCTCAGAAGATTAACTTCATTCAAAACGGCGTCTGACAATTATTGAATAATAAACAGAAGTGCTCGGTCAGTTCAGTGTCCATAAAATCAATCCTCTTAATGTCCTGTGGAGTCAATGCCCATCATTCAAGAGTTGCATAATGTTTGATCTGTTTAGCAAGATGCCTTGATTTTCAGGCAATAGGCTTTAAACAAGAATTTTAAGCGGGCCCCTAGAGAACACAGTATTGCGGTTACCATACTTGCCGATATGACATTGTTGGTTAGATTTTGGCATTAAGCTGGACTCTTCCCATCTATGCAAGCCATTTGGATCCTGGAGTTTTTCAGACAACTCAGTTAAGTGCTTGTCCCAGATCTATTCGATACTTTTAAAGGGCCACAGGGAATATGTTGTTCCATGGAATTTGGTTGTGTCCTATTCAGGGAAAGGGGATTAAAACAAGCTGGTTGAACAGGTTCATAACTAGGCAAAGAGAGCTTGGATGCCTTTCCCACATATTACATAGGGCAAATAACACTATGGGAATCAGTAGTGAGTTGAGACTGTTCAGGCCTTCAGTAACAGGCTTCCCTAACTCGGGCAGCAAGTTGGAATAAGCAGCTCGAAAACGTTCTGACAGAGGATGGCACTGGACCTGGGCTATACAGTGGGCACGAATCGAACACATCAGTACTTCAGGCATTAACTTTGAAGTGTCAGTCAGCATGCAGGCATCTCGGTAGACTTGGAGATAGTGTTTGTGGTCGCAGTAGAAGTAGAATTCTCAGTACCATAGAAAATTAGACAGTTCTGCTTGCACCTGTCAGTGCTGCTTTTTTTTCAGAGGTAGATTCTTCAAAGTTGTAGCTACTGATGGTTGATTTTTTAAACCCTCATGCATTTATGTGAGGACCGGTTGGAGGCTTTTGTCTTGAGTTTATTTTTTGATTTTCTCTTTGCAGGAGCATTGGAACGTGCCACTGATCTGGAATTGTGGGGTGGTACCGTTACCACATGTTCCCCAGTGGACAAAGGCTCCCCAGTGTCATTTTCGTCATTGCTCACATCTTGGTCGCCCTCAATCACTGAGTTTTCTGTCGTAGCAACTGAGAGGTCAGCTTCTCCACTGCTTGTAGATGATTGATTTCAGCTGAACCTTTAGAATGAGGGAAAGTGTTTGTATGTTCGATCAAGCAGGAATTTCCTGCTTCCAAATTGAGGATGTGAACACCTACCTGTTCCCCTTCAGAAATTCCCTCAATTTATTTTGAACGCCAAGGTGCTCAAATTTAAAAGGGGGAATCAAGTAATGTCGAGTGAATGCAAGGCTTTGGTTTCAAGCCCTCATACATTGACACCAAGTGTTAGCCAGAATCCTGTGCAGTTCCCTTGGAGAACACTGCAAGAAGATTAAGACTACAGGAGTAAGCAGTAAACCCAATTGGTAGCAGTCTGCACCACCCAGATTTACCTGGTAGCTGTGGCTGAGCAGTCAGACCTCTCAAGATGAGTAGGGCAGTACACAGAGGATACACAATAGGGCTAAAAACACAGTAGAGCAAGCAAACACTGACCAGCGCTTGGTATCAAAAGTATATATTTATTTAAAACACACTTTAGGAAATACACTAAGCACTATAGATCAAAGCAAGTTCAAACACAATCAGAAAAGTATACACACCTCCCTTAATAATTATTAGTCAAGTCTAGGTCAAAACACCACTATTTGTAAAAACAGATGTGAGCGCGTAACTTAGATGGCACTCCAATAATTAAGTTAAAGGGAGAGAAAAGGGCATGCCATGAAAATAAAACAGTCCCAACACTTTTCTAAGACCACAGCAAGTTAGTGAAGGCAGAGTCTACTGTAGAGCCAAGGTTCATAGGCCAGGCCCACTTTAAATGGAGCAAGGCGGAAGGTGCCCAAGATCACATGGTTTAAAATGCACTAAAGTCGTTGCAAAAATGTTCAAAAGAGGTTGGTTTGATGCGAAAGATAAAGTTAGAAGGTCTGGAGGCCAACCCAGTTGGAAAGCTAAGGATTTAAGGGTCACCTTTAGCAAACCGTGGAAAGGAAGGCCCGGTGGAACACACTACCGTTAAAAGTGAGGAAGCTCCAGCGGTGGCAGTTGTTCCTGGCAGCGGGTGCAGTTCGTGGTTTCGACCAGGGGAAGAGAAGATCTCACCGAGGAGGACATTTGGAGTCGTTGCACTGCCCAGGGAAGAGACCAGCCGCGGAGTTTGTTCGGTTAAAAGGTGCGTTCCTTTTATTCGCAGTCACAGTGGTGACGCTTGGCTATCCGGCTGCTGGGGTGCTTGGCACTGGCGATTCGACCAAGGAACGTCCTGGAAGGCGAATGGCGAACTGGTTGTTCCCACCCGCTCAAAGGGAGAAGACTCTTACAGCAGAAGACCTTCTCTTGTCTTAGGGAAAGTGGTGAGGTCGTTGCAGCAGGGCTCTGTAGTAAGGAAGCAACACAGTAGGTAAGGGAACTCCTTTATTGGCAACCAGCCTCAGCCCAGCAGTGCTGAGCCTACAGTACAGCTCTTCAGATAACCACCAACTGTATTCTTGGAATGTAGAACAATAACCATCAGTAAACACATGCAACATGACATCATAGCATGGGTGGAATTCTACAAAGTAGAATTCCACCCAAGAACCATTATAACACTTCTCCCCCCTTTATTCCCAAAAACACCCACCCCAGGTTACTCACTCACACACACACACCACACACAGCACACACCACACACTTAAGCAAGGACACACCTGCAACCAAAGCATGGTGTTCTAAGGAATGAAGAAAACGGACAAATAGGTGCTACTAAACTACAGCACCCAACACAAACTCTTTAAACTTGCAAGGAATCTTCCTCTCCCTGCCAGACCGAGTATGAGTAGGAATAGAGTCATCCACCCCAGAAACGGAGACCTCACTCCCACCCACCGGAAGACTCCTAACACCAGAGTCAGACACAGAGACGGAAGAGGAATGTTCTTCCACTCCCGGGGAATCAAGAACCACACCAGGGACCACAGGCTGCAAATTGACTGGTAACTCCCGAACTGCTAAGTCCTCTAAGGGGCCATCACAAATCACCCCATCATCTCTTGAACTGTCCCCAGGCACACAAGTCTCACTGCCTGCAGAGACTGCTCTCTCTTTATCCACCACCACTACTCGCCTAAGACTCCATGTGGATCTGTCATCAGGTTTTACATAGCCACGGCCTCGCTTGACTACCTTGCGTGGATTTAAGTATCTGCTGAGACCCTTGGCCACAAACCTAGGATTCTTGACCTGAACCCAATCCCCAACATTCACAGCAAGGGGCTTCCTACGGGCCAGTTGTTCATTCAAGAAGCGTTCTTGCTTTCCGCGAACTCTATCCAAAACTCCCTGCATGTCCACCTGGGTCTGAACACCGCCACCAAGGGCTGACACTCAACTTGGAGCCAGGTTTCCTCCCCCGCATCAGCTCAAAAGGAGAATGACCCGTGACAACAGAAGGGGTAAGTCTCTAGGCTTTAAGAGACTGACACCACTTTTCCCCACGGAAGACCATTGGCAAGAGCCAATTGGATGGCTCCTTTGATAAAATGGTCATACGTTCCACCGGACCGTTGGCCTGTGGGTTGTATAGTGCGACTCTATGATGACGAATCCCAAAGTCACTCAAAAATTTCTGCATGTACTCCGACACAAATGGAGAGCCATTGTCAGTCACCAAACCTGCAGGAACACCCTCCCTGTCAAACACCGCAGAGAGAAAATCAACCACTTTCTCTGAAGTAACCGTAGACAAGGCCGTGGCCTCCACCCATCTTGAAGTATAATCCACCATAACAACAAAACATTTTAAGCTTCCTCCCAACGAATCAATGGGGCCCATTATATCAAGTGCCACCTTGGACCACACCACGCTTGGTAGTTCCACCGGATAAATGGGCTGGCAGCAGGAGCTTTGCTCTTGTCACTGGTGGAACAAGCTGCACAATCTTTCACTACGTTCTCCACATCATCATCCATTCCTGGCCACCAATAATCTTCCCTGAGCCTTCTTTTAGTCATGGATCTCCCTATGTGCCACTTATGGGCCAAATCAACAAGTTTCCCTCTAAGGGAACGGGGAGGGACCAACCTTGGTCCCCTAGCCACACCCCATGGACCCACAGACAATTCCTCCCACACATGCCCATAGGATTTAGGCAACTCAGGCCCAACAACTCCACTGCTGAGCTCCCTCTTAATTTCCATCCACTCCGGATCAGTTGCACATTGTGCATTCCACTCCAATTCTGACACTGCGGGCACTATACTGGCCACCAGGGTACAATTGTCCCCCTCCGCCACTTGCAGCTCAACATCAAGAGATCTCGGAAAGCGAGACAGACAATCCGCCACCGCATTTCTTGTTCCCGGAACATATTCAACTTTGAAATTATACACGGCCATATCCGCCATCCACCTCATGATGCGCGTAGACGCGTGAGACAAACCCCTAGTCGTCAACACATGCACCAAGGGCTTGTGGTCCGTACGTAGGGTGTACTCAATTCCCCACAGAAAGGTTCTGAAATACTTGGATGCCCACACAGCAGCAAGAGCCTCCCTCTCAATAACGGCATACCTACCCTCAGCCTCTCTGAGCACTCTGGATGCAAAGGCAATGGGTCGTAGTTCACCCTCCAACCTTTGCTCCAGAACAGCGCCTATACCATACTCACTGGCATCTACCGTGAGAATAGTTTTTCTGGCTGGGGAGAAGGACCCTAAAGACGGGGCTTGTTCAATTTCCTGCTTCAATTTGATAAACTCTGCCTGACACTGATCCGACCACGCAAAATGCACACCCTTTTTCAGTAACGACCTCATACTGACGGTCTTGTCAGCATATGAGGGCACAAACCTGCTGTAATACTCCGCAAGACCCATAAAGGATCTCAATTGGTCCTTGTCTACCGGAGCTGCTGCATCACTCAATGTCTGCACCAATTCTGCCTTGAGATGAATACCCTCAGCATCCAATGAATGTCCCAGATAAGTCACGCAGGGGAAACCTACTCTGCATTTACTGAGTTTTTACAGTGAGACCACTATCCTGCAAAACGCCCATGACCTCCAGAACCCTGCAATCATGCTCTGCCTGCGATCTTCCCCACACAAAGATGTCATCCTGAAAACACTCCACACCCTTAATGGCACCGAAGAGTTTGCATAATCCTCTGAAAAACCGCAGCAGCAGAAGCTAATCCGAACGGCATCCTACAAAAGCGGAACGCGCCAAAAGGGGTTACAAAAGAAGTAAGTGGGCGAGAATCTATGTGTAGGTCTATCTGATGATATGCAGATGAGATCAAAAATAGAAAAACATGAAGCCCCAGACACCAATGATAGCATCTCATTGATATTGGGTAGAGGGTGTCTGTCAACCCAAATGCATGAATTGAAATCTCTGAGGTCTACACACATTCTCAATCCTCCATCACCCTTCCGAGCTAACGCCACCGGGGCCAGCCATTCTGAACGCTCCACTTCTTCTATGACCCCCGATTCCTTGAGTTTGTGCAGTTCTTCTTTTAAAGCATCACGAGCCATGATGGGGACCCTTCTGACTTTGTGAACAACGGGTGTTGAACCTCTCTTGAGAACTATTTTTTGTGTAAAACCTTTCAATTTGCCCAACTCAGAAGTGAAAACAGACGGAAACCTACTCTCCAGGATCTCTGCCGTTATCCCCCAGACCACACATTGCAATTGTTACTTTCAGTCACACTCGTCACCGGAATAGGTTTTCCCGGCCTTATAAGTAGCTCCAGGGCAGCTTGTTCCTCCCACCCCACAACAGGGTCACCCTTGTGGGCAACATACAACTTACCCCTAGCCTTCCTACGTTGAAACTCTGTCAGCCCATTCAAATCCTAGAACTTTACTTTGGTAGGCATCCAAAGGCGTATGGGTTTATGTCTGGAGAAGACAAATCAGAAACTCTTTTCTGGAATTTGGACTCGTATAGCTCAGGGGATATCATGGTATATGGAGATCCTGTGTCCACCATCATCTCCAACGGAACACCATTGACCATAAGGGTCGCCCAAGCTCTCTTCTTGCAACTTCCCACACTCAGCATTGAACCCTCCAGTACGCTCCTTTCACTCCCATCAGAACAACCCATGTATCTTACTATGGTGACATCATCATCTTGAGTGTCCACCATGTTCACCGAGTCCTTAGTGGAGACAACACTCCTGCACATACAGGCATAATGTCCCTTAGATTTGCACTTCCTACAGACCACATTGGCAGCAGGACATCCCTTTACACCCGTAGCATGGCCACGCCACCCACAATTCCTGCACAGGTCCTTCGAGGAAGACCCCGCTCTGGTGTCTTTGTTCCTCCCTCTGGTTTCCGTGGACCTGCGGGGGATAGCAGCATGTACAGATTCTCCCTTGTCAGTCATGACTCTCTCACTTTTCCTGGATTCTTCAATGGCACAAGCTATCTCAATGACCTTATCTAGAGGTGGATCTTTCTCTATCCACAGTCTCTCTGACACCCACATCACTAGTCCGCATCATCACTTGATCACGGTTGTATTCGTCAATGGTGCCTGTGAATTTGCAGGGTGCTATCAAAGTACGTAGAGCAGTGACATAGACATCAATACCCTCACCGGAACCTTGAGCCCCCGAGAAGAAATGATATCTCTCAAGTACCACATTGGCTTTTTTGCCAAACCTCGCTTCCAACTTGCCTAAGGCGGTTTCATAGGCTAGTACTACCCCTGGTAGGGCATCACCCCCTTCCGCGGGGGCAGCATTCACATTGGGACCAGGAAGGGGCCTGAACAGCCTGAGTCCTTCGGTGCCCAAACAGTTAAGTAATGCGGCTTCTTTCTCATTATCTGTGAATTTTGCGCCACCTGCTGCCCTTAAGTAAACCTTGAACGTGTCAACCCATAAGTCCCATATAATTGCAGGTTCACCGAGACTGGCCAGAAAGGCTGGGGGTGGACGGGCATTGTTATGCTGCATGTCATGGCCTATGCAAACCAGCTTCCGGATTCACTGAGCAAGGGCACTATTCCACTTTTCTATGACTGTCAGTCTTCGAAACTTGTGGACGACAAGCAATGAAAACCGTGTCAGGTGGATGGACACAGTATGCGCAGGGTTAATATTGTCTTCAGGCGCTGAAGAAAAATCCACTGAGCAAGGAGACAGTTCAACTTTTTCTTCACTGTCACAGCCTACCAAGCTCGTGAACGACAAGCAATGAGAACAATGCCAGATGGAAGGTCGGTATGCACAGGGTTAACTTTCTCTCCAAGCGATGAAGAAACACTCCTTGGACACGCCCTCCTCCTCTGCGTGTGCATGGGCGGGAACCCTTCTGGGTAAGAGAGCCGTCTCCGCTCACTTCCTGGTGCTGGTTTCCTCCTGGGATGTTGTACGGGGTTAATTTACTCTTGTTCGACGAGAAAACACAGCTCCTACACGCCCCCCTGTGTGCGGTGGGCGGGGTTCTTTTGACCCGAGAGCCTTCTCCGCTCTCCTCCCGGTCGTGACTTCCTCTTTGAGGTTGCGGCTCCCTTGTCTGGCTGCTCGACTGTTGCCCCCAACGACGGTCGAGTAATCCCTCCTTCTCCCCTGCGCTCTGGATACTCGCCGCTGTCTGCAGCAAGGGAAGGTGGAGGGGGGGGCACTGACTGCTCTACCTCTCCTGCCGTGCCCCGACTGCTTAGCTGCTCTTCTGGCTAACGGCTCTCTCTCTCCCCGCGAACGAACAGCGCCGAGCTACAGCAGGGAGGCGCGGTGGACACGGAACCGGTGATGTTCGCTGTGTGGGGAAGGGACGCAGTTGGCGACTCCGGCGGCGTAGGGAAAGACGCTTGCGGTGTCCTCACCTGTGACTGTCCTTGTTCCTCGAGGATCACTGTAAGAGGCAGGGCACTGCACTCGACTCGGATGGGGAGCGCAGACGGAACAGGCCGGTCCCTTCTGGCAGTGTCCGTTGGCCGTGTGCCTGCTGACTCTACTGCTTACTGAAGCAGGACACGGTGCTCTACCCCGGCTGGGGAGCGCAGGCCAGGGACACCGGCCTGTGGCGTAGAGACAGCGCAGGAGGGATCTCTTCTGCGCCTCAGCAAGTCGTTGGACGTGGACAACGTCGGTTGGCACCTCTGCTCGTACAGAGCTCAGGGACGGCCTGCAGATCACGTAAGCAACTGCTGGGCCAGAAGTGGCTGCGTGGGTTGGGAGGCTGGTTGCCCTCGTCGCCAGTGTAGTAAGGAAGCAACACAGTAGGTAAGTGAACTCCTTTATTGGCAACCAGCCTCAGCCCAGCAGTGCTGAGCCTACAGTACAGCTCTTCAGATAACCACCAACTGTATTCTTGTAATGTAGAACAATAGCAATCAGTAAACACATGCAACATGACATCATAGCATGGGTGGAATTCTACAACCCAAGAACCATTATAAGGGGCTCCACCGGTGGTGTCATCGTTGCAGATGGCTCAGCCTCTCCCCTCTTCGGATTTCTTAGGTCCTGTGGCGACTTCTGAAGTTCCAGTCCCAAAAGCCCTGCTTTTATGCAGAAAAACCCCCATTCACCAGCCTAGCTGTCACTCATACATGCCGGGCGGCTCACCACTGGGCCAATCAGAACAGAGTGCGACTTGGGTTGCTAAGGCAACGCAGTCCAGGGTGCCAATTCCCCCACCCACACATACTGTGGAACCCAGAGTGGCACCAGTTGGAGGGCTTCTGTGGAGAAGCCCGCCAAAAAGTGGAACAAAGGGCCCGACCTTGGTTGGCGTTACAGAGACGGACACAAACACCATTTTGGAAAAGAGTTCTGGCGAAAAGACCCAACCGGTGATTTTATATTAAATAAATAAACCGGCGGTATCTTTAACATTGCACCAAAAAAAGTGGTGCGTTTTAAAATCGATGGGAAAATCCCATACGAAATATTCAGTTGGAATATTTTGTGTGGTAACCACTGCCACCAGCCAGAAACTCGACGAGGGGGGACTGGTCCGTGCCCCCTTGGAAACAGACCCAGGGGCAATCTAATTAACCCCTTCCAGTACTTCCACAATATGATGGTTTGTACTGGTTCTGTTCACAATTTTGGACTAATAAAGCCAATGATGACTTTACATGCCCTAGGAGACAGTAGTTAGTCCCAGGGTATGGAGTCTATGTTTGGGGGTCACTATGACATCCCTGTGTTACTGCACTGAGGGTGCTGTGTAACACGTACACTAAAACAGATGATACCCTATGGAGTAAAAGACCCCATAGCTCATAAGCACACAATACGTCAGACATACCCCAAATCATGCCTAAGAGTGGAAGGAAAAGAGTCTCACTCTTAGCAGTAGAAAAAAACAAACCCCAAAAATCCAGCAAAGCTGCTGGGGGACTCACTAGGTTTGGGAATAGCCTTATAAGAGAATTCTCCCTAACACCAAAGCACACAAGACTTGATTTATCTCGGAAAGTAAGCCCACTTGCCCTTCGCGAGCATGGTCATTAATTTTGTTGTCAACACATTTAAGCACTGTGGACAAACCCCCCTCGGGGTACCGGAGCTGGAGTGGAAACATCCAACGTAATTGAAGAGTCAGAGTAATATATTTATGCATTCATCAAATCCAGTATGTTAATAGAATCCTGCTCTGACATTATAGCATGGTAGTCAGGTACACTCAGTAGTAGATAATCTGATAAGGGCCCACTCTTGGTTGGACCTAAAGTAAGGGGGGGGGGGCAAAAGCTGTGTATTAATGTTAAGGGCCCCGATAGCGGTGTCAAGCTTCTGCCGCTCGAGGTACTGTACCCGCATTAGAGTCTATTAATCCCAGGTTTAGGGCATAATGGTGCTACCAAAGCAGGGCATGGAAAGCCCCAAAGTCCTACGTGTGCAGATGGCTAGATTGGGTAGAACAAGAGGGAATGGACAACTACTCTTAACTGTCGCTCCTATGGTTCCTGTGCATCTTGAGTTGTCCTTCCTGGCCCCCACACTACTCTTCTAGTCATCAAGGTCTCAAACAGAACTAGCCTAGCTCCTTTTGTAACTGTATCCAGCTTTCCAATCCTCTAGCTTTTATTCCTGCACCAAATTCTCTTCTCCTGATCGCTCTTATGCACCCCACTATTATCAATTCCTTGTTCCTTTCCTGTAGTTCCTTCTCCCATCATAACCATCTCTTGTGGCTGTATTCTTCTTTACTCTTCCTTTCCTTCTTCACCCCTTTTGGCACCTTCCTTTTTCTACTCCCAAATATCTAAATACCCACGGTCTCCCAGCTCTTCACCCACTCTGGCACTACCTTATTTCTAATACATGTTCTCCAGGCCTTTCCTATCTCTCCCACCCAATTTGCCAGTCTCAGTACCACCCAACATTTTATTGCCCTTCTTCACCCCAACGCACAACTGTTTCTTCCACCTCCTTCACCCCTCTGGGTGCCACCCCTCCCCCCATTGATTTTGAACCCACGACTACATCTTGCACCTCATTAACTCCTTTGGCAACACCCACTCTCGGATCCCATTTACTAACTTTGGCTGTCACTCCTTACCAGCAGTCCCAGTTCTCTTGACTCCTCTGTTCGGTCTCGTGGGTATCTCCTCGAGCTTACAGGCTCCAGTGACCAAGCCTGCTGGACCTCTTCCAGCCTCCTGAGTGTGAAGCTGGAAATGCATTAGAGGGAACCAGCCTCCATGTCCTTGTCCTGCAGTCCTTTTATCATGTGTTTTCTGTGTGAATTTCTGCACAGGAGTCAATGTGGGACTCCTGGCAGTTCAGCTCATCATCTTTGGTTTGGTGAACAGACAATTGGGATACCCTTATGGCACCCAGGGATGGGGGTACAACCCTGTACCCCTAGTGTATGTTTTGGGCACCTATGTGTGGCCCACAGAGCAGTGTATGGGCTGGTGGCAGCTCCATGCTGAATTTGACAGGTGCTCTGAGTATCCTCTGTTTTGGGATACCCAGGCCCTGCTATTCGAATCAGTTGATTCCTGATGGGAGAAAAGATGGCTCCCGTGGCCTCTTGCTTTCTATTTCCTGTTACCTTGTTTTCCCAAAGTCCTGGGAAGCCCTGACTCTCCCTTCCCATGACTGGCTCTTGGGTGTAAGTTCCATACATGGTATGGTGGGGAAGTCCAAGCCAGACTATCTGGAGCCTTCCCAATGACTGTAGGTTGGGGGCACGCCCGTGGGGTGGGACCTGGGTGAATGGACTGTGACCAATACACATTTCATGTTATGGGTGTCTAGTTTCTGGTGTTTGACACAATGAGACAGCCCTGCCCGAAACTGGAATAAATGCAGTGTGGAGTGCTGAATGGCTGGGTGCTTGTCCCAATCCACATTCCGTGTTGAGTGTCTGGATGGAGAAGAGAATGGCCTGAATGCACTGTGAACCCGATTGGCTGCCGGCCTGCCTGAATGCCCTTCTGAATGATTGGTTGCCTGAGTGTGACCCAGCAGAGTGAATGAGAGACCAAACAGTATATCTGGGGACCTCTCACTGATGGAAATAGTTTAGAAGCTGATGTCAAAACTTGATGCTTACCCTTGAAGCCCAACTGGAAGAAGAAGGCTTTGCTGCTGCTTTCCTTCGACACAATCCGAAAGCTGTTGTGTCTCCAAGAACTGATCCAAGGGAGGACCTGGCTAGGAAAACTCTTCCCAATCTACGAGGGAACATCGTGCACCAGCTAACCTTCACCAAGGCTCCCTGGAGGTCAGTCCTCGAAAGGCTGCCGACCGGAGACGGGGACCGCCAAGGAATCTGAAGCAAAGCACCCGGACATTAAAGTCCATCGCCGTCGATGACCATCGCCATCCGGAGCCACAACGCTCCTTTGCCTCAGACATTGAATCAAGGACTCCCTTGCTCATCGACCGATTTGTCCCACCGGAGAAAATCCAGGTTGCCGCCGAACCGAGGAGAATCAGCTGGTGGGTTTCCTGCCATTGGAAGACCTCAAAGACGCCGACAAAGATCTGAAAACCAGCTGTGGTCGAGTCCCAACGCTGATGAATCGACGGCCTTGTTGGGCGTACGTTCTTCATTGACTCTTTGCGGCAACAAACTATCATCGCCGAGGTGCACTGCACGCCTTATCTTCGCAGGACGTCCACGACCGATCGTCAACGAGCACCGCAAGGACCGAAGCTGCTGCCTCGACAATTGTTCAACCTTTTCTTCAAGGAATCTCGATGATCCGTGGCTCCTGCCTTAAAGGGAGTGCACTCAAGAAGGATCTGTCGACGACCCGTCGTCTAACTCTGCTAAACCAGGTACATTAGGGGTAGTAGAACATTTGTAGAAGGAAATACAACTCTGCTAAACAATATATGGACTGGACCGGGATTGTCAATATACTTTATTTAAAGGTTGGCCAGGTGGGGGGGGGTCCTCACACAGAACTGTGACTTAGTAGCTAAAGTACTATTCTTCCACTTGTTTCACCAACTTGTTTTGCTCCCAAGTCTATGGTTGATACCTGTTGCTATTGATTTGTATGTCATTTGAAACTGTCAGCAGTTGGTGCATTTTAATGGAGTCAAAGAGAAATTGTGACACCATATAGAAATTGTACATTTAACATTATGGTATTGCCTGCGCACAGTGTTATTGTGTGTTTATATAACTTGAACCTTATTTATATAAAGTACTGTTATCACTAACAGTGTGTGGACATTCCTTTGTGGGTGCTTGGGGACTACGCTGTACTTAAGAACCAGCCTGCATCATCTCCCGAGAGCTTAAATCTTGATTACTCGTCCACGTTTACCAAATAGATTATCTTGGCTGGGGTACTCTGTGCTTCTACTCTGCCATATAGAGGGCAGGAGTACAGATGCCCCCCTCCAGTCTTTACACTGGTGGCAGCAGTGGGATGCTTATGGTTTTAAGAATCATTGTGTAACCTTGCCACTTACATAATATCCGCACTTTGTTAAACTGAGGTTTAGCTTTGTACTAGATAACTAAATTACAAGCAATGGAATCTATTGTGAATGGTGAATTGAATAGGATGAGCTTAGAGGCTCCCCAGAGTGCTTGGGAAGCCAGGGAGTTGGACTGTGAAGACCCGTCTAGGGCTGGGCTGAAAGCTGTCCTGGTGGACTACCAGACTGATTATGAAGCTCTTAATGAAGGCGGGGTGCAACCACCCAGGACCCTGCCCCTGGGGTTGTTACTGAATCTGTTTCTGGGAGTGCCACCACTCCTGTTGTCTCTATTCCGAAACCCAGCGATGTTTCTTCAGGGAATCCCTTGGACTTGAATTATTGAGGATGAAATTGGCCTTTGAATATAAAAAGTTGGGAACAGAAGCTGAACTGGAGGAGGAGTTGGCACAGCAAGTGATACTCAAAAATAGGGATCTTGAATTTAAGAACAAGGACACTGAATGTCACAGAATCCAGCTAGAGAAAGCTAGAGTGGAGACTTCAGCAAAACCAGTTGTGTCCGGTCCCCTGCCACCAAGTTGGTTTGTGTGTATGTGGAGGGTTCTGATATCCTCCAATGGATTGAAGCGTTTGAAATGGCTTGTGGAATCGATTATGTTGATGATAAAAGAGATTGGGCTAAGTGTTTAAGCATGGGCTTAGTGTTTAAGCAGAGTGCCTCAGACTGGTTATGACTGTATTCTGAAACTGAGTGTGGAAGAAAGGGGTCAGTAGGAGTGCACGAAATCTGCTTTGATTGCCAAGTTTGGCAAGACACCTACCCAATACCTTAAAAGGTTCAGGGAATCTAAGAAAAGAGAATGTGTCTTGGATTGACTGGGTGAGTGCTGCACATATGAACATGGTGGGGTGGATTGATGGTTACAAGGGGAAACCTTTTGTTGAATTGTCCCACCTTTTTGTTTTTTTTAGCATTTTTCGGAAGCCTGCTCCCCAGAGCTGGGTCAGTATGTTGCTGACCGGAACATTTTAGATCGCTTTAAGCTGGCCAGACTGGCTGACAAGTGGGTCTCCCACTGGGTGTCCCCTAAGGAACCCACTGGGAAGGACAAGGACAAAGAAAAGTGGGCCCTCTCAGAAGTCTGAGAAGTCCCAAAAGCAGTCAGTCAGGTAAATCTAAACCTTCCTCTTTTAAGACCCAAAAAGCTAGTGGGGCTAAGCCCTATGTGGGTGGGAGTAAGAATAGTGGTCCACCTGCTGCAAAGCCAAACTTCCAATCACTCCAGTACCGTACCCTGCATTCCTGGCACTTGTTGGGACTGTGGGGCTCTGTACCACAAGAAAGGTGACCCCAAGTGTAAGGTAAGGCACGTGGAGTCCAGGCTGTCAGCCTGACCTACCCTTACTTTCATGCCTCAGGTGGAGGCCACTGTCATCCTCTCCTCTGCAGCAATCGCTGTCTGTGCTCCTGCAGAGATTTCCCTTGTGTCCCTTGGGGCCTGGGACCAGTACGCAGAAGTACTGGCTACAATCCCCCAGAACACCCTTAGGTTTTTGGGAAGTGTCCTCCTGAATGACCAGCCTTCCACTGATCAGACACTGGGGCAAATGACAGTGGTGGACAGGACTCTGCTCATGCCAGAGGACTATGTTGGTGCTCCTCTGAGAGCTACCAGGTTAGCTGGTGGGCCTCCCACATTTTCTCCTGTAGCCCTAGTCACAATCGTGATTGGAGACAAGACAGCAAAGCTTCCTGTCCTGGTTCAGGACAATGTACCTGCTAACACTTTGTTGGGCAATGATCTAGTGGAGTTGGGGGTTGATCTCTGGTCTCCCCCTGACTGCTGCTGCAGTCACTAGGTCACAGCTAACAGCGGGTCTGACTGTGACTCAGGTACCCAAGCCAAAGGGGAGACCCAAGGCAAGAAGGAAGAGCAAGAAGGCCACCTCTGTGAAGGGGGCTCCTTCTCTTCCTGCTGCTTCAGCAGCGCCCACTAGGATTCATTCTCTGGACGTGCTGGGTCCAGTGATAAACCCAGACTCCACTCCTGAGGGAGAAGAGTCAGAAGACCCAGAGGATCACCCCGACCTTCAATGCCTGCTGGCTGAAAGGGGCCCTCTATGGAAGACTTGTAAGGGACGGACAGAGTGCAACTCTCTCGAGGGTCTGAGTAAACGGGCCCAGGCACAAGGTGAAGTGCCTAGATCTTTCAAGATTTATTGGGAGGGTGAGCTCCTTTGTAGTGAGCCTACTAAACCTGAACCAGGGGGCCCTCAAGAGGTTGGTGGTACCCCAGGTTTGCAGCCCCTTCCTCCTACAGTTGGCGCATGAGGTGCCCTTAGCTGGTAATCGTGGGACCAAGAAGACAAAGCAAAGGCAGTCTGCACGTTTCTACTGGCCCTGGATGGGAGTAGAAGTGAGTCCCACTGCAGGACCTGCCCCACTTGTCAGTTGTCTGGCAATACTGGAGACAGTGTCATTGCCCCACTGCAGCCATTGCCAGTGGTTGGCACACCATTTGGGAGGGTGGTCATAAACAGTTGGTCTGCTTGACCCCCCTCCCACTTCAGGTGGACATTGGTTCATCCTGGTCTTGGTAGATCCTGCCACCAGATACCCTGAGGCTATACCCCTGTGGACTGTTACTGCCAAGGTGGCTGTCGGGGCTCTCCTGGGAATTTCTACCAGGGTTGGATTCCCTAAGGAGGTTGTCTCTGACAGAGGATCCAACTTCATGTCGAGTTACATGAAAACGATGTGGAGAGAGTGCAGCGCAACCTACAAGTTCTCCACCTCCTACCATCCCCAGACCAATGGTCTGGTTGAGAGATTTAATAAAACACTCAAGGGCATGCTGGGTGCTTTGGAAGAGCCCCGAAAGAGGAAATGGGATCTCCTCCTGCCATGTCTGCTGTTCACTTACAGAGCGGTACCTCAAGAGGGTGTTGGTTTCAGCCCCTTGAGTTGTTCTTTGGACATCCCGTGAGGGGGGCCCCTTGCCTTGATCAGAGATTTGGAAGCCACCCCTCCATCACCTGCCAAGCAAGTGGGGGAGTATGTGTTCGGCCTCAGATGGAGGATGACACAGATGATGTGCCAGGCGACCGCGAACCTTAAGGCAAGCCAGGAATTAAACATACTGGCATGACCTTGAAGCATCACAAGTGGATTGGACTCCAGGACAGGAGATCCTTGTGATGTAGCCTACTAAGCCTAGAGCTTTGGCAGATAAGTGGACTGGACCATTCTGGATAATCTCCAATATTGGCAAAGTCAATTATCTTGTGGACATGGGAGTCCCTGAGGTAGCCCCTCAAGTATTCCATGTCAACAGATGCAAGCCTTTCCATAGGCAAGCAGAAGTGTCATGCCTCTTGCTAGCTTCAGAGCAAGAAGAGGATTAGAGTGAGCCCTTTCCTGATTTGCTGCGTAGCAACCCTCAGGATGGCTCAGTGAAGGGAGGGTATATCTCTCCAGATCTGACACCAGAGCAGCAGAGGGCCTGCACAGCTTTGCTCTGGCAGTATGCCCCTCTGTTCTCACTGACACCAGGACTCACCTTGTGGTGCCTGCACAAAATTGACACTGGTGACAGTGTGCCTGTCAAAAGCATGTGCTACCGAATGTTAGGCACGGTTAAAAACCACATCCAGGCTGAGGTTGCCAAGATGTTGGATCTGGGTGTTAATGAACCCTCAACCAGTCCAGTGGTCCTTGTCCCCAAGGCAAGTTCCCAAGGATTGGCGGTTCTGTGTGGACTACAGAGGGGTGCATGCCGTCACCAATACTGATGCACACCCATTTCCCAGGGCTAATGAGCTCATGGACACATAGGTGCTGCCAAATTCATGAGCACCTTTTGACCTTACCTCAGGCTATTGGCAAATGGCTCTGACGGACCATGCCAAGGAAAAGGCTGCATTCTCAACACCTGAGGGACTCTACCAGTTTAGATACATGCCTTTTGGGTTGAAGAATGCACCTGCCACCTTCCAAAGATTAGTCAACCATGCACTGTGGGCTGGAGTCTTTTTGTGTGGCCTACTTAGACGACATTGCTGTCTACAGTTCCACCTGGGAAGAGCATTTGACTCATCTGGATAAGGTGTTGCAGGCCTTGAAAAGGACTAACTTCACTATCGAGGCTACCAGGTGCCAGATAGCTCAGGGGAAAGTCACGGATCTTGGTCATGAGGTAGGAGGGGCGTCGAATCCAACCTCTCCCCAGTAAAGTACAGGATGTACATGACTGGAAGACTCCCACTACTCCAACCCAGGCGAGGGCCTTTTTGGGCCTCACTGGGTATTACTGCAACTTCATGGCGGACTATGGGACCATAGCTGCCCCTCTGACAGTTCATACTTTCCCCCAAACAACCGAGGAAGGTTAATTGGACAGAAGACTGTCAGAGGGCCTTTATTGGCTTGAAGGAACGTCTGTGTAGGGCACCTGTGTTGGGTGCGCCTGATTACAGCAAACCCTTTATCCTTCAGACTGACGCCTGCGACACCGGAATTGGAGCTGTCTTG
Source organism: Ambystoma mexicanum (assembly GCF_040938575.1). Lineage (NCBI taxonomy): Eukaryota > Metazoa > Chordata > Amphibia > Caudata > Ambystomatidae > Ambystoma > Ambystoma mexicanum. The sequence continues at coordinate 305,959,072 of NC_090928.1, forward strand.
TCCCAGTTAGATGACAAAGGGAGGGAACATCCCATCATATTAATCAGTAGACAATTCAAGGGTAGAGAACTTAGGTGGGCTACTGTTGAAAAGGAATGTTTTAGCATAGTTTGGAGCCTTAGGCGTTTGAGGCCCTACCTTACGGGGGTCCACCTTCAAAGTCCAAACAGACCATGAGCCCTTATGCGGATGAAGGGTGAAAACCCAAAACTGCTCACGTGGTCCATTAGCCTGCAAGGGCTGGACTTCACCATTGAGCATAGACCAGGGAAGAGTCATGATAATGCAGATCGCCTTTCCAGAAAGTATGTTGACCGTCTGGATGAGAGTGTCAATCTTGTGGGAGATTAGACCACCCTAACCTCAGTCTGGTGGGTGGTGGGGTGGGGGGTGACTGTGATGCTCGAAATGCATTGCAGGAACAGGGCCTCCATGTCCTGTAGTCCTTTTATCAGGTGTGTTCTGTTATTTTCTGCACAGGAGTCAATGTGGGACCCCTGGCAGTGCAGCTCTTCCTCTTTTTGGTTTGGTGAACAGACCCTTGGGATGCCCTTATGGCACCCATAGGTGGGGGGGTACAGTATATGTTTCTGGGAACCTGTGTGTGGCCCACAGAGCAGGGTATGGGCTGGTGGCAGCTCCATGCTGAATTTGATAGGTGCTCTGAGTCGCCTATTTTTGGTTTACCCAGGCCCTGTCATTGGAATCAGTTAATTCCTGATAGGAGACAAGATGACCCCCGTGGCCTTTTGCTTTCTATTGCCTGTTAGCTTGTTTTCCCAAAGTCCTGGGAAGCCCTGACTCTTTCCCTTCTTCTGGCTCTTGGGTGTAAGTTCCATATATGGTATGGTGGGGGAAGTCCAGGCCAGACTATCTGGAGACTTCCCAATGACTGTATGTTGTGGGTACGCCCGTGGGGTGGGACCTGGGTGAATGGAGTGTGACCAATATACATTTAATTTTATGGGTGTCTAGTTTCTCTTGTGTGACGCAATGAATGAGACCGCCCTGCCTGAAACTCGTATGAATGCAGTCTAGAGTGCTGAATGGCTTGGTGCTTGTCCCAATCCACATTCGAGTGTCTGGATGGAGAAGAACGGGCTCAATGCACTGTGAGCTTGATTGGCTGCAGGCCTGCCTGAATACCCTTCTGAATGATTGGTTGCCCAAGTGTGACCCAGCAGAGTGAAAGAGAGACCAAACGGTATATCTGGGGACCTCTCACTGATGGAAATCATTCAGAAGTTGAAGCTTTGCTGCGGCTTTCCTTCGACGCAATCCGAAAGCTGTTGTATCTCCAAGAACTGATCCAAGGGAGGACCTGGCTAGGAGAACTCTTCCCGAGCTATGAGGGAACATCGTGCTCCAGCTAACCTTCACCAATGCTGCCTGGAAGTCAGTCCTCTAAAGGCACCGACCGGAGACAGTGACCGCCGAGGAATCTGTAGCAAAGCGCCCGCACATTGAAGTCCATTGCCGTCGATGAACATCATCGCCGACGGAACCGCAACGCTCCTTTGCCTAAGACATTGAATCAAGGACTCCCTTGCTCATCATTCGACAGCTTTGTCCTGCCAGAGAAAGTCAAGGTCACTGCTGAACTGAGGAGAATCTGCCGGTGGGTTTCCCGCCACCCGAAGTCCTCAAGGACGCAGACCCGAAAGCCAGCCATGATAGAGTCCCGATCGGTGATTCCAAACGCAGACGACCCTACGCCCTTGCTGGGCCTACGTTCTTCATTGACTTTGCGGCACATCTCATCTTCGCAGGACGTCCACGACTGATCGTCGACAAGCACCACAAGGACCGAAGCTGCTGCCTCGACAACATTGTTCACCCTTTTCTTCGAGGAATCTCGACGATCTGTGGCTCCTGCCTTTTTAAAGGGAGCTCACTCAAGAAGGATCCGTCGACCAGTCGTAGAACTCTGCTAAACCAGGTACATTAGGGTAGTAGAACATTTGTAGAAGGAAAGAAGACTCTGCTAAACAATATATGGACTGGGCTTTTCAATATACTTTATTTACAGGTTGTCCAGGTGGGGGGAATCCTCGCACAGAACTGGGAGCTAGTAACAAAAGTACTATTCTGCCAATTGTTTCACCAACCTGTTTTCCTCCCAAGTCTATGGTTGATACCTGTTGCTACTGATTTGTATGTCATTTGAAACTGTCAGCAGTTGGTGCGTTTTAATGGAGTGAAAGATTAATTGTAGTACCACATAGAAATTGTACATTTAACATTATAGTATTACCTGAGCACAAAGTGTTGCTGTATGTGTATATAACTTGAACCTTATTTATATAAAGAACTGTTACCACTAACATAGTGTGTGGACATTCTTTGTCGGGGCTTGGGGACTACACTGTACTTAAGAACCAGCCTCCAACACCTCCTGAGAGCTTAAGCCTTGATTGCTCCTCCACGTTTAACAAATGGAGAATCTTGGCTGGGGTGCTCTGTGCGTCTACTCTGCCATATACAGGGCAGTATTAGATACCCCCCACCCCCTCCAGTCTTTACACCGAGCTCTGCTCCCTCTCCAGGTTTTCCTGTTCTTTCCTGCAGCCGGCTCTAAAACTACTTCAGTCTCCAGCTCCTCCTATACCATACACGTCCTCTCTTGGACTGATCCCTTGGGTTTTTTATAGGACTTTAGCTCTGCCTCCTAGCCTCTCTGGTGAAAGGGGACGCTGGTGTGTCCGCTGACATGGTTGTTTGGCCTGTCCCTGGCCTTGTCCTATTTTTGCCTTCCCCTGGTCCTGATTTCCCCTCTAGGAAAACTGAATAACAGTCTCTTTAGGCCCCTGATGTAGAGTTGTACTGGTGGGCCCCACCCAAGAAGACGGACTTACAACTGACTAGTATCTCTTCTTGTGTCAGCCTCTTTATGGTTGTCGCACCTTAGGACTGCCACCTAGGTGGACTACCTGAGCCTATCTAGTCTTAACCATATGATGGAGGCCTTGTACAGTAGTGGGCTAGCTCCCTCAGGCACTGTACCACTCCACCTCATTCCCCAAAACCCACCCACAATGTGTATGGAATCTCGTACCACAGTCCCTTGAATCCCTTGAAGGTTGTTGGGGAGAATTCTCTGTAAAGGCTAATTATCCAAACCTAGTGAGTCCCCCAGCAGCTCTGCTGGATTTTTGGGGTTTATTCTTTTCTCCTGCTAAGAGTGAGACTCTTTTACTCCCACTCTTAGACATGATTTGAGGTGTTCCTTTATCTTTCCATGTGTTTTATGGGCTATGGGGTCTTTTTACTCCATAGGGTCTCATGTGTTTTTTATATGGGTTACACAGCACCCTGCGTGCCGTAACTCAGGGGTGTCGTAGCGACCCCCCAACATAGACCCCATACCCTGGGACTGACTACTGTCTCCCAGGGCATGTAAAGTCACCATTGGCTTTACTATTCCCAAATTATGAACAGAAACCGGTACAAACCATCATATTATGGACGTATTGGTCGGGGCAATTCGATTGCCCTGGGGTCTGTTGTTCGAGGGGACACGTCTCCGTCCCCCTGATCGAGTTTTGGCTGGTGGCAGTGGATACTACTTCTTCTATTCGACCGCGAATATATTCCTATGGGATTTTCCCATTGTTCGAGGCTACCACTTTTTAATATAGCCTCGAACATACCGCCGGTTTATTAAATTAATATAAATTCACCGGTTGGTAATTTTTGCCGAAACTTGGTTCCAAAATGGCGTTTGTGTTCGCTTCTGTGACTCCAACCCAAGTCGAGCCCTTTGTTCCACTTTTTGGTGGGCTTCTCCACAGAAGCCTCCAAAAGTGGTTCCACTCTGGGTACCACAGGGGGTGTGGGAGGGGGTTTAGGCACCCTGGACTGAGTTGCCTCAGCAACTCAAGTCGCACTCATGTGTGATTGGCCCAAGTGGTGAGCCGCCCAGCTCACCACTTAGCATGTGTGATTGACAGCTAGGCCTAATGAATGGGGGTTTTCTGCATAAAACAGGGTATTTGGGGAATGGAACTTCAGAAGTCGCCACAGGACCCAAAGAATCCGAGGAGGGAGGAGCTGAGCCGACCTGCGACGACGACACCACCGGTGGAGCACTGCAGAACCGTCTCACCACTTTTCCCGACGACAGATCTCCAGCCCGGAGAGTCTTCTTCCTTTGACTGGTGGGGATAGCCAGTTTGCCCGTCTTTTCGCCTTCCTGGACCATCTCGTGGCCGCCTTACCCGTGCCAAGCACCCCGGCAACCGGAATACCACGGATCACCACTACCGCGAAGAAGAGAGTGGTACCTTGTAACCGGGAAACTCCGCGGCTGATTTCTTCCCTGGCAGCGCAACGACCTTCAGCTTTCCTCCATGTCGAGACCTCCTCTTCCTCTGGACGAAACACCGACTTCCACCCGCTGCCAGGAACTGCCCCCGCTGGAGCGTTCTTTCCACTTTCAGGTACTGTGTCCCGCCTGACTTCCCTTGCGACAGATTGTTCGGGTGTGACAGTAAATCCTCGACTTTCTAACCTGGGCTAGCCTGGGACCGGTTAACTAACTTTTCCTGACTTGATCTCAATCTTTTGCGAACTTTCTACAAAGACTCTTTGGGCATAACCCCACTGTGTGATCCTGGACATATTTCGCTTGCTCTCTCTAAGAGTGGGTCTGGCATTTGAACTTCCTTGCTCCCCAGTAGACTTTGCCTAACCTGCCTCACTGTGGTTCTTTGAAAAGTATTGAAATATGTGTGCTTTCATAACACTGCCTTTTTCCCTCCCTTTTTAATAACTTATTAGAGTGCCATCTTATGTTAAGCGCTCACCTCTGTCTGAAAATAAGTGGTGTTTCTCATTAAGACTTGTCTAATAAGTAATTAGGGTTGTGTGTATATATATATTTCTGAGGCTTGTGGAATCTGCTTAGATCACATGCTGTGCATAGGCTGACATCTTGTGGAAGCTGCGGAGTATTAGTTTGTTTTTCGAAACTCGAAAATGGGCGTCGACACAGGGCGTGCCAGTAATACTATCCCTAGTTTGACGTCCACTGTACTCAAGATCCCTCACGCGTCTAGGATCCTCAGATTGTTTTTTTCCGCCATACTGGTCGGAAGCATTTTGCGGAGTCCCCTGGCCTTAGCCATACTTTTGCTAAAATATGAATTTATTTACATCCTTCCCCATCCCAACGTCGAACTTTGACACTCGACGCCGGCTGGAGAAGAAATCGACCGTCGGCTGCTGCACGGCGGATTTGGGCCGCGGAAGGCCTCTGGCCTCGGCCCTGCAAGTAGGGAGAATGGGGGGTTGTACATACTCTACAGTCTTGGTATATAGGTACACCTTATACATTTCCTACACTTAACAGCCCGCTGCCTCAAGGTGCGCATGGAGGGTACCCCTTTTCAATTCTGCCCCAAGTGCAATCGCAAATACCCTTGGGTCGACAGGCACGCCACGTGCAATCTCTGCTTGCCGAGGGACCACCCCAAAGCGAACTGCAGAGCGTGTAGTAGGTTTAAACCTAAGACACTTAAGGACCGTTCGAAGCGTTGGGCCCACCACGCCAGGCAAGCGGCCATGGCAGCGGAGGGTACCTTCAGCGACGGCGGCGACGCCGTACTTTCGAACGGCGAGGGCATTACGGTGTCGAAAGACAGCCGAGCGCAAGTCCCCGACCTCGGAAGGCCGTCCGGCAGGCCAGCTATGGGGAAGACCCCCGGCGACACAAGCGCTTCACACACCACACACACTTAACACACAAAGTCCAACCGAGACTCGACGACGTCGAGTTCTCGGAAAGAGGCACAAACAGAACGGTCCGATTCGGTGTCCTCTGGGCGTTCTCGATCGAGATCGTCGCATGACTCCAGGCAATCATCCACTCTTGCCAAGAGTGCCTCGCTCCCTAGGCTAACAGAAGTTCGATCGTCAGAGGACGAAGACGACTTCCACCCCCAGGCCGTGCTCCAGGAGTCGGAGCCCGCTGACAAAATCAGCGAGGCCCCACGCTCGAAGGACAGGGACCCGATCCTCGACGCCAGGCGTCAAAAACCTCCGGAGCCACAAAAGGACAGGGAAAACACTTTTCCACTCACGGAGAGGGCGGAAAACAGCAGAAGAAGCAGCCTTTGCACTCTTCCACACCTGTGAAACACACCACTCCCCCTAAACAGACAGACAAGACCAGGTCTGCTGATATGTCTAAAACCAGCAAATCTACTCAAGATAAATCCCCGAGACTTGTTGAGAGTCTCATTCCCAGTTCCAAAAAATGGTCCAGTGAAGACCTAGATAGGGTCATGTCAAGGATGTCTTCTTTGGCTGATTTTTAGGATAAAAATCCAGACCATTTCCTTTCGTATGATCCACAAGGGGCGACACCCTCAGGCTCTAATGATCCTATCCCCCCGAGTAAGAAGCCCCGGTTTGAAACACTGATGAGGTCTACAGACCCCTTCGAGGTGCAACCATACTCAAGACCATACTCACTGTATCAAGGAGAGGCTTCCTTTGTTGAGGACCAAGAATTTGGCATGGTAGAAGAGCAAACCGGGAGGGATACTATGGGGATGATGAGGACCAAGAAGAGGAAGAGGAAGACCCTGAAACCTACAGAGTAGATTCCCCAGTAGAAAACGAAGCCCCGGTTACCGACTCCCCTGCCGATAACCAACCCCTCCTAAACGAGGTTCTCGCACGTGCAGCAGAACATTTCCATATTGACACCCACGGTGTCCAGGAGGAGAGGGACTTCGCAGAGGAGTTAGTGGGAGAAAGGAGGCCTGTTGCCCAGACCATCCCAATCCTTAAGTCCATTCAGCGAAGAATAGACCCGTCCCTGGTGAACCCGAACCTCACCAGAGCAGTCAATCCCAGGGTTGAAAGACTTTTCAGGACAGCCCAGTCTGACCCTCTCTATATAAGAGGACATCTGAAGCCAGACTCCCTAGTTGTCAAGAACACTCGTAAGAGGGCTGGAACACCCTTGTCATCGTCCGAAGCTCCTTCTGACAAGGAGAGCAAAAAACTATATGGTTTCGGCAGGAAAGTAGCCGCAACGTCCGCCTATCAAGCAAGGATTGCAAACTCCACCACCCTGTTGGCCAGCTACAACTGCCATCAGTGGGAAGAAGTCGCGGCACTCATAGCCTCTGCTCCTGAACCTTTAAAGGGCCAGTTAGCTCAGATTTCCGCAGAGGGTAGAGCCGTGTCTGGTTGCATTTTGAAAGCAACCTTTGACGCCGCTGACAACGCAGGCAGATTGATAGCAGAAGGCACTATTATCAAGAGACGTGTGGTTACGGCATTCTTTTTCTTCATGTTGTAGCGCTCCATCTTCATTAGATTTGTGCCTATGCGCATGTTTCTCTCTGCTTCTTAAGCGGGGGTTGGCCTCCCTCCTCCAGTCTCTAATGACATCAAATGTCGCAGGGCGTGCTTTCTTGCGCAGTAATACTGATTCAAATGCTCTATTCGCGCTATCTCAAAACTCCCATGTTTAGGCCATTGCAAGTCTTCTACGTGTCTGGTCTGCCTATGCCAAACTTCACAAAACATTATTGCCCCTATTCCATACTTTAGATACATCTCAAATACTGGTGACCCTACGGGTGGCGCAGCCTGGCTAGTTTACAAAGATTGTCTACCGCAGTGGAAAAATCCCACTATACAGGAAGACAATTTCCCAGGCATGTTTGATCTTATTCGTACCTTACCCCGGGCGTTTGATCTTGCAAGAGCAACTCTCAACCAATATCAGGACTATTAAGAATCGGGGCACGACTCGCCTGATCAATCAGTTTGTCTCTCAAGATGCAATTCGTCCGTATACAGAAGCAACCAAGGATCGTCATGTCTGCGTATCTGGCTCAATCTGCCTCATTTCGGGACCCTCGCCTTCTTGCTCTCTGGCCGGATGCGTCGATCAGGGACCGCTTGTGTACAGATCTGCTAAGGAGTCTCATCACTTTCACAGGGGCGCCCCAAACACCTCTCGATCCCGGCTCGACGGCTTCGTCCTCGATTTGTTTTTCCACCTTCTTCAAATTTCAATGTACACGATGGAGCAAATGGGGGAGGGTCCCTGTTCGGGCGCCATTTCTTGATGGGCCCCTGGGGGACCCTCGTGCATGGAAACAAGGCACAATCACCACACACAAACTGATGCCAGACACGAGGTTCAATTCCCAAAATCTAGGGTTTATTGCGAAGCAAATAGTCTGTCGGCCGACCGGATGTCACGTCCCGCAACGTGTTACCCAGACCTCGTGGGACGCAAGAGAGCAAACATTTTACATCAGTTAGATATATACAAGACCATCATTATCAGTAGTGACGCATGCAAAACCGCCCATAATGTATCTTCTTTAGCAAGGGTTTGATGATTGACAATTATGACGAATATGACAAATATGACACCCTTAAAGACATTTATTCAGCAACAGTTGTAATCTGCGAAGGTGCAGACACTATTCTTTGTTACAGAGAACATAGTGCTCTTGTTCCATAAGCAAGCGATGTTCGTAGGATGGACACATTCCAAGCCCTGCTATCTCTTGGTTTTCTGTTACTCCTACATCCCGTCCCCTTTCCTCCATACTATGCGACATCTCTCCATCCTGTGGGACGGGACCGGAGCACTTTGTAAAAACATCAAATTTTTTTTCAAAAATGTGTCCCTCTTTCCTGTGCGGGGCCCGGCACGCGACCGTAACCCTGCCCATCTTGGCTCTGCATCGCCCATCAGTCCTTTTCTCTGCTCGATCGGGGCCGGACGCACTTGCATCCTCAGAAGATTTTCTTCCCTTTTTTCCTCTGGCTCTCGCTAGCGTTCGTTTACTAGGCTGTCTATCTTTCAAATTAGACTTTGCAGATTGTTCGTGTCACCGTCGCTTCGCGAGGGCGGATCCCCATCCTCTTTGTTTAGAGTGTTTGGGTCCGGAACACCGTTGGGACTCCTGTTTTTACTGTGACTCCCTTTCGGTTCGGGCACTTCAACGTCGGTTGGAGCGGTGGGAGGAGGTGTTCCGACAAACTCCTCCTTTGCATTTTCAGGCATTCGACGAGAAGAAAAAACGCCCAGTAAGTTCTTTACTTTTCAGAGCACACCGGCCGGGGGGATACCTTCCCGGGTTCCTCTCAGTCCGGGAGGGGCGTTGATTGCTCTGTTACCGGGGTTCGCCCTGAGGTGCCCATTGGGCCTAATAATTCTACCGGAGTTTTCTCCGAGGGTCTCCGTAAGGGCTGTGAACAACAGAGTACCCTCCGAGACCCCTCCTGTGGGGGCTGTTTGTAGACCCAGTTCTACTGAGTCGTGGGGTACCGGAGTTCGCTCAGAGGCCTCTGTCGGCTTCCCTCAAAATCAAAACCGGGGTGCGCCCCGAGGCCTTGGCTGGGCTTGTAGTTACCGAACAGATGTTCAAGGCCCGCTCAGAAAAGGCTTTTACCGGGCCTGGGTCCGAGGTCCGTTGTACAGAGGCTAAAGCTACCAACAGTTCTGAGAGGCCGGTCAAGGCTTTGTCGGTGAAAGCGCACCGTTCCCACTCTTGTGGTGACGCCAGATCTGTTGAGGGGGCAAAGAAGCAAAGTTCTTCTTTTACCTGCAGTGCCGAGGTCCTTCTACGTGATTTCGCCGCCTGATTTTACATCGTGGACTTTTCATCGCCACCCTTTCGTCGCCAAAATTATAATTTTTTTATGCACCCCCCCAAAAAACCCCTTACTTAAATAAACATACCCCAACCCGCACAAACACCCCCCCTAAATTTTTTTTTAAAAAAAAAAACAAATTTGGCGATGAAAGGGTCGGCGGTGAAAAGTCCAACGATGTAAATACAGGCAACGAAATACGTGTATACCCTTCCTTCGAAGGCTCAGTTGGCGGTTGGTATGTCACAAAAACATTCCAGGCCTCATAGTACCGGCTTGGCCAAGGTTCCTTAAGTTAAGGCTAAGATTAAGACCCCTGATCCATCGACTGGGACCCCTGCCTCACTTCCTCACGTGCCGCAGTTCCACTCAGATGACGACAAAATGGAGCGGCAATCTTGGGTGTATCCCCTACAACTACGCCATCGGCTTCTGGTGTAGGGCTCGGTCTCTTGGGTGAACTTAAGGTCCCTTATGCACATCCTTACCGGCCGGTTTATGATTGGAACGCCCGCACAATGTTTCGTTGCCCGCGGGGACGGCTCCTTTGATTTATGTGGATACATCAGTGGAGGGGCAGGTGTGGCACCCTTCCCCGTTACGTCCCTGGATTTGTCCACCTCATGAGAGGCCTCCTCGGGTCCCGAAACAATCTCCTGAGGATGCCTTTTTCTGTAAATTTCAAGCGCTTATGCGCACCGACCCCATGAGGGGTTTTCAAGGAGATATGTCCACCGGCGCCTCCGGCTCCATCTGTTCCTCCGGTGGTTCTGCCGGCGCCTCCCTTGCCCGTGGTGCCCCCTCCCCCCCTGCTCTCCCACCTTTGTCTCCATTGTCCCCAGTGGACAAGGCCCTGCCTGACACGGCTCAGCAGGATCCTGACCTGTCAGATGACCCTCAAGGCGTTCAGGACAACGAGGGCCTTCCCCACTCTATCAGAGCCTTTCATGACTGGGTACTGGACATGAGTTTCTTAGATGTTCCGGTGCCCGAGGCACCGGCTCCGCAGGAGGGCGTGCTTTCTGAGGCGTTCACCCTCTCCTTTGGACGTACCGGCCTGTTCCCGCAGAAGGACGTTCTGGCCGAGGTCCGAAGAGTCTGGGAAAAGCCACACTCGGGACTTTTTGTCAAAAAGATTGACGCGAGGTACAGGCTGCATTCTTTCGAAGAGGTGTCCCTGTCGTCTTGTCCGCCTCCCTCCTCCACAGTGGTGGCTGTGGCCACCTTGCAGTCCAGCCTGCAGCATCCTCTTGCACAACGGCTACTCAGGTTCTGGGAGAGGAGAACAAGCTCCTCGACTCCCTCCGGAGGAAAATCTTCGCCAACTCGGCCTTGCAGCTCAGGCAGGCCAACGCCGAATTGATATTGGCGGGAGCGAACATGCGGATGTGGAAAGGTCTGTCGGAGTTTGAGGAGCACATCCCGGTCAAGAAGCTGGAAGATTTCAAAGGAAGCCTTTCCGATGCCAGGGTCTTGGCCCAGGATCTCCTGGAGGCTGCGGCTCATCACGTAGACACCTCGGCTCGGGGCCTGATGCTTCAGGTTGATACCTCACAGCAGGCGTGGCTGCATGTCACTAAATTTTCTAAGGAAGTGCAAGACAAGGTGTTGGACCTTCCATTCGATGGTAAGGATCTTTTCATTCTTCTACTGATGTAGAGCTCACCAAAACCAAGGATAGCACTCGGACGGCTAAATCATTGTCTGTTCAGGTTAAAGCTCCTTTCAAATCCCAGAGACAGTTGTCGCAAAGTCGACCTTCCTCTGGGTTTAGGGGCTTCCTCGACAGCCAAATGAGGGTTTTCCGCGCTCGCACAAGACCCCGGTGGGAGGACGCATTGCGTCTCATTGGGAGGCGTGGCAGACCATCACAGAAGACAGATGGGTCTTGTCAGTCGCTCGAGCGGGCTTCCGCTTACCTTTACCCCCTACCCCACCCCTCAACCCTCCTTTTCAGCTGTCGGGCTCACCCTCCCTCAAGGCCGAGGTTCAGAAACTTCTGGACCTCAGAGCTGTGGAACCCGTTCCCCTTGTGGAGCGAGCAGAGGGCTTCTACTCCCGGCTATTTATGGTGCCCATACCCAACCAGGCTGGCCTGCGCACCATCCTAGACCTTTCCCAGTTCAATGTTTTCCTACCCCAAGAGAAAATCAAGATGATCACGCCCGGCCAGATTCGCTCCTCTTTTCAGATGGGCGATTGGCTCAGCGTGGTGGATGTTCAGGATGCGTACATGCATATCCTGATTTGGAGTCGACACAGGGAGATACCTCTGCTTCTCTTTGGGAGAAGAGCACTTCCAGTTTCGGGTGCTTCCTTTTGGCCTCAGCTCGGTGCCGCGTGTCTTCACGAAGATGTCGGTGATTGCGGCCTATCTTTGTCTCCAGAGTATCCATGTGTATCCTTATTTGGACGACTGGCTCTCACGCAGCCCTTGTCGGTTGGCAGCAGCGGTCAACCGCCAGTCTGTCCTTCACCTCATGTTCCATCTTGGGCTGACGGTGAACTGGCGGAATTCCTCCATGACAGTCTCACAGGACTTGATCTTCCTGGGTTTTCGTTGGAACACGATCGACTGCAGAGTGTATCTGACCGGGGACAGAATGGCGGATCTGTTGGCCACGTGTCAGATGTTTGCGCAGTCGGAGAGCATGTCGGCCTGGTGGTTCCAGAGGCTTCTGGGCCTCATGGCCTCGTGTGTACTGGCTCTTCCTCTTCCTCTTGTTCGTCTCAAAATGAGACGGACCCAGATGGCTCTTCGGAATTCATGGCGTCAGGCAGTGGATCCGGATTCCATGCGGATAATGGTTCCGGATTCCATGAGTGGACCTGGATTGGTGGTTATCTCTCAGCAGTCTGTCTGGGAGCGCAGGGTTTCATGACCCGGTCCCCACAGTGACGATCACGACGGACTCCTCCCTCCTCGGGTGGGGTGCGACGTTGGATCTTTTTCAGGTCTCGGACCTCTGGTCGCCTCAGGACAAGCTCCTGCACATAAATCATTTGGAGCTTATGGTGATCTTCCTAACGTTCACGGCGTTCAGACCGCTCATTGTCAACAAGGTGGTCCGCATAAGAACGGACAATGTTGTATCAATGTATTACATAAACAAGCAAGGGGGAACGAAGTCCCCCCCCCCCCCTCGTGGACCTGTCCATCCAGATTTGGGAGTGGGCCGTGCTTCATGGTGTCTGGCTGCTTGCAGTGCACATCCCAGGCCAGCTGAATGTCACAGCGGATGCCCTCAGCCGGCGGACAGTGGTCAGCTATGAGTGGGAGTTGAAGGCGGAGGTCCTCTCATGGATTTTCTCGCGTTGGGGCACACCGGAGGTGGACCTCTTCGCTACGGCGGTAAACAAGACGCTTCCTCAGTATGCCTCCAGAGGGGGGCTGGAGCCTCCTCTCTGGGGGATGCTCTCGAGATTCCATGGCACAACACGAGAGCTTGCGCCTTCCCGCCTCTGCCTCTAGTTCATCGAGCAATTTGGAAGTTGAAGAACTCTGTGAACTGTTCCCTTCTACTGATAGCCCCGTGGTGGCCGGCCAGGTTTTGGTTCTCATAACTTCAACACCTGTCGGTGTATCCGCCGATCACGTTACTAGTAACTCCCGATCTTCTTCACCAAGGGGAAAAACAGATGTGGCACCCCTCCCCACAATCGCTCAGCTTGGCGGCATGGTGCCTGAGTTCAAGTCCTTAGAGCATCTGAGTTTGTCTGCGGATAACATGCGCATTATCGAGGCAGCCAGGAAACCCTCGACCAGATCTCAATACAGGAGTAAATGGCTCAGGTCTGTCATTGGTGTTTGGAGAAGAAGTTGGATCCGAGGGTGGCCATGATTGACACGGTGCTGTCCTTCGTGTCCTCCCTAGCAGAGTCAGGGGTTCATGTTCTGTCATGCAGGACTTATCTCTCAGCGGTTTCCGCTTACCTTTCTACAGACCTGTGTTCTTATTCTCTAACCCAGTGGTGAAGAGGCATTTTGCTGGCTTGAGACACCTCTACCCTCCGGTTCGTAATCCGCATCCGCCATGGGACCTAAATGTAGTCCTGACGGCGCTGTGCCATAAACCCTTTGAACCAATGGCTACGGTAGACCTCAAGTACTTGTCTTGGAAAGTGTCTTTTCTGGACGCCGTTACGTCAGTGAGGATAGTGAGTGAGATCCAGCCATTGTCGGTGGAGCATCCTTTCTTGGCCTTTCACAAGGACAAGGTAGTCCTTCGGACAAACCCGGCTTGCTTCCGAAGGTAGTGACCGAATTCCATCTGAATCAGTCGATCTCCCTTGCGGTCTTTTGTCCGAACCCTGCCTCAGAGGCTGAATGAGTTCTACACCTTCTTGATGTCCGAAGAGCTCTTATGTTCTACCTGGACAGGACTTCCGAGTTTAGTTCTTCTCAACTTTTTGTGACCTTCGGTAACCCTCTGGGCAAGCCGCCGTCTAAGGCAACTATTTCAAGGTGGATTGCCGCCTGCATCACGGAGTCTTTGACTGTCCAAAGGCTGAAACCTCCTAAAGGTATCCATGCACACCTGGTGCGGGGCAAGGCAGCCGTGGTTGCTTTTCAGAAATATGTTCCCTGGGAGTCCATCGCTAGGGTGCAGCTACTTGGGCCTCCGCATCTGCTTTCTGTAAGCATTACTGTCTCGACATGAGCTCTAGAGCTGACGCTCAGTTTGGTCAGGCTGTGCTGAAGAACCTGTTTCAGTAAGGGGTATTTCTATCCACCCGTAGTTCCTGTAAGGAGTGCTTGGGAATCTCCCACAAGTATGGAGGAAAGGGTACAGGATGTAGGAGTATTACCAGTTTACTCACCGTAGTGACCACCTTACTCCTAGTCCATAGTCCCCTTTCCTCCATACGCCCGCCCGCCGTCCCGTCTAATAAGGTTCCTCCGTTATTGCTAATGGGTCTGTGACCCGGCGATAGAAAAGGACTGATGGGGGGATGCGCGGGGCGGAGCCAAGATGGGGCGGGGTTACGGCCGCGTGCCGGGCCCCGCGCAGGAAAGAGAGGAGGGGACACATTTTTGAAAAGAATGTGGATGCTTTTTACAAAGTGCTCCGGTCCCGTCCCACAGGACGGAGAGATGTCTCACAAGTATGGTGGAAAGGGGACTATGGACTAGGAGTAAGGTGGTCACTACGGTGAGTAACCTGGTAATTGTGAGCTAGAGATCGGTTCGATCTAAAGGGGCCCAGGAAAGGGGGGCTGTGACGGAGAATATAATTCAAGCCATTAATTGTCTATTTCTACAGCTTCTGCCGTTTCAGCGAGACTAGCTGGCACCTGCTTGGTGATTAAATGCCTTTCTGCTTACTTCGAAGGACTTGTGAGGGAGGAAAACAGTGTATTGCTGTCTGGGCTAGTCTCTCCTCATGTAACTTGTGGCCTTGCTCCGTGCATGAGCAGTGCAAAATAGAATTCACTTTTAGCAAAGTGTTAGAACAGAAGAGCAAGAAAAAGCAAAATGGTGAATTCTGTCGGTTCAAAATGGCTGCTCTATGGTTATGCTGGCGATTCTGTACTGGCGACGCTAGACATATGATGCGGTTGGTTTTCGGCCAACATAATATACTGTCTATGCTATGGTAAGGTATTTTCTAGACTAACAGGTTACTGTAAATAAAACAAACGCACTGATTGGTGTGTTTGTGAGCCTTATCAGATGGTAAGATTCCCAGACCCCCCTTTGTTTGCATACATTAACTTTGGGTTTCACCCTAAGTTAACAGGGCAATCCAGACGTGGACCCCTTGCTCACTGTTCTTAGAGAGGCAACAGTTTCACCTCACTGATGATGCCCAACAAGGCTGAAACACGTGTATGGGGTTACTGATGGTACTCTTGTTCAGAGGAGAATTGCCTAGCATTTCGGCGCTGGACTGCCCCTGGGCAGGACAAAGGCTGATATGTGGGGAAATTTCTTCTCTGTGAAAAGGACAGTGAGCTAAAGACTTGGTAGAGTCTCTCCCAGGGGTTATTCACCCAAGAACAGGTCATTGGGCTGTGTTCGTGCTGGTAGAGAGATTCCCAGACCCCCCTTTGTTTGCTTATCAGATGGTAAGCCTGCTCATGTCTTTGCACATCCCACGCGCCGGTCTCTGTTTTTAATTTGTTTTACTTTATTTTTCAGGCCACCCTGGAAAGGTTCCATGGTGTTCCATGGTGGCCATTTTTGGTGTTTATATTTTTTTCTATTTACTTGACTGGCCGTCATGGAAAGAGAAGGGACTACGTGTAGTCCTTCCCCTTCCATGTTAACCATTTTCTTGGTTTACTATGGCTGCCACGGAAAAGGAGAGCGTACTAAGTTTCCCAGTCTGCAGCGTGCATTTATTTCCGGCTGCGCAACACGTCTCGCAACCGAAAAAACCCCATCATTAGTGCCCCCATCTAACGGGCCAGGGTACTAATAGCAATAATCCCCTCACCGGCAGGCCATTACAGCGTAAGTTAATGCCCCCGGGTCCTTCGTTATGCCCTTGTTATGCTCGTAACTATGGGCCCCAGGGGCATTACCTTACCTGGTAATGGCCCGCCAGCTCAGGGCTTATTGGCTAATCGTTTCATAAGAAGGGAGAGATCTTTTTGCTGACAGTCTCACTCTATCCAGGCCTCAAACATTTGCTTTAGGCATGCTGACTTGGCATTTGAAACAATTAAGGTGCCCTACATCGGGCACATAAAAAGGATGAAGGCCTGCAGGATGCTTATAAGTGCATTGTTTGTCTCCCCGTACCCCTGTTAAAGAAAGGTATGTATAGCTGTTATTGTACTTACCACCATCTGTTAGTACCTCAAGTTTTGTTTCTTCTTCACCTTTACTGTGGGAAGAGTTGCATTTGATAACCTGATTTACTGTAGTGACTGCAGGGATGGTGCTCCATGCAGCGGGTGAGTGTTCCATGCAGCGGGTGAGTGTTCCATGCAGCGGGTGAGCTAAATTTACTTTACGGATGGGAACTCTGAGATATCCTGGACATGTTGAGAGAGACCTGGGAGGAAAGAGAGAAAGCCCAATTCCACTCTCTCAAACCACCCACCGTCTTTAAGAATCCATGACTGTAGTAAGATCTTTAGTCCAAACCCATATGGCAAAGGCACAAGAACAGCAGAAAACCTCATACAATCGAAAGGTCACCTTAAGATCTTTCTCGATAAGACAAAAGGTGTTAGTTGTATTGCCAACCTCAGAGAATAAACTAATCTCCAAATGGCATGGACCTTATGAGGAACTAGAACAGACCACCCTGTAACTACAGAATCTCCGAACTGGACCGCCGATTGAAAACCCAGGTATACCATATCGACCTTTTAAGAGTGGAAAGAAATCCCTGTGCAACCGCAGCATCAAGAGGTCAGGGATTGGAGTGAGTGAGCTAGAACCTCATCTCACATGGCAGACTATTAGTTTTGCATTTCTGGAAGGTCAATGAATTCTGGGTCAGATTGGGGATTGACATTATTACTGTTGGAACACTCAAGAAAACCTTCATCGTTCATGTTGCTCTCTGTTCCCATGCTATAGGTTGAACCTACTAGTTCTTCCCTATTGTTGCGTTTCAACGTATAACATCCCTTTTCTATTACTTGAGTGCTACCTTCATTCTTTGCACCATCGAGGCAAGACCAATACATTTGTGGTATTCTTTGCAGATAGGGACGTGGGTCTTGGTTACATTGTTTTTGTTTGGTTTGATAATTCTTATTTTAGCATTGTTCCAGTGGTTTGTCTCTTATTACTCTCACGTTACGGTGTGGTTATCTAGTTGCCTAACTTGCAGACTTAATCATAGCTCTGCTATAACTTGGATACTAGCTTTGCCTTAACCTTGCAGGTTTTCCTGTTCGAATTAAGCAAGAACAAATAAGGTAGGCTACTCCCTCAAGAGATGTGCCCTAGCCATAATACCTCTTCAGGTTGAAGTTGAAATAGCCCAGATGGAAAACGCCCTTCTTTTTTACTGAGTTAACAAATTGAATGAAAGTGATTTCCTGTGCCTTTTTGTTTTTCCTTTTTTCCTTTTTTTTCTCTCTCCTGGTTCTACCTTTTATTTCCGTTACCGGCAACAAATATTCTGGAGTGTTTCTAAAGCTTTCTTAGCATTTTTTGCTATTTGGCCAATCAGATGTCAATCAAACAAAGGCAACATTTATTTTGTCATGCTTATGCGATAATGTTCTGGCATGCTATTTAACTTGAAGGTTGCTCCTTTGTCTTCATTTGTGACCAATGCCTCCTCCATTTAAACCCTAGTTTGAGTGAAGCCACCTGAAATGACTAACATGACGATTGTTGGGCCTGTTGGCTAGAGTCTTGTGTTTAATTTCATCCAACTGTTGGGGTGGTATGTCTGCTTAACTGCAGTGGTTTTTTTATTGGGGCTTTGAATGATGACAAGGTTGTTGTTCACATAGCAGACACCTTGAATTTACATCTGGGATGCTACCAAGAGTTGGCAACAGTCAGATTTACTGGGATGATACAAATTACATCGGTTTTATTTTTTTTAATACTTGTATAATCTGTGCCATACATCAACATAGGCCGGACTGTACAAAATGAATCACAACGCTGTAATTTTTGATCTATTGCCTTGTCATTTTTTTTTATTTGTTTGTTCTGATTTTTTTTTTTTTTTTTTAGCGTGAATGAACTGCGGGATCCAACATACCAGTATCGAGTGGATACAGGCAATTTTCAAGTTAGTAACGGCCATTTATCTCTAAAATCGTGTGTGTTGCTGTGCCAAAATGAGACCTATATTTCGAATGGATTGTGTCCTCCCACGTACCAATATACAGCTTTGGAAACCTTTTTTCAGCAGGGTGCGCCGTTGCTTGTTGACTCTATATCCCTCAGAGGCCTCCGTCTCGGTGTCGACGTTACCGCAGGTATATATAGCATGCGCAGTGCCCGTTGGCCTCGGCACAGTTTTTCTGTGCTTACGCTTTGCGATACGCCTCTTTCCTTGACAGGAATATCTTTGATGCTACTTCGATAATTTCTCCATTCTTCGAGTAGAATAACGCAAAGATGGCTTAGTCTTCGGTGTCGTCCAACCCCAGATCCGACTTAGAAAAATGTGACTGCGGAGCGAAGGTGTACGTGACGGACCCTTGCAGGATCTGGCTTTGGTGCCTTGGGTCAACTCCTCTGTCGTCCGTGTGTGAAGACTGCCTTTCCATGACTGCCAAGGTCCTGAGAGAGCATAGAGGGAAGCTGGCGGCTGGTAGGACCCAAAAATCCCCTTCCACTCTGTCAAAAAAGCAAAAAACTTTGGACGAGTCAAAGTTTTTCTTCGTCGAAGAAAGAACAAATGTTCTTGGTCACAAAATGGTACACATCACTCTTCGACATCTAGACACGGAAAGAAACGCTGCCATAGGTCGCCATCTTCCTCGTCTCAAAGTTCCTCACCGGAACAGGTCGTTTGCCCCACTAAATCTAGTTCACCGGCCCAGTGGGAAGAGTTTCGATTATGGATGTTAAAGATGTTCGAGAACGCAGCCTTGCCCCCCTAGACTACACCCAAAACACATACTCTGGTCGAAACACCTATTAAGCACAAGAGCTGTGTCTCTTCGGACCCGGTGGATAAGACTCATCGAGAGCGATCCAAAAATCCCTTGAGTTGAGAAAAAGTCCCCTTGAGGACTGAGCCATCTACCTCATAGACGCTGAAAGATTCGACACGATCAGGGTCGAAAGGTGAGTCATCAACGCCATTGGCGCCGATGACTTTGGAGAGGCCATCTACGCTTAGAGCATCGACCTCCTCAACGGCTCATATGCTGAAGCCATCTGCGCAGCCGTCGAAGCAATCAATGGTTTCGACTATTTCAGCTCCCCTGAGTACCAATATCATGACAACTACACTGGAAAAGACATGCGTCCTTGCCACTCTATTTATGAAGATGCAGAAGAATCTTCTGATGAAGCCAGGCCTTTTGGGTTACAATATGGAACACCATTGGTGCCTGAGGCATTGATTTCAGAAGATTCACGTATGAAAAACGTACAGGAATGTTTTCATGAGGCTAGTGGAATAGACACCTCAACAGAGGTTGAATTTAGCAGGGCAGACCCAGTTGACCACACAGGTGACATACAGGCAACTGATGTCAAGAGTTATGGAGTACATGGGGTGGTCAAGACCTTCACCAGTCTTTGAACAAGATAATCTTACCGATATCTTGGACAGAGGGCCACAAGAGGACCCAATTGTACAATTTCATCAAACCTTACAAAGGCGTGTGACTACTAACTGGAAAGCACCAGAGGCCATTCTGGTTGTCAATAAAAAGTTGACTGCAAAGTATGGAGTTTCAAGCTCTGACCCTTCTTACTTGTCCAAGCACCCAATGCCAGTAAGTCTGGTGGTTCAGGTGGCCTCCTTCACGAGTAGGCAAAATGCCTATCCTACAACACCTCATGATAGGGACGACAAGCGTCATGACGCAATGTCCCAAAAAGATTTTTCGGTCGGGAGTATGGACTTGAAATCGGCCAATGCTATGTGCACGTTAGCAAGGTTTACACACCCTTTGGGAGTGCATTATGGCGGCTGACCATATCCCTGAAGAGGACGAGCGAGACGGATTAACATTGTCAAGGATGGGAAAGATGCAATGTGTGAATCCCTTCAGACTGGTCTCCACTCTGACAGTATCAGCAGAGCTGTGGCAGCAAGTACAGTGATGTGCAGATTTGCCTGGTTGAGAAAGTCAGGATTTGCCCCAGACGTGAAATCCAGGCTTCTCAACATGCCCTTTGATGGCACTCATTTATTCAGGAACAAAGCTGATGGGTTTGGGGAAGCTGCAAACTTGAAAGGCGTCAGCCAAATCCCTTTGTGCTGCAATCAAACTCCAAACTGCACCACGAGTACACCCTAAAGGGGTAGGTCCTTTCGTCACTACTCCACATTTAGAAGGGGCAGAGGACAGCCAGCTCAAAGAGGACAAAGAAGATTCCCCCACAGTGGATGGGGAAGAAATACTAAGACCGCAACAGCAGCAGCTACCTTGCCTTCAGCCACTGCATCAGCCGCTCCAAAACCCCTCTGAGGTCTTCATTCACAAGACTGCAGTAAGTGGCAGATTGTCACAGCATCTGACAGAATGGCAGGCTAATACTTCAGATGCATGGGCATTGGAAACAGTTGCCTAAGGTTACTGCCTCCCTTTTCTGCAAAAACCTCAGTCATCCACCGGGGAACAACTCTTTGAAAGTTCCAGACCCGCTCCTTACGCAGGAGATGTTAACTCTGCTAGAGAAAGGTGCTATGGAACCAGTACCTGTAGCGGATTGGAACAAGGGTTGGTACCCGTATTTTCTAATCCCCAAGAAGGACGGAGGATTGAGACCCATCTTGGACTTAAGAGACTTGAACAAGTTCCTCAGGAAGGACAAGTTCAAGAGGGTAACCCTTTCTCAGATCCTTCAGGCCCTCCAGCTTCAGGATTGGATGGTATCATTGGACCTTCAGGATGCTAACTTTCATGTGCCGATCCATCTCAAGCACAGACAGTACCTGAGGTTCGCCGTTGGCGGTTCTCATTATCAGATTAAAGTTCTGCCATTTGGGCTGACCTCCATTCCGAGGGTTTTCACCAAACTGATGGCGGTTGTGGCAGTGAGTCTCAGGATGGGTAGAATTTTTAAGTTTACCCCTACCTAGTTGATTAGCTGATCAGGCCATTTCCCCAGAACTGGCCTGGGATCATCTTGGCTACACCTGTCACTCCCTTCAGACTGGGCTTCTCCCTCAACTTCAAGAAGTCCCACATGATACCATCGCAAATACTCCAGTTCATTGGAGCTGTCCTGGATGCATCCCTGGGAAAAACCTCGCCGCCAGAGGTGAGGGCTCAAGACATTATGCAGATGGTGACCAAATTCCAGAATGGCCAGCGTCTACCGGCCTTCGATTTTCTATGGTTGCTCTGCCTCATGGAATCCTGCATTTTTATGGTGCCAGAGAGCCTCCTGAGAATGAGATCTCTCCAGTGGGCTTTCAGGACTCAGTGGTCACAATTCTCAGGAAGGATGTTAGACCTCATACAAATCCCAAACAGTCTCTCACTGGATCTTCAGTGGTGCGCCTGTTGGGACAACATCTTGAAAGGAGAACCTTTTTGGCAACCATGGCCCGAGATAACAGTAGTGATGGACACCTCACTCACGGGGTGGGGAGCCCATACCAACTATCTGACAATCAGCAGTTGTTGGACTCCAATACTACATATCAACATTTTAGAGCTGATGGCAATCGGACTAACACTGAAGGCCTTTCTGCCATCTGTACAGGGAAATAATGTCCTGATAATGAGGACAACGCAGTGGCCATGTAATACCTCAACAAGAGGAGGTGTATGGTCACTACCACTATGCAGAGAGGCAGTGCAGCTCTGGTTCTGGGCAATACAAGAAGGAATCAGTTGGCAGTTTATCTAGCCGGAGAGTACACGACGGAGGACGCTCTGAGCAGGCAGAGCAGTCTCCCACAAGTGTGAACGATCTCACAAAGTCCTTCAAGAGATCTTCACCCTTTGGGGAACCCCTAAAGTGGACCAACCGGAAGTGTGAACTGTAATGCTCAAGGGAATTTCTTCCAAGAGGAGCTCTTGGAGACGCGTTCGTAGTGGACTGGGAATTTCCACTCATGTATGAGTTTCCTCCAGTCCCTGTGATTCCTCGCGTAATTAGGAGGTTGAGAAAGTTAAGCAAATCCACGATCCTAGTTGCCCCGGATTGGGCCCGGAGAACGTGGTACCCGGACCTTCTGGACATGTCCATCTGCCCTCCAATAAGTCTTCCACAAAGAGGACCGCGAGAGGAGGGTTGGATACTCCATCCGGATATCAGGACACTCAGCCTTCACACATGGTTTCAGAGGCTGGGATACATGGATTGGGACCTCCCAGACAACGTAATGGAGATTTTGCTTTCGCCCAGAAGGCCATCCATTAATTCTTTGTACCGCTGCTGCTGGAATAAGTTCTGCAGCTGGTGTAGAGATAAGAATGTTGACCCTTTTATGTGTAATACACTGATGGTGTTACCCTTTTTATTACATCTGGCAAATCTGGGGCTCCAGGTTGGTTCCATCAAGGGATGTTGGGCAGCGCTTTCTATTTTTAAGCGCGCTTCAGAGGAAGTCTTACTTTCAGATTCCTCTAATAGTACAATTATTAAAGGGACTGACAAATGTTTTCCCTCCAATCCTGTTTTAAGTCCCACTTTGGTATCTCAACTTAGTGTTAAACTTATTGATGAGAGCTCCTTTCAAGCCTTTACACTCCTGTCCTTTGAGGCTACTAACTCTAAAAAACATCTTTTTGTAGCAATTGTATCTGCGGAAGGGTGAGTGAGCTACAGGCTTTATCTGCAATCCTCCTTACACTATCTTTTATTAAAAAAAAAAGGTGGTACTGAAAGTTAAGCCCACTTTTCTCCCCAAAATTGCCCGAGTTTCATCTCACTCAGAAGATAACGTTACCATCTTTTTATCCTCCACATCCTGGGAAGGAAGAGGAAAGGCTTCACAAGCTTGACCCTAGACATGCACTGAGCTTTTACATCTCCGAAATGACAAGGTTAAGGCAGGATGACGAGTTGTATATGGGCTATTCAGGTCACAAATTGCGGTTGGCTAGTACCAGGCAAACTCTATCCAGATGGATTATACTGACAATATCGGAATGCTACAACCTGGCGGGGAAAGATCCTCCAGAACACCTAAGAGCTCATTCGACCAGGGGCATGGCAACTTCTGCTTTACAGAGGCGAAGTTCCAATAAGGGATGTATGTGCAGCTGCCACCTGGTCATCTGTACACACCTTCACGAAACATAGTTTAGACTCCTTCGGTTCAAGATTCTGCATTTGGAAAAGCAGTATTGCATTCAGTGCATGCACAACCATAACAAATTCATATCAAACTAAATTCTACTCCCTCCAAATTACTTAGTGTATCAAAGATAAGGCATACGTGGGAGGACACAATCCATTCGAAGAACAAGTTATTTTCCCCTGGTAATGTTCTTTCGACTGGATGTCTCTTCCACATATTCCTCATCACCACTCCCACCCCTGTAGTAGAATTTCCCTTGCGGTTGCAGTCTACGCTTTCTCAGGGGGAGTAACTGTCGGACACAAGATAAATGCTTCACTATTAAAAACAGAACTGAGGCCAACGTGCGCTGCGTGTGCTACATATACCTGCAGTGACGTCGACATTGAGACGGAGGCCTCGGAGGGGCATAGCTGAAAGGCATTGATGCACAGCGCCCCCTGTTGAATTCTTTTTTTTTTTCTGAGCAGCAAAGCTGGATATTGAAAACACCAAAGATAAGGAATCCGTGGGAGGAACATCCAGTCGAAAGAAAGTTACCAGGCGTAAGTAACTTGTTCATCTGGTTGAGATCAATATTAGCCCTGTGATCATTGCACGAAATTCATATCTATTGTTGGGCCTTTGTTAAATGTTTGACATTGGTCAAGTTTGTTTCAGTGGTGTTGCGGACTTGTCTGCTTAAGATTCTTACAATTTTTTAGCTCCTCCTTTGTAGTTCTGTTATGCAACTGGGATTTATACTGCATGCTGCTGCCATTTACACGGTCTCCAATGCACTGGCAGATCTGAAAGGAGTGGGCTTGTTAGGTTAGTCTGGAGTGTGAGAAAATGCAAAATAGATTTGCCTGCTCTCTTGTCCATCTCTTCCTGCTCCTAAACTCTTACTCACTTCTCTCTTCCTTGTTCTCTTCCTTTCCTTCTCACCCTTGTTTGCTCATCAGCCAAAATGAATAAAGTCTTCCACTCGGACAGAACTACCGTGCATAGAGAAGGCAAAATTGGTGTGCCCTTTATGCTATGCTGCCTCAACTGATATGTAATTTGGTTGTGTAGGTGTGGTTTTCTGTCCTGACATCGAGAGAAGTGTTAAAATTCTGTACACAGGTGAGCAGAGTGGGCAAGAGCCCCTTTCTCCAGCATGGGGTCTGGCATGGATTCACATGCTCATGAATATTCCCCGTCGTCAGGCTGGGAATCCTCGGTAAAGAAAAATCAGTATCAGTTTCGTTTCTGATCTGTCTTTCTCAGTAGTAACCAATCACTGGTCTCTGGGTCATACTGCCCTCAGCCAATGACTGTCCTCTCCCTAAGCCCTGCCTCTGGCAGCCATCTTCAGATTTTTACAACACGCTCAAGTGTTGGGAGTCCTCGTGTTTAGCTCTCAAGCTTTTGCTGCGTTTTCGTGCTTTTTCAAAGAGATTTTCTCATTTTTCGGTCAAATAGAGCCTCAAGCTCCACCGTCTCTACATCCGATTAACGGGGATCCGTGTCGGATTTTTCTATGCCCCTCAAGGGTGAAGATTTTGTCGAGTTACGCTTCTTGGAGGATTCCAGAAGTTTCTGCGGCCTACCTGAACATGGCCCATGAGAAAGGAAGCTTGACGCCCGAAAAGATGCCCTGGATGCCAGCTGCAGAATGTGTTCAAGGACGACGAGCATTCGAAATGTCTCTACTGCCTTCATGAGGACAAAACGCACGTGGAGAAGGACGGTGCGTTTTGCAGGAATATGTCGGAACGGACCATCGGGGACCGACACCTTCGTCTCTCCAACTGGATGGAAGGAATGAGTCTGTCAGGTGAGAATAAGTCGTCGTCCAAGCGGTCTTCTAAGTCCTGTGAGGGCGCCCTGGCGACGGGGCCCGATCAGAAGGCAAAGCACCGCAAGTCCGCGGGCACCAGGAGCGCCGAACGGTCGGGCTCTTCGGCTGCCAGGCAGGGCGCGTCTTCCCCGGCACCATCAACCACGAGCCAACGCTCTGTTTCGGGGAAGAGGAAATCAGAGAACCCGGGTAAGCCTCTGGAGAGGCCCCGGTCGATCTCGAAGGATTCGGCCGAGGGGGAGCGAGGCGGTGACCCTCCCCCCGAGGTGAAGGCCTCAAACACGCCTAAGGCGGTGAAGACCTTGATTCACCAGGCCAAGGCCTCTATCGAGGGAATCGTGGTGGCCCTGGCACAGCCTGTGGAGGCTTCACCAGTGGAGGTGACCTCGGGGCCCAGAGTCTCCCTACCTCCTCAGAGGGAAGCCTCTTTCAGACCCATCGAAAAGACCCCCGTGAAGACTGCGGCAGAAAGAGGGGGGGGGGCTGGTGGCCATTGTGGACACGGACACAACATCCGAGGAGGAGTTGGCAGAAGTCCTAGAGGGCCTTCACGAGGGCGTCGAGGAGGCACGTCCCCACGGGAGGGATCCTGACGAGGGTGACGAGAGTGATGGCGGCACTGGCAAGGGTCCTAGTCAGCCATCGCTCCCGTTGCTTCCGGAGCCGCAGGATAACTCGGCGGCCATTTTGTTGGCGATGCAATCCTTCTGTTCAGAGATAAGGACGAGATTGCCCTTACCCCCGACAGAGGACCCGGTACCAGGTCAGGTGGAGGAACCAGAGCCGGTCCCAGTGGGAAGCCCCCCGAACAAGAGAAGACGGATCCACCCAGCCCCGCCTTTCAGCCCTCGCGGCCTGCTCGGCCTTTACCCATGTCCCCCGTCCCTGGGGATGACACGGGAAAAGACACGGCCACGACGGGTACCGACGGCGACGACAGGACGGAGCTCCCATCACCAGCCCGGGCCTCCCTGTCCGATGAGATTGGATCTTTCCACGCAATGATCGCCAGGGCATCCAAGCTTTTTTAGCTCTGCCCCGCGGAGAAGAAGGAAGGTTTCCTTTACCAACGGTGTGAGGCCAGGAGGAAGTCGGTCCTCGCCGTGCCTCTGCTAGATGACATCTGGGACCAGGGTCTCACCCTTCTCAAGAAACCTTCTACGACGCCTGCCAAGAAGGATCGGTACGAGAAGAAGTACCGGGTCCCCCGACGCAGCCCCTCTGTGCCTTAGGGCACAACCTACACTGGACTCGGTCATATCAGCGGCGGCCAAGAAGAAAGCGCAGGGGTGTCTCGTCGCCAGGGAGTCCAAGGCGGCAAGGCGTCCACCAAGCAAGATTGAACCGACGGCATAGTCGGGCCCCCACCGAAGCACCCCGGTGGGAGGCCGGTTGGCGAAGTTCTTCAGCGTGTGGGAGTCCATCTCCACCGACCGTTGGGTGCTGGACGCCCTGGCCCAGGGGCACGCCCTCGAATTTCTAAACAAGTGCCCCCGCATTCCATCCGTCGTCGGGAAGGAAAATCACATCCCTCAACTACTCTTGGAGGTGAGGGCGTTGCTCAGAAAAGGTGCCATCAAGCACATCCCGAAGAAGCTCCGGGGCTCCGGAGTATACTCGAGGTGCTTCCTAGTAAAAAAGAAGACAGGAGGATGGCGCCCCATCCTGGATCTGCGACGGCTGAACAAGTACATCAAGGCACAGAAATTCCGGATGGTCGCCCTCCAGCACATGCTGGGACAGCTGGAGGAGGGCGATTTCCTGTTGTTGGATTTGGAGGATGCGTACTTCCACATCCCCATTCTGAAAGGTCATTGAACGTTCCTCAGGTTCGTGGTCCAAGGACGGCACTACCAGTTCAAGGCCCTCCCGTTCGCATTGAAGTTGGCACCCAGGGTGTTCACCAAGTGCCTCGCACCGGTGGCGGCACGGCTGCGCCTGCAGGGGATCCACGTCTATCCCTACATGGACGACTGGCTCATCCGAGCAGGGATAAGGGAGCTCGCCGTGGATCACACAGCAAAGACCATCCAGCTGCTCTCGGACCTGGGATTCTCCATCAACTTTCCCATATCCCACCTGATCCCGTCGCAAGTCGCACTGTTTCTGGGAGCAAAGCTCGACACAGTGGCGCGCCTGGCCTCACCGTCGGAAGAAAGGACGAAGGCCATCCTGGGCAAGGTGCAGCGCCTGCTGGCCATTGACGTGGCCAGGGTGAGGTCCATCGAGTCCCTCCTCGGGATGATGCCCGCCTGTGCAAGCTTCGGATGCGCCCTCTGCAAGAGTTCCTCGACTCCGTTGGATTCAAGTGACGGGCAGCTTCGAGGATGGGATTCCGCTCGACGAGCGATCCGGTGGTGGGGGGCCCGCACTCATTTGACGGCGGGCACAGATTTTCACACCCCATCCCACCAGATAACAGTGACGACGGATGCCTCCCTGGAATGGTGGGGAGCACACACAGGAGATCTTCACGCAAGAGGCCTTTGGCTCCCAGAGGAGAAGAAGCTCCACATCAACATCCTAGAGCTCCGAGCAGTGTTCTGGGCCCTCAGGTACTTTATCCCGTCCCTCAAGGGCAAGGTAGTGAGAGTTTTCACTGACACCACCACCACAATGTTCTACATCCGGAAGCAGGGAGGAACCAGATCCCCAGCCCTCTCCAAGGAAGCCCAGGATCTGTGGCATTGGGCCGTCGCCCAAGGGATGTTTCTGGAGCCCTTTCATCTGGCAGGGATAAAAAACGCCATCGTGACTCACTTAGCAGGGAGCTGCGCTCGTGCCACGAGTGGGAACTACGTCAGGATCAAGTGGATCGACTCTTCCGACGATGGGGAAAACCCCAGATCGACCTGTTCGCGACGGCGACGAACTCAAAGTGCCAGAGGTTCCCCAGCTGAGGAGCATGGGCGATGCTTTCTGGTTCCCCTGGGAAGGCCTGTTCCTTTATGCGTTCCCTCCGTTGCCGTTCCGACTCGTCAACCAGCTCAAGAGGTCCCGGTGCAGATTATCCTGGTCGCACCGGCGTGGCCAAGGCAGATCTGGTTCCCGGACCTTCTGGACTTGTCAGCGTCCCCACCGGTCAAGCTGCCGACGGACGCAGATCTTCTCTCCAGAGAAGGAGGCGCCATACTTCATCACTACCCGGAGTCGCTGAACTTGGAGGCCTGGCTCCTGCAGCGCTAGAGTTTGGAGGGTACGATATCCCGGCTGACTGCAGAGAGGTCCTTGCAAAAGCCAGGGCGGCGTCAACTCTCAAGTGCTACGGACATAAGTGGAAGAGGTTCTCAGTCTGGTGCCGTGCACAGAAGATTAACCCTTTACAGATTACGGCCCCTCAAGTGCTGCCGTACCTACTGTCACTGGCCAACGCTGGACTGGCTCACGCCTCCATCAAGATGCATCTGGCTGCGATCTCCCGATACACCAGAACCACAGGACGGGCGTCCTTGTGGTCCCATCGCCTGATGAAGGCATTTATGAAGGGACTGTTCCGATCGTTCCCGCCGGTGAAGGCCCCTGCCCCGGCGTGGGAACTCAACGTGGTGCTGACCAGGCTCCCCTGCATTCGGCACCGCTGAAATTCCTGTCGTGGAAGACTGCGTTTCTTGTGGCCATCACCTCTGCACGGCGAGTGGGAGAGATCCAGGCCCTATCCTGCAAGCCTCCATACTTGACTTTTCACGACACGAGGGTGGTGCTGAGGACGCACCCCTCGTTTATGCCCAAAGTGCTGTCGGACTTCCACCTCAACGAGCCCTTGGTGCTACCTGTTTTCTTCCCGTCGCCTTCGTCCCCGGCTGAAAGGACTTTGCCCTCGCTGGATGTGGCTAGAGCGCTGAAGTTCTACGTGGACCGAACGAAGAGTTTTCGGAGGACATCACAGCTGTTTGTGAACTTTGGACCTGTGAACCAAGGGAAGGCTATCTCGAAGGCTTCCATTTCCAGATGGCTCTCCGGCTGCATCATGCATTGTCATCGGTTGGCAAACCGACCGTTGCCCGGCCGTCCGAGAGCCCATTCGACTACCACGGCGTTCTTGTCTAGTGTGCCCCTGCTGGACATCTGCAGGGCTGCTACGTGGAGGTAGACGCACACCTTCACGAGATTCGACTGCTTCGACCAGGATTCCAGGGAGGAGTCCAGAGTCGGCCAGGCAGTGCTGCGCAACCTGTTTGCTTAAGGTGAGCCTGGTGGGAAGGTAA
This sequence comes from Ambystoma mexicanum, assembly GCF_040938575.1. Taxonomy (NCBI): domain Eukaryota; kingdom Metazoa; phylum Chordata; class Amphibia; order Caudata; family Ambystomatidae; genus Ambystoma; species Ambystoma mexicanum. The sequence continues at coordinate 305,988,603 of NC_090928.1, forward strand.
GAGATGCTTAATGTTGAGTTTTATGTAATGCTTAATGTTGAGCCTTGCCACCTCCCGTGGTTGTGCATATGTACTGCTATGTATTCTTATATTCATGAGCATGTGAATCCATGCCAGACCCCATGCTGGAGAAGGAACAAGTTACTTACCTGTAACTGTTGTTCTCCAGCATGGGTCTGGCATGGATTCACATGCGAACCCTCCCGCCTACCCCTCTACGGCTCTTCACTTGATCATACTGCCACTTTGCGTGCTACCAAATCTGAAGATGGCTGCCAGAGGCGGGGTTTAGGGAGAGGGCAGTCATTGGCTGGGGGCAGTATGACCCAGAGACCAGTGATTGGTTACTACTGAGAAAGACAGATCAGAAACGAAACTGATACTGATTTTTTTTCTTTACCGAGGATTCCCAGCCTGACGACGGGGAATATTCATGAGCATGTGAATCCATGCCAGACCCATGCTGGAGAACAACAGTTACAGGTAAGTGACTTTTTCCTACCAAGTGGTGGTGCCGCGTCCAGTTTAGTTTCGAACAGAAAGCTTTGTCCTCATGAAAACTGGGACATAAGCACCCTTGCTCGAAGTTTCTGGAGGGAAGTTAACTTGTGAACAGCTGTTCACCTTTGGCCGGGGGACTTCTTTCGTGTTGCTGGACCTCCGTCCCATAGAATGGCTCCCATCTGCCCAATAACCTTTTTTTCTTGCCGATTTCCCAGACCTGGGTTCGGGTCCATAAACCCAAGATAAGGTCCATACTGCAAATGTTTAGTCTGACCTCCACACATGAAATAACTTTGTTTGATGTGTGAGTTTCGGGAGAGTTCGCCAATTCCATTTATCCATATATGCATGCATCTTATGCATCTTATGTTCTGCTGTCAGGCTGTGCACTGCTTTTCTGTAGCAGAGTGCAAATGTTTATAGGAGTTTGGAGTTTCAATGGAAAAAGTAACCGTTCTGACCGGAGGAAATAACCGCTGCCCTGAATGAATCTGCACATTTTTCCAAGAAATATAAACATTAGTAGACTTTTGTGCAAATCTATCAATCTGTGCCAAAGTAATAATTATCTTAGTGTTTTTTCTATGACAATACACACACTCCCTTAACTACAGAGGCACAATTCCTGCCTCTTGAAATATATATGTATAAGCTCACTTGTGTGCATACACTTCTCGCTCCCCTTTTCTCTGAATAATCTTTATTTTCTTTTCCTGATCACTTGTGTCTCTGCTCTAGCTTTCTTTTCTGCTTCCTTTCTGTTTTCCATCTCTCTTCTCTTTAGCTCTTACTCCCTTCTCTCTCTTCTTAGTTCTTTCTTTCACACCCTTGTTTGCTCTCCAGGCAAAATGAATAAAGTCGTCCACTCGGACAGAATTACCTGCAATTAAGCTAGTCGTTTTGAAAATCATGAAGTAGCAAAATCCAGTAAAGCCTCCTGCAGTAAGCAAGACCTAACACGGAAGAGATGTGAATGCAACCAAATAGTGCAAAATGTATGCATGGGGCTTCACAAATCCTCAGTTTGATATTTGCTTTGAGGGCATACAGGTCCTTGTTCACTATAATAATGCAGACATTTTAAGAAACATACATCTTTAAACTTTAGCAATCCAAGTTATTTGGATGAGAGGGGGTGGTTGGGCATAGATGAAAATATTCTTTTATACTTTTATTTGGTGCGATTAAAGGACATTAGGTCCCTGTCGGGGAGGTAGATTTATTCACTAGTGATCAATTAATTGATACTTTTTTTTTGTTACAGGGAATGAAAATTTTCTTCCTCTTGGTGGCATCGTTGTATGTCTTGTACTTGCTTTTTCTGATTGTACGTGCCTGTTCAGAACTACAAAATATGCCATATGTTGGTAAGATGGATTTTATCGCTTTGAACTGTCTCTGTAAACTTAATTTGTTCTAAAACATGCTCCAACTTAAAGGATTAACTTTCTCTGCCCTACAACCCATTTTATTTATGAACCAGGTACTTCTAGTATGTGCATGGGTTTATAAATCTCTTAAACATCTTATACCAATATGGTTTATTTTTTTTATACCAAGTGAAATCCAAGATCTAAACACATTTGTTTTCTGTATGGCCCACATTTCTAACTTGGTTGCCTCTAAGCACAGAAATTGATACAAGATTATATACTGCAAGGCTTTGATAGCAAGGGGTGGAAGTATCACAAGGCATCCATGGATTTAACAATTGGCAAATGAAATACAGCGCTGGCTAAATAATTCTTGAGGTATGATTGTAGTAAAGGGAGTTGTGTTACAGAGAGCCAGCGAGATGAAGGATGCAAATGGATGGCCTGATGACAGGAACTTGTTTTGATGGATGATCTGTTGAACATTAGCCTGCAAGCTGCAGATGTTTACATGGAGTGTTCCAGTGGCTGTGATTGGTGGAAGATAAAGATCTGTCTCATCGATGTTTGCACCTTTGGGATAGACCTATTTGCATCAGTGGATTGCAAGTGGTGACCTGGCCAGTATCTCTTGATTCTGTTCCGCAGGTATGAATGAACTGCACTTGATGAATTTGTGAGGCAGAAGGCTTTGACTGATTCTAGCTTCAAAAAGTCAAGCTTAGTCAGGTGAAAGGAGACAGCTGCCTTTTCCTCATGCTGAGTGTGAAAGTCCGTGCCACGTTTACACCTGCTGTCGTCTGCAGATCTGGTAGTTGAGGACTTCATAGTGCATTTGCGTAGTCGAGATGAGATGGTTTTAAGGATAAGTGGGCACATTTATTTTGTTGAGAAAAATTTATTTTAATTAGAAGTGTCTCAAAAGCACAATAAAAGAACATATCAATTGTATCTCATTCCCACTGCCCTAGTAGACGCACTAAAGCACACTATCAATTTCTGCAGTAGATAAACCTGAGGCACAACCGGTCTAAAAAGCAGAAGCTAGATTGACGTGGAAAGAAAGACACATCAAGCCTACATCTTATTAAAGGGGTCTATAGCGCCTTATATTTGACCTTTTCTACGCATCCATTACACATTATTTCCTCATGTTTGGAGAGCGTATCCATATCCGTTCAGTCACAAATTTCTCTGTTTTCCACTTATTCAAGATTTACATTTTTGCAAATATAAGCTGCGACAAACTCCCTTGTTTTGGGCTGGCTGATGGGTCTAGAGGAACTACTCTGTATGTGATGTATGGGCTGGAGGTGGAAGTCGGTGAGTTCCCCAGATTCAGCACATCAGCATCCTAGGAAATGTTTTTTCAGGGGACATGGCTCCGCCTGGCACCATGTACTACTCTTCGCCCTCTAACCATGGAACAAAGAGCTCAATGCTCAGCAAACTGCATGCTATAGGTGGCAGAGTTGATACTGCAGGGTGGGGGGGGGGGACTGCGACTTTTGTTAGCTCGATGTGGGATTTGGGACTATCCTTGAATGGACAGCCCTTAACTGTTTGAATTGGGCAGATCCTTGCTACTGGTGGGCTGAAGCAGCCCCAGTCAGAATTTGGGATAAGGAGAGCCCTGCTGCCGTTCAACTTAAGCCAAGACACTGAAGAAAAGCACCATGCTCTAGCCCCAGCACACTGCTACTGCGGATGACAAATATTGCCATATCAGTACTAGTGATACATGTCTCTCTTGCTGCAATCCAAGAAGAGACTTGTTGATTTTCCAACCCTTGGACTCGTTGAACCAACTACTCTAGGACCCTGCTTAAGAATCCTGCCACCAGAAGCTGGTAGAAGTGCCTTGATACCATTTTGCAGGCTTATCGGCTTCTGCAAGGCCGTCAGTGCTGCATCGGTCGCCATCCTGAGTTGGACTCTGCAGACCATTGTGACAAATCTTGTGATGTTGTCCCTTCTCCCTGGGGGGTGAGAGGGGTGAGACCCTTCACATGAGGCCAGGGAGGTGAGGTTGCTACCCGATAGTGCCCCTGGGGGTGGTCCTCAATGGGAGGATCTCATGGGGAGGGATGCCCCCTCTGGGCTACAGGAAAGACATTGTGAGCCAACGTGGTATAATCAGATATGGGTTGTTTGACCTAAAAAAAAAAACCTGATCTACTGCCCATTTGACCTAATTTTGACCACCTGTGTAGGGAGACCCCCCTGCAGCCCCCAATGAGAGGAAACCTCTGCACCACCCCCCCCCCCTTCAACCGATGTGGGAAGTCATGACCAGTTTAACTGTGCGCTCCCAATGATGTCCCCCCATAACGCCATTTTGTATGTCATTGTGAATACCGTCTTTTATGTTAGGTTTATGTTTTGTGCTCTTAGCCAATGAGGAGGCTCAGAACAGGGCTTTATCACACGGTAAAGCCCCTGCTCTAAGCGTCCCCGTAGCTGGAGGCCGCCATATTCCCCCGCCGTATGAGGCAAGTGCGCCCCCACCGCCCCGCATCTCCACCTCCTCCCTTTTGCCACAAATTTTGCCCCATCCACCACCTGCTTCCATGTCCCTCGCCGGCACCGGGAATATTAGTGTTCCTGGCGCGCGACTTACCGCCATGGAAAGGGAGAAGGGACTATGTGTAGTCCCTTTTTCCCCCTGATCCATACCAGTCATCTTTTTTGTATTTTATTTTTAGTTGAGAAATGGCCTATGCGTCCTTTCTCAACTTATACATGCTCATGCGGTCTGCAACGGGAAAGCGCAGAGTTCAGCTGGTCATGGATTCACACAGCCGCTGAATTTCAAGGTTTTTGTTGCATTCAATCTGGTCAACTTAACTGCACTCAGTGTTTTCAGTGAATTTCAAGGGTTTTGTTATACCATCGGGTTTTTTTTATGGGCCACTAGCCATTGCCTTCTGCCGTGTCCACTGTATATTTTCCCCCAATATGAAGGCCGTAGCCACTATACATGCTGTACCAATACACCCTATTCACACCATTCTTAATAACTTCATCATTTTTTGATGAATTGTGCCCAAAATGTCCAGTTTTAGTGGGGGGGGGGGGAGAGGATCCTGATAATCCCTTGGTTTAGAAAATTGCTCAGACTCTCCTCTAAAAAGCACAAAGTCAGATCTAAAGGTTTTAAGAAGCATGCTACTGCCCCCACCCCTTCGCTGTCAAATATTTTAGAAACTACTGGCTGGATTGACCCCAAACCAGTCAAGACCTTTAAATCATCGCTTTGTGCCCAAGTTGTTTCTCATTTTGTCAAAATCTGCCCAGCGGTTTTCACGCTACTGCTGTTCAAAAACGGCACTTTTCCCTATGGGAAAATCAATGGGCTGAAAACTGAAACTCTGGTGTTTTGGAGAGGGCGTAAGTGCCGGGGAGTCCGAGCTTGTGGAAGAGCCGTAGACTAAGTGCTAGGAATTTTGAGTGCTACACGGACTGGGTCGCGGGAGGTGTAAGTGCAAGCCTCCAGAGTGGGGGGTGTGCAGATGCGCAAAGTGCTGTGAATAGACAGGACCTGGGAAGAATTGGTGTGGGAGGTCAAGGCCCAGATGATGCATAAGGGCCAAGGACAATTATTCCCCACATTTTTTGGTTTGGGTGGGGAGGCCTTGACAAACTTTGTTTTTGAAAATGTCTTCCAAATCCATCCAGCAAGCCAAAATGAATTAGCAATAGACTTTTGGGGAAAAATTGCTACTTTTTCATTTCTGAAAATGTTGTTGGCTCCTCTGCTGCAATGCACCATGGGGATTGGAGCGATACATTTGGGAGAAGGGCGCGCGCCCCCTTCTCCTTCAAATATTTTAAAAACAACTAGATGAAGTAACTCCAGACCCTTTACTGGAAATCGATTCAATGCTTAGTGTCCAAGTTGTTTTGTACCTGGTCCTATTCCATCCAGTTGTTTTGATTGTGCGCTTGAGCATGAATTTGACCTTTTCTGTATGGGAAAATTGATGGGGCTGGGCAGAAACGGGGTTTTCTTTTCTTTCCTAACTTTTTATTTTTTTTACAGATCTTTCCCAAAACTTCCTTTGATGAATCAAGGGGTATTTATCCCATCTCCCCTAGGGGGAGCCTCCCCCTTGGCTATGTAATACCCTCCCTAGGATTCTGGGTAACTGGGACCTCTCTGGGAGAGACTCCCCCTTAGGGGACAAGGACTCCCGTCCTGTGAGGAACTCCGTAGCCCATCCACCATATCGGCATATATGGGGCTATCTGTTGTGAAGAGCACTCTAATACCTGGATGTTTGGCTGAAAAAGGAACTAAAATAACTGCTATGCACAAGGAAAAGGATCTGTCTCTTGAAGTAGACACCCATTTAACTGATCAGAGTAGACCGGGGAAGGAGAGAGGGGATCGTAAGCAGGGGAAGCCCCCCCCCCCTAACATCACACCTTGGAGAAGCAGAGCAAAGGAGTGCCACAGGGCCTGCGATTTATGGAGAAGCACAAAACGCCAGAGAAAAACGCTAGAGGTCCAGCATTTACGAGGATTGAGAAACAGCAGAGACTGGAATCATAACCCCAGTGGTGGTGTGGCCACAAGTTCATGGAGGGCCATGCACCTGTGGAACTACGCCAAAACCAATCCAGGTGAAGACAAGACTCCCTGGTGCCCGCAATCCTAACCGGTCACACGGAGAGAGAAGACAGAGGGTGGAATTCCGGCAGTATCGAGAAGCATGAGATCCAGAGTGGAGGAAGAGAACCAGAGCAAACGCTAAGCCCGACAATGTTCTCTTGCAGACAAGGAGGGAACTGGGAGAACGGTGTCGCTGCTGAGGCATCGTTCTGAAGCAGGACAAACTTGACCAAGTGAAATTGATGATGAACTGAATATAAAACCATATAAGTGAAACTGTGATAAAGCAATAATGAGAATAACGAATAAGCCTGAAAGGCGTACTTAAGGACTGGGCACCAATCTCTTAGGAAGAGGGGAAGTATCTAGGCTGGGGACGGGAGTACACTCAAACAGTAGTTATGATTTAAGAATCGAGCTTGAAAAAAATGTAAATGTTTCACACAGAATCAAACTCGGATAAATCTGGTGATAGAAGTAATGGAAAGGTTGACTCCCAAAGCCCTCAAGAGAACAATGCAGTTCATATGTCGGGGCTAGGGTAGCCCAAAGCGCTCGCAGCATTCACTCTTTGTATGTGAACCCTAGATTCTACTACTCGCTAGTAATGTTGGAAAATAAAATCTTCAACAATCTTCTGAAAAACCTAATGGGTTTACAAAAAAAGAAATCAATTGACAAAGGAAAAATACAAAACTTAATATCTTGGTTTATAATCCAAAAATTGCTTACAAACATATTGTCGCATAAATCATAGAACAATTTAGATAACAAATATGAAATTTAATAGAGTGCCTGAACCACAAATAAGGCACTCTAATGTATGGTCAGACTTATACCAAACAAGCAGAAAAAGGAAAACAGTAAGAGAATGGAATATAAATCTCATTGAGCCTCTAGTTCATCATAAATAGTAAGTCAATTGGTGCGTACAAAAAACTTGTTTGAACACAAATTAGGGTTTCAGGCTGGTACCACAAATGCTGCGCGTTTCGGGACCTCATTCCCCATCGTCGGGGAAATGCCCTGAAATACCTAGAACATAACATAATAAGATACCCAATTATTATAATGTGGAATTAAGAATGATCTCTTAAGAACACATCTTAAACTGTTAATGAAACAAAATGCATATTACTTTAATCACCAGTTAGACAGCAGGTCATTCCTAGTCACCCAAACTGAAGACCAACTCAGTAATCCTCAGATATTCAGGAGACAGGAGACCACCTCTGTTTGATGTAGGCCCGGTTAGTCAATGAAACCAAAAAGCAGGAGGAAGAAAAACATTCAACAAGTAATTTCCAGACCAAAAAATAAAATCACAGAAACCAAAAAGAAAAAATCCCACAGTCAAAATCGAAGTGCACCAATAGTGTCAGTCCTTAGTGGCTACCAATACAAGGATGAGTGAAGGAAACAGACGATTGGGAACTCTAGAATAGTCCTACAAAACTAGTGCAAAATCACAAGAACACCTGTTGAAACATAATATAAAACAGGCCACAAAAAAAGCCCTCTGTAAAATCGCGTATCAACTAATAAGGTTAAAGAAAACCCCATCCACTGCAGTAGTTAAAGACCCCTTCCCGTGCTCATCGGAGAACAGATAGACGTTGGAAGTCAACACCCGCTTCATTGAAGTCTGTGTAGCCCCGTCTATTCCATCCAAACATATGGCCAAATCTAATGTTCATAACATCCACTCCTCCAAAGACGTGGGGGTTGCTAGTTTGAGAACGTGGACCGATTATTTGGATGATCGTACTTTTTCTGTTATTTTGAAATATTTTTCTGGGAGGGTGGGGGAGCAAAGCACGGTTTGCCTAACTGCTTCCTTTACAAGAGGTCACTGGGCACCCAAGCACCTCCTGGGAGTAGTCTGGTTGCACTTAGTGAGGTTTTTCTTTGTCACAGTATCTGGTGGCAGGAAAACAAATCTGTCAAACAGAATCAAGGACCCACTACAGGTTGGAAACTAATCCAAACCCCTTTTTTTTGTGTACAACTGTGCCTAGTGAAAGGGACCCACACTTACCAATTCTTCAAGGTCTGAAGATTCCAGAATGGTCTTTTGTCCATGGGACGGGTACCACTACCTTTGGCATGGAAAGACCAAACTTTTATTTTGTTTAGATTTACTTTACTTTTACTTTAATAAATGTGTTATGCGCAGCCATGGACCTGTGGGCTTAAGGGCGCAACAACACAAAAATACAATAAAACAAAGGATCCATAAAGATACACGGAATACGGGTACACGAAAGGTCATACTCAGAACTCCAGTAGTAGGTCGTTCCAGGCCCTGGGGGCAATTGAAAAGAAGGCTCCCTTGGAAACCTTCTCGGTCCTACACCCGGGGACGATTAAGTAATTCTGATTACTAGATCTCAATGCTCTACCACAAATGTTATTTGCTTGAAGATTTTGGATATATGCAGGCATCTTTCCTTGTCTATAATTCTGCGTGATAACCAGGAGTCAGAAAATAATTCTCGACTCAACCAGCAGCCAGTGAAGAGCGCATCTTGCTGCAGTAATATGGTCTCTGGGAGCAAGCCCCATCACCACCCTTACAGGTCCATGTTGGGAGACCTGTAGCCTATTGAAAATAGTTGTATTGATGCCTACTAGTAGACTGGAGCAGTAATCAGTTTTCGCTCCTACAATTGCTCTTGTGATTGCCTCCGCATTAGCCTCAGAAATTAAGTCTTGGGTGAGCCAGGAACTTGATATAGTAGGCGCAGGAAGACACCAGACTACATACATGCAGCATCATGCTGAGGCATTGGTCGAAGATGACCTCCAGTGTTTTAACTTTCTTAAGCGGAATGATTTTACAGCTCCCAAATGGAAGCTTTCATATGTAGGACCCAGTTTCTGTAGCACGTAGGGTGATCAACCACACCAGCAGGTCGGTTTTTTTCTTTGTTCAGTGCCAACTTAAGGATCATCCGAGTTTCAATAAAGGCATATATCTTATTAATCAAAGCTTCATCCAAATTGTAATTACCAGTTAAAGGAATGACGCACTGCTTATCGTCGGCATAGTTTGTGACTATCACACCCTCATGAGCTAACATAGCAAATAGAGGTACAGTAAATATATTGTACAAACAGGGCAAAGTGCATGCTCCCTGTTGTACCCCGAAACTAATGTAGAAGGGCTCAGCTTCAATATCCTTGAAGAAAACTCTGCTTTCCCGATTACCGAGAAAAGAAAAATCCAATGGACTGCTAAAGGTGAAAAATTAGCGACGACCTTCAACCTGGTGGACATGATAGAATGGTCCACCATGTCGAAGGCTGCCGACAGATCAAGCAGCGTCAGCAAAGAGGCTTCATTTTTGTCTGTGGGTCAGTAACTTAGATTTTAGCTCTAAGAGAGCTGTCCGAATTCAGCCCGAAAGCCCGACTGATGGTCATGTAAAATAGGATGTACTTTCAAATACTCCGCTATTTGTCTATAAGCCACTCTGTCCATACGTTTCAGGAGACATTAGGTATGTGGAACAGGCCTGAAGTTATTGGGCAAATCAGCCGATAAACCAGGCTTTTTTTAGGATGGGCATAACCCAAGCATTTTTCATATCCTGAGGAACAATCCCCGTTTCCAATGATACATTAACAAATTTGCAAATTGCGGCCAGCAATGTGGGAGGGCAGGTTTTAATAATCATGGCCATAGAGGTGTTGTTTCTGCATTTGGTAGTCTTTAGTTGATTAATAATTAGCGCCAATTTGTATATAGAGATGAGGCTAAAGTTAAATGCAGGAATTGAGGGGCATCTCTCAAAAATACAGCCCAATTTCTCCGCCTCAGTACTCACAAGATTGATGTTTTTCTTGGCAATATCAGCCCTAATAATTTCAAGCTGGTCTTGCATGGCCTGCTGAATCAATTCACACCAGGCACTATCTTTAGTAGTTCGTCCTGTGTCTCTGATTCTTAGATTCTTGCTCCTTCAGGATTTTGAAAAGTTCCTTAGTCGCTGACCGTGCCTTTTTTTATCCTATTATTAAAGAAGCTCTTATGGCCTCAATTATAGCTACCCTATAGTTTGGCTTTTTTACTGCAGCTACCAGGGAGGACTGAGTTATGTGAGATTTCCAATCATAAAAAAGTCTAAGGGTTAGAGATTTTAAGCCCTGTAGTCCAGGGGAGAACCGTGGATTACATTTAAAACCTTCCTTTATCATTTTTCTCTTTAGTGAAGCTAAGGTATTCACAGCTATATCCAAATAAGAAGATATAGCCCTTGACCACGCCTAGATTTGAGGGACATAGTTTGGATGCTGACATTGAACATTGGGACTTTTGCTTTGGACATTCTGACACTAGTTATTTCAGTTGAGGCAGAGAAGCCCCTCTTAGAGTTGGGGTGGGATAGCGTTTCCTTTTCCTTTTTGCACTTGAATAAAAGTTTGTAAATATCACCATAACCCCTCTGTCAGTCTTACCTCAGCATCCTTACAATTGTTAATCATTGTAAACCAATTAAAGAATGTATGAAGCTGGGGTATATGTTTCTGAGGTGCAAGAATATGCATACAGTTGTTGAAATGTGATGAGAACTGATGATTATGCAGGATGGGCGCTATTGTTTTCTGGGTTTGTCCTACAACTGTTCTGCTTTTATTGCTGAGATGAACTCTACTCAGTTTGTGTTGAAGTTTTCTTTATGGTTTTATGTGGAGTGACGTATGTTTGGAGTTTCCTGGTCCTGAGTGGACTGGTCCCGTGAGCAATTCTTTTCACTTGGCCCAATATTCTACCTTTGCAGTTTAGGGCTGAATTACTGAAGGGGAGGGGATGTTGAGGGTGTATAATGGTTATTCTGTTAATACTTCTGTGTTCACTGAAGCATGAGAATTTGGCTAGTTTTATTTATTGAGCATTTATATGGTGCCCATACAGCAAAAAGTGTTTCCAGGCGTGCCACAAGACAGAAGGGGGGCAGAGGGGTGGGAGAGGGAGTGGACAAAAATAACAGTAACAGTCCTACTTGGCATTGTGACATTCGGATTGCGCAAGTGCAGTAACTGCAAGTGTAGGGGGGGGATGATTGGGGCGAAGGGATGGGATTAGGGATAGGGAGTGGGGGAGAGGTGCAGGAGTGCGAGGGTCCAAGGGGCAGTGCAAGGGCCTCGAGAAACAAGGATGGGGGTAAAAAGTGCAGGGGGAGTGGACCAGAATATGGAGGCTAGTCTGGGGAGGGTGTCGCAAAGTGCTGGTAAAAAGGTGTGAGGGAGGACTGGTCGAGGAAGGTCCTGGCCCTGGTAAGGCTCATAAGGAACACAGGCAACCAGTCGTAGCGTCAGGTGGAGACTAGCAAGGGAGGGGGGGCAGAGGGTAGGAGGAGGAAAAAAGGAAGGTCTTGAAAAGCTTCTGGAATTTAAGGAGAACCAGCTCAAGTCGGAGAGGAGCTGGTAGGCCGTTCCAGAGGGCGGCTCCTGCCGAAGAGAGAGATCTACTCCCCACTCTCTGCTTGGAGAAATGTGACCTTCAGAGAGTTGGAGCTAGAGGACCGAAGGACTCTAGCAGGAAAGCCTTTAGGGAGAGAGAGTAGGAAGTATCGAGGTCCCAGGCCCCAGAAAGCCTTGTGGATGATGCTGAGGGTATTGAACTTGATCCTAGCAACAACTGGGAGCCAGTGAAGAGATTTTAGGGCTAAACAGATGCAGTCCCTGGGCATGAGGCCAAGGATAAGTCTTGCAGTCTTATTCTGGATTAGTTGAAGAGGGCGGCGGGAGGAAAGAGGAATATTAAGGATGACTGTTGCAATAATCCAGCCTGGAGGGAACCAGAGCTTTGGAGACATTGACTTTCTGTTGGAAGGTCAGGGAAGTTGTGTTTAAAGGTTCTAAGGTATCGGTTTTGACTATCTTTTAACAGCATTATGGTGGTTCAATGATATGATGTGGCATTTTTTAACATGCCTGTACACATGTGTTTCTATGCGTGATTAATTACTCTTAACATCCCCATCCCAGCCACCAGTTCTCCCTGAAAAAGGGTTTCTGCACTAAAGCAATTTTAAAAGAAAGACTTGGGTGCATCAGTTCTTCTGCTTCAGGAGAAGCATCTGTGTCCCAAAGACTAATTTAAGCTCCATCATCAAGGCTTACTGTTTTCTGCATCCAGGGCCCTTGAATCTCCTTCAACAGAAGCAACAGCAGAAGTTGCAGCAGTGATTTTGAGTACCTCGGGGGTGGTCACTCGAGAAAGCGGAGTAAGGAGCGTGAGTTTGCTTACCTGTTTTCTCGCCCCCCCACCATAGGGGATTGCAACTGTATCGGACCTATTGGCTTTGTCAGAAGATTGTTCTGGGGACACTTTCAACATGTACTGCTCTCTACTCAGTTACTTACTTGGAACTTTCACTATTGAGGCACTAGACCTAGGTGCCTGGCAGGGAAGAAGTGTTAAAGCTATGGGGACATTAGAAGGCCAGGGTGACAATCATGACAATCAGTCTGCTACATGCTCCGAATGATAGACATGATATAATAACACATTATCATTTGGCCATGGACGTCTGCTTTCACAGTAATTTGGTAATATGGGCCTATTCACACTGATCTTAACGATACATATGTCGATCCATTCTTGTATGAAATGTATTTCACAATATAGTGAGATCGTAACCATATTTTTCGTAATATACTTGGGCACAATGGTATGTGATGCCACTTCCTGGTTTGTCAATGGGTGAAAGGTTGTGTTCCATTGCTTCCCACAATATCACTTAGGGGTGGGGTCAAATGACATTATTTCCTGTGATTTCATCAGAGTTCAAGGGCTGTGTGATATCACTTCCCCTATCCCTGGCATTTTGTTTAAATGACGTCCCTGTTTAAATTCTGTCCATCTTGTAATCGGAAGTATCCCTGGAAAGACACCGCAAAAAGATTTGCAAATCCTGCAAACTCTTCCGTCCAAAGACTTTAGGACAGTCGAACTAAGCGCTGGGCTGCCCACAGCATGCAGGCCGAGGCATCCATAGAGATGGCGGATGAATCCAGCAATGGTAGCATCGACATCCTAAGGGACGCAGAGGGCAATGGGGGTTCAGAAGAATCCCATGTGCGTGCCCCCGGCTCCATTAAACAGGCCCGCGGGCCTGTTACGGAGAAACACCCGGCGGCGAAAGCACACACACCACAACGACCTAAGGACATACCCCATGGCCGAACACCGACCACATTGGCGACCTTTCATGACCACGTAGTGTCTAAGGAGAAATCTTCCAAGTCCTCTGGGCCATCGCAATCGCTGCATGACGGGTCTCGAACAAGTGCCGACTAGGCCCGTTTCAGACACTGTACTTAAAAAGGCCCTCCTTTTGCACGTCGATATACATGCGTCAAAATCAAAACCTTCAACGTCCTCTTCTAACGCGTCAAAAATGCAGGAATTAATCAAAAATTATGTTGTTATGCCATCTCAGCCCCCTCCCTCCCTCTGAGCATAGTGGCTATACTTCCTCTAAAGACACCCTATCAGGGGCCCTGAGTCGCAAAGAACATACAACCCTTCAAGACACTCCTGCCCCTTCTGTCTTTCATAGGTCGACTGAGTAGACACCTGAAAGCTTTGACCGGGTGATGAGTAGGATATCCTGGTTCATGTACTCGTGTACTTTATGGACTGCCACCATGAAGAGTTTACAACCCTGCAGGGCTCTGCACAGGGGAAAAGGGTAGCCAGGTGTGAACCACCTTCTAAAGTGCCATGAATAGATACTTCCCCAGCCCAGCACCTCTACCCAAACACATGTTACCACACAGTTCCAAGATTCCTCACAGGATCTATATATTTTGGAAACTGCAGATTCTCAAGATCCAAGTTCCCAAGGTGATCTGTATCGTCTGGACCAGGAGCAATACAACGACAATGATGATCCGATATCTAAGTCATCCAATCCCCATATAATCAGAATCGGCTGGTGGCTGCCTCACCTATAGATAATCCGCTCCAGTACAACAAGCTGCTCCTCATTGCCACCCAACACTTAAAATAGATACTTGGAAGGCCCAACAGGACAAATATTTGTGGAGGACGTCCTGGGAGACAAAGTCTGCAACACAATTCATTCCCATCCTTCAGTTGATTCAAAGGCTTATTCGCCCTGCCCTCCAAACCTCACAAAAGCGGTCAACCCCTGCATTCAGAAGGTGTTCACACCAGCCCATAGCGCGACCCACTGTATATCAAAGGTCAATTAAAACCCAACTCCCTGGTCATCACCACCACCAGTAAAAGAGTAGGCACACCCCTGGCATTTGCTGAAGCACCAGCTGAGTCACCACCTGACAAAGCAAAAAGATGTATACATTCGGCAGGAACGTGGCATCTTCAGCTGCCTATCAAACCAGAATCGCCAATAATGCCACTCTGCCTAGCTATGGTTACCATATGGTGGACTCGGATCAGCAGATTGAAACCGTCCCAGATCCACTCCATCTCGGCTTGCAAAAACAATTGCAAGGGTCAAGCAAGTGGCCAATTGCATTCTGGAAAATAATTTAGCTGCCTCAGACTATATGGGCCGCATCATATCTGAAGGCACTTTAGTTGAACCCCATGCCTGGTTAAGGCAGTCACGCTTCATGCTGGAAACGCAGGCCACATTAGTTAATGTGCCCATCAAGCTGAATGCCTTGTCCGGCAAGGCCGTTGAGGATGCACTGAAACGTGCCCAAGAGGAATAAGACATTAGGACAACTGTCTAACAAATCTTTTGTCCAAAGAGAGCCATTCAACACTAGAAAACATTTTTTGTGGACGAAGTGCACAACGCTCATTTAACTATCTCGGGAACCATTTGCTATTGTGGGGTAACTCACAGGAACAGTCCTCCGCGGTTTTCAAAGAGGCTTTGGAAAGCCCAGGAGTAGAGATGGGGCCTCCACTGCCCCCAAACAAGGACACCTTGCTTCCGTGCCCCTCCTATGCTACTCCAGTAGGAGATTGCATCTCTCAATTCACCCACGTATGGGAGGGGGATCACTTTGGAAAAGTGGGTGTTATCCACTGTGGCAGGAAGGCACTGCATAGAACTTCTGCAGAAACCAATCAACTATCCGCCAAGACACAGAAAAATGACACCAGAAGAAAGGCTTGCATTACTGGAGGAAGTGAAGATTCTGCTGGAAAAAAATGCCCTAGAAACAGTCCCGGTGAACCAAGTAAACTAGGGTATCTATGCAACGTACTTCCTTGTGCCAAAGAAAACGTAACAATGCGCTCTGTACTAGACCTACGCTCAGCGAACATATGTCAAGCCACAAAAGGTTTGCATGACAACACTTCAAGAGGTAATTCCCATCTTAAAAAAGGGGGATGTAATGACATCGGAGTTGAAAGATGCATACTTTCATATTTCAATGTTCCAGCGCACAGAAAATGCCTGTGCTTCCAGATAGTGGGAGAACACTACCAATTCAAGGCGTACTCCCCTTCGTATAGCCTCAACTCCTAGAGTGTTCGCAAAGGTACTAGCAGTGGTAGCAGCGCACCTACGCAGAGAGTCATTCCCAGCATACCCTTATATAGATGACTGTCTAATAACAAGAGAAACTCCTCAAATGTGGAAATAAAACATCCAAAGAACAATCAATCTGCTGTTCCAATTCGGTTTCTCTATCAACGAGAAAATCAAGTCTCATCCCCAACCAAGTAAAACAAATGAGAGCACAAAACATGTTTCGGGTGCCTCCTTATCTAGCCGGGTGCCAGATAACCGAATGCAAGGCAATGCGCCTTCTTGGTATGATGGCCTCCTACATCTACCTAGTTCCAGACACATGACTGCAACCACTGCAGGAGTGATTAGCAAAACAATGGTCTCAGGCAAGCGGTCAGTGGGACCATCTTGTGGTTTTCACTAATCCCAGTACAAGCTCTTCGCTTGTGGTCCAAAGACAACTTTCTGAAAAGAAAACCGTTTCGCAACCCACCAGTTAAAGTGATACTAACACACGCCTCGCTCTCAGGGGGAGCCAATTACCTCCATCACACAGCATACGACTTGTAGACACAGACTAAAGCCCCAAACCACAGAAACCCTCTTGAACTCTTAGTTCTCAAGGCACTGCAAGCTTTTCAACAGCATCTAGTAGGTCAGACAGTGCAAGTCCTCACAGACCGCACCACTGCCATGTTATACCTAAACAAGCAGGGAGGCGCATACTCTGTCTGTCCAGGCTATCCCAAAGAATTTTGAAGTGAGCATGCAAGCAAAACATGTTCCTAGTCTCTCAACACGTTCCATGGGGAACTCCATGCTCTAGCAGACACTCTGAGCAGAAGTCGTCTAGCGGAGGAACACTCGGGGGCAAATCCACAAATGCATCGTAAACGACATCTCTCTGTGGGGTGAATGTTAGGGAAAATTCTCTGTAAGGCTAATTTCCCAAACCTAGTGAGTCCCCCAGCAGCTTTGCTGGATTTTTGGGGTTTATTTTTTGCTCTCCTGCTAAGAGTGAGATTCTTTTTGCTCCCACTGTTAGACATGATTTGAGGTGTTCCTTTAACTTTCCATGTGTTTTATGGGCTATGGGGTCTTTTACTCCATACGGTCTCATGTGTTTTTTTATGTGGGTTACACAGCACCCTCGGTGCCGTAACCCAGGGGTGTCGTAGCGACCCCCCCAACATAGACTCCATACCGTGGGACTGACTGTCTGCCAGGGCATGTAAAGTCACCATTGGCTTTGTTAGTCCCAAACTATGAACAGAAACCAGTACAAACCATCATATTGTGGACGTACTGGTCGGGGCAATTAGATTGCCCCGGGGTCTGTTGTTCGAGGGGGCACGTCTCCATCCCCCCTGATCGAGTTTTGGCTGGTGGCAGTGGATACTACTTTTTATATTCGACCGCGAATATATCTCTATGGGATTTTCCCATTGTTCGAGGCTACCAACTTTATTTGATTCTTATAGCCTCAAACATACCGCCGGTTTATTTATTTAATATTAATTCGCCGGTTGGTATTTTTTGCCAGAACTCGATTCTAAAATGGCATTTGTGTTCTCTTCTGTGACTCCAACCAAAGTCGAGCCCTTTGTTCCACTTTTTGGCGGGCTTCTCCACAGAAGCCTCCAAAAGTGGTGCCACTCTGTCTGGGTACCACAGGGGGTGTGGGAGGGGGTTTAGGCACCCTGGACTGAGTTACCTTGGTAACTCAAGTCGCACTCTTGTGTGATTGGCCCAAGTGGTGAGCCGGCCGGCTCACCACTTAGCATATTTGATTGACAGCTAGGCTGAGTGAATGGGGGTATGCTGCATAAAAGCAGGGCTTTGGGGACTGGAACTTCAGAAGTCGCCACAGGACCTAAGAATCCGAGGAGGGAGAAGCTGAGCCGGCCTGCAACGACGACCCCACCGGTGGAGCCCTGCTTAACCGTCTCACCACTTTTCCCAACGACAGAGGAGATCTCCAGCCCGGAGAGTCTTCTTCCTTCGACTGGTGGGGATAACCAGTCTACCTTCTTTTCGCCTTCCTGGAGCATCTCGTGACAGCCTTGCCTGTGCCAAGCACCCCGGCAACCAGGATACCACGTTTTCACCACTACCGCAAACCGAAAGGGTAGTACCTTTGTACTGGAGAACTTCGGTGCTGGTTTCTTCCCTGGCAGTTCAACGACCTTCATCTTTCCTCCACGACGAGATCTTCTCTTCCTCTGGACGACACTGCGACTTGCACCCTCCGCCAGGAACAACTGCCCCCGCTGGAGGATCCTCTCCGTTTAAGGTACCGTGTTCCGCCTGGCTTCCCTTGCAACCGATTGAACAGGGTGTATTAAATCCTCGTCTCTCGAACCTGGGTAAGCCTGGGACACCCTAGCTAACTTTTCTGAACTGAACTAAACCTTTTTCGAACTATCTCTACAAACTTGAAAGACTCTGTGTAACTGTCTGATCTTGGGCATCTTCCGCCTGGTTCCCTTGAAAGTGGGCCTGGCACCTAAACTTCCTTGCTCACCAGTAGACTGTGCCTTCCGAACTTGTTGTGGTTCTTTAAAAAGTGTTTTGTGTGTGTGCTTCCATAATTCTGCCTTTTCCCTCCCTTTTTATTTAACTTGTTGGAGTGCCATCGAACGTTAAGCGCTCACCTCTGTCTGGAAATAAGTGATGTTAACTAAGACTTGTCCAACAAGTAATCAGGGATGTACATATGATAATAGTGATTGTTTTGAACTGATCTTAACAATGTTGTGCTAGTGTGTTTTATAAGTGTGTTAAATAATTATATACTTTTACACCCAAGCTCTGGTCAGTGTTTGCTTGTGCTACTGTATTTCTGTACCTATTTTGTATGCTCTGTATACTGCCTAACTCTTCTTGAGGGAAGTCTGACTGCTCAGCCACAGCTACCAAGTGAATCTGTGTGGTACAGACTGCTACCAAATGGGTTTACTGCCAAACACCTGTAGTCTTAAATCTTTTGTAGTGGCCCTAAGGGAACTGCACAGGTTTCTGCCTAACAGTCACCCACCTCTAAATTTATTTGCAACAAACCTAAGCGCACAGTGCCCAAACTTCGCATCCAGGTTTCCCCAACCAGGATCCAAGGGGGAACGCCCTGTGAATGAGTTGGTCATGGACATTTGCTTGCGCTTTTCCACTGACGCCACTCCTCAGCAGGATAGTGAAAAAATGCACCAGGAAAAAGTCCCACTGATCCCAGCCGCTCCAACCATGATTTCCACACCTACTCAATGAAACCTCCGTGCCCCTTCAACATGCTGTCCCAGCACAAGGGGACAACACTCCATCCACACCCTCGGTGTATGAACTTGGCAGCTTTGCTCCTGAAGTCCTAGAGTTTGGGCATTTAAACCTTCCTCAAAGGTGTATGGATCTCCTCAAAGAAGCACGTATACCCAACACCAGACACTTTTACTTTAACAAATGGAAAAGGTTTGTAGTGTGGTGCAGATCACAAACCTTAAATCCAATTGAATGTTCACCATCTAACATTCTCCACTATATGCTTTACCTACCAGACTACCAGGTTTAGTATGTAATTCCATCAAGGTACACTTAGTGGTCCTGTCTGCTTACACTACTTCTCAAAACAAGGTGTCTTGGTGGAGGGTATCTGTTATCAAGGCATTCATGGAAGGAGTGAAGAGTCTATACCATCTGTTTTGCTTTCTATTGGCCACCTGTGGAGATCTCATACCTATGTTCTCCTGACCCTTGCAAAATTAGTTATTGGACTCAGATAGGCTAAGAATTGCACATAACACGTTAGTTATAAGAAAAATTGCGTGTTACAGGCCCTTTAATCAATTACAACATACAGAAAGAAAATATAAACACATCTGTCAGATATAGACAAAGATAAAATCCATCACTGTTATGATCGCCACAGAAGACACCTTCATCTCGGCCACTGTTTAGTCCCACAGCAAGTAGTCAAAGAGATTGATTGTTCTAACTGGGCCTGGAGCGGAGCGTCCTTCCTCTCAGTGAGATTGCATGACCCAGGGTCCAAATTCTAATCCTATTCCAAGTGGAATACCCTCGTCTCTTATGGGGCTGCTTTCGATGCCCGCCCCTCATGGGTTACCATGCAGCCCTCGGCCAAAGAGCAGACAGTAAGTATGAGGCGCAAACAGAGTGGAATATTCCAGTTAGAAGTGGAAAAAAAACATCTTCCCTCCTTGCCGTCGTTCCTCTCTACACCTTATCACTTCACCTGCAGAGTGCTCCGACTCCCTTCCTAGCTTGTCCTTCGGTGGACAACACAATAACTATTCTCCCCGGCTTGGTCATCTGACATAAATATGTGACTGTCTTTGCGGCAGGAATGCATGTTGACTGGCTGAGCCCAGAAAAACATAGGCTTTCATTGCAGTAAACGGAAGTGAATATCCAAGATGGCCACACATCAGCGCCATGTTTTCTGGCTCATTTTGCACATGCACTACACTCCACCCCTTGGATATTCAACTGCCATAACCCAATGGGCGAAAAGGAGGTTCCACACAACCTATGAAACAAATGCCACAGATTCAGAATACAAGAAACACAACAGCAAACTAAAACAGCAAAAATGCCAAAAACCCAAACCAAAGCCGAACGCAACGCCTCAGGAATCCAGGAAAACATCTGACCACACCAGTCCCAGGTCTTATCCTGCGTCACCCTTGCAACTAACTCCAAGTCCTTCATATGGTCCTCAATAGAACGGGAACGATCCTCCAGGTCAAAACACATTCCTTCCACAGCGCTACTTCCCAAATTGTTTCAAAAACAGATAATCAACAGCTGCTCTATTTTGTAAAATAGCTTTCCTAAAGTTTCTCTCATCTAGCAACAACTCAGTTAAAGCCTGCAAAGTCTCATTAAGCTCCTTAACTACCAGGCAAGCCAACCTAATCATGGTTTTATATCCCCCAGCCCCCAAATCCCCACTAAGGAAAGGGCCAATCCCAAAACTGTTTCAGACAACAAATGTACATCAGAATTGCAATTGGGTGATAGGGCATTATAGCAGGCGGATCGCGTGAACTGCCGAATAGAAGGGCATAGACGGAATAGCATTAAGCCAAGGCGTGTTAGAGTACAAGGACCACCCAAAATATTAGCCGGAATATATGAATGTTTGATTCCCATAGGAAAATAGCCAACCTGCAGGAAGTTTCACATGGCTCAGGTGGCTGTCAGAATAGTAAAATTACACCACATATTACTGGAAATGTCAATGCAAACAGAAGTTGGTCAAGCGCATAGGCGGTGCTCGTAATCAATCCTCTCCTCATCACGGTTTAAGTCCAACTGTTGGCGTTTGCCAACAAAGTTCGAATCACGGGTCATTTGGTAACAGACATTGGTAGGGGTAATATTGTAATACAGGTCATACTTCTCCACTTACGGCCCGTACCTGCACAGAATTTACAATATTCATACACAGAAAAGGAACCTCGCACATCAGAGTTCTCAACCAAAGGACCCTTATGCTAAACTCTAAACAAGGTCCGTAATACTGGAACAGGCGTTGGTATTGCCACAAGCCATGTGGAAACCAAAGTAGCGGAATCATGTACATCTGACATACAAAAATGTGAATCGTTCAGCACTCGTTGGACCGGGTACACCCATATATTATCGCTCTAGCTGACCAGCGTAGGATAATTATTTTGCACCGACGATATAGAAAGAGCAGAAAGGTGTACATCATCATGTTTTCGTAAACGTTGTTTCCTCATAGCGCTGTGGTATGCTGCAATGGATGCATCATCAGGCTCAATAGTAGTAGCAAGCATGTCCGTCTTGATCCGGATCCCCGACTCCAACGGCAGGATGGAGACATTTGCCACTTTTGCAGCATGTCCCCGGACCCTCCTGAAAATACACGACCGCGCCTCACACAGGCACTCTGCATACACACGATCTATAAGCCAAAGATCAAAAACGTGCATCACTCACGGAAATAACATTTGTCAGCGGGAATATGAATCTATTTTCGTTTCTCCGGTTCCATTACAAGAACAACCTGATCTTCCCCTGCTGCAATCACATCCGTGGGAACGGGCGAACCACTAGGTTTTTCGGCCCATACTTTTGCACCCGGCACCCCAGTATCAGACGAGGCGAAACCCTTATCCCCAAGAATGGTTACTACCATGAGCTGCTCTCCTTTCCTCACCATGGGCAACTTTACAGGCACCAATATCAATTGGGCCACTCAGTCTCCTTTATGAACGGGCAACATGTTTTTGCCACCATTTATGAGAATAACCTTGACTTCACCTTGATAATCTGCATCTACAATTCCCCCTTACACCTGAATGCCTTTGCGGGCGAGTCCGGATCTAGGGGCAATCAATCCCATATGTTCCTACAGAATTTGTACCCCCCCCCCCCCCAATACCTGTGTCAATTACCACAATCTTACTTGGCTCATGTCTGATTTATTCTCTTGCATGCAAATTCACCCCTGCTGATTCAGGAGTGGCACAATAAGGAGCTAATGCACCAGGAGATATTTGCCAGTACAACCAAGTTTCCACAGCTCTATGGGTTCTGAATTGTAAGGTTGCATGCACATTAATGGAGTCTCGCCGTTCGCAGTGGGACGGTTAAGTATTTGCACAGCCTTCACGCTACCATTTCAAGGTACCCTCCTCATTTTTGCGTAACTGCTTTCAACAAACCATTCGTTCTTTCAGTTAACCCAGAAGCCTCCAGGTGATGAGGGACTTTAAAAATCCATTCAATTACTTTTTACTGACAATAGTCTGAAAACAATTTTCCTTTAAAATGGGACCCATTGTCATTTGGATCTGCAATGGAACATCATAATACATTGCCACTTGATCTGATAATTTAATCATATTCAATTGTGTGGCTCTTTTACATGGTAATACCACCAAGTAACCGGAATATGTGTCCACAATAGTACATGCATATTGACCTCCCCTGCTAGTGGGCATTGGACCGATGTAATCAATTTGCCATTTTTGTCTGGGCAATTTGGCTCTTTTCAATGTGCCATGAACAATATGTGGGATAGATCTTTGCTTCTGATGTTGGCACATAGGACTCTGCAGAATTATTGTTTTCACAACTTCTAATGGGATACTAATTCCCCCATCTTGTGCCCACCTGATAGAAGCTTTCTCTCCAAGATGTCCACTCTTTTGGTGGGCCCATTTAGCAATCCATTCCAGATCCTCCTCCTCAGCCCTTGCATCCATGATTGCAATTTTTGCATGTTCATCAGCAACAGAATTGAACCACCGTTCTAATGAGTCCGTTACACAATTACTGTAATATGTGCTAGCATCTCAGCAATCTCTTGCCACACTTCCTTTCCCCATACTTCTGCCACGTAGGCAACCACATCACCAAGCCATTGGCAACGGACCATGAGTCTGTATAAATGTAACAACTCCCATGCATCTCTTGTTTCAAAGCCTGATGCACTGCATATAATTCGGGGGAATTGGCTACTCTTCCCTTTACCCGAGGTGGTTAACACATTTTTCAGTTTGGGATTGTAAGCTACTGCTTTCCAATGTCGTTCAACTCCCAGGTACTTTGCTGAGCCATCCGTAAACCAGGCATGTTCAACTTGCTCATTCGACAGATCTCCATACGGAATTCCCCATTTAACTAGAGATTCATTAAATCTCCCTCATTTTGTTCCAAGTTAGCTAACGGAACGCCTGCCACTTGTTTGTGTAGCTTGGCCACAGCGCCTTTTCCTGTTTTGGCACGATCTTGTATGTACCATTTCCATTTAATAACGCTCGCCTCTTGTACGTGCCTGATCCAATGGGTTTTAGGAGAACTCGGCACCCTTTGCATAATTGGTATCTCTGGTCAGATCAATACATCATGACCCACCGTAATTTGTTCCATGTCCACTAGTGCCCAATAACAAGCCAACAGTTGCTTTTCAAATGGAGTATATCTGTCGCCAGCTTCAGGTAACTTGCGACTCCAAAACCCTAAAGGCCTTCGTTTTCTGTCCTGTTTTTACCACAAACTCCAGTTGGCATATGCATCCTGGACAGATGGATTTAGTTTAACCTCGCCTTTCCTCAATGGCCATAAATCGAGCCCTTTCTGAAAGGTGTCTTTGGCTAATTGGAACGCCCGGTCTTGTTCCTCACCCTATTCGAAATTGAATTTCTTACGTGTTACTTTGTAAAGGGGTGCCAAGGTTTGCCCTAAATAGGGTATGTGTTGTCACCAAAATATCAACAGCCCAATGAACTGTTGAGCTGGTTTCTTGGGTTTCAGAGTGGAAAGCTCAATATTTTGTTTGGCTTTAGGCACCATTTTGCGATGTCCATTGTGCCACTGAATCAGTCTCTTCTGGACCTTGTGTTTTGGTTTAATTTATTTCCCATCCTTCCTTCCTTAAACCATCCCTAATTGTATCCAAGTGCACTAGCACACTATTCTCATCATGCCCTTGGATTAGTATATCAATATTATGTATAATCTGCACATCTGGTTTGCACAGGATTTTGTCCAAATGTTCTGCCACCAGCCGGTGACAGATGGTTGGACTATGGATATACCCCATTGGGAGACATTTGAATGTATGCTGCCTCCCATTCCAGTAAAATACAAACTGCTCATGACATTCTTCAGCGATTGGAATGGTGAAGAAGGCATTAGCCAAATCTAACACTGCATACCATGTTCCCTCAAATGTCTGTATGTTTTCAGTTGGCTTCACTGCATCTAGAACTGCCAGTATCAGCAGAGGTTTTTTTTTCTCAATTGGTGATAATCAACTGTTATCCTGTACCTTCTGTCTGGTTTTGACAGGCTGATCAGGTTGTTCCATGCCGTAGTCACTGGTTGCAACACACTGGCTTCTACATACCCTTTAATGGTTTCTGAAATCTCCCCCCCCGGGAATCCGATATTGTTTCATGGACACTATTTTAGTGGCTATCGGAACCTGCACCGGGGACATCTTCAGTTGTCCCACATTCACGGTGGTACAAGTGAACACACTGACCCCAAACTGATAGTTTCCCTCCTAATCCAAGGGTTAATCCTTCTAGAATATCAAATCTGATAATGTATTTGGGAATTGGGACCACCAATACTTGATAGCCATCCCTTTTCAAGCTCCCAATTTTCATATCTATATTTGTTTGTACGGCGGGGATCTCTTTGCCCCCCAATCCTGTTATCGTAAAATGTCACCCTTTAAATCTCAAAGGATTTCCATGTATCGATGAGGCCTCTGCCCCGGTATCAATTAAGGCATTTACCTCTTGTATGTTCCTCATTACCAAAATAATTTTACTTTCACATGAGGTTGTCTGTCTATCTTGATTTGGGCATTTGTTACCAGAGTTTGACCATCATCCTATTAATATTTCGAGTACAGGTTTCTGGATTCCATCCCCACCATTGCACTCATCATTTCCCTCAGATCAGCGTACATCAGCTGAGATTGCTTCGATGTATCTGGGGACACCTCATCTCCCGTCTCCAGGGTTGATGTAAAAGGATCCTCCCCTGTCTCTTGTTTATGGGCTTCTCGGCGTTTCACCTGTTTATAACACTCCTTTCCATCCAAACCCCGCTTTTTGTACAATTGATGCATTTCTCATGTCTCAAACCAGTCTATTGCCTCGCGGTACCCCATCTTTCAGTAACGCTAGGAATATATCCTTTCTAGACATGCCCGAATTGTGACTGTCGAGTGACCTTTCACTTAGCCCCTCCGTCTCCCGTTCTTGGGGTCTTTCCTCAACCTTTTCCCACTCTCCCAAATCCGCCAGTTGTCTAATAGCATCTACCACCTCATCTGTTATTTTAACTGTCATTCCCACTAGTAGTCATTATAATATTCCTATATGCTGGAGGGGCGCCCTCGGATAATGCTACTAACCCCATATGTTCGGGATCATC
Organism: Ambystoma mexicanum; assembly: GCF_040938575.1. Taxonomy (NCBI): domain Eukaryota; kingdom Metazoa; phylum Chordata; class Amphibia; order Caudata; family Ambystomatidae; genus Ambystoma; species Ambystoma mexicanum. Next base: position 306,014,504 of record NC_090928.1, read on the forward strand.
TAAATGGATTCTCTTTCATGGCATGTTCCCTCAGTCTTTGAATATCCACTTTCACTTTGTACTGTTTCTTTTCCTCGGTCGGCCATGAGGCAATAGGATACTTGCAATTACATCCTTGAGCCGCCATTTGCAGCAAGGACATTTGAGAGACTCCCCCGTCAGCCTCTCCCAGAGGGCCTACACGTAGAATCTCCTATATTTTGATCTCCTGAGTTAAAGGTAAAGACCGAGCAGAAGACCCGCTGCCCCTCCAAGTAACCTGACCATCTATGTCAGCAAGGGTTCTCCTGCCCTTTGCTTTAACCGGCTAACTATTTCCCCAATTGCTTGCTGTGAATAATCCTCCAGTGCGGTCATATCCACTACCCCTCCTCCGTGATTGTTGCGATTACGACCCATTGTCCATTGTATCGCCGGGTTGACCACTACCTCTTTACGAGTAGGTTCTGATTTGGGTATAGTTTCTGGTTCCGACCCACTCTCTGTACTAGTACTATCTAATATGTCTCCATACCAGTGATCTGGGTCCCAGTCTACCACTGCGGTGGCAGCCACAGTTGCTACCTTGCGAGAATTCACTCCCCCCCCTTCTCTTCTTGTATTTATAACGGGCCACTCTCACATCAGCTCGCTCAGCTAACACCTGATATTTATCTGCTTTATCATGATATAATTTCATTTCGACCTGTTGCATTAATGCAAGTTGTTTTTCAGCTGCCAGCTCTTTTTCTAATTTCAGGACATTCGCCTGTAATTCTACATTCTGCTGATGTAGTTTTTGGAAGGCATGTAACCTCGTGAGGTCGAGTGGGCTGGAGCCCATCTCCCTCCCCTGCTGCCGAGCTGATCAAATCCAGATCAGGCAGAAGGCCTGTCCCTGCTAGACAGCTACATCAGCCCTCTCTTCGAGGTATTGACCCTAAGACCCATCAGCCCTACCAGCGGCTGGATGCTCCTGCTGCATCGGGTCTACAGCATTATTGCTTGACATCTGTGTGAAAATCGAATCACCCAATGTCCACTTTTGCCGCTCTGTCCGCGCTGCCCACATCAAAATGGCCAGCGCTGCTCGGGCCCATAGTGAGGCTCCCCTCGGTTGCTAAGCAACCAGCACGCTCCTTGGGCCAATCCGCATCTCTGGCAGGCAGAAGCCAGCTGCGGAGGAAGGACAGAAGAAAGGCCCTGTTCGCTGCTGTGCGTGGCAAGAGGCAAGTTTATTTGCAGTTTGTACAGCTTTAGCCCTGCACAATACAATCCATTTCCGCACACACGGCTGAGCCCCCCCTACCGGTGTTCTGCTCAGACGAGCTCGCCCTCCAGTCAGTAAGTACTACGGTCGCCACATCTGTGTGGGAAAACGCCCTATATCCAGTGTCACTGCCTTCGATTAACTTGCTGCAACTGTGGCTACTGTTTGCATTGGGACTCAAACCGGTCTTCATCTCCTAATTCATACCACGATTGTGACTCTTTGCTAGGTCGTATTATACCCTTCCGCTTATCCTGATAATGCCCATACTACCGTCCTCATTTACCGTATAGCAAGTGTTGCTTTCCATCAATGTGCAACTGTATACTGTATCACTGCTGCCTTACTTTTATACATGTATGCCTTTTAATCGGTAATCTTTACTGTTTGCCTATCAAAAACTTAGCCTCGAGTACCATTCCCAGATCTGAGCCTTGATATTGGTACAGCTTTTGGTTTCTCTTCCATCTGCTCATTCACAAAACGCCCTGACTTAACCGTCGGCCTCGCCTGTACTGATTGCAAATGTTGACCTCTGCCACTTTATCAACTGTTTTAGCGCCCATTGTGTGTGCCAGCTCTATCTGAGCTAGTCCTTTATGTACTGCCATTATCATATGTACCAATTCTATTTGAACTTGCATAGTCCCTGTGTATTGCCATTATCATGTGCACCATTACTATCTGAACTAGCCTAGGATTGCACCTCAATCTCCACCTATAGACCTCCATATCTAGGGACCCTAACACACCCCCACTGAGTACATGGCAGCCCTTCGCAATTCTGCACTAATCTTAGCTATGATACTTCCTCTACTTAACTCCTTTCCCCACTACCCCTTCAAAAACCCACCACAACTACTATCTCATCCACCCCTGACACTCACCAGGACCTATGCCCACATAGCCCATAATCAGGCACTCTTGCTCAACCAGCCACTCAGCCCACTAGAATGGATTCGCCGTTTTGCGGTTCCTCCCACACCTTGGAACCCATGCCCAGTGAAAGACAGAAACCTGAGACTTGGCTCTTTTTCCAACCCCACAGGACACCCAACAAAAAACACCCCCATTACTCTTATCCTAAGCAACCACAAGCTACCCCTGTGCACATCTTGGACAACACCAAAAAAACACCCATCAGCATAGTCGAACACATGCTGATTAGAGGTGCTCTCATCAATGCTCGGTCGCTGGTCGCCCATGCACTCGACATTGCAGACTTTATCTCAGCTAACAACCTCTACTTCCTAGCCATTACTGAGACCTGGTTGCATCAGGCAGGAGGCCCAGCCCTGTCACCATCCCAGAGGGCAACTCAATACTAAGGAATGACAGAAATTCAGGTAAAGGAGGAGGAGTAGCCTTTATCGCTAAAACATCCCTTGGCCTTAAAGCGACCCCCTTGGCCAGCTGCGGTCCGCTGATTTCTATCAGTTAAGTTCCAACACTCTGCAGCACAAACTATCCTTGTGCACCTCATTTATAGACCACCAGGCATCTCCTCATTTGAGGAAGAGATATCCGACGACCTGACCACTAATACCAAAACTGGATCTCAAATTATCCTTCTTGGGGATTTAAACCTAGGTCTCACTGATACTAATGACGCTAACACGCTATCCCTGGAAAATACTATATCCCAACTAGGGTTCAAGCACAGGCTTAGATCCCCAACACATAACAAACGCGGAACCTTGGATTGGTTAGCGGATCACAATTGCTCCACCTCCATCATGAACCAATTGCCTGGTCAGACCACCACGTCATCTCCTTCTCCATCCAAGGGAAGGCGCAGCTGAACATCTCACCGGCTACTACCCCACAAACCATCTCCAGGAATAATCGCAACATCACCCTGGAAAGCCTTCGCCCTCTAATCTACAATATCCTGACCCCTACAAACGACTAACCTAGATGTGGAAAACCTGCCGACCTCTATAATAAAACACTTGAATCAGCAGTAGAAATAATCGCTCCCATCAAACTCGCTAAACTGGCCGCCCACTTGAAAAAATGGTTCACTCCTGAGCTTAAAACCCTTCGGAACGCCAAACATACGGCGGAAGCCACCTGGAGAAAAACGTCCAACCCAGCCAACAAAACTCTATTCACGGAAGCAGCCACCACTTACAAATCTTCAATCGGAGCCAAAAAAGAGACCTGTGATAAAAATCGACAGCGCCAAATCAAAAACAAAAGAGCTCTTCATTAGCCTCAGGGAACTTGTGTCGCCCGCTCCACCCACAGAAACCTGCGTGAAAGATGCAGACTGGTGTGAAAGAATCCAAAAAGCTCTGGCTGACAAAATTGCTGTGCTACAATCCAGAATCGAACAGAAAAAGGCTAGCCTAGCCAAAAAAGCAAACTCTCCTCTACCACCCACATCTAAAAATCCAGCCTGCCCTCCCTTCTCTTTCGCCCCTGTCGCAACGAAAGAAGTGGAAAGCATCATCAAAGGCCTCAAGACCTCCAGATAGCAAGGGGACTCCTGCCCAGCCTCCATCATTCAGGAAGGCGCAAACGATCTGGCCCCTTTCATAACAGCCTTAATCAACACCACCTTTAAATCCAGCTCAGTCCCGAATGGCCTCAAGGAGGCTTGGGTCATGCCCCTTCTAAAAAAAAAAAAAACAAATCTAGACCCTAAAAACCCCACTAATTATACGCCCATCACCACGGTACCGTGCATCCAAAAGGTCATAGACAGAGAGGCCTACCTACAAATCCAGAAGTAACTGGCAGAGAACAACCACCTGGGCCTCAGACAATCTGGCTTCAGGCCAAGGCACGGAACAGAGACAGCCCTTCTGGACCTAAAAATTCATATGGACGAGGCGAAGTACAAGGGCAAGCTAGCCATTCTCCTGCTGCTTGACCTATCGGCAGCGTTCGACCTTGTTGACCTCCAGATCCTCACGGAAAATCTGACGGCTTCAGCTTCACAGGGGGGTGAAGAGGAGAGTGGAGGTAGTTATGTGGAGGGAAATGCAGTTGGAGGGACACAAACAGCAGTCGCAGGATGTACAGGGTCCTTACATTCTTGACTGCTCAAGTGTAGCAACATGGTCTTTAGCGCCTTTTTGTAGCGGGCATGTTTGTATTGACAAACTGTCTCAAAGTGTCTCAAATGTTGCAGAGATTAAAGTGGCAGAAAATTTCTTTATTATATTGAGGAACCTGTTACACAACTGTGAATTGGTACTGAAGTGTTGTTGCTTGTAGTTTTGAGATCTGGTTCAGCATATAAGCTGTTCAGTGTAGGTAGTGTTGTGGACTCAGTTTTGAGAAAAGTAACTCGAAAGCTGCTTGAATGCCTTTTTCCACGCATTCTTTGTTTTTGTACTGACACTTATTGCAGTGATGAAGCACAGTTTGCCCAAAATGAACACGGGACCCTTTTTCCAAGGAGATGGTGTGCTCCAAGTCCACCCTTTCTGTTTGGGAACTGCTTCGCTTCCTCTGTAAAGGATGTTGCACATGGGAGAATCTGGTGATAGAAATAAATAGTTGCTTAATCAGTAACCACTGTTCTCACAGCTTGGATGGCTTTTTATGGATCTGCACCATCCACAAACATTTGTCTGATTTTTGATTGATTGGTCTGTCTTTGGAGTTGACTTAATTGTACTGTCTGGTAAAGGATGGAGTAGAATGGCGGAACTGATTTGTGTTCCACTTACCGTTTTAGTTTCGTCCCTATTCATGCAAAAATACTGTGTGTGAGATGTAAGGTCAGCATTGTGGGGGCAGAAAACGCCATTCGTCGTGTTAGTGTTGGCTAATATATGCATATGGTGCTTTATCACCCCTGTATGAGCCATATACGTTTTACCTTAAAGGAAGTGCTTCTGCACTACCATTAGTTGGGACTCATCTTGGCATTATCTAACCAAGCTACAGAGTTCCATTTAGAAAAGGCTAAACTATTTGCTTTTCCAGTGTTTGAAAGTATCCTGTGGTTCCTTTCATCGAGTTGAGTATATTTTAAGACTGGCATTGCAGAAGGCACTCTGCATAAGTAATACTATGTTTCCTATGCAAATAATGTGTTTCGAAGTATCATGTTCGCAAGCTGGTATTGGTCTAAATTCATTTTCTTTTCCTTTACAGATCTTAGGTTAAAGTTTTTGACTGCACTGACATTCGTGGTACTTGTAATCAGGTAAGAAATATTAGTTATAGGAGTAGTACTTTCAGATAAGGACAGGTTTACATTTTAGCAGTGCAATACATGAATGCAAGGTCCTAAGAAAGTCCTGTTTGTCTTTAATACTCCTCCTTGTTTGTCTTTAATACTCCTAAAGTGGAACTTGCATAGAGCGCCTTGGTCGCTTTTCCTGTTATGTCATATGTCTGGGCATGCACATCAGAATGCTCATTACTGTAACGAGTAAATGTTAATGTGCGTCATTTGTGCTAGTGTCATTTTTGTATAGGCTTCTATAGGCCATAATTTCATTACTCAAGAAAAATGCAGCGTATCCATATTTATTTTCATCTTCCAGCCCCATCATCTATGTATTGTGAAACTCTACCTGTTTTCTCTTAGAATGTTAGTTACAGACGTAACGAGATTATAAATACTAGATAATTTCTTAATTTGAATAATAAAGGCATTTATTATTTCATTGTCCCATGTTTCTGTCATCTTATGTAATTGTATATATTGTCACACTCCCTTTAAGTTCCTATTTATTTGAACATGGAAATGTTATTTAACTTGGACTCGCCTCCTAAGTATGATGGTCTTATAGAACATTATGCGCAGGCCTTGCTTCAGGTTTGCCCACACGATAATAAGTCCATAGCTCCACAGTCTCTAGAAAGACATGTCTGGAATATGACAATGCTGTATAAGTTTAGCACTGTTTTGGAGATCCTGCCACAGACTACAGGACACTGCAGCTTCAATGCTGAGTTGAGGTTCTCGCTTAAGGAACATGATTAACTGTATAACGTTTGCATCTCTGCGGTATATGGGCCCTTTGCACATTAACTGTAATCTAATTTGTAATTTCGAGGCATGGGGCTACAACCTTAGATCATAGGTTTGTGGTTATCAACTTCTAGTGCATTAAGTCTGGATTTTGGAGGGAACGCTTCCCAAAGTGTAGTACCAGAGTCATGAAACTCTTCTCCATGTCCTGAGTTTCACATACTCGCTTTCATCCTTGCTGCGAGGCGCATTTTATACTAATATCCTTACTCCGTGAATGTGTTTTGAGATGTCCATATTATTTTAAAGGAAGCACTTGCCCAGATAGATGTGGTTCAACTTAAAAGGTAATATTCTGACTTAGAAACCAGATTGCTGTTCTTATAACCAGGAGATTTAATTTTTAAACCCAATTTAGCACTTAGCCAAGTCCTTGTGGGATTCTGGTCAAAAGCAATTTATTTGCCTTAAATTTTTAAAAGTGTAATGCAGATATGGAAAACGTAACCCATCTATTGGACCTTATGAAGATTATGGCAATAAACGTGTTTACCTTTACCGCCACTCATTCTGGTGGATTTACCGCTGCATTACGAGTGGTTGTAAGGCACTGTTGGAACCGTTTTTTTGTGTTCATAGGAATCGATGGTGGATTTCGGCAGATTTCCAGTGAGACGTAATTCTGACACTGTAAACGTTTTGATTTTTGGATGTAAGGCAGAGGATTCACCTCCAGGATTCAGCGTTGCTTTAAAATGGGCAGTTATTCAATTTCTGGTCAAAAAGATGCGTTAAAGGAATTACTGCTAAAGATGTACTGCACTGCGAAACGTGTAATGCTGCCCAGTTAGCCATCTAGTACGGTCGCAATTACTTGTTTCTAATCCACTGTATTTCTGCCTCAATCTTTCCCCATTGCCCACACGGACTGCTTTCTGTAACCTGATGGCAACCGTTCTCACACAGCAAACTGTATACTGCTCCTATACGTTGCTACTTTTATCAGGAAACATTTCAAGGTGCAAGCTATTAGCCAGCCATAAAGTCACTCACCGCCTCAATTCTAAACATACAGCGCATTTCTTACTTGTCAAATAAGAATGATCTATTATCACTAACCAAAGGCTAATGGCGCGTACACATTTTGACCCCTGCTTTTATCATAAATCTTCTCTAAAGCACCTGTTGCTCATTTAAGCTAAGTGAAGCATCTAAAATGAATGTATGATCAAATAGATTCATTCTTATTGTCGTTTTATTTGCATTTCATTTCATATGCAAATGTAATGAATTGCAAACAAATATTTATATATATCGTGCCAACAACTTATTGCAACTTGTAAAGTATCACTGTATGGTAAACGTACATTTTTCTTCCCAGCCTCCTAATTCCCCTGTTGAATCCTCGTATGTCACAACAGCCAGTCTTTATATGTATTAGTCGCCATTGAGTAGGCGCAAGTCCTTATATTTCCTTAGTAATCGATTAGTTAGCCTTTCCTCTGGGGATGTCCTGTTGTCGTCGGGACCCGTCTCTCTTCCTTTCTTTGTTGTAGAACAGTTTGTTGGTCTATTCCTTTTACGGGGGCTAATCATCTGGGGAGGATGTGAGCTTTTTATGGTAGTTGAACCCAGTCCATTTCCCTGCCTCCTGCCGCTTCCTTTTTTTTTCTTTCTTCATCTGTAGTATTTCTTTTTCTGCTGTAACCCATCTTTGAAGAAGTTTTTGCCATTGTTCCATTAGTGGAGCCCTCTAGCGTTTCAAAGATATAGCCACTCTCTGGCCACAAAAGCTAGCAAAGCAGCTATCTTTTGTGATGTATTTTTTTTTTTTTGCCTTTTTTTGCCCACTGGAAAAATCCCTAAGAAGCATGTGCAACATAACATTTCATGTGTTAAAACCATGAAACCAGTATTTCTGTATTACTTGGCATATTACCCCTCTCTTCCCCTTTCCCCCCCTCCATTTCAAACCACTATATTGAAAGTAAACCAATATATTTCTGTAGTTCCTAGGGTAAAGCCAAGACCAACAATACTAGGACGAAGAAGAGCACAGAAAACATGAGGATTACTAGACTGCTAGTACTGAAACGAGGTGGCTCACAGGAGGCATGAGGAATATCAAGGAGCCATTGATGACCAGTGTTGACGTTACACTGGGGTGGAGTAAGCCCTATGAAGTGAAGAGAAGTACTCCATCTTCCTTTCTCGTCAGAGAACCCAGGAGTTTGAGGGCTCTACAGAGGATGCCAGTGAGTAGCTGAGAGGGTCTGACTGGTCCTGCGTTGGCAGGACCAAGCCCAGCGGTAAGCAGGTGAGGTAGTGGCACGATCTCTAGAAGGAGGTGGATTGCGCTGTCCCCTAACTGTGCCATGACTGCAGGGAGCCACAACACGTAGAGTCGCTGCAGAAGCAGTAACTAAGCAGACAGCTGCAGGAAAGAGACTGACCCCAGTCACTGTAGAGACTGGTGCCATTTAAGAAAGTCCCAGAAGGTAACTGGCGGACCGGTAGGGACGTGGACGGGGGGAGTAGAGGTGTCTGCTTCATGCAGGGGCAAGCATTGGGCCTATCAGAGGGGCCATCAAGGGTCAGTGCCCCAAAACAAGACTAGGAGTGCATCTGAGAAAATCCTCCTTGCATAGGTGGCATAGGTAAGCCCACTGACCACCAGAAAGGGTCTGGGACTCCAAAATAGTTCCAGAGGAAGGTAGTTCCCCCTGGCCTAGGTTTACAAGAGTACGTTTTATGAACACCACCCGCATAACAGAAGGAACTTTCTTTTGGATTATATTATTCTTTAGTTGTAGTGCACTTCCTGCACTCCTCCAATTAACTAAAATATCACTGCACTCCCCACGCTACTTATTAATGCCACTGCGCTCAAAGCGCTATTAGTTTCCTCCCGCTCCATGGTAACACAGCATCTCTGTCACGTGCTGCCACGCTGAAGGTTTCTTTTCTTAATCCTTCGCTTGCTCTGCAGTTCTGCGTAGCTTCAGGTAATGAATCGTAAATGGAGTAACATACCAAATTCCAATCTTCTATTGGCACAAAACTAGATGTTCTGAATATTTTTTTTACAAGAAAAGCTTAGCCTTTTCGGTACACATGTTCCCTCAACTAGTTAAAAACATTTAACAACTATTTACCGCTTTTAAGTCATCTTCTGTCATAAAAGTCAAACCCAGATACTAGCTGTTATGCTAGTTTTTCACTTCTCTGTGCTCCAGCTGGAAATTAATCTTCAGTTCTTAGTTTCAAGAAATTACGGTTCTGTTCTTTAGTTGCTTTCTTTTTATTTGTAGCTAAGTTACTGTGGCCTCTCTGCACCCCCATCTTTTCTGATGAAAGGCAGTTTAGAATCTTGGTGAGGGTTCTAAGTAGTGTCACAGCTGCCCTTCTCAAGAAATGTTAGGTGCATGCTGAATCCCTTAGAAGAAATTGTTTAGTGCATGTTGCTAGTGGTCATTGCTTTGGGGTGTTATGCCGGAGTGCTGAAATGTCTTTGAAAATGTTTCTTAATGCGAGTTTACAGAAATCCAAAATACCCCCTGTGCTGAAAAATCGAGCTTGTGGAAGATGAGCAGGAGTCCCCAGTAAAGCCCTCACGCTTCAATGTTAAACCGCCTTTAAACCTATTGGTCACAGCCCACACTTCGCCATTCCAACCTTTATTTATACTTTAACGCCTCCCCACCACCCAGTACCTTCGCCCTCACTTCCCCAGTAACGACTCCATAATTGCCGACCACGCAGGTTTAGTGTGTACACTAGTACCACAGCTGCTTTATTGGCAGGAGTTGATTTACAGGTGATCTGACTACCCAGCTGCAGTAACTATGCTCATCTGGTGTCAGCCCGCCTGAAGGCAAGATGGATTACCTCCACGAAGCGCTCACATTGCTTAATTTCTTAATCCTTTAGCTTACTTTCCTTGCAACATCAAGTCTTCCGCTCCACTTTTTCTCACGGCTCTGGCTTCCCAAAGGTCTTGCACCCGGGATGCCGTACGCGTAACTCCTCCATCCCCCATAGCTGCTGGACCCTTTTGGCCATGACTGCATTTCTTTTTGGATTCACCGGGTAACTCTGCCAAGACTCCACGTTGGCTATTGCCGCTGTTGAGTTCTCCTACCTTGGTGCTTATTTTCCTATTTGTTATAACCTGCCTACTCCCATTGTCCTCTTCTCTCCCTTTACTTTAGTCAGACCTACCTTGCCCCCTTCTCCATGGTCATATTAGGCCAGTTTCCCATTTCTTGCCTCTGGTGCTCCCTTATATTCCTACCTCTATCCTCCCACAAAATGACCTTATTCACCCTTCCTACCGGAATCCCATTGTGCATAGTGTCCCCTTTTGCCAACCCCAACCGGATCCCTTCCTCATGTGTTAAGTTGTACCAAGGTCCACCCCAAGCACCTGGCTCTTATTGCATCTCCCAGCCTCCACCATCCCAGCACCCTTTCTACCTGTTCCCCCACATGCTCCTTTGCGCCCTTACTATATATTGCAGCTGCTGCCGGTAATGCAATTGCCACCTTCCTTGTACTCCTTGATATGCCCAGCCTTTCACTCAGGAGTGAAGGCCTTGCTATTGCGCTTTCATTCACCTTCCAGGTATTGGTGGGCCTTCACCCGGGGGGTGATGCCGTCCTGACGTCATTCCCTCCCTACCGTTTCCTCATCACATCGCTCAACCAGAAGCTATTCCATGCCCCCTTGCACACCCCTTAATGGCTTTCCTAATATACCAGCCCTACACTGCGGGTGATAGCATTTTGCATCCTCTTTCTCCCCAAAGCTTTTTATCATGATGCACGGCCCCTCAGAATTTCCCTTTTTTAGTCATCCCAATATAACCACTCCTAGCCACTTTTGATGGCATTTTGCACCCTCTCCCCACCCCCACTGCGCACTCATTACAGGGCTCGATCTGGTGCCCATTCACCCTTTCCTGACATTGTACTCTGTTATATTGCATACACCAAATGTCTTGCACACGCACTTGTGATCCCCATATATTACTGTCCTTGCTTTGTTGCAACACTTTTTCTTCCTCGGTACATCCTGTTCATATCTGCATGCCCATTATAGCGTTTTGTTCCTCCCAGTGACTATGCATTCAAGACCCCTGTGTAGTAACTTCTTGATATGACCAGCCTTTCACTCTGTGGTGATGTTGCAATTGCAGTTTCCGTAACCTTCCAGATATTGGTAGCCCTTCACCAAGGAGCTGACGACTTATTGAAGTCTTTCCTTTCTTACTATTTTCCCATCAGAGCTTGACCAGAAGCTATTCCACAAACCCCTCCCACACCCCTTACTGGCCTTTTATGTTATCCCAGCCGTTCACCCTGGGGTGATGGTGTTTTAGGGCCTTTTCCTCCATAATGCTGCTTGTTGCAGGGCGCAGCCCCTCCTTCCTCCTATTGGTCTGTCGTGAAAGTTGACACTCTTCCCCCCCCCCCCCAGTATTCTCCATCCCTCCCCCAAATATCCAACCACATTGTAATCTTTCTGACCCATCCCATCGATACCTCTGCCTGACGATTTCCTTTCGTCATGGCCAGCACCCACTGTCCTACGCCCTATTCCCCGACCCACTTCAGCAACTAATGCCTAATTGCCTCCTTTTGATGTTGTCCCAGCCAGCTACCAAACATAATGATTTCATATGGCCAACTGTGCAGTGATTATTGTCCGATCCCTCCTCTTTTGCTACCTTTCCATCTCCCCCCTGACCCCTTTACATCTGTTCCCGTCTAGCATACACCAAACTCTAGTGCGGTATTTCCATTTTTTTGTTTTCTTTTTTTGTCCCCTTTCTTTTTCGCCTCTCTGCATGCCAACTCCACTTCCCTCCTCATACCATTCAGTGCTGCCCATATTCCCCATCCGCCTTCAAATATGGCAGCCCTTCGTAGCCCCCATGTGTCTAGCTCTGCGAGTCATTAGAATGGCCAACCTCAGATTAACGGTGCCTTTAAAAATACCCCCATACTTTCACTGCTAATGAGCTTAAGACTGTTCCAGTCTCTTGAAAAATGCCCCCCAAAACCTAATCCATGGTATCTACGAGAAACAGATGTATCGGCCAAAGAAAGAATTATATCCCCACCTCGAAAGTCAAACATTTCCTTGTCAACTTACACAAAAGCACCCCCTTCCCTTTCTTTCTTCCTTAGCCTGTGTTCCTTCTATCATATCTTCGCCATCCTCATATCCCATCTTCACGATCCTCCAATCAACTTTTAGGCCTACCTACCCACCCTCCTATGACCACGCTCATGCCAACAATGAACCAAACTCGACCACTACCGCCAATCGCACCAAATCTAGCCAACGTATGTTCCCCGCCCACTACCTTCTACATAACCAGATTTGCCTGTATGTTAAGCTCACCTCGTCTCTGCGAAGGCATTGGGGCACGGTTGCAGCCCTCCCAGGGATGAAACTCTGCTTGTCTGTTCCTCCCACTGCGTCTGTGTGGGGAACTGCGGTGATGAGCAGTGCGGTTCCTGTGTGAATATAAGGGTTGTATGAGTATGCAGCCTGTGGTCCCTGACCCCTTCTCCAGACCGCTTCTCCCTGGATGGGGCTTGCCTGGGGTTGCACTACTCTTGAGGCTCACCTGATGAGCTCTCCGTCCTGCTGCTTCTGGCAGGGGCGCTTGTTGAAGGGAACCAAGTTCCTTCACTGGTCCCTTGTCGTGGAAGTCCAGGCCAGCTGCGACTAGTCCACTTCTCTTGTAGGTAAGTGTTTCCCTTGTTTCTGCTTGTCTTCTGACTGTTGTAATTGTAAAGTTTGTTCTCTGTCCTTTGTACGTAATGTCTCTTTTCTCTGCTCTCTCCCCTTGCAGGTTGTGCAGCGCTGCCGGCGGTAGCTGCGGTAGAAGAAGCGGAGCCGGCGGTACGGAGGAACGGGGCTGAGATGGTCCGAGAGCTGGTAAGTAGTATTTAATGGTGCCTTAGGGTTCGCGTTGGGTTTTAAATGCGGCGCGAACATGGGTTGAGTGTTTTCGGGAGTTCTAAACTTGTCTTGTCTTCTTTTCTTGTTTCAGGACTTTGGCTTCGTGGGACAGAGCGCAGGTGCTGCGGCGTTGATTCGGGATCTGCCAAGAAGATGAAGCGTTGTTGTGAGATGCGAGCCAGGGTCCAGGTAAGGATGCTGTTGTTGCAGGATCACGAGGTAAGTAGCTGGTCCAGGGGGCGCTGAGCGTCAACGTTACACAGAGGTGCAAAGTAACGCAAAGTGTTTGCTTGAGGGATCGGTGGGTTTATATGGTCTTGTTCCTGGCCACGCCCACTAGCTCTGGCCTGCCTGCTGCCACGCCCTGCCACACCTGATGAGTCAGCACCTGAAGACCAGGCCTAGGGAGCCAGCCCCATGAGTCAGCATCTGGCGATGTTCTCTGGAATAAAGGCTTTCAGCGCCTGTAAAGTTCTTGCAAAGTAAAAGCACTCCAGCACTGAAGTAAAATAAAAGCACTCCTGCACTGAAATAGTGTTCCTGCTCGCATCTCTATATGAGCCTGGCGCCAAAGGCGCCAGGATTTAGTCCAGCGAGGGCCCCTGTGTTTGAGTCCCGAAAGGACATAAATAAGTCAAGTGACCCATTGCCCCCATCACTAGATGGTGTGGTTTTTGTGTTCTGGGGCCTGTGGTCATGACATTGTAGTTACGTTAAAGATTCTTATACCGCACATGGTCACCACCTGCATGCTCCCTTGGCGCTCTGGCGGATCTGTAAAGCAAGAGGTTGAGGGCTTGTAAGTTAGTAGTACTGAGAAAAGAGCAAGAGAGCTTTGATGTGCTGTTGGCAGCTTCAGTTTGGTTGACACTGCTGAGCATAGGTGCGTTTTTCGGTTGTAGCCGTCATGTGTTTTGTTAGACTGTGTGTGGTTTGTTGTGTTGAGGTGTAGTGAAGTGTATCCGGTTTGCTGTGCTGTAGAGGTATGGTTGTGTTTAGTTCAGAGTTTGGGAGGTGTATGCGTACAGGTAAGTTTTCTTTTTAGTAGGGTTGGTTAGTGGCAATCCTACAGCCACAGTTTTGATTGACTATGGCCCATCTTTCGTCCCCTGTTGTATATTCTGGTGTGCTAAACTTGCTATTCCTAGGTTGTGTGCAGATGAGTGGGTCCTCAATGGGCTTTTCAGTGGCAGTAATGTTCCACCCCAGCGTTCAGCCCAAGTGCTACCCAAATACCTTCCCCGCTAGCACACCCTGGTGTGCAGTTACCACCACCCCATGTGCTGCATGTGTCAGGGGCTCCATCAGTTCCGAGATTGGGGATGCCTCTCGTCCTATTTATTCTCTAGGCCCTCTGTCAGTGGTCCAATTAATTCAGACCCAGCTCTCTCCCTGTTTCCGGTTTGACCATCTATAGGGAAGGGTATACCCAAGTCTCCCTCCCATTTGAACAGCTGTCTGTCTTCTGTACACTCCGCTCTGGCTTACTCCCCAGGTCTTCTCGTGCGAGAAATGCCTACATTTCTACTCAACAGCAAATGCAGTGACAACTAGATTGAAGTACCTGGATAAATGGAGAAAATTCTACATTTGAGAGTCAACAGTACATGGTAAAACACATAATTTGAGTATCAACGGTACATGCATAAGCACCCAACTTTCGGATACCTGAGCAATGGGAGACGCACCTACATTTTGGAATCAGTAAATGGCTGAAACACCTTCATTTGATATACAGGATAGGAAATTAATTACTAGCTGATCATCAAGGGTGTGCTGTTTTATGTAGGGCAATAAGAGTGGTAGGGCCTTAATGGAGTATAGTAACTGCTACTGGTTGACAGCGGCAGGTTTCCCAGGTGAACATGGGCAAACACTGGGTGGAGCTGCTTCTTTGGGAGTTGCCCTTTGCCTCTGGCCCTTAGCCGAAGGCTGCCCAGGCAAGGCTGCCCTGGAAGGGCCTCTGAAATGCTGTTCTAGTTGTGGGGTGGCACAGACCAATGAGAATCAAATAGGCAGGCGGGGGATGGGTCTGGTGATGGATGAGGGTGGATGTGAGACGGCAGAGAAACATGGATGCCCGGACACAGGCAATGAGACACCTGACTGACATAACCAATTGCAAGGGGATGGGTGGGGAAAGGAAAAAAAGCCAGAAACTAACAAAAGCCTACACCACAAATGCTGGTTAACCTAGGCAAGATGAACAAGCTGGGTGGGAGTCAAAGCAAAACACCAAATAAACCTCACAGAAAACCAAAAAAAAAATTGCAAAATGCACACAAATACCTCCAAAAAGGCACCTAAGGCAAGTCAAAAAACGGATGGAAATCAAAGTAAAACTGCTCACATAGCGCTGCAGCCCCAAAGACTCCATACCGAGTGGTCTCTGTGCAGGATGGATCCAGATTACATTCTGGAAGAGAAGGGCAAGGAGGGGGGGGGGGGTGATGGCTGTCCAGACAGAGGCAAAGAGACACCTGACTGACTTGGCCATTTGCAAGGGGTGGGGTGGGAAATGGAAAAAAGCCAGAAACAAGCAAATGACTACACTAACTTAGCGTTTACATCATCCGATCTGCCATTAACCTCACCCACCCTCCCTTGTCAACTGTCACTCCAACGCGAAACCAAACAGGTTAGGAATCACCACTGCAGTCTATTGCACTTAATCACATTCTGACTGCCCTACCTATATTCGTCACCCACTACCTCCACAATACCACTGTTGTCTGTGGTTTTCCCACAATCCGATCTGCTCTCAGGCCTATACACCCTCCCATGACCACTGTCTCAGACTAGCCAAGAACCAAAACAACAATCCGCCCACCCCCACCACAGGTGGACCCATTGCACCAAATCGCATTCCGCCAGCCCTATTTATGTTCAGCACCCAACTTCCACAATACCTGAAGCAACCTCACCCCCCCATCCTCTAAAAGTTACCCTGCCTGGAGACTAAATGATGTCCCCCACAGTGCCCAAAACTAATTCAGCAGTACAATACTATGGCACAAGAGTTTCAGGCCTCGCCCGATGAGCCTTCATATGCAAGGTTGGAACGGATGACCGGGTATCCATGCATGTCCACGTGAATTCTCCCCACAACCCCATAATCATCATTTTATTTATTTTGTTTTTGCTCCCTTCTTTCTTGCTTCCCTTCCCAAACCCCATCCCCACCAAAGCCTCCCGCTGTCCTCAATCTCTTCCACCCCCCCCCTCCTTCGTAGGAAGCTCATTGCTTCCGTTGCCTCGAATTTCTTATCTATGGTACGTTCTTTTGTGAGCTAAAGACATTGTTCCCCCCTGTATATACTTTTTCAGAGGCTTGTGGATCTGCTTAGATCACATGCTATGCATAGGCCGACGTCTAGTGGTAGTCGCAAAACATGATTTGTTTTCGAAACTCAAAGGGACGTCGACTGGGTGTGTCAGTAATACTATCCCTAGTGTGAGGTCTACTGTACCCATGGTCATGCACACATCGAGGTGCGATTGTTTTTGTTCCAACATCATGGTCAGTCACTAATTGCAGAGTTTCCTTTCTGGCCAGCGCCTTTTGTAAGACTGTTTATTTGTCGACTTTATCTCTATCCTTTACCAACCACCCCTTTACCGTGGAATCAACTCCATCGTTGACGACGCTTGACTCTCGACGACCGAAGACTGTGACCTTCACGGGCCTCAACCATTCACAGTAAGGAGAGTGGGGCAGGTTTCATATAGTTGTACCTTTTTTTAGAGAATGCCTCTTCTGACCCCCTTCCCTCTTTTGTCACCCCCCCACCCCTTCCATTAGCAATAGAAAATACCCCTTTTTAAATGTTGTCCTTCCTGCAATAGATAGTTCCTTTGGAAAGATACGCATAGGGTGTGCAACCACTATCTTCCCACAGACAAACCCAAGTAAAGTGCAAGTCCTGCAAACATTTCCACCCTAAAACACTAAAGGACTGTCGGGTCCAATCTTGAATCTTCCTGCAGGAGTCATGCTGGCCCACCAGACCCCCCAAGTCTGCCTGCCTAACAGTCTCTCAGCAGATAAAACTACCAAGCTGGCAAACCCAAGGGGAAAGTGGAATTGGAGAACGAAACAAAGACAGATCTTCACTGGACTGCACTGATGCCCTCTGGTACTGGATTACTCGTCTGTGTTCTCAGTGTCTGTGAAATCTAGGGGAAAAAATAACATATATATGTTGATGTATAACTGATAAATGTCTACCTTTTCTTTTACTATAATTTGCTTTCTTTCTCTTAAATACCTGTAGTCTATGCTATAATGCTTATAGACTTTCTTTTCAGATGATGTAGAGTAGATGCTTCTGTAGATCTTGAATAACTGTTTCTTAATATAGGTTTCCTAAACTTCTTAACCAGGATCTTCTCTCGAACTTTAATAAAATACTTGTTTCCAGAATTCTAATTAACTTCCTCTGAAAATGTCTTTCTATGCTGCAATAGTTACAAATGTCTATTTAAATGGAAGGAATTGTAAATACCTTAACTGAATTGCTTTTGACTTAACAAAACTTATATTGCGTAAAAATCAATTAAAGTCTGTTCACTCCTCTAAAAATACTCTGCTGATGTCTTTAGCCTTGCGTGCACATAATGATGACTGTTGTACTTAGTTGGATCCGCGCAAGAGTCTTATGTTTTTCTTAAGATAAACGTACCGCGCTTCCTACCGACGCCTTCTATGAAAAAGTACTCAACCGCGCTTTCAACTGTCACTTTGTTTCTTGACACACGAACCGCGCATCATCCGACTCTTGAATTCTTGATCCAACGAGCTGCGCACTGCTTCCACAATAAAAATGACGTGTACGCGACAGCACGTGATGAAAGTAAGGTACTTTACTCTAACCTTACTAATAACGACAAAGCGAGACCAAAATACGCTTGCGCACGTAACTACAAATAAAGTAATAACAAGTACAGCCCGATCTTAACTGTATTTGTAAAAAATACATTTAAATAAATCCGCGCATCAGTTAGAAAAACTACGCGAAATAAACGTTATGAACACAAATCTATGTACGCAATATGCAGATATCAGATAATAAAAACGGAATCAAATTGATAATAGAAAATAGACTTTCGTAAATAAAAGTCTTATTAAAGTAAAAGGCAAATTAACTTCACTCAATTTCATAAGTCTTGAAAGAGTGAATCACTTAGCTTGCTTCATCTGTATCTTCACTGCTTCTTTGAAAGTCTTGAATTCAATGTCTATTCTTCTGAAGTTCTGGAAACCTTAGTAACTCTTCTTAGTATAAGCTAACTATAAATATTTAACAACATATTCTTAGAGCTAAGTAGACTGCGACCTGCCACTAAAACGGCTAAAATGAAAGGCAGTTTAGAACTCTGAGCAACATTCCAAACGACCTCAAACTATTTATACCAATCACTGCTACAGAAAAGACACTCCATCTTGCTTTGGGGAAATAAGCGATTCCTGAATTTAACATTAAGGAATATTTATACAAGTTCTATTTCTAATCCAAACATAACCCAAACATCACACTTCAAAGTAAAACTACATCCAAAGGGTTTTTGTGCTAAATGATGATTTCTTAACTTAATGTGTAAGTAAATGAAGTCTATGAAATTTACCTTGGAATTGTAACTATGTCTTTTAAGGTTGTGAACCCTTGAAACTCTAGAAATGTACCATGGAATCCTGACCAGGACCTCCAAACTAAACGCTGGGCTGCCCATGCCGTGCAGGCTGAAGCCTCCATTGATGGACGGAGAATCCAGTGAGGGCAGCATCGACGTCCTTAGTGATGCCAAAGGCGACCATGGTTCGTCGGAATCCCATGTGCAGACCCCGACTCAAATAAGCAGGCCAGCGGCCCTGTGACGGATACTACACCCAGCGGCTCAGGCACTCTCACTAAGCACACAATCCACAGTCGACCGTCGACAAAATCGACAGCCACGCGGTGTCCATGAAGAGGTCCTCTAAATCATCCCTGTCTGGGCCATCGCTATCACGTTTGCTGCACAACAGGTCTCCAAAACAGACACGGGAAGCCGTTTCAGACTCTGCGACTAAAAAGCCCTCCTTTCGCATGCCAAAGGGCATGCGTTGAAAGGTGCTTCGGCTTCCCCAAGGCACAAGCCTAAAATAAAAACTCTTAAACACATCCCGCTACTCCTTTTTAATGACAAAGATGTCAAAAAAAGGAAAATCTTATATGCCCTCTGTCTCCCAAATACAAGACTTTCTTTCCCTGCATACAAACTCTTCGGGCTATGCAGCACAAACATGCATCCTCACTACATATACTTAACCCCTCAACTCTCCCAACATCCTCTGAGTGGACCCTTGAACAGTTCGATAGAATCATGAGGAGAATATCCTGCTTTGTCAATTTTATGGACGGGCATCCTGATGAACTTGGGCCTCTTTGGGACTCTTCACAAGGCGGGGCTGCTAGCAATCCGCCCCCTACCAAAAAGCCACGTCGGGATGTCTCTCAGCCCAGCACCTCCACCCAGACCCTGTCCACCACCAACACCATCACCCCCCCCCCCCCCCCCCCCCTCAGGACCTGTATGTTATAGATCCCTAGGGATCTCAGGACCCCAGTTCTGACGGTTATCAGGGGATAAATATAATCAAGACCAATATTATGACGCTGATGGCATCGGTCACCAGACCACCAAGACCAGCCCAGTGGACAATCGGCTCCAATACAATGAATTGCTCCTTAAGGCTGCCCAACATTTTAAAATAGACACCCAGGAGGCTGAGGTTGGCAAGGACTTTATGGAAGACATCCTTGGGCACAAGAAGTCTGCCACTCAGTTTATCGCTCTTTTGCAGTCGATCCAAAGGCACATCCAGCCTTCTCTGCTTACGCCCAATCTCACAAGGGCTATTAACCCTCAGATTGAAAAATTGGTTCAGGCCAGCCCCTACAAAACACCTGTACATCAGGGGTCAGCTCAAACCCGAATAGCTAGTCATGACCACTACCAGGAAAAGAGCTGGCACACCTCTGGCCTCTGCTGAAGCCTCACCAGATAGAGTAAAAAGATGTACACCTTCGGAAGAAAGGCCGCTTCCTCGGCTGCTTATGAGGCCAGAATCTCCAAAAACACCACCCTGGCTAGTTATAGCTGCCATAAATGGGACGAGCTAGAACACCAAATCGAGGCTGTCCCAGAACCCCTAAAGTCTCAACTGCTGAGCCCTATATCAGAGGGCAAGCAGGTATCAAACTGCATTCTTAAGAAAAACCTTGACGCCGCAGACAATGCAGGTCATATCATTGCGGAGGGCAGTTTAATCAAACGCCATGCCTGGCTAAGACAGTCGGGGTTTAAATTAGAAACGCAAACCACCCTGCTCAACATGCCTGTCTGTTAAGGAGAATTCTCTCTTTAGGCTGAATTTCCTAACCTAGTGAGTTCCTCCAGCAGCTTTGCTGGATTTCTGGAGTTTGTTTTTTTCTCCTGCCAAGAGTGAGACTCTTTTTTTTCTCCCACTCTTGGACATGATTTATGGTGTTCCTTTGACTGTTAATGTGTTTTATGGGCTATGGGGTCCTTTACTCCATAGGGTCTAATGTGTTTTTACTATGTGTTACACAGCACCCTCCGTGCAGTGACACAGGGGTGTCATAGTGACACCCCACCATAGACTCCATACCCTGGGACTGACTACTGTCTCCCAGGGCATGAAAAGTCACCATTGGCTTTACAAGTCCCAAATTATTAACAGAAACCAGTACAAACCATCTTGTGGACGTACTGGTTGGGGCAATTCGATTGCCCCGGGGTCTGTTAGTCGAGGGGGCACGTCTCCGTCCCCCCTGATCGAGTTTTGGCTGGTGGCCATACCAACATACCGGCCGGCTCACCACTTAGCATGTTTGATTGACAGCTAGGCTGATTGAATGGGGGTGTGCTGCATAAAAGCAGGGCTTTGGGGACTGGAACTTCAGAAGTCGCCACAGGACCTGAGAATCCGACGAGGGAGAAGCTGAGCCGACCTACCACGACGACCCCACCGGTGGAGCCCTGCGGAACAGACTCGCCACTTCCCGACGACCGAGATCTCCCAGCTGGAGAGGCTTCTTCCCCTGACTGGTGGGCACAACCAGTTTACCTTCTTCTCTTCGCACCCCAGACCGGCTTGTGGTCGAATTGCCCGTGCCAAGCACCCCGGCAACCGGATAGCCACTTACCACTGGACCGCGAATCAAAGGACTACTCCTTTTACCTGAGCAACTCTGCAGCTGGTTTCTTCCCTGGCAGTGCAACAGACTCCTGTCTTCCTCCCCGACGAGATCCCCTCTTCCCCCGGACTAAGCACCGACTTGCATCCGCTGCCAGGAACAACTGCCCCAGCTGGAGTATTCTCACCACTTTAAGGTACCGTGTCCGCCAGGCCTCCCTTTCTAAAGATTGCTACAAAATAATAATAACCCCTTAACCTTCTGGACTGGGCTGGCCACCTTGACCTTCTACCTGGTCCCTTTCTTTGGTCCAACCCTTTTTGAACCTTTTCAAGACTTTTGTGCACTGCAACCGTGTGACCTTGGACACATTTTGTTTGATCCTCTTAAAGTGGATCCAGCCTACTGAACTCTAACTGCACGGTTTTACTTTGCCTTCTTCTCTTGTTGTGTTCTTATAAAAGCGTTGGGACCTGTTTCAATTTATTCTGTGTTTCTCTCCCTTTTAAAACAAATTATTAGAGTGCCATCTGCGTTAAGTGCTCACCGCTGTCTGAAAATAAGTGGGGCTTTACTTTAGACGTGTCTAATATTCTTCTAAGGGAGTGTATATCTTTTAGTGACCATGTTTTTGAATTGCTTACTATTAGTGCCTGTGTGTTTTTCTAGATGTGGTTTTAAATAAATAATTATATCTCTTTTACACCGAGCCCTGGTCAGTGTTTACTTGTTCTACTGTGTTCTTTTGACCTATTGTGAATACTCTGTATACTGCTTAACTCTTCTTGAGGGAAGTCTCACTGCTCAGCCACAGCTACCAAGTGAATCTGTGTGGTACAGACTGCTACCAAGTGGGTTTACTACCAAACACCTGTAGTCTTAAATCTTTTGCAGTGTTCCCAGAGGGAACTGCACAGGTTTCTGCCTAACACTGTCGAACCTAATGGCCTTTTCGGCAAAGCAGTGGAAGATGCCCTGACAAGTGCAAAGGAGGAATACGATACGCTTAAGTCTCTTGGACAATTAACGAACAAACCCTTTGTCCAACAGGGTTCCTTCAATACTAGAAGGTTTCTGGAGCAGGGCCCACAACGATCTTCTGCGTTCAATCATGGGGGCCAATCATTATCACCGTGGAGCTCCTCACAGGGACAGTCCTCCTCAAGAGGCTATAAAAGGTCCAGAAGCGGAGGCAGCCTCCCATGCCAGAGGCTCCACTCCTCCCGAACAATGATGCCCCACTCGAGGTCCCCTCCCAAGCCGCTCTGGTAGGATGTCACATTTCACTCTTCACCCACGCATGGGAGGGGGAAATCGCGTCAGACAAGTGGGTGTTGTCTGCCGTGGCGGGGTGGTCAGTGCATAGAACTACTACAAAATCTGGCCAACCACCCTCCAAAGCACAGAAAGATGCCAGAAGAGAGGCGCATATTACCTAAACCTGGGTATTCAATGAACTTCCTTGTGCCAAAGAAAGACCTCACAATGCATCCAGTACTAGACCTGCACCCAGCGAATACATATGTCAAAAAGTTTGCATGACCATGCTCCAAGAAGAAATCCCACTCATGGCAACCTTACACATGAAAGATGCATACCTTCATATTTCAATGTTACCAGCGCACAGAAAATATCTGCGATTCCAGATAGCGGGAGTATACAAGGTGCTTCCCTTCGGCATCGCCTCAGCACCAACAGTGTTCACAAAGGTGCTTGCAGTAGTAGCGGCGCACTTTCGAAGTGTCAATCCCAGTGTACCCTTAATTAGATGACTGGCTAATAACCACAGGGTCTCCTCAAATCTGCAGATACAGCACCCAAAGAACTATCAACCTTCTGTTCTAATTGATATTATCCATCAATGAGAAAAATTGTTCCCAGCCAAATAAAACAATTTGTGGGAGCCATTTTAAAAACAGAGGAGCTAGTTTTCCCCTCAAAGGAGAGAGCACAAAGCATACTGTTACAAGTACCTCACTACCTAGCTGGTCGCCAGATAACTCTACGCAAAGCAATGCGTTTGCTTGGCATGAAGACCTCATGCATACACTTGGTTCCACGCTAGTATGCGCCCAATACAGGTGTGGTTAGCGAAACAATGGTGTGAGGCAAGAGATCAGTGGGTCGATCTAGTGGTTGTTTCACTAACCCTGGTACAAGCTCTTCGCTGGTGGTCCAGGGGCAACCTGCTAAAAGGAAAACCCTTTCGCAATCCACTAGTTCAAGCGATACCATCTACAGACTCCTCACTCTCCAGATGAGGAGCCCATTACTTGGTGTAAGGTGCTTAATAAATAAATCAATCAACTTCACCACACAGCTCACTGCCTATGGGCGTACACCACAGCCCAAAACCACATCACCCTCCTAGAACCTCTGGCAGTTCTCAAGGTTCTGCAGGCTTTTCAGCAGCATCTTGTAGGTCAGACAGTGTGAGTCCTCAGACGGCACCGCTGCCATGTTTTACATAAACGAACAAGGGGGCACACTCTCCCAAGTCTGTCCAGGCTGTCCCAACCTATTTGGAAGTGGGCACTCAAGTGAAACATGTTCCTAGTCTCACCGCATTCCGACGGAACTCGATGCTCTAGCAGACTCGCTGAGCAGAAACCCACTTCCAGAGGAACACAAGTGGCAACTCAACAGATATTCTAAACGATATATTTTCCCAGTGGGGTTATCCCCCCATAGACATGTTCGCCACAAGCCAAAAAACACAATGCCCAGACTTGGCTTCCAGGTTTCCGCAACCAGGATCCAAGGGGGACGCCTTGTGGATGAATTGGTCAGGGAAATTTGCCTACACTTTTCCACCGACACAACTCTGCAGGATACTGCACAAGATGCACCAGGAACAAGTCACTCTGATCCTGAGATCTATTTGGGCAAGGCAACCTTGGTTTTCACATCTGCGCAAACTGGTGATATGCAATCCAATCAAGCTTCCGTGCACCTCCAACATGCTGTCCCAGCAGGAGGGGACGACACTCCATCCACATCCTCCGTCTATGAACTTGCCAGCCTGGCTCCTGAAGTCATAGTTTGGGCACTTTATTCTTCCTCAAAGGTGTATGGATATTCTAAAGGAGGCACGAAAGCCCAACACC
This sequence comes from Ambystoma mexicanum, assembly GCF_040938575.1. Classification (NCBI taxonomy): domain Eukaryota; kingdom Metazoa; phylum Chordata; class Amphibia; order Caudata; family Ambystomatidae; genus Ambystoma; species Ambystoma mexicanum. The sequence goes on from NC_090928.1 coordinate 306,038,976, forward strand.
AGACACTGTTACTTCAACAAGTGGAAAAGGTGCAGATCCCAGTCCTTAAACCTTACACTACATGCTTGATCTATCGGTCTCTGGCCTAGCATTTAACTATATCAAAGTACACCTAGTGGCCTTGTCGGCATACACCGGCTTGCAGAACAAGGTTTCTTGGTGGAAAGTGCCTGTTATCAAGGCTTTCATGGAGGGTGTAAAGAGATTATACCCTCCCATTGCTAACCCTCCACCAGGTTGGAACCTTAATGTGGTACTTTCAAAACTCATGGGTCTGTTCTTTGAGCCTATGGACAAAGCCACCCTAACACATTTAACGTACTGTGAGCGGGCGGCTAACCGAGGCCGTCCCGGACTCTTGCCAAGGAAGCAGATTCGGAAGCGAATAAACCAGAAATGCCAGACTTACATAATGGGCTCCAAGCAGCACGTGTCGAGAGAACGCCGGGAGCAACAGTACAGAAACCCAGAGACACTGCGGCACCTAGCGAAAGAACGCTGAGGTAGTCTAGTGCAGGTAACAAAGTGCAGAACCCCGGACCAACACAAACGCCACCAGGCGATCAACACTACCAAGGGAACAGACACTGGGCATGCTACCGCTGCTCGGGTCTGCGGGTTGCGAGAGGAGCAAGAAGACAACTAGCGGTCGGCCTGCAACAAACATTAATGAAGCACCGGAGGATGGTTTCGTTAGACTAGCAGCTACCCTTCGTGAACTCGTTCAAACAAACACAGTAACTCTTACCAAACCAGCCCCAGTGGTTCGGAATCCACAGCCCACAGTCAAAAGTCAGCAGTTGCACGTGTTCTGCGAGAGTCGTGGGTAAGGCAGCATGGAAAACTTGAAACAAAGGAAGGGGGTGGGGCTTGGGGGGGGAGGTTATATAGAAAATCATGCCACTTAGAAGCTGATTGGCTAGAATCGCTCCAGCCCCTATTTAAGCCAGAAAGCAGACTGGTGTTCATCCATTCTCTTACAGAACCAGCGAGGAGAGGAAGAGAGCCACACTAGAAACACTCTGGGCATATAGCTTCAGAAGGAAAGGTGATTCTTTTGAGAGAGACTGAATCTCAAGTCCTTGAAGTTCAGATCAAGAACTCTTTCCGTTCATTTTTTTTTCTCTTTCGTAAAGTTTATGGTGCAATAAAGAACCACTCAACTTATTCCACAGCCATTCAGCTTCATCATTACACATACAAAACCACCTTCCTAGTAGCCATCACCTCAATATGACGAGTCAGTGAGATACAGGCATTATCTGTACAAGACCCTTTCTTTATAATCCGCAAGGACAAGGTGGTCCTTGGGACACATCGTAGGCTTTCACCTAAATTCATCTCCAAGTTCCAATTCAACAAATCCATTAAACTACTTGCTTTTTCCAAAATCCATCTAAATCGGCTGAAAGGACCCGCCATACATTATATGCAAGGAGGGCGGTCATGTACTACGTAAACAAAACCAAGCCTCCAAGGAAAACAGACCAACTTTGTTTCCATTGCGCCAGGTAGAGAAGGTGATCACATTTCTAAAAATGCCATCTACAGATGGATAGTCGAATGCAAAAAGCTCTGCTACTCACTATCCAAAAAGATCCTTCCTTTCACTGCTAGAGCTCACTCATAGATGTTTCTTGCTCTATCGCTATTTTCATCTGTTTTCATGCTACCGCATGACGAAAACAAAACAATCCAATAGACCTCGATGCGTGAAGGACCATGGGTATAGCAGACGTCACACTAAGGATACTATTACTAACCCGCCCAGTCGACATCCCTTGTTGGGTATTTGAAAATAAATCCTGTAATACTGTGCGACTACTACTGGATATTGGCCTATGCGTAGCATGTGAATCTAAGCGGGTACAAACGTCAGAAAAAAGATTGCGGTGAGTAATGTATGATAGATGTGTACATATATCTATCTATATCATTAAATAGATCTGTCATCACTAGATTCTTGCCCAGAACAGCCTCACCTGTGGCAAAAGGTAGTTCAGATGGCACAACCTAGCCAGGATTATGCTCCCGTATTGCAACGTCACTGTAATGTGGTGCCTGTCGCTTGTTTAATTAATCTCCACTTAGTGCATTTATTTAACCACACCAATATACGCCTACATTGTTCTACAAGCAACATGCTTTTATTTCTTAAGTGCTCCACCGAGTGAACACCCATCCACTCATGGCACCAATACACATTACAAAAATGTATCTCAATACGGTGATTGCGTTGATATTGTAATGCTTCATTAGCCCTCTCAATGTATCTTCCTTTTTATCCAGGGGTAACATTTGCACCTTGTTAGTCATTTCACCAAAATCCCCAGGGTAGTGGAAATGTCATCGCACGGCCCTTGACCTGACATCACAGGAAGTGATCTCATTTGACCCAACCCCAAAGTGACATCACAGGAACCTATGAAAACTACCTTTCACCCCTTGACATCCCCGGAAGTGACATTACATTGCATCAAGTACACTATGAAAAATATGGTTACGAGATCACCAATGTGATATACATTTCATACAAGAAGGAATCACTATATGTATCGTTAATCAGTGTGTATAGGCCCATATTACCAAATCACTGTGAATGCAAGCAAAAGTCGGGGCCAAATGAGAATGACGTGTTATATAGCACTTGTGCTTAAGCGCTTTATACAGAACAAACATACATACAATATCACTCAACGTGTGTTACTCATCAACCTATGAAGGATGAAAGGCGGAGTGGCCTTGCCAGGATTCGAACCTGTAACCCACAGATATCTCTCTCTCACACTCACACTCTCTCACACTCTCTCACACTCTCTCTCTCTCTCACTCTCTCTCTCTCTCTCACACACTCTCTCACTCTCTCTCTCACACTCACTCTCTTTCTCACTCTCACTCACTCTTACTCACACTCACTCACTCTCTCTCTCACACTCACTCTCACTCACTCACTCTCTCTCACACTCACTCACTCTCACTCACTCGCACTCTCGCTCTCACTCGCACTCTCGCTCTCACTCGCTCTCACTCGCTCTCACTCGCTCTCACTCGCTCTCACTCGCTCTCGCTCTCACTCGCTCTCTCTCTCTCACACTCGCTCTCACACTCGCTCTCACACTCGCTCTCACACTCGCTCTCACACTCGCTCTCACACTCGCTCTCACACTCACTCTCACACTCACTCTCACACTCACTCTCACACTCACTCTCACACTCACTCTCACACTCACTCTCACACTCACTCTCACACTCTCTCTCACACTCTCTCACTCAGCGAGCGTTTAACCAACTGAGCTATCTTACCAGCTATAGCTATCTTACCGGCTGCAGTAAAATGAGCAATTACATGTCTGAATGTTCTCAGTCAGAAAGCAAATTACACTCTTTAGTGGATACCATTAAACTTGTAACTGAGATTCAACAGCAGGCATGTTCAACTGTAGGTCTGGTGCAAAGTTGGCAACGTGTCAAGCCTGCGTAGATTTACTTTTCAGGCTTCAGAGGTTGGCAAAAATACATAATATTAGGAGGTTTCATAACTGTTTAAGAATTTAGAGTAGCGCAGGGAAAGCAACGCACTCACACGTCATCCCGTACTTTAAGTACACGTTACCTCATACATGCAAACAAATATCCTGAACAGATGTTAGGAATGGAGATAGGAAATATACAAATATTACAACAAAGCAATAATTGTAGCAAAATGAAATCAAGGGCCACTTTATGTGCTATGGTCCTCCTTTCTACACTGTGCACAAGCTTTTAGGCACAATGATTGGCCAAGGACACCAAGATGGAATGTCTTGTGATCGTAACGGAGACAACAGCAGAAAATACATGCTATAACTGAAACTTGCGAAAAGCAAAATACATTGTCTGAAATAGATACTTATTCTGTTCTAAATGATTTTTGGATGTTTTTGTCTGCATTGTGAATATGAGGGGTTTAAGAACAGACTTAATCAGTGACTCACCCACTGACGTGTACATGAAATAAACCTTTAATGAGTCTAGCAATTGTATAGAATTCCAGAAAGACACATCATTTGTTAATACTATTCTCTTATTTCGTGTCGCTGCTCAAAGTGTTACACTTGTGGAACCCCCTGTTTTTTTTTTTAAGAGGCCTGAACAAGAAAGCCAGCCACTCCAGAAACAAAAAATCCACATGGCGCTGGACACAGCCCAGGAGCTTCCATTTAAAAAAATAAATATATATTCTTTTTTTAGGAGTAGCAAGGGAGACTGCAGGGATCGCAGGTGCGACCCCTGGTCACCTCCAAATGACATCCCTGTTAAACCACGACATATTAGCTTCTCTGCCCCAGGTAGTAATGGTTTGGGGTGTTGGCAATATTTCACTTTCAACCACGCGACGCCCCCCTCTGGCGCTCCCTTCCCTGCCTCCCCAACCCCCATCCAATTTGGGATTTTTTTTCCAATGTTGTATACAAGTAAGTTTAGCTGGCCCTTGTATTTCTGTATCCATAAATGCTCTGTGACCCATTCACCTTCACCTTCCCCTTCCCACCCTTTGACTCACCCGACAATACTTTACCCCTGACATGTGGGCAGTTCTTGCTTTTAGGAGCCACTAACCCTATCGTTGTAATGAACCCTTTTCCCCACTAACCCCATTGTTTGCCACAATGCGCTCAACCAGCTATTCCTTCCTGCTCTCCATCCCCATTTTTTTTGCCTTGATAGAAACCTCAAGGCTTTTTTACTTGATAACCATATATTGCAAAAACATCACATTTTTTGTGACTGTTTACTCTAGTACCGAATGTGATGCTGGAAATGCATCGTTGGGACAGGGCCTCATATCCTTGTCCTTTACTGCTATTTCTCGTGTGTTCTGTCGTGTTTTCCGCGCAGGAGGTCATGTGGGACTCCTGGCGATACCACTCTTTTGGTTTTGGTGAACAGACCCATGGGATACCCTTATGGCATCCATGGGTGGGAGTACAACCCTGTGCCCCTAGTGTATGTTTTTGGGCACCTGTGTGTGGCCCCGAGAGCAGGGTACGGGCTGGTGGCAGCTCTGTGCTGAAATGACTGGTGCCCTGAGCGTCCTCCATTTTGGGATGCCCAGGCCCTGTCATTGGAATCGGTAGATTCCTGATGGAGACAAGATGGCCCCCGTGGCCTCTTGCCTTCCATCGCCTGTTACCTTGATCTTCCCGAAGTCCTGGGAAGCCCTGACTCTGTCCCTTCCCCCTGACTTGCTGCCGGATGGAAGTTCCATATATGGTAGTGTGGGGAAGTGCCGACCAGACTGGCTGGAGCCTTCCCAACGACCGTATGTTGTGGGTACACCTGTGGCTGGGACCTGGGTGAATGGAGTGTGCAACGAATATGTACTTCTTGTTGTGGATGTCTGGTATCTAGTGTTTGACACAATGACTGAGACAGCGCTGCCCGAAACTGGTATGAATGCAGTGTGTAGTGTTGAATGGCGTGGTACTTGTCCGAATCCACATTCTGTGTTGAGTGTCTGGATGGAAAAGAATGGCCTGAATGCACCGTGCGCCTGATTGGCTGACGGACTGCTGAATGCCCTTTGTAGTGATTGGATGCTCGTGTGTGTCCCAGCGTAATGAATGGGAGATCAACAGTATATCTGGGGACCTCTCACTGCTAGGAATCGTGTTCAGAGCTGAAGTCCAAACTGCAAAGAGTAACTGGAGTGAAACTAACGCTTGACCTTGAAGCCCTGCTGGAAGAGAAGAATTGCTGTTGCTCTCCTTCAGCAATCTGAAAGCTGCTGTGTCTCCAAAGACTGACCCAGAGAGGACTTGGTAAGGCGCCCTCTTCCCGAGCTACGAGGGACCATCGTGCACCAGCCGTTCTTTGCCAAAGCTCCCTGGTAGACAGACCTTCAACAGGCTGCCGACCCGAGATGGGGACTGACGCGGAATCCCAAGGAGAAGCGGCCTGGCTGTTGTCCGCCACTGTCGACGACCGCCGACCGGAGCCGCCGCGCTCCCGTTTGCTTAAGAACTCTTGATTCAAGGACGCTCTCGTCCACATCACCGCCCGTCTGATACCGCTGGAGAAGACCAGGCCGTCAACGCGCCAAGGAGTATCCGCCAGTGGGTTTCCCGCCACCCGAAGATCAGACGCCGCCGACTCGACACCCTTGCTGGGTCACAGTTCTTCAAACTCTTTGCGGTCCAGAACTATCGACAACGAGGTGCCCCGCACGCCTCTTCCTTGCAGGACATTTACGCTTCTCCGTCAACGAGCACCGCTAGGAACAAAGCTGCCACTTCACCGTTGTAGCTCACCCTGTTCTCCGTCAGACGTTCGACCTGTGACTCCTGCCTTAAAGGGAGGCCACTCAAGAAGGGCTGCCGATTCCCCAACGAGGAACGCTACAACGCCAGGTACTATGGGGTTGCAGAACTATTGGAAAGGCTCTTGTGAACAATGTATGGACTGGGCTTGTGCTATCTTTATTCTACAGGTTGCCCAGGTGGGGGGGGGGATCTCCACACAGAACTGTCTAACGGTAGGTGCCAGTATTCTGCCAATTGTTCTAATCAACTGCTTTTCTCTTGTATCTATTGTTGGTTTCCTTTACGAACTGATTTGTGTGACATTTAACCGTTCAGTTGATGCACTTTAAAGAGATCTAATAGTAATGGTGGTACCACGTAGAACTGTATATTTGCCATTATAGATAACCGAATATAAAGTGAGTTATCATGATATTGCACATATCCTTAAATATTAATTATATAAAGACTGTTTTAACTGATAGTGTGCAGACATTCATTTGTGGGTGCTACACTGTACTTAAGATTCAGCTTGCATCACCTCCTGAGAAGCTAGGCCTTGATTGCTCGACCATGCACCAGTAATAGAGAATCTTGGCAGGGGTCCTCTCTGCCTCTCCTCTACCATATAGAGAGCAGAAGTACAGGCTCCCCCCCACCCCCCCCTCTTGCGTCTTTACACCGAGCACCTTATGGATCATCCCAATCTTTTATTAATGGCTGTAAAAGTACAACCTGAGTTGTTCTAACACCCTGAGTTGAATTGTGCACTGCTTTCCCCACCCATGTCCGATGCTCTCCCCCCCACACAGCTATATGCCTTCCCAAACATGTCTTACAGAATAGAAACCTTTAACTATCTCTGTTAAAACATGTATGCACTGTCAAAACAATTCCACCCCTTAAACTAAGCCCCCTCTCATCCCTCGGCTGGATCTCTTCATCCCATGCAGTGGTATTCAAACTGTGGGGGTGTGGGACCCCAGCCTGAAATGGGGGGGGGGGGGGAAAGGGGTTCAAACAAAGCTGGTGTAGGATGGGACATGCATATTTGTGCATATCCCATCCTACCATGGCCCCCATCAAACATGCTCAGAGTGACAGAACCAGGCTTGGGGAGCGGGGGGGTCAGTGGGAGTGGCTGACCAAGGAAATGGACACCCTAGAAGAGCACACTCTATCCCTTTCTAGAGAGCACAGTCTCAGGGTGTTTGAAATCAGCCGCAGGAATTAAACGGGACCAGGATTATGATATAAGGAGGGGGGGCAGTGTTTTTTGTGAAGAGTGTTGGGGTGGGGGTCTTTTGGGTTGTTTTTGGAGCGGGTGGGGGGGGGACCTGGGGCTAGGCGGGGGGTGTTTTGATTCTCCAGCGCTGCATAGCTCATTGGAAAAGCTGACGGGGGAACGGCATGTCTGTATGTGGGACCACACATACATACATACACACACACAGAGCAGGCTGAAGTGGGCGTTTCAGCGCCCATGCTTATATATTCCTTTACATGATGCGGGAGCTGGTGCAGGGGGGGAAACTTCAGGGTACGGGCAGAAGGTATGTTTATGTTAATTTGTTTTACTTAAATGTGTATGCTTCTGTTATGAGTGAGGATATGATGGGTGTGTGTGTGTGTGTGTGTGTGTGTGTGTGTGTGTGTGTGTGTGTGTCCATGGAGCTGATTTTGACGAGGGGGAGAAAGAAGGGGCGTGTACAGCAAAGGCATTTTTAAAAAGTCCTTAGTTGGACAATCTCCCTACCCACCTGCCAAAATCGGCTCTCCTTCTGACGCTCTGTGGAGCCCAGGAGACAGGGATGGTGGTGTTTTTTTTTTACTGGACAACCAGCACCTATTGCAAACTGTAAAAACAAATGGGGGGTGGGGGTGAGGCGCGCACTCCTGGCCAATATACTTCCTGAAAAAAGAAAAACTGGGTTAAATTCCAAAGTGCCCAATTCACTGGGTTAGATCCCAAATGTTGCACAAAATGTTCACAGGGTTGGATCCCTTCTGCTCCATTTGTACTGTTGTTCTCCTCCTCCTAGCGCTTTAGTGTCCCAACACTCTTCAGGGAGGCTGTGTTGACTTTCTTTTCAGGTGAATCCAATTAAGTTGCTAATGCAGTCTGAGGAATATGGGAGCTGTAGTGAAATAATTTGTTCAATTCAGGTGACCAAGGAAATACTCCCCTCCAGGAGCACACATGTTACCCATAGCGGGGTGGGGGGGAAACCATAACTATGGTTAACCACTGTACGGCAAAATGTCCCCGGTGCTGCAGCCTCTGGAGTCTGGATCTCAACAAATTACATGTAAAAACAAATGGGGGCTGAGGTGCGCGTGTGTTTTTGGAGGGGAGTCTTTTCTTGGTCACCTGAATTATTAAAATGGTTTGACTACAGCTACCACAATTCTTAGAGACTGCAACAGCAATTATATTGGTTTCACCTGAACAGAAAGCGCTAGGAAGAGAACATCAGTGCAAGAAGGGGGAATGAACCATGTGAACAATTGGGCAGCAATTGAGATTTGACCTTGTGAATGAACTGGACACTGGGATTTAACCCAGTAACTTTTTTTCAGGTAATATATTGGCCCGGAACTGGAGTGCACGCCTGGCCTCTTCTTGTTTTACCCTATTGCAAACTGCTTGGCTTTTTACCCAATTATTTTTAAAAGTATGCTATAAAATGCAACATTTTAATCCATTATTTTGATATAATTGCTGGGGGGGGAACCCCCTTCCGAACCTCCCATTATTGGTTTGGGCTCCCTCACTACATTCCGTCGCTGTGGCATATCTGGGGAAATGTTTGTCCCTCCACTTAAGAAATTTACTAGCCACCACTGACCCTGGGACTGTTCTGGGCGCAGGGTGGGGTGCCCCAGGGCTGTGGTGGGAGCAAGGTGGGGGGAGCCCAGGGTGGGTATCTGGTGGGGTGCAGAGAGCCCGGGGACTGGGCTAGGAGTGGGATGATGGTGCACCATGGGAGTAGGGTGCGCTGATGGTGCGCAATGTTTCATAGCCATTTGGACTTACTGTCCATTTAGCATTTCTGTAAGGTCCCGGCCTCCCCACATTATGTTTAGGGGTGCGCAAGCCAAACATGTTTGAAAACCACTGCCATACAGTGTCCAGGGGTCCCAATCATCCCTTACTCCACTGCCTTATCACCTTGAGCCTGGGGCATCGGAATGGGCAGAATGCTTTGCCAATTAACTTTCCCCGGGCCTGGCCTCAACTACCCATGCGCCTGCACCCTTCCAAGTCATGTTGCATAACCAGGCTATTTTACTTACTACAATGACCCGTGCAATCCCATTGCTCCCTTTGTAGGTTTTCCTAAAACCTCCCTCAAAATTCCTGTTCTCGGGGCGAAGGAAACACAACTGGTGTCTGCACCTAGTGATTGCTAAGCACTGGTAAGAGGAACAATCGTACTCCCTATGGCTTTTGCTGCTCTTTCAAAACCTGCAGACCTTTTTCCCCCCACTTTCATCTCAGCCACAACCAACGTTCTATAAACCTGAAGCACGTACAGGCCATGAACCCACCCAGAGTAATAAGGGCTGTGACGACTTTCCAATGACACAAGTGCTGTCTAAACAGAAGCAACCAAATTGTCCCACCAGGGTCGCTGAGACACCTGAGGATATTCTCACTTCCATTCCCTTGAGACCTTCAACACAGGTGGCCAGGGGAAAGCCTATCACTTTTGGGTCCCGACCCCGGGGGCGGAGGAACGAGGAGGATCACCTGGGTGGAGTGTCCTTGGGGATTTGGAATGAGACCTACTCAGGCAAGACACGGTATCCCATATTATCCCTTCAGGAAGAAAATTCCTTTTCCAGAAGTGGTTATGGGATATTGTTCCCCATGTTCCATTGCGTCAGAAAATTACATTAAATATAAGCCTAAGCATGTTGGGAGGAGGTAAAGGACTAAGAGTAATCTGGGTGAGACATTGTCTCGGGAGGATAGCTCAGCTGCAACGTGCTCACCTTGAAAGCAAGAAGACATGGAGCAACAGAGGTTTGATCCCCGGGTCCGCGCTTAAAAACCTCTGGGTATTAAGCGCATTATAAATAACCTATCATATCATATCCCCCCCCTTTTCCTAATGACAACCAACCTAACCCTTCCCCAGCCTTTATGGGCTATTATAAGACAATTCCCCTCAATCTTCCGCATAGAACACTTGACAGTACTGGGACGAATGAGAGACCAAGAGCAGTGAAGATTACCTCTTTTCACCACTTTGGTAGTGGGCCGAAAGAAGATGCCTACTAAGAGTTGTAAGGGTCAGGTATGTCCCTCCGATTATGGTCAGGCAGGACTGAGTCAGCCACACCTGCAGCCTGTCAAGGGGGGCTGCTGGTGTATAAATAGAAATCAAGCAGCCAGAGGAAGAGCGAGTGAGCGCAATACGGGGAGCAACATGTTAAGAGACAGCTGTGGTGGAAGTGGAGCAGCACAAGCCAGGAAGACACCCAGCAGAATTGTGGGACCCGAAGCAAGTGGGCTATGCGACTTGCCCAAGCCTGGGAACTTCAAGACTCCTGAGAGCGCAGCAGGAGCTGCCGTGAAGCCGGAGCTGAGAGGATGCTGCCTGCGTGCCGACTGATGCATTGGAGATGGTGGCGTGCGGAGAGAAGCACAAGGCCAGCGAGCGGTGCTCACACCAATAATGTACAGAAAGCTCCAACAAGACCGCAAAGGAACTCCATTCTAGAGTATAGAAACAGTGTGGTTTTTGAATACTGAGCGAATGAGAAACGTTACTTCGAATGGATTGTGTCCTCTGTATTCCACATCTTTGACATGTAATGTCAAAGATGTGGAATACGTTGGAGGAACATCCAATCGAAAGAACGTTACCAGTTGGTAAGTAACTTGTTCTTTGAACCATCAAATTCTCATTTAATACTGAGCTAAAGAAAAAGTTTACTTTGAGCAACTAAAGACTTTGATTCCCGACCAGAAGGAACACTTGCATATTAAAATAAAAAAGGTGCACATTGAATCCTGAACTGAATAGGACTTTAAAAATGTGAGCAATAAAAGTGCACATTTGAAAACAGTGAACCTTGTGTCAGTGAATGCAGTTTGACTAAGCCATAGCTTGGCAAGGGGGTGAGTAACAGATGGTGGCATGACCACAAGGCTAATGAGGAGAAGCCAAGGAAGTGACATATTCTCCTCAAAGCCAAGAGGCCAACAAAAGTAAGATGTGAGCTGGAAGAAGCTCAGAACCTTAAGTTGAACACTATTTCCTTTGACTGTGACATCCCTACACATTGGTTAATTGTAGTTGTGAGGGCAAGGATAGGTTTTGGACTCGGACAGACTTTGAAGTTAAATTCTGACTCGGACTTTCCTTGGTTTCACTCAGGTAGGGAAATATCACCTTAGCATAGGGCAAGTTAGGTCGTCAACCATCTTGACATTTAAGTAAATAAATATATTTTGTTTGAATTTTAAGTCTGTTGTCTGTGTCGTACTTCATGATGCCTTCACAGAATCAATATATGTGACTGGTTGCTTTGGAAAATGAAGGCATCCACTCTTTATTGTCTTGGCAACTTCAACAGAGTGGCCACTTCCGAGCTGAGCTCTGTCCTGGCTGCCGTCTCTCCTTCTCCCTCTATCTGCATTACCACATAACCACGAATTATGCCGCACAAAATGTCTATGCTGGACATCTTTAATGTCTTGACAAACTCCCTTCCTACCCTTTTAAAACCGATTCAGATTGGACTCTGAGGTATTTAACCATACTCGTCTATCAATTCGACAGTTACACAAAGCTCGACTACCTCCCCAAATGAAAACATGCAGTCCTGTTGACACTTCGTCCTTTTACAAACCAGTTTCTAGCATGTATTATTGACGTTACGCTGGTTCCTTCCACTTCTGCAAATAATGCCCTCGGAGACAAGGTCTCGCGAGTGCAGCAGAGGACACTAGTGATGCAACTGGGAGTCTCGAACAATGCATGCCAGATGACATTCCGCCCCTACTGCAACAATTGCATATCCCAACCCCCTTCCAAACTCCCATCCTTAGTAGTTGCGTTATCCTCTTAGCAACGGAATTACTAAACCGCATCCAACCTGTAGTGCTGCATAATTTATCCTTACTAACATCCTCATGCTGGAGGAATGTTGCGAGGTAAATCTTGAGACAAACTGTAGGGGAGGGTGGGTGACAGAGCAAACTGGAATGCCATGGTGAATCGGGACCTGCAACAAGAGCACTGCAGCGAGAGAAGGCCGCAGGCAACCAGAAACGGGTTGAAAGATTGGTACAGACAGTAACGGCTAACAATTGGACAGTGCTTAAAAGCTTTCCACAAGAGATCGGACTGATAAGTAATATTAGGAATGGTTTCAAACTATGCGAACCATCCCAGGCACTCGCATTCTTAGCCTTCCTCACCCCATGTTAATGAATGACTGCAAATACCAGAATGGACATCGGTGTGATAGCCTACTACAGCCCATCTCTTTTGCAAATGTTATTTCATGACTTACATGCTGCTATCCTGTGGAAAGGTAGCATCTAGACACCGACCAGTGCGTTATTAGTGTAAAAGCGACCATAGCTATGCCCAGCTCCTCAGCAGAATGCAGGCTGTCTTCCAGTGACATGCGTGTGTCCCTGGTCTACCTTTTTGCACGGAAATGGCTTTACTATCCTGGTCTGTTTGTTTCAGTCCGCTTCTCACACAGTGCCAGCCCCTCTATGCATGTTATTTCTTTAAAACTCGCCAGAACTTTCTTTCATATGCGTGTTACAACACAGTCCCTCAGACCCTACAAATATCTTTAAAACAAACTTGCACAGACAAAGCGGCTGTTCAGCCCCTTTGCTTTCTGCTTGTCAAGAACAGCTGTAAGAAATTCTCCAGTTACAGTTTGCAGTGAATCGTGTCCAGTTGCTACCTTCGGCGATCTGTCGCGTAGGGCCCTGCACTATATTATCACCCCTTGGTGTTAAATCTTAGCGGGTAGCCGCCGTCCCCTCCGGTGCACAACATAGTCGCCACTTTCCAACAGCCCAACAGGAATAGTTAAAGACCTTCAAATACAGATGACACTCATAATGTGGCATAAAGGACTCATCGTCTGTAATGTGCAGAAGCAAACGCTCCGCTATGGAACGGTGTATGAGAACAAATGGTAACAGTGCTTTAAGTGGGTCGGCCCCGGCAGTCTCTAAAAAGTGGCCGCAGTTGCGATGGGAGAGGCTCCTGCCAGTTTCGAGTCAGGCAAGCTGACAGAAGTGCCAGCCAGCCACAGCTGTCAGTCAGTGTAATTGCCTCCTGAGACCATGTGTGCGAAGTATCACAGGAGGAAGTTGGTGTCCTTTTGTTTCACCCTTCCCCTGGTGTCCGAATGTCTCTTTGACCCTCAGTGAACCTGCCGACCCAGTGCCATATTTCTGTGTTTCTCCAGCATGGGGTCTGGCATGGATTCACATGCTCATGAATATTCTCTGTTGTCCGGCTGGGAATCCTCTGTAAAGAAAAAAATCAGTTTCACTTCTGAACTGTCTTTCTCCCAACGACCCATCACTGGTCTCTGGGTCATACTGGCCCCAGTCAATGACTGCCCTCTAGCTAAGCCCCTCCTCTGGCATCCATCTTCAGATTTTTACTGCACGTTCAAGTGTTGGGAGGCCTAGTGCTATAGCTCTCAAGCTTTTACTGCCTTTTGCTATTTTTCTAAGAGTTTTACTCTATTTTTTCGGTCAATCGAGCCTCAAGCTCCACCGATTAACCTTCCGATTAACGGGGCCCCGTTTTCGGATTCTTCAGCGCCCCTCAAGAGCAGACGTTCGTCGAGTTTCTTCTTGGAGGATTGCAGAAGCTTCTTCGAGGCCTACACCGCGTGGATATGGCAGAGAAGGAATCAGCGCCTCTCTTCAAGGTTTGCCCCGGCTGCAACCTACGGAACTTCTTTTCAGACGATGGACATTCCCTGTGCATTCTACTTTCTACTGCCTGCTTTAGGACCAGACGCATGTGGAGGACTGCATGGCTTGTCGGGAGATGGTGCCAGGCCTGATGGCCGACTGACACAAGCGCCTCAACGAGTGGCTTTTGGCCAAGGCCCCTGCTCTGGGTGAGTCTCGGCAGCATGCCTCACCTGCCCAGAAGAAGAAAGCGGAGCGGTCTTCTAAGACCTTTGAGGGCGCACCTCCTGCGGGCACCCAACATAAGGCTAAGTACCGCGAGTCCACTGCCTCGGGGAGCGCCGTTGTGACTGGCTCCTCGGCGGCCATGGTGAGTTCAGAATCTCCAGCACCTTCCACCACGAGCCAGTGCTCAGGTTCTTCAAAGAAGAGTAAGTCGGACCATCGGGCAAGCTTTTGGAGAAGACACAAGCCGGACCGATGGAGAAGACCAAGGGAGAGCAGGGTTACGACCCTCCCCTTAAGGTGAAGGCCGCAGACGCGGTCAAGACCACGAAGGCACAAGTGCATCAGACAAAGACCCACACTTCCATCAAAGTAGTCGCTGCATCCCTCGCAAAGGCCGCACGACGGATTTGCAGGGCACGGCCCCTAAGGTGAGGGTATCCCTGCTTGCCAGGAGGGAGTCCACTTTCCAGCCCATTGAGAAGACTCCGGAGAAGGTGATGCCCATCATTTCACTGAAACCGTCGCCACTGGTCGCAGAGCAGGGGGTGGGGGGGGGCACAGTAGTTCTCCAGGGCACGGACATTTCCTCAGAGGAAGAGCTCACCAGCCTCCTAGTCCTCCAGGAGGGAAGATGTGGATGTGTCGAGAGCAGGCCCTACTGGGGGTGGGGGGGACGAGGGCGTCTACGAAGGTGTCGTCGACGAGGAGACCGACTAGGAGCAACAGGGCGGTGACGACAGAGCGGATCAACCTAAGCCGCAAACTCCCTGGTCCCCGTCGCCTCCACCCCAGCAGCCACCTGGGGATAACTATGTGGAGATTCTGGTGGCTCTGCATAACCTGTGCTTGGAAATCCGAACGAGGATGCCTATTGCGTCAGCGGCCCCACCCGCGATTCCGAGGCCATCGGAGGAACCACCACCCAAGAGGAGGAGAGTTCACCCCCTTCGCCTTTTCAGCCCTCGCCTCCCTCTCCCCCCACCGAGGGATGACACGTAACCGGACACGGTGACGATGGGCACTGGCACGGATGACGGTGGCCTGCGGGATCTCCTGTCTCCGCTGGCCAGATCTTCACCGCCCGACTAGATTGGCTCAATCAACGCCATGATCTCCAGGGCCTCAGAGCTGTTCCAGCTCGTCCCAGAAGAGGTTTCCTTTACCAGCACCGGGAGGCGAAGAGGAAGACCATACTTCTGGTCCCCCGAATGGATGACATTTGGGACAAAGTTTTGTCCCTCATGACGAACCCTTCTTCGGCTCCAGCGAAGAGGGATCGCTACGAGAAGTACAGAGTGCTGGACTCTGTGCTCAAGTGTTTACGGTCCTAGCTGTCTCCAGACTGGTTTCGGCGGCGGCCAAGAAGTCTTCTTCGGCAGCCTCCTCCCCTCCGGACAGTGAGTGGAAGAAGTTGGATGACATGTGGCGAAGAGTGATCTCGTCTGCGGCAAAGACCATCAAGGCCACCAACGCCCTCGCCCTTGTGATGCTTTACGACAGGGAACTTTGGTTCAAGATGGCCCCCCTCCTGGACTCACTTCCTGACGACAAGCAGGCTGAGGTGTTGGAGATTCTACAGGAAGACGAGGTGGCTTCGGACCATGCCATTACAGTGGCCACGGACATTGCCGACACAGGATTCCGCCAGATGGGCAACAGCGTTTGCCTTTGTCGGCGAGGCTGGTTGAGGGCCATGAATTTCTGCAGGATGTTCAGTCGAAGATATTGGACATGCCCTTCGACGGGGACAATTTGTTTGGAAAGACTTTGCACGAGTCTCTACAGGCCATCAAACTGGACAGACGGCTCGTGCCCGTTGGCATGCTTCAGCAACGACGGCCGTCCTTTCGGACTTCTGGAGGGAAATCCCAGAGTTCCTCTAAAGGATTCGGAGGAGGTGTCTCGTCCTACAATCAGCCGCATCCCCCCCCCGCTCCCCCTTCTGCTCATCGGCCCAGGAGACCTACAGGGGCTGCGGCAAGTCTGGAGGCAGATGTCGTCGCCAAGGCCCCCAAGGTGGCGCTTTGACGTTGAATTAAGTTTGAACCAGCCATGGAGTCGGGACCCACCCGTGCACCCCGGTGGGGGGCTGGCTGGCGAACTTCATCAGCATGTGGAAAACCATCTCCACCGACCGTAAGGTGCTGGACGCTCTCACCCACGGACATACCCTAGAGTTCCAATGGAAGTGTCCAAGGTTACCACCAGTGGCCCGTCAGGAAAACCACGTCCCTCAGCTGCTGCTGGAGGTACGGGCCATGTTAAGAAAGGGGGCAATCGGAGCCCCGGAGCTTCTGTACTCTCGTTACTTCCTTGTCAGAAAGAAGACCGGCGGTTGGAGGCCCAATCTGGACCTCCGCCGTCTGAACAAGTACATAAAGTCCCAAAAGTTTCAGATGGTGACCCTTCAGCACGTGCTAGGACAGCTGGAAGGGGGGGGGGGGATTTTCTATCGTCGCTGGAATTGGAAGATGCCTTTTTTCACATGCCCATACACAAGGGACACCGCAAGTATCTACGCTTCGTGGTTCAAGGACAACATTACCAGTTCAAGACCCTTCCTTCGGGTTGAAGTCGGCGCAACAAGTGTTCACCAAGTACCTGGCCCCGGTGCAGCTTCGTCTACAAGGGATCCATGTGTACCCATACCTGGACGACTGGCTCATTCAGGCGAACTCAAGGGACATCGCTGTCGACCACACGACAAAGACAGTCCAACTCCTGTCAGAACTGGGCTTCTCGATAAACTTTGCAAAGTCCTGCTTGACTCCATTGCAGGACACACTGTTTCTTGGAGCCCGACAACAGTGTCGGGCCTGGCATCTCCGGAGGAAAGGATTGCGGCCATCTTGGGTAAGGTGCAATGGCTGTTGGCCCTGAAGGTCGCAAGGGTAAGATCCATCAAGTCCCTACTCGGCATGATGTCGTCAGGCATTTGCCTCATTCGGCTGTGCAGGCTGCGGATGCGTCCGCTGCAGGAGTTCCTCGACGCCCACTGGATACAAGTGGAGGGGAGCTTCGAGGACAAGATCACGCTTGACCAGAGGTTCCGTCGAGCAATACGGTGGTGGGGAGAGCGCGCACATCTGTCCGTAGGTGCATATTTCCAGATCCCACCTCATCAGGAGACGGTCACAATGGACGCCTCCCTGGAAGGATGGGGAGCACATTCTGGAAGTCTTCGTGCAAGAGGCCTGTGGCTGCTGGAGAAGAAGTCGTACATCAACGTGTTGGAGCTGTGGGCAGTGTTTTGGGCCTTCAAGTCCTTCCTTCCGTCCCTCAAGGGCAAAGTGGTACAGGTCTTCACAGACAACAACACCACCACGATGTTCTACACCCGGAAGCAGGGGGTTACCAGAACCCTGGCGCTCTCCAAAGAGGCACAGGACCTTTGGCACTGGGCAGTAGCCCAGGGGATGTTCCTCGTCCCGTTTCATCTAGCAGGAGTGCGGAACACTTATCGCAACTCTCTCAGTAGGGTGCAGCGCTCTTGCCACGAGTGGGAACTTCGGCAGGACCAAGTGGATCCCCTCTTCCGCAGATGGGGCAATCCCCAGATTGATTCGTTTGCAACAGCGACGAACACCAAGTGCCAGAGGTTCGCCAGCAGGATTCTCCAGCCGGGGAGCATGGGGGGCGCATTCTTTCCCCTGAGACAGCCTGTTTCTGTATGCGTTCCCTCCGTTGCTTCTTCGACTAGTCAATAGATTCAGACGGTCCCGGTACAGGATGATCCTCATCGCACCGGCGTGGCCAAGACAGATATGGTACCCGGACCTTCTGGACATGTCAGCGTCCCCTCCAGTCAAGCTTCCGGCAGACGCAGATCTTCTTGCGGATCACCCAGGATCGCTGAACCTGAAGGCATGTCTTCTACAGCACTAGAGTTTGGGGGCTACGATCTCCTAGAGGATTGTAAGGCAGTGCTTGCCAAGGTCAGAGCTTCATCTCCTCTCAAATGCTACGGCACAAGTGGAAAAGGTTCACCGTTTGGTGCCGTACCAAGGAGATCGACCCTCTACGAGTCACTCCTTCGCAGGTGCTTCCGTATTTGTTGTTGGCCAAGGCAGGACTGGCCCATGCTTTCATCAAGGTTCATCTGGCAGCTATCTCTCGTTACATCAGATCTCCTGGACGATCATACTTATGGTCACATCGTTTGGTCAAGGAGTTCGTCAAAGGACTATTTTGCTCGTTCCCGCAGGTGAAGGCTCTGTCCCTGGCGTGGGAGCTCATTGTGGTGTTTACCAGGCTCATGGGTCCACCGTTCGGGCCTCTGCATTCGGCGCCACTGACATTTTTGTCATGGAAAACAGCGTTTCTTGTGCCCATCACCTCCGCATGACGAGTGGGAGAGATCCAGGCCCTCTCTTGTAAACCACCTTACTTGACATTCCACGAGACGCACCCCTCCTTCATGCCCAAGGTACCGTCAGACTTTCATTTAAACGAGCCTTTGGTGTTGTATTCTTCCTGACGCCTTTGCCGCCAGCAGAGAGGACTTTGCACTCACTGGATGTGGCTAGAGCGCTGAAGTTCTATGTGGACCGCACAAAGGGTTTCCAGAAGATGTCGCAACTTTTTGTGAACTTTGGCCCTGTGAACCATGGAAAGGCCCTCTCCAAGGCTTCCATTTCCAGGTGGCTCTCTGGCTGCATTACCCATTGTTACCGGTTGGTAAACCAACCGTTGCCTGGCCGCCCCAAAGCCCATTCGACCATTGCGATCGCTGAAACTACGGCATTCCTGTCTGGTGTGTCCCTGCTTGACCTCTGCAGGGCTGCTACTTGTAGTTTGACGCGCACCTTCACGAAGTTCTACAGCGTCGACAGGGATTCCAGGGAGGAGTCAAGAGTCGGCCAAGCAGTGCTGCGCAACCTGTTTGCTTGAAGGTGAGCCTGGTGAGGAGTTGAGAGATGCTTAATGTTGAGATGCTTAATGTTGAGCCTTACCACCTCCTGTGGTTGTGCATGTGTGTACTGCTGTGTATTCTTTATTCATAAGCATGTGAATCCATGCCAGACCCCATGCTGGAGAAGGAACAAGTTACTTACCTGTAACTGTTCTCCAGCATGGGTCTGGCATGGATTCACATGGAAACCCTCGCGCCTACCCCTCTGCGGCTCCTCTTGGTCCTCCTGCCACTTTACGTTCTACCAAATCTGAAGATGGCTGCCGGAGGGGCTTGGGTAGAGGGCAGTCATTGGCTGGGGACAGTATGACCCAGAGACCAGTGATTGGTTGTTAGGAGAAAGACAGTTCAAAAGTGAAACTGATTTCTTTCTTTACCAGGGATTCCCAGCCTGACGGGGCATATTCATGAGCATGTGAATCCATGCCAGACCCATGCTGAAGAACAGTTGCAGGTAAGTAACTTGTTCTTTATAAAAGATGGCTTGAAAAGTACACAATTCAAGCCATCTTTATAATGCTTTCCTGACGGACAAAGACGCCTCAGACTTTCAAAGCTTTATAAAAGATGGTTTGAATTGTGCACTTTTGAAGCCATCTTTTATAAACATAGAATGATTTTTATTTTTAAAAAAATGGCTTGAAAAGTATGCAAACCATAAGGTACGCACACAAATATATAAATGCTATATATTTCTAAGCTATATATTTCTAAGCGTACCTTACTATGGTTTGTATACTTTTCAGGCCATGTCCAGCCTGAAAGCCATGCCCTTATGAGACACCATCCCCCTTGATCTCTTGAAGCACTGGTAACAAATGGTAACACCTGTTTGTCGTTTTTGTTTTAGCACTTTTGGATCTAAATCACTTCCTGCCCTGTGACCCATCCCGATCGTCAAATCTGGGTGTGTGGTTGCCTGCTTTAGCATAGGGCAGTTTTCTCCTTTCTCCTCCATGCTGCACTGACCCATGTATACTACTCTGCTGCCCCCTTCTTCACGTCGCTATCAGCGTGCTGCTTGCGGGCGGTGATATAAATGTAATTTTGTGTGCATGCCAACGAAAAACCCCTTAAAACAAATATCTCCTGTGTTTGTAATGTGGCAGAAGCCAGTGGATAGCCCGAGAAGATGGCTCCCTCTGAAAAATCAATTTGTCAGCGTCCCCTTACACTTGTGCCATGGCTGCTTGTTTCCTCTCTCCCCTGCCGTTGAAATGGTGGATCAGCTGGCACAGCGCACCTAATCTGGTCAAAAGGCAGTGCTGATAACTCACAGCGCCGATGAGCACGCTATACCTTCCCCCTGCAACAAAACCTTGGACCCAGTTACAAGACCCTTGCCTGCCTCTCTGAGCCCCAAAACAAACATGGTGACACGTAGACGATCTTGACACTTTTACACAAGGTCTTTGACACCCCATCAGCCTTCTCCTACTCAATACATCACAACGGCAAACCGTCCCCCATGTCCCAATGCCTGGTAAGCGGAGGGAGGGTGTACCAACAAAGGAGCTCTACAAGCCACGAAACAGGTAAAGTCCTGTTCCCTGCCCCTCCCCACTTGCCTGCTGAACTGCATCCTGAACTCCAAACAATGCAGGAAAACCTTCTGCTGTCGCAAACAAATAGGGGTTCTACCGAATCCTGACCCCCACCCCTATGTAGTCACCCCCTGTATGCAACTCCTTGCACCTCCACTACCTCCCTCAAGCTTCTTTCTTCTTCTTTCTGACACATTTTATCTCATTGGCGATTATTGGAAGCTGAGGCTTGAGCCTCCTTACTCCATCCTCTTGGGTTGAGTGTGTAGTCGTGGGTTGGATTTCTTCATGGTCTGTGTGTACTTAACACAGTAAGGCTGGTTTCACTGGGTCTTCGCCATGATGGGCCGCGGGTAGCCGTCGAAAGGATTTACAGTGGCAGTCTTCTGATCAGAGGGGTCCTCCCCCTTAGTGGGGCCTGGGCAGTGGTCGAAGTGTAAAAATAAAGTAGTGGAACAATGTTCCCTCTGCCCTGCCCCTCTTCTCCCCCACCCCATATTCGGCATGACCCCATCCCCTGTTCAAACCCCATACCTGGGTCTTTCCTTTGCTCCACTCCACAACATTTTGTTTTAGATTAGTTCTAGTAAGACTGAAGAAAACTCAAAACAAAAGGCATTTAAATGACCCCCATTATTGTGCCATTGTCACCTTCAGCAAACACCTTTTTATGCAGCCTCCCCTTCACCACCCACCATTCGCACCTCAAAGAACACGCCCTTCGAATAGATTGTATCCTCCGATGTATTCATCTTATGATACCTTTGTTTCCAGCGTCCGCTTCTTCAGAAAAATTGACGTTCTTGGCAGAGGGTGCTGTGCGTCGACACAATGTCCCTCGAGGGCTTCAAACGCAGTTGCCGTCATAGTCGAGTATATATACCACACGCAGCACCCATTGGCTTCATTTCAGTTTTTTCCATGAATGTGATCGCTTTGAGAATTAGAGACTTCAGGTTTCATCAGAAAACATTTTCGATATGGCGTAGTCTTCGACACCTGTTACTCCAAAGACCGGTTTTAAAAAGTGTCTAAAGTGTCCATCACGGACCTGCATAAAATATGCATTTGGTGCCTGTGCGTCAAGCATGAAACCTCACTGTCTATATTGTCAGTCGATGACAAATAAGGCCTTAAAAGAGCGTAAAGCTTAACTATCAGTGGGTAGGAGTGCCTCAAAATACCCTTTCACTCGATCAAAATTTGTGTCGCCCCTTGAGTCGAGAGATTAATCTCCTCATTAAAAAAAAGATTTTAAAAACGATCTCACTCCAGGAGCAGACACTCCATCTTCAAAAATGTCGAAGAGAAAGCATCGTAGATCATCCTCTTCTTCCTCAGATACGTCTTAGGAAAGAAGCTTAGTCTGCCTGGCTAAATCCTCTACAAAAGATGAGTGGGAATATTTCAGGAAACAGATGGTTAAAATCCTCTAGGAGGCGTCCCCGTCCTCCTCGAAACACAAAGGCCATGCTCCAGTTGACGACTAGCATAAGGCAAAGGCAAAACCCTGCGTGGCCTCGAGCCCGAGTCTTGAGCCTAAAACCTCTCTAGGTTCTTGGAGTACTCGATGACGAGAAATCGTCCAAGACCCTGTCTGGTCGAGTCCCATCGACGCCACAGATGTTCAAACTGTCATCGTCCATACAGTCTAAGACCAAGATATCGATGCCTTTACCACAAAAACCAAAGGAAGACACTTTTAAACCTTTACCTAAAAAGGACTTTTTAAAGTCTTTAACCTCCAATATATGAGGGTTATGAGACGTCTGATGACACCCCACCTTTTGCCCTTCAATTGGATACTCCTAGTGTTCCACAAAATGTAATCTCAGAGGAAACCAGAGTCCGGGGGCTACTGGAGTCCCTACAAACAGCTAGTGGTGTTGACACTTCTCCAGAATTAGACTTTGGGAAGCCTGACCCGGCTGATCATGCTGATGCTTCATTTAGAAGCCTTATGACTAGGGTTATAGATTTTGAGATTTGAGATTTTTTTTTTTCTTTAAGGATGGACCAGACCTGCTCCACCATTTGAGCAGGGTGATCTCATGAACATTATGGACAAAGGTCCACTAAGTGATCCGATACTACCTTTTCATTTGGCACTCCAAAAAAGAGTAATGGTGAACTGGGAGGTTCCGGATTCTAGACCTGCAGTTAATAAAAACCTGACCAGGAAATATAGGTCATCCAGTAGCGCCTCAAGGTACCTGTCAAAAGATCCGATGCCAGAAAGCTTAGTGGTTCAGGCAGCTACGTCTGCTTCTAAGCAAGCTGTGTACCCTACTATCCCTCAGATAGGGATGATAAACGTATTGATTCCTGGGCGAAGTGTTTTTTCTGCTGGAAGCATGGCTTTAAAGTCTGCTAACTCTACATGTTCACTGGCAAAATGTACATTCACCCTGTGGGACTGTGTAGCTATGGCGGCTGATCACATCCCCAAAGGGGAGGAAAGAGCTGGCTTCATGAACCTGATAAGAGATGGCAGAGACTATATGCGTTTCTTCAGTCTGGTCTGGACTCTGCTGACCGCATCAGGAGAGCCACCGCGGCAGGCACTGTAATATTCAGATTTGCATGGTCGAGGAAGTCTGGATTTGCACCTGATGTACAATCTAGACTCCTCAACATGCCCTTTGAGGGCTCTCATTTATTTGGTAATAAGGCTGACGAAAGCCTTGAAAAGCTGCAGACCTCAAAAGAGGCAGCCAAGTCCCTAGGTGCCGCCATCAGGCAGCCGCAGCCATTTCACCCCAGCGGATCATCTTGGGGGCGTGGGGCATTGGGGTAGGTCCTTTTCGTTTTTATTCCTCAGTTGGAAGAGTGGGGACAGACTGGTCAAAGAGGACAAAGAAGATTCCCTCGTGGTGAACGAGGGAGGTGTGCAAAGCCTGTTCAAGCAGCAGCGTCTTTACAATCAGCCGCTGCTTCAGCTGCTTTAAAACTACTGAAGTCTTGACTCACAACACCCCTGTGGGAGGCAGACTGTCGCAGCATCTGAAAGAATGGCGAGGGATTGCTTGATGCATGGGCACTGGATACAGCCCAAGGCTAATACACCGGAAAGTCATTTGCTAAATGTTCCATATCCATTCCTGTTGCAGGAAGTTTTGAGCCTGTTCGAGAAAGGTGCTATTAAGGCAGTACCTCTAATGGAGAGGGGCAAAGGATGGTACTCTCCCCATTTCCTGATCCCCCAAGAAGGACGGAGGACTGAGACCCATCTTGGACTTGAGACAGACAAGTTCACGATGGACACACTGTCTCAAATCCTTCTGGCCCTGCAGCTCCTGCATTGGATGGTGTCATTGGACCTTCAGGATGCTTACTTTCATGTGCCAAACCATCACAAACACAGACTACCTGAGGTTCGCCGTTGATGATTCTCATTATCGAGTTCTGCCATTCGGGCTGACCTCCACCTGAGGGTTTTCATAAAGTTAATGGCGGTGGTGGCGGCGATTCTCTGGAGAGGGGTATTCATGTCTACCCCTACCTGGACGATTGGCTGATCAGGGCACGTTCACCCGAACAAGACCTGGAACATCTCAACGTAACCTGCCACTTTCTCCACAAACTAGGCTTCTCCCTCAGTTACAAGAAGTCCCACATGATACCATCTCAAAAGCTCTAATTAATCGGAGCGGTTCTGGGTGCATCCTGTGGAAAAGCCTCGCCACCCGAGGTGAGGGCTCAACACATTCTACAGATTGTCACCAAATTTCAGAGTGCCCAGCGTCTTCCGGCCTTCGACTTTTTGCGCTTGCTCAGCCTCATGGCATCCTGCATTTTCCTGGTGCCTGACAATGAGATCCCTTCAATGGGCTCTCAGAACACAATGGTCTCAATTTATTTTCGGGCAGAATGACCTACTTCAGGTTCCAAGCAAGATTGCACAGGATCTCCTGTGGTGGGCCTGCGAGGACAGCATTCCGAAGGGGGAACCTTTTTGGTAGCCATGGCCAGAGATAACCGTAGTTGGACGCCTCACTTGCAGGGTGGTAAACCCACGCTGACAATCAACGGTTGTTGGTCTCCATCGGAGTCCAAACTACACATCAACCTTTTGGATCTGAGGGCGATCAGACTAGCGTAGATGGCTTTTCTGCCTTCTGCACAGGGAAAAAATGTCCTGATAATGACCGACAACACAGTGGCCATGTACTACCTGAACAAGAGGTGGTGTCCCTATCACTATGAAGAGAGGCAATGCAGCTCTTGTTCTGGGCAATTCAAGAAGGAATGTCCCTGTCAGCAGTTAATCTAGCTGGTGAGGAGAACACAAGGACTAGCTCAGGAAGTCCTTCAAGAGATCTTTACCCTTTGGGGAACGCCTCAAGTGGATCTATTTGCGTCCAGTGTCAACCGAAGTGCGAACTGTTCTGCTCCAGGGAATTTACCCCAAGAGTTCTAGGGGATGCGTTCGTGGTGGACTGGGAGTTTACACTTCTTTACGCGTTTCCTCCAATCCTAGTCATTCCTCGCGGGAATCAGGAGGTGGAGAAAGTTCAGGAAATCCATGTTCCTAATTGCTCCAGATTAGGCCAGGAGGATGTGTTAACCAAACCGTCTGGATATGTCCATTTGCCCTCCAATGCGTCTTCCACAAAGAGAGGACCTTCTCTCGCGAGAGGAGTGTCAGGTTCTCCATCCAGAGGTCAAGACACTCCACCTTCACGCATGGTTTCTGAGAGGTTGAGATATAAGGATTGGGACCTTCCAGATGACGTAATGGAGGTTTCGCTTTTTGTCAGAAGGCCAGCAACAAAATCATTATACCACTGCCATTGGAACAAGTTCTGCAGCTGGTGTAGGGAAAAGGATGTGTACCCTTTTCAGTGCGATACACCATTTTGTTATCTTTTGTGTTACATTTTGCAAATCTGGGACTCCAGATTGGAACAATTAAGGGTTATCTGGCAGCGCTTTCCATATTCAAGTGCACCTCGGAGGAGACCTACTTCAAAATACTGTTAGTAACTCTGTTTCTTAGGGGACTCACAAATGTGTTTCGTCCTACACCTTTCCGAGTCCCAACTTGGGACCTTAATTTGCTTTTAAAGTTTTTGATGTGTGCTCCTTTTGTTCCACTCTATTCCTGTCCATCAAGGTTGCTAACTTTCAAAACTATTTTGTTGGTTGCAATAACATCAGCCCACAGGGTGAGCGAGTTGCAGGCCTTATCCTGTAAACCTCTGTTTACCACCTTTTGCAAGGATAAGGTTGTCCTTCAAGTCAAACCCTCATTCCTACCTAAAACTGTATCCGATTACTATTTGGCACAGACAAATTGTGCTTTGAACCTTCTATCCACAACCTCATCCTGGCAAGGAAGAGGAAAGATTTCATAGACTCGACCCAAGGAGATCTCTAAGCTTTTATATTTCAAGAATGGCAAGCATGACCAACTCTTCATTTGGTATGCAGAACGTAAGCTAGGTCTGTCAGTTACCAAACCAACTTTATCCAGATGGATAATACTGGCTATTTCAGAGCTTTACAAGCTAGCTGGAAAAGATCCCCAGTAGGCTTAAAGGCTCATTCTACAAGGGGCATGGCAGCTTCCTCTGCCCTTCAAAGGGGAGTTTGATAAAGGATATCTACAAAGCAGTACCTGGTCTACTATCCACACTTTTACAAGACAATGTCTAGATACTTCTAACAGTGAGGGAAAAGTAAAAACATTTGAAATTCATACAACCTCCTCCAAAAATGTAATACTGCTATGTGAGTATCATAAGATGAGGAATACGTGAGAGGAAACAATCCATTCGAAGTTCAAGTTACTTACCCATGGTAACGTTCTTTCAATTGGATGTTCCTCCCACATATTCCTCATTGACACTCCCAACCTACTCCGCTGTAGAATTGGCAGGCATTAAACTTTACGCTCCTTTAAAGTCTGATAAAGTAAAGGCACTTAATAATGTCGTTAAGTCTGCATATGGGTGGCGTAAAAACAGAACTGAAGCCAATGGGCGCTTCACATGGTTTATATATACTCTACAATGACTTAAACCGAGATGGAAGCCCTTGAGGCACATCGGGCCGAGCTTGTCGACGCACCGCACCCACTGGCGAGAAGAATTCTTTTTCCAAAGCAGCTGAACCTGGAAACAAGGATCTAAGATGAGTGAAATATGTGAGAGGAACATTAAATCAAAAGAACGTTACCACAGGTAAGTAGCTTGTTAATCTACACACACGCACCACTCTCATTGCTTGTAAACAAAGCTGATCCTACAGCCATTCATGCACAGATTGCTGTAACGCAGTATTTTTTTGACTGCCTACGAATGGGTTCTATATCCCAAGCAGTCTATTGAAATAAATGATGCCAAATCCACCACCTGTGAGATAGCTCATTGTGACTTTACACTGGCTTCATATCCGCAGCAGCTCAGATTCAAGGCCCCTATAGGGGTGATGTTTAAAATGAAGTGTTTTTTTTAAAAGTTGCCGTCCTGGAACGGTATTGACAGTCGCATAAAGTAAGGGAACGATGAAGGATTGCCCCGGATAGTAAGGGAATGTTGTACCCTTTAGTTCCACGGCCATTTTGACCTCTGGACTTCGGTGTTGGGAGTGTCTGGTAGGCATCCCCACTCTGTGAAGGGCCTCCAAGACGTTCCTGGTGGCGGCGCTGCCCCTTGGCTTTCTCGCTGGTATAGGCATTTTGCAGCACTATGAGTGACAATCCGATCACAACTCCATATTCTGCCCCTGGGACATCTTTATTTGGTTAACTACTTTCTGAGGGATGTTGTAAGGAGAGGGTTTGTTCCCAGTCAGTGAAGTGAATGTACGCCACAGCTGGCAGTTTGGTTGAGCAGCAAAGTGCTGCGCAGGCTTATTGAAGCGTTTGTAAATAATATTCAAAAGACACTAATATCTCGACACTAATATCTCTCAGTTTAGCATGGTTGGAGAGGGTCGATGAAGATTAGTATTCTCTTGGTGCCCATTCACTAAAAAGGAGTTGTTTTTGTGCAGGGTGTGGCTTAGGAGAGCAAAGAATGACAAGATTAGAACAGTTATTCTTATGGGCAAAATCATGAGAAGGAATTGAAAAATGTGTAAAATAGCAAAACGACTAAAGAAAAATCTCTAGGAAGCTTTCTACTTAGGAGGTTTTGGCATAGTGTTTGATTCAAGTTAAAGGTGGGTATGTTTCCTATAATAGGCAGGGAAATGGTAAACTAGTTCAACAATCGCTCAGTCTCTGGGGTAGTTAGTCAGTGGCACTTCTCTGATCATGGCGCTGGTTCTCCAAGACCTTAGCCATTGCTCACCATTTTAGTCTTGACTGCATCACCTCATGGGACGGTAGATGGCTTCAGACGGTCATTGGACTTGTTGGGTCTGGAATGGTCCTGTGTAGTCTCACTCCCTTACCCTCTTTGCTTCCGGGAGGTATCTTGGGCTTTGCTTTCCCACCTTTATCAACTCTGCTGGTTATTGCACCCCATCTTGGATTGGTAGTTGCTGTAGCAAACCTCTGCCAGCTCCTGTCCTCAGTTCCTGAATAACGCTCTTCCTTCACCTGGATTCTCCCTCTCTATACTGGATCACTGGGTTACTCTGTAGCTGACCCTCTTAGTCCTTTGCTCCACTCTCAGGTCGGTATACTTCGCTCTTGCCCTTTTCCTCCTTGTTCCTCCCATCCCCTGCACCAGCTCGTCGTCCTCCACCGCCTGCTCTCTTGCCCTTTTCCTCCAACTTCTCAATTTCTTTCCATTCTTTAATACTCACTCTCGCTCCAGCTCTCTTCTCTCTAAGCTCTTAAACCAGCTCCCACGAAGAGGGTCTCGCCTCCCTCTCCCCATCCCCCACAAAGCTAGGGAAGTACTGGCACTTTTTTTATAGTGGGTGTAATAAGTTGGGTCAATAGCACTCAGATTGGTTGCCCCATGTCTTCAGTGGTTTCCCACACCCTGATTGTCCCTTGCCAACCTCCTCCGCTTGCACGTATGCCCTTCTCATCCTGATCTCTAGGTGAGGAGTTTTCATTGATTAGTTTCTGTGCCCACCATCTTGGTTTCAGGCAGAAGTCCCATGGCTGCTTCCTGAACCAGTGATGTGAAGTTTGAGAGGAATAGACTCCCTCTTCTTGGATCATGTGCGTTAATGTGAATGCTGTAGATCACGTTAATAGTTTATCATTTTGATGTTTGGCTGTCAAATCTAGTCTGCTATCCATGTTTGCCTTTGTACCCATTTGGCACATGCATGTGCTCACAAACGTTGGGCAGGCTAATGTAAGGAAGGCATGGTATCAACAACAGACACAATAGATGCAAGTTTTGAAAACCTTTTATTTTTGTATTTGCTAAGGTTGGGAAAATTCCTAACTGGCCCTAATTCTAGAATGGGAGTATTCTCGATCATTAAACAAATAACATCCAAGTCAAAATAAAAATGCCTATACTAAAAAGAAAAAAATTAATAAATAAATTTCCCTCCTTAGTTTACAGATGTGTAAAAGGGATGTCAAAAGGAAAAATACTGTCTTAAAATGTCACAATGACTTTGGTGGTAACTCCCTTCCCCATGTTCAGAAGCACAGCAACTCGGATGTTTCTTACAAGGATAGGTGGCTGACAGAGTTCTATCCACCTGGCACACTTTGGCTTACTGGTACAATTCAACAGTTCAGGCTTGGGATTCACTCTTTTGACAGTTCCATACATTATTTAGGTTTCGTCCACTTTGCCATAAATATGCAGTTCAACTCTTACTTTACCACACAATTCAACCCAGGCTTCCCTCTGCCGGGCTCAAGCCCGTCTTTCTTTTCACATTCAACTTTCACTTTAGCACAGTTCTGCACAGGCTTCCCTCCGCTGGGCTCAAGTATGTCTTTCCTCTCTGTGGGGTTCCTTTCCCCACATTTTGTTTCATCCAGCTTTTATCTGTCGAAGACTTTCAAAACTGCAAGGATTTTACGTGTACCTCTACATGACCACTTCGACAATTTGTCAACCTTCATCAACTCACAAAACAGATGCTTCTTGCTACTTGTAGTTTCCTAGAATTATTTCTTTACTTTGCCCTCATGACGTCTTTAAATGTCCATATCTTCGCTTTTCACTTTATCAACTCCTATTCGGGATCGCAGTTACTTTCTTGCCCTTGTTTCCTGCTTTATCACAACTTCAAATATTTCAGACTTTTGAATGTGCGATTCCGCGTCGCAGGACCACTCTGTTACTTTGTATACTTTCATTACACTTCTCCATTACGTGGTTTATCGGCACACGCGCAACCTTCAACTCTTAGTCACTTTTGCTTTTAAAACACACCGGCCTTTGTTGCCTTTGATAACTCACTAATCGTGTTAATTGGGGTTTCTTCAACGCCTTTCATGTGGCAGTCCAGTCGTTAACAATACTGTGATGCTGTAATTGCATTGGAGGGGACAGGATCTCCATGTCCTTGTCCTGTACTCCCTTATGTGTGTTCTGTTTTCTGTACAGGAGTCCATGTTCGACTCCTGGCAGTGCAGCTCTTCCTATTTTTGTTTGTGGTGAACAGAGGCCCTTGGGATACCCTTATGTTACCCAGGGGTGGGGGTTACAACCCTGTATCACTAGTGTGTTTTTGGGCACCTGTGTGTGTTGCCCACAGAGCAGGGTATGGGCTGGTGGTAGCTCCATGCTGAATTTGACAGTTGCTCTGAGGATCCTCCATTTTGGGATACCCAGGCCCTGGATTCCTGATAGGAGGCAAGATGGCCCCTTGGTTTCGATTACCTTGTTTTCCCAAATTCCTGGGAAGCCTTGACTCTGTCCCTTCCCCTGGCTGGCTGTTGGGTGGAAGAACCATGTATGGCATTGTGGGGGAAGTCCAGGCCAGACTGGCTAGAGCCTTCCCAGTGACTGTATGTTGTGGGTACACCCTTGGAGTGGGACCTAGATGAATGGAGTTTGTGACCATGTTATGGGGGTCTGGTATCTGTGTGTGTGACACGAGGAATGAGACAGCCCTGCCTGAAACTGACATGAATGCAGTGTGGTGTGCTGAAAGGCTGGCTGCTTGCCCCAATCAACATTCCTTGTCATGGGTGTTTTGGTGGAAGTGAATGGCCTGAATGGACTGTGAGCCTGATTCGCTGCCTGTCTGCATGAATGCCCTTCTGACTGATTGGCTGACTGAGCTTGGCTCAGCAGTGTGACTGAGGGACATATGTGCATATCTGGGGACCTCTCACTTTCCACTTTGTTCAGAAATCGAAACTTGAAGCTCATCCTTGAAGCCCAGCTGGAAGAAGGTTGGCTGTTGCTTTCTGTCTACGAAATCGAAAAGCTTTCGAGTCTGTCAAGGGACTGATCCAAGAGAGGACCTGGCTAGGAGGCCTCTCCCCGAGCTACAAGGGAACATCATGCAGAAGCTGATCTTCGAGGCACCATGGACGCCAGTCCCGAAAGGCTGTCGCCAAAGACGGGGGTCCACTGAGAAATCTTGAAGTAAAGCACCGGGACATCGTGGCTGGGGTTCGGAGGATTGCCTTAACCGATGGAAGCCCGTCGAATCGTGTTGCCCAGAAGCAGGTACAGTTTGACTCTGTGCTCCTCGACGACTGGAGCCGCAAAGCTGCACCTTTGCCTAAGAACATTTGAACAAAGGGCTCCCTTGCCATCACCGCCAACCACTTTGTCCCGGAGAAAGTAGAGGTCGTTGACGACAGGTGGGTTTCCCACCACCTGAAGTCCACAAAGGCGCTGACGAGTGAAGATCGAAATCCAGCCGTGGTAGTCTCTATTGTAGATGCCGACGCCTGCTGCCTAGCCTACATTCTTCACCGGTTCTTCTTTGCGGCACTGGTCTCTTTACACCGAGGTGCACCACACGCCTCGTCTTTTGCAGGGCGACCACGATCGATCGTCAACGAGAACCGCGAAGGTCAAAGCTGCTGTCTCGACGACGGTGTTCACATCTTCGAGGAATATCAACGCCCTGTGGCTCCTGCTTTAAAGGGAGTCACTATTCTAACTTGAGTACATAGGGGTAGTTGGACATTTTAACCAGAAAACAAGACCATTTTAAACATTAATGGACTGAACTTGTTAATACACTTTATCCACCCCCTCCCCAAACTGGTTGCCCCTGTGGGGGGATGGGTGTCCTCACTCAGAACTGCCTCTAGGTAGAGGTCAGGATTCTGCCATTGTCTAACCTAACTTGCCATTTTTCCTATCATCTATGCTGATGCACATTGGTATGACTTGTATGGCATCGTAACTGTCTGCAGTTGATGCCTTTTAAAGGAGTCAATAGCTAAGTGTATTACTACATATACATGTATATATTTGCCATATTAGACTTGCCAGAGTACAAAGTGTGTTTTAATTGATGTGTATGTATCTTGAACGTTATATATATATAGAACTGTTAGTACATAAGTGTGTGGACATTCCTTTGTGGGGGGCTTGCTGGGCTACACTACTTAAGAACCAGCCTGCTTCACCTCCTGAGAGCTTAAGCCTTGGTTGCTCGTCTATAGCTACCATATAGAGAACCTTGGCTGGGGTGCTCTGTGCTTCTACTCTGTCATATAGCAGGAGTACAGATACCCCCTCTAGTCTATAGAAATACCTGCTCTGCTCCTTCCCAACTCCGCCGTTTACCCGGGAGGGTAGTGGGCCACCTTGAAGTATGTTGAAGGTATATTCTTTTGCCTCACTCTGTTTCAATCCTGGAGCACTTACGGCTTCCCGAAAGTATGGAATTCTCGCCTGGCTCTCCCTCGTTCTCTGCAACTGCCCATCAGCCCCTTGGCCTTCCAACTTTGATAGCCTGGTTTGCATCAGCCCCGTAAGAGCTGCTCCTTCTCGTACCCAGCCTCACTCTGTGTGCTTGTGCGTGCCACCTTTTTATCCTGACAGGGAGTGTTAACAAGTTGAAGGTGAGTATGTAGTTAGGATTACATGCCTGACTCTGCCTGGTCTCGTTAAAGGGGCAGAGCCATAGCTAGTCAGTAGAGGTAATCTTCCTGGCCTCACTACTCATCTTCCTCGGCTCAGTAATGCTGTCAGTGTGAAGTGGGTAGGAATTATGGGAGCTGTCGTTTCCCATAAAATAAGTAGGTATAGGGGTTAGATGAGTTGTGAAAAAAGGGGATACCATGGCTCACCATCAGGTGCTTCTCCCCCAGGACCCAGGTGATCCTACTTCACTTATCCACCCCCAGGGTCAGGATCCAAAAGCGATTCCTTTCGCTGACCACCGGAGTACGTGATCCCCAGGTACTAGGTTGTGAAACACTCTCTGGTTTTTCGCACTAGGCAGGTATGTTTTTCTGTGTGTGTGTGCGCGCGCACATGTGTCAGAGAGACTATGGCTCGTAGCTACTTATTTTGTGGTCCGTTTTAGATGTTTTGTGCTACAATTCCCATGATCCTTCATCACTGATTATATTGTGTAGCGATATTGAGAGTTATCCAAAATGTTTGGAGGACCACGTGAGTAACAATACTATGGATCCTCTATTGGCTATCTGTGAGAGGTACTTGTGCCCTAGGTCTCTTGCCAGCCCTGGGAAGACTAGGAGTGCTTGGGGGACATTACCAGAACTTCCACTACTAAGCTATTATGGGAGGAGTGACTAGTCAGATGTGGGTGGAGATACTTGATGAAGCAAATCACTTGTCACACTTTGCTTAGCTTTGTTCCAAACCACTATTGCATCGCAACTAGAACTGTCTGGAGGTATCGGTGCACAAACGGGTGCGGTTCCACTCATCTTGCCTTTTATCAAAATGCTTGGGAAAGTTTTCCACCTGCCAGCTTCACTGCTTGAGTACCACCAACAAAGTGGGTAATACCATTCTTAAAGCACTTGGAATTAATAGTAAATATCATGAAAGCGTAATATTAGTTCTAGGTCTAGATCCTTAGTGGTCATCGCTTCAAAAACCCTGAAAAACCTTCTTGACTCAAGTGCCAACTCGGAGGTTGTTACCTGGCTGCTTAAAAAGTACATGTTGTCAGCTACCAATTTAAAGTGGGTTTTGAACCACCAAGTAGGCTCTGCAACGTGTCCTTTAACACTCATAAATGGTAGGTAGTCTGCTTCCTATATTAGAGGTTGGGGATCCCAGTGATATCCATCCTTGTGTCAGGTCAACCGTAAACTCTCCTCATTACCTATTTTATGTCTATGCTTAAATGGTGCTTTGGCAAATGCTTTACTACTGGATTCGAGAAACATTTTGTGGTGGTTTGTATACGTATTCCTGCTAATCTTAGTGATTCGAGAGATAAGATCGCCCATCTGACACAATAGTTCCTGGTTCTTGTTTAGTCTTTCCTTTTGGAATTCTTCACAACTCAACATGGAAAATCTTCGCTCTTCCTCTTCCTCTCCCTCTCCTCCCTCTCCCTCTTTCTTCCCCCTCCCTCTCTCATTCGTGAAACCTAGTATTCAGGTAAACTTCATCCAGTTGAGATACCCACAAATTGTGTTTTTCAAATCTAGTGCTCGCCCACCTCCATGCATGTTGTCCAGCACTGGGACTACAGGTTCAGCTTATAATGCCTATTTCCAAGCTTGAAAGTTCATTATTGCTTTGCTGGTAAACAATGTGCTTCCACTTTGACATGACCAGAACTCCCATGAGTCTAGAGGAATGAATGGGGAATGAATGACTGTAATGCAAGATAAACTATGGCACGCGATGTATACTTACTTTCTGGGGCAAATGCAGTAAGCAGATTGTAGTTCGACCACCTCAGAAATTGCAGTAGAATTGAGTACTTTATATAAATAATAATAAATAAAGAAAATGGTCTCTTGTAGAGTTCAGATGGATTTTCCTCAGACTCCATCACATAAAACATTCTAAGTGGATAAGTCTACAGTTCTCCGAAGTTAGACTACATTGTTTATTTCGCTGATCGCATTGAGCGCTAGATAAGGAACAGGAACATTTTGTATGTGTGTGTGCGCGTTGTATTGATTGTAAATGATTTAAAGAGTTTGACGGGGAATTAATTTGTTGTATTAAAACAAAATCGATCGATTGGAAAACACATTTGAATCATATTAGGTTATTTAACCTTGTAAACGGGTATTGAAGAGCTGGAAATCAGATTTCAAACGTGTTAACCATTTCTGTTTGACTTTTAGCTATGTTGCATATTTTGCATATTTATCTACATGCCTGTTCATCTTCCCGTTAAGTTAATCCGCATTTCTGATTTTATGGTTCATGTGGCAATTCAGATTTAATCCTGGAAAGAGAAGAGTAAGTCTTAATTATGCATGATTCATTTTTGTGATCGGCCCCAGTATTTAAATGATCACAAATGTGAATATGCTATTGCCAAATATACATTCTTCTAGTGTTCTTTATTGTATCCACCGTAGAAATATTCTTTTAACTGTTAATGTTTGTTACCTGTCGTCGCCTGGGGAATATACTTATATTTATTTTCCTGTTTTTTTTTTCAGCATCGTTATACTCTACCTAAGGTTTGGAGCAAGAGTTCTGCAGGATAACTTTGTAGCAGAGTTGTCAACTCACTATCAGAATTATATCCTTTATTGTGAAATGGTTGTGGCTTGTTTAAACACATGATTCTGTATTACAGGGCTTAATGCTAACCATTCCCTCTAGCTATCCTGATAATTAGACAATAGTAAAATCCCATCTGCGCTGAAACTATTTCTTCTAGCTTAAGAATGGAGAGCTTTGCTCGGATAGTGGTGCCTTTGCATCTATAAAACAGTTGTTTGTGAGCTACTCCTCCTGATCCTTGAGGTCTGGCGTCATGAATTTTGCATGGAATATTCTTTATTGCATTGCCGAATTAATGCACCTATTTCTAGCTTGATGGGTCATCCCATTCCCAAGATAATTACTTTTTTGTTTTTTCGTCATTACCTTTTGTGGTGTTCTGCGCACCGTCTACAGGTCATTTGTATAAAGTGCTAATCGCGCTGTCTGTGCTAAACTGGTCTTGTAGTTTGTTTGGTTTTTTTCAGTTTTATTTTTTAGGAGTTAATCTTTCTTTTTATTGGTTTGTTTTGCAGTAAACTTGATACATGTTCATTTCACTAATTAATTGAACACCACATTTTTATTTACCTCCGATTTTAATTCTCACCTGAATGTCCTATTTGTACGCTTACTCTTATTTGTGTGTTTAGCAGCGAAAATGGCCACCACTACTAACACTGCAAATAATCAGACTAAGCATACATATATGATTTTGAAGGGATTGTGTCCTCCAACGTATTCCTTATCTTGATAGATTACATCCCAGCTTGCTGGCCTCGGAATTTATTTCAGTAGCAGGCGCTCCGCATTGACGTCCCTCGAGCTGGTGTCCCTGGACAGCCACCGTCTTGGCACCGACGTCATCGTGCGTATACATAGACTTACGCAGCGACCGTTGCTCAGTTCTGTTTTTCCGCGCTTCGTGGGCCTCGGAATCGTGTCGCTCAGTTCTTTCTTCAAGTAGATTCAATTTATTCCTCGAAGATATCATCTTTATTCGAATGGCTTCCTCATCCGAACCGTCGACCCCACGGTCCGGCTTCAAAAAGTGTCGCGATTGTGGAAGAACATGTCGTTGACGGATCCTCACAGGATCTGTTTGTGGTGCCTGGAATCTGAGCATCACAGTTCGGAATGCGAGGACTGTATATCCATGACGGCGAAAGTCTTGATGGAGCGTAAGGGTAAGCTAGAAAGAGGTAAGACTCTTAAAACGTCTACTCCTTCGAAAGTTTCTTCGGTAGAGTCGAGACATTTGTCTCCTCGTCGTCACAGGAAACATTCCCCTTCAAGGTCTCAAAGCGGTTCCCATCAGTCTTCAAGATCGAAACAGTCGGAAAAAGAGGCGTTGTAGATCTCCCTCTTCTTAGTCGTCTTCCGTTTCCCCAAAACACAGCTCTCCAGCTAAGTGGGAGGAATTCCGTAAGAAAATGCTTAGCGTCTTCGAGAAAGCGTCCTCGACCCCCTCGGAGATGGCTAAAGGTAAGACCCGAAAAATCGCCGCGAGTTGTTGCACCCGGCAAAAGAAACTGCCAGAGAGTGTCATAAACCCTCGAGTAAAGGCAGTAAAACCGCGTCATCTACGCTGTCGTCAAAGGTTTCTTCGACTCATAAATCTGTGTCATCGATGCCTTTGTCGAAGGATCAGTCGACGCATAAATCGGTTGCTTCGACACCGTCTTCGACGCCACTGTTGACTCCGATAAAAGACAGACCTACTACTGTTTCTACATCTCAGTCAGTAGAGGTGCCGAGGACTTCAACCATGTCCTCGAGGATGCCGTCGACAACTTCGATGACTCCGAGTAGGATACCGATCCTCTCGAATACTTCGAGGTCTCTTCAAACTTTTTCGACTCCTTTTGTGGGTTTGTCGAAGCCTTTGACTTCCACAGCGACAACTTCGACTTTTTCTCAACCGGTGACAACAAATTTGGCCCCTTCTGCTCTAGAAATGGGTTTTAAACCATACCCTAGGTCTGATTATTTTAGAGCTTTGTCCTCTATATATGAGGAAGGAGGATTCCGACCATGAGAGACCCTTTGGGTTGCAAAGGACCACAACAACCATACCAGAGGAATTGATCTCTGAAGAGAACAGATTAAAGGATCTTCAAGACTCTTTACATGAGGCAAGTGGTTTAGATACTTCTCCAGAAGTACAATTTGTTAAACCAGACCCTGGAGGGTTCTGATGGCCAGAATAATAGAGTTCATGGTGTGGTCTACACCTTCTTTTCAGCAGGAATACCTTATTGACATTTTAGTTAAAGGTCCACAGGAAAATCCTGTTGTTCCTTTTCATACTGCACTGCAAAGAAAAATCTCTGCTAATTGGGAAACTCCTGAAGTTATCCCAGTAGTTAACTATCTGCCAAATACAGGGTATCTGCTTCAGACCCTGAATATTTGAGCAAACATCCAACTCCAGAGAGTTTGATTGTACAAGCAGCAACTTCATCAAACAGTAGATCTGCAGCATACCCTTCTATTCCACAAGACAGGGATGATAAAAGGTTCAACGCTAAGTTAAAAAATGTCTTTTCCGCATGTAGCATGGCGCTTAAATCTATTAACGCCACTTGCACGCTTTCAAGATTCAGCCATACACTTTGGGAGTGTGCTTCATCTGCGACTGACTGTCTGCTGGAAGGAGAGGAAAGGGAAGCATTTTTAAACATCATTAAAGATGGGAAAGATTCAATGTGCAAGTCCCTTCAAACAGGCATTGATTCTGCTGACAGTATCAGCAGGTCCATGGCGGCAAGTACTACAATCTGCAGATTTGCGTGGTTGCGAAAGTCTGGTTTTGCTCCAGATGTACAGGCCAGACTTTTGAACATGCCCTTTGACGGCACTTTCTTATTTGGTAAGAAGGCTGATCACAGCCTGGAGAAGTTACAAACATCTAAGGCAGCAGAGAAATCTCTTGGAGCTGCAATCCGTCAGACCCCGAATCGCCCTTCAGGAACCTCCTGGAGGGGTAGGTCC
This sequence comes from Ambystoma mexicanum, assembly GCF_040938575.1. NCBI lineage: Eukaryota > Metazoa > Chordata > Amphibia > Caudata > Ambystomatidae > Ambystoma > Ambystoma mexicanum. The sequence continues at coordinate 306,077,354 of NC_090928.1, forward strand.
TTTCGCTTTTACTCCGTATGCGGAAAAGGCAGAGGACAGCCAGCTCAAAGGGGCCAAAAAACGATTCACCCGTGGTGGACGGGTTAAAGGTACAAAAGCCGCAGCAGCAGCAGGTGCCACTTTACCCTTGGCATCTGCGTCCGCCGCTTCTAAACCCCTCTGAGGTCTCTCCTCACAAGACACCAGTAGGGGGCAGGTTAACTCAACATCTGGCGGAATGGCAGGCTGTTACGTCAGATGCTTGTGCATTGGAGACAGTTGCCCAAGGTTACTGCCTGCTTTTTCTACACACCCCTTAGAGTCATCCACCGGGGAACAACTCTTTGAAGTTTCTAGATCCTCTCCTTCTGCAGGAGATTCTAGACCTGCTAGAGAAGGGTGCCATAGAACCGGTACCTGCAGTGGAGAAGAACAAGAGTTGGTATTCCCCCCAACTTCCTAGTACCGAAGGAGGACAGAGGACTGAGACCCATCTTGGACTTACGAGAATTGAACAAATTCCTCAAACTGTTCTCCTTTCAAAATGTTCTCCCGACAGGCCCACCACCGAAGGTCTCAAGCCACTCTATCTGGGACCTGAAGGAGATCTGTCATTCTTCCTGAGAATTGCGACCATTGGCTTCTTAGTGCCCACTGGAGGGATCTCATTCTCAGGCGAGCCTCTGGCACTAGGAAGATTCAGGATGCCATGAGGCCCATCAACCTCAAAAAGTCGAAGGCTGGAAGACGTTGGGCATTTTGAAACTTGGTGACCATCTGCAGAATATCTTGAACCCTCACCTCTGCTGGTGAGACTTTCCCCAGGGAAGTGTCCACGACCGCTCCAATGAACTGGAGTCTCTGTAATGGTATCATCTGTGACATCTTTAAGTTGAGGTAGAAGCCCAGTTTGTGAAGGAAGTGGCAGACATAATCTAGCTGGATCTGAGCTTGTTCCGAAGATACTGCTCAACCAATCGTCCAGGTAGGGGTAGGCGTGGATCCCTTCCCTCCTTAGACTTGCAGCCACTACCGACATTAGCTTGGCGAAGACCCTCGGGCGGAGGTCAGCCCAAATGGCAGAACTCAAAATTGATAGTGAGAGATGCCAATTGCGAACCTCAGTTATTTCCTGTGTTTGAGATGGATTGGCACATGGAAATAAGCATCCTGAAGGTCTAGAGATACCAACCAGTCCTGAAGCTGGAGGACCTGAAGGATCTGAGAGAGAGTTACCATCTTGAACTTGTCCTTCCTTGGCAAGCATGGCCAGAGATAACAGTAGTCACGGATGCCTCACTCACGGGGTGGGGAGCCCATGCCAACGACTTGACCATCAGCGGTCGTTAGTCTCCATCGGAGTCCAGACTACATATCAACCTGTTGATGCCATCTGTACAAGGGAAAAATTTCCTAATAATGACGGACAACACAGTGGCCATGCACTACCTCAACAAAACAGGAGGTGTAGGATCACTGCCACTGTGCAGAGAGGTAATGCATCTCTGGTTTTGGGCAATTCAAGAAGGAATCTCTCTATCAGCAGTTCACTTAGCCGGAGAGAAGAACTTGACAGCGGATGCCCTGAGCAGGCAGAGCACAGTCTCCCACGAGTGGGAGCTAGCTCAGGAAGTCCTTCAAGAGATCTTTGCCCTTTGGGGAACCCCTCAAGTGGATCTGTACGCCACCACTATCAACAGGAAGTGCAATCAGTTTTGTTCAAGGGAATGTCCCCCGAGAGGAGCTCTAGGGGACGTGTTTGTTGTGCACTGGGAGTTTCCACTTCTTTACGCCTTTCCTCCAGTCCCTGTCATTCCTCAGATAATCAGGAGGATGAGAAGATTCCGGAAGACTATGATCCTAATTGCCCCAGACTGGGCCAGGAGAACGTGGTACCCGGACCTTCTGGACATGTCCATCTGGCCTCCGATTAGTCTTCCGTAAAGAGAGGATCTTTTCTCGCAGAAGGGAGGTCAGGTTCTCCATCCAGACATCAGAACACTCAACCTTCACGCTTGGTTTCTGAAAGGTTGAGATACAAGGATTGGGACCTCCCGGATGACGTCATGGAGGTGTTGCTTTCGGCTAGAAGGCCAGCAACAAAGACTTTATACCGCTGCCGGTGGAACAGATTTTGCAGCTCGTGTAGAGAAAAGAATATCGTACTCCTTTTGAACCACTCCATTCTTGTTCATTAAGATTTCTCACCCTTAAAACAGTCTTACTAGTGGCTCTAACATCTGCCAGAAGAGTGAGTGAATTGCAAGCTCTTTCTTGCAAACCTCCTCATACAGTTTTTCACAAAGACAAAGTTGTCTTACAAGTGAAGCCTAATTTCCTCCCAAAGGTGGTCTCTGAATTCCACATCACTCAGAAGATAACCTTACCTTCATTCTATCCTCCTCCCCATCCAGGGAAAGAGGAAGAGAGGTTAGATAGGCTGGATCCTAGGCGTGCCTTGAGATTTTAGATCAGACTTACTAGGATAAGGCAAGCAGACCAACTGTTTATAGGTTATGCAGGACACAAATTAGGATTGCCAATCACAAAACAGACCATTTCAAGATGGATTATTTTAGCCATTCTAGAATGCTACAAATTGGCAGGGAAAGAGCCCCCTCAACACCTTAGGGCTCATTCAACCAGGGGTATCGCAGCCTCTTCGGCTCTCCAAAGAGGAGTACCGATTCGGGACATATGTGCGGCTGCCACATGGTCGTCCGCACATATCTTTACAAAATTCTACAATCTGGATTCCTCTTCTAGCCAGGAGACAAGATTTGGCAAAGCTGTGTTACACTCTGTTCATTCTTAAAGGGAAATATTCCAATTTTACTCCCACCTCCTTTTTCACATCACTGCTATGGGAGTCTATCAAGATAAGGAATACGTCGGAGGACACAATCACTTCGAAGAACAAGTTACTTCTTACCTTGTAACTTTCTTTCGATAGGATGTTCCTCCGACGTATTCCTTATCGCCCCTCCAATCCATCCCCGCAGTAAAACTTCCCTTGTAGTTGCAGTTTACACTCCTTCAAGGTCAATAACCAATTCAAGCACAGCTAAATTTCAAGCTTCAAAACGGAACGGAGCAACGGTCGCTGCGCGAGTCTATTTATACACACAATGACGTCGGCGCTGAGACTGTGGCTGTCGAGGGACACCAGCTCGAGGGACATTGACGCGCAGCGCCCTCTACTGAAAAAAATTCCGAAGCCAGCAATCTGGGATGTAATCTATCAAGATAAGGAATACGTCGGAGGAACATCCCATCGAAAGAACGTTACAAGGTAAGAAGTAACTTGTTCCTTCATGTGAGACTTTAAATCAGAGAAATGAAAATTTGGTGTTCAATCAACATGTATTGCATTTTTCATTTGTGACAAACAATATTCATCTTCTGTGGCATATGAAATCAAATCTGAGAATGGACATCCGGGGTGAAGCTGTGTTCTTATGCTAGTTATCCATATCTTTCAATTGCAGGAAGATCGGCAGTTCACCGTATCTGAAACAGGCAGTCCATTCTGCCAGTATACGACCAGAGTCCTCAATCTCTGTGCACCGCCAAAATCCTTTACCAGTGTCATAGTCAGGTTTGACCTTTATTTAGCCAGTAACGTGTCATGAAGCTGAGTGGAATCATTGAGACATTGTGACGCTTTGGGAGTTTTAACAGGGCTGATTTATATGGGATGGTTGCAACAATTGGGGCAAGTTAGGAAAAAGTAAAAAAGGATGGCGTCTCATTATGTTTCCAATAACAAAGTCTCTGGATACGACAATTCTTTCTAGAATGTATACATAAACTGGAGTCCAGCAAAGTCTTCGCTAAATGTATTTGCAATTCTTACTAACTCCCATTCTGTGATGGAGTGCCCACCCCCCACACTTTTCTTGACTCCTGGTGATGAATGGGTCTTAGGAGAACCTTCATGTGGGCCTCAGCCCCACTGCATGCTTGCATGCTAGTCCGGTGTAGATGTACAGGGTTAGAGCTAGGTAAACAAAACATGAGGCCTATATTTCCACCCTTGAGATGAACATTGATGCAGGGCTGCAGGTTGGGTTTTATCCTCTTCTCCCTCTGATTTTCGTGTGGTCCTGTCTCTAGTCCCCAGCACCCGGTCACCTTTTGTGTTCGAGTCTAAACGGGCTTGTGCCTATGGGGGCCTCCTATGCCTCCTCTCCTCTCCCCTACACTATACTCCTGCTTCTGCACTTCAATGCTCCTCCACATGTTTGTGCCTACGCCCTTCCTCAACTTCTGGTCAGGACTGTAGTGTGCCTACTTTTCCTTGACTCCTTTTGCCTCCTCTTCTCCTGCTACTTTTTTGTCTTTGACCTCCTCCTTTGGACTCTCCTCTCCTGCTATGGCTCACATCCTGCTCCAAAATACTCTCCTCTTGTACCATTTAGCTACTTCCAGCCTCCCCTCTTCTTCTTCCTCTGTGTTGTACTCTTTCCCTCCACCTTACTCTTTCCCTCCACCTTACTCTTTCCCTCCACCTTACTCCTACTGATGTCTTCTGTTTCATTACCAGCACAGTCTCCTTGTTCTTTATCCATTCCGCATCCTTGTTCTTTACCCCTTTCTTCACTTTATTGTTCCTTAGCACCTCATTCACATTGTATTTGAGTAACAGGAAGGTTCTTGCAGGTCGGAAATGGCATGCATAGGAGACAGTACAGAGGACTGAGGCAGTCCATGGGCCGGCTTACCTTATAAATAGGTAGGTTAACATGTGAATGAGGGCAAGGCGGTTGGCGAGAGTATAGCATGGAGGGTCATAATCCAGGGACAAAGACAAGGGACCGCTATAAATAGACCAGATGTGACATAGTGCCACAACAGCATTTCGGCTTTCAGTGCCTTGATTGGGATAACCATGGTAGGATCAGAGTGGGGTCAGTACATGGATGTGAAGTCTGTTCCAAGGCATAGGAGTGGGTTTTCATCACGTTTGGAACATTTCAATTGATGGGCTGGCTTTGATTAGGCTAAGGCATTCCAGTGGAGGGTGTGGAATCTGGAAGCAGTGACGAGAGCAAGTGACTTTGAGGTTGAGGAGAGAGGATTGCATGGAGGTAGGAGGGGGGGGTTAAAGAGAAATGCAATCAGTTATGTAGGAAGGAACAATTTATTTACTTATTTATTTATTAAATTTATATAGCGCGCAGGCAGCCCAGGGGCATTGTGGCACTGTTACTTGCAAGGAAGACTTAGTTACAATGTGAGCAGGTTGTGCCTTGGGTTACAGTAAGGCAGTGACCTGTGATCAGATATATCACATAATACATCATACAATACAATTATGAGGGCTAGGCCATGTAATTGTTAGATGAACAGGGTCGTTTTCAGGGTTTTCCGAAAGGCGGTCAGTGAGGGTTCAGAGCGCAGGGAGCTAGGGTGGGTGTTCCAGTGTATGGCAGCAAGGTACGGGAAACTGGAGCCCCCTGCTCTGGTCCTTTTTACCCTGGGTACTGAGAGCATGCTGGCATAGGGTGATCTAGTGGGTCTTGTGGAGGAGACCAGGTGGATCCTCTGCGAAAGGTACATTGGGGCGGCAAGATGGACACATTTGTGGGTGATGCTTAGAGCCTTGAATAGGATCCTCTCCTTTATGGGGAGCCAGTGGGAAGCTTTTCTGGCAGCGGTGATGTGCTCTCTCTTGGCAATGCCTTGTGCAGCGCGTAGGGCACTGTTCTGTATTACTTGGAGCTTCTCAAGATTTTTGTTGGAGGTCCCAAGGAAAAGAATATTGCAGTAATCAAGTCGCGAGCCGGTTATGGCCCTGGCTATGTTAGTGCAGGTGTCTTTTGACAGATAAGGTCTGATTGCGTTAAGGAGTTTTGCATGGTAGGCGGCCGAGGAGGCAATGGCGTTTACTTGTCTGGTCATGGATAGATTGGAGTCTAAGTAGACGCCTAGTGTTTTTACCGTGTCAAGTACTGGGATCGTGATTGAGTCACTGGTGAAATGGCTGAACTGAGCGTCAAGTTTCTTGATGGTGTCAGGGGAGCCTACGAGTAGGAGCTCAGTTTTGTCGGAGTTAAGGCAGAGTCCGTTGATGGCCATCCATATTTGAATTGTGTTGTAGTACAATACTGGATGAATTTTCAGATGAGTAACAAGAATTTAAAGAGCAGTTCTACAAATCAAGCCATCATGGTGATGTGGCAAGACTAGGTATGGGAGGCGCTTTTGAAAGGTTGTGACAGGTTTGTGTAGCAAAGTTGAGAACCTTGTTGAGTGTAGAGGATTGAAATGGGAAGACCAAGTTGATGTCTGAAACAGTCCAGCTTACTGTGGACAAGGTTTGATATGATTGTCTTGGTAGAGTGGAAGGTTGAGGTATGGGCACATTATTCTTGTGTTGAGGTTGCACCAGCCTGTAAAGGCTGTTGCCAAGATAAATGGTTGCAGTTTAAGTACTCTCGAAGAGGGCCTCAAGGTAAAATGAGGTCAGAAGGGGACAGTGATGGGCGTGAGACTAGGGATAGCAATAGAGGCCGGGAGAAAGAGGACTCTGTTTTTGCTTGGGTTTAGCATTAGGCAGCGTAGAGCCACCCAGTGGCGGATGTTAGTGAGGCCCTAAGTGATGTGTTCAGTTAGAGTGGGGGGTGCAGGAGGGAAAGGAGATGGTAGGTACTCTGAATCTTGTTGACAAATTGGTGATATTGTACGTCAAAGGAAAAGATACGTTTGCCCAGTGATGAGGCATAGTGGGTGAACAGGAGTGGGCCGAGGATTGAGCATTGCGGGACAGTCTGTCAGGGGTGTAGAGGTAGGAGGTGTGGAGTTTCGTGAGATGGAGAAGGAGCAGTCAGAGTCGTTAAGTGCCAGCCAAGTGAAGTGTGATTTCTTTGTAACCCAAGGAGGGGAGTGTCCGGGCAAGGAGGAATGAGCAAGAGTGTTAAAGGCTGTGGAGAGGTTGAGAAGGATGAGTATGGAGCAGAGGTGACATGGATGAGTAGTGGTTAGGAAGTTTGAGACATGGGTGAAGGCTGTTTCGGTGTAGTGTTAGCTTCAGAAGCCTGATTTCAGGGGACTTCAGTGTGTCTGGTCCTCAAGATTGTTGACAATTTCTTTGAAGACAAACCCTTTGAAGGATTTTCGAGTGATGAGGTAAGAGGGGGACAGTATGGTAGAAACTGAAACAGCTGAGGGTTTCTTGATCATGGGGAGGACCGTGGTTAGCAGACAAGAGGATATTGAGGTTGATGGGGAGGGATTGAAGTGGGAGAAGTAGGAACAGGTGCATAGGTGAAAGCTATTTGATTAATTGTGGTGCAAAGAGGACCATAGGAACACAGGACAGGAGGCTGGATTTGCAGAACATAGGACAGGTAGGTGGTAGGGGGTGAAAGCACAAGCATGGCAGCATTTCTATAGGTGGTGAATGGTGTATTGCATTCATCAAAGGCATGTTTGATGGAGGAGGGAGAGTTTGCAGGACAGACTAAACGCCAGTAGCTATGGGGCCATCAAGTTGGTATTCAACTTCCCTTTGGTGAGGATGGAATGGGTGAAGAACGGGGAATGGAGGTAGTGAAGTGGGTCCGTGAGTAATGTATGAGGGGGCTTAGATGGAGAGAGCCGATGAGATTGTGGGATTTACCACTAGTGTGGGTTCGAAGGTTGTGTGAGCTGATCTGATGAACTCCATTTGTAATTAGTGAGTCGTGATAAAGTTAGTTTGCCGTCACCCCGTAAGACCCACAGTTATTTGTTGGAATTGCTTCAAGTAGTAGGTCCAGTCCAGAGAAAAAGAGCTGGGGGTGCGTAATGGGAAACAGATGGAGAAGAGGATGATGGGTGGTGGAAGAAGGAAGTTGGACAGAGATTTGCTCAGAGGGGGGCAGAACACTTCCATCTCAATATTCCTTTTTCTCACTCTGCATCAGTTGGGTACCTAACGGAGACCTTCGAATGAGCACTCACGTGGCACCCGACCACTCTGTGATTGGTATCTTTTCTTGGCGTCCCAAAGTTCAATTATACATTTCAACTATCCTTTTGGTTTTCCATTATATTCGCGTCGCTCATCACAACACCTCACACAGTTCTCTTTATACAGTGTTGCTACTTGGTTCAAAACACAAGATGGTTTGGTATCAGTCTCTCTGATTCACCGGCTGTGCTGTCTTTTTTGACGTGGCTTTGTTGTAGGAGCCAAGGACAGTACCACAGCGGCAATCACTCCTCCCCGCCTTGGTTATAGATGCAGCAGTCCCCTGTGTACCTCTGACACACTGTGCAGGTTTGATCAGCCTTAGTTCCTGGTCTTAGGTTTCTTACTTTCCAAGGCTCACGAAAGTAAGTCTTTAGAGGTCAAGGGTACTTCCTTCCTTGCGACCCTCTGTTCTCACCACCTTTCTCCTTGTATTAAACTGCCATCTTGGAACTGCTGTTTCCTCGTGTGCTTTCATGCTCCCCCTTTTATCCGTGTGGGGAAGTGTGATGGAGGTCAGGCATGTGTAATGATCCATAATAACCCGACCATGGTGTTGACATGTCTGGTACACAGCTCTGGTGTCTGTTGTCACTCACTGTGAACTGTCCATGAGAAAGTGTTTGTGTTGGGAAAGGGGAGGGAGGGTGTTTGGTTCCTAGGTATCATACCGCGTCTCACCCTCTGGTGTCCCACTTCCACTCCCCGAAGAACCCTCATCCAAGTGAGCCTCCCGCACTGGCCCACCCTTAGGAACTGGATCCAAAAGCGATGGCCTTGTTATGGCCACCTGGATGACAGATCCCCGGGGACTAGCAGGTGAGACACCTTTAGATTTCCCCATAACACATGGGCAAAAGGCAATGATACATTTACTTCCCTTAAAAAATTCAGGATTGGGCCAAAAACAGAGCAAAAAGAATGGGGTGAGCTGCAAAAAGAAAATCTTTCCTAACAATGAGGATCGCTGGGTTGTTTCAGGTGATGAAAATGTAAATGCTGTGATTTAGCACTGGTTACTTATGTGGCTTCCCAGATGTTTTGGACTAAAACTCTCATGATTCCTAGCCACAATACTCCACAGGGAAGGATTTTGGCTGCTGCAGTATAAAAGTGTCCCCTGTTCGTTCACCCCCAGCACGGATCAAAACACCTCCTTGGGCTCCAAACATCCACACCCTGTCTAATTGCTGGTGGTTTATATTGGGGTGTGGCCCTGCCCCTTAATCTTATTCGGGTGCATTTGTTTAGCGTTTGCAACTGGATTGCTATATTCAGAGTTGGTTCTTCCAGCCCCCTTCCGCTCCATCTCCAAATGCTTCAGGATGCAGTAGAAGCTTTAACCGGGACATCCTTCATGTCGAATTGACACTTCTCACGGAGCAGAGCTGCTGCAGCGGCGCTCATCACTCCCAGTCCCTGAGGGTATTGTTGAATCACCCATATGGTTTGAAAACCTGAAGACTCCTCAATATATTGCTTCCTTGTGCAGTCTGTGTTTCAGTGGTTCTGCAGCTGGCAATGTGCTTCCTTGATTCTAATCATGTTTTCCTTACATTCTCGGGTTTGGGTACTCTGGGCTTCCTGGAGCAGCCTAAATTTATCGAACCAGCAATTAAAATTGGTTTGCCATTTTGGTTGGGGGCTTCGCCTAACCCTTTATGAAATGCCTCTTGGGTCCAATTGCAAAATAGAAGAGGTTTGATAGATTCGGAGCTTCCTTAAAGGGACAGAGGAATACTCTGTAGTCATCCACTTCCAGCCATGGGTACCTTGCCCCCATGGCCACCCTACCATCTACCCCAAAATCAGTCTAATCACTTGGTTGCAAGCTTTATTTGGGTCATTTGAGATGGCAGTCTAGTTTGAGCATTCAGCAATGTAGTCAAAAACTGTAGTCAACAGGCGTCATAGATTTATTTCTGGAGTAGGTCTGCTACTCCACTAGAGGATATTTTAACTTCCAATCTGCTGTCGAAGAGGGACTACTTTATGTATTCATAGGTTCTCCAGCATGGGGTCTGGCATGGATACACATGCTCATGAATATTCCCTGTCAGGCCTGGAATCCTTGGTAAAAGAAACTATTGTTTCACTTTTACTTACAAACTGTCTTTCTCCTATAAACCAATCGCTGAGCTCCGGGTCATACTGCCTCAGCCAATGACTGCCCTCTCCCTAAGCCCCTCCTCTTGCAGCCATCTTCAGAATTTTACTGCACATTCAAGTGTTGGGAGTCCTTGTGTTTTGCTCAGAGATTTTCTACGTTTTCGCGCTTTTTTTCTTTCTTCCTTTGCCCGGCAAGCAGGAATCTTTTTTGTCAAAGTTTTCAGTCTTCCAGCACTTCTCAAGGGCAAGAATCGTCGAGAGTTTCATCGAAGATTCCAGAAGGCCATCGGGCCTACACCGCACGCCGGACCATCTCTCAGGAGAAGGAGGGAGGATCCCTCTTCAAGCTCTGCTCCAGCTGCAGATTGAGGAACGTGTTTGTGCTGTGCAAACACTCCCAGTGCCTCTGTCTCCATCTGGACCACAGGGAAGCGGATTGTGAAATCTGCCTTGGTTTCTCCAAGCACACCGTCCAGGATCGGCACAGTAGGTTGGTGCAGTGGCTCAGCGCAAAGGCCTCTACCCTGTGCGGCAAGCAGGGGCATGCCTCACGCAGGACTGGCCAGTCCGAGGAGCGGGCTTCTAAGCCTTTGAGGGCACTCCATCCGTGGGGGCCCAAGACAAGGCCAAGCACCACAAGGCAGTTTCCTTCCGGAGAAGACCAGGACGCAAGGAAAGGTGTCAGACCTGCCCCTGAAGGCCCAGGTGGTCCAGACAGTCATCCACGACTATCGAGCTAGTGGCAGCCGCCCTCTCGATGGCGAAAGGGGCTGACCTGGCCCGGGGGACCCCAGCTGCTCCCAGAGTGGCACTGCCCCCAAGGCAGGAGGCCAAACCAGTGGAGAAAGCGCCAGAGAAGTGGATGCCATCCCTGAACCCGAGACCAACCCCTCGGGGTTCAAAAAAGTGGGGGGTTGAGGGAGGAGGTGGAGGCCCCGACCAAGCTCCAGGGCATGGATATTTCTTCCACAGACCAGGAGAACCTGGTGTCTGTTCACACAGTCCCGGAAGGCGTGGGGGAATGACTACAGTGGAACTCTGAGGACGACGGCAGAAACAGGAGGGGTATGATGGCGGGAATGCCGATGTGGGTGCTGGGCCCAGCAAGCCTACTCCCCCGACACCCTCCCAGGGACGTATCGCTTAACATTCTTTCAACTCTCCACACCCTGGTGTCTGAGATCCAGAAGCGGATGCTGACGGCACCTCTGGCCCCGGTGGCACTAGGCCCGCCAGTGAAGAATAGAAAACTGCACCCTATGCCACCTCATCAACCACCGCACATGCTCTCCCCACACCACCCTAGGGATACGGAGACGGACACGGCTACTATGGACACGAACGGTGGCGACCTGTCTCTGCCGCGGAGGGCTTCTCCCTCAGACAAAGTGGGGTCGTTCCACACCATGGTCGCCCGCGCATCTGAGCTCTTCCAGCTGACGCCAGAAGAAACCATGAAGGAAGGTTTCCTTTATCAACGGCGTGAGGCTAAGAGGAAGACCATTCTGGCGGTGCCTCTCCTGGACGACATTTGGGATGAGGGCCTGGCCCTGTTGAGAAACCCAGCAACAGCCCTTGTGAAGAGGGATAGGCTGGAAAAAGTAGTGTGTGCCAGAGTCAGCACCCAAATGCTTACAGGTCAATCCCTCCTTGGACTTGCTGGTCTCGGTGGCTGCGAGGAAGAAGTCTTGAATCCCTAATCTTCAGCCTCCATTCCCCCAGACAGCAAGGGGGGTAGAAGTTGGATGCCACGTGTAGGAAGGTGATCTCCTCTGCGGCGACAGTCAAGGCATCTAATGCGCGTGCGATGCTGGCCAGATACGACAGGGAGCTGTGGTATAAAATGGCCCCGCTGCTGCAATTTCTGCCAGACAACAAGCGGGTCGAGGTGGTTTAGATCCTCCAGGAGTGCGAGGTGGCATCGGACCATGCCATCACTGTGGCCCTGGAAATAGTGGAAACGGGGTCCTGACAGATGGGGAATGGTGTATGCCTCTGCCGTTGAAGACCACCAACTTCTGTCAAGACGAGGGTGCTGGACATGCCCTTTGACAGGGACAACCTCTTTGGGCAAGCCGTTGACGAATCGTTGCAGGCCATGAAGACGAAGACGGGCCGTGCCCTGGGCACGGTTCAGCAGCATCGTCCATCCTTTCGTGCCTCTGGCAGAAAATCAGGCAGATCGTAGAAAGGGTTTCGGCAGAGGGTCCTCCTCATACCGTCCACCCTCGCAGTCCACAACCCAGGAGGCCTACAGAGGCGTTCCAAGGCTTTGGGAGGTGGCCGATGTCGCTGCTCCCAAGGCAGCACGCAGACCCCGAAACATTGAACCGGCCAGGACTTTGGGCCCCCACCCATGCACCATGGTGGGATGCCGGCGGGCTTTGTCAGTGAGTGGCGAAAAGAGCTCCACGACTGATGGGTGTTGGACGCTCTCGCCCACAGACACTCTAGAATTCCAGCCGAAGTGTCCACGGATACCACCGGTGGCTTGGCAGGAGCAGCACATCACTCAGCTCCTGCAGGAAGTACAGCCATGCTATGAAAGGGGGCGATGGAACTGGTTCCAAAGCGACTCCAGGGCTCCAGAGTCTACTTCAGATACTTCTTGGTAAAGCAGACTGTGGGCTGAAGGCCCATTCTAGACCTGCGGCGCCTCAACAAATACTGGATGGTCACGTTGCAGCACGTGCTCGGCCAACTAGAGGACTTAGACTTATTGTTGTCACTGGATCTGGAGCAATTATACTTCCACGTCCCCATTCACAAGACTCATCGAAGTTCCTGTGCTTTGTGGTACTGGGAAGGCACTACCAGTTCATGGCCCTTCCCTTCGGACTGAAGTAGACGCCCAGGGTGTACACGAAGTTCCTGGCGCCAGTGATACATGTGTACCCATACCTAGAAGACTGGCTCATCCGCACCAAGTCCAGGGAAGTAGCCGTAGAACACACGGAGAGCAGCGTCTGGCTGCTGACGGATCTGGGGTTCTCAGTCAACTATCCAAAATCCTGCTTTATACCATCGCAGAACGCGCTGTTCCTGCGGGCCAGGCTCAACAGTCTCTTGCCTGGCAGCCCCCTTGGAAGAAAGGATAGCGGCCATGATGTGCCAAGTGCAACGGCTGTTGACACTCTAGACCACCACGGTATGGACCATCAAGTCGCTTCTCGGCATGATGTTGTGTATTTACTTGATCGACTCTCCAGGTTGCGGATACAACCCCTTCAGGAATTCCTGGATGCTTGGTGGATCCAGGTGTCCGGAAGCTTCGTGGACCAGATAGTTCTTGACGAGGAGTTCCATTGAGCAGTAAGGTGGTGGGGGCATGTGCTCCAACATTGCCGGAGGCACGGATTTCCAGAGCTCCCATACCATGGACTCTTCCCTGGAGCGCTGGGGAGCCCACACCAGACATCTCCGCGCCAGACGCCTGTGGCTAATGGAGGAGAGGGATCTCCACATAAATAACCTGGAGCTGCGGGCAGTGTTCTGGGCCCTCAAGACGTTCCTTCTGTTCCTCAAGGGCAAGGTGGTGAGGGTCTTCATGGACAATAGCACCACAATGTTCTACATCAGGAAGCAGGGGGTGGGGGAGTAGTACCAGATCCCCAGCTCTCTCAAGAGAGGTGCAGGATTTGGGGCACTGGGCCGTCGCCCAGGAGATGTTCCTCATTCCTTTTCACCTGGCGTGAGTCAAGAACCCCAACGCCGACTCCCTCGGCAGGGAGCTGCGCTCTTGCCACGAGTAGGAAGTTCGACAGGATCAAGTGGACAGCCTCTTCCTCAAATGGGGCAGACCCCAGATAGATCTGCTTGCGACAAATTCCAAATGCCATAGTTTTGCTAGCAGGTTCCACCGGCAGAGTTGCATGGAGGACACGTTTTCCTTCCCTTGGGAAAGCCTGTTCCTGTACGTGTTTCCTCTGTTACCTCTCCTGCTGCAAGTCATCAATCAATTCAAACTGTGCCAATGCAGGGTGATCTTTGTCACCCCTGGATGGTCGAAGCAGATTTGGTACCTGGACCTTCTCAGCCTGTCAATGTCTCCTCCGGTAAAGCTGCCAGTGGTTGTGGATCTGTGTGCCAGAGATGGAGGTGCAATCCTACATCATGACCCAGGATCGATGAACCTGAAAGCTTCGCTCCTGCAGCCTTAGAGTTCGGGAGGGGTGCAAGCTGCCAGCAGACTGGAGGGAGGCCCTTGCCATGGCCCGAGCGTCGTCGACTCTGAAGTGCTACTGGCACAAGTGGAAATGTTTCACAACGTGGTGCTGGGCGCAGAAGATCACCCCTCGGAGGGTCACTGCCCCTGAGATTGTTCCATACTTTTTGTCCTTGGCAAAGGTGGGGGCTTGCCACCGCCACCATCAAGTTGCATCTGGTGGCTATCTCCCGCAACACTAGGTCTCCCGGACGGGCTTCTCTTTGGTCCCACGGTCTAGTCAAGAAGTTCCACAAAGGACTTTTTCGATTCTTTCCACCGGTGAAGGCGCACGCCCCGGCGTGGGTAATCAATGCGGTTGACAAGGCTCTTGGGGGCTCCCTTCCAGCCCATGCATCAGACCTCTCAAGTTCCTTTTGTGGAAGACAGCTTTTCTCGTGGCCATCACCTCTTCCAGGAGGGTAGGTGCGATCCAGGGCCTTTCCTGCAAACAGCCTTATCTGACTTTCCACGACACGAGGGTGGTGCTGCAGACGCACCCCTCCTTCATGCCGAAGGTTCAGTTGGAATACCACCTCAACAAGCCTTTGGTGTTGCCTGTTTTTACTATAACCTTTGTCGCCGGCTGAAAGCACTTTGCACTCGCTGGATGTGGCGCGTGCGCTGAAGTTCTAGGTGGCACGCACAAAGAGTTTCTGGAAGACATCACAACTATTCGTGAACTTTGGTCCTCTGAACCATGGGTAGACCTTGTCCAAGGCTTCCATCTCCAGGTGGCTCTCCTGCTGCATCACACTGTCACCGGTTGGCAAACACACCGCTGTCTGAGAGCTCATTCCAGCAGAGCGATCGCTGCGATGACAGCGTTCCTGTCTAGTGTGCCCCTGCTGGACATCTGCAGGGCTGCTATGTGGAGGTCCAGACACACCTTCACAAGATTAGACTGCATCAATAGGGATTCAAGAGGAGTCCAGTGTGAGCCAAGCAGTGCTACGCGACCTATTCGCTTGAAGGTGAGCCTGTTCCTGAGGTATGAGTATTTGCTTCTGTTGAGCCTCGCCACCTCCCGCGGTTGTGTAATGTTGTACTGATATGTATTCTTTATTCATGAGCATATTGAATCCATGCCAGACGCCAGGCTGGAGAAGGAACAAGTTACTTATCTGGAACTATTGTTTTCCTACGTGGGTCTGGCATGGATTCAGCTGCCAGAGGAGGAGCTTAGAGAGAGGGCAGTCATTGGTTGGGGCAGTACGACCCAGAGCTTAGTGATTAGTTTATAGGAGAAAGAGTTTGTAAGTGAAAGTGAAACTATTTTTTCTTTTGTGGAGGATTCCCGGCCTGACTGGGAATAATCATGAGCATGTGAATCCATGCCAGACCCATGCTGGAAAACAATAGTCGGACTTAAGTAACTTGTTCAAGCCTTGTGCTGGTTTTCACTTGCTTGTATAGCTCAATTTCAGACTGTAAATGAATGGTGCACTTCTCCAGCATGGGGTCTGGCATGGATCCACATGCTCATGAATATTCCCTGTTGTCGGGCTGGGAATCCTTTATTAAAAGATTCTCTAAACCAATCGCTGTCCTCTGGGTCATACTGCCCCACCCAATGACAGTCCTCTCCCTAAGATCCACCTCTGGTGGCCATCTTCAGATTTTTACTGCATCCTTCAGTGTTGGGAGTCCTCGCGTTGCTCACCAAGCTATTTTTGTGCATTTCGAGTTTTTCCATAAAATATGAACTCGTTTTGAACAATTTTTGCTTATTGTTTTCGGGCCGCTACCAACAGCGGGGATCCAATACCAGTAAAGATCCTTCATCCACCATGGGATCGTCCATCGGAAGTTTTGAGAAGGTCTGGCCTTGGGCCTACTTTGTGCCTTTTCAACCATGTCAGAGGAGCAGGAAGGCAGGAGCCTCTTCAAACTCTTCACAAGTGTGGATTAAGGAACATGTTCATAGAAGATGGACATAAATGATTATATTAATTGCATATGGACCACGATGAGGGATGAGGTGTGCCGTGGTTTCTCAAAGAAAACCAAAAATAATCGCTACAGAAGGCTGGAACATGGCTCAATTTGAGCAAAGCACCTGACTCTGCCTCTAGGCAGAGTCATGCCTCACCCAGGACTGGCCGGTCCGAGGAGCGAACTCCCTCCGGCAGGAGGTTGAGATCCTTTGAGGACGCCCCGGCCGCAGGGCTCCAAGAGAAGGTCAAGCTCCGCGACGCTGGCTCCTCTATGGTGGATCCACTGGGTTTGCCACTGATGCGGCTCCCAAGACGGGCAGAGCTTGATTGCCATCATTCTCCACGGAGAGCTTGCTGATGAAAGGAGCCTCTTCAAAATCCATAACCGTGTCTAAACTCTGTTTATTAGCAGACAAACCAGCGATCGAAGTCCGAGGAGGACCCCTCAAAATTAACTAAGCCTTCCAAGTCAACTGATTCGAGGACAGCCCCATCGACAAGCACATAGTCGACAAAGTTGACATCCACCACGATGACATTGAAGGAGAGCGAGTCAGTGAAGATGGTGCATACAACAGCCACCCCATGTGTATCCTTATCCCTGAGGCATGATACAGCTGTGAAGCGGGCAACGAAGCATGGGGAAAGGCCCTGTGACCGCATCGGCCCAGAAGCCTCCAGAGAAGGAAAGGGGGGGGACAAGGCACCCCAGATGGAATATCCACGGAATCTGGACCCACGTGATGCTCCAGGAAAACCAAGGCAGATTTATTAAAGGTCAGACGACGGCAACAATGATTTGCCTGATGATTACTATGCAGACCGCAAAGGAAGAGAATCTCATGGTGGTGAGCCTACGCCCCTTGCATGCAAAACGAGGTGCGACAGTCAAGACCCTGCCACTGGCTCCCTTCACCCCTCAACCGAGACGTGTCGCTGGATACTCTGATGAAGCTACGCACACTGGCCACGGACATCCAGCAGAGGATGCCCCCTGCACTGGGGTCTGTGCCACCACAGGGCCCTCAGAGGTTGAGCCATCCTCGTCGGAAGAGGTTGTCTAGTGGGAGTGCTGGTCCTAGACATCACCTCACTCCTCCACCGCAGTGTTGTGACCTGACTCCACCTGGAACTGTGGCTCCGCACACAGGCACGGACACTGCTACTACGACTACAGGCACAGACGAGGAAGATGACTTTGTGCCTGCTGACGAGGAAACACCACATGCGGACAAACCCCATAGGGCCTCCCCGCCAGACGAAGTTGGATCCTTTTGTTCCATGATGTCCAGGGCCTCTGACCGGTTTTCAGTTAGAACCTGAGGAAACTTATAAAGAAGGGTTCCTGTACCAGTCCAAAAGAAAGATCATCATATACGTTCCTTTACTAGATGAGATCTGGGAGGGGGGGGGGGGCCTGGCGCTAATGAAGTATCCAATTATGGCCCTGCCCAAGTCTGACAGACTGGAGAAAAAGTACAGGGTACCAGATAGCTCAGCCTTTGCCCGACCCGGTTGTCTCAGCCACAGCCAGGAAGCACTCGGCAAACCCATCGTCGGCAGCCATGATACCTCTGGCCCAGGAGGGGTAGAAGCTGGATGCAATGGGCAAGAGAATAATCTATACAGCAGCCTCTACCATCAAGGCGATCAATGACCTAGACATTTTGTCCCGATTTGACCAGGAACTATGGTACAAGCTGGGACCTATTCTAGACTTCCTGCATGAGGACAAGATGGTCGAGGCACTGGAACTGTTTTGGGAAGGGGAAGTGGCTTCGGACCACGCCATTACAGTGGCGGTAGACGTCAGACACAGGATTTCGCCAGATGGGGAACTGTGTCCCTTTGTCGACAAAGGTGGTAAAGGCTACAAATATCTGCCACAGTGTTAAGGCTAATATGCTGTTTGACAGTGACAACGTCTTTGGCAAAAACATCGGCGAGTCTTTACAAGCCATAAAGACAGACGCAGACGGTGTGCTCCCTGGGATCCCTGTAACATCGGCTGGCCTTTCATTTGTCTAGAGGAAATCCCGGCAGATCTTCCAAAGGATGTACTACCAGTACCGACAGCCTTCACGCTCCACCCTTCAAGCATACAGGGGTCGCTCTCAAGGCAGCGGAGGACAGCATCGTGCCAGCCACAGGGCAGGGCCCGACCCCCTCCCCAAGCAGGCCTGAACCGGCCATGACCTTGGGCCCCCACTTATGCACCCCAGTGGGAGGTCAGCTGGTGAAGTTGTTCAGCACATGGAAGATCATCAACACAGACAGATGGGTGCTGGACATTCTCAGACAGGGGCACGCCTTGGAGTTCCAGCACAGGTGTCCTCGTATTCCACTGGTGCCTCGACTAGAACATGGGCCACTGCTTCTGCAAGAGGTGCATGCCATGTTACAGAAGGGGGCGATATTACCCATTCCCCAGCACCTCCAGGGCTCTGGCGTATATTCCAGATACTTTCTGGTTCGAAAGAAGGGGGGCTGGAGGACAATCCTGGATCTGCATCCTCTCAACAAGTACTTAAAGTCCCAAACATTCTGGATGGTCGCGTTACAACACGTGCTCGACCAGCTGGAGGAAGGGGATTTTCAGACCTCTTTGGAACTTGAGGACACCTACTTCCACATCCCCATTCACAAGAAACACTGCAAATTACGATTCGTAGTTCATGGTCAGCACTACCAGTTCAAGGGTCTGCCCTTCAGCTTAAAATTGCCTTTGGGTAGAGAAGGGGGTTACCTAGTGCTTGGCCCTGGTGGCAGCGCATCTTTGTCTGCAATGCATCCACGTATAGCCTTACCTGTATGATTGGCTCGTGCGAACCCGCTCACATGCTTTGGCGAGCAAGCACACATTGAGGACCGTACGTCTGCTGACGAAGTTGGGGTTCTCCATGAACTATCCCAAGTCCTGCTTGACGCCACCTCAGAACGTGCTGTTTCTGGGTGCCTGTGCCCGGTTCAACAGAGTAATGTTTGGCGCCCCCCCTCAGAGGAGAGGGTGGTGGCCATACAGGGGAAAGTACAGCGCTGGTTATAGACTGCAACGGTGCAGGCCTTCTGAGGTCGTTTCTGGTTGGTAAAGGACGACTGTGGATACAATTAAGGAGACAAGAATAGAATATCCTGTTCAGAAAGGTCAAGATAAGCCACATATGGTTGAAGACTGGCAGAATTAAATCAAATACACGAAAATACATGAAGAGGCTGATTTCACGGTGTCCTAATCACGTGACGAGGCAGGCTGGATGAGTAAGATTTTCACACCTACGCATGGATCTCTGCTATACACATACTCCTAAGAAGTTCTCAGACCAAGAAGCAGATACTAGGCCAAACTACAAAGCAGTAATTGACGCATGATCACTGAGGTGATGATTGATTGTAACATAATTGGAGGAAAGCTGGGGTGCAGACAAACTCCCTGCACCTGGCTAGTTGTTCTGCATGCTGCTAGACGTAAGTGGAAAAGTAGGAGTGTGGTTGATGCCAACCCAATCATAGTGGACTGTGTAATCTAGGGTCCTATAGAGAGTAGAGGCAATGGGACGTCGTACTTTGTAACGTTCATAGTGGCCATTTTGAAGGAAGGGCTTAGTAGCCCCACCTGACATTGATTATCCAATCCCCTCTCCCCGTTACCATATAGATATAGTACCTATGATAAAGTTACCTTCCTATGACCAATCACGTTGCATGTTAGGTTTTTAAGATTGCACGTCCGTGATGACGAGGTTTTGCCATAAATACTCTAAAATTAAGTGGAGTTGGAAGAGAGAGAATATCGAGCGGTTGCTGATATTCATTGTACTCCCCGTTTTATGTACTTGTCATTAAACTGACTCCTTTTGCCAAACTATTGAGTTGTCAGTTATTTGGTGCATGAGTACGAATCTGCATCCCCATCTATCTCGAGAGTACGGCTACTCATCTTAAAAGGCTGTGTGGGGATCCCCAGTCAGAGGGCTGGCTGGAGACCATCCAGTTCACTACTCTAAATACTTATGGTCACTAACCCTCTCTAAATGTACCAAGGAGAATTTTCCTTACTCACAATTCTACTTGGACTTTTTTTCGCAAGTTCACCCGTGAGACTGGGAGCTGGAGAAAAATGGCAATCTCCGAACAGGAGATTTCTATGAAAAGGACTGAATCCGGACTGGAAACTCCAATTGCTCAGCTGGAACTTCTCTCCAAACGAGAGCCCCAAGAGACCACAGGGAATAGTGTCTAGACACGCCACTTGCTAGCCTGCATTTCTGGTTGTAAGGGAAAATCGTAAAGTCACTGATACAACAGTGTCTTTTGAATGGATTTTAACCTAGCACGTATTCCTCATCTTTAGATATCTCCAATATCCAGCTTCAGAATTTTCTTTCAGCAGAGTGGCATTGTGTGTGGATGCGGTCGACTCGATGTTCCTCGAGGGCCTCCTTCTCAAGGATGTTATCGTATGTATACATGGCACGCACAGCACCCTTTGGCTTCCATTCAGTTTATCCGAGTAAGCTTTTGCTTCGTGAACTACGGCCTGCTTCAAATATTCTTCAAGAATTATCAAAAATGTCTTCGTCTTTGGCTCCGACAAACCCAAAGACCAAGTTTAAAAAAATTGCCAAGACTGCAACACCAAGATGTCGCTTATGGACCCACATCAAGTATGCTTGTGGTGTCTCGGTGTGGAGCACAAGACCTTGGCCTGTTGGAAGTGTCAATTGATGACCGGAAAAGCGCTGAAGGAGCATAAAGAGAAATTGACAGTAGGAAGACTCCCCCAAAAATCCCATTTGACTGCCCTGTCAAAATAAACGTTCTTGTGACGAAGCACAAGACTACTCTCCTTGACAGAAGTTCGGAGTGGCTCCCATCCACTCCTCGTCGAGAAAATCGAAGAAAAGGCATCACAAATCACCTACTTCTTCATCCTTGTCCGACTCCTCTCCAGAGAGGACTGTATCACGTCCCACTAAAGCCTCTACTCCCGCTGAATGGGAATCATTCAGGCAGGAAATGCTAAAGATGTTTGAGGGCCAGAAACCATCGATGCAAGTAGGCCATGCTCATACCATACCTTCTTAAGCTGGTAAGGAAAGGGCTCGAGCCAAATCCTGCGCATCCTTTAGCCCGGGACAGAGGCCAAATTGACATCAAGAGCCATCAAGGCTTCGACACAATGAAAAGTCGTGGAATCCTTTGAGCCATCGAAGTCTGTCATTGAGCAAGTAGACGTCGAACTCTTCTGCGCCGTTTACCCCACCAGTGGCATCAACTCCACAGGTGCTATCAACATCTAAGTTGTCTTCATCGAAAACATTGACCATTCCATCAGCAAATTTCGGTGTGTAGCATTAGATCTGCGCACCTTCAGCTTTGCACTGTTTTGCTGCCTCCATTTTAAAATCGAATTCAGGTGTGTTTACCTTTTAGACCTGTGCAGCATCTGCTTTGCCTGTTTTAGTTTTACATCTGAGTAACACAGCATTGTTTTTGTTGCCCCGTTTTCAAAATTGAACTTAGGTGTGTATAGTTCATACATTTCTGTACCACTTATCTGATGTAATTCTATTCCTTCTGGTTTGCAGTTATTCGTTTTCCGACTTTACTTACTAGGCCTCCTGGTGAGTTTAGCTAGAACTGTGCTGTGCAGCCACTCCTTCATTCCTTGTCTAAACATTTGCCGACCTAATGGCTCTCTGTTGCTCCTATATTCTCTATCTGCTACACTATCACCTATCCCCCTCCCCTCCTCTCTCTTTCTGTCTGGTAGGAAAAAAGCACAAAAAAGGCATCTTTAGTGCAAATCCTGGACTCCCCAATGTAGGCACCAATGTCATCGCTTCCTCTAGAGATTTCCTTTAGAGATGTTTTGACTGATATCCTCTTTTCTGCCCCCTCTCCATATCTGTGGACCCCCATCTCATCTCTACTCTCTCCTGCCTTATGCTCTTCCATTAACGGTGGCACCAAGTGGGAAGTTCTCTTGGCCGGTGTCTCATTCCCACGTGGCTTTGTTAATGTCTATCACACTGGCATCATCCCCATTCAGGGTCCACAAGCCAACCTCCTTCCCTTTGACCGCTATCCTGCCTTCACTCATTAACGTCCTTCCTTCTCATTCTCTTTCTCTTTGCGCCCCTATACTCCACCTCAGAAAACCTTCAAAGGTACAGACCTCCTCCACCTGGCAACTCCTCTGACCTATGTCTTCTTCTTGAAGACATTGATCTCGACATTCTCGCTCATACCGAGACTTTGTTCAATGCCAGCTCAGTCACTGCCTTTGGCTCCCTCCTTCCTGACTGCCTCAAGATCATCACCAAGCCTCGACCTCACCGCACTGGCAGTGGGGTTGCCTTAACTTCGCAGAGTGGGTTCCTTACCTACCCAGTCCTATTCTTCCTTTGAAAGACTGGTTTGCAAGTTTGTCATCTCTCCCATCTCCACCCTGACCATTGCTACCACTTACCGGCATCCAGGCGCCACCACCCTGTTCCTCTCTGAATGGGCTGACTTCTGCTCTTCCTTACTTTCATCCACCTCTAACCGCCTCCTCCTGGGTGACTTTAACATTCAGCTGGACTCCCCAGGCTCTGCATTCATTCTTTTCAATGACCTCTGCACCTCGCTTTCCCTCTCCATTCTGGGCATACCCACTCAGCTGGACATCTTGGGGGCCCTCATACATTCTGACCTCTCTCTCTCCACCCCACTAGTCTCCCCTCTCTCCTGGACAGACCATTCTCTCCTCTTGCCCACCTGAGTCCTTTTGACCCCCTGACGGCCGCCCCCTTAATGTCCCACCAATCTCGTTGGCTAACATCCGCCCGATGAAACGAGTGACTGCGGCTGCTTCCACCTTCCCACCCCAAACCTCCACCTCTACCCTCAGCAACCTCCACCAGTCCATCACCAACACTCTTGACATGCTTGCCCCATTCATAAGGATCTGTCTGAAACTTGCCTCTAAGCGTAACACCTGGAACGACACCAACAGGTGGCAGAACGGAAGTGGCTAACCTCAAGTTCATCCTCTGACAAACTGGCCTACCGCCTGCTCCAAAGGCAAAAGACTTGCCTTCCGTGCAAAGAAAAGAGCCCACATACAGACGGGGGTCTCTGGCACATCTAACAACATGGCTGAACTTTCAAGATCTGCGGGGAGCTAGCCAACCCTTCCTTAGTCTCCACCTCACCTTCTTCCCAGGCCCTCTGTAATGCACTGGCCTCACACTTTGCCACCAAAACTCAGGTCATCCTACCATCCTTTCTACACCATCACAACCCATCCCACACCCCTTCGGCTCCATTCGCCCCTCACCCCACCCCCCCCCTCCCTCTTCCTCCATGAAGTCTCTTCTAAACAGGTCTTCCCTTGCTCATCCAGGACCATCGAGGATAACATCAGCTCTTGCCTCTGCTCTCACTGATTTCTGCAATCACTCTTTGCCACTGGATATTTCCCCTCCCCTCTTAAGCACTTCCTTGTGCGCCCAATCCTGAAAAAAACATCCTCGGACCCTACTTGCCCTGCCAGCTACTGTCCTATTTCCATCACCCCTTTCATGGGCAAGCTGCTTTTAAAAGCTGGCCTTGCCCCAACTCAACTCTCTCACTGAACTTGGTGGTGGTCTCCACGGCCATCAATCTGGATTTCGGGCATCCAGAGGCATGGAAACCGTCACCTGTGAAGAAATGCTCGCATCTCTGGACTCAACTCCCCAGCTGTCCTTATCCTTCTCGATTTCTCTTCTGCCTTTGACGCAGCCAACCAATCCATACTCGTACAAAAGCTCCACAATGCTCTTGGTATCTCGGAACAGGCACTGGACTGGCTGACCTCTTTCCTCACTAACGCTCTTCCCAAGTCATCCTCGGCACAGTCTCCTCTCATCCTTCCCTCTCCATCTGTGGTGTCCCCCGGGGCTCTATACTCTTCCCCCTGGCTCTTTAACATCTTCCTTGCTCTACTTGATTGCATCATTCTCTCCTCCAACTTCCAGTGTTACGCCGACGAAACACAGCTCTTTTTCAAACTCCCTGCTGACCCTCTTGCACCATCCATCCCTTCATCCCTGACTGCCTATCTGCCATCCAGTCCTTGGCGCGCCTCCAACAATCTCTGCCTCACGCCTGTAAATCTGAGATCCTTCCCATTGGGACCCCTGCACCCTCCTTTTTCCCCTCCCTCTGGCCTTCCTCCTTGGGCTCTCCCCCTGCGCCTTCAACTGAAGCCAGAAACATTGGAGTCATCTCAGACTCTCTCCTTCCTCCCTCACACACAGAATATTACCAAGAAGTCCCACTTTCAACTATTCCTTCTCAAAGGAATTTTAACTTTGCTCACTTTCCCTCAGAGGCTCAGTGACCCAAGCCCTAGTTCTCTCTAGGCTTCACTACTGCAATAGCCTCCTTCTGAATCTACCTTGTCCCACTCTGGGACCCCTCCAGCTAATCCAGAATAGGGCGGCAAGACTTATCCTTGGCCTTAAGCCCAGGGACCACATCTCTCCTGCACTAAAATGTATTTACTGGCTCCCGGGTTGCTGCACGGATTAAATTCAAATCCCTTTGCATCTTCCACAAGCCTGTCTGGCCTGGGGACCACACTATATCTTCAACTTTCTCACTAAATACTCTCCCTCTAGACCACTACGCTCCTGTGGCACCAACTCTGTGTGTAAAGCATTTCGCTAAACAGAGTGGGAGGTCGTTCACTTTCCTCAGCAGGCTCCCTCCTATGGAATAGCCTCCATCTGCGTGTTGAGCAGGATCTTCTCAAATTCCGGAAGCTCCTCAAGACTTTCCTCTTTTCCTCCTCCTTTCCTCTACTAATCCCACAATTGCTGCGATCAGTGTCCTGGGCCCTTATGCATCCTCGGAGCCCTGACCTCCCACACCAATCCTGCCCAGCTCCTGTCTATCCACAGCACTTGCATCTGCACACCCACCACCCTGTAGGTTCGCACTTCCACCTCCCGCGGCCCAGTCCGTGTAGCACTCAACATTCCTAGCACTTCATCTGTGGCTCACCCATGAGCTCGGACTCCGCTGCACTTACCCCCTCTTCCTTGCTGCACTTGCACATTCTGAATACTCCCAAGGCATAGTAGGTTTGTCCTTCCTACCCTCCTCTGCCCCCCGCCTCTGCTCTTAAATATTTTTTTTTCCCCACCCTTGTGCCCTCCTGTCCTGTGGGCACTTTGAATCAGTATTTTCTTATTGTATAAGCTCCTAACAAGCAAACAATTAAATCTGTCCCGAAACCTTCAAAGTCATCAATGCCTTTGCCATCAATTAAGAAAACCTTCACTCCTTTGCCTAGGAAGGATTTCTTCAAGTTACTCACTTCCATTTATGAGGACAATGAACCATCCGATAATGATGCATCCTTTGGCTTGCAGTATGGCACTCCACATGTCCTTGATAGCTTCATTTCAGAAGATTCTAGGTTACGGGGCCTGCATGAAAATGTACAGACGGCCAGTGGAGTGGACACTTCACCAGTGTTGGATTTTGGTAAGCCAGAATCAGATGCGCACGCAGGTGTCTCTTACAAGCAATTAATGGCCAAAGTAGTTGATTATCTGGGATGGAGCAGGCCTTCCCTCCCATTCGAACTGGATGACCTCACGGATATCCTGGACAAAGGTCCTCCAAGGGATCCTATCCTGCCCTTTCATGTCACTCTACAAAAGAGAGTAAGTGCTAATTTGGAAGTACCGGATTCAAGGATGGCAGTCAATATAAATTTGACTAAGAAATACAGTCCGTCAAGTAGTGACCCCTGCTACTTGTCAGAACATCCTACCCCAGAAAGTCTGGTGGTGCATGCAGCAACCGCTACCTCAAAGCGGCTGCCTATCTGACCATCCAACCAGATCAGTATAAACGTATAGGTGCCTGGTCAAGGAAAGTCTTTTCTGCTGGGAGCATGGCCCTCAAATCAGCCAACTCTTCATGTGCCCTTGCAAAATTCACTTACTCTATGGGACTGCGTATCTATGCCGGCTGAATATATTCCCGAAGGGGAGGAAGAGACTGCTTCTTGGCCATTGTAAAAGATGGCAAAGAGGCCATGTGAGTCTTCAGTTCAGTCTGGTTTGGATTCCGCTGACCGCATCAGCAGAGCCATGGCAGCAAGCACATGGTACGCAGGTTTGCATGGTTAAATATGGATTTGCACCAACGTGTAGTCTAGACTCCTTAATATGCCTTTTGACGGGTCTAATCTTTTTGGCTGCAAGCCTGACTAAAGCCTTGTGCAGCTGCAGACTTCGAAGGCGGCAGCCAGATCTCTAGGTGCTATTAGGCAGCCTCAGCCCTTTGACTCCAATGGAACGTCTTGGAGGGGTAGAGCCTTACACTACTACCCCTCAATTGAAAGAGTGAGAGGAATGGCTGGTCAAAAAGGCCAAAGATGATTCCCTCGTGGCTGATGAGGGAGAGGTGCAAAGCCCGCCCAAGCAGCAGTATCTTTACCATCAGCCACTGCTTCAGCCACCTCAAAACCTCTGAGGTCTTGACTCGCGACACCCCAGTGGGAGACAGACTGTCTAACCATCTGAAAGAATGGCAGTGTATTACTTCAGATAGTTGGGCATTACAAACCGTAGCCCAAGGTTACTGCCTCCCCTTGATTCAAAGACCTCGGAATCATCCAACGGGGAGCCATTCGTTAAAGGTTCCAGATCCGTTCCTTGTGCAGGAAATGTTGACCCTGCCAGAGAAAGGTGCTAAAGAGCCAGTACCTGTAACGGAGAGGGACAAAGGATGGTATTCTCCATATTTCCTGATCCCCCAAGGACGACAGAGGACTGAGACACATCTTGGACTTAAGATACTTGAACAAGATCCACATGAAGGACAAGTTCAAGATGTTCACACTTTCTCAGATCCTTCAGGCCCTCCAGCTCCTGGATTGGATGTCGTCGTTTGGCCTTCAGGATGCTTATTTCAAGGGGATTGGGTCCTCCGACGTATTCCATATCTATGACAGCAATCACCACATCTGTGCTGCTTCGGAAAATCTTTCGGCTCCTGCGTCGATGACGTCGATACGCCGTCCTCGAGGGCCTCCGTCGAGCCGACGTCACCGGATGTTATAAGTAGGACACACGATGCCCATAGCCTCAGTTCCGTGTTCGTTTCGGAGATCTCGGCGCGCCTCGATTCTACTGAATCCTGTTTCGGTTTTTCAAACCTGTTTCTTCATTGCTAGTTGTAAGCATGATGTCTTCAGCTTCTTCCACCCCGCGGTCCGGGTTTAAGAAGTGTCGGGTGGGCGGGTCCAAGATGTCGCTAATGGATACGCACAACGCTTGCCTCTGGTGCCTTGGGGAGGACCATGATACGGACGACTGTGTCGACTGCCAATTGCTCACATCGAAGGTCTTTCGTGAGTGTAAGAATAAACTGTCGGTCGGTAAAGTGGCCAAGCCCGGAAGTCGCGTTCCACTGGTCTTTCGAGGGACGATTAGAGGGTCGACTCTCTGCATCGTCATCGTGAGTCCGGGGGTTCTCGGTCTGGGAGTCGGTCCTGCCATTCCTCTGTCTCGTCGCAGCACTCCAGGAAGCGCCGTCACAGGTCGCCTTCCCCGTCCTCTTCCGATGACTCCGCCCATCGGCGGGTTGCTTGTCCCAACAAGCATTCCGCTCCAGAGGAATGGGATTCCTTCCGAAAGGAGATGTTGGCGATTTTTGAATCGCGGGGGCTCCGGTCCGTCCGCGCCATCTGAGGACGCCGGTCGTGGCCGTGTTAGAGACACAGCTCGTCCGCCTTTGGGCTCGAACAGTCGTCGCGACCACCGGGCGCCTTCGAGGTCCCGGTCAGACACGGAGGGTCGCTCTAGGCATGCCCGTTCCAGGTCCCGGTCCTCGACGCCCTCGAGACCGTGAGAACCTGTGCAGTCTTCGAGGAAGACTTCGACGCCGGGGTCGTCGACGGACTCTCTCGAGGCCCCGCCTCTGAGGAAGTCATCGGCGCCCAGGCTATCGAGAGACACGCTCGGGGCTCCGCCCTCGAGGCCTGTGTCGACGCAGTCGAAGCTGTCGGCACCGCACTCAATGCCGATTCCATCAACGCCTTTCAAGGCGGCTTTGTCGGTGATGCCTCGTGGTACGGGGGAACCCCCCAGAAAGGCTCTGGCTAAGGCAAAACGGGTCTTTGTTCCTTTTTCCAGTTCCCTCTTTCCGGCCTCTGGATTATATTTGAGGTGGATGAGGGGTCTGAGGAAGGTGGGGTTCCTGATGACATTGTTTCTGGTCATAGTCAACTTGAGGACCTGCGTCAGTCGCTGCACGACGCCAGGGTCTAGACACCTCTCCGGAGGTGCAGTTTGGTAGGCCGGAGCCTGGCACGCATGCCGAATCCTCATACCGGCGCCTCATGTCGAGGGTCACGGATTACCTGGGGTGGTCTGCCCCGCCCCCCCCCTTGGGATTTTCAGCAGGATGACCTGACTGATATCCTGGACCAAGGTCCTCCAACTGACCCGGTGCTGCCATTCCATATGGTCTTGCAGAGAAGGGTGGCTGCGGCTTGGATTTCTCTGGAGAGTCTCCCGGCAGTGAGTAAGTCCGTGCCGAAGAAAAATCGCCCAGCCAGTAGCGACCCCTGCTACTTGACCACGCACCCTACTCCGTAGAGTTTGGTGGTGCAGGCGGCTATGGCCACATCAAAGCAGGCGTTGTACCCTAACATCCCTCCTGATAGTGACGACAAACGTTTTGACGGCTGGGCAAAGAAGGTATTTTCTTCTGGGGGTATGGCACTTCAGGCGGCCAACTCCGTTTGTGCCTTGCCTTGCTTCACGCACGCTCTGTAGAACTGTATTTCCTTAGCGGCTGATCATATTCCCGAAGGGGAGCAACAGCATTGTTTCCTTGCTATTGTGCAAGATCGCAAGGATGCCATGTGTGAATCCGTTCAGTCGGGTCTGGACATGGTTGATTGCGTCAGCCGGTCCATGGCGACAAGCACCGTAATACGCAGGTTTGCGTGGTTGCGGAAGTCGGGTTTTGCTCCCAATGTGCAAGCCCGGCTCCTCAACATGCCCTTTGATGGTGAACATCTTTTTGGCAGCAAGGCTGACGACAGTCTTGAGAGGTTGCAGACCTCCAAAGCTGCAGCAAAGTCGTTGGGTGCTGCTGTTCGCCAACCTCTGCCTTTTCGTCCTAGGGGACAGCAATGGAGGGGAGGTTCCTTTTGATATTACTCGTCCTTTAGTAAATCGAGAGGAGCTGCAAGTCAAAGGGGCAACCGTAGGAGTGCCAGAGGTGGAAAACAAGGTCCTCGAGGTGTCAAGGCCGCGCAAGCAGTTGCCTCTTTGCCCTCAGGCACTGCTGCAGCTCAGTCATGAGGCCCATGCTTCTCCGGTTGGGGGAAGGCTGGCGCAGCATCTTGTAGAATGGCGTGCCATTACTTCCGATGTGTGAGTTCTGGAGATCATTGCCCAGGGCTACTGTCTTCCTTTTCGGCAGAGGCCTCACGACAATCCACCAGGGAATCTCTTTGAAGAGTCCGGATCCGCTCCTTGCGCAGGAAATTCAATCCCTGCTGGAGAAAGGCACCATAGAACTGGTGCCTGTAGCGAAGTGGAACAAGAGATGGTATTCCCCTTATTTTTTGATTTTGAAGAAAGACGGGGGGGATTGAGACCCATCATGGTCTTGCGCAGGTTGAACAAGCTCCTCAGGAAGGACAAGTTCAAGATGGTTACTCTTTCTCAAGTCCTCCAGGCCCTTCAACTTCAGGACTGGTTGGTGTGTCTCGACCTAAGGGACGCTTATTTTCATGTGCTGATCCATCCCAAGCACAAGAAGTACCTGAGGTTCGCGGTTGGCGACTCCCACTTTTAGTTTTCGGGGTCCTGCTGTTCGGATTGACCTGCGCCCCAAGGGTTTTCACCAAGCTCATGGTGGTTGTGGCAGTGTATCTCAGGAAAGGGGGGATTCATGTCTACCCTACACCGGGACGATTGTTGATCAGGGTGTGTTCTCCCGAACAAGTCCTGGATCATCTCAGCGTGACCTGCCACTCTCTCCACAGACTGGGCTTCTCCCTCAATTACAAGAAGTCCCACATGATACCATCTCAAAATCTCCAGTTCATCGGGCGGTACTGGATACATCCTTAGGAAAGACCTTGCCACCCAAGGTGAGGGCTCAAGACATTCTGCAGATGGTCACCAAATTTCAGAGTCACCAGCGTCTCCCGGCCTTCGACTACTTGAGGTTGCACGGGCTCATGGCATCCTGCATGTTCCTGGTGCCACAGGCTCATCTGAGAATTAGATCCCTTCAATAGGCTCGCAGGACACAATGGTCTCAATTCTCGGGCAACATGTAAGACCTACTTAAGGTTCCAAACAGTCACACAGGATCTCCTGTGGTGGGCCTGCAAGGACAATATTCTGAAGGAGAACCTTTTTGGCAACCATGGCCGAAGATAACAGTAGTTACAGATGCCTCACTCGGGGAGTGGGGAAACCACACCAACGATCTGACAATCAGCGTTGTTGGTCTCCATCGGAGGCCAAACTATACATCACTCTTTTCGAACGGAGAGCAATCAGACTTGCGCTGAAGGCTTTTTTGCCCTCTGTACGGGGAAAGAATGTCCTGATAATGACAGACAATACAGTGGCCATGTACTACCTCAACAAGAGAGGTGGTGTAGGGTCACTACCACTGTGGCTAGAGGCAATGCAGCTCTGGTTCTGGGCAATTCAAGAAGTAATCTCCCTATCAGCGGATCACCTAGCCCGAGAGGAGAACACGGCAGCGGATGCTCTGAGCAGGCAGAGCAGTCTCCCACAAGTGGGAACTAGCTCAGGTAGTCCTTCAAGAGATCTTCACTGTTGGGGAACACCTCAAGTGGAACTCTTCACTACCAGTGCCAGCCGGAAGTGCGAACTGCTCTGCTCCAGGAAATTTCCCCCAAGACGAGCTCTAGGGGACCCGTTGTAAGTGGACTGGGAGTTTCTACTCCAGTATGAATTTCCTCCAGTCCCCGTCATTCCTCACGTGATCAGGTTGAGAAAGTTCAGGAAATCCATGATTCTAATTGCCCCGGATTGGGCCATGAGGACATGGTACCCAGACCACCTGGACATGTCCATCTGCCCTCCAATAAGACTTCCACAAAGAGAGGACCTTCTCTCTCGAGAGGTTTGTGTTCTCCATCCAGAGATCAAGACACTCAGCCTTCACCCATGGTTTCTGAGAGGCTGAGCTATAAGGATTGGGGCTTTCGTAAGCAACCGAGGGGCATCAGTGGACCGGTCTAATAGCATGTTTTGGATAGTATAGAAGTCCCCATCCCAAATCACTTAGGTCTCATCTAGTGGGAGAAGCATGTCCACAATTGTCTTGTAAAATTCTGGGTCCTCAAGGTGGGGTCCGTAAGTGTATACCAGTTCAACTGTGTCCAGTTATTTCCCCCCACACAAGTACATATCGGCCCAGAGGGTCAACTTTGCTTTTCGTGAAACTGAAACCCAATGAAGGATGAATAAGTTTGACTCCCCTAGCCTGTGTAGAGTATTGTGTATAATAACGCAGTGGACCCCAATTAGCGGCAAAAGCAGCATGAACTTTCTTTAAAGCATGCGTTTCCTGCAGCATCAGGATCTGTGGACCATGTCGCGACACATACGCACCAACTTTCTTAGCCCACCACCCGCACCGTCACCCCCAACTAGATGTTTCTCCCATAACTCTTGGACCTTTCCTGAGGTGCGTATGCTGCAGCAACTATGTCTGCCACAACTGCTCGCCACCGTCCGGGCATCTTCTAACACTTTTGTATTGGTACCACCCATTTGCATCCCCTTTTAGTAAGCATAAAGGGCAGTGCGTATAATTCAGTCTGCAGGGTCTCCCTTGTCGTTGGGTCGTGGGCTTCTGTTTTGTCCATATCGCGGTCCCAGGGTGGAAGTGGAATCGGGGATTCAACATAGTCCATGGCCACAGTAGGGTTTTCAGAAATGTGCGCCCTGCCCCTGTGTTGTATCCGCCACTTAGGGAAAATCAGTGCATATGGGATACGGCGTAAATAAAGCTGCCTCATCACCTGTTCGCAGGACCTTCTCTGGGCCTGCACCCTTGAAGCAAAATCGGGATATATGTGGTTTTCTCCCCTCGTACTTCAACGTTCCCATCTCTCTGGGCATTCCAAGGATCAATTCTGTGTCTTTAATTCAACAGCCTGGCTATAATGGTGCAGGGAAGGGCAGCAGCTTGGGTGTCTGGGTTAGGGTTCGATGGGCCCTTTCTACTAAGAAAAGATCCAAAAATGAAGCCGCACCAAACAGGGACTTGAGGAGTTTTTCAAAGAAGATTTCCATTTGAGATTTGGATGAGGATTCAGGAACTCCGACGATTCGTACATTGTTCCTTCAGGATATTCGAAATCCTCGCACTTGCCACGCATCTTGGATAGCCCTCCCTTTAAATACGTTATGTCGCGGTCATGCTGGTCTACCTTATCTTCGGTCACGCTTATTCTGACTCCAGTTTGTTTTCCAAGCACTTTCCTTGTCCAGTTTTGCCTTGAGCAACCCAATAGTAGCTACTATGTTGTCCAATTTGACATTCACGTTTAGAAACCCTGTCTGCACAGTTGTTAATAAGTTTTCTCCAACATGGGGTCTGGCATGGATTCACATGCTCATGGATATTCCCTGTCAGGCCGGGAATCCTCGGTGTAGAAAAAATCTGTATCAGTTTCGTTTCTGATCTCTTTCTTAGTATTAACCAATCACTGGTCTCTGGGTTATACTGCCCCCAGCCAATGACTGCCCATCTCCCTAAGCCCCGCCTCTGGCAGCCATCCTCAGATTTTTACCGCACGTTCAAGTGTTGGGAGTCCTCGTGCTGTAGCTCTCGAGCTTTTGCTGTGTTTGCGCTTTTTCAGGAGATTTTTCTCATTTTTTGGTTAAATAGAGCCTCAAGCTCCACCGTTTCTGCATCCGAGCAACGGGGATCCGTTTCGGGGTTTTCTACGCCCCTCAAGGGTGAAGATTTCGTCGAGTTACGCTTTTGGAGGATTCCAGAAGTTCCGAGGCCTACCCCGGACATGGCCCAGGAGAAAGGAAGCTCGACGCCCGGGAAGCTGTTCAGGACCTGCTCTGGATGCCAGCTTCAGAATGTGTTCAAGGAGGACGAGCATTCGTTATGCCTCTGTCTCCATGAGGACAAGACGCACACGGATAAGGACTGTGCGTTTTGTGGGAACATGTCGGATCGGACTATGAAGGATCGCCACCTGCATCTCGCCAACTGGCTGGAAGGGAAGAGCCTGTCGGGCGAGAAGAAGAAAAAGAAGTCCGAGCGGTCTTAAGGCCAAGCACTGCGAGTCCGCAGGCACCGGGAGCGCCGAACGGTCGGGCTCCTTGGCTGCCAGACAGGGCGCCTCCTCCCCGGCGCCATCAACCACGAGCCAACGCTCTGGCTCGGGTAAGAGGAAGTCCAAGAACCCGGCAAAGCTTCTGGAGAGGCCCCGGTCGATCTCGAAGATTCTGGCAGAGAGGGAGCGAGGCTCGGCCCCTCCCACCAAGGTGAAGGCCCCAGGCGTACAGAAGGTGACGATGGCCTTAATTCACCCTGCTAAGACCTTGATTGAGGATGTTGCAGCAGCCCTGGCTCAGCCTGTGGAGGCTACGCCAGTGGAGGCGACCTCCGGATCCAGAGTCTCCCTGCCACCGCGGAGGGAGTAGTCTTTCAGGCCCATTGAGAAGACCCCCACGAAGTCCTCGTTGGAAAAGGAGGGGGAGGGGCAGGTGGCCATCGTGGATACGGACACGACCTCTGAAGAAGAGCTCATCGAAGTCGTGGAGGAGGCCCAGCCCATCGGGAGGGATCCCGACGAGGGCGACGACGAGATAGACTGTCACCGACGAGGTTCCTCAAGAGCCCTCGCGCCCGTCATTTCCGGTGCTTCAGGACACTTCGGCAGCCATTTTGTCAGCGATTCAGTCCTTATGCTCGGAGACGAGGACAAGGTTGCCCCTCCCCCCGACGCAGGAACCTGAGCCAGACCCGACGGGGGAACCGGAGCCGGGACCTTCTGAAAGTCCACTGCATAAGAAGAAGAGGGCGCATCCTACGCCACCTCTCCCACCTGCTCTGCCTTCCCCCCCCGGTCTACTACCCACGGGGATGATACAAGCACGGACACGGCTACGACAGGTACAGATGACGACGGAGGCGACAACGGGACGTGTCCCCCATCGCCCCCTGCTCGGGCGTCCCCGCCCGACGAGATTGGATCCTTGCATGCCATGATTTCCAGGGCATCCGAGCTCTTCCAGCTCTGCCCAGAAGAGAAGAAGGAAGGGTTCCTTTACCAACGGCGCGAGGCTAAAAGGAAGACGGTCCTCGCCGTACCACTTCTTGATGACATCTGGGATGAGGGGCTCGCCCTCCTCAAGAACTCTGCCACGGCGCCGGCAAAGAGGGACCGGTACGAGAAGTAGTACAGGGTCCCCGACGCTGCCCCCTTGTGCCTTCGGGCGCAACCTACCCCGGATTCGGTCGTCTCGGCGGCAAAGAAGAAAGCTGGGGGGGCATCGGCCTCGACATCAACTTCCCCGCCGGACGGCGAGGGCAGGAAGCTGGACATGATGGGACGACGGGTCATCTCATCCGCAGCGACGACTATCAAGGCGGCCAACACCCTGGCTATCGTAGCCCGCTATTACAGGGAGTTGTGGTTCAAAATCGCCCCTCTGTTGGACTTCCTTCCGGACGCCAGAAGGGCTGAGGCCCTTGAAATCTTACAGGAAGGTGAGATTGCTTCCCACCACGCCATCATGGTGGCAACGGACATCGCCGACACCGGTTTCAGTCAGTTGGGCAACAGCGTTTGCCTGAGACGACGAGGATGGCTCAAGGCGACAGATTTCCGCCAGGATGTACAAACCAAGGTTTTGGACATGCCCTTCGACGGGAACAACCTGTTTGGGAAGGCGGTTGATGAGTCCCTTCAGACCATCAAGACACACAGAGACTTCCCGGGCACTGGGAGTGCTCCAACGACGACGGCCGTCCTTTCAGAGCTCCGGAGACAGACAAGGTGCCTCCAAGGGATCCGGCAGTGGCTCCTCCACATACTGCCCAGCGGCAAGATCTTCGTCCCAGGAAGCCTACAGGGGACGCGGCAAGTCAGGTGGTGCCCGTTGTCGTCGACAGGGAGGTCGAGGCAAGGCGGCCTCCAAACAAGATTGAACCGACCGTGGGGTCAGGCCCCTGCCGAAGCACCCCGGTTGGAGGCCGGCTGGCAAGGTTAGTCAGCGTGTGGGAGTCCATCTCCACTGACCGTTGGGTGCTGGACACCCTGGCCCAAGGGCACGCCCTCGAGTTCCAGAAGTGCCCTCGCGTTCCACCCGTGGCCAGGAAGGAAAATCGCGTCCCTCAACTACTGTTGGAAGTAAGGGCGATGCTCAAGAAAGGTGCCATCGAGCTCGTCCCAAAGAGGCTTCGGGGCTCCGGAGTTTACTCAAGGTACTTCCTCGCAAAAAAGAAGACAGGAGGATGGCGCCCCATCCTGGACCTGCGACGATTGAACAAGTACATCAAGGCACAGAAGTTCCGGATGGTCACCCTCCAGCACGTGCTGGGACAGCTGGAGGAGGGCGATTTCCTGTCGTCGGACTTGGAGGATGCATAATTCCACATCCCCATTCTAAAGAGACACCGAAAGTTCCTCAGGTTCGTGGTCCAAGGGCGGCACTACCAGTTCAAGGCCCTCCCGTTCGGATTGAAGTCGGCACCCAGGGTTTTCACCAAGTGCCTCGCACCGGTGGCGGCGCGGCTGCGCCTGCAGGGGATCCACGTCTACCCCTACCTGGACAACTGGCTCATCCGGGAAAGGACAAGGGAGCTCGCCGTGGAGCACACTGCGAAGACCGTCCAGCTGCTCACGGACCTGGGGTTCTCCATCAACTTTCCAAAATCCCACCTGGTTCCGTCACAAGTCGCCCTGTTTCTGGGAGCCAAGCTCGACAGTGGCGCGGCTGGCCTCGCCGTCGGAGGAAAGGACCAGGACCATCCTGGGCAAGGTGCAGCGTCTGCTGGCCACGGACATGGCCAGGGTAAAATCTATCAAGTCCCTCCTCGGGATGATGTCCTCCTGCATTTATCTGGTGCGCCTTTGCAGGCTTCGGATGCGCCCCTTACAAGAGTTCCTCGACGCCCGCTGGGTCCAGTCGACGGGCAGCTTCGAGGACAGGATTCCTCTCAGAGACGTTCCGTCAGGCGATCCGGTGGTGGGGTACCCGCTCTCATCTGTCGGCGGGCACGGACTTTCAGACCCCAGCTGGGGTCTGAAAGTCCGTGCCCGCCGACAGATGAGAGTGACGACGGATGCCTCCCTGGAAGGTTGGGGAGCGCACTCCGGAGATCTTCACGAAAGAGGCCTTTGGCTCCCGGAGAAGTCACTCCACATCAACATCTTAGAGCTCCGCGCAGTGTTCTGGGCCCTCAGGTCTTTTTTTTCCGTCCCTCAAGGGCAAGGTGGTGAGGATCTTCACCGACAACACCACCGCGATGTTCTACATCCGGAAGCAGGGCGGAACCAGATCCCCTGCCCTATCCAAGGAAGCCCAGGATCTGTGGCATTGGGCCGTCGCCCAAGGGATGTTTCTGGTGCCTTTTCATCTGGCAGGAGTAAAAAACACCATCGCCGACTCACTCAGCAGAGAGCTGCGCTCGTGCCACGAGTGGGAACTACGCCAGGATCAAGTGGATCGACTCTTCCGACGATGGGGCGAACCCCAGTTCGATCTCTTCGCGACGGCGACGAACTCCAAGTGTCGGAGGTTTGCCAGCAGGTTCCCCCAGCCGAGGAGCATGGGCGATGCTTTCTCGTTCCCCTGGGACGGCCTATTTCTTTATGCGTTCCCTCCGCTGCTGTTGCTGCTCCGGCTCATCAACCAGCTCAAGAGGTCCCGGTGCCGGATCCTCGTCGCACCGGCGTGGCCGAGACAGATCTGGTTCCCGGACCTTCTGGACATGTCAGCGTCCACACCAGTCAAGCTGCCGGCGGACGCAGATCTTCTCTCCAGAGAAGGAGGCGCCATTCTTCACCACAACCCAGAGTCGCTGAACTTGCAGGCCTGGCTCCTGCAGCACTAGAGTTTGGAGGGTACGACATCCCGGCCGACTGCAGAAAGGTTCTTGCAAAGGCCAGGGCGTCCTCAACTCTCAAGTGCTACGGACATAAATGGAAGAGGTTCTCTGTCTGGTGCCGTGCACAGAAGATTAACCCTCTGCGGATTACGGCCCCTCACGTATTGCCGTACCTACTGTCATTGGCCAAGGCTGCACTAGCTCACCCTTCCATCAAGATACATGTGGCCGCCATCTCACGATACACCAGAACTACGGGACGGGCGTCCTTGTGGTCTCTTCGACTGGTGAAGGAATTTATGGAAGGATTGTTCCAATCATTCCCGCCGGTGAAGGCCCCTGCCCGGCGTGGGAGCTCAACGTGGTGCTGACCAGGCTCATGGCCCCATTTGAGCCTTTGCATTCGGCACCGTTGAAGTTTCTGTCGTGGAAGACAGCATTTCTCGTGGCCATCACCTCCGCACGACGAGTGGGAGAGATCCAGGCCCTATCTTGCAAGCCACCATACTTGACGTTTCACGACACGCGGGTGGGTGCTGAGGACGCACCCCTCCTTCATGCCCAAGGTGCCGTCGGACTTCCACCTCAACTAACCCTTGGTGTTCCCAGTTTTCTTCCCGTCTCCTTCGTTGCTGGTTGAAAGGACTCTGCACTCGCTGGACGTAGCTAGAGCGTTGAAGTTCTACGTGGACCGCACAAAGAGTTTTCGGACGACATCACCGCTGTTTGTAAACTTTGGACCTGTGAATCAAGGGAAGGCTCTCTCGAAGGCTTCCATTTCCAGATGGCTCTCTGGCTGCATCATGCACTGTCACCGGTTGGCAAACCGACCGCTGCCCGGCTGTCCGAGAGCCCACTCGACCAGAGCGATCGCTGCTACCACAGCGTTCCTATCTGGTGTGCCCCTGCTCGACATCTGCAGGGCTGCGACGTGGAGGTCGACACACACCTTCACGAGATTCTACTGCGTCGATCGGGATCCAGGGAGGAGTCCAGGGTCGGCCAAGCAGTGCTGCGCAACATGTTCGCTTAAGGTGAGCCGGGTGAGGAGGTAAGAGATGCTTAATGTTGAGTTTTTTTCATATTGCTTAATGTTGAGCATGTTGCCACCTCCCGTGGTTTTGCATGTGTATACTGCTATGTATTCTTATATTCATGAGCATGTGAATCCATGCCAGACCCCATGCTGGAGAAGGAACAAGTTACTTACCTGTAACTGTTGTTCTCCAGCATGGGTCTGGCATGGATTCACATGCGAACCCTCCCGCCTACCCCTCTGCGGCTCTTCACTTGGTCATACTGAGGATTCCCAGCCTGACTACGGGGAATATCCATGAGCATGTGAATCCATGCCAGACCCATGCTGGAGAACAACAGTTACAGGTAAGTAACTTGTTCCATCTTCTCTGTGATTCCCTGTTGATGTTGTTGGGGCCTCGCCAACCTGGGGTGCCGCAATAGTCTCACAAGAGTCTGGGAGTTTGTAAATGAATCCATGGGACCCTTTTTCTTACCGCCTGCACCTTTTGTCATTGTTGGATTACACTGAGGCTGGCTCGGGTGTGGGAACGCCCTGCCCCTCCGGCGCCTCACCTCGGTCCCTTTTTCCGCACGGATTGTGTCAGATCTGGCAGCTAAGCGCAGAGACTTAACTTTCCGCTTGCTCCTCTGTGTTGTGTTTGAATCTTATTCACCTCTGTTCAGTGCCTCGCCTCCCCAGCCACATGTCGGTTGCAGGAGGATACAAAAGGTGCCTCATGTGACCGCTCGTTCCCGAACCCGCATGCACTCTTTTGTGCTTGAGGCCCGACCACCACTGGGACGCGTGCGCGGCTTGCAGCGCTCCGTCATCGTTCATTGAAGAATCTGTTCTCGCATTGGAGGGAGATCTACCAAACTTTTCCTCCAGCACATCTTAAATTCTTAATCTCCAGGACCTCTCGTCAAGACATGGGCACGGGTTCCTTGGATTCCGGTTCTGGCCGGACAGAGGCCTTTAAGGCTACCGGCTCCCGAGACGAGGGGCTCAGGGGCCCCAACGGCTGTCCTCGGAAGGACAATCAAGTTCATCCTGTTCTTTGACCACAAGGGTAAATGATCGTCTGGTTCTTCTGCAAAGAGTCTGTCCGCGGCACGATCCAGCAGGACTACCGGCGCAGGTGATGAGGACGCACAGCCTACCGGAGCTCACTCTGAGGTTGTTAGTCGGGGTGTTTTGACTACCAGCCAGCCGGATGAGCGCTCAGTGCCTACCAGAGTGATTTCTGAGGTTGACTCTTCTGTTTCGGGTTCGGGCCCAAGGCATATCCTCCCATGTCTGAGCCGGCATGTGGCTTGGTGCTTTCACACCCTCTCGCCCACGGCCTGGCGCAAGGCCCCAACATGGTTGGTTGGCACGTGGTGCAGCCTGCTAGGCCGGTAGCACAGTGGGCCCTGAGTCGAAGCCAAACTAGCCATCGCCCATTGAATGGGCATTGCAAGAAAGTCCCAGTCCCCTTCCCACTGGAAGCGGCGGCAGGCTTTATGGTACAGGCATCTGGTCTCCTCAGGAGCACATTTACCTTTTGCAGACTTACGGCTACGCACATTGTGCTTTGACCAGGAGCGGAGACCCAGCGCTTCAGAGGGCCGCCCCCCTAGGGATTCGGCAACTAGTGAGGACCACTTCTTTGAGCGCTTCCTCCGCCTCATGCATTCCCCGTAGATGGGGCTCCTCAAGGACCTGGTGAAGGAGGTTCAGGTAGTGCCTCCCCGGCCTCCTCCTGTCCTCCACCTGTTCCTCTAGTGCTACCGGTGCCATTGTCTGTCCCTCCGCGTTCCAGGCCTTACCGGTTGTTCAGACCCCCTCCACCACCTCCTGTTCTACCAACACCTCCTCCTCAACAGCTGCTTGACCTGTCGTGGGCTCTGGACCTAGGGAGGACCGCAATGACATCGATGACGACCTGGACGATTAACCCTCTGCATCTATTAAGGCCTTTCATGACTGCCTTCAGAGCCTGGTGGATTTCTTGGGGTACGATGGTTCCCCTTCCTGAGGAAGTCCCCCAGGATTCGGGAGTGCTAGCAGAGGTTTTGGGCAAGCACACTATGATCCAGTCTGGCATCCCTCTCTAGAAGGATGTCCTGCAGGTGGTGAGAAAGTTCTGGGAGATGCCCAGAGCCAACGCCTAGATGAACAATAAGTAGGACAGCAGGTTCAGGCTGAGGGACGGGGAGCCAATCCTCCTGGCCTCCCATCCTCCGCTGCATTCTTCACTGGTGGTTGCAGCCTCCCTCTATTCTAAACCATCATCTAAGTCTTCCTCCTCGGGAGCCACCTTCACTTGTCTGTCCAAGCAAGAATAGGTCCTTGAGTCTTTGGGCAAACGCTGTTATGCCGTAGCAGGACTGCATCTGTGGCAAGCCAGTGGTGACGCCCTTTTAGCCGCGGCTAACCAGAAGCTGTGACGAGATCTCAGACTTTCTGCCTGACCTCCCTTTGGAGAGGAAAACCTTGAAGGCCGGTCTGGTGGATGCCCAGGCTGTTGTATAAGATCTCATGGACTCTTCGGTCTCCCACATCGACAAAGCCAATAGAGGGCTGTGCCTGGGTGTCGGCATGAGGACAGCGTGTCTGCATGCCACTAAATTTTCATCAGATGTGCAAGACCGGATCCTAAATCTGCCCTTTGAGGAGATCTTTCATTCATCAACCGATGATGAGTGATCAAAGAAGAAAACCTCCACTCAAACCGCCAAGTCCTTGGCCATTGCGACAAAACCACAGCAGAAGTCCTGTCAGTCTCATGGCTGGCCCGAATTCAAACCCAGCGCTTTCACCGAATTAAAGGGGTTTCTTGACAGCGGTACGCAGAGGTCTGACAGGTCACCCAGCAACAGGAGGGAGCAGCAGAGAACCATGCACAGGTTTTTCTGCTCCCCCTCCGCTGCCCCCGTCTCTGAAGCCAGGAAGCAGTGACGTCATGGTTGGGGAACACAGCTCCCCTGTAGGGGGGCCGGCTGGCTCTTTTCCAGGACAGCTGGTAGCGTTTTTCAAGAGTCCCCGGATCCTTTCTATAGTCTCCACGGGCTTCAGTCTTCCTCTTACTCTACCATCCTCAGCTCCTCTGTCAGATAGGGTACCTGGTCAGGTGGTGGAACCGGTTACTCAGTCAGACAGGGACTCCGGTTTCTACTCCAGGATTTTAACAGTACCCAATAACAACCAGGCTGGCCTGACGGTAGTCCTGGACCTGCCTTTCCTCAACCTGTCTTTACCGCTCAAATGCTTCAAGATGATTACTCCCATGCACATAGCGGACTCTGTGTGCAGGGGACTAGATGTGTTCCCTAGACCTCAAGGATGCATACCTTCATGTCCCCATTTACCAGCCCCATCGGAAGTTTCTGCGGTTCACAATTGCCATAACATTTCCAGTGCAGGGTGCGGTCCTTCAGCCTCAATTCGGCCCCTCTGGTGTTCATGAAACTGATGAATGCGGTAGCTGGTCTCCTCTGTCTGGAGGGCCACCTCTTACACCCTTGTCTGGACGACTTGCTGGTCAAAGAACCAGCTCCCCTAAGGGGGTGGTGTGCACTCCTGC
Organism: Ambystoma mexicanum; assembly: GCF_040938575.1. Taxonomy (NCBI): domain Eukaryota; kingdom Metazoa; phylum Chordata; class Amphibia; order Caudata; family Ambystomatidae; genus Ambystoma; species Ambystoma mexicanum. Next base: position 306,119,261 of record NC_090928.1, read on the forward strand.
CAATGGCTATCAGGTGTTCTTCATCAGCTGGGCTCTTCCCTCAACCGACTCCCGTCCAGAATCTGGTGTTCCTTGGAGCGCGCTGGGACACAGCGGTTCAGTGCATGTTCCCCACGCCCCAAAGGCTCCTCTGCAAGGCGGTAGAGCACTTTCTGGCCAACTCGGCAACCTCGGCATGGTGGTTCCAACACCTTCTGGGATTAATGTTTCCTCATCCACCTTTGCTACAGCTGACTTTCTGCAGATTCTGGACTTGGGTGGGCTGCTTCATCATCGTGATAGGTCCATACTTGCCGTCGAGGGTGTGGTTCACGGACCTTCTTCAGTTGTGCTCCCAGGGGCCTATCCTTATACTGGGCTCAGCAGGGGCTTCCTGAAGCAGCAGGGCGGGGCAGTGGAGCACCCAACCAGGCTGGCCCTTGTGGCCTGGTTCCTGACCAGCTAAGGTTGCAGCATGCTCAGTTTTCAGAGGACAACTGGGACATCATAGAGGAGGCCAGGAGGCAGTCTACTCGATCCGTGTAAAAGAGCAAGTGGACTAGATTTTGCCACTGTGCTTGCGACAAGGGGCTAGATCCCCTCACCTGCTCCCTGGATGACTTTCTGGTGTTTTCCGCTCATTTGGCTCTTCTGGGGATCAGGTGGACACCTGCTGCACCTATTTGGCAGCCATTTGGGCTTACAAGAATTCCTGAGCACAACTTTTCGGCAGCCAACCTGGTGGTTAAAGCTTACCTTAAGGGGTTGTCTAGGCTCTTTCCTTAGGTGCGTAGGCTGCATCCAGTCTGTGACCTCAATGTGGTTCGTGCGGCCTGGCGGCCTGGCAGCCTTTGAGCCGATGGCCTTGGTGGACACCAGGTTGGTGATACTGAAGACCGGGCTATTGATGGTGCTTACCTCGGCACACAGGGTGACGGTCCTCAAGTTCTACCTCTCTCGAACTAAATCCTTCAAGAAGTCTGAGGCATTGTTTGTCACCATTGGGTGCTCATATCCTGGCACCCAGGCTTCCAAAGCTTCTATCACCCGTTGGATGGTCCAGGCCATTTCAGAGGCATATACAGCCATGAGCAAACCAGTTCATGAGGGGTTTCATGACCATGCAGTCAGAGCGAAGGCCACGGCTGTCGCGTTTCAGAGGCATTTTTCTTGGGATGGCATCAGCATTGCGGCTACTTGGGCCACTACTTCTGCTTTCTGTAAGCACTACTCCCTGAATACCAGCTCTAGGCGCGATTCAGAGTTTGGTCAGGTGGTTCTGAACAACCTTTTTGCTTCATCTGAGATGCGAGTCAGGTTGTCACGGCTCCACCCTATGGTCTTGTTTGGTGGAATCACCCACCATGATGGAGGAACGGAGACGGGACGTATGAATAATGAAATTTACGGTAGTGACTAGAGTACTCCTAGTCCTTAGTCCCCTTTCCTCCATGCGTCCCACCCACCTTCCACAGCTTGAATGCCAGGGGCTAATATGTAAAAAAATGTAGCCAGGTTTCTAAGTGGCCGATGTGTTAAAAGGGGACAAAGGTGAGATGCGGGGAGGGAGACTGTTCTCATGTCAGGGGCTGCACCTGTGCACTATAATAAATTGAAAGGGGAAGCTCAATATCTTGCTGCCAAATGTCTGGTTCTTGTCACGACCCTCGCCCAAAAACCCCTCTGGCAAACCCATTGGCCAGGTGGAGTCAGGACTCGGGCCTCTAGAGCCTGGCATCCTCTTCAAAAGCCCTCATGGGGCCAGTCCAGGCGCCTATGGCGCCAGGCTCATACACCATGAACAACAATGTGCTTGGGAACTACTTTATTGTATTGTGAGCCAACATGGAGGCATCCACATAGCTTGGTTCCCTAAGAAGCAAGCTATGCGGTCTAGTGTTTTGGGTGTGGCAGGCCTGGAACTACTTTCCCTGGTACTACTTTACCTGGGCTATATAAAACACACCCTGACTGCAGAACATGCTTCGTGTTATTTTGCAGCTTGCAACGTGACGCTCACTGTGTCCAGCTATTCCCTCGAACCTCGGAGAAGCAGTACCTGCAAGGAGACAAAAGGAACATCATTAGCAGCAGCATCTTACATGCAGTCTTCATCTTTAAACACTCGCAGCTACTGAGAACAGCTTCCTCGAATCTGCATGCCTCCCGGACAGAACGACCTGAAGGAGGAAGATAGAGGCAACATTAAAGAAAGCTGTAGAGACACTTACAAATTATGAACTGCTCAAAAGGCTTACCTGGCTGGTCGCCTCTTGGCTGGCACCACTCCGGACATTCCACTCGCTCTGAAGAACACCGCAACCTACAAGGAAGGAAAACACAGGTTAGCAAAGGCAAACTTCGCAGCGCTGCGCATAGCGCTTACTTACCGCATCATAGTGCTCTTAATGCGCCATCATTTACCAGCGGGGCTCAACCAAGCCAGTTCGCCGCGCTGAAGCGCTGCATACCTAAGGTAGAAAAGAGACATTTTAAACAAAGAAAGGCATGCAGGATAGCAACAAAACTAAAGAACAGCAATAAGACCTACGTGAACAATATCAAACGGGCCAGCGTCAGTGAAGTAACTGGACCGCACTCGCCCATGAAAGACAACGCGCCCCTGCAAAGAAGGCAGGAGGGAGAGCACGCCTAATTCTACCACGAGGCAGAACCTTCCCCGCAGACCACATCAGGGCAAAGCTGAGAAGCATACCAGCGAGTAACCCAGCTGGGTGGTGTCCCTGTGGATACCAGGTGAGCGTAACAGTTCTGTCGCTACATTGGGGACGCTCACAAGGATGGAGGAAAGGGGACTAAGGACTATGTCTAGTCACTATGGTGAGTAACTTTAATGTTTTGTCTACCTGGGCTGTGGGTATGCCCGATGATGGGCGAGATGTCACTGATAAAAGTAGGTTTTCCAGCCTGAGAACCGAAACTTTGATCCCATGCGTGCCACAAACAGATCAGGTCTTATTGCATATAATGGAAATATCCGCTAGAGGCAGAGAATTGTATCATGTGGGTAGGCAGAACAGAAATTGCAGGTCCGACATTGCATGGTGCTGTAAACCAAACCTCTGCCACCCCCAAACGCCTAGTTCAAAGGCGTTTCAGCTAGGAAGCTCATTGTTATTGTAACTAGCAACATTTTCATTATTGATTCTTCTGTACGAACTGCATTGGGTAGAATCTTATAAAATCCCTGAGGTTTGTGAGCTCAGGGGCCACACTTTTTGGACGGGTATACTCTCCCAGTTTTCCTGTCCATTTTGCACAGCTGTATGGAAATGAACGCTACTAGCTTTGCCGCTTGGGTTGCATATTGAACTATTGGCTAACTGGGTTTTTACAACCATTTGTTCCCTGTTGCTAGGACTGACATTCTCAACATCAATTTTAACTTAACGTTTTACTTAGCTTATGTATTCTCAGCAGCTTCCATGGCATCTGTAGTATTTATTTTATTTATTTCATTTGTTGATATCGCCAAGGGCCCAGAGCTATCACAACGCTAGATGTTAACATTACAGGCAAAACAGTACATAGGAACAGATACAGTACATAGTGTACAGGTTGTGGATGTAGGCAATGTAGAAGCAGAAATGAGGTGTTAGACATATTTGTAGATTAGTGTTTTGATGTTTTTGCGATAGGTCAGGTAGGAGGGATCGTCTCTGATGTTGGAAGGGAGGGTGTCCACAGGGTAGGGGCAGTGGTGGTGAAGCAGGTTCTTCGGCCCTTTTTTGGTGAATCTAGGGGTGCTGAGTAGCGTGGAGGAGGAACGCAGGCTGCGCATGTTAGGTTTTTTGGAAATGCGGTGGCTAAGGTAGGGGGCAGTGTTATGAAGGCAGCAGTGGGTGATGGAGAGGATTTTGAAGTCAATGTGTGCCTTGGTTGGTAGCCAGTGGGCTTCCCATCTAGCTTTGGAGGTGCGGTTGGATCGTTTCAAGTCCCAGACAGCTCTCGGAACATTTTTCTGGAAAAAACATCAAGAAGCTGCAATTGTTCCAAAAGTGCCTGTAAGGATGGCATTGCAGTAATATTATTTACTCCCTATGATGGCTCTGGCTAGTGTGAGGCACTTGGTGGGGGTGAGAACCTTTCTTGATGGGTTGATGAGTTTAGTGGAATATGCTGCAGATTACACAATAGCCTTTGTGTTTATGCATGTTTAATTCAGAGCCAAGGTACACGCCCAGTGTTTTGACATGGGCTGAGACCAGGGTAGTGTTTCCATCAATAGAAAAGGAGGAGAAGGCGGGGTCAAGATGTTTGAGTCGGTGCTGGGAGTCAACGATGAGGAGCTCCGTTTTGTCATCGTTAAGGCAGAGGTGGCGGTTAGCCATCCAGGTTTGGATGATGCTGTAAACTTGGTTGATATTATTGCAGTGAAGTTTGTGGTTGCCGGTGAGCTTAAGGATGACTTGTGTGTGTGTCATCAGCGAAGTTGGTGTAGGGTATTGTAAGGTTGTCCAGGTGGTCAAAGAGTGGCTTGGCATACATGCTATATAGTGCGGGCGATGGGCAGGAGCCTTTGGGGACACCAAAGGAGACAGGATGGGATCGGCTGATTGCGACCCGGTGAAGACCAAGGAGGTTCGATCACTCAGGAAGGATTTGATCCAGTCGACTGCTTTGGGAGAGAGGTTGAATAGGCCAGTGAGGTAGTGGCACAGGATATCATGGTCGACGAGATTATACGCTGCCGAAAGGCCAAGTAGAAGGAGGGTGGCAAGATCACCATGATCACAGATGTGGTCAGTTGGATCTTTAGATCAAGAAGGGTGGATTCCGTGCTGTCTTACACTGAAGCCTCATTGACGGGTACCAAGTAGGTTGTTGGTTTCTAGCTTAGTTTGGAGTTGTGAGTAGGCAGTGAGCCCAAGGATTTTCAAGAGAAAGGGTACAGTCGTGATGGGGCGGTAGTTTGTAGGAAGGGTGGGGTGTAGAGTTGTTTTTTTCAGGAGCGGTGTAACCCAATCTTCTTTGATAGATTTGGGAAGATTCCAAGTATTAAAGGAGGCATTAATGAATTTGGCGATAGTGGGGGCAAGGAGTCTGCACATAGCTCAGTGGGATTGTCTGGGCAGATATCACCTATGCAGTTGGAGGCTTTAAAGCATTGGATAGTGGAGATGACATCGGGCAGGGAGACTGGGAAGGTGGGGAAGGGTGTGGTAGTGGGCTGCGGTAGTGTTCGCATGTGAAAAGCAGAGATTTCTTTATGATGGTTTTGTCAGAGTTTTGAGGTTTTGTTAGCTAGGGCTGATTGTACAAGTGAGCACCAAGCTTTGTCTTAAGGGAAGCTGGTGGGATGGGGGAAGCGGGGGCTTTCAAGCTCCTTGAGGATCTTAAATAGTTTTCTTGTGTTGGAACTGATACGAGTTTGTAGATACCTTTAGTAGAAATAATAGCTTTTTTGTAGGTGGTGGCTGAGTAGGAGAATGTTTCTTTGTTGTGGGCGGTTGGGTTTCTTCTACAGAGATGTTATTTGGCCTGTTTTAGTTTACGGGGGGTGGTTGGCTCTTCAGTGAACCAGTTATGATGGGACTGTTTTTTACATGCAGTGGTTTTGAGGGTGGCATGATGGTCAAGGGCATTGAGAGAGGCATTATGAGCGTTAAGAATGACTTCAGGGTCTGTGCTGGAAAGCCCTGGCTCAAGGGAGGTTAAGATATTCGGTACCAGTATATCTTTAGTTTGCTGGTGTTCCTGGATGGGTGGGTGGGTATGGGTAGGTGGGCGGTTGGTGGGTTTAGAGGAGATGGGGGTTGTGGGGGTGATGGAGAATTGGATCACAGAGTGGTCAGTCCAGGGAACCGAGATAATTGAAGTGACTAGGGTTGGGATGTTTAGTGCTAGGATCCAGTCAAGGATGCGTCCTTTGGAGTGGGTCGGGGAAAGGACTGCTTGGGCCAGGATCATTTCAAGGAGAGTAGAGGCAAGGGCTGTAGATTTCAGGTCTGAGGGAGCTGTAGGTTGAAGTCGTACAGTAGCAGGAGCTTAGTGTTGGGTTTCAATAATGGGGTCATATGCAATGGTATTTCGGCCTCAGGGGAGCTGATGTTTGGTTGTCTGCAGAGTAGGAGGAGGTTGATAGTTTGGGTATGGGGTTCAATTTTAGCGAGTAGGAGTTCATAGCGTGGCAGGTGTGGGAGGGGGAAGGCTCTGATGGGGAGGGAGGCTTTAGTGGTGATGGCAACTCCTCCACTGGGGAGGCATATGTCTGTTCTAAGGATGGAGTAGCCAGGTGGGAGGGCAAGGGGTAGTGTGTGGCCTGCTGCATCGTGCTGCCAGGTGTGAGTGACAGCCAGCTGGTCAAGGTTATTGTCCAGTAGGAGGTAATGGATATCTGGTGCATGGGCACAAACAGAGGGTGCTTTGATAAGGGCGCATGTAAGGTGGTAGAGCCTGGTAGGGGTGGGGATGTGTGAGAGGAGAGGTTTGATGGCGGTTGTGGGCGATTGTATGTTGTGGTGGGAGATGGATAAGGTGTGATGTCAACTGTTAGTCTGAGTAGATAGTGTTCCGAGATCATGAATCTGGATCGGAGGTGGTGCATTCTGGAAATGCCTGTGCATGTATGCGAGGAGGGTGGGGGGGGTTGGGGTAACTGGGAGTGAGTATAGATGTGTTGGTGGGGTCTAGACAGTCTGGTACCGAGTCTAAGTAGTTGTGTGGCACCCAGGAAGGGTGCGAGAGCGTAATTAAACGCCAAGTGGGAGTGGTGAGCGGGGGCTGTGCGAATGTAGAGGGCATAGGGGGATGACTGATTGGTGCTAAGTATTTTGGGTGTTTGTGTGCAGGTAGATTTCTGGGAGGCTGGAGTGTTGTGCTGTGCCTGGTAATCTGGTATGCCAATCCATTTTAGGTTGGGAAGAGCGGGGTCAGGGGTTGAGTGGGGGTTTCGGGGAGTGTTGAACTGCAAGAGGCTGGGTGAGAAGTGATTGGGGTGGTGTTAGTCTGGTGGGTGCAGCAGAAGGTACGGCCTTCTTTGGTGGTGGGGATGAGGGGGTGATTACGAACACTATGGGGCAGGAGGTCAGAGTCCAGTGGATGTAGAATGTCGATGGGCATTGCTGCGCCCGATGAGGCGAGGAGTAGCTGGCAGCTTGTTACGTGTTCGTGGCAGGGGCTGAAGTAAGTCTAGCAACGGAATTGTGTGGAACAACATTAAGAAGCTTAGCACATATGTTTGTCGTTGAGGCTATGGCGGTAGATGGCATAGCAAATACAAAACTGTTTGAGGCTATAGTGCATTTAGCATTAGTGTCATACAGGATGGTAGTATGTACCGAAGTTCAGTACAGGCATGATTAGGATAGTGGGAGGATTAAGTAGCTTCAGGTAGTGCGTGGACAGCAGGCGGTTTAGCCCAGATATTTATGTCCACAGGTGGTACAGTGGAAATAGTTCGTTTCACATGGGCCAGTGCAGTGAGACGGGGCAGCTGGTGGTTTGGTCCGGATAAGAGCGGCTGTATGAGCACCATGCCCGGCGGGCCTGATACATTTGGGTTGATCATCACGGACGGGTGAGGTAGGAGACATGGTGTTGAAGGCAGAAGGCAACAGGGCTCCTTATGGGGTGGGTAGGTCTGTTGGGGGTGGATTGTGGTGTGGTGGCGAGATCATGGATGGTGGCGGCTTAGTGTTGGCTAAGTACTCGTTGCAGGGGTGCGTGCTAGAGCAGATGGCGGTGTATGGGAAGAGGGTAATGGGCATGTTGGGAGGCACAGTGCCTAAGAGGGTCCCGGGAGAGGGGTTGGTGGGCTGTGGGGGGGGGGTCTTGCAGTTGGGTGGGCAAGAATCTTGTGGGTGGTGGTAGGACAACGGCCATAGGGGGGGAGAGGGACGGGCGTTTAGGGGAGGAGGCTGAGATCCGCGCTATGGGATGTGTGAGCCACTACTTGTGGGCTAGGCATGGTTCTTCTTGGCGGGTGGTAAGTGTGGTCATGCAGGTAGTGACAATAGATGAGCAGGTGCACCTCTTACCTTGAGTCAAGTGTTTACTCCAGGTTGGGAGCTCAGAGGCTGTAGAGGGGACGACGGGAGACAAGGTGGCTAGAGGCAGTCCATAGTTCCTATGCAGTGCGGCAGCTGAGGCAGCCAGAGGATGACTAGGAAAGACCAGGGCTTTTGATCCGGCCTTTCGGTCTGGGGCCGACTTCGCTGTGCTTCCAGATTCGATGGATGCAGAGGCCAATCACTGTGTGCACTGGGGCCAGGTGTACCTCCATCAAAACAATAGATCTTTTTTTAGCACATTTATGAAATACAACCAGGGTAGCCATGCTTATCCCCAATTGCTCGGAGGGTGTCCTGGGCTTTCCAGATTCATATCCCATGATCTAACTTTCTAGATTACCTATGCGGAAACTCTACATGCCAGCATTATTTCCTGTAGCCCTCATCAGTAATGTCTTTAGTTTTGATCAAGTTTACATTCTGTTTACTGTCCCATGTCGAATGGAGGGAACTGAGATTATTGTAAAGCGGATTCAAGGAGGATCTGCATGCAAATACTGTACTATCTGTATTAGCGCACTGCATGCTCTCTGTGTACTGTTAGATAGTTGACATTGATCAAGGAGACCGGCCAGACTGGGGAATATGCGTGAAGATTTTTATTTTGCCAGTTCCGGCAACAATAGCAAGAATGTTTGGGTCTGAATAAAAATTAAGTCAGGATGGTTATTCTCCATGGTTGGTTAGTACTCTGGGACAACTTGACAAAAGAAAGTGACTCTCTTGGAAGTAGTTCTAGCAGAAGTAAGTGTTCAAACAAAGTTTCTCCCAGTTCTTAGTAAGCCCACCTAGGACCTCTCCCGGACAACCCTTTTAGTTTCTCGTTGTGTGTATCTGAGAAGTACCGGAACCCTTTCTCTGCAGTTCTCTGGCGCTGAGAACAGTTGAGGAGTAGGAGATTCCCAGAATTGGAGCCTCTGGTTGAAATCTGCATGGATCAGAGCCACAGGTTGACAGGAGGCTGCCCTATAGTTGATACAGGGTTGTCACTTTATCTCACACTGCCTCCCTCTCCCCAGGGTTCTGCTCCTCCAGCCACCTGCCCTAATCTATCTCTCCACTAATGTCTTGTTCCCCCAAAGTGTATTCATCTCTTTTGGTCACAGGTTCGATACCCTGGTCCGCGCTTGGAAACCTCTGGGTATTAAACGCGTTATAAATAACCTATCATATCATATCACTTCAACAAAATCTCACTCCATCCCCTTTACTCGATCCTTGTGGGGCGTCCCCCAACATGGCGACTATAGTGGAACCTTTGGCAGTAAAAAATTGAGCTTCCCCTTTAAATTTAGTGCAGCGTGCAGCCTCTGGTGTGGGAACATCCCGCCCTCCAGCACCTCACCTCAGTCCCTTTTTCCGTACGGATGGTGTTGGATCTGGAAGCCAGCGCAGAGACTTTTTTAGCTTTTGGCGTGCCCCTTGTTTGCTTTTTCGGTTCTTATTTCACTTCCCTTCAGTGCCTTGCTCCCTGCAGAGCATGTCGACCGCAGGAGGCTGCACGAGGTATGCCTCATGCGACTGTTCGTTTCCGACCCTGGACCCCCATGCCCTCTGTCTTGAGTGCTTGGCGCCTGACAACCTCTGGGACTCGTGTTCGGCCTGCAGCGCTCTTGGTCACAGGGCATTGAAGAATCGCTTGTTGCAGTGGAGGGAGCTCTTCCACACTTCTCCTCCTCCCCACCTTAAGGACTTCGTCTCCAGGACCTCTCGTCAAGACAAGGTAGGCACTCTGTTCAGCACGGCTCCACAGCACAGCGACTCCTTCCCAGAGGGTTCCCACGGATCAGGGTTCCTCAGATTCAGATTCTGGCAGGCCCAAATCCTCTAAGACTACCGGCTCCCAAGCCGAGTGGCCTGGGGGCTCTTCCGGGCGGTCCGTGGACAGACCTGAGGCCTTCCAGGCTACGGGCTCCCCAGTCGAGGGGCTCAGGTGCCCTACCAGGCTGTCCTTGGAAGGATAATCAGACTTGTCCTCTTCTACCCCAGGGGGTAAGGTATCATCAAATGCAATCTCCAAGAGTCTGAACTCTGCTAGATCCAGCACAGGCACAGGTGCCAAGGTCTCCCTGCCTACTGGAGCACGCTCTGTAGTCGTGAATCAATGAGGGCGTTATACTACCAGCCGGCTGAGGGCTTAGTGCCTACCAGAGGGATCTCTGAGGTAGACTCTTCTACTTTGGGTGCAAGACCCAAGCTGTATCTTCTCTTGTCTGAGGCCTCTCTTGGCTGAGGGTGTTCGTGCCCACTTAGCCAGGGCGGGCGCAAGGCTTAAATGGCAGAACGGCAGGTGCCTGAGCCTGCCAGGCAGGCCCCCATTTTAGAACCAGCTCGTAGCCTGCCAGTGCTTTTGCCCATCGACTGGGCTTTGCAGGCTGATCCCAGCCCCTTCCCTCTGGAAGCGGCAGAGGGATCCTACAGTGCAGATTTTGGGTCCCCTCAGGGCTACATCCAACCATCACAGCCGTACAGTTACACACACACACACACCAGGCACTTCAACGCTATGACAAGGGGCGGCGGTCCCGTGCCTCGGAAGGCCAGGCCCCTAGGGATCAGATGGCTTGTGAGGACTGCATGCATTCACCTCAGATGAAGGGGCTCCTGAAGGACATTGTGAAGGTCATCCCGCAGGTGGTGCTGCTTCGGCCCCCTCATCTGGGTAATCCTCCTGCCCACCCTGTCCCAGCCCCTCCTATGGGTCAGGCCCCACCGGTTGTTCTGACCCTTTCCTTCCTCTTCCTCCTGTAGCACAAACGCCTTCTTCCCCTCAACAGCTGTTAGACCCGTCCGCGGCTACGGACCTGACGGGTGGGGGGAGACTCTGCCAGCACCTGTGTTCCAGGGCCTGGATTCCCCTCAGTCTGTAAAAGAAAAGGGGGAGGGGGGGCGGTGACTATGACGCCCTGGACGATGAACCCTTGGCATCCGTTGAGGCCTTTCATGACTGCCTTCAAAGCCTGGTGGAGTTTTTGGAAGTTCCTCTCCCTGAGGAAGCCCCCCAGGAGTCAGGAGTGCTAGCAGGTCTTGGGCAAGATCACCACGATCCGGTCTGGCATTCCCCTCCAGAAGGATGTCCTGCAGATGGCCCGAAGGTCTGGGAGAGAAGCCAGAGGCCAACTCCCAGATGAAAAAGTAGTTGGACAGCAGGTTTAGGCTGACGGATGGGGAGCCAATCCTCCTGGCCTCCCACCTGCTACCCCGTTCCTCTGTGGTGGCTGCAGCCTATTATTCTAAACCATAATCTTCGTCTTCCTCCATGGGATCCGCTTCCAGTAGGCTCTCCAAGGAGGACAAGGTCCTTGTGTCCTTGGGGCGGGGGGGGGGGAAGCTGTTACTCAGTCTTGGGGTGCATCTGCAGCAGGCCAATGTGGATGCCCTCTTGGCTGCGGCTAATCAGCTGTGGCGCAAGCTCATGGAATTTCTGCCCGACCTCCCTTTGGACAAGCAAGCCTCCTTCAAGGTCGGTCTGGCAGAATCCCAGGCCATTGCGCAGGATCTCATGAAATCTTCGGTCACCCACATAGATACAGCCAGCAGAGGGCTGTGCCTTTGGGTCGAGATGAGAAGGGCGGCATGGATGCACACAAAGTTTTTATCTGATGTGCAGGAGAAATCCTGGATCTGCCCAATTAGAGCGTGGACCTTTTTCATTCATTCACTGATAATTCGCGAAGAAGAAAACCTCCACTCAAACCGCCAAGTCCTTGACCATCCTGACAATCCCAGGCCAGAAATCCTTCACTCCATCCCACTGTAAGACCGAGTTCAAACCCTGCGCTTTCTCAGGCTTCAAGGGGTTCAGAGACTGCAGTACACGGATGCCTGACGGGTCGCCTAGCGATAACAGAAGGAAGCAGCAGAGGACATTGTTGTTTTTTCTGCTCCCCCTTCTCTGCCCACACCTCCGACACCAAGAAACAGTGACGTCAAGGTCTGAGAACACAGCTCGACTGTGGGGGGTCGTTTAGCTCTGTTCCAGGACACCTGCAAGTGTCTATTCAGCAACCCATGGATCCTATCCGTAGTATCCACAGGCTTCAGTCTTCCTCTTCCTTTGCCTCTACCATCCTCTTTGTCAAATCGGGTCCCCGTCTCTTTTACAGGAGGTGCTTTCGCTCTTGGAGATGCAGGCAATAGAACTGGTGGTTCTTGTAGATAAGGGCTTCGTTTACTATTCCAAGATTTTTGCAGTACCCAAGAACAACCAGGCTGGCCTGAGGGTAGTCGTCCTGGACCTGTCATTTCTTCGCTGGAACGCTTCAAGCTGATTACTCCCCGCACATAGCAGAGTCTCTGTGTGCAGGGAACTGGATGTGTTCCCTGGATCTCAAGGATGCGTACCTATATATCAACCGCATCAGAAGTTTCTGCAGTTTACGATTGTCATGCTACTTCCAGTACAAAGTGCTGCCCTTCGGCCTGAACTCGGCCCCTTGTATCTTCACAAAGTTGATGTATGTAGTGGCAGGCTTTTTCTGCTTGGAGGGCCACCATCAATACCCTAATCTGAACGACTTGTTGGTGAGGGCTGGGACACCCAAAGGGGTGGTGCAATCCTGCCAGTGGCAGATACCCCTCATCAGCTGGGGTATTCCCTCAACCAGAGGAAATCAGTTATGCCCGTCTTACGAACTGGTCTTCCTAGGGGTGCATTGGAGCTCTACCGTTCAGCGGGTGTTCCCCACGCCCAAGAGGCTTATGTCCCTCCACAAGACGGTGGCGCACTTTCTGGCCAACTCGTCCACCTCCGCATGGTGGTTCCAGCACATTCGGGCCTGATGGCCTCCTGCGTGCTGACTGTACAGCACGCCCGTCTCAAGATGAGGTACCTCCAGTTTTACCTGGTTTCCAATTGGGACCAGGAGATGGGGTCTCAGTCGGACAGGATCCCAATACCACCGCTCCTTCTGCCCGATCTTTGCTGATGGATGGCAATGTTTCACTGGGAGCCCCCTTCACCTGAACGGCGCCTACCCTGTGGTGATGACTGACTCCTCCTATCTTTCTGGCTGAGGGGCTACTCTGGAGGGCTATGCGATTCATGGAGCATGGTCCAGGACGGAAGCCCTCCTACATATCAAGAAACAAATAGCACTATAGGGAGTAACAATCTGGGGTGTGCCCAGTCCTCAGTGATAACTCTATAGTCAGCCGCAGCAGAAGCAACACACGAGGTTCCCCTAGGCCTCCTTATAAGAATATTGTTAAAGAGGAAAAGTGTGTGTTGCAAAACAGCGCAGGAGACTCCCAGGTCAAAAGTTCAACATTAAACTTTTGACCTGGGAGTCTCCTGCGCTGTTTTGCAACAGACACTTTTCACCTACATATCATTAGGGCAGTGGGCCTGGCGCTCAAGGCATTTTTGCCCCTAATAAGGGACAAGTCGGTTCTGGTCAGGACTGACCATTCTATTACTGTTTTATGTGAACAAGCAGGGTGGCACCCGTTTCACTCTGCCCTTTGCATGGATGTGGTTTCGATCTAGGTATGGGCCCTTACAGAAGGGATTTGGATTTCGGCAGTCCACCTGCTGGGGAACATCAATGCAGAAGCGGATCAGCTGAGTCGCTTGGAGTTCAACACCTACAAGGGGTAGTTGCACAGCGACTCCTTGAGGCCCCTGTTCCTGCGTTGGGGTTTCACTGACCTGGATTTGTTGGCATTTCCCTTTAATGTCAAGTGCCCCCAGTTTGCCTCATGGGCAGGTCGGGGGTCACTGGGAGACACCTTCCAGATCTGTTGGCACGGCCACAGGTGTTATGCGTTCCTGCCTGCCCCTCTGCTCCAACTGACCCCTCCGCAAGTTCCAGGCCTCCGGGGATGCAGCCTTATCCTGGTAGCCTCCCACTGGCCTTAGAGACCCTGCTTTTCGGATCTACTGCAGTTGTGGTCCCGTCCATCTTCGATCTCCAGCAGGGGTTTCCGACACAGCAGGCCGGGCAGTGGAACATCTGGACCTGGCCAAACTGGCCCAGACGGTCTGGTTTCTGATCCGCGTACTGGCTTTTTGAGCACACCTGGCTCACTCTAGAGTTCAGGTGGATACTTGCTGCACGTGTTTGGCGGCCATTGCCCCTTACCAGAATTCCCCTCAGCATGTGTTTTCAGCAGCCAACCTGGTAGTTAAGGCCCACCTTAAGGAGTTGTCGAAGCTTTTTCCTCCGGTGCATAGGCATTATCCAGTCTGGGACATCAATGTGGTTCTTGCAGCTTTGCAACGCAAGCCTTTCAAGCCGATGGCCTCTGTGAACATCCGCTTGGTGGCGCTGAAAACCGTTTTATTGGTGGCCCTCACATCTGCGTGCAGGGTTAGCGAGCTGCAGGCATTGTCTTCGTGCAAGCCCTTCACTACATTTCACAATGACAAGGTCATCTTGCGTACTCGCCCAAACCTCTTGCCCAAGGTGGTCTCTCCGTTCCATCTGAATCAAGAGATCTGCCTGCCGGTGTTCTTCCTGAACCAGTCTGAGTCAGATAGGGCCCTACATCCCTTGGACCTCAAGAGGGTTATCAGGTTTTAACTCTCTTGGACGAAATCCTTCAGGAATTCCTAGGCATTGTTTGTTACTTTTGGGGGCTCCTCGCCGATTTCTCAGGCTTCCAAGACTTACATCGGCCATTGGATAGTTCAGGCCATTTCGGAGGCGTACACGGCCATGGCCAAACCTGTTCCTGAGGGGATTCATGCCCATGCAGTCAGAGCTAAGGGTAGGGCTGTTGCGTTTCAGAGGCATGCTTCTTGGGATATCCTCAGCTAGGTGGCTACTTGGGCCACGCTGTTGTCCTTCTGTAGGCACTACTCGCTGGACACCAGCTCCAGGCACGATTCAGAGTTTGCTCAGGTGGTTTCTTAAGAACCTTTTCGCTTCGTCCTAGATATGAGGCAGGTTGTCACAGCTCCACCCTATGTTCTTGTTCAGTGGATTCGCCCTCGAGGATGGAAGAAAGGGGACGGGACATGTGTAATTAAAATTACTCACCATAGTGACTAGAGTACTTCTAGTCCATAGTCCCATTTCTTCCATACGTTCCACCCACCTTCCCCTGCTAGTATGCCAAGGGAATATATGTACTAAATGTAGCCAGGTATCTAAGGGTCCTATGTGTTCAAAGGGGAATGAGGTGAGGCGCCGGAGGGCGGGGCTTCGGCAGGGCATTCTCACGTCCGAGGCCATGCCCCCACGTGCTATACTAAAATTAAGGGAGACGCTGAATTTTTTGCTTCCAATGGTTCTGGTAATGTCCACCAGGTTGGGGGACACCCCACAAAGATGGAGGAAAGGGGACTGACTATGAGGAGTACTCCAGTCAATAGGAGTTTTATATACCTGAAATTATGATGGCTTTTGAACATTTCTTTAAACACCAACTTCCACCAAAAGGTCTGACACCATCAGGGGCCCCTTTTGCTTAATTCATGGCTCCAGGACTCTGCCCAGAGCCCTCCCAAACAGGGAAAACATTACCAACGTTCAGTACGTTAGTTTATTTTAATTTTCTATGTTGCGGGTTGCAGAGATCTTTCCATCTTCGTCTAGGTCAGAATTCCTTTGCAGCTACATAAGAGTATTAAGAATGATCCTTTAACATGTTTTAAAACTATTTTTAACCAGACATCAGACTTTATTTTAAATGCAAGGGAATGCCACACATCTCTGAACATCGGGTAATAAATGCAGTAAGAAATGTTACAGAAGGGTTATATTTGAGTATGTTATAATAGCACACCATTGTTTCATCCTTAACGCTCATTACCTGCAGAATTTTTGTCCTTCTATGGGCTGTTGAACTTTTATCTCTACACTCTAGCCTTTGTTTATTCGCCATCAAAGAATGCTCTGTATGGTAAGTTAACTGTCCTTTTCTACCATGTTTGCATGGTACTGGATATTCTTCATTGCGCTATATTGAATCTGCAAAAATGCTGCCACCATGCTTTGTGATACTTTTTTCTGATACATTTCTAAACACTTGTAATGGGATTTATTAACATAAATGTGTGCAAAAAAATCAATCTTTTGATTAAGATGGCATTGTCTATATGTTCCCAGGTTTCCTATCCACCTTTTGTTGGACCTTTTTACCAGTCCCTATGTAACAGAACCAAAGGTCTTCTAGTCCCATGTGGGTACTGTTTGACACTTCCCTTCTTCTACAGTGTCAAATCTAACCTCATATTTGGCATTGGGTCTGCTATTGTTAATAAAACCTGCTTTTGAGCCCACAGACGAAGATCTGTTAAAGACCCTCTTTTTCAAAGAAGCTTTTCTAATGGCAGTTTCATTTATCAGGCGATGTAGAGAAGCAAACTTGGTTAACCATTCCTGTATGATTTTCCACAACAATGGTGGTGCTGCAAAGAAACCCTAAGTTCATACCCAGCACTGTCTTTCATTTGAATGAGTCCGTACATCTTACTATGGTCTAGAAAAATAGCAAGCAATAGCAGTTTTGTAGTATACTTTATCTAGAAAATCTATTTAGTTCTGTTCCATTCCAAGAGAATCTGTTTAGTTTTAATGATGTAGTTGTATAGAGCGCAAACCAAGCATACAAGGGTGCTGAAGCACTGAGCAAAAATTAATTCTTTTTAAAACTCATGGGGCGACGAAAATCTTAAGATGTGCAATATAGAAGATGTGAGCAAAAGCACAAAAAGGCAGTGGTCTTGGCTGCCCTATCAGTACACTCCTAGGCAAGGGGCATTTGTGTTAAAGTGGAACCATAGTTCTTGCAATAATGGAATACAGTGTTCCTAGATGTTAATAGTAATTTTTCTTCTGCCTACTTTCCAGAGGAAAAATAGATCCCAGATTTTTTAAACATGAAACATTAACAGTTAGGAACAACGTATTTTACTTTTTGTTAAACCTGAATGTGCCTTTTACTTGGGCAGGAGAAATGACAGCTAGATCTCATCACCAATACTGCAAGTCTTAACTGATAAAAAATTCGTTTTTTTTCTCTTACCTCCCATTCCAAAACATCCTCCTTGCCCTTCATGTACTCCGTTGTCTAGACTTTGTTACCCAGATTCCCGAACACCACATGCTTCTCTCCTGCTCCCCCTTCACCACGTCCATTCTTGCTGGCTATCCATGTGTAACCTGCCCATCTTCAAATGATGATCGTCAACTCTATTTAGGGACACCCATCCACTCCCACCCCTACTGGTCTGCTTCTGTCTCCTGGCACTCACCACCTGAAACTCTGTGCACTAGCACCTTTCCCATGTCTCCTGCTTTGTGCACATTCACATATTCACTGCTTCCTCCTTGTCCCCTATCTCCAGAACACGCAACCATCTGTAGACATCCTTGAAGTTCAACTCCTCCTCTCGTATGTGTCCTATATTATGCAGTGATTCCCCCTCCTTTACAAACAGTAATATCACTGCTACCACTAATGCGGATAGGTTGTATTCTCCCTGCGTACTCCTCCCTAGTCCCTTGTGTGTTCATATTCTTCCAATTTCTTGCCCTTCTTCCTCAAAGAAAATATTTGCTGGGTTATTGGCCATTTCACATTTCCTATTGTAAGTCACCCCAGTGAGGGACTGCCTTGACCACTGTTTTTATCGAAACCGTGTATTAAATAAAAATACAAAGTAGGGTTAGAGATTGGGAAATGGGGGGAGGAGATGGTTTGTTCACAAGAGGGGGAATGGGCTGTGGGTCGGGGCTTTTTTTTGTCAGACCTCAACCCTTTTGCTAAAGTGCATTACTGCCTTTGGCAATTGTAACAATTCAAACATTCACTCTGACACCCAACCTGACACCCAATAAATTCCTGCACATTTGTACTATATCCCTACACCTCCCGTCTATTCCCCTTATGCAAATGATTTTGAAACTGTTAGCTAAATACAACACACCTTGCCAGGAATATTGCATTTCTGCTGAACTTTTTTAACCTATGCATGACAATGTATGTAACCTGACTAAGTTAGTAACCACACCGCGTAAATGCCTAACCTTTGTCTGCAGTGCCTGTAACCTATGAAAGAAATGTAACCAACTTCGTAAGCACAAGCACCCAGATGCCTCTGGGTTAGGTGTGCTATATAAATGTTAAAATAAATATTTAAAAAATGTTGGGATCTTTCCTTAGACTGTGGTAAGCAGACCCTGAAAATGTGTAATCTTGATTGCCGGCAACCACATTTTTGTGGTCCAAGCAAGTGCCATGAGGTCTGCTCTCATGCTACCCTTGATTTCCTTGCCCACTGTTCATGAGATGTATGTAAGGAAAGTCCTCCAGGTGTTTGACTACATTTCCTAAAGCAGCGGTCACCCAAAATATTCTATCTATCTCTACCCTAGAGAGGGGCAGAACCTTATGTTTTTCTCCAGAGGCTAAATGAACCTCATCTGTGAATACTCCGCTGAATACTATTATCCAGTGTTCTGTTTTATTTCTCTGTTTAGGTGCAAAGGTTCCGCCCGTTGGAGTCTGCTTCAGCATTCTCTTGCCATTCCAAAAGAAAGAGCCAAGGGTACTAAGTTCTGAAAGCCCCAATAACATGTGACAAATCCCCATATGTCATCACGTCTCCCCTAGGTAGACCCCCTTCCCATGAGACCAGGGAGTAGAGGCTACTACCCGATACTCCCCCCTGGGGGTGGCACCCAGCGGGTAGATCTCATGGGGGTGGGGAGGGGGAGACACCCTATGGGATTAATGACGACTGTCCCGGGCGAATGCAGTATAGGCAGGAGCAGGCACCCTCACCCCACCCTGTACCCTGTCGACACATAAACATGTGCTGTATACAAATTATCAAGTGTGCTGGAACGAGGATGAGCAGGCAAACCAGGGGAGGCCCATAGTATGAGTACTGGGACCAATAAGAGACAGGTATACCTTATAGAAAGTGATCAGAATAATACTTGGATGAAGAGGAAGAGCAAAGAGTACTCCTAAGAACCACAATAGGCATTCAATCGTACACCGTCCACAAAAAGACCAAGCAACTGAAACGTACAAACTATTCATTTGCTTTTGCGCACTTTGAAAAGAAACCTCTTAATGTATTCATTTGTTCAATTGCATTCTTTTTTTCTATCTAGAGTCACAGTTGAAAGACAATCCTGCCTTCTCCATGCTGAACGATTCTGATGATGATGTAATATATGGGTAAGTAAAATTGATGTACAGATGTTCAATAAAACAAAGAAAAATATTTTATTTTCATTAGTATATATTTTTATAGTGCAAACCTAGATTGGGAGCAACCCGGATTGTACAGGTTGTAGAATTGGTAATGAAAATTTTACAAGCAAGCATTTCAAATAATAAGGATGGGGGTGTGCACAAGATAGCCAGAATCTAGGTTACTCCCAGGTGCTGTTGGTGGATCCAGGTTTTTGGTTCTTTCCTAAACATAAGGACATTTGGAGACGTCTGGATTGTCAGCGGGATGGAGTTCCAGAGGACCGGAGCTTAGCATCTGCAGGACTTTATATTTTTATCCTTGCTAGCAAGTCTAATTTCAAGTCTGGTGATTTTTCTTACTGTGAGATGACCCTGTGCCGGCCAATGTTTTTAGTTTGGCCTTCAAGTAGGCCGCCTACTGGCAGTGGCTGGCTTATAGGTGAGGCCAGCAGTTTTGAACCAGTGTTGCCCCCCTCAGCGCCATGATGCCCCAGTTGCTGAAGATTGCGCTCTATAAATGGTTTAACATAACATACCAGTGTTGCATTCTTGCATGTCAGGCTCCATCGTTGCTCTTGTTGGAAACTCCAGAGTTGTATCCTGAAATGGTTCAGAGCGAAGATATTGCTGGGGGAATGTTTAGGACTGGGTATTGAGTAGGTGGAACAGTATTGGGGCATTTAAATATTCCTTTGTCTCCTCCAGAGGTGATCCTAAAAAACGTTCTCAAGTATTCATTACCCAGTGTGAGCTACTTTTTTGTCATCTAGAAGAATTTCCTGCAGATATGGCAGTGGTGGCATTTATTTTGTCTTACTTTACAGGAGATACACCTTCATGGTCCATCCTTTTGGTAGACCAATACTTGGGTCTAGTCTAGTTTAAGGCTGAGGTTAAAAGGATGTCTAATAGGCGATAAGACTTAGATGTTGGATGGGGGAGCTTTTACAATGTAAACAGGGGAGAGATCTTATAAGATAAATGGCTCAGTTTAAGTCCTTAGTCTTGGAGAATGGTTGGCTGCGGTAAAAAAACAGGCCTCCCTGGTGTTCCGGGGATTGTAGGATGAGCTAAAAGATGCCCTGGCAGTAGTGGTGGAGAGACCCTCTTCCTAGGAAGAATTGATAAACTTGGCCATACAGCTAGATTTTGGATTGGAATGTGGGCATGTCATCTTCTGAGGGGAGACCATTGCAGCGCTTTAAATGGCCTTGAGAAACCATGTGGTCCAATTAGGATTGTAGGCAAAGAAAATGCCATCTTTGTATTGTGGTAAGGAGGGACATTTTGCTTATGATTGTCCACTGTGCCCCAGAATAATTCATCCAGATGGTCAGACCCAGCAAGTGGCCAATAGTATGCAAGCAACAATGCCTGATTTCACACTCTAAATGTAGCCTTCCCTGTTGCAAGGGAGTTAAAATGTCCAGGACCGGTAATGTTCAATTCTGTGGCCACAGGGAGTTGGCAAAAGCAGTGGGCATTCCTGGGATAAGGAGATATAGAATGGAACAAGTACGGGCGGTAGACAGCATACAACTATCTTGGCCAGTTACTCATGAAAAGTAATTGTGTAAATGATAATACAGGGTGGACATTGACAGTAAATCCTTTTCGAATGCGCCTCAACTTCTTATCCTGGGAATGCCCTGGTTAGTCCAACATAATTCTGCAGGGAAATCTGTCTCAAGGAGAGCTCATAATGGGATTCAGCAGAGGCGGCCAAGACTGGTCTCGCAGTAGGTTTAGCAGAGCGTACGTTATTGGGGCTACCGTAGGAGAATTAACTTCCTGTCATCAACATTTTATGGGTATTTTCAGTGAAGCAGAAGCCTGTAAACTCCCACCACATCACCCTTATGACTGCAAAACTGAATTTGAATTATGTGCACTTATTTCCTGTAGTATCATATATGCCCTTACCCATGACAATTCATTTTCGAAAACATACTTGGAAGAAAAGACTCCTAAAGCAACATCCTAAATTTTGTATCGAAAAATCATCTTTTTTGTGCCGAAAAAATATTAAAAACTGAGGACGTGTATATATTATAGGCCCTTGAAATAAATCGCAATTTAGAATCAATACTTCCATCTTTGATTTCTGTTTTGCTGGATCAGATCCAAGAATCCACTGTACTTTCAAAATTAGATATGCATGGAGCTTGTTTGAGTGAGGACAGTGAGTGGAAGACATGGTTCAGAAAAAAGTATGGGCTATTTGAAGATCTAGTTATGCATTTTAGTTGTGCAAAGGTGCATCATTCTTTCAATTTTGTATAAGTTTTATGGGAATTTTGTTATGGGTTTGTATTGGATTACATTGAAGATTCTTAATTTGATCTCAAGACTTCAACATCAAGGACGTGTCCAGTTGGTGCTGCAGAAAGTAAGAGAAAACCATCTGAATGGTAAGTTGGAAAAGAGACCGTTCCATAACGACGCAGTGGAATATTTGTTTTATTAAGGTTAAGTAGTGAGAGAGTGGCCAACCCCAGCATATGTTAAACCTCACATAAAGCTTTCAATATCTTTATCAAGGATTTTTCTTGTCACGTTAGACCTATCACAAAGTTGTTAACCAAGCAAACTCTGCTCCTTTATCAGACTCTAGAAGCATTTCAGAGTTAGTTTCTGTAGTGGTGCATCATTTTTTGCATCCGAAAGTCGAAGAACTATTTTTTGTGGAAGCCAACACTTCCAATCTGGCAGTGTTATCCCAGCGTCATTCAGTTATTGGTCAACTTCATCCCATACCCTTTGTCAGGTGAATGGCTGCCACCACTTACTAACTTCAGGCTGCTCCAGGCATTCTCATCTTGCTTCAACATGGCTACTATTGGAGTGAGTGGAGACTTCCATGGCATCTGGGACTAAGATCCACAGCAGGTGCAGGACGACGCTGCATTGCGCAGTGTCATCCTGATGCCAGAAGCCCCAAGGCATTTAGACCAGATAATATAATATCGACCGAAGAACCTTCCCATGTGAATCTAACAGGAAGCCTTTGTTTCAGTTCCTGGTGGTGCAAGCCATGTTCCGTCTCTCCCAGGTAACATGTTTGGGGTATGGGAAGAGGCTTACCTAATATCATCCCTGATTATACAACACTGCTTTCTTGCTCCCCTGCTACAGCTCCTGACCTCTGTTACGCGAAACCATCATCCCCAAGGTGCATCATATCAGCCGTCTCAACCTTATTAGGTGGTGTACCTGGGCAGGTGTTCTTCTGTTTCACCCCCAAGTTCCACCTTCCAGCGTTGGGTTGTGTGCAATTCTTCAGGGGCTCCCAAGAGGATCAGAGGTACCTGTGGAAGTCTTAGTTTGAGTACCATAGTCCTGACCGAGTGGCAGTCCCAACAGCCAACGACTGTATCCTGACCCATACGTATTCATGGACCAGACGCAATCCCATCTGTCCAGAGCCCAAGGAGAAAACAAAACAATGCCTGCGAACACAGAGCAGAAGCACCCGCATATAGTCTGGTTATTTACTAAGGACTTAGTTTCAAAGGCTGCCACAGATCACTGCCTAAATACCTAGGCCCATACACACTGTCCCAGACTGAACCCTTTCGCCATGGAATTGCACCTGCCCTGCTCATGGAAATGTTTTCCATGTACCACTCCAGAAATCCTTTAAGAGGAACACCTGTTTGTTGCACGATTCCGAGGAATATGATTCAGTGCATTTTGGGTGCACGACTTGGTAAAACCTATCGAATGATTGGAAGTAATACAGCCCACAGGACCAATCCTGGAAACCCTTAAAAAGCATTCATGCTTCTCGTCTTCAGCGTTTTTACATCGAGCAGGACCACTCGCTTGTGTGGTCGGCCGTGGGTAGGATCTTGTTTTCCCTGGATTTGCTGTGATGCCTGATTGTATGGATTTTTACTGTCTTCACCCGTTCTGCCTGATCTGCCCTTGTAAGTTCCCTTGAATTGAAATGCTGAGGACCAGCACCAGTTTTCTTTCAGAACCCCTTTTGGTTCTTCCCCCTCAGACCACTTCAGTGTACCTGGCCTAGGACTGTTTCCTTTCTGCTGTTTTAACTACTACTTTTCCAATCCCTGGACTTAGCATCATGTTGCAGCCTTGTAGTGCCCATCGTGCCACCTGGGAACCTCCTGTCTGTTATTTTTGTCCTCATGCCGTTCGGGGCGGTTATCCTTACCGTCTTAGGGACTGCTGTCACTTCATTGGTGCCCTGCTTGTAACCCTGAATGTGGTTTCTTATTTTTTATTAAACGTTATTTATTCTACTTGACAATACAACAGAAAACAGCTAACAACATGCAAGTAATCAGCAATGCCATAAACAAGGTACATGGTGTGGTGCAGTGGCATTGCAGGACCATGACAATAAGAGTGTGAACCTTGTAGTCAGTGAAATAGGCAACCAAACATTCCTATAAACGGCTCACTCAGGAGTAGGAACAGGGGACAGCATGTTACTGGAGACTTCTTCATCTTCACTAGAGAGGGAGAATAAATAGGATCGAAAAGGGGTCCAGATGTTTCCTGGTCTACAAACTGCAGATTGTAGGCTAGCCCAGCGTTGTTCTATGTCAGAGGCCCAGGTGACAGCCTGGAGCCATTGGTTGAGGGTGGGGGGGGGTCTAGGGCGGAGCCAGAGTAGCAAAATGCAGCGGGTCGCAAGCAGCATACATAGACCGAGGCGGGCAAACTCGTGGAAGAGGCAGGTCATTGGTGATGGCGTAATAGGACAATCAAGTATTTTAGAGACAGTAGCACATATTTCTTCCCAAAACAGAAAGAGCCGCGGACAGGACCAAAGCATTTGTATATAGTCAGCATTCTCCGCTCTGCACCTGGGACATTTGGAGGGATGTTCTGCTGACATATGATGCAGTCTAACTGGGGTGTAGTGGTATCTGTGGAGTATTTTGAATAGGATCAATTTAAATCTAAAGTTGAAGGAGACTTAATCAGTATGAACGCAAATGCGTTCCCATCGTTGATTTGTTATTTCCACACCCAGCTCCCTACTCCAAGTCCCCAAAGTTTGTCCAGAGGGGGAACTGTCCTACCCTGGATGAGGGCATACAGTCTGGAGACCCTCCCCCTGGAGGCGGTGTTCGTCATAATCTCAGACAGTATTGAATCATCAGGAGGTAGGGGGGATTGAGGGGAATTCAGGCCACCTGTTTTTGAGGAACCGTCGCAGTCTGGTATACTGTCAGTGGTAAGGGCAACGCCGCACAGCTAATAGCAGGTCTGGCGATTCAGTGAAGATTCCTTGGGTGAAGACTTCATGCAAAACCTGCATCCGACCGAGGAAGTACCGTTGCAGCGTCCACTCGAGGAGATTCAGCGAGGAAATTCCACAGGGGAAAGTCACCATGGAACGGGCGTGGGGGTGCCTGTCAGTCTCCATATTTAGTTCCATGCCACCATCATGGACCTGGTAGGATCCAGGGGGTCTAATTTGAAGCCAATGGTTGGGAGAACCAAGGAGTGGGGGGACTGGACTGGGGGGGGTGAGAATCACTGGATGCAAACCAAAAAGTGAGCCTGCGCAGCGATCCAATATCTTTCAAAACTAGGGGCGCTAAACCCGCCCAGAGCCATTGGAATAGCTAGTGTTTCTAATTTCAGACGGACCACTCCAGAGTGCCACAAGAAATCATTGATCGTCCGGGTCAGTGTCTTGAAATATTATTGGCCTGGCCATAGCGCTACATTTTGAAATGTATACAGGTGGTAAAACTATAATTTTTAGGATTGCGACCCTGCCGGCCAGCGTGATTAGTAATTCGGCCCAGTCTGTAGACTTATTTATAAGGGTGACCAGATACTTACCAAAGTTTGAATCATACCGGGGTCTGGTGTTGCGCAGCCACCACCCTAAAATATGGAATCTCTGTCTGAGACCAGGCAAACCCTCAGAGATCCACAGAAGGCAAGGTGGTATCAGGGGGAATAAAACAGATTTGGAGCAGTTTACCTCTAGAAACGACAGCTCGCCAAAGAGGATAACGTCGTCCAGTATTGGGGCCAGATTATCTTCGGGGGAGCGGATGTAGCGCATCATCCGCATAAAGAGAAATGGTCTTGGGAGC
This sequence comes from Ambystoma mexicanum, assembly GCF_040938575.1. NCBI lineage: Eukaryota > Metazoa > Chordata > Amphibia > Caudata > Ambystomatidae > Ambystoma > Ambystoma mexicanum. The sequence goes on from NC_090928.1 coordinate 306,144,516, forward strand.
CCCTAACAGCCTCATCTCTGGCAGATCCGATCCGCCAGGGGTTCAATGACTAGCGCGAATATTAATGGCGAGAATGGGAAACCATGTCTTGTGCCTCTAGCTATTTCAAATTGGGTGGAGCAGCGGTCTTTTTTGCAGACTCTAGCAACCAGGCAGGAATACAAAAGTTTCTCCCGTGATCAGAAAAGGGGGCCAAAATTACATTTCTGTAGGAGCAGCCACAGGAATCTCCAGGAGACCGAGTCAAAAGCTTTTTGCATATCCAAGGTGGCTGCCACAGCCTGAGCATCTGAGTCGATTTGGGCGAGGATGTTAAACAGTGGTGCAGGTTGAGAGAAGTGGAATGCCCCGGGATGAAACCTGACTGGTCCAGGTGGACAATGAATGACATATATGGTGCCAGCTAGGTGGCCAGCACCTTGGCATATATTTTGACATTGCAATTGATGAGGGAGAGCGGCCTGTACGAACCACAGTGGCTGGCTGACTTATCCGGTTTGAGTAATACTGAGATAACCGCCTCTTGAAGTGAGGGGATGGGGAGTACGCCGAACCCACAAGCCTCATCCACGCAGCCTTCAATCGGGGGACCAGGCATCCTTATAGCATTTATAAAATTCGGTGGAGAGCCTGTCGGTGCCAGGTGCCTTCCCAGAGGCTAACGCATCTATCGCATTGTTTAGCTCACCAGGCAACAACGGGCTGTCCAGGGCATCTCAGGTCTCTGCAGATAGGATCGATAGCTGGAGACTAAAAAGGTTTCGATGTCCACCGTGGTGGGCAGTGTCCGTATTAGAATGAAGTGTTTCATAAAAGAAGCGGAACTCGTTTATCTTCTGAGACGAGGGCGCCAGGGTACAGTTTGCCCTCTCAATAGTCGGGATGTGTGGTGCTCCCCTTTCATGTCGTATCAGCCTAGCTAAGACGGTCAGGGTGCTCTCCTTCCCCATATTTCTAGGCAGCCCGGGGGTCATCAAAGAACCTCGGTTCGCTGTCCGCATGGACTCAGAAGGCATCCAATGCTGTACCAATTTCACAGAGTGTGACAGTGGATGGTGTTAGTCAGAATTATATGCAGTACCCTTTGGGAACACCACACACAATTAAGACTACAAGTGACAGTACAGATTCACCTTTGGTACAAGCCTGTACTACACAGTTAGTGGTAGCGATGGCTGAGCAGCCAGACTTATCTCAAGAGTAAGTGAGCGGTATCAAATAGTTACACAAAGGACAGCACTTACTATGATTCAGGCAAACACTGACTCAAGGTTTTCAAGTAAAAGAATACACATTTATTTCACTCTTCAGTTGTATAACATTACACTATAATAAGCAGTTTAAAAATCACACTCTTAATACATCACACCACTCCCAATAAGTTTCAGACAAGTTAAGCTCACAAAATGTAGTGGGAGCAAAATGGCACTCCAGCAATTTAAAAGGGAGGGAAAAATAAAGGTAATAGAAATTGAACCACACCAACAGGTAAGTACTCGGGGCAATTGAACAAGAGAAGCTACAGTGATAGAATCAGGTAGAAAAGGCTTAGGGCCAAAGTCAATGGGTCAAAAGTCTCTTGCTCAAGATCACACAGTTCAGTGTAGTTCACGGTAAAGTTTGTGCCACGGATTCCGGACGAGGTTGGCTGGTAGAAAAGTTGGTTCGAAGAGAAGGACAAGCCCTCGAATTGGAGAAAGATTTCAAACTTTCACCGCGGCTGAACGAAACGAACAACCGGATTTGCACAGTACCTTAAAACGGAGAGGAAGCTGTAGCTGAGGCGGACGTTCCTGGTAGTTCCTGCAGGCTCATGGTTCCTGAAGCGACTGTCGAACTGACAAGAAGTAGGAAGACTGGAGGGTCCTGCACTACCCAGGGAAGAAACCAGCAGCAGAGCAAAGCAACGAATTAAAGGTGCGCTCCTTAAAACCCAAGCAGGGTCCGACCTTCCTGGCTATCCAGCCCACTGTAGCTCTGTACAGCGAATTCGACCAGAGGCGGGGTCCTGGCTTGCAGTTTGGGTGAACTGGTTGGTCCCTCCAGCTCAAGGGCAGAAGTTTCCTGGAGGGTCTTCTGTCGTCCGATTCTGAAGATTCATACCTGCAGCAGGGCTTCACCGGGCGGTTTAGTCGTGGTAGGGGTCCTCTTCCATCAGCTCCTCGTTGGTTCTTTCGTTCCAGTGACGACTCTGCCTTTCCAGTCCCAGAGACCTGTTTTTATGCAGTTTTCCCCCATTCATACAGCCTGGCTGTCAATCACACAGCAGTGTAGCTGTCCTGGCAAGGACAGTCACTCAGCCAATCAAACTGGAGTGTGACTTGGGTTACCAAGGAAACACATGGCAGGGGTTCTAAGACCCCTCCCTCACATCCTGCCTACCCAGACTTTCAGACACCTTAAGGAGGGCTTCTGTGCAGAAGCCCGCGAAAAGACGAACAAAGGGGCCAAACCTGGTTTGGCGCGCAGAGTAAGACAAGAGAAAGACTTTAACGAAAAGAAATGGCGACTAAACCCAGCCGTAGACGAAATAAAATATATTTGGTAAAGCGGGTTTATGTTTGAGGCTAACATAATAGCCTAAAACATTACCACTTTTATATAAGATAATCGCGGTAGAAAAAATAGGGTAGTTACCACTGCCACCAGCCAATTCTTGATGTAAAGAGTGAAACAATGCTCCAAGAGACGCAGACAAAAAGGGATAAGAATTAACCCTTTCCAATACTCCATGTAAGATGTGGTGTACTGGGTCTGTGGTTTAAAGTGACTAACAAAGTTAACGGCAACTTTCTCTTTTCTGGGGGACAGTAGTCAGCCCCAGAAAAATGGAGTCAGTGGGAAGTCTCAAAGACAACCCTGTGTCACTGCACTGAAGGTGCTGTGTAACGCACATAAAAATGATGCTCATGGAGTAGGTGAGGCTCCAGTGCCCAAGAACACACAAATGGTAAAAAATGCACACAGCAAAACACATGTAAGAGTGGGAAAAAGGCTCGCACTCTTACCAGGTGAAAAGAATAAACCCTACAAATCCAGCAAAGCTGCTGAGGGACTCATTAGGTAAGAGAAATTAGCCATTTATGAGAATTCTCCCTAACAGATGGGGATGAGGCGTAGCAGGTTTTGAGACTGGCAAGCAGTGACTCACTCTCTGCGATAGCCCTCCAGATTATCTTGAGGATCCCTGCCTCTTTAGCTAGTGCGATACCCTGGATGTAAACCTTAAACGTCTCCCAGAGCGTGGCCTGAGACTCCACCGATCCAGTGTTTAGTAGAAGAAATGTCCATACTGGACCCTAGTTCAGATTCGAATACTGAGTTTAGCAGCACCTGCGGCTTCAATCTCCACGATCGCGTCCCTCTACTTTCCTCGCCCCATTTTAACGTCTTCAGGTCTTCAGCCCAGATATATTTTCCATTATACATGTCAGAGTAACCATCCGAGAACAAGCAGATGGATCGTATAGCATTTGTGACTCCATCATAGCCTCATGTCCAGTCTCCGGTCTAATTCAATGTGATATGGCGTATCCTCTATTGGTGTACATACAGAATTTGTTGCATATGTATTCCAGTGTCGTGCCATGGGCAGTATGAGCTTGGACGTAGTAGCATATATCCAAACCTGCCATACCCATGTAACAAAGAAATCCCTAACCATTGAGGTCGAATAGTAGGACCCCAATAAGAAAATGGTCAACCCATGCAAGAATTGAGGGTACGGTCACAGAAGCCTGTCCCGTAGCTCTATGCATATTGCGAATCTTAGACTAGAACAAAAACGGACAAAAGATAATGGTTGTTCCATCGAGGAAGCTAGATGAACTGCCTTTCATGAAGAAGCTCTATAGTTCTTCAGATGGCGTGAACTGCCTGGTAGACAGGCCATCGTCTTTGATTTATTCCCTATGTGGATCAAGGGCACTCCGACAACCAGCCAAGACAGCCTATGTGATGGGAAGTCTCTGGCATAGAGGTAAGTTTACTGGTGGAAGCAGTTTGCTGCAGTGGTCTGTAATTGAATGTTCATGCCCATGTGATTAATGGTCTACTAGGGTGGACTGTCATTGTCTTGGAACGTGTGATGAGCAGGGCAGTTGCTAACATGTTTCATCTCCTGGCTGTTATATCCATACCTTCTCTCATGCTACTTGGCCATTGTTCAACAGTTTTGGGAGGCCAAATAACTTTGTGATTGCTGGTAGACATCCTTTTGTTTGCCTGGGTGCACTAATTCCGGTACACGGCCCGTGTCGATTACTTTGTGCTGGTGCAGGAATTGTCCGGCGTCCCCCCGGATTTCAAACAAATGCCATTGTTGCACACACCGCAAGACATTTCAGTGGTGTCAGTCTGACCCTTTCAGCTCCTCGAACAACTGGTTGAATTCCTTTCATAATCTATAGACTTCCACAGGTAAGTCATGGAACAAGCATATTGTTGCGCCCTGTATTTTTATAGTTAGTTTTGTTTGCTATGCTTTCATTGCCGGCTTGTGTGGAACATTCAAGATTCTCAACGTAATTATCATTGGGCGTTCACCTTTATTGGGTTTAGGCACTGGTGTTTCGTGTGCACACGCTGATATATTTGTGTGTGTACGCAATTCGATCACTGTCCCGAAAGCATGCACATAAGAACTCTTCCATATCTGTATTTTATGTGCTCTCCGGGACCCCCACCCGGTGAAGGTTGTTAGGCCTACAGCGATTTTTCTGATCCTCCATTTCTTCATTTATCCGTTGAACCACTTTGATGGTCGCGTCCAGTTCCATGCAGAAGTATGGAACTGGACTGTTTGTGATTGTCCTCTAGTGCACTTATTAGTCTTTCATTTTCAGTTAGTGCGTTCAGCATGCACGTTTGTGTCCATTAATGTCTTTTTTTTCGTGAGGCAATACCGGTAGTAGAAAAGCCTGGATGCAACTCCATCTCGGGAGCATTGCTAATAAGCGGCTATCTTGCTCGGGCTGTAGAGCACCACCCCCCTTGAATTTTTTATTAAAGTATAAGGTGGATATGTTATGCCTTATTGGTTTTGTTCCTTCCCCAAAAAAAAGAAAGGTGGTTATGTTTTCTCTATCGACTGTCAATAGAGATTTTTCAGTCCTCTTCTGTTCTGGCACAAGACTTTTTTTTTTTTTATTATTATTTTTTTCTCTCTCAAAGGCTGGGTCCAGGGAGAAAAAGGTGGGGAACTTGGGTGTGGGAGGGCGTAGTGCAATACTTATCTACGACTGACGTTGCGTCTTGAATTGAGGAGTGGTTTGTTCGAGACACAATCGTCGAGAGACTGCGTTGAGCCTCACTAAGCCCCCTGTCAATGTTTTCCAAGCGGCTGACAGTGGATGGGATATCGATCAAGATGAGGAATCTCTGGGAGAAGAATCCATTCAATGATTGCCGGTAAGTAATTTCTCCTTTGGAATATTTGAGAGAGAAATATGTGACAGTGAGTCACAACTAGTCCTATTCAGTAAATAATATAATTGTTCTTTTATAATATGCTTAATACCAGCGGGCGGTTTCCAAGCGAGAGATCTGGATTCGAACCTGTGTTGCACTATGTTGTCTTGCTTCCATTACAAACGTGTTGCCCCTGAGCTATCCTTCCTCCCTATACTAGTGATTCTAGGAGCTGCTTCCTTTTTTGTTACCTAACCTGGAATTAGAATAAAAGTGAGTGTTATATCAGCTAGTGATGGGGATGGTAGAAAGCGGACATAAGGTGCATAGATCACCTATTTACTGCTAAAGCAACCCATAGTGTTGGGGGAAGAAGGGATTTGAGAGGCAGAAAATTATCTTGAACAAAAATAACAAGAATAATCATATGTAGAGCTCAGTTTTCAGACCTTTCCAGTAGTCGACAGTGTTTTATAAAGTTAGGTTTTGTGGAAGACTTAACAAGGTAGATTGTCCCACATCGTGAGGTTTTGTTAGCAAGAAACTACATCTAAAACGGTTGTATTTCAGAGACCTATTTAGTTTTCAATTTGGGGAGCAAGGACGGAATCCTGTATATCCCCCGGAAAGTTAACATCTCTGAGAAATGTTCTTTCACCATCACTCCACTTAGCTGATTAACTTAAGCCCAAGTTCCTAATTTAGCATAAAATCATGAACCAGTTTGTTAATGACATTGCTCACATATGAGTAAGTAGCAGTTGTAATGGTATCATTGTATAAAATCAAGCACCTTCCGTTTACTTTGTCTAGTGAGGCTGTTGGTGGGCTTATTGATGTGTCTCGAGGTCCTATGTTCTGTGAGAAACATAATGGTAATTTGGAATTGGACATTATTTTTGCCACAAAGGAATCCTCCAGCTACTTGTGTGCCTGGGACCAAGAGGTCACTCCAAGACCATTTGCTTTTGTCCAATATCTCTTATTTGGATAGTTCTTACTAGAAAGACTGAAAGTAAAGGAAAATGGGATACTCTCAAACAAAACAGTCAGGATGTTTCTCCCAAAATTGATTCTGCTCCCTTTTCACACGGTCTCTTCCTCTGTTTTTTTATTAGGCCTTTTGGCCTGTGACTTTAATTTTTGAGTTAACATAGTTCAATAGGGGTTTCTTCACTCCATCCTGGCATTGCAGGCTCTTAGGAGACCCAAAGTCCTCTTCTGTTTGATCGATACATAGGCTTTCTGAGGTTCTGTATGCACAGACTCACTAGGGTGCAAAGTCTTTCAAGCAGATGGGTTAATGGACTCAGCCAGCAAGAACACCTGGAGAGGGTTCTCTAGGTTCTGGGCTCCCCCCCCCTCTTCTCTCATCTCACTGTACTCTCCCTATTAGTCTCGTTTCTCTTCCCACCATCTGGTCCTGCTTGAAGCTGGCCTGGCTGCTGGAACCTTCCTGGTCTGATTAATGGGTTGCTCTGATTTCACCTCGGTCCTCCTTCGTAACCTGATGTTATTTGTATTCCTCCTCTGTTCTTTATTCCGGCCTGTCTTGGTTTACCCACTCACTCTTGACAACTCCAAACCTCCTACACCTCAATTTTACCTTGTTTAGGATATTTTTCCTCCCTTCAATGTTAGTTTCAACCATATCTGTACTACCTCCACCCTGTGATGTGATACTTCCTCTGCGTCACAACCAACCTCTAATGTGATTGCCTCCTCGTTCCCCTTCGGTTTCACTACTTCCTCCTTTATCCTAGTTCTCTCCAAGTCCTAGCTTTCACTCCCTTGTTTATCACCTCCTGCAACCATCCTTTTTCAGATCTTACCACCTACTCTGCCTTAACTCACCATATGTACCTGCCTCAGCTCACCTGTCCTGTCTCCCTCCAGTACCATCACCAACTCCTGTGCCCTCTTGGCTCTTACCAGCTTGTCCTGCTCTTCAGTGCTGTGACCATGCCGCTCTCCTCAGCCACTCCAGACCCAGCTTCATCCACAAGTGTCCAGTCTCCAGCCTTCTCAAAATACAAGCTTCCTGCTACTGTAACCCATACTGAGCAACTGGGTTTGTGTGCTTTTAAATTCTGTGCTATTCTGCCCCTGTGTTGAACTTTTGATTGGTACCTGAGAATTGTAATTGAGTGAGGGTGTGGATTGATCGTGGTCCCTGAGTGCACCCAGCGCTGTTTTTGGTTCTGGGGGCCCAACCAAGTCTATAGCTGAGCTATCCATCATTTTGAAAGTTAGTTTTCCTCCTCTGACCTTCCCTGGTGCGGTCTCTGCTGAGCTGAAGTCTCCTATGCTTCCAGCGGTTGAATTATATGCTGGGAAGACACTGGTTAAGCTCTATGAAAACTTGATTACCATCATTATTTTTCGCGTACAGTGAAATTGAAACATTGTATAACTGGCATGAGGATCTCATACCAGTGATAAATGCTCCTGTAGCTTTGGGGCAAGTGAGGACTTCTCAGTGTTCAGGAAGTCATAGGCTTTTAACATTATATCCTAAGTGCTTTGGGTTTCACTGTTAGTAACACAAACTCCAAGAAATGCATTTCATTTAGTGTGGCAATGACAATCATTTTAAACACACCCTATCATTGTCAAGTGCAGGGAAATGGTTTCCCTTAAAGGAAAAGGTGTCCTTCTGTGCAGTGGTTTTTCGTCTGCACAAAGAGAGCTTCATACTATTGTGAGGGAGTGCCTTATTACCTTTCAAGGTCTCAAAAGGTGTTTGGGAGAGTAAGGACTTTTAGGGCTTTTGTTTCCTAATAGTTTGTTGAAGTGGGAAGATTGCAGCCCACCTCTCCCCAGGACTAGCACTATGATTGTCCCTTGCCATTTGACCTTGGGAACCAAATTTGGGTGACCAAGAGATCCTGCTAGGTCCATAATCCACTGGTTTGGGATTGCAACCGGTCCCCTGATTCACCACCTTGTGTAACTCCCAAAGCCAGGGAGGGGTCTTCATTACAGTGCTTTGTCAGGAGACGACCACTAACCAGAGAGACATTTCAAACTTTTATCATTTTACAATAAAAGTCTCTGGTAATTCTGTGATGTGCAGTTTAATAGATGCCCCAATGCTCGCACTTGATCCAAAGCCAACCACTTGCCACTCCCTGTGATGTCTCCAATGAAATGAATACCTCCAAAAAACCATCCAGGCCAGAAAAGCATCTTATTGTTCTCCCTGATCTCTGGATTGTACCAGATAGTAGGTGTGTTTTATACATGTTTTCTCCTAGCAAAGCTAGCATACTTCTCCACGAAGTTCTTAAGAACTATGAAGTAGGGTCCACCATGGCAACCTGCATCGACTTGGTCGTTAAAATACCCAACAGGGTTAAAGGGCCTAGCAGACTGGCCTCAGCGATAGCCCAAACATCTGTATCTTGGTTCAACAGCAGTGTTAAAAATCTGGCTGAGAACGCCAGATGATGCATATGAAAATTCAGTACACCTATACCCCCTTTTTCCAGAGGCAATTGCAACTTCCAAAGAAAACTCTGAAACAGAACATCAAAATCATCCCTAATCCGTTGCATTAATTTTGGAATAGAATTATCCAGATCTCTAAGCACTAACATAATTTCTTTTAAGTACCCCTCCATAGTGAACTCTATAAATCCCTTCCTCATGTGTAATCGCAGAGACTAGAGGCTCAATGGCAATCACAAATAGCAGAGACAATGGACAGACTTGTCTGGTGCCACTCTGCAGGAGAAAACTTTCCGATCTCATGCCATTTGTAGGCACGTCAGCAGATGGTTAAGAGTATAGCAAATGCACCCATTTTACAAAGGGCTCACCAAAGCCCATTATGTCAAGTACTGCATATAAGAAATCCCAATTAACATGATCAAATGCTTTTCTCTGTGTACAAGGAAAATAATGCAGCATTATCATCGCAACTATCCATTTGTGATTATGTTTGCAGCAACTTTCTCATTATTCATGGCATGTCTCCCCTTCTTTAAACCGGTTTGATTCTGGTGGATCACACCAGGCAACACATTTTCAAGTCTTTTTGCCACAGCTTCTGCTAAAATCTTGTCTGTGTTCAATAGACTAAATGGACGGGAATTTGAAGGAGAGGTCTGGTCCCTCAATTTATTCAATATTAATTAAATTGACGCATGACGTGTAGTCTCTGGTAGCATTGCTCTGGACAATGAAGTTACATAGCTATCATGCATGAGTGCAAATACTGTGTCTGGCATTAGCCTGTAAAATTCCATAAGAAGCCAGTCTGGTCCAGGGATTTTCTCTGGCTTCAAGCAAGAGACGGAATTCCTTAACCCTTCTATAGCAAGATCACACTCCAAGGATTCCTGTTCCATATCAGATATAGAACCTACTTGTGATCTAACTCCGAAACCCTCCAGCTTCCCAGAAACGGTGGCTTCATTTGTATAAAGTTCCTTATAGTAGTCCGTAAAAAAAACCCATTGATTTCAATAGGATTATAGGTAATGGATTCATCGGGTTTGGCAATCGAAACAATCACTCTTTCCGCCTCCTGTTTCTGCAAACGATGAGCCAGCCAGCTGTCACATTTCTCATCCACTTCAAAGCAGGTATATTTAATCCATTACTTCCTGTTCTATCTTTTTAATCTGTATATCCTAATCATTTACCTCATTCAAGTTTTTCTTTTTCTGTCCACAAGGCAGACCAATCAAAAGGCCTCTCATGGTGCACTTAAAGGTTTCCCAGACTGCTCTCAGATCTAGTTCACCTGTATGATTTTCTTCAACAGTGATTTGCCTCACTAACATTTTTCTCAACACGATCTTTATCCTCCAATAGGAAGGTATTCATCCACCATATCTATTTCCATGCACTATTGAATCGTAAGGCCAGCATAGTTTCCACTGGACCATGGTCTGATAGGTGAATATTACCAATTCTGCCCCCAGCATAATTTGACATTGCCGATGAAGCTGATAAAATCATGTCTATTCTTGAATAACTACTGTGGGCATTCGAAAAGAAAGCGTAGTCTGTAGCGGATGGGTGGTACAGTGTCAACTAAATTTGTGTTCCTTGATAAGTTCCTTCAAGGCTATTGATCGACCACCTCTAATCCATAAATTACTGTTATTGATGCTGTCCATCAGTGGGTCTAGTACTTCATTGAAGTCTCCTCCTAGGATGATATTTTTATTTGTCTGATCCTGTAAAGTATGTGCGACATATCTAAAAAAGTACATAGTCTTTGTTTGTGGACAAGAGAGAATCTTTCAAAGGGGAAACCCTTTTACGATCCAGAAATACAGGCCGTTGTCACAACAGACTCCTCCCTGGCAAGGTGGGGAGCTCACCACCTTCACCACACAGCTCAGGGTCTTTGGTCTCACACAGTGGCTCAGAATCACATCAATCTGCTAGAACTTCTGGCAGTCTTCAGAGCGCTTCAGGCATTCAAACCCCTCCTATCCAACCTGTCAGTGCAGATCCTAACAGACAGCACGACAGCAATGTTTTATTTAAACAAACAGGGGGGCACTTGTTTGACAAATCTGTCCAAGCTTGCTCAGAAAATTTGGAAATGGGCACTCGGACGGAAGATTTACCTGTCATCCCAACATGTTCCAGGGGATCTCAATTCACTAGCGGACGCTCTGAGCAGAGATCCCCCTCCCAGAGGAACACGAATGGCGGCTACACGAAGAAGTCGTAGACGATCTCTTCTCAGTGGGGTTTCCCCACTGTAGACCTATTAGCCACAGAAGAAAACACAGTGCCCAGACTTTGCATCCAGGTTCCCCCAGCCAGGCTCCAATGGGAACGCTCTATGGATGAATTGGTCAGGGATGTTTGCCTATGCTTTTCCATCAACCCCTCTGAGAAAGGTCCGGGCCCGTCTGTGTCAGGCAGCTCAGGTATGCAGCATTAGACACTGCTCACTGAGGCTGGCCTGGATACTCGGATCACCCTGCACCTCTGACGGCTCTGCCCAAAGGTCATCTTTTCGTCATTATTGTTTGGGGGAGGCTCAAGCCCCTCCGTGCCCATGATCTTCGCTGCCCCGGCTAGTAGTAGTTTTAAAAGGTTTCACTGGCAATAGTCTCATTCCACGTCCTCTGCAGGTGTCCTGAACTCAAGCTGCTTCTTCCTATGATGCATTGCAAACAGCAGACTTGCAGCTGTTTTATTTCAGCATGTTACTTACTGAATACTATTACCCCAGCGCCACTTTGGCCGTTTACCGACTGGCCACCGCACCCTCATTCCACTGACCGTGCAAACCAGCCACTGCTAACAGTCACGGCTATTTGAGGGAGGCCAGAAGGATGAAAAAAATGCAGCATTAGAATGAAGCCTGCATGCGAGACAGAAAAGGTGGCAGTATTCATGTGGTGGAATGAAGCGGCATAAAATGAAGCAGTCTTATTCTTCCAGCAGATTAGACTAGAACAGTTTTTTCTTTTTACATATACCACATGTTTGCTTCTTTCACCAGAGCTTAAAATGGTGAACATGTAGGTTAACTACCAGTCATTAAATTTTAGGGTTAACATAAAGTAGGGGCAACTGAGAGAAAGCCAAAGTGAGAAATCGAGACCATACACGTAAGTAGTAAGATTCATCTGACTTTGCAAGGTTTGGACTGGGGTTTCACTGTCCCCCGCCAGGACTTCTGTGAATATTTGGAGGACTGTGGAGGAAAGATCTTTGTCTTCCAGTAGGTTTTTGATTTTGATGTTGGATCTTCTTGATCTATTTTCCAAGGCTTCACATTGGATTCATAGGTTGTTGGATAGGCGGATCAAGTACCTCATCTGATTTTTGGGTGTAGTCTTCCATATGCTGGGCCACTTTTTCCATTGTGTCGGTTCTTTCCTCCAGGTTCGCAATGTCCATCTTTATATCCTGCAAGGATTGTTTCGTTACCTCTTTCAAAGTTTGAAATTGCTCCTGGAAGGAGAGTAAGAATTGGCTCTGAAATTCTTTGTACACCAAAGCTAGTATTGTGGTATACTTTTGTCTCCCTTATGGTGACACTCCCTAGCCTAGAATGTAGGCTGCTTAGGGTTGGTCCCATGGCTGGGACCCTCCTACTGTGCGTCCCTGTAATGTTTGTCGATGCAGCCCTGTATCTGGCGCTGTCCACTTTGCCGCACTTATCCCGCTCTCAGGGGGCAGAAGGGGTATCGACCCACCTTAGTTTACACTGCCCTCCTTGTTGGGGGTCAGCATGTCGTTATTACTCTTGCCTTGGTTTATGATTGTTGTTTTTGTCTGAGGGGATGGCCTCTGTATTGTTGGAGCAAGTATGGAACTGAGTTGTGGCCTTGGCTCCAGTTTTGGGCCTCCCCTTGACCTGCTGCAGGAGGCACACTGTATTTCCTGCCCCCTCTGTGATTGCGCTCACACTGCTTCCCCTCACCTCTGCCTTCGCGCTGCCCCGCAGACCCGACTCTCTTTATGTGTTGCCTTCCTTCTCTGGGGAGTGTCCCTCCTGCCAGGTCCCCCCACCCCACAGTGCTTACGATGCTGCTGGGTCCCGCCCGCGCCGGGCGCCTACCGTCCGGTGTTGTGTGTGGGCTGCAGCCTTTGCTGTCTTTTTTCCCTGCAGGCTGGTCCCCGCAGGGTGTCCCTTGCGCTTCAGATTGCTGCACACTTGTGGCCGTTACCCCTTGTTTTCCTGCTGTTCCGGCGGAGGGTGCTGCCTCCCTCTCACGGCAGCGTCCATTGCTTCTGGGCCACCCTGGTTGCTCTGGTGGACCTTTTCTGGGAGCCGCCCTCACCCGGTTATGTTTGCCCGCGGGATTAACTTAACCCGCGGGTGCTTCGCTTTGCTTGACGCTGGGCGACACTTTCTCCCGGTTCCCTCACCGTCTGTATTTGCCTTCCTCCTGTTGCCTTCTCGTGTGCCGGGGGAGAGGGACTCCAGTCGGCTCCTTCTGCTCCTGGTTAGGCGCTACTTTTGTTTCGCTTGCCTGTGGGAATATGCTTCGCATGTGGGTATGGGCTGCACTGCACCTGGATCAATCTCCGTTCCTCGCCACCCGGGGTGTTTCCAGTCAGTGATCACCGGTTGCAGCGGGTACCCTTATTTGTAGCCTAGGACGCGGCCTGGCAGGGAGAGACACCTACATGCGTCGTCCTCTGCCGGCCGCCATCTTGGATCCCTGTCTAGGCTTTCTTAAGACTGTAACAAGTCATTTTCATTTTTACAGTTTAACGTCATTTAAATGGTTTTAGCTTGCCATTTGCTGCCCACTAGTCTGAGATCAGAAACCCTTTACAATCTGTTTGTTTCCAAGTAAATCATCACCAGGACTACCACATGTGCTATATATACACACGCTTTTACTGAATGCTTCCATGAATTGTAGCCGGTCAATTAGGGATTATTTCTGTTGAATTCATAGTGACCTCAGCATTCACTAGCCTGTATATGTAATGCAGAGTAATATATTTCAGGGTGTAAGAATGCAGTAACAAGATAAAACTGTACTTCCCACCAATTCTTTCCATGAACTCCAATTTACTGAGCGCCCTAGCCAGACGCAGCATTTGTTTCTTCCTCTTACAATACCTCACTGTGCTGTAACCTACAGGTACTTCTCAATCCTCAGTAGGTTGTGCAAAGAAATGTGGTGTTAGTCTTGAGGATTTGGCATGGCTAGAGTTCCACAGGTCAAAGCTGGATAATTATTTTCTTGTTTCGTCTTGATGCCTATTTTTTGACGGGGAATGCATTCATTTGGCACCCGAATATGTCAATAGTAGGTATGTTTAAATAAATGATAAAATAATTTTATTAGTAATAATTACTAATAGGAAGCCATATTCTTGTCTGGTAGGTTGGCTTTTTGTGCATCTGTTGTATAGCTAATATAATGAACACTGCCAATTCCTGTAAAAAAAAATTATTGCTTTTAATAAATTAATAGTGGAAACTTTTCTTTACAGGAGCGATTATGAGGAAATGCCGCTTCAGAATGGCCAAGCCATTAGAGCCAAGTACAAAGAAGAATCGGATAGTGACTGAAGTCCAGAAAGGGGAGATGTGCTCTTCAAGAGGAAAAGTGATTGTGAGACCTTCCTTCAGGACCTCTTCTTCACTTTTTGAGGATCTCTGCAAGTGCTTGCAGCACTTTTTCCTAAACGAAGGAATTTTAGAACTTTTGTTTACTGCTCTGTCAAGGACGTAAGAAAAACATAAATCAAGAGGAATCTTGAAAAAAAGACTTTTGGCTAAGAAAATATATTAATTTTAATTTTAGGCCTATTTGACATGAGCCTATTCCATGGCATCGGACAATTTTCATTACTATGCAGCAGTTTGTTTACTGGAGTCTGTGCACATCAAAATCATTTTAAGGGCCTTTTGAAATTATTACGTGCAGCAGTTCATTTGTTCGTGTTGGTGGTGAAGGCCTTGTACAATGTGTTTCATGAGAAATCAGATAGAAATCAATTTTAATTAGGAATTACATTTTCATATATAAAATCCACTAATCTTCCGCAAATCTATTGAAAGATTAGGTTTAGCATTTTTGGATTTTTGATGTAAAACAGTTTGAAAGTAATTATAATTATTTTACAAGCTTATTATCCAAACTCGAAATAATGGTTCAAGTACACCTAATAAAATGTATCCCTTTGGTAGAGGACATGGAAAATGTTCTCAAATACTACTGGAAGTAATATGCAAAGCACAGATGGGCATATCAATACATGCAGAGTGTGATGCCCCGCCTGTTCTTGTGAGGACACTTGACTTTCCCTCAGATTTCACACTACAGTTGTGTGTATTTTTAACAGCCAGGTGTGTACCCACCCACATTTTGTTGCTGACTAGAAGAATGGATACAGATACATAAGAAATGATTGCCAAAGGTATTCTAGTTCTAAAGTGCTTCAAAGGTTTGTCATTATGTTAATGTGGGAGGCTGTGAAAAAGGGTATTTAGCTGATAAAGAGTAATCATACATTTGCCAAATTTAAAAATATCAAGCGACGTGAGGTGTAACATAAGCTTCTGCAGCCAAATCAGTCCTTTCCATACGAGTACATTTTCTAGAAAGGGGCCCAGTGTTGAAGTTTAAATGGGAAGTGTGACATAGGATTCAGTGTGAGCTTGCACCTGCTGTGTAATTTCTACAGTAATTGTTCCCAATGTTTGTCCATGTAAAGCAAAGTATCTAGAAAGGAGCCTACATTGTTCCTGTTTATGTGAATGCACAATGTAATCACAGATGGGTTCAAAACTTTCTGCTGATGAACTGTAAATGTAATTTCGGTAAACTTTCCTTGTTTACAAGCTCCCATACACATGATGTCCATCAGAGGTGAGGAGACCTATAAAGTGCCCTGTTGCAGAACCTATGAACTCTCCCTGATGTTTTCTTTGCATAGATAAGTCACACCAGGAGCATACTGCATTTATTTTGTAAATGTCAATGGTCCCAGCTTCCTTTGCACAGATTCTGCTAAACGATCTTCATTTGTATTGTGCAGCTGTTTGTAAACATTCTGATGGCTGTAGTGATTCAATATGCTTGACTTGGATCACATGGCATTGTTTAAGTAGATGTGTGATTGTTTGCTGTATTATGGGTTGACATCATTCAGCTGTAATTTGCCGTACTAATTGGTTTGAACATGCAGAGGCAAATCTCAAAGCATGCAGCTGGTCACGGAATAGGAAAATAGAAACCGTTCAATGTTTGACTTGTGAGAACATGCGTGTGTGTTGGTTATGCCACGGTATAACTTTTCTTTTTGTAAGACTGTCTTAAGTGTTCCCATATGGTTATTCATGTTTTCTTGCACTACATGTAAAGATATGGGAACTTCATTTTCTATTTACTTTGTCTCTTTCTGTATGAATTGTAATATGTTTTTGGGCCCATTGGAACCATAACCTCTACAACTCCATGGTAGCCCAGGATCAGATTGTGCATACACAGGATGTGGTGTCAGTGGCAGACATTTGCAATTTCTATAGCACCTATCTCATAATTAACTGGACTATCATCAATGATCATACATGTCTGCAAAAGTACTTCTTGAATTGAGGTGCTTAATGAAAATCCACTTTCAAGAAATACTTTAAATATGTATCACATGGATAGATGGCAGTGATTTGAATAAATACAGGGAAAATATTAAACCATTATAGAAAGGAATTGTATAATCTAATCACTTGAGGTTCTCCGTCCCATTGAGGAAGTTTCTTCTTATGAAATTGTTTTGTTGGGCATTTGCTTTTATCGTAATGCTTCTAAATTTGAGGGTAAGTTTTGCTTAAGGGTTTGAGTAGACTTGGTCGTAAGAAATACTCCTGTATTTCTGTGGTGTTTTGAAGTGGAACTTGATGGTAGATAAAGACCACCAGGAAATGCATTCTGTTCCAAATCTGCAGTATAGCTCATATAGCATTTTAAATTGTAAGGAATATTAGACTTCACGTTTGCCATGGCACAATGATATTCTATGGGTCCGCGTTCCATCTCAAATTTAGTTGTAAGAAAATTGTGTGTTTAGGTGGAGATCAAGAGATTTTAGCAATGCACTCTAGCTTGATCTATGGAGGATTTATATAATCCCTGAATTATCCACTTGACCTAATCTGTGTTCATAGCATGCCTAACATGGACTTGAGCAGTTCCATCAGCTATTGGCGCTTGTTTGCCTAGTAAAATAAAAGAAGAGCTGTTTTATGATGGGGTAATTTTAAAAAGATGAACTTAAACCTCTATTGAAAATTACACTTTCTGTGAATCACTTCTTCTCATTGAGAAAATGTAAAGTTTCATTTTCAGAGGACCCTACATTTTAATGTGTTTAAGTTAACCACTACAAAGATGATTGATGTCACAAATTAGATGGCATTCAGTGTGTGCTGCTCTGCTAATCGGACATCTTTTATAATTGTTTTTTTTCTTCTTTTTTTTAAACTTCTCTAATGAAATTGCTTTTCATGGCTATAGTAGGGAGTAGCAATGCCAGTTTCGATATCGCGTTTGTGCTAAGTAGCTAGGATGATGTGGATTCAATGAAGGACATTTACATTTTTTTCTAAGTAGGGCTTTTTAAAAAAAAAAAAAATCTCCATTTTAAATAAGCGATGAGTCGAACTGACTTGTTTATCACAAGAGGTTAGTGTTTGTGGCAAGACCTAAATTCAGCTTCTCTGCATCCAGAATAGATCAATCCACCTTTTAGAGAGTAAAATGTTTTTGGAGTGAAGAGTTTAGGATGACTTTTACAAAAAGTGAATATACCTTTACTCAACCTGTTAAGTAGATGCTTTTTGAAACATTCTTTTGTGGTGGTTTTTTTTCATGCGTATGGAATGTCTAAGAAAGTTTAGGCCAAACAGACCATTCCCTAGGGTTGCATTTATTTTTTATACATGAATGACTACTTTACCGAATCAGACAATCTCAGGCATGACTGTAATTCAGCAGACTGTACTGGGCAATACCAGCGTCCTGAGGTAGTATTCGACCAAGGTTTTTTTAAAGTTTTTATTTTTTACTATAAAGTGATCACATTCCTTGCTTAACTGCAGTGCATGGCTTGGAGGCCGTGTATAACTTTTGTTAGACCTGATAAAGTTGCAAGCTTCTAGTTGTATGAAATCTTGCAGCGTAACTATTAGTGTTTATCATTAATGAAAAATAACTGGGCCTAGATTAGGGTGAATATTTATGAAAGTACTTTGGATAGAAGTAATCTAGTGCATTACGTTTTTCTTTCGTGCAACATAAGATGCTTATAGTCTTCAGGTTAAGGGTTTGTGTACTCTTATCCTGATCGTCAAACTACAGTTCACTGAAAATGTTCATCGGTTTGAAACATCTTCGATGCAACCAATTATCATAGAAATGTTTGTCATTATGTCAAATGGAATTGTGACCCAGCAGTAGGGCCCATACATTATTCTAGTTCTAAACCACACTGTTGTTGATGAAAGGCATCTAGAAAATCAACCTGTACGTATGGCTAGTGGTACCTGATTTTAAGGCTGATAAAATTCAGTTACATAATTGATTGCAATGATTATTGGTTCGAAGCTGCATTTCTGCCTCCCAATGGCACTTCATGTTTATTTATCCACTTTGTGAATTGTTCATTTTGCGTTCTCTAAACTGTAAATATATGTACAATGAAATTGATATGGAAAACGGAAATAGGATGTGTAAGATATATGGTTTACAAAGATGTGCAAGACATGGGTTGTCTGTGTGCGTGTTGGGGGAGCGCATGCGAATGAGTGGGTAGTGCAAATCACAGGTTTTACATGAAATGACAATATAGGAAATAACGCTAATGACGGTTTACATCTTGCAAATGTATATTAAGATTTTGGACCAAACTGCACAAATATGTTAATAAAATGTTTAACATATTTTGTGGTGTACTTTTTATCCGGTTGGAAAAATCCAAGGAGCAATATAATGTATTTTAAGAACTGGAATAATGCTGTAGTGTTTAGTTTTTTTCCTTTGTTTTGTACCTGTACAGCTTCAGTTTGACTTGTTGAAACCGCAGATGGCAACAAGTACTTTATTTGATAATTATTTCAATGTCTTCGGTATTCACAGCCTTCAGAGAGGCGAGGAGGAGTTTCGCCAGGGGTGGGTGGAACTCAGGAAAAATGTATTCAAATGGCAGAGAAAGCTGCTGTCCTACAAACCAGCCACCATACCTTATGATGCAAGTGTATATTCGGCTTGGGGTGGCCAGGTTTGAAGGCCTTCCACACCTTGGTTTCCTGTCCAGGATACTAGTGACTGTTTTTTTTTATTTGCCGGTTTTAATCAGGCACTTATAAAACACTGGTAGTGCAACCACATGGAAATAAAGAAATCAAGCAAGAGAAAGCTGTGTCAGCAGAGGGGGAATAAGAGAAGTACATGTGATAGCAAATTAATGATTGAAAGGCAAAGGATGCTATTCCTTCACAATAATTTACTTTCATGCAGTAGATTTGTATTTCCTTTTTGTCCTCTGGATTTCTAACGTTGGTTTGGAATACCCAGAAAGTCTGCTTCCTGGAGCCAAAGAATAGGGTGAAAGGGGAAAATGCTTGCTTCATGGTTGGGTTTGTGGGGGGAGAAATACGGATCGCATAAGAAGGTAGAATTGTCAATAGTGAATTAGTGTTGTAATTGGATGTCACTGAAAGATGGCAGTTAAAATAAAGATGTATAGTTGGAACTTGCTTGCTAATTGTCAGATTTTCTTTTATGGACAGCATTTTACCACTTGTTAAATAAACTGGCCTTATTAACCTGTACTTGATTTGATGGACTGAGATGTATGCTGCTTACTGGTACTCAACGGTCAAGTATTGAACTGCCCAATTCATGCACTGTGGCAACTAAACTTGATTTGCAAGATGTTTGGAGGTATGAACTATGGATCAGATGGGGATTATACACGTTTCCATGACTACGTAGTTGGTATTCCTGCAGCACCTTAAATGGGCTCTCCTCTTATACGTAATAGTACAGTCATAGCATTTCTGTTGTCTGTTCTGACCGTGCCCTTGTTGCGGCTATCGCTGTTGCCAGAAATGGATTCCTATGTACATTTCAACACACTCCATTATGTATGCCAGCCTTTCTACAAATATGGAGCTTGAAATGCAGGATTATTTCATTCTGAATTCTCTCAGCCCACGTGCTTATGAAGCTTTAAATTTGTTTTTCGGTGAGGATCCAATTTCAGATCATTGAACTCTCAAAACCTGCAATAATAAGTGTTGGACTTTTTATGTCATGAAAGCTGGAAAGGCCTTGTCTGTTTATCACTCCGCTGTTGATGAAATGGAACCGCAGTCTAATGCTCATACCAGGAACATGAGTCTGAAGAGACTTCTAGAAGGGAAATGTAGCGTGTTGCAACCTTGAATGAAAAGCCCATTAAAGAACATCCAAAGGTGAAGATTATCATTGACAAACTTAGTACCGCACAGGGGGTGTGGCTAAGGGAGCCATGAAGTAGGACGTGTCCTCATTGAGGCTCCTGCTGATCTGCTAGAAGATCCTGCAGAAACAGAGTTTGCAGGGCGAGGTTGGGCTCAGAAAGGGACAGGCTGCTGTGTGAAGGAGCGGCGCACATTCAGAGAAAATCTGGTGCCTGATGAGTGGATTCATAGTAGCACGGTGATAGCAAGATTGTGTCCGGTGACTCGACATCCCAACAAAATGGCTTGCGGGAGGGAACAAAGAGATGCAAAGTGGCTGCTGTGGAGGTCGGAGGGCTAATGAAGAATTAATGCTGCAAGTCACGACG
The DNA here is from genome assembly GCF_040938575.1 of Ambystoma mexicanum. Lineage (NCBI taxonomy): Eukaryota > Metazoa > Chordata > Amphibia > Caudata > Ambystomatidae > Ambystoma > Ambystoma mexicanum. Next base: position 306,165,204 of record NC_090928.1, read on the forward strand.
TAGAAGCGACTTTGATGTGGCGGAGCTTCTTCGTTCTGACATTTTCGTCCGGGGAGTGTCATTGTTACTGTGGAGCCTGGAAACATAGAGAGGCCCAGCCGCGGTGTGGAGGAAGCGGAGAAAGGCTGGAGCCCCTACAGTGTGCTGCAAACAGCTGGTGTAGATAACCTAGATGCTGCACAAAGTTCTTCATTGCCCAACAAGCACCGGCCTGCGTTTTCATTTGTTGCTGCTTACCTTCGGATGTCCACGCAGTTGCACTCCACACAATTACCTCCTCTCAGGATCACCCCCGGCGTTGTCTCCCTACAGAGCCTGGCGTCCTGCTCCTTAACTGATCCTTTGGAGGGGGTTGCAGGATATTTTTCTGCCTTTACTTGGCTGGATTTACTGCTTGTCCCCATGGTACAGGGTTCTGGAGCTACAATGCACACCTCCATACAGATTGTATTTGTGAGGCCATTTTATGTTGGGTACTAATTTCGACCTGGGCCTTGTGGATGCCTGGCCTGTGTGCTGCGGTGCTTTGATGCCGTTAACCACAAGTGGTGGCCTCCACTGAAGACAGTTGTCTGATAAACTACGTTGGCCGAAGTGGTAACTGCCCACATTGCCATTACAATGACATAAATTTGGGCCGTTTTCCAACAGCCCTTGCGGAAGGTAGCTGCTGCCTACAGGCGGCGACTGTAAGTAAAACATAAAAGGTCCGTGCTCGAGAGCAGCCGAGCGTGAGCGGAGAGCTGGGGCCATGGCTAGAACACACGGTGGCTACAACGGAATGTTGGTGAGTCCGAATTCAGTGCGGAGAACGGCAGCACCTGGGATAGCCGCAGCCACAAGCTGGACACAATAGACGTGGCCCCAGGACAAGGAGCACTGCGGGTAGGTGTGCACACACCTCTGACGGGGCACCATAGCGCTCGGGGGCCAACAACAAAGTCGTTTGTCGAGATACACAGCCGCAGAGTTAGAGGAACGCAAACTCGTCCAGGGAAGGCAGAACTGAGTGTTCCAGCAAGCTTGGCCTAGGAGGGCCTGCAGAACTTCCATAATAGCTGGGGAAAGTGCCTCTGGGCCACTTAACTCTTGGGGCTGCACATAAAGCCCAGAACGGCGGTGAGCCAACGCGTGTACATTCTAGGGGCCGACTGAGTGCAGGACGCCGAACTTTCAAAGCTGGGCGCATGACCACACAGAACAATGTCTCTCCACATAATAGACGCACCGTTGACTTTTGAGGCCTGAGGGCCCATAGACAAGATGCTCGGAGGCAGCTGTTAGTGTGCTGCTACACTGTGGCGACCTGCAGGCGAGGGTACGGAGAGCAGATGCACCCAGAAAGAGCTCCCGAATGGAACCTGAGGGACAGGCACCAAGCAGCCGCAACTTTGTGATGGAACTCCGGTGGAGAGGAGGTGCGAGTCAAAACCGAATAGATGGCAGGCAAAGGCAATAAAGGAAAAGGCAAGCAGCCTACCATGGAAACCTTTGCGAAGAGACCAGAGGGGACGGAGAGAACACCGACAAGAATGGTGAAAGACCACCAACCCAGAGTCAGAAGGAGGGTGCTGATCACTGCCATCAGGTGATCCTCAATGCTATAGCGGCTTCGCAGGCCACGATAGAAGTAAAAATTGATGAAGTTAGGATTGATGTCGGCCTGTTGCAGCAAAATGTCAGTGGATTAGCAGAGCGCACAACTGAGCTAGATAAACAGGTGGAAGAAAACACCATTGATAAGAAGCAGATGTCGAAGGAAGTAGACATACTGAGACAAAAGGTAAGCTACTGGAGGACAGGGCTGTGGACGCTGAAGGTAGGGCACGACGGAACAACATAAGGATCGTTGGCCTATCGGAGGTTATATCGGAGGGAGCTGACATCCCTCACCCCACTCCGCCCCCCCCGACCCTCCCCAAATTTGTCAAATTTGTTGCTGCAGGAGCTGGACATTTGACTCCGGGGTTCACCATCGAACACGCTCACTGCTCCCTGGTGAGGAAGCCACCACCGGGGGCCCGCCAAGGCCCATAATAGGGAAGGTCCTCCTCTACAAGGATAGAGGAAAGGTCCTTGCTTTCTCCAGGAATGGGGGCGATACACAGAGGGCCTCTGCAAAGTTGGCTATGTACCCGGGCTATACCTTCCAGATACAAAAAAGCTGCGCACACTTCATCACCACAAGTGAGACTGAAAAAAGACAGCATCAAATATATGCTGATATACCCCGCCAAGTTAAAAATAGTATACAATGGAAAGACCTTGTTCTTGGAGGGGCCAGGGGAGGCCCAAGACTGGATGGACAATGCTCAAATCCGAACAATTGAGTGAACACTGGGCGGTAAGTGGGGGGTTGAGGGGGAGGCGTAGAGGAGCCAAACGCCCGGCGGCAACTCTGAAATGTCCGGAACAGATTATACATAGAAGACCAGGGGGACTCCCGTACCGGACTATTGTGAGACTGATTAACTACTAGTGCAGGAAGAATGACTGATGCCATGATAGGCAGCTAAAAGCAGGAACAACGAGAGAAGACCACCTACTACCCCATATCCTTTTTGTTTTGTTTAATTACAGGGTGCACTATTGTACCCACCTGTTGGTCACCTGGAGCCCCAGATTATTGGGGGTTCTGAAGAGCGGAAGCAGGGAGAGTCTAAGCATGCAGTGCATTGCTGGACAGTTACAGTTGGTGGGGGTTTTGTTATGTGTTGGGATGGGGGAAGATGATGGGAAACGGAGGGGCGCCTGTCACAATAGAGAATTTGCAACACTGTCTGGGAAGAACGGGGAGCAGCCCTGGGGCTGCGTTGGACGGTGGGGGGATTGCACAAGATGGATGAGGGGATAAGAATCATGACATGGAATGTCCGAGCCGTAAATGGTTATGTCAAGCGGCTGAGGGTGTTTGCTTATTTGAGAGAACAAAAGGTTGGGATAGCTCTGTTGCAGGAAACTCATCTAAATGCACAAACTTGAATTGAGATGCACCGGTGTTATGGTGGGCTCTACGTATTCAACTTGTGCAAGAGGGGTTTTAATATGGGTAAACCCCACTATCCCATTCAAGAGATTGGGTATCAAGACGGACGACGAGGGGAGGATGGCTATTTTACACGTCATGCTGGAAAATCAGGAAGTATGCATAGTCAACATTTACGCTCCCAACTATGATGCTACTGTATTTTTCAGGTCATTGTATGTGCGGCTGGGTCCCTACAGGGTGGGAACAGTTACATAGGGTAGTGATTTTAATTGTACCCTGAATCCCATTATTGATCGGTCTGACACTAAAAGGCAAGCCCCACCTGCCAGGTTCCTGCGTACCCTCATGCAATACTTTCAGTTTGAAGATGTGTGGAGGTCTATACACAGTGATAAAAGAGAATATTCACATTATTCTGCTCCCCACAAGGTCTATGCGCGGCTTGATTATTTGTTCACGGAGCAGGAATGCGTAGGGGAATTTGCAGGGGCGGAATACCAGGCTAGGGTCCTGTCAGACCATGCTCCCCTGTTGGCAATTTGGAGTGTATCTCCCCCTAGACCGCCCATACCCACATGGAGCTTGAGGAGTGAGTCATTACAAGACAAAGCGTTTCTAGAACATTAAAATAAAATCACAGCTGAGTTCATGGAAGTGAATGAGGGCAGCGTCAAACGGGTAGGCACGCTTTCAGAAATATATAAAGTTGTGATTAGAGGAGAGATGATAGCCACAGCTGGGAGAATACATAAGATCATAATTGATGACCTAAATATTGTGGAAGGGAAGTTGTTGGAAGTGAAACGGGAGGGGGTAGATTCAGGGGGCCAACTAGAGGAGATTAGATTACGGCAGGTGTGCATTACACACTGGGAAAGGCTGGGGAAATTGAGTTATGCAAGATAACTTGAAAGAAGTCGTGCACAAGGGGATAAACCTGGGAGGATATTGGTCTGGTCATATAAAGATAGGACAGCGAGATCTCTGATTAAACGCCATTCGGAACACAAATCGTGAAGAGGTTAACACACTGGATTGCATAAACGTGGTCTTCTCAGAATATTACAAAGAATTCTACACTGACCCATGTAGGGCCCATACAGATGAATTACAGGACGTGTTGGACCTAGTCTCTCTGCCCAGGTTAGATGAGGCACTTTCTAGAGGAGCCTGTTACTCCTGAGGATGTCATAGCTACCATCAGAACATTGCCCTTGGGAAAGGCCTAAGGGATGGATGGACTACCGGGGGAGTTTTATAAGGCTTATGTAGATACGTTGGCACCATTACTTGCCAGGGTGTACAAAGAAGCATACGAATTGGGTATTCTCACCGGAAGCTTGCATGAGGCAGTTTCCTCAAACCAAACAAGGAAGACCTGGATTGTAGCGCTTACAGACTGTTGTCCCTATTAAACCAAGATAGCAAGATCCTGACGGCACTCCTGGCAAACAGGCTAAAGAGGGTGATGCTGGTGTTGGACCATCAAGACCAAACTGGATATGTCCCTGGGATCAGTATAGCTGGAAATTTGAGAAGGTTAGACCATGTCATCTATTGCACGAAGGACCGGGTGGAGCAGTGCACTGTTGCCTCATTGGATGCTGCCAAGGTGTTTGATTCTGTCCATTGGGACAAGTTATTCGCTACTATGGTAAAGGTGAGAATGGGTCCGACATGCATGAAGTGGGTACAATGGATATACACTCGGCCGATGGCCAGGGTGAGGACAGGGTTCACATTTTCCGATCTATGCGAACTGCATAAAGGGACGAGGCAGGGGTGTCCGCTGTCCCCAATGTTATACATAATTGCTGCAGAGCCTATTACAGCTCTCCTGAGGCAGGAATATAGTGGTGCAGGCATAGAAGTTGATGGTGTGTGGCACATAGTGTCGATATATGCGGACAAAATGCTGCTGTACCTCGGGGATACTTTGGTAAATCTGCCATTCGTTTTGGAGGTGCTGGCCCATTTCAGTATGCTGACTGGGATCCGTATAAATAAGAGCAAGTCCTGCCTATTCCCAGTGGCAAGGATGGCGACCCTTGGAGCAGAGGATCTGCTGGTCCTACCCTTACCGTGGAGTAGGCACTCCCTTAAATATCTGGGGCTGAATATATACCACGACCCTAAGCAGGAGCATGAAGCCAAAACAGTTTGGGCCAAGGAGGGCCTGATCAAATCAATAGAGTTCTGGGGCAGGCCACCCTTGTCTATGGCGGGCAGGACCGCGTTGCTGAAAATGGTGTGTTAGGGAGAATTCTCTGTTTAGGCTGAATTTCCTAACCTAGTGAGTCCCCAGCAGCTTTGCTGGATTTTTGGGGTTTATTTTTTTCTCCTGCCAAGAGTGAGACTCTTTTACCCTCACTCTTGGACATGATTTGAGTGTGTTTCTTTGACTCTAGATGTGTTTAATGGGCTATGGGGTCTTTTACTCCATAGGGCTTCATGTGTTTTTGTGATGTTGCACAGCACCCTCAGTGCAGTAACACAGGGGTGTCATAGTGACTCCCCAGTATAGACTCCATACCCTGGGACTGACTGTCTCCCAGGGTCTGTAAAGTCACCATTGACTTTACTAGTCTTAAATTCTGAACAGAACCAGTACAAACCATCATATTGTGGACGTACTGGCTGGGGCAATTCGATTGCCCCGGGGTCTGTTAGTCGAGGGGGCACGTCTCTGTCCCCCCTGATCGAGTTTTGGCTGGTGGCAGTGGATACTACTTTTTATATTCAACCGCGAATATTTCTCTATGGGATTTTCCCATTGTTCGAGGCTACTATCTTTATTTATTTAATTACGATAGCCTCGAACATACCGCCGGTTTATTTAATTAATATTAATTCTCCGGTTGGTATTTTTTGCCAAAACTCAGTTCTAAAATGGCGTTTGTGTTCTCTTCTGTGACTCCAACCCAAGTCGAGCCCTTTGTTCCACTTTTTGGCGGGCTTCTCCACAGAAGCCCTCCAAAGTGGTGGCACTCTGTCTGAGGTACTTGGGAGGGGTGGAGGGGCATTTAGGCACCCTGGACGGAGTTGCCTAGGCAACTCAAGTCGCACTCCGTCCTGTTTGGCCCAAGTGGTGAGCCGGCCGGCTCACCACTTAGCATGTTTGACTGACAGCTAGGCTGAGTGAATGGGGGTTTTCTGCATAAAAGCCAGGGCTTTGGGGACTGGAACTTCAGAAGTCGCCACAGGACCGAAGAATCCGACGAGGGAGAAGCTGAGCCGACCTGCCACGACGACACCACCGGTGGAGCCCTGCTGGACCGTCTCACCACTTTTCCCAACGACAGAGGAGATCTCCCGCCGGAGAGGCTTCTTCCTTTGACTGGTGGGGGTAATCAGTTTCACCGTCTTTTCGCCTTCCCGACGTATCTCGTGGCCGCCTTGCCTGTGCCAAGCACCCCGGCAACCGGGATCCCACGTTTTACCACGACGGCGAATTAAAGGGTAATGCCTTTAACCGGAAAACTCCGCGGCTGGTTTCTTCCCTGGCAGTGCAACGACCTTCATCTTTCCTCCAAGTCGAGATCTTCTCTTCCCCTGGACGACGAGGAGACTTGCACCCGCTGCCAGGAACAACTGCCACCGCTGGAGGATCCTTCCCACTTAAGGTACCGTGTCCCGCCCGGCTTCCCTTGCCACCGACTGTACGGGGTAGATTTAGCCCCCGGCTTTCGAACCTGGGCTAGCCTGGGATACCCTGGCTAAACTTTTCTGAGCCTCTCTAAACTCTTCCCGAACTCTCTGCAAGACTTTCAAAGCCTAGTGTAACTGTGTGATCTTGGGCACATTTGTGCTCTGCTCTCTGAGAGTGGTCCCGGCCTATGGAGTTTGGCTCACAAGTGACTTTTTGCTCTTCTGCCTTGCTAATAGTGTTCCTAAATCTTAAAGGATAGTTCTGGGACTTTTTTTTATTGTCCCTACGGTTCGGCCATGTGTTTTTAAGCATAAATCGGTAGATCGTAGAAAACTCTCCTATGGACCTTACCCGACTTTTCGTCCATTAACGCACTCGAGACCAGCCTCCATTTTGTGATAATCCTATCATTTCCCCCCATCGACCTGGCTCACCTGCGTTTGTGGCACTAAATCATATCCCCCGCCCCTGAAACAGACTTTATCAAAACATTCCTATTCCCCGCCTCTATCCGTGACGCGACTGTGCTGCGTAGGGAAACGCGCCCAGGCGTCTTCTACGCGACTCCACACAGAACCCGGAAACCAACACAGATCAGCTCACAACACAGCGCGCCACAATTCGGAATATGAAACTGTACTTTTAAATCAAACCGCAAGATTGTAAATTTGGTAAAGTACATTTATTGGACATCAAATGTTTAGAGAATATTCAGCGATTTGCATTTTTCTTTGCTCTCGATCCAAAATAGTTCTTCTTGAGGCAAGCGATGTTCGTGTGCAGTACACAGGGTGTTGGTTTACGATAAAATAAGCTCTTCGTTCGCACTGATAATCGCATGGCTGTTCCAACAACGAGGCACTAGGCCACCACAACGGTATGTATGTTGCATCTAGCCGTTAGTACCGCGTAAGGGCATACTTGTACTTGGCGATCGTCCCATAAAATGGTCAGGGTGGTAACGTTGTTCACGCGGAGAAGCAACTGGCGGTTGAAAAAGCCATCCGCCGGTGTCTGGTACTCGTGACACAGACAATAATGAAGGATGTGCCTGTTTTAAAAACATAAAAAATGAAATTAGTCTCACCATCAGATCTTTATTAAAATGATTCATTTCATAGCTAGGACAGCGCTACTGGGTATTATACGTCATTTCCAGTAACCCACCCCCTCTCCTCCGCCTTTTTCAGAGCCGCCTGAGCGCCAGTGAACCACTTCGTCACTGATATGATATAATATGGCATTTGCAACGCGCCTATACACAAGTGTTTGAAGGTGTGGCGAGGCAGGGAGGGGGGGGGGACAAGGAGAAGACAGACAACGATCCTACGAGGCCAGGTGTCATTCAGATCGCGCAAGTGCAGGGGTAGGGGGAAGGTAAAAGTGCAAGGGGAAGGGCAGGGGGGAAGTGGAGTACAAGGTAAGTAGCATAAAATAATAAATACATAGGGCCAGCTGGTGGCAAGGTAAGTGCAGAACAAGTGCTGGGAAGGGGGGGCTGTAGGATACTGAGACAGTCCCCCAGTGCAGGGGTTGACAGGGAGGCAGTGCAGGTGGAGAGTGGAAGGGCCCAGGACCGAGGTCGCAGACAGTGGAGCAGTTGTAGCAGGGTAGAGGGAGAGAGAAAGCAGAAGTAAAGAGGAAGGTTTTGAGGTGCTTCCCTAAAAGGAGATGGTTCTCCTCAAGATAGTGCGCGGTACAAAACAATATGCCACATAGAACGAACAAGTACAACTTAACCCGTCTTTAAAGCTACTGTATAGTAATTAAATTGCGGTATAAACTCATCTAAAGAGTTACTTACATTATATTTGCATTTTCCATTGTGTCTGTGCGTAGGGCAGCCCCGAAATACCACTCCTTCTATGCCGACGTTATTTCTTCTAATGAACGTGGCTATCGTTTCTGAAATTTTATTCATTATCGTTTCTTACGTTATTGCATCACACCCCCAAAAAGAAGTCTTTCGGGATGGTCCCGGCCTGTCAAGGTCAAATAACAATAGAACCTTATACTGAGTCGTGGGCCATTCCGGCACCCGAGCAAAAAATCAAAGCAGCTGACCTTCACTTTGAACGAGCACACATTCCTAGTTAGCTACATTCAGTGTAAGGCCATCTCACAGGACTTGAAATTTACACTCCATCTTTGCATTTTGTCTGCGTGCTTTGCAGCCCCAGAGAACCATAAATACGGAGACATTCTATATTTTTTGAAAAATGATTTATATTACTGTTTGGTTTAATTTAATGCGCAAATGAACAAGGTTGGATAGACACATTGCATGTACACTGAGCAATCACTTTTATTTACACAATACATAGATACACATATTCAATAGGCCTGCAACATGAGGAGACTCGAGAGAACAGACAATCAAATTACAATCATTTAAACCGTGATGTGTATTTCTCAATGAGCTCTGCTTTAGGTGGACATGGAACAGAGGCAATGTTGGGTGGCAATGCAGTTGTCCCCTGCACAGGTTCGTTCACAACTCCATGTATGTGCCTATCTGTAACATCAACAATAAGTCTCTCAATAAACTCATATTGCATATCCTCAAACACTGGTTTGATCACCCATTGTTTACTTCTTTTAGTGAAGGCCTTATTGTAGCGAAGCGTCCCTAAAGTTCCGACGGCCAACATTATGGTTATGTGCCAAGACCGCTAGAAGAGTCCGATTTATCATGCCCTCCATGCCAAAATGCAATCATTTTGGTCTGTACTTTAGGCACATATTGTGGAACACCTCCAAATCTCCTGTGTGGCAGAATTCCGCGAGTCCCCTCAAATCTCTTGTTATAGTTTTATCAAATACAATCTTTTCAATGGCTTTGTGAGTGGGTGATGAAGGAATCAACCACTTCTTCTTCCGTGCCTCCTCTGTGGACAAATGGCCATGTTCACAATTGTGGAAATGTTGGTTCGTGTTCCAGCGGTGAACGTTGCTACAGTGTAACATTACTGACCGCCATTTTTCCAGTAGAATTTCCAACGACCCTCCACATGTTTTTGAGCTCCACCAAAGATGGTTGCTGATTGACTTGGACCACTGTGAAATACCTTGCATATCTTTTTTTTTTACCTGCAGCCGACATTTTTTTATTGATTGTTTTTGCAAGATGCCAAACGTCAAATTGGTGATTTATATTTTTGTACTTTTCTCTCATTGTCTTGGCAATTGAAACGTGTCTGTCCGTGGCTATCAGGTCGATCACCATTCCCCGCGATTGTAGTTCTTGCGATGATGCTACAAAGCCAACTTTCTCCATGGCCACTGAGGATGTACTTTGTGACACCTGCACGACCACCGAACTCACAATTTTCTTACTTTCCATGTCCTGAAAGTGGTAGGTGCAGTACTTGGCTGAAAATCCTGGGCTGTCGCATTGTCCATCACCGGCTAGCCTGAACCGTTTGCCCGCGAATGTACTATCAATAGACATTTTTTCCATTCTCCAAGCTTCGCTAATGGCTGGAAATAGATAATCGGTTTGGTATTTGTAGAACTGAGTTTTCGCAATGAAATGGATTCCCACAAACTGAAAGAAAGACTCTAACTTTTTAAAACTTGAACCACTAAAAAGTGCAGCCGCTGCACAAAGTAGATTGCCTGCTGGCAGTTGCCCCAGCATGGGTTGTGCAGACCATGAGAAAGGATGATATTTTGTACAGATGGCATGTATTTTAAGGTTAGTGCCTCGAATTGCACGAGTCATATTAATCAATGGCTCCCCACATACTTCCCCACCAACCGAATGCCCACATTTCATCCGAATAATATCAATCAAACAACTATCGAATACAATGAATTTGGCCTCTTTCCTTATACTGTCACTCTGCATCCCAGCTGGTTCGGCCTGTAACGTTGAGGACATGTCACTCACATGAAAGGTAGAATCTCTGATATCGTCTTCCGCTATGTTCAGTGATATTGATGGTGTTTCATTGTCGTCCACTTCATTCTCTTACATTGCAACATCTGTTCCTTCTCCGGCGATGGGTGAATAAAACAATTTCTTCAACTTTCTCGCGGTCTTAGTTTTTGCGGGTGTGGATTCTGTGAATTGATCTCCGACTGCATCCGAACTACCAGGAGGACATTCACTATCAATGGCTGGTGGTGGTATAGCTCCGTTGTCAATCACTTCATATTCTTCCCATTGGCACGATGCATCCCCAGTCTCAAGTCCCTGCCAAAAGGTTTGACAAGCAACATCTCTCGTTCGCTTCACTGTCTGTGTAGATCTAGTTCGTACACCCACTCGCAACGAGAGGACAGATTGGAAAAGGGATGTTCAGTTTAAACACAACTTAACAGTATATGAACTATTCACAGTGAAAAACAACATAATATAGTGACCAGGACACTAACCTTCTTTTGCTTTCTTTTCTTTGAAACTTTCTTGCCTCGAACTTCAACATCAGGACGCTGTTGCTCCGACTCGTGTGTGCATGTCTCCACTTCCTCTTGCGCTGCAACGACTATATTTTCATGATAAGCACATCCATCACGCACTGACGCTCCATCGACTCCCTGAAACATAGAACTTCCATTAGTATGTATAATAATATTGAAAACACAAAATGTACTTGGGGACCAATACCCGCGTACATCTCAATAGCACAAACACAAATGAACGCTTTCTGTAGAACATTCAAACGACAATTATTCACGCATTGTTGATCTAGTTAGATGGAACTGTCAAGATCCATACCTCGGGCTCCTCATAGACTTCCATTGATGATATTATTGAAGATGATGCTTCAGTAACTCCCTGAAACACAGTAATTGCATTAGTATGGTTTTCTATTTTGTTAAAAAGAACAAACTTTGTGCAGGCGTCAACGGCTCATCTAAATAGACCTGCACAAATGATCAGTTGTCTAAAATAAATAATGGATATGTAAATATGATTCGATTTGCTCGATCGTTGGAAGTGTCACCACCCAGAGATCTGCATCAACTACTACGGGTGATGTTCTTGTAGAAGAAGCTCCGTCATCTCCCTGAAACATAGTACTTGCGTTAATAAAGAAGGAAGTATAGCGGATGTAATTACGTCATATGATTTCGCTTGATCGAACTGTCAGTATCCATACCTCGAAATGCATAAGAACATCAAGGGACGATGTAACTGCGGTGCACACTTCTGCAAGCTGTTGCGCCGACCCGTAACTGCATGCTCCCCCTTCTTCTTGGACTAATGCTCCATCGACTCCCTGAAACATAGCACTTTCATTAGTAATGAACACAATATTGAAAAAAAGAAGACACATAGGAGGGCGACGACAGAAGGACATATCAATGGCTAAAAACGAAAGAAACATTGTGTGTAACAATCACGCTACAAGAATGCAAGATCTGATGATCTCCATCGATGGAACTGTCCGGAAACGTACCTCGAGCATCTTAGTGACATCAACGGTTGTCGTCAATGCGTTGGACTCCTCAGCATCTCCCTGAAAGACAGTACTTGCATTATTTTGGATAACAATAATTATAACTGAAAACAAAGACTAGAGGACGAGTACAAGGGTGTACCATTAGGTAAAATAATCACACGATAAATTAAAACTATTGATTTACATGCCTAAAAACAAGTCGGTGGCAGAATAGCTAAGTAAGATTACCCGATAGGCGCTTGAAGTGGCTGATGACTGCAATAACGACACGGATGGAGAATCTTCCGCCTTCATATTGAGTGGATACATAAATGGGGAAATTATTGTTAGCTAATGCTACACACTACCGCAAGGCCGAGAGATAAATACGTAAACTTGACTCACCAGTGGAGGGATGTGGACGAATAGAGTGGGAATAGCGGTTGAGAGCAATTTTCGCCTCGCTCGCGGTGTGTTCTTCTTTATTAGCAATGATGTGGAGTACATGTCTGAGCTAAAGTGCCTGCTGCCGATGCGGTATCGATCACCCCTCTTGTCCGCAAAGACTTCTAGGACTCTACTTTCAAGCTCAGACGGTGGATATCCGCAATATCGGACCCATTCTCTTATCTGATCTATTGTTTTAGGGAAAACATGCATTATAGTACCTTCAGATTTATTATGGGTCTTCGAAGGGCAACCGCCAATGGAACAGGCAGGCATTGTGGAAAGTTCTGAAAAGTAAAGATCAACAATTCTCTATGAATACCAATGTGTTAAAAAATTAAATGACACATAAAAGGTTCAATGCAAGGTTCGTTTTGGTTCTTGGAACTTAAAAAAAATAAAGATAATTTGACTAAACTCAGAACATGTGACTAGTTCCTTGCATGTACTGTCTTGAACGAAAAGAAATTGGAAGCAAAATGATTATGGTACATGGCCTTACCTTGACAAACAAACAGTTAGATGCAGGGATCAGAGTAGTTTCTTGTCGTAGAACAGGGAGCAGTTCACAGGTTGCAAACTGACGAGTTTCCTCGAAGTGGTCACGGAAGTTCACAGAGACGAAGATCAGATAACCAGCACCTTCACGGGTTGACTAGCAAAGCGCAAAGAAGTTCTCATTAGAAATATGAAGTGGGTTATAAAGAATTCGAAACAGGGGTGTGTTTGTGAATGAATGACGTGTATATGTCGTGGCATTATGCGGTTTGCAGGGGCCGTCCAGCGTGAGGGGGGGATGCTTGGCAGGAGACACGGGGTCTGGAGGTAGACATGGGAACAACAACCCATGCTCTATAGACCACTTTGAAGTGTACATGGTCTTTGGCACCTCTTGGCCTTTATCGCTCCCTGACAGCTCCACTTGCCAGCACAAGTACCCCGGTGCGAACTGCCTTTGATAGGGCGGGGGGGGGTGGATTGGGGCGGTGGTCGTGCAGACAAGACACAGGAAGACTCGTGAATGGAGACACACTTATGTGGATTGCAGGGGGCCGTCCAGCGTGAGGGGGGATGCTTGGCAGGAGACACGGGGTCTGGAGGTAGACATGGGAACAACAACCCATGCTCTATAGACCACTTTGAAGTGTACATGGTCTTTGGCACCTCTGGGCCTTTATCGCTCCCTGACTCCCTGACAGCTCCACTTGCCAGCACAAGTACCCCGGTGCGAACTGCCTTTGATATGGGGGGGGGGCGGGTGGATTGGGGCGGTGGTCGTGCAGACAAGACTCGTTTGCCGCAGGGCCTCACCAAGGAGAGGCCATCTAACTGCATGTAAGAGGCAGGCTGCAGGATCTAGTACATGGAAGGCAGGGGTGTGAGTTTATAAATACCTCACCCTCCCAGGAGAATATATGGGTGCAGTTCACCCTGGAGACCCTGGATGCCTAGGCAGTTAGTCAGCAGCAGGCTGGCCTGTGGTGGCAAGGCGGCACGGGCCAGAGGGGGTCATCTCTGTACCCGGTGCCCAAAAGGATGATTTATTATGATCAACCATATGGATTATTTACCTATAACCATGTTTTGTATCAATAAAATCCAACGGCCTTCCTTTTATTGCCAACGCTTGAACAAAGTGGTGTGGTAAGTATTTTTGGGGGAGGAGGCAAGGCCGGGAGGCTTGATCCCAACCCGCAAAATAACATATGTATGTCTGCTGCATATGGGTTCAACGGTTATGTGGATTGAAGGTGGGCGGCCAGCGTGAGGGAGGATGCTGGCCGGAGACATGTGGTGTGACAAGACAAGGCACAGGAAGACTATTCAATGGAGACACACTAGATTCATTTAAAAAATCAAAACAACCATTGTTAAAATATGTTGGGTTTTATTTTAGATCTTAATTTCAATTGAACATAAATAATAAACATTACACATTGTAAAGTTCCGGTTGCAGCACATCCAGGGAAAATCCGCGGTATTGTCCACTGTCGCTGGGGAAATGTTGTCTAATGGCAAGTACCGCACAGGCAGGTATTACTCTCCGAACGCGGTGTCCGAGCCTCCCGTGAAGCCACCAAGTGAAGCAACGATAGGCCACCAGCCTTTACCACCTGTGAAAATGAAAGATGCAAACTGTATTAAAATGACAAAACTTTCTTATCACTGTTGATTCAGGTAATAAATGTCATTCTGCTTTGAAAAAAATTCTATCTAGAAAATGCACAATATGGAACCAATTTACATGCATTCGAATGATATGTAGATGTAATTTTATATGTGGGAGACGACCATGAAATAGTAGTGGCATCACTGACATCACAACCAGAGTATACTTACTCGGATTACGCGGACGAACAGTGCCGCGAAGTTCGTGCATAAGCACCATCATCATCCTCAACACGGTCCGTGAGAGGCAGGCTTCCCTGAACTCTGGCAGCTCGGTGATGCATTGCGGACTTGGCTCGCCTTCCGAAATGTAGGCCAAGCACCCGGAATTTTCACGGCAGCAGCAGTTCTCCTCCTCAGTTGGCATTAGCTCGCACCGATTGCACGTGCACCAGGTGGAGACGCCGTCCATGCGACATGGTCCAGGCTCTTCATCCGTTGGCTGGCCCTCCCAACTGCCGTCCGAATCCCCATCGTTTTCGCGTGCTTGCCTTTCCAGTAGTTCTTCCTCGGTGTACTCGGGCTCGTACATATACAGCATTATTGTAGCCATTGTGTGGCAAAGTAAAATAATTTACAGAGATGGTACAGGTGTTCACAAGGCCTAGAAGCGGCGAAGGTAGCTGACCAGAGCACAGAAACGAGTCACAGAATACTCAAAGTAACACAGAGAGAGTAATGGAATCGAAAATCTGCTGCTGTGTGTTGTGAAACGGTGTGTTTATACTTATTGAGGAAAGAGGCGTCCTGCCATTTCCATGGCGACACTTCATTAGCTGAGGCGCAGCGATTGTTGACACGAAACGTGCTTTGGCGTTGGGAAATTGGCGGTACGCGTTTGCTGATGTCAGGCTCAGGGGCGGGGGATTTGATTTAGTGCCGCAAAAGCAGGCGAGCCAGGGCGATGGGGGGGAAATGATAGGATTATCAGAAAATGGCGGCTGATTTAGAGTGCGTTAATGGACGAAAAGTCGGGTAAGGTCCATAGGAAAGTTTTCTACGATCTACCGATTTATGCTTAAAAACACATGGCCGAACCGTAGGGACAATAAAAAAAAAGTCCCGGAACTATCCTTTAAGAGTGGTGTATCTTTCCATATTCTGTCTTTTTCCCCTCCCTTCTTCATGAACTTATTGGAGTGTCATCTATAGTTAAGCGCTCACCTCTGTCTGGAAATAAGTGATGTCAACTAAGACTTATCTGATAAGGAATACGGGTTGTATATATTATAATAGTAACTGTGTTTAGAGTGTTTTACAATAAGAGTGCTGGAGTGTTTCAAACGGTGTGTTTTTAAATAAATAATTATATACTTTGATACCAAAGCTCTGGTCAGTGTTTGCTTGTATTATTGTATCTGAGTGCCTATTGTGTATACTTTGCATACTGCCTAACTCTTCTTGAGGGAAGTCTGACTGCTCAGCCACAGCTACCAGGTAAATCTCGGTGGTACAGACTGCTACCAAGTGGGTTTACTGCTAACACCTGTAGTCCTAAATCTTTTGCAGTGTTCCCAAAGGGAACTGCACAGGTTTCTGCCTAACATGGTGCGTTGCCAAGACTAATGCACTGCTTCAGCAATGTCCCCTATAATATCCCTAAGAAGTTCTTTACAGAATTAGACAAAAACATGTAGGGGCTTCCTTTGGAAATGGGGAAGGAATAGAGTGGCATTGAATGTATTACAGAGACCATTTGCACAGGGAGGACTGAAGATGCCGAACTTTGAATTACATTTCTTGGCATGCCAGCTACAGTATGTGGTGCAATGGATGGTGGACGACCCTACAGGGGACACTGTGCTCTTACAACCTGCAATAAAAAGATTATTCCTTATGGACTTGATTTGGACTTCCTAGGAAGCGCAGGGTAGGTACCCCTATTTAGTGAGGATGGGAATACAATTATGGCGGAGGACATGTAGAATCACTGGGAGACCCAATAGCGCCACAGACACCTTTTGGCTGCTGTAATGTCAGATGGGCATAGGGCTAGGAAGAGAGTGAGGACACATTTAGGTGCCAATGGGATAGCAACGATAGATTTGCGGAAAGATAACGTATGGCTAGATTTCGCAGAGTTGAGGGAGAACACAAATATACATGAAGGCCAATTCCTGCTGCACAGAACTATATTATGTACGATTAAAGGCAGATGGCCAGCCGTCACGGATGAGGCATTTCAGACGGGGGGTATGCTTTGTAGAATGTTTGAAGTATTGATCGACTGTTCCTCGAGAGCACAACTGAAATGTAAGGAGAGGTTGGAGGAGGACTTGGGGACAATGTTTGAAGAGAATGAATGTAAAAGAATAGCTATATATCACAAAAAAAAATCTAGGAACACAAAGTTACAGATGTACATTACACAAAGGGCATACCTCACTCCTGCAGCCATAGAGAAATTTAAAGGAGCTAACATTTAACAAAGAAAATGCAGGATTGATACATATGTTTTGGGGTTGTCCGGCGATACAGGCCTTCTGGGGGAAAGTGGCGAGTAAAGTAGCTCTGAGGTTTTCTTTGAATATCCATACCCCAGATGCCTGCATGATGGGACTGTTTGAGGAACGCTAAACAGAAAACCTTGGCAAAGATGAAAGCCCTAATCTACATATTACCTAAACGTAGCATAGCATTGAGATGGAAAGCAGTCACAGGGCCTAGCATTGATAGGAAGTGGCCAACGGGGGAAACGGGTGTGGGAAAAGGCGCTGGGGGAATTAGTCAGGAATTGGGAACAGACGTTCTTTAATGGATTGCATTGACAGTCACACTGTTTGATCAACACGAAACGGATGGTGCTACCAAAAGCACACAAGAAGTTGGGGACAGTGTGGTAGCATGAATAAAGTAACGAATGTACAGGCCATGGGGAGGGGGCTGGGGGTCTTTAGGGGAACACTATGAAGCAATTGTGATGCACATGATTATGTAATGGTTGGTTATTGTTTGTAGTTATGGAAAATTAATTAAAAAACATGGAAGAAAAAAAAGCCTAGTACTGCAGTTTCATCAAGATGAACTTTTCTCAAAATAAACTTGCATTGTTTACTTTAACACCAAAAAGAAAGCTTAAATCTTCACTGCACTCTTACTCAAAATGCATATTGGCACTGAGATCTTCTGGTGCTATGAGAAAGAAAACTGTATGCTACATAGACACCTAAAAGTGACATTGAAGCTTCTCCCTAAAACAAAAAACGCCCTATTTCCCCACTTTATAACACCAAAAAGACAGATGGTCTAAACATTCACTCTAGAGACGTTCTTTGTGGCTGATCTTTATGCCTAGGAGCCTGTCCTTAGACTCCTAGACATCAAGGGAGGGAGGAAGAGCAAGCTACACAACATGCCGATTTAAATTCCGAATCCAAGTGTATTTGGGATACAAACTGCCACTTCAGGGCTGATTAGAAAGTCCTCTTTTCCTGAGACCCTACTTACTCTAAATGAATAAATGATGACCGGTTCCTCAAAGGGGCCAAAAGAAGCAATTGATGTAACCTGTAGAAAGGCTACAGGAGTACTCTAATCCCTCTCTAACCATACAGGAACGCAAGACACATGAGGAACACTTTCTATGATGTGGGGAATAAATCCTAGATGAAGAGCAAAGTGCTTGGAAGGGCAATATTCTTGATGCCCCAGACGAAAATTAATATCTTAGAACATCACTTGAATGATGAGAATACATCTAAATTACTATTAAAAAGATGCAAAAGGCTCAAGTATTACACTCTATCATGAAGAGCACACTGGTGAAACTTCGCACTCCTCCGAAACACAATTACAATTCTTGTCCATTATGGTGCCTACAAATAAACAGTTGAAGTAAGCCATGCTGGCTTCAATTAAAGCTAGGTAAGTGAACCACTGGATAGGAAAAAGTTCCAGCCGAGAGTCGTCCAAGAACCGCTCTAGGACTTCAACCACACGGCTGGCATTCCCGGAGAAGGCCAGGTCGGTAGAGGCCTTGGTATCGTCCACAAGGTTGACAGATTCCGTTGTTGACTATTGTGGTACAATCCTCACTCCCTACGTCGACGGTGGTGTCATCGGCTCAGTCTACCGCTGTGACTGGTCCGTATTTGCTGTCGATGACACCGCTGGAGGCGGATGTGGGAGATCTGTGGCAGTCTGGGGCCGGCTTCGGGCCGTTGCTCCTGGTGGACATTCTCCAACAGGATCTGGCTTTGTATTCAGTCTCCTCAGGTCTGGATGAGGAGCATGAACCAGGTTTTCATCAGTCGGTGCTGGATCTGCGGGAGGCAGGTCTGTCTATGTCGAGTGGGGCTGGGGCGGCTCTGTACCCGTTGGTGAACCCTCACTCTCTGCTGTCTATGCAGGTGTGAAGTACGCTCCAGTCGCTGTTGGGACAATTGGATGCACGACTTTCAGCGGCTCTGAGCCCGGTGCCTCCAGTGTTGCGTAGTGTGCCTGTTGAGGCCCCTCGTCCAAGACTCCGTAGGGATTTGCCTCTGGTGCGGCTGATGTTGCTGTCACTGCTGGGGTTGGGCCTTCCCAGAAGTCCTCCAGAGGAAGGAGAGCTGGTCGATTCGGATCAAGAGAGCAGGCCTCGTGACATGTTGTCGCTGGTGTCCTTGTCGTCCAGGAGAGACGATACGTGTGATACAGACCCAGAGGTGGAACCGCCTAGCAGCCCTGCTCGGCCGTCTCTGCCCGACGATATAGGGGCGTTTGACGCTATGATGGCGAAGGTGTGCCAAGAATTTGGCCTGGCTCCTGAGGAGGAGCCAAAAGACTTTTCTTTTCAACCACATGGGGAAGCGACGGAAGGCAGTCTTCTTGGTCCCCATTTTGGACAATGTATGGCTGGAGGGCCTGCGTACGATGCGCCATCCCTTTTTTGGAACCAGCCGTGAAGGGACGTCTGGAGAAAAAGTTTAAGGCACCTGATTTGACCTGAGTGCCTCATGTCTCAGCCCCTGCCAGAGCCGGTGGTTTCTGCGGCGAGGAGCCAAAACAAGTGTTACGCCACCGGACAGTGAGGCCAGAATACATGCTTTTGGGAAGAAAGTCCTCACGGTGGGTGCTACGACAAGGAAAGCGGCAAATTCTTTGGCCATGATGGCCATGTATGACGGGGATATGTGGCAATGTTTGGCCCGCTCTTGGAACATCTCCCAGAATAATAATACAAGGAGCCTATGCTGCTGGTTTGAGAGGGGGAGGAGGCCTCCAACCACAGCATCAACCTTGCAGTTGACTTGGTAGAGTCGGTCTTCAAACAAATAAATAATGGTGTTCTCCGTAGGCATGCGTGGTTGCGCTGCATGCACCTTCGTCCGGACGTCCAGCATAAAGTTGTGGATATGCCCTGTGAGGGGGAGCAGCTCTTTGGTGAGAAGATCAATGAGGCGCTCAAGGGCCTTTTGGGCGTTTCGAGGGGCCTCTGGTAATGCCAGATTTGCCACCTTCCGCGACCGAGGTTACAGTCGCCCAGGCTACTCTTCCCAAGGTTTCAGGCGCTCGTTCCAAGCGGCTCAGAAAAGCAAGGACTACCAGGACCAGCGTAAGAAGGGTCTTGCCTCCTCAGCTGCTAAGGGATAGCAATCGAAGTCTCACCAATGACTGCCATGCGAGCAGTCAACTTGGGGGCTGAGTGTTCCGACACTTCGACAAGTGGAATCTTATCACTACGGACCTCTGGGAACTAGATACAGTACGTCTTGGCCACTCAGAGTTTCGGCGTCTTCCACTCCCAATTCCACCTTTGCATGTGGTGCAGCCGCACCTGCCTGTCTTGCGGCAGGAGGTTGAACTCATGCTGGCGAAAGGGGCGATAAAACCAATCCTGGTGTCAGAACGGGGCTAGGGGGTGTACTCCCGGTAATTTGACATAAAAAAGCCCAAGGGAAAGTGGGGGCCTATTCTAGTTCTTCGGACGTTGAACAAGAATCTGCAACGCCTGAAGTTCAAGATGCTGATGCTGCAGGATGTGATTCGGGCGGTGCAGCTAGGGGAGTTCCTGGCGTCATTGGATTTGGAGGATGCTTACTTCCACATCCCGATGAGGGAAAACCATTGCAAGTTCCTGGCTTTCTGGTCAGGGGCGACCATTACCAGTTCTGTGTCCTCCTGTTTGGGCTGAAGTCTGTGCCCAGAACATTCACAAAATGACTGGCTCCAGGGGCTGCCTTCCTCCGAAGGGAGGGGCATCATGTGTGCCCATATCTAGATGACTGGTTGGTATGGGGGCTGTCGCCGGAAAAGGCGTTAGTCTCTCCAGGCGTCCATGCACCTGTTACAACGGCTGCCCTTCGCAGTAAACTTTGCAAAATCCTTTCTGACGCCATCCAGGGAGTTGGTTTTTCTTAGTGCCCAGTTTCTCACACAGGACAATCTGGTGAAGCTGTCGGAAGAGTGGTGAGGTGGCAGTCCAGAGCTTTCGAATGGGGCCAAGGAACGGTGGTCTAGGTCCGCAGTTACATATCGCTGCTGGGGTCCATGGTGTCATGCATCCCCCTTATCCCGAACTGTTGCTTGTTCATGAGACCGCTACAGGAATTTCTCAGAGACAGGTGGTCACAAAGTCGAGACGGATTTTCAGTGCACGATAGTGGCAGACAACTCCCAGGTGGGTTGCGGGGCGCCCCTCAACCCGTCGCAGGTCCAGGGCCTGTGTTCGTGGGAGGAAGCAGGATTGCACATCAACGTACTGGAATTGAGAGCAGTGCACTGGGCCCTGAAATCCTTTCTCCCTCGCATCCAAGGCGCAGTGGTTCGAGTGTTGACAGACAATACCACCACAATGTTCTACTTGAGGAATCAAGGGGGGGGCACGCATTCTCGCCATCAGTGCCTGACCATCTATATCCGTGATTTCATCAACTGTAAATCTAAGTTTGTTTATGCTATCTTATGTGTTTGCAAAAAAGTGTACGTTGGTAGTACAATACGTGAACTCCATATACGGATAAGAACATTTTTCAACTCTGAACAGTCAGGACCTAAAGCTACTGTTTGCGGTCCACTGGTAGAATCACCATCAATGGGACAGCAAAAAGGATATTCGCTTTGTTGGATTACAGCAGGCACGTGCACATCTCAGAGGGGGTGACCGCCAGCTACTCTTACACCAGCTAGAAGCTTGGACTTCATGTAAATTGAGGTGTACAACGCTCGGTTTGAATCAAGAACGTGAACTGAATGTTTTCTTATGATTACTCCACTTATATTTTGATTGTTTTTCAGCATTCATAACTGGCTTAGCGTAACCTAGATGATCCATCATAGCACGTAAGTACATATAGTGCCATCATCGCAGTTTGCTTACAGACAATCCAATAACCAACTATGGGCCCATATGGCACGACTCATCAATCTCGTAACGCAATAATAGTAGACTCTGACATTAGATGTTTTTCTATAGACTAATTATGCAATAAATATTCACTATTTGTGAGGGAGGTCTTCAGCTGGTCTTCAATGTATCTAAAACCCATGACACAATAAAGCACTAACCAATATTGGTAGGTCCATTTTTAGTGGGCACCTAATGATACGTTGAGGTTCTTTTCAGAGGTATTCTTACTTTTAAATAACAATATCGCTACATGCAAGCCTCATTGGACATGAGACCAACCATGTAGCTGTGCCCTTTTCGCAACATTTAGACTTTACATCTAATTCTTGGTAATTTCAGGTGTATTTAAATCACATAACCGGATGTCCTGTTTCTAAAGGAAAGTAAACCATTCTGTGGTATTAGTCACGTGATTGGTCCTCATCACGTGACACTTTCCCGATTTGCATATAGATATTCTGAAAAGTTGGTTTACGAGAAAGACCATAGTAGCAGTAACGCTTGAGCTTTTATAACTTTCAGGTGGTACTAATTTAGCATTTGAATAACAAAACAAGATGCCCTCTTCGATCAGGCTAACAGTCTATACCGTGGCAGTACTCACATGACTGGTTGTCATCACGTAACACGCCCCGGCTTCGTACACAGTTATCTTGCAAAGTCGGCTCACAAATGTATTTCTAGCAGTTGAAACGCAAGATTTCTAACCATATTCAGGATGCGTAAATGCGGCTCCCTGAAACAATTCGAGCGGAGCATTAACAACATGCTTTAAGGTAAGCCCACTTGGACTTTTAGACGTCATGGAACTTGGTGATGCTCTGGCAGCACCAGAATCAGTCACTCTTAGCTATTTAATTATTCATTCTCTGCAGGTATTAAAATCGAATATAACTTGATGACCTGCAGCTCATCATTTATAATATCACTTTGCACGAATTTTTGAGAATATGCTTCTCCAGCCACTACTCTAAATTCCCGGGAGGAAACAGGATTGCACATCAACATACTGGAGTTGAGAGCGGTGCACTGGGCCCTGAAATCATTTCTCCCTCGCATCCAAGGCACAGTGGTTGGAGTGTTGATGGACAATACCACCACATTGTTCTACTTGAGGAAGCAGGGGGGCACGCATTCTCGGCTCCTGTCAAGAGAGGCTCAGGAGGTGTGGCATTGGGCCATTGCTCAGGGAATTCACATTACGGCTTACCATCTGTGGGGTGTCCAGAATGTGCAGGCAGGCGCTCTCAGCAGAGAGGGGGGGCAGTTGCACGAGTGGACGTTGAAGGAGCAGGTGACTAAGATCTTCAGGGAGTGGGGGTCCCCCCTCTCGACTTGTTTGCCACGCCAAAGAACAAGCAGTGCCCATTGTTTGCTAGCAGAGTGGATCATCCAGGGTCAAAACGAGATGCGTTCTTGTTCCCATGGACGGAACTCTTTCAGTATGTGTTCCGTCCGTTTCTGCTGCTTCGACAGATGATCCAGTGGGTGTGCAGATAATCGTGCAGAAGAATCTTGGTCTCCCAGGCAGATGTTCTCAGATCTCCTTCAGCTAGCAGTGGAAGAACCACTTCGTCTGGGGGCGGAACAGGATCTCCTGTCGCAGGACGAAGGGAGAGTGTGGCATCACAATCCGGCATCGCTGAGCCTGGCTGTCTGGCTCCTGACCATTCCAAGTTTGGTCATTTAGGTATTTCACAGGAGTGGTGTAGGATTCTGGAGGCGGCAAGGGCACCTTTTTTTTTTTTTTTTTTTTATTGGTTGTGTTTTGTCAACAAACTTTTATAACGTTGATGTTAGAAATATTCTTTGTTCAAAATGTACATTCATACTTTACAAGATATTCATAAAACATAATATATTATCAATTTATCAACTTTACATGACAACCTCAATGCCTGCATACGAGTAGTCACTCTATCTGTTTGAATATTTATTAAATATCCACTTATGTGAAACGAGCTTAATTGTTACATAAAATCACAATAACATAACCTATCTCCTGCTCCTTACTAAAACTTATATGATGTCAACAAATCTACAACATTCCCCACATTTTAGTCAAGCAAGGCCTGTAGCTTATTTACCAATTTGTCAATCTTTGCAAGCAATGTTGTCAATAAGAGAATCATTTCAATTCGAGTCCCCCACATACATGTATTCCAAAACCATTCTCTGGATAAGTGTTACCTAATCTCTCAGTTCCAAGCAGTTCACTACGTTGGTCTTCAAAGTATTGCCAGTAGATAACCAGGTGTTTAATTGTTTCTTTCTGAGCTGAGGCATTACAAAATCTACAATTGCTCTTTTCGTAATTTCTAATGCAAGGATACCATTTCTTGATTCTCTCAAGAGTTGGAATTTGATTCAACGTGAATCTTAAGTGTCCTACAATTTGTTACACAGAAATTATAATGGATATAATTCGCGAGGTAATCGCCTTGTAGCAAATTTAGCATTTTCCTTATTTGATGACAATAGAGCAATGCGATCAATTGTGTGACACCCATCTAACTCCGTTTTATTGAGGGAAATGGGGCTTAAACCAGGGGATTTGGAATTTAGTATTATCTATACCAAAAAAAACTACCATTCTGTCTAAATATTTGGCTATTGAGCGTGGGATTACGTTCCTTGATCATTGCTCCCAAATTCTCATACAATGAGTTGGGGGGGGCGGAAACAACATTTTAGCCAGAATTGATAATGAACACCATTGAAATCTCGCAGACAAAGATGAAAGGCCCAGCACGTGCCTCAGAATTACATTTGGCAGACACTTTGTTAATCTTAAAGTGTGCTTCCACAGGCCCCCCCCCCCCCCCCGAATTTGATCAAGAATATTATCAATCTGTGTTAAACACATGTGTAGGCTATAAAGAATAGATGCCTCTACCTTGAGAGTGTAAAATTCAATCAAGGGTACCATAGAGTACTGACTATGTTTAAGATGGACAATGCGCATCTGTGTGGTTGACATTCACCTTTTTATCAAGCTCTGCTTTCTACATTTTTGCAGAGTTAGTGTCCACTAAATCATACCCAAGGTACTTGATGGAGACTGCACGTGGTACACATTTCATTAATAGACCAATTCTGCACCGGGGTTCTTTTAAGGTTTCTAAATATGATCACCCTGGATATTTTTACATTAAACTGTAAGTTATGAGCCTGTGACTAGTGGGTGAATATATTTAGCTTGGCTTGATGGCCGAAAGGCGTTCGATCGAATAACAGAATATCATTTGCAAAGGTGAGCCAATGCAATTTGAAATGGCCAAGCCTTGCCGGAAAACTGATGTTCTGTTACCAGAGATCGTCAATATAGAGTTATAAGTTCAACAGGGTTGCAGCTAAATTGCAACCCTGTTTAACTCACACCTCTGTCGGTATCGGCTCTGTGGTCGCGCCAGTCTGATTAACTCTTACTAACTAGGCAGTATTCCGATGTAATTATGCAATGAGTGTAATCAGATGAGATGGAATTCCCAGGCGTACTATTTTATTCCCACAACAAACTCCGAATTACACGGTTAAACACTGCAGTAAGATCAATTGAGGCCATATATAATGGGCCAGCATTACATACTTTTGTTTTTGCAAGCAGATGGGCCAAAATGGTGGCATTCAGTTATGTGCCCATATGAGATTGGATCTGAAATTGTGATATAATGTTATTATGGTTGATGTGTGCTTGAAGTTCTCTTAAAAGTTCTCTTAAAAGCAAGATGGAAAATACTTTTGCAGACCCGTCAGATTGCCTTTTTTAAATATCGGTACCCCAATAGAATGTAGCCATCATCGTGGCAAGTTTGTCGTAGTAAGGATTTTGTCAAATTGCATTTTTTGGATTTTTGCCCAAAATAGAGGGTTGCGTTTCAGCACACAATGCGGTATACAGTTGGGGCCTGCTGCTTTGGAGTAATTTAAAGACATTATTGCTGATTCAATGTCATCAAGAGACCATGGAGATGATGCTTGGGATATCTTCAATGGGCAAATTGAACTCTTATTACAAAATGAACTTGGTAGTTGGAATTTGGTTGTAAAATAATTGTGTCCATACTTCTGCAGCAATAAATGCAGATTGGGTTTTTACTTTTTATTAGTGTATCAGCCCTGAGCATGGCCCATACGGATCTCCGATCATTGTAACATAAATTAGCATATCATCTTTTGATTGTTTAAGTTATGAATGTGACGCTTGATTTTGATACAATTATTGTGATAGGTATTACAAAGGATTTTTTTCTTCGCACAGAACTCTACTTCAGATAAATTATTAGATTTTCATCATCTCAATTCATGTTTTTTCAAGCGTTTTATCAAAGAAATCTCCTTGCTGAAAGCTTAGGCATGATTTACGTTTGGCTAATTTGCCAAGTTCAGTTCAAATTATAAACATATGCCTATCTACTCTGTTGTAGTGAGCCAAGTTGAAGGCCTGTTGTTGTGTCAGCAACCAGTTGTTTTTCATCATACTGGTTAATTTGTCGCATAAGTAAGTGCTCCAACGCAGGGAAATGCCCGGGCGATCCCATTCTAAAAAAAATTGATTGCGATCAGTCGCCAGCGCTGCCACCCTTTGTTGAATTATCAACCATATAATTAGATGGTCTCCTACACCAGGCTCTGATGTTACTATATGCTTGCAGAATCCCAGCAAATTTGATGAAACTGCAAAAAAATCTATGCAGGAGCTTCTTAAGCTGCTCCTCCAAGTAACCAGTAGAACCAGCTGATCGAAGCCCAAAAAAGAGATGTCCCAGTGCGAGAAATACTCAACCCATTGCTGCCCTCGTGCTTTTGCTGGAGAAAAATCATTGAGGGCTTGAATGCAAGAGGATGTGTTGTGAGAATGTAAGCACCAGGCATTAAAATCACCCCCTATAATTATTCTACAATCAGGGTTGAGAGTCAGAACCGCTTAGAAAATCATTGTAAATAGATAAACATAGTGTTCAATTGTATTTGAGCTGGATTCTAGTACATTGAAATCATGAGGTAAGCAACTTGGGGGTCAGGACCAAAGGATACCATAATAGCTAAAAGCACAGATGAATTATGGACGATGTATGTTTTTACCTCAAGATTGTTATTGACAAAAATTGGAAAGGCCCCCATAAAGCCTTTCGGTGTTGCCCCTTAATGCTTCAGCATGAAATGCAAAGAATCCTTGAATTTGAAACTTATGTCTGTTCATGGTTTCTTGGCAGAATATAAAGTCAATGGATTTATGGGGAAAGGTGTCTTTAGCCCATGCCAGCAGGTTGGAGAACCCGCAAGAATTCCATGAGGCAATTTTTATGGACGATTTTCTACTATGTAGAGGAGGGTTTCTGGGCTGTATTCAAGCTAACAGCAAGCGAAGTTAACCATGACCAATCCTTGCTGATATTTGAAAGAGCTGCAAGTTGGATAATCACCGTCTAATCAGGCAGTCCAGTAATCAACGGCCTGGCTTCAAATGCACTTGGTTCACGTTGTAGTTCTTCATATGTTTCATTCAACGTGATTGCCTCATCAATAGAATCGAATAGATGCAGCGTTAACTCGATCAGCTTAAGTTCAGCCCAGTATTTCAACACCAGATTAGTTGGGGATTCAAATTGGCAGGCCATCCAGTGATTATTGATGGCCGGCAGCGTAATCCATTCAATGTCACCTGAGTTAGAGAGTTCTAAGTGCAGGAGTTTTGTGAAACGCTTGTAGAATAAATGATCTGTTGAGCCGCTTATTACCGTTAATACTGGTGTTACTCAACCAGCCAACTGTCTTCAATGTACTTTGATGCTCGCTATTATTCTCCACAGGATTAGGTAGCCATTTTTGTCGGCATAATCGGTTGATCATTAACATCAACAGCATTTATTTGTAGCAGTTTGCTTGTATGGTTGTTCTTAGTATTGTTTTTTAATTCCTTTGGGACAGTTTCCGGGAGTTTGCCGACTAACTCTGCTACTGGTGTCGAGTTGGCTTGGTTTGTCACTTGTCCAAGATTTCCCATAATCTTCAATCAGTTGGCCTCCCACGTTCGTTTTCTTAAAATTTGAAATCTGTTTATAAAACATTGACAGTTGCGTTTGTTGTGGAACTGTCAAGTTAGTAGTAGATTCCATTTTATTAGTGAAAGATGATTTTTCCACTTAAGTGGTCATGGTTGTATTAAGAGCTGTGCTAACCCCGTTTTTTTTTTTTAGTAGGGGTGACTCCCTTCAAAATCGTACCATTAGTAGAAGAATCAGTATGGAGCCTACTATTTAATTGTGGGGCTATCTTACTTTCTTCTGTAAGTTCGGTTAGGTCATTAACCGCTTCTGTGTTAGATGTGCCTTTCCCCTTTGTGGTGAGCTCCAACCCTTTTAATTTTGTGGCTAATATTCTTGGGGATTTTTTGCCTGTAGCTTGCTGGGCAGCTTGGTGGGTCGTAAATGCAAGCGTTTCTCTTTCCTAGATGAAAACTGATTAGTTGGCCCAGAGTTACGGGCCACTTCCGGTCCCTTGTTGGCCTCTCTGTGCTCTAGTTCGCTACGAGCCTCTGCATCTGGCAAATTGGTAAGAGCCGAAGGACTATCTATTTGCTCGAGTTCTGTGGGCATGGAGTTTGAGGAATCGGCAGTCTGCGCGACAACTTGAGCAGATTCTTCGATCTGAAGAAAGAAGTGTATCTGATCAATTTTATCGCTATTCTCGACCACTTTTTCGCATAATTGTGCATATTCCAATACCTGTGTGGAGTGAGTACTGTCCATTCCCCCCTTTACATTTGCATAGCTTCGAGAAGCGTTATTCAGGGGTACTAGTAAATCCTGCACTTGGGTTGTTTGATCAACATTAGCGATATTGCCTGTTTGTATTGCTATTGACTTTGTAATGCAAGTCACTGGATTAGAACACATGAAGCAACCTCCCTCATGCCTATATTTTTCGGCAAAGCTGAAACCCTCCAATTTGTGTAATTTTGACAAAACTTCAGACCGTGTTACTTTTATGTCACGTAGTTCGTAATGGGTATAGTCATGCCCCTTATCCAATAGATTCAATATTCTTTATCACTGGATATGAGGCTTCTAAATTCAACAAATTCTCGGCTGGGTTAATCTGTCCAGCCACTGAAAAGGAAGTACCATTTGTGTTTGAAAAAATTGGTAGAGGTTCATCTATGTTCTTAGAATTACTCAAATCATCACAAGACGGGCTATCTTTAGGAAAACTTGCCGAAGGCACTGTTAGTGGATCACCCTGGGCTACGTTATTCTGTGAGTGATTAGTACTAAGTATACTGTCCACATCTCTATAATGAAGGTGAACGTTTTCAACCTTACCTGCCGATGCAGTGACTGGCGTGGATGGACCCACAGAGTCTCACATGTTTTTCTAATACTGCCATCACTTCAGGGGCAAGGATTGATATATCAGAAGGTGGTGGCCCTTTTAAACCCTCTGAAGTTTCAGCGATAGATGCATTTGCAGTTTATTGGGCACACTCAAACTTTTTATTGGAGTAGAATCGGGGTCACAAAGTTCCTGAGGTGGGAGAGGGTGGGGAACTGCCATTAATGCTGCTGGCCGTTCAATTTGCGCTCGCATGTGCGCAACGGCTACCTCATGACAAATGGTGTTTTCACTCTGAGGCAAAGGCAGGTTAGCTGTAATAGGCTTAACTTGAGCTCCATTAACACCTAGCGAGTCAGCTACTTTGATTATGATATTTTCAACTTGTTTTAAATCCAGGATGCTTGCCCCACTAAGCCTGGGTGGACCCAAGTGTTTTTGTGGCATGGTTTTAACACTGCGACCAATTCCTGGCTGTCAATCACACAGCAGCCACCCTGCTGTGTGATTGACAGCCAGGCTGTGTGAATGGGGGAAAACTGCATAAAAAGAAGGTCTCTTGGCTTGGAAGTCCGAGTCGCCACTGGAACGAGGGAACCGAAGAGAAGCTGGAAGAAGAGGATCCTTACACAACTGAACCGCCTGGTGAAGCCCTGCTGCAGGTCCGAATCTCCAAAATTCGTCTACAGGTAAGATCTGCAAGGAATCTTCTCCGCTTGAGCTGGTGGGACCAACCAGTTCGCCAAACTGCAAGCCAGGCCTCCTCCCTCTGGTCGAATTTGCTGTACAGAGCTACAGTGAACCAGATAGCCAGGAGGATCGGACTCTGGTTGGGTTTTAAGGAGCGCACCTTTTATTTGTCGTTTTGCTCCGCTGCTGGTTTTTTCCCTGAGCAGTGCAGGATCCTCCAGTCTTCCTCTTTCTTGTCAGTCCGACAGTCGCTTCAGGAACAGTGAGCCTGCAGGATCTGGCAGGAAAGTCTGCCTCAACTACAGCATTCTTCTGCTTTTAAGATACTGTGCTAACCCGGTTGTTCGTTTCGTACAGCTGCGGTGAAAATGTGTGAAATCTTTTGCCAAACTGAGGGCTTGTCCTTCTCTACTCTTTAAAGTAACTTTTCGCCCGGCCAACTTTGTTCTGAACTCTTGGCAAAGACTTAACCGCAAACTATTCTGAACTGTGTGATCCTCTGCAAAGACTTTGGTCCATTGACTTTGGGCCAGGCCCCTTGAATTTGATTTCCTCACTGTAGTTCCTTTTTCTAGATTGCCTTGCTTATTAACTCGTTGGTGCTGCTCAATTTCTGCCTAACTTTTGTCTTTCCCTACCTTTTTAAATTGCTGGAGTGCCATTTTGCTCACACTTCATTTTGAGCCTAACTTGTCCAGAATCTATTGGTTGCGGTGTAGTGTATTAAGATTGTGATTTTTAAACTGCTTGATTATAGTGAAATGTTTAATAACTGATGTGTAAATAAATGAATATTCTTTTACTCAGAAACCTTGAGTCAGTGTTTGTTTGAATCATAGCAATTGCTGTCCTTTGTGTAACTATTGATAATGCTCACTTTACTCTTGAGATAAGTCTGGCTGCTCAGCCATCATTACCACTTTACTGTGTAGTACAGGCTTATACCAAAGGTGAATTTGTACTGTCACTTGTAGTCCTAATTGTGTGTTGTTGTGTTCCCAAAGGGTACTGCATATAATTATGCCTAACACAGATGCACAGTCAGTGCAAATGAATAAACACAGTCAGTTTTAACCACTTTCTTACGCGGGATCCTAGGTAGAAAAATGAAATGATATTTTATTTATATCTCACTCGTACACAAGTGTTTCAGCGCGACCAGTTAAAAAGGGAGGGGAACAAGGGGGAACAAAAAAATAAAACCGTGATCTTACTAGGCCCATGACCTCTAAGAAAGCGCAAGTGCATGGAAAGGGGGGGCGTGGAAAGTGCAGAGCAGAGGAGAGAAAAACAGAATAAATATTAAATAAAATAAATAAGGGCGATCAAACCATGCTAGTGCAGCCAGAAAGTGACAGGTGAAAGTTGGTCAGATAAGGTATAGCTGATAAGTGCAGAAGAAAAGTGGAAGGGAAACTGTAAGGGTACAGATAAATAACCCTAGTGCAAAGGGTGGCCTGGAGGCAGTGCAGGAGGGTGGCAGGGTGAGCAGGTAACTGGGCCCGAATGACAGAGGGTGGCCAGGTGCACAATGCCAAGATTAGAAACAGATTAACAGGGGAGACGGGGGAAAATGCAGAGACCAAGAGGAAGGTCTTTCAAGGTGGCCGGGAGGCTATTCCAAAGGGAGGCACCAGCAGAGGACCGAGATTTACCCCCAGCTAATTTCTTTGCAAAACGACTAACCATGAGGGAGTTAGAAGTAAGTAGATGAGCAAAGGGCTCGAGAGGGAAGGTATTTACGGAGGGATAGTTGAAGGTATTTTGCACCCAGGCCCCAGAAAGCCTTGTGGACAATGCAGAGGGTTTTACATTTAATCCTTGCATCCACTGGGAGCCAATGAAGGCATTTCAGGGCTGAAGAGATACGATTTAGGCACTCAAAGCAGGTTTGAGTGCCTAAAACGGAACATGCAATGCCGGTTTCCTTTGATGGTTGTTTGCCTGCAGGAAGGAGAGCGAGTTGGTGGGCAGAAGCTGCAGTTTTTGGTTGGAGATTAGGTAGCAATTTTTGTTCTTGCCAGGGATTGATGAGGATTGTGTGCTGTGTGAAACATTTATTTTTTTTTGTAGGAAAACCTTGTTTTTCTCCTGGTAATGATTGACTGGGCTGCTGGTGACACTGTCACTCGTGTTGATGATGGGGCCCGATATAGAGATGGTACAAAGGGAGGAAGAGGAGCATGCAAGTGAGAGGGTGGTGCAGGAGCATCCAGGAGTAGTGGGTGAAGAGAAAAGGGAAGGGAAGCATGCAGTGATGGTGTCGGAAAGGGAAGACGATTATACTGGAGTGTTGGAGGAGAAGACCGAGTAGCATGAAGGTGAGAGGGTAGTGATGTCTGTAGCAGTGATCAGGAGGACTAACTTCGCCCAATAAAAGGGTACAAAGCAGGCCCAGGAGTTCAGGAACCACCTCCTCCTTTGCCATCATCCTTCAGTGTTTGGGATTATTTGAAGGTGTCTGAGGGGGTGTTGCCAGTTGAGGTTGAAACCAAACCATTGTTTGAACCTAATGCCAGGTATTGTTCAGGAGAATAGGCTCTTTCCCAGATATTCACTGGGTACATTGGCCCTCATAAACCACCTGTGACCTTGGCAATCGTATGACCCCGTCTACCACCCCAACTGTAAATGAGTGTGGAGGAGAAGACTGACCATTGTGGGAGAAGTGTGAATGGGGCAAAATAGCAGACAAGGGACAGGTCTTCATCTTCTGCCTCAGATTGGCCTCTAAATGGGAAACAATCACAAAATGATTTCCTCTGCTGCACCCTTCCGCAGACCATCCTTGCACTAGAAGCCTAACCAACCCGGGATCTCGTGTAAGCATTGGGGAGGTTCTTTGAGCTGCTGTTTTGGATGGTAACCAAGGAAGAATCCATAGTCATGCTCCAATGGAATTGATTAGAAACCGGAATTCTGCTTCGTTTAGTGGACTATAAGGCAACAGAGTCATTGTAGCACATTTCAAAGAAGCCTATTCTCCTGTCTGAAGAACTTCATGAAGCTTGTATCCCCTAAAGAGTTTTACCTGTAGTAGTCTAGAAACTAAACTTCTCAACTCTGCACATCTAAATGACTAAGTGTTCTTCCTACAAGGGATAGGAAGTGTTCATTTAAGGTACTTAAAGCACCAAGTGCATTGGAGTCGCCACAGGAACTCTAGCAGGAGCACCCGGTGGGGTGTGGGGGGTGGATTACAGAGGGAAACTAAAATAGTCTGTGGCCAGGAAGATGGCTACATGCCTTCTGCAAGACGCTGCTCTGACAGGGTCTCCATGGTAGCGCACCGCCACAAGGGATGTGTGCAGGTGCACCAGTGGCTCACGGGAAATGCGTAAGTGAGCAACGAATGGAAATTATTGTATCTCCCTTTCGCATCAGGGAGCTATCGCAGCGGTTGACCTCCCGGACTAACGGTTGTTACCTTGACGGTGAGGAGCAATGGCGATTTTAGGCAATATAGCGCCCTGAGAGAATTCCTAATACATTACCTCTAGACATGATCACCCTGTGTCTTGGCTCACCCTCACCAAGGTTAAAGCTATGATTGAGACGCGGAGCTGAATGACTATGCAGCTTCCATTGAAGATATTTAGCTGAGGTTACTGTTCTCATACCAGTAATGGTGTGGTTTCCTTGGTAGAAGGGTATTGAAATCTTACAACTGAAGCTGGAGTGAGTCTATGAAATATGATTAAGAATAACTACCTCAGACACCCCAATGTAATTATCCAACCAAATCCTCCATTTGTGCACCAGTTGGGCCCAACCTATTGCTTGAGCTACTGGGTTTTATAAGAAAGGCATGGCATCAACAGCACGACAGACAAGTGGCCACAGTTCAAGGGTGTTTATTGAACTTTCACAAGGGTGTGATGAACACCTATCTAAATCGATAGATGGGAGCAAGCTACTTTCATCAAATAATAATAATGCAGTCCTAGTGGAGTCTTGTCAAAATAAAAAGGCCTGTACAAAAAAATAGCTAATCCTTACCGCTAATTTTCAAATAGTGTGGGGTAGTGTTAACAAAAAAAAAAGAAAAGAAATGTTCACAAAATGATATGTCATGATTTTCGGGCCGTTGGCCTCCCTTCACCATGTTTTCAGCACAGGGCAAGCCAGTTCCCTTGAGCAAAGCACACACTCTGGCTAATATGGCACGAGGGTACAGTTCCATCATCAGGACCTTCTGTGTACAAGTCTCTTTACTTCTTAAGTCTTTTGATTCAGAGGGCCTGACATACAAAAAAGAATAGTTATTTTTTTTCTTACTATTATCCAATTCGGGTGATTCACCCTGGAACCCACTCAGCCGGGCTCAGATCCCTTCTCCGGCATTGGATCTTTCATGGATTCACATGCTGTGAATATTTCCTGTCGTCAGTCTGGGAAAACCTCAGTAACTTTAACATAGCATTCTCCTATGGAAAACTTCGACACTGAGTGTTCTATCGACGTCTTTTTGGGTGCTTTAGGCTGCACCAATAGGACATCTAGTATAAATAGCTCCGCCCTGCGGCTTCCCTTCAGATTTCAACCATCTCCAAACTGTTGGGATCACATCGTGTTTTCTCTCGAGAAAATTGCTCTTCGTGTTCTACACATGCTTTCGTGGGTTGTTTCTTTCCAGGCCCAGTATGTCATCAGTGAGCCCGAAGAAATCGTTGTTTCGGCCGTGTGCGGCCTAAAGAATGTCTGCAATCGGATGGGCATGTGGACTGTCTTTATTGCCTATATCACAATCATTCTGTGGACTACTGTGAGGTTTGTCAAGGATTCTCACAGAAGACGCTGAAGGACAGCAATCGGCGGTCGATTTGCTGGCTAAACAAGGGGACTTACCCAGGTTCGAAGGTTGGTTCGGCTCGCAGGAGCAAGTCCTCTACCACAGAGTAGAAGGTGTCATCTTTACTCCCGAGGGCGGAACCCCTCTCTAAAAAGCAGCGCATAGCAGGGCCGGCGTCGGAGGTGGGGAAAGGCGGGAGTCATTTGACAGCAGGTTGGTGCATCAGAGTAGAGGGTCGGGCAGTCACTCTCAGGACAAGGCAGTCCCTCTCAGGACAAGGCTCCCAGAGTTGGAAAGTCGAAGGACGTGAGTTCCAGGCCGGAAAAGTCATCGACTCTGTCGCACAAGTCTTTGGCAGCTGATAAGGAGAAGGAGAAATCTCAAGCGTCCTCTTTGTTGATGAAGAATCTACACCATTCCTCTTCAGTCTCCTCTGTAAGTCTTCAAACATCGATCCAGCTCCACTGCCCAAACGGTCCACTTTGCCGGAGAATGCCAGGCCGGTGGTGGCCTTGGTTCTGTTGCCAAGGGGCTCGTCTGCGGAAGTCCCTCCGTCGCCGGTGGTGGTGCTGCCCTTTCTTCCTTTGTCGACTGTGGTGACGACTGCTCCGTCATCGACCATACTGGATTCATTGACAACCACAACGGCAGGTGCACCATTGACTTTAGAAGTACCGTGGAGGTCGGGGTCCGGTCTTGCGCCGTTGCTCCCATTGGAGATTCTGCAGCAAGACCCAGCGACGTACGACTTGGACTCTAGTCTAGAAGAGGAAAGTCATCCATTTTTCGATCCGTCTGCATTGGGTCTGCAGCCGGCAGGGCCATCCATGTCGGCTGTCCTGACTGCTGTCCCACCGCAGTACCCTTTGGTTAATCCGCACTCGTTGCTGTCCATGCAGGTGCTGACCACACTTCAGTCGCTGTTGGGGCAGGTGGATGCACGGCTCCAAGTCCCGCTGAGCCCGGTGGGTCCCATGGAGAAGGAGGTGCGGGTTGTGCCGTGACAAGATGGGGGTGCGGGTGCCCCTCGTCCAGGCCTCCCATGTACGTCACCTACGGTTCGGCCACCGGTGCGGTCTGCGATTGGTTTCACCCCTCGCCGGACACGTCCGGAAGAAGGGGAGCTGGTGGATTCTGATAGTGTTCCACGTAACACTCTATCAACTTCGTCGTTGACGCCCAGGCGTGCGGGTACCTGAGATACCAATCCAGAGGTGGATCCCCTGAGCAGCCCGGCTCAGCCCTCTCCACCGGATGATGTCGGCACTTTCAATGCAATGTTGGCCAAGGCTTGTCAAGAGTTTGGTCGTACTCCAGAAGAGGGGCACAAGGACTGTTTTTTTTGTTCGATCACATGGGAAAGATGCAGAAGGCGATATTCTCTGTCCCCATTTTAGACCACGCGTGTCAGGAGGGGCAGCGCACGATGCGGCATCTGTTTTCTGAGCCTGTTGTCAAGGGCCGCTTGGAGAAGAAGTTTAAAGCACCGGAGTCTTCACCCAAGTGCCTCACGTCCCAATCCACTCCGGCGTCGGTGATGGCGGCGGCTGGTCATAAGGCGCGCAGTCAGCACAAGTGTGCGATACCCCCGGACAATGAGGCCCAAAAGCAGGATGTGTTTGGCAAGAAGGTGCTTATGGTGGGGGCTACGACGGTAAAGGCGGCCAACTCTTTGGTCACTATGCTTCGATAGGACGGGGAGATGTGGCACTGATTGGCTCCACTCTTGGATCATCTTCCTGAGCAACAAAGGAAGGAGGCAATGCTGCTGGTTTGAGAGCGGGAGGAAGCCTCCAATCACAGCATTAACATTGAGGTGGACCTGGCAGAGTCAGAGTTCAAACAGATCAACAATGGTGTGGTTCTCCGTAGGCAGGCCTGGCTGGGCTGTACTTCTTTTCAGCCTGAGGTGCAACACAAAGTGGTAGACATGCCATGTGAAGGGGAGCAGCTGTTTGGAGCAAAAATTGACGAGGCGTTGAAAGGGAAGAAGGAAGACTCTGATACTGCATGGTCCCTGGGCACACTGCATAGTGGATGCTCTTTTTGCCCCTTTTGTGCATTTCGAGGAGCCTCAGGAAATGCCAGATTTGCAGCTTCCTGCGACAGGCGCTACAGTCACCCCAGTTATTCCTCCCAAGGGTTCTGAGGTTCTTTGCAGTCTGCACAGACGACCAAGGACTTTCAAGCGCAGCGGAAGACGGGTCTGGTGGCCTCGGCTGGTAAAGGCCGGCAGTCCAAGCCTCAACAATGACTGCCATATAGGCAGTTAACTAGGGGGCAGGGTGGCAAACCATGTCGATAAGTGGCATTTAATTATGACGGACAGATGGTTGCTGGATGCAGTACCTTATGGCCACTCGGAGTTTCGATGCCTGTAACTCCCTATTCCCCCAGTGAAGGTGTTGCAGCCGCATCTGTCAATCTTGCGGCAGGAGGTGTCTGATTTTGGAAAGAGGGGCAGTCAAACCAGTCCCGTTGTCGGAACGAGGACAGGGGGTGTACTCCCGGTATTTTGTAATTAAAAAAACAAATGGAAAGTGTTGCATTATGCTGGACCTTCGGCCGTTGAGCAAGAATTTGCAGCGCCTGAAGTTCAAGATGCTGACGTTGCAGGATGTCATACGCTTGGTCCAGCAAGGACGCCTACTTGCACACCCCGATGCTTCCCACACATCGCAAGTGCCTAAGGTTCGTGGTCGGCGATGATCATTACCAGTTTCGGGTTCTCCCGTTTGGCCTCAAGTCAGCTCCCAGAACCTTCACCAAGGGCCTGGTTCTAGTGGTAGCCTTCCTCCGCAGGGAAGGGCATTATGTTTACCCATCACTGGACGATTGGTTGGTCAGGGGAGCGTCTCCTCAAAGGACGTCCGTCTCTCTCCAGGCAGCAATGCTCCTTTTACAGCGGCTGGGCTTTGAAGTCAACTTTGCAAAATCTTGTCTGACACCATACAGGGACTTGGTATTCCTAGGTGCCCAGTTTCACACGCAGCTCAATCTGGTGAAGCTGTTTGTCGACAGAATACAGAAGCTGATCTCCAGGGCAGCCTTGTGGGGGCCAGGAACGTCTGTCACGGTCCGAGGGTACACCCCGCAGCTCACCCGAGCCAAAAAAAAGAAGAAAAAAAAAAGCCGGGGGCTGCGGAGGTGTCCCCTGCAATACCCTGCTCACTATACTATGCAGTATAGTGGGCAGGGTTTGTGGGGGGAAACCCCCGCAGCTCACCCGAGCCAAAAAAAAGAAGAAAAAAAAAAGCCGGGGGCTGCGGAGGTGTCCCCTGCAGTACCCTGCTCACTATACTATGCAGTATAGTGGGCAGGGTTTGTGGGGGAAACCCCCGCAGCTCACCCGAACATAAGTTTTAAAAAAAAATACAAAGAAAAGAAAAGGACCCTGCGGCGCCGGTTCCCGATCACGGAAGTGAAAGAGGTCCGGCGCCACAGGGACACAGCGCATCTGAAGGAAAGGTAATTAGAGGTGTGGGGGTGAGAGTGAGGGTGTGTGAGAGGGTGTGTTTGAATCTGTGTGATTTTCAATGGATTTTCGCATGGGAAATGTATGAACATGTCTGTGTTGCGTACATTTCCCATGTGGACATTTCTATCGCGGACCATTCCGCAATGGTAAAATCACACATTCTCCTGGGAGGCCCAGGCGGTCTGACATTGGGCTGTTGCTCACGGGATTCCCATCACTGCTTACCATCTATCGGCAGTGCAGAATGTTCAGCCGGATGCTCTCAGTAGGGACACAGGTCAGCTGCACGAATGGAAACAGAAGACTTGTTCACCAGCCCAGAATACAAGCAGTGCCTGCTTTTTGCCAGCAGTGTGACTCATCCGGACTGTAGGGGGGATGCGTTCTCGTTCCCATGGATGGATTTGTTCGCATATGTGTTTCCTCCGATCCGGTGAACTATCCAGATGGTCCACAAGGTCCATTGCAGGGGGATCCTGGTGGCCCCATTTTGGCCCCGGCAAACTTGGTTTATGGATATACTTCACCTTGCGGTGGACGACCCACTTCATTTGGGGTCGGAGCCGGATCTGCTATCAGAGGATGATGGAAAGGTGTGGCATCACGACCCAGGTTCTCTCCGGCTTGCGGCGTGGCCCCTGACCACTCCAAAATGTGGACATCTAGAAATCCCGCAGGATTGCCGTCAGATCTTGGCTGCGGAAAGGGTGCCATCTACCAACGTGTGTTACATTCGAAAGTGGACCAGGTTCTTTGCCTGGTGTGCAGAGAAACCAGTCTTGCAGCCATTAGAGGTGTCACCAGCTCAGCTTCTGCCGTATCTTCTACTGCTGGTGAAGGGTGGGCTGTCGTTGTCTTCGATCAAGGTCCATATGGAGGCCATCTCCAGGTTCACAAGACAGCGTAACTCTACGCCTCTGTTCAGTGACAGGTTGGTCAAACACTTCCTCAAAGGTCTTTTCAGGACATTTCCCCCGAAGAAGAGGTTTGCTCCGGTATGGAGTCTCAATGTGTTTCTCTCAGCTCTCATGAAGCCACTGTTTGTCGACCGCGACAATGAAGTTCCTCACGTGGAAAGTGGCTATTACATCGGCCAGGATGGTCTCTCAGCTTCAAGCTCTGGTCATCGACCCGCCGTATCTGAGGTTTGTGAGTGACAAGGTTCTCATGTCTACTAATCTGCACTTCATCCCTAAAGTGCTGTTGGAGTTTCACAAGAACTCTACAATTGCCTTGCCCACTTTCTTCGCTAAGGCTACCACACCTGCGCAGAAAGCGCTGCATTCCTTGGATGTTAAGAGGGCGTTGAAGTTTTGTCTCAACCGAACTCAAGTCTTCAGGATGTTGAGGCAGCTGTTTGTGGCTTTTGGTCCCTCCAACAGGGGGCAGTCCATTTCTAAGCAAGGCCTTT
Organism: Ambystoma mexicanum; assembly: GCF_040938575.1. Lineage (NCBI taxonomy): Eukaryota > Metazoa > Chordata > Amphibia > Caudata > Ambystomatidae > Ambystoma > Ambystoma mexicanum. The sequence goes on from NC_090928.1 coordinate 306,204,884, forward strand.
CCCGTTGGGTCTCCTCTACAATTTCCTTTTGCCACGGGAAAGCTGGCAAGCCTTTGCGGGCCACTCCTAAGGCCCATTCTACAAGATCCACGGCGTCGTCAGCGGCGCTTTGGGTGGGTATACTGCTCAGTGACATTTGCAAAGCAGCATCTTGGGCAGTGCTGCATACCTTCACCAGACACTACTGTCTGGAGCAACAATATGTGGAGGATGTGCAGGTGTGACGTGCGGTCCTCCAACGCCTGTTCGAATAAGGTAAGCCCTGCGGCTTCCCGGGTTTAGTTTGTTCTAATGGTGTTTGTTTCTCATGCCTATTGGATTGTTTTCATTATGTTGGTTACTATTGTCTGGGGGCATGAGGTTTTGTTTGCCTGCCATGCGCCACAAAGTTGTCATACTGCTATGTAATCTATTCACAGCATGTGAATCCATGAAAGATCAAATGCTGGAGAAGGGAGTAGTTTCTTACCTGTAACTCATTTCTCCAGCATTGGTATCTTTCATGGATTCACATGCGCCCACCAGCCGCCCCCTGCAGGCAAACCTTGGTTCGGGTTGTCTCTACTTTGGGTGGTTAAAATCTGAAGGAAAGGCAAGGGGGCGGGGCTATTTATACTAGACGTCCTATTGTTGCAGCCTAAAGCACCCAAAAGGACATCGATCGGACACTCGGTGTCGAAGGTTTCCATAGGAAAACGCTATGTTAAAGTTACTGAGGTTTTCACAACCTGATGACAGGAAATATTCACAGCATTTGAATCCATGAAAGATACCAACTCTGGAGAAATGGAGTTACAGGTAAGAAACTACTCCCTTTTCTATCACGATCGTTACTGTGGATCCCCCACTTCCGGGCTCAGATCCCCTTTTTGCAATGTTCAGAGAATATTCTTTCTCAAGTGACTCATGGTTCACCCTGAATCCTCTTTAGCCGGGCTCAGATCCTTCCTCTTATCCAATTAGTCTCCCTCAGCCGGGCTCGGACCAATTGCAGTTCACATTAAACTATCAAAGACTTTCGAATGTGCACTGGGTTTTGCTTGGTGCATTGCAGGACCACTTCAATTTCAAGATACCCTTTTCAACACTTAGCATCAGTTGGATACCTAACAGAGACCTTCGAATGAGGTGCCGGACAACTCTGTCTGCGGTATCTTTCTTGGCCTCCCAAGGTTCAGTCACTCCTTTGGTTTCCAATTATATTTGCGTCGCTCATCACATACGTCTCACACACTGTCCTCTTTGGATTTCTTCATACAATGTTGATGCTTGCAACCTTGGTTCAAACACAAGCTGGTTTGGTATCCGTTTGTCCGGCTCACTGGCTGTGCTGTCTTTACTGATGCTGCTTTGTTGTAGGAGCCAAGGACAGTACCATGGCAGCAATCGCTCCTGCCTGCCTTGGTTATCGACGCAGGAGAGCCCCGGATGCCTCTTATGTACAGTGTAGGGCTGTTCAGCTTCGATCTTGGGTTTCTTACTGTCCAAGGTTCATGAAATTAATGATCTGAAAAGGTGAAGGGCTCTTCCCTCCTTGCAACCCTCTCAGGTCTTGCCATCTTTCTCCTCGTATTATACTGCAATCTTGGAACTGCTGTTTCCTCGTGTACTTTGCCTTGCTCAGAGTGCGCTTTCATGCTCTGCCTTTTATCCGTGTGTGGAAATGTGATGGAAGTCAGGTGTGTGTAATGTTCAGTAATTGGCTGACCATTGTATTGGGACATGTCGGGTATACGGCTCTGATGTTAGTCCGTTGTCACTCACGGTGAGCTGTCCGTGAGAAAGTGTTTGTGTCGGGAAAGTGTGGGGGGGGGGTTAAGTTCCTAGGTATCCTACCTGGTAGGATGGGGAAAAGGTGTTACAGGGAAGGGGATTCTGCGTCTCACCATCCAGTGTCCGACTTCCACTCCGCAAAGACCCCTCATCCAGGTGATCCTCCTGCACTGGTCCACCCCCAGGAACTAGATCCAAAAGCGATGGCTGTGTCCTGGCCACCTGGATGACAGATCCCTGGGAACTAGCGAGCGAGACACCTTCAGGTTTCTCTCAGTTTCATTCTATGTGATCCTTTTCCCTGACATTATATTCTCCTGAGAATAATGAGATTGACTACCAGCACTTATTTTGCATTTTCACAACACCTCTCTTTAGGACCATACCGCCTTATAGTAATCAATATACACCAGTCTCCTCCTCACACTTTTAGAACCTACATTTCCCTGATCCTGGTTGTTCCTTCAACTGAGGAGAGTGGGGGTAGTTTCTGAGAGTGTGGTTGCAGGTGAACTTTCTTTACTTGAATGGCATGAAAGACCGGAAGAATCCTTAGAAGAGAAACTTAACACCTACAGGGTTCACAATCTTAACCACACCAAATGGGCCAAGAAGTTGTGGGGAGAATTTGCTTTTGCCTTTTAGGTATACTCTTCTTGTGGATAACCAATCATAATCCCCTTGAGTTCTGGAGCTGGTCGACACCCTTTGTCCACAACCTTCTTGTAAATCCTTTTGTTTTTCTTAAGGGCCATCATTGCTTGCCGCAGCCCTGTTTCATTACGAAAGTCATTATTTAGCTCTGAGGCAAGTGGATTCTAAATTCTCAATTGATGGAGAAAATGAAGATGGAATGCCAGATTGTAGTAGCAGGCTGATATGAGTGGATTCCTTATAGGTATTATTGAAGCAGAACTTTCTGTCTGGACCACATGAAACATCTGCATTTTTCCAGCTCTTGATCAACTCTCTTCCTATTTTTTTTATTTCTTTATTTAAAATGCATATGGTTTATAACTTTAAACCTTACATTTATCAACAAAGAAAAATTCTCATTAAATTAGTTCATACAAAAAAGTTTAACATATTAATCTGCATTGATGCAAGGCAAGGCAATTGTCCGTGACCAGGCATTAATTGTATCTGGATTGTTTGCCAGAAGCGGATAACCGCAGTTGTCATAGAAATGTTGTTTCCAGATAAAATGTGTGCCCATCGTTCTTTAGGGTCCATAGATTTATTGAATTTCATGTACAGTGTAGCGACTGCAAGGCATTTGTCTGCCAAAGCTGGGATTTGCATAAATAAATGGTGTAGGTTTTCAATAGTGTCATCCTCCTTGCAATACCTGCATGTTTGGTGTCGACAGGTTTTCTGTGCACGTATCCCAAGGATTTGCTGTGTTGGAAGTACATTAAGACACAGCCTCATGAAGGTGTCTCTAATAAGGCGGTCAGGAAACGGCTTTAGATAACGAGGGATCACATTTAAGGCTCTTACTTCGGTGGTACAATTTAGCGTAAGTTTGTATACGTTTTTCTCTTTTATTGTTGATATCCAATCGAGTCTTTCAATTTGGAGTTTGGCTCTTTGTGGTCTACAGATTAGGGTTTCAAGTGAAATGTCATATCTTATCCTTTCTTGGTTAAGAAATTCCTTCCATTTATTCAGAGCCATTGTGTTGATATTTCCAGCGATTGGACGAAGAATATTCAAGGCAGGAATCTGGTCGTTGTTGTTTATTTTCCTGAGAAGATCTAGTTGTTCCATCGTCTGATTGGAGGGATTGGAAGCCAAGTTCGAATCGATTTCTAGATGCTGGAATACATTTCGGAATGGCTAAGACCTTTGTCCAAAAGATTCACTCCAATTGATCACATACAGTTGTCTGTAGGTTTATCATTGACTCTCCGCCATATGTCAAAATGGGTACAACTTTTTGTATAAAGAAAATTATGATTGGTTTCGTGGAGTATTTCCCAAATTTTGTATGTAGTACTAAGCCCTGACGCGCTAGAGAATGTGCTTTACTTTTCAGGTGGTCAATCCATGGCCATGGTTGTTCGACAGAGGATTTATTGAGCCAAACCCCTAGATATTTGATTGTTTGAACTCCATTTTTTCCTTCAGTAGAAAGAATGATGGTGTTTTCTGGGAAGGGCCCTTTTGAGTGGTTAGTGACATGATCTTGGTTTTTCTGGTATTTATTTGCAACTGTTTTGTATGCATATATTTAATGTTATTCAGGGCAGTTTGCAGGCCTCTCAGTGTTTTGGCAAAGATTGCAATATCTTCAGCATAAAGGATCATAGGAATTGATGTTGAGTTTAATTTAAGCGGATTCATTGGTGGAGTAGTTATAGTCTCTTCAAAATCTGAAGTGTACAAATTGTACAGGGCTGCAGCCAGTGGGCAGCCTTGTTTAAGTCCATGCCATGTTTTAATTGTTGTGTGACAAGACCACTTTTGCTCAAATGGATCTGCACTTGTGTATTGGAATATAGCAACTTTATTGGTTCCAGTATGTTTGGGCAGCCCCATTTTGATAATTTGTCCCATAAGATGTTTCTATTAATTTTATCAAAAGCGAGATGGAGGTCGATGAAGGCTGCATAGGTCGGAGTACTGGATCTGATGGTTTCATGTTTGAGCAGGTTTAAGATGAATAAGTTGATATTGGTCCCAACGTTCTTAACGAAACCAGTTTCCCTGATGGCATGTCTGTTTGCTATCGTGGCCCAGTGGTTCAGTTTTAAAAGAAGGATGTTTGTGAAAACTTTGCCCAATGGGTCCAAAAGCGCAATGGGCCTGTAATTTAGTGGATTCTCAGTTGGTCCTTGTTTGTAGATAGGGATTATTGTCGCTCTTTGCCATGATGCCGGGATTTTTTTATGTGCGATTTATCAGCGCGAATAGATGGCTGCAGAAAGCTGCCCATGTGTCAGGATTCTTTTTTATAATGGCTTTTGATAAGCCATCCGGACCAGGGGCCCGAAATACATTTAGATGACGTATTGCATCATTTATATCCGCAAGCTCCCACTCGAACAACCATTTTGGTTGTAGGGTTGTTAATTCCTCGTAGCCGACCACGGGGCGTTTTTGATATAGATGGTTGTAGTGGGTGATCCAGCTTGTTTCAGGGACCTCAGAGATCATATGGTTGGCTGTATTTGTTGTTTCATTCAGCAGTTTCCAGAGATCTCGTGTATTTTGCGTCCCCATAGCTCTTAACATGGTCTCTGCGTCATTTTGTTCGAGTGTCCTCTTCGCATTTTTCAAACAATTCTTGTAGCTTTGTTTTAGGTGTTTAATCTGAATATATTTAGTTGGATTTAGTTGTTTCTTCAGTTGCCTGATCTGAGATCTTACGTCTTTTTTTCCTTAGTGCTATCATGCGGCTGTAGGCATGATGATGTTTCCTCGGTTGATGTCCAGCAGTTGGACATTGATGGAAATTTTGTAGTATCCATTCGTAGTTTAATTTGGATTCGTCTATCATCGTTGTACTGATGAATTTATCTGGGAGAGACTTTATTTCAGGTTGTGATAATTTGTTGCCCTAGAATTGACTTCCAACTCAGGTAATTGACGTCGCAGTGATGGTTCTTTGATGTTGGACCATGATCTGATCAAGATGTAATGATCGCTGTCTTTTGTGGCAATATTTTCCATCCGGCAGGCTCTTTGATGCTCCGTGAGCGATAAATATAGTTGATGATCCCAAAACTGGTTCCGCGTGACCACGTTGGAGTAAATGAGTTAGAAGATGCATTTAGGGTGTCAAGCCGCATCATGTTTCGATCTGTCATTTCTTTAGACCATCGCCACGCACAAGGTTCTAGCAGGTGGTCAGCGAGCTCTTCGCCATTGGAGGAAAAAAGGTGGATGTTCAAATCACTGCAAATGATAAATGTGATTCCGAGGTGTCTTCGTCCATTGTTGTAAAGAAAGAATCTAGGAAGAGGTCGTCAGATATTTTGTTGGGATTCCAATATAGATTGAAAATACCCATGTAATGCTTGTGGCCGGGTATCAAAAGGTCTTGTACAGAATTCTTCTCAGGAATCCATTCTTGTTGTATGAGTCTCTGGATCAACGGAGTGATATCTTGCGCTTCTGCTACATTAAGATGAGAGCCCATCTTGATGAAAGTTAGAAGACCAGCTGAGGGGCGTCCTTTTTGCTGGCAGATCGCTGGGTTCATATAGGCAGTGTATCCATCACTTAATGGTTTTTGGTGAAGCCATGTTTCCTGAAGACAGATTGTCAGAATTTGTTCGTTCGGGTCGCGTCGAGTGGTACAGATGAAGATGACCACGGGTGTTCCATGAGCAAATTGTCAAAGAGCATAGATGTTGAGCCGGTCATTGCTAGGTGGCTTCTTGGACGCTCATGTTGGTGGATGTAGATATGTAACTTATGTCTCTCCAAATTGGCTGTCGTTCCTTTGTCATCTGATGCCTATGATGGCGGGCGGACTCTGTCACAAGGTTTATTGATCGCTCGTGGGAGTCATCTGGTTTTCTGAGAAATGGCTATCACTGGAGCTGAATGAGGAGTATATTGTTGTATTAATCGTTTCAGCTCTCTCTTGTTCAAATTTAGAGTCAATTGTCGTGTCTGTGACTGTGAGATGAAAGCCCAACGCACGGAGATCTTCAGTGTGGGCTTCAATCAAACGTAGAGTCTTCAATGTAGCACATTCAATCGCAATTTTGTCACGTTTTTTATGATCCATGAATTCGATTAGCTGTATGTCTTTAGTAGTCACTCTGGTCAGCGCTGGAATGACGTGGAAAAGCCTTAAAGTATTTGTCCTATTAAGGATTAAGTTGTCATGTTGGATGTCAATTCTTGCAAGTTGGAGTCTGTTTTTTGATGATTTCTCTCATGGATTGATGAGAGGGAAGTTTCAAGGTGGCAGGCACCGGTTGGTTATCAAATGAGGTTTGCGAGATGGCAGAGCCATCTAGATCAATAGTAGGAATTTGAAGAGAAGCATCTGTGGGTCTCATCAGCTGGATCTGTCGTGGATTGGAGGTCTGACTGTGTCTGTTCATAGTGATCGATGGTAAGTTGGGCAGATTCATCTAATTGGATCTCTTCCTGATCCCTGGCTTCATTATGATTACTTGAATATGTAGATACATTTTGTAAAAGTTCTGTCTCAGCCTGCTCTATTTCAGGTAAGTCTGCTTCACTGATGATACTTGATGGTATTGTCAGTGGTTGCTGTTGCTGCAGAGGCCTAATTGTAAGATCCGATTCTGTACTAGGTCGGGTCAAGGTCTGTTGCGGTGTGGATCTTGGTGATTTAGTGGCATGATTAATTGGGAAATTGAGATTGCGCAAGAAAGCTTGTGAGCCTTTTTGATGCTGTTTATATTGTTTTGGTTTTCGGGTGACTGGGATTGACGTTGATATGTGGCCGCGTTGGATCAAAGATACTGAAAGAGTCCTTTGTTTTTACGGGGCACTCGGAGAGTACTTATGGACAGTTAGCTGGCTCTCTTATTGTAGCTTTCGGATCAATAGTTAAGTCGATTAAAGAATCTACAATGCTTCCTCTATTGTTGAAAATCAAGGAAGAGCCCGTGTCTGTTTCATGGGGGCGTTGATCGTGCTGGGCCGTTTGTGTTGCCATATCTTTTGGACTATATGTCGTGTCTCGCTGAGAGGCTAGATTTCGTGCAGAATTAGCTATTTTGGTATGCACCAATTGTATCAGTGCATCGGTAATGTGTGCTTTTTCAATTATTTCCTTTTGTGCTATGTCAGCTAGCTTTTGTTGCCAGGAGGCACTGGTTGCGGCCTCCGCTTGAATCCAGCCTTCTATTTTGATCATCAGTACCTCCTGGATTTTTTGCTTCGAATAGATTGAGGCTAGGATTGAGGCATGGTCCCGTGCTGTATCAGCCTGTGCTTCTTGTAGTTTCATGTACGGAATTAGAGCTTGGGTACAAACTGTTACCAACATATTTTGAAGATCCACCATCGTCGTAGGGATCGAATTTTGGTGTTGAGGTGTATTGGGCACAGGAAGGGCTTGGTAGGGATAAGTTGGGGAAGGTATATTCTCACATTTAGGCTGCCGTAGGGGCTGCATGTTTGCATTCATGGCCGGCAGTGGTGTGCTTGTAGTTTGATGTGTTTTAGCACTTGTAAATGGTTCGCAGCTATCACTATTTGAAGTTTGCAGTTGGTCCCAAGTGTTTTTAGATGTCTTCCTTTTATTTTCTTGAAGCTCCATGAGGGCTTCAATCTCTGTTAGGTCTAACGATAAGCGCTGCAGACGTTGCTTCGAGGCTGCTTGGGGCAGCAAATCATGCAGTTCTGATTTTGTTCTGCGTTCATGCAGAGATTTCCATCTCGCTTTGGCCAGTTTTGCACTATCTTTTTGGTATTCCCGAGTTTGTAAGGGAGCTGTGCTAAGTTGAGAATCTGGTTGATGGCTAAGTGGTGGAGTTGCTTTTGATTGATGAGTAGTAAAATGTTGTAAGTTGAAATGGATAGAAATGTCAGGGTCCACTGATCTTGAATTCTGTAGTTGAGTGCTGCTATTTGGATCTGTGCAAGGGGCACCCTTCTTCTGCAGGTGACTTTTCCGAGATGCGGCTTCTGTGTGCTTGAATTCAAAGACTGTTTGTGGTTTTGATTTGGATGACTGTGGCAGGGTTGTCTGTAATGCGGTGAATAGCACAGAGGAAGTGTCATCAGTAACTGCTGGTTCAGATATGGAATCTGCAGTAGAGGTTTGTTGAAGGGCTTCTGACGTCTTCATAACTGTGGTGGTTTCACTAACTATTTTTTTTCGTATGAGACAGATATTTTCATTAGGCATAAGTGTAGTATTTTGGTTGGTGTTTTGGTTGGTGTTATTTGCACATTGCATTGTATGCAATTTGCCAGATTGCTGTCTTGTTAACCTCCGCAGTGTGCTGGCTTGGCCACTAAGGGGCTGGTTTATTGGAACTCCCTGCTTGTCTAGCATAGCAGGATCTTGACGTTGAGTCGTGGGCGGGGCCTCCTCAGCACCAGGAATCCGCCGAGGTCGCCCGAATCTCCGCACCGGGAGAAGAAGCTCCACGGACAACGGGTGCCACAGGTCCCAGCACGGACCTCGCAGTCAGCACAGGGACGGCCACCGGCAGACACGCCAGGCAGGCCTCCCACACACAGCCAGGCACCAGACGGCCCAAATGAGACACGCGGCCCCAGAGGACACCTGCCGCCCACGCAGCCACAGCACCCCTGAAGCAGCGAGGGCGGGAGGTGAGCCCGACCGCCAAAAGGAATTGCCGGAACGAGGTGAGTCAGAGGGGTCAAAGTTGCAGCTGAAAGATTTAGCTTGGATGGGCCCAATTAAGTCTGATGAAAAAACAGTCTGTGTCCAAGACGAGGACAAGAGGTTGGAAGTTTTCAAAGGTAAAAGAGTTGCCAAAATACTGGGCCGTGAGGGTCAAAGGATAGTTTTCCCGCAGTTCCCTCGCGGTCACTTAAATTCGTGTAGATGTTGATCGGTCTGGGAGAAGATAAAAAAAAATATATATAAAGAAAAAGGGCTCCTAGAACACTGCAACGGAGCACAAACGTTATGTCCCACAGTTCCACACGTTTAAGATGTTAAACGTTTTCTAACTTTTCGCTTGGAACCGTTTGGTGGACAGCCACGTGGGTCAAAGTTTTCCCTGCAGTCCCCACGTGGCTTAGCTTCTGAGTATAATGAGTTCAAGTAAAATGCCAGATGGCCCAAGCGTTGTACCATGTGGCTGCTGGTGCTGTAGGTGTTAGGGGCACCCCGCAGACTTCCGTGGACTTCCAGGGACTCCTGTGAATCTGCACCGACTCCGCTCCGCGGGTCTAGGTGGTTTTTGAGTCCTGGAACATCCTTCTTGCAGTAGAAAGAGAAGAGACTCCAAATGGTCAAAGTAGGCAAACAAAGGTTCAGAGCAGCAAAGGTCCACGCTTCCACTCACTCCAGTGACTCTGCACCGACTCCGCACTCTCTTCCTATTACCTTCAATATGTGGGTGGTATCCAGATGACCATGCCACCTGGACCCCTAATCTCGATCAGAAAGCCTTTTGAAACCAAAAAAATAAATGAGCCCCAATCACAAACTACCTTCGAAGGAGCTACTCAGGATGTTTGACAACATGAGCTAAGAACAAGTGGGTGATCATTGCAGCACTTGCTCTTCCCTTTTAAGTGATGAAATAACTCTTTTGGTAAGTAAATCTACCTCGGCAAGAAATGCCAAATGTCCATTGCCATTAGGCAAGTCCACATGAGGCCTATCGTGGCATGGTGCCAAGGTCTTGTTGGAATAGGTAAAGGAATTGGCAACACTGCTGGTTTCTGTTGGTCTATCTTGGCTCTCACAAGTAGCAAGTTTTAGCTGAGCGAAGGAGCTCTACATTGCTATAATCAGTAAACACTGGGACTGTGCAGAGGGCAACGAACAAGTGATGTCTTATTTTTGAAAGACCGCTTTTATGTCAAAGAGAACATTGTCAGAAATTGTGTAATTCACTCGTGCCACTATTTGCTTTATTGAGTAAAACGTGTCTGGTTACAGGTATCCTGTTATCAGAAGACATTGAGAAATAGCCACTCCCAGTTCGATGGAACTGCTTCAACATAAAATGGCTGACACAGGGGTGCAAGAAGACAGCAGTTATCCCCAAATTAGCATAATTTTTCTAGTTAGCAATTTTCTATCTTCACTAGATACATTTGAATGTGCGTTCAATTTGTTGCACTGTAGAGGAGCAATCTCTTTTGTACTGTTTTATTTCAAATTCAGTAAACAATCATAGGTCATCACTTGTTCAGTGGGTTTTTACATAAAAAATAAAATCTTAATTTGTGCTGCCTGAACTTTCTATTCAACACCACGTACATCCTGGAAGATGGTTTTTAATTACTTGGTATGAAGGATACTTCTTTATTAAGGGCTCCCTCTTCAGCAGTAGTTAAAGTGCAGCTTAAAATATTCACTGCTAGTGACTGATGTTGAGATCTTGTTTACCTTTTGTTTCTCAAGTTTCTACCTACCCGAATACTTTTGAATCTCAGCAAACAGTACGTTATAACGCAATATTGGATGAAAAATGAAGATATTACCTTCAAGGTGATTCAGGTTCTCTTAGTTTTGCTCTCCCTCCTTCGCAACTGGTTGGGAACGTCTGCATCCGCAGGCGGGTCAGAAAACAGCAGACTCAAAAAAATAGCTGCCCCTTTAAGAACTTTTGAGTGATGGGTCTATATCGTGCATGTGCGTCCCTACATACGCCAGTTCCTTCCTTCACCCGTACGCCACCAACAGCCACACTCGGTTCCCTTGTTGTTTCTGATTTAGCCTACTGGTGGTTGTGAGTAGGTATATGCTTTTACAGGGGATGGCTGGGTGTTGTGAAGGATGGAGAGCAAGGAATAAGAGAACATGAATCACCATGGAGATAATTTTTAAATTTCTCTTACGTTCTGCTCTCCCTCCTTCCCAACTGGTTGAGACCAGAGTAAAAAGCCTCAGTTATGGTAAGGGTGGAGGAGACTGCATATATGAGATTCAAGCAAATAAATTGTGAAGCACCTCGTGGCCCAACCAGAGCCTGCAGCTCTCCTAGCTGATGTAATGGCTACTAAAAACTCCATCCTGCAAATTACGAGATCAATCTCACAAGAGGCAATATGTTCAACTGGTTTGTGCATGTATGCTGACAAAGAAAAATTTAGATCCCACTGAGGTGGAGATTCTGTTCAGATAGCTGTAAATGCGTGAAGGTCAGCTCTTCAGGAACCAGGCCTTCAAGTTCAGTAATTGAGGGGAGGGGTGAAGCACCTGGCCCTCCTGCTGAGTCCGAAGATCTTCTGTCACCAGAATATCTACACTTGCTGTTCCTGCTAGATCCAGCAGATCTGCAAACCAAATCTGACGTGGCCAGAATGGGATTATGAGGATCATTATAGAACTTAGTTACTTTGAACTTATCAACGTCTTGTCTATCAGGGGAAGTGGAGGAAACGCATACGGTGTCTTGTTTGACCAGTCCAACTGCAGGATGTCTCCCAAAGAATGGCACCCCTGTTCCCCTCGCCCCCAATGGGAATAGGTGACAGAAGGAATTGTACTGGGTTGCAAAAAGATCCACCATCAGACAACCCCACTTCTGGAAGAGCATCCTCACAACCAATGCTTTTATTTCCCGTTTGTGTGGAGCGGATTCGAGTCTGCTCAATTCGTCCACTAAGACGTTCTTCTTTCCCTCCAGATAAGACACCATGAGAAAAATTTGGTATTGCCTAGCCAAATACCATAATTTTCCCATGAAAATACAAAGAGAACAGGAATGAGACCCTCCTTATTTGATCACATAAAACATTGCAATGGTATTGCCCTGAACTGATGGAAGAAATGACTTTAGAGCATACAAAATAGCTTTTAGCTTCAAAACACATACGTGGTCTTGCCTTGCCTGCATAGAGCAAAGACAGTGAGCGCTCAAGTCTTCACAATGAGCTCCCCACTGGTACCCTGATAAGTCAGTAGTTACTACAACTTAATGTAGCAGTGTTTGAAAATTAAACCTGACCAACAGATTTTCCGAGTTGATTACCTAATTAGGGATTTTTTACTATGATTTGGTACCGGAATCTCCGTGCTCTGAGGGTCCGATGGCTGATTCCAGTTGCTGCCGAGGTGCCATTGAATAGTTCTCCTAAGTCTTGTGTAGGGGTCTCGATGGATGCAAGATGCCATCAACCCTAAGACTCTTTGGTACCACCAGGCCGACAGTATGATGTGTCATGAAAACGGAGATTATTTGTTTCGCCAAAACCCTCCCCAAAGGGGCAAAGGCTTTTCTTAGTGTAGTATCCATTACTGCTCCAATAAACTGAATCCTCAGGGGCGGGATTATTTGGCCATGTTTATTGAGAAGCCTCGATCGTACAGTGTGTTGCATGTCAACTGCACATTCTGCAACACTTCTTCTGGAGATTGGGCCTTTATCTGCCAATCGTCTGGGTATGGGTAGAGATTAGCCCTTTTCAACTTCAGGTAAGCTGCCACAGCACCCAGAACTATGGTGAAGACTATGGCAGCCGAATTTAGCCAGAATGGAAGCCAGGTGTGTTGATAGTGTAACTCCCCTATGGTAAACCTCTGGTATTGCTGGTGGTCCTAGATCTAGAAATGCCACCCAGTCATGCTGGAGTGCCGCTAAAATCGGATGTACTTTTACAATGTGAAAAGTCTCCACTAATAGAAATTGGTTCAGATCTGAACGATCTAACATAGGTCGAATTGCACATGTCTTTTTTTGGAATTATAAAATGGTGGCAGTAAAACCCTAGACACATTTCCTTTCCCATAACCAATTCCATTGCCCCACAGGTAGAAGTTTTGAAACATTGAGAAGCTCTGGAGATGATTTTTTTGAGCTTTGGAGGAGAAGATGGTGGTGTAGCCAGAGGTCAGGTCCCAAAAAAATTAAAAGTGGGGGGGACTCTTTAATGTGCCAATCAAATGTGGTGTCACCAGAAATTAACATATCAAGGTGCCCTCTGAAAAAAGTGGGGGGACGCCATCCACCCGAATGTACCCTCACCATTAGCCCTAGGTGTTGCAGGACGGGCCAGAGAGTAACCTTGACAAATGATGATCAATATCAATCTGCATGCAGGATGTTTTTCCATTGATGTAGGAATTTTGCAATCCTCCCTGTTGCCAGGGATGTATGCTGCTTGATGTAGATTGGAGCAGATGGATCGTACATAATCGTATTTGAAGAAAAACAGGCTTTCCACTGATCCTGAGTGGTGGAAGAAGGGGTAGCCATTGACTTAACCTTTGGTCTGTATTCTCCTCTTGTTTATTGAGGAATAGAAATGCTTATTTGAGGAGGGTGAATTAATATTCGATGTAGAATGTGGTTTAAAGCTTCTAACATTTTGATGGTGGGGTTGTTTCTCTGAGACAGAGCTCAGAGATTTTGCTGCAGTGACACATCGCCTTGCATGTTTGTAGCACTTTGTCTGTTAATGGATCAGACAATGTTTTATCATCAAACGGTAGGTCTGTTACTTTGTCCTCTATGTACTGATGCAAGGATGTTCCTAACAAATATCCGTGTCTACGCATGCACACCACCCGTGTCATGGCTCTTGCTGTAGTTTCAGTCAAATCTTTTATGACCTTTAATTGCTGTATTACGGCTCTCAACCTTCTGAGACACAGAAAGAGAATTGGTCTGCTGGTTCTTGTGGGAGAAACTTGGAAAAGGGATCAAACCTCCCAGAACCATGGCCATATTGACCTGTCTGAGCTGTAACAAAGCATTAGTATATGATTTTTTACCTCGAGCCACCCAGGCATTGGCGTTTCTGTCCAACACTGTAGCAGGTGAAGGTGCCGGCCCTTTACCCGTTGATCCTAAAACCACAAAAGATTGCGCTGGTAAGTTACCCATCAATACTAATGGTGGATTTTTGGAACCTTATAACTAGCATCCAGAGCTTTGGACACATGAGAATCGGAAATGGTGTTTCGCCCAGTGACTTAATGCTTGTTCCATGACAGACAATTCCACAGGTAACAAGGACTTTATCTGCTGAGAAGGTAGTTTCCCAAAATCTCCTGCAGTCTGAAGTTTGTCCTTTGGCACAATCTCCAAGGCATGCATAGCCTTTGCTACAATGTCATGAAGAATCTTTGAAGGTGAAAACAGACACATATTCATCTTCAGAATCTGAGTCTACTTTCTGCTTCTTGTTCGTGCAGTTCCCTCTCCTTCAACGTAACAAGTGTAGGCAATGGGGATGTTTCTGTGGAACCCACCTTTAAGGGACTTCAGGAGACCCCATTTTGTCCTTAATGCTTTGAGATAAAACCGCATGGTCTCAAGCAATGTAGCTGTAAGTTCTTTAGCCATATCAGAAGATTCCCCTTTGGATACGTTCTGGTCTCATAGGAGATGTAGAAGAGTCCATCCTGGATGGTTGTGCGGGATTATAAATCATAAACACAACAGGTCTGGGTACTTGTAGATTGATTTGGCTCAGGCAAAATCGTCTCAGTCCCAGGAGAAAATTGAGGCAAAATCTCTGGTGTCTTGGGCCTTACTGGCTCCTGAAGTGGAACTGTGAAACATTTTGAAGGATCAAATACCTCAGGGTCCGAAATAAGATCAATGTGCTCATTCTGAGTATCCGGTACTGATACCATATTGGGACATCTCTCCTTCGAAGATTTATTTTTCTTGTGCTTTTTTGGAGTAGTCTGTAACAAGCTGAATACCAATCGAAAATGTTCCTTATACCTCTTGTGAGGGGTTTTCTCACCTTTCTTTGGTAATGACCTAGAAGATTTTTCTGTGGTTGGAAATTTGGGTGCAGGTGCGGATGAGTCTGTCGGTACCAATTCAACCCTGAAGGCTCTTGCTTCTATAAGGCCAATCTTGCCTGTTCGGCTGCTATCTGAGGCAGAAGAGCCCTTTCCCGGAACTGTAGTGATTTTGTCGGGAATTAACAAATATTTTGGTACCGGGTAGATCTTTTCAGATGCCTTCCCACCTGAAGGTACTGCCATTTTCCCACAAAGAGGTACTAACGTTTTCCCAACCAGCAATACTCGCAGGTGTAAGTGCACAGGGTTTACGCCTAAACACACCTGTGAAGACCTTGGAACTGGAGTGGCGGACTTCACCTGGGTACCAAGGGCTGGTGCTGAAATGCATACCTCTCACCTGCTGGTACAGTCTCCCTCTTGCCAATATCGGCCTCTTTCTTGATCCTAATGAAGTCCTTTGTCACTTTCAGTACTCGTCCCAGCTGTGACATGGAAAGAAGATGACTTTGCAGAGACCTTGGGGGAACTGAACGACAGAAAACACAGAACTCACCGGGTGATAAATCTCCAGGAATCGGACACGGGCATGATGAGGATCGACCGCAGAGAACTGCTTCCTACACCAGATGTATTGTTTGAATCCCATGGTAAACGGCATGCGTCAGAGGGAGGCACTGCGTAAAAGAAAAAGAAAAAAAAAAGCACCATTCCAAATGAAAAGGGGAGTGGACAGCCAATAAAGTAACACCCCACAGCAATTCTGACCTGCCCAGTTGGTGGAAGAAACAAGAACTCTGTGTGGGCGGTTGGTGACGTAGGGTAGAAGAGTGGGACTGGCACGCGCAATATAGTCCCATCACTCAAAAGTTCTTAAAGGGGCAGCTATCTTTTTGAGTCTGCTTTTTCCGATCCGCCTGCATATGCAGCTGTTCTCAACCAGTTGGGAAGGAGGGAGAGCAGGATGTAAGAGAATGATGTAGATGATGGTGTCTTTTTAATTTCTGGCTGACCAGGAGGCCGTCAGACAGTTATTGCCTCATTCCTTCCAGCAGAAGATTCCTGTTTGTGAGTGGTCAGAAATGAGGCAGAACATTCCTGTGTGTGAGGGGTCAGAAACGAGGCAGACAAAAAAGTGATGTTGTCTTCAACATCACACATCTTTATTAAAGTAAAAGGATCATATAACATCCTCTCTGTCCCTATCCTAAAGAGAGTTTCCATTACTAGGAAACAAAAACTAAAGATCGGTCTTTCTTATCGTCAAAATTATATGCACTGTCCTTGTGTCCAAAACCTACTAATATAACCCTCACACTAGAAATGAACAACTAAGGGTGAAGGGAAGGTATCTCTGATGTAGATTTGACAAAAAGTGTACACGACCAAATAGACAAATCCAGCAAAACAATCCTTGGCTCTAAAGGGTTATTCTATTCCCCTGGATGTTTCAGTTAAGATGGCAAAAGTGCCTCTTTCAAACAGACGCTTCTTTGGGCTGGCCTGGTATACTTTCCTGCCAGACATCTGCCCACAATGTCTTTTTCCTTTGTGTATTTCAAATTGATGGCCTGGTATACTCCCCTGGTAAGAATTAATTCCTGGGGCTTGCAGATCCCCTGGTATGCTTCTCTGCCAGGTATCTTCCTTCCCAAATGCTCACTGCCTGATGTGCTTCTTTCACCAGGGCTTCTGTTAATGTTCACATTGGTTTCAGCATAGCACAGTTGTATTCCTTCACTGACTATACTTCCTTTGCTTAAGGCACTAATAGCCGCAACTTTCCCCACATTGATATCTCATATAGGGAGTCTTGTTCAAGCTTGGACTTTAACTTCTTCAGTAATATTCAGCTGCTTTTGAGAACACTTGCTCCACTAGTATTCATTGGCTTGTGGCAATACTTGCTCCAACCTTCCCTGTATTTTTTTATTTTTATTGTGCATTCTGTTTTAAAACAAGTTAAAAGCTTACATAAATTCATCAAACACAACATTTCACAAAATTCATAAAATTCATATAAATTAAAGGGGAAGTTTGCTCAGAAATGTTATTGTCCCAATCGATCGGGCATGTTTTTTTAAGCACACTGTAATCGATCTTAAAAAGTTTTCCTATGCATCTTACCTTAGTTTTCCTCACATTTACACATGCGAAAACAACTGGTTGGGCGCTGCCATCTTGTGCTAATCTTATTTGTTGATACATTGCCCTAAATTCAAGTGCCCTTGTGGCACTAAATCAGATCACCCGCCCCTCAAGCTGACATCACTTTTCCAAACGATTTGCTCCACCTATTTTCATGACGTTCGTGGCCAGCGTAGCCAAACCTACCCTGTCATCACCCACGCCATAACGTTACCTAACGCAGAACCAGGAAGATAAGCACACACATACTCTTCACAACGTAAACATTTTCTTTCTTTTCACAAATCTGTCATGATGCCCGCTTCCGGGGAGCCGGTTCAAGCCCTGCGTCCCCGAAAGCGGACATCCAGTCCCCAAGGAAGGACCCAGCAACCCCATATAGGGGCCCTTTGGACAGTGTCCTGGCGCCTATGGCGCCAGGCTCATAAAAGACATCAGTCCTGGCGCCATAGGCGCCAGGCTCATTATGGAAGTGCTTGGGTGCACTTACCTGATGCAGACCATGCTGCAGGATCCCGGCCTCCTTGAGGCCTGAAAGGAACTACTTTACCTGTGGGACTAATTTACCATCCGGGCGTGGTCAGGGAAGGATACATACCTGATTGGAGGAAGGATACATACCTGGAACTTCTTCCAAGGCTATTTAAACCCCACCCGAACAGCCACACGTGCTTCGCGTTGTTCTGCATCTAGCAGCTGGATGCTCACCGTGTCTGCTCCTGCATCCTGACTTCTGCCACGCCTGCTAGCATCCACTCACCTTTACAGGGCGCCTCCATGGTCAGCAGCGATCATCCGGATTCGCAGTCACGCCCCAGCGCCTAGGGAGAAAAAGACCAGAACAAAAGGTGAGAGAGAGAAGGGAATAAGGAAAGCTAAATCTCCATGTTAAGACTTACCTGTTGATTCATTCCCTCTTCATTTCGGGTCCGCGCCGCATCCTGGCATTTCCGGACCCCGGCCCCTAAGGGGAAAAAGAGACATCAGCCTTAATGAGCGAATGAAAAGACATTACCAAAAAACGCTCATTAAAGATTTACCTGATTTCTACAAGGATTTCACCTCTCATCTCGGTGCCTGTTCCCCGGCATTCCGTACCCCGGCCCCTATGGGGAAAAAGACACTAGCATTAGTACATTAATGCATGGACACAAGGGGAATCTCTTATCCAAAAACTTACCTGGCAGCCAAGCAAGTTTGGTTCTCACCAATCCGAAAATCCAGTGAAGTAACTGGATACCAACGCGCCCCTGCATCAGAAGCAGGATGGAGAGCTCTTCCTTCCAGACCCTAAGGTGAGACGCTACGAGGAATCACAGAAGGGTTTCGAGGAGGGTGAGAGGGGAAAGTGGGAGGCTGATTGCATTACCCCGCAGACAGTTAATCCCCTATTTTCGCCTACAGAAGGATACTTCTGCGAGCCAGACAAGCCAGATTTGGGGGCCCGGTCCAGTCCGTCTTCCGAACCCTGCGCATCACCTTAGAAGAGGTCACAGCAGCGCGAACCAGGCCACCGCCTCCGTGGGAGTCAGGTGAGCGTTACAGAACGCGAAGCCTTCCTACAAATTCCCACCCAGGCGCTATGGAAAGTTCTGAAACTGATCAGTTGGCCCAATTACTGGGGGAAATACGGGCCGAAGTACATGCCACTCGTCAAGAGACTAATGCCCTCAGGAGGGAATTAATAATATCAAAGGAAAGAACTGATGACCTGGCCAGACAGCTTTTGCAAGGTCAAGCTGGGCAAACTCCTCTACCCGGTTCTGGAGGGAACCCCGCTCCTGTGGTTTCCAGTAACCCTGTGCAGATTAATCTACCTGGAAACATGCCGCTGGCCCCACCCGAACGCTTTGCTGGGGACCCCAAACGATTTGCCGTATTCATGAATCAGTGTCGTTTGCACTTCCTATGCAGACCTGGGGCCTTCCCTAATGATCAGTCCAAGGTAGCCTTTGTATTGTCATATCTCAGCGGCTGCGCTGCCGATTGGTCAGTTCCACTGGTTACTCAAGATGACCCGATTCTCCGTGATTTTCAAAGGTTTCAAGCAAGCATGGAAAGGTTATTTGCTCGACACTCTCAGGGGCAGGCTCTGGATGACGAACTTCTATCCCTGCGACAGGGCAATCAGGACCTCCTATCCTATATTGCAACCTTTAATAGACTAATTGTGGAAACGGGATGGCCAGAGGATAAAAAAGTCACGTTGTTTTATCGAGGCCTACGCAGAGAACTTAAAGATGTCTTGGCCCAAGTTGTAAATCCGCCCCAAGAATGCACAGAGTATATAGACTTAGTGGTCCAATTGGATCACAGACTTCAGAACAGAAAAGCAGATCGGTCCAGGTTTGAGACCCGGGTGTTGGTCAAGACCCATGCTAACCCCACGGGAGTTGATGTCTCTGAACCTATGCAAATTGAGGGGTTAAAGTACCCTTAACTCAAAAGGAACGTGAAAGGAGGCGGCAGTTAAAATTATGTCTTTATTGTGGGAATTCTGGACACTTTCTACGAGATTGCCCGGCAAAACCGCCCCGAAAGGCAGTAGGAGCCGCTGATAAAAACCATGAAGACTCTGTTTCGGGAAATGACTCCGCCCGACAAGTGTAGGGGTCCACTTGCCGAGCTTGAAAACTAACTCTCAGACCTCGCATTTCATTGTGCCATTGGTTCTCGTAGATCCAGAACAGCCTAAGCTGTTGCATGCAATAAAGGCATACATCGATAGTGGGGCTATTGGAAACTATGTGGATCGTGAATTGGTCTCTAGGATTAACCTCCCTCTCCGTCCTAAAACCAGCAAAGATGTCATCACCACAGTCGATGGAACTGAAATTGCCTTTGGACCGGTAACACATTCCACTACTGAGGTGACTCTTATTGGTCCCGACGGCCATCGGGAGGGTGTTGTGTTTGATTTAATCAAGGCTCCACAGTTTCAGGTTATTCTTGGAATCCCTTGGTTAGAGACACATAATCCTCGAATTGATTGGCGAGCTAAGAGAATAACCTTCCCGGATTGTACACAAACCTGCTACCCAGAAAACCTGAAGATTAATCTAGCATCTGTAACCTCTGCCTCCATGCAACTACCTCCGGAATACCAAGACTTTCAGGACGTCTTCCAAAAGGAACAGGCCAACACGTTACCTCCTCACAGATCGTACGATTGCCAAATCGATCTGGTGCCCGGTGCACAACCCCCTTGTAGCAGGATTTATGCCCTTACCGAACCTGAGAATCTGCATTTGAGACAATATTTGGATCAATACCTAGCTAATGGTTTTATTCGCCCGTCAAAGTCCCCGGCATCCTCGGCTTTGTTCTTCGTGCCCAAAAAAGAAGGTGACCTTAGAACTTGTATCGATTACCGCGCATTGAACCAGATAACGGTTAAAAACCGTTATCCTCTGCCTCTGATCCCTGAACTCCTTGACCAGGTGAAGGACGCTTGCATATACACCAAGTTAGATCTCTGGGGGGCTTATCATCTGGTACGAGTTAAAGAAGGCGACGAATGGAAAACTGCCTTCCGTACTAAATACGCATTATTCGAGTACCAGGTGATGCCTTTCGGATTGTGTAACGCGCCGGCTGCCTTCCAATACTTCATGAATGATGTCCTTCGGGAACTCATCGATGTTTGTGTTGTCGTATATATCGATGACAATCTGGTGTACTCCTCTTCGGAATCTGATCACAGAAAACACGTCAGGGCAGTACTTGAAAAACTGCGCCAACACAAACTATTTGCTAAATTGGAGAAATGTGTTTTCCATACCACAGAAGTCGAGTTTCTAGGTCTCATCCTGACGCCCAAAGGAGTCCGAATGGACTCAAGAAAAGTGGATGCCATCCTCAAATGGCCATCACCTAGCTCTGTAAAAGGGGTTCAAAGCATGCTCGGCTTTGCCAATTTCTATTGCAGGTTTATCCCGTAATTTTCACAAGTGGTACAACCCATTACTGCACTCTTGAGGAAAAATAAACGTTTTGAATGGTCTGAAGAAGCCGAGCAGGCCTTTCAGGAGTTAAAAGCTAAGTTTACCTCTGTACCTATATTGAAACACCAGCGTTCAGATCTCCCTTATGTCGTCGAAACTGACGCATCCAGCCTAGCCATGGGAGCTGTCCTGTCCTGTCCCAAAGTTATCCCGAAACCAACCAACTGCATCCCGTAGCATTTTGGTCCAGAAAATTCTCGGCACCCGAGGTTAATTATGCAATCACGGACAAAGAACTGTTAGCCATTAAGTCCGCTTTTAAAGCCTGGCGGCATTATCTGCTTGGCGCTCGACATACCATCACAGTGATCACTGATCACCGGAATTTACAGTAGTTGAAAACCGCCAAGGCTCAGTCATCACGGCAGCTCCGATGGGCTTGGTTTTTCGCTGAATTTGATTTTGTGATTACCTATCGACCTGGCTGCAAGAATGGCAAAGCAGACGCCTTATCCCGAATTGGAATGGGAGAATCTGATACAAACTCAGAACCAGTACCAATAATTCCCGAACAGAGGATTCTAGGCATGACTTCGTTACAGACGCTTGAAGACATTCAAGCCAGAGTGAAACAACTCCTGGACCCTACAACCTTACAGGATTGGATACAAAAGGGATCAGACTTTACCATAGATAATGGTTTACCTTATTTCCAAGGACGCTTATTCCTGCCACATAAGGAATTACACAAACTAGTTATTTCCGGTTATCGTGATGCATTAATAGAGGGACACCCCGGTATTGCCAAGACAGAGGAAAAGGTGAAACGACAATTTTGGTGGCCCTCTTGGCGAAAAGATGTTAAATCTTTTGTGATGTCTTGTGGTGTTTGCGCCCAAAATAAAAGTCAAAAGAAAAGACCAGCCGGTCTCCTTCAACCTCTAGACATACCGCCAGCACCCTGGCACACCCTATCAATGGATTTTATTACGGACCTGCCTCCTTGTTCGGGGTACAATACTATTCTGGTAATTGTGGATTTGTTTTCCAAAATGGCCCACTTTATTCCTTTGAAAGGTTTACCTTCAGCTTCTGTCCTAGCCAAAGAATTCCTCGAAAATATTGTTCGGCTACATGGATTCCCATCTATACTAATCTCTGACCGGGGAAGCCAATTCATTTCCCACTTCTGGCGCAAATGTTGTCAAATGGCGCAGATCGATGTAAGATTATCGACCAGTCACCACCCTCCGACCGATGGTCAGACCGAGAGGACAAATCAGACCCTTGAGCAATACCTACGGTGTATGTTACAGCAATCTGAAAGCAACTGCAAAGACATTCTTTGGATAGCCGAATACGCATATAATAATTCGGTACACTCTGGAACTGGCCACAGTCCTTTTTATACTTTGTTTGGGCATCACCCTCGAACCTCAAACCTTGACTCACCTCAGAACCTCAGAATGCCTGCAGTAGAACATCTGCATTCTACAATTACCCAAACCTTCAAAGAGGCAACTACGCATTTACAACAAGCCAAGTGAAAATACAAGGAGAATGCTGATCTACATCGGAGTGAAGCACCTCCGTATCAGATTGGGGATCAAGTGTGGTTAGCTACCAGACATTTACCACTCAAAGGGCTAACCCAAAATATCTGGGACCTTATTCTATTACGGCAATAATTAACCCAGTGGCTGTTAAACTTGATTTACCAGCTAGTATGCGAATTCACCCTGTTTTTCATGTGTCACTTCTGAAACCAGTGGTACCCGGAAACCGACTACTCAAACCTCCAGAACCTATTCTAATAGATGGGGAGCCCGAATTCGAAGTGAAGAACATTTTAGACTCAAAAATGTTTAGGTCAAAACTGTTCTACCTAATTGATTGGAAGGGGTACGGACCTCAGGAGAGATTGTGGGAACCCAGCGACCATGTGCATGCACCTCGATTAGTCAGGAAATTCCACCGACTCTTCCCAGACAAACCAAAACCCCCGGAGGGAACAACCTTGGGAGGGGCCTTGGGGGTGAGTGCTGTCATGATGCCCACTCCCAGGGAGCTGGTTCAAGCCCTGCGTCCCCGAAAGCGGACATCCAGACCCCAAGGAAGGACCCAGCAACCCCATATAGGGGCCCTTTGGACAGTGTCCTGGCGCCTATGGCGCCAGGCTTATAAAATACATCAGTCCTGGCGCCATAGGCGTCAGGCTCATTATGGAAGTGCTTGGGTGCACTTACCTGATGCAGACCATGCTGCAGGATCCCGGCCTCCTTGAGGCCTGAAAGGAGCTACTTTACCTGTGGGACTAATTTACCATCCGGGCGTGGTCGGGGAAGGATACATACCTGATTGGAGGAAGGATACATACCTGGAACTTCTTCCAAGGCTATTTAAACCCCACCCGAACAGCCACACGTGCTTCGCGTTGTTCTGCATCTAGCAGCTGGACGCTCACTGTGTCTGCTCCTGCATCCTGACTTCTGCCACGCCTGCCAGCATCCTGGATCACCTGCAAAGGAAGAGAAGAAGAGAACAGAAGAAGGAAAAGTCCTTACCTGCTAAATCCGCATCCCGGAGACATCTCGCCGACAATCCTGAAAAGGAAGACTTTTATTTAAAAGCTCATCGCGTCAATCGCTGCAGCGCCGCATTCCACTCACCTTTACAGGGCGCCTCCATGTTCAGCAGCGATTATCCGGATTCTCAGTCACGCCCCAGCGCCTAGGGAGAAAAAGACCAGAACAAAAGGTGAGAGAGAGAAGGGAATAAGGAAAGCTAAATCTCCATGTTAAGACTTACCTGTTGATTCATTCCCTCTTCATTTCGGGTCCGCGCCGCATCCTGGCATTTCCGGACCCCGGCCCCTAAGGGGAAAAAGAGACATCAGCCTTAATGAGCGAATGAAAAGACATTACCAAAAAATGCTCATTAAAGACTTACCGGATTTCTACAAGGATTTCACCTCTCATCTCGGGTCGGTGCATTTTCCCCGGCATTCCGTACCCCGGCCCCTATGGGGAAAAAGACACTAGCATTAGTACATTAATGCATGGACACAAGGGGAATCTCTTATCAAAAAACTTACCTGGAAGCCAAGCAAGTTTGGTTCTCACCAATCCGAAAATCCAGTGAAGTAACTGGATACCAACGCGCCCCTGCATCAGAAACAGTATGGAGAGCTTGTCCTTCCAGACCCTAAGGTGAGACACTACGAGGAATCACAGAAGGGTTTCGAGGAGGGTGAGAGGGGAAAGTGGGAGGCTGATTGCATTAGCCCGCAGACAGTTAATCCCCTATTTTCGCCTACAGAAGGATACTTCTGCGAGCCAGACAAGCCAGATTTGGGGGCCCGGTCCAGTCCGTCTTCCGAACCCTGCGCATCACCTTAGAAGAGGTCACAGCAGCGCGAACCAGGCGAGCGCCTCCGTGGGAGTCAGGTGAGCGTTACAAAATCAGAGAAAAAGTACATTCATCCATCACATAGTTGGTCATCAAGTGCACAACACACAAGCCATTTTCAAACACCAAAATATTATATAAAGTTAATCTTACATAATGTCAGGGTGTTCCATTCTCTCGATGTCACGGTGAACAACCACTCCGAACAACAGAGCTCATAAATGGGAGCGAAAGTTTCTTGTGTCTACCTTTTAATATAGTCAATGTTATCAATTCTATGTGGGTATTTGACACATTGTGTCTTTCAAAGTGTTAGTGCGTTTCATTGAAGGACAAATAACAATGCCAGCCTGTATCCAGTGAAATAAGCCAGAGAGGGGTAGGTTACGTTTTGGAGAATGAATGCCACAAAAAGACAGACCGCAGAAGACCTTGCTTCAGACACGTGGTTTGCAAAACTAAGGATAGCTGAAAACAGCGAATTACAGTATGTGCCGCAAGAGTAAAGAAATAATACACCAGAAATGTATGTATTGCTGATCCCTCAGGGCTATATTTGTGCTGTAAGAAAAGGAGATACATACCCCCTTTCTTGCTCGTCCCGCACTCTTTCATGGCCCAAACCATACTTCTACTCCTACTCTCCTACAAACCTACCGACCTTCATTACTAAGTACCAGTTCCGCCTTTGATTTGTTTGTTCGCAACCCAAATTTCTGGCATATATTGAATGCCTCTTACTATAATTCCTGCATTTCCGGCCATGCTCACATGCACACCTGAAGCAGCCCTGTGTACCATCAGGCGTAACTGAATGAGACTGCGTACTCGCACTACATATGTCTCCCGTGTGTTTATTCTCATGCGAAGTAGCCACATGCACCACAAGGTGAGGCTTTAGAACACTGTGTACTCGTACCTAATTTGTCTCTAGCCTTTTGGTGCACTCGAACGGACCCCTTCTGCCATCATGGATTTCAATGTGATGTAATTATCTATTTTTTATTTTATTGAGCATTTGTAAGTTGCTTACAGTATCATGTTTCAAAGCGCCACAATGCTTATTGGGAACAGAACCTGGGAAATAATAACAATGACAAGAGCATAGGGGTGGACAAGGGTCTGATGGATGGCCCAAGAGGGAGGTGGCATGCTGAGCCAAGGAGGAGAACCTCGGGCTCAGTGCTAGAACAGGCAGCTCTCAGTGGAGGTATGTCGAGCTATCAAGCAGGGGCCCGCAAGGCAGTATATTGGGAAGGGGTTCTGGTATCCTGTCAGGTACATGATGATCAAGCCCACTGGTTTGGTAGTGAAGAGAGCGATGCAGCTCAAGTCTGAGAGGAGCAGAGAGACTGTTCCAAAGATGGGCACCAGCTGAGGAGAGAGACCATCCCCCTACCACCTCTTCTTGGAGAAGTGTTTGACTGTAACACATTCTGAATGTGTGCATCTGGGATGCCATCCTTTTCACCACTTTCAATGCCACTTTCTGAAAACTTTTAGTCTCGGAGGAAAGCACCTCCACTTCGTACAGATGAGAAAAAAAAATGATTACTGATCATACTTATTACCTCTGCATCACCATATCCACGGATGAATTTCCACACGCTTACCTATCCGTCCATTCATTGAACTATGCATCAAAGTTCAGAAAAATGTGCTATATGTCTGTGCAATAATTGT
Organism: Ambystoma mexicanum; assembly: GCF_040938575.1. Lineage (NCBI taxonomy): Eukaryota > Metazoa > Chordata > Amphibia > Caudata > Ambystomatidae > Ambystoma > Ambystoma mexicanum. Next base: position 306,231,191 of record NC_090928.1, read on the forward strand.
CAAGTGCACTGAGTGTCTTTAGCTCAGTTGTTTGTGGGTAGTCCCCATAGATAGATACAAGGGAAGGAGTTAAACCTGACCCACCCCCAGTAGGCGCTTCACAGTGAGATGAGCCCCATTAGGAGAATTGTAATGGACCAAGGGGGGAGATAGGCATTGTAATATCCCAGCACGACCACAGATGATATGAGCAATATAGAAATTTAGACATAGTGTATGCATGTGAGCCAACACCATTTTGTTAGATATAGCCAAAGCACGGTCACAGGGCATTCAGCGTGTCAGGATAAGAGGCTTCAAAGTTGCATTGGGAAACCTGACCAGGCCCAAACCATAGTGAGAAGGGTCATGCAGCCAACCCCCAAAGAAACTCCTTTCTTGTACAACATGCTACCAATGTGTCTGTTTGGAAGGAAGGTGCCCTGCAAGGCCACGAGACAGTTCAATTTCACGATAGTAGTTGACCCCAGACCACCACCCATAAACCAGCTGGCCAGGCACATGCCCTGATCGCCTCGTTTTGCCAGACATCACGAGGTGAGAGCAATACAACCTTCCAGACCCTCCTAGGTCTGGGAATCAGCTTGAAAATATTTATTTTGAGGTCCGGCGTGCTTACTGCAGCACCGATCCCCTTGTATGTTCCTTTCCCCTTCCGCGTCCTCCTCCCGCCCCTTTCTCCTTATAGGCTGTTTTCCATCCAGCCTGCTGGCCTAGTCGCTGCACGTGCCCCGATCACCTCGTTTGGCCAGCCATCACAAGGTGAGTGCAATCCAACCTTCCAGACCCTCCTGGGCCTGGGAATTAGCTTGAAAATATTTCTTCTGAGGCCCGGTGTGCTTACTGCAGCACTGAGCCCCTCGTTTGTTCCTTTCCCCTTCCGCGTCCTCCTCCCACCTCCCTCCCCTGATGGGCTGTTTTCCATCCAGCCTGCTGGCCTAGTCACTGCACATGCCCCGATCGCCTCGTTTGACCAGGCATCACAAGGTGAGTGCAGTCCAACCTTCCAGACCTTCCTTGGCCTGGGAATTAGCTTGAAAATATTTCTTTGGAGGCCCAGCGTGCTTACTGCAGCACCAAGCCCGTTGTATGTTCCTCTCCCCATCCGCGGCCTCCTCCCGTCTCCTGCCTGCCCCCCCTCCTCCCCTGATAGGCTGTTTTCCATTCGGCCTGCTGGCCTAGTCGCTGCACATGCCCTGATTGGTCAGTCTGCTGCTTTTAACCGACCTTCCCAGGGCAGCCCTCTGCCCAAGCAGCCCCTGCGGATAAGGGCCTGAGACAAAGGGCGGCTCCTACATTGGTAGCTCCAAGACTTGTCTGCAGGTGTCCACAGGGGAAGCCTATGAAGCCAGCAGTTAACGGACACCAGCAAAAACTGTAAGCGTGGCATGGGTGGGGTGTAGAGCAATTATTGTACTCCAGAAAGCCCCCGCCACTATCCATAACATAGACTGCCATAGACTTACACCATGCATACTTAGAAAGATATGTGACCACCAGCCTAAATCTATTCATGGCTGGACTGTAAATGTTACCTGCATTACATACTAATGTAATTGCCAATGTTAACTAGTGCCACACCTAGAGAAAACTGTGAAGATTACCCTGCGTTGCATCTAGATAGAAACATGAATGTCGGCATGCGCCACACTTAGATTGACTTCTTAACTTTAGCCTGCATCGCATCTAGATAGAAATATGAATATTAGCATGTGCCACACTTAGATGGAATTCTTAGCCTGCGTTGCATCTAAATAGAAACGTGAATGTTAGCATGCGCCACACTTAGATGGAATTCTTAACTTTAGCCTGCATCGCATCTAGATAGAAATGTGAATGTTAGCATGCGCCACACTTAGATGGAATTCTTAACTTTAGCCTGCGTCACACCTAGATAGGATTAAGAATGTTAGCATGTGCCACACTTAGATGGAATTCTTAACCTTAGCCTGCATCGCATCCAGATAGAAACATGAATGTTAGCATGTGCCACACCTAGATGGAATTCTTACCTTTAGCCTGCGTCGCACCTAGATAGGATTATGAATGTTAGCATGTGCCACACTTAGATGTAATTCTTAATCTTAGCCTGCGTCGCATCCATATAGAAACGTGAATGTTCACACAAAGAAATTCTAAAGCTGTAAAGAAAATGAATTAATAGACTATAGTCCTAATTTGCAAGATATCCAAAAAAGGATACCCTAATTATTCTTCCTTGAAGCAACCCGAGATAACCAGTGAGAAATCTAACACAATATAAAACCAAACTCAAAGGACAGTTTCAAAAGGTTTATTTCACAGACACGGAAAAAAGAAAATTGTGATAAGAAACTGACATAAAAACATTTCAGTGAAAAATAAGATGCATTTAACAAATGCATGAAATCGCCAAAATTCATTTTCTTTGGAGAAAAAATATACGAAAAAACAACACATCAATGAAATTTTCAAAAACATATAAACCAAGGTGTACATTGACAAATTTGTAATGGTTTACCATTTAAATGAAAACAAGAAAATTGTATAAAAAAGGGGAAGCAATGCCATTCAATTGGTTTATACAAAAATGTAAATTCACTTATACAGGTCTGCCAATGTAAACTTTTCACAATATTCAAGTTGAAAAGAAAGGGTCTCAAAAAAGGATGGTGTTGGAAACAAAGTAAAAGTTCCAACAGAAAAAGACCACATTTATGTTTCGGCAGGCCACCTGTAAGGCCACTAATGTTAAAGAAACGCCTTCCTCGGGGCAGAGTAAGTAGTGATAATCCCTGCAGGGAAGCAGACAAAACATAGACAATCAAAAAATGAATGTATAAATAAAAATAGGATGTGACTTGCTATATACTTCTCAAATGAAAATCTCTGGTTGCCAAGTTATCAAAACAATTGCTATTTATAGAGAAGAAAAAAAAACATGAATGTTAGCATGCGCCACACTTAGATGGAATTCTTAACTTAAGCCTGTGTCGCATCTAGATAGGATTATGAATGCTAGCATGTGCCATACTTAGATGGGGTTCTTAACTTTAGCCTGCGTCGCATCTAGATAGGATATTGAAGATTAGCAAGTGCCACACTCAGATGGAATAGTCGATGATAGCAAGCATCACACCTAGACATAATTACAAGTAAGGCAATGCCAATTAACCAATCCACTAACAATTTCACCCCTCTGCATACACCTCTCAAACTCTAACCAAACACAACCACAAGCCTACAACACAACAATCTGCACAAACTTCACTACACTGCAACAACAAAACAAACCGCACATAGACTTGCACAACAGCACACGACTACCGACTGTAAAACACCCCAAGCCCAGACAACGGACCCACTGGTTGAGGCTGCCAACAGCACATCACTGCTCTCTTGCACCTTTCCAGCTTATTCCCACTAACTCACCCCTCCTTCCCTTTTTTCAGAACCGCCAGAGCGCCAGGGGACCACTCCGGTGGTGATAGTGCGCGGTACTAATAACCTGTAACATTAACATTAACATAAAAGATCAAAGAACATGACAAGATTTGTAATATGAGGTACTAGGAGTAATAAATTATAGTCCAAAATGAGGGTGGAAGCCTTTGGTTCAGACAATGCAATAAGGAGTGAGTGAAGGATGTGTGGTTAAGTGTAACCTAAGACTCCCTCTTTGCCAGTCCCCAAGCCTCCTAGGTGCACAGTGCAATGATAAAGCAACATTGTTTCATAGTCTGCAATTAATTGCTAGCTCAACCTTGGTTACATGCAGATGATGAGCCCAGTAGACCCCATATGATGGAAGATGGACATAGTGGGCTGTGGCCAAAGGCCTGGCTTCTCCTATAGAGCAGGCTACACATGAATAGGGTCTCTCGAACCAGCCATGTGGGTTTTTACTGTATATGTGTGTGTCACTTGTGATCATTTTTGGCTTTATACGTTTCTGCTTATAGTTGTTTGGCAGAATGTTCTGTAGCAGTAGAGTTCTTTGCTGATACCTATTTTTGTGTGAAAATAAAACTTGTTTTCCTTGCAAGAGTTTCTTGGGCCTTTTTCTCTAGCGGGTTGTATCTTTTCTGGTGTCAGAGAACATGGGCGTGCCTTCACCAAGTGCATGACCACAACTTCTTCTCGTTTCTCGCGTCACATGAATGGTAAATAAATGTATCTACCATGTACATGTGAAACCAGGGCCATGGCGGGTGGTGAGTTGCAAGCAGATTGATCAACTATCTACGTACAAACATTAGTGCCCCTATGACATCCGCCTGGTAACATTGCTTGAGTAATATCAACCAATCAACTAATAGTTATAGTTCCTTCGATCCTTGGTTGTATTTCAATTATTTTAATATTTTTTTGGGGGATGTGTGTAATGCGCCTACACAACTAATGCTGTTCCAAGGCCACGCCGCCTCTGGACCACTTAGGTGAGGGTTTAGAGTGGATGTTGTAGCCCCCAGTGAGGAGTGTGTGAAAAGCAGTAACAGAGTTGGCTGTGAAGCACGTCTCAGTGAGGCCGAGAACGTCCAAGTCTTGAAGGAGACAGATATCAGAGGAATGTTTTACAGCATGTCGAGAGTTGAGGCCGCTTGGTGAATCTGGTTGCCACCTTTGAGGCTGTTCCAAGCAGGGCTACAGGTATGTGGTACCCACTTTGGTAGTGGAGAGGGGGCAAGAGGGGAGGCAGACAGAGTAGTGGTGGGATCAGTGAGGAATATGAGAAACAGAAGAAACTATCCATAAGGAAGAGGTTTGGCTGAGAGCCCTGGGCCATGACACTGCCATTCTGATAGACAACAGTACTTACCATCTGGTGCCACCATTGATGTGTGACGAACAGAAAGGGGAGAGGACAAAGACCATGTGGGTAGTCCATATGTCCGGAGAGGGAGCACCAAGGATGATGTCTGTGACAGTCTGCCTGGAAGCAGCATTGACATTTGTGTCAGCGACGGGCATGCCAGGATTGTTTGGTATTCACAATAAATTCTAACAATGTCAATATTACATCTTGGTTCTGTTGTATTATAAATATTCAGAGATGGGATCTCATTATTGACAGTACATTTTTTATTTGTCGTAATGGACATTTTACACAGACTTTTCACTATTATTTGTAGAATCGGAAAAGCATCATCAAGAATTTCAATCAATACATTATTTTCCATGATTTTAAACATCATACTTTAAATAAACACATTGACATCTTTGGTTTTTATATATGTATATATATATATATATATATATATATATATATATATTGATGACAGGAAAAGCAATATAAAGAAAGGAAAGGTAAAAATGAAACCATCAATGCATATTTAACGATTACATCACCAAAAATAAATAAATTAAAATATACTATTGAACATTAACATTGCAAGTGTTACACCATTACATTATTGCTTTAATTGATAGTGTCCAAATATTCAAACTTTCTTGTGAACATTTGTTGATGACAGCTACAAATCATTTAAATCTGGGAGTCAACCTTAAACCAGATCTTCTTTTGGAGGACAATCCTCTTTTGCAATGTTCTGCGGCGTAGTCCGTACCCTGGGAACAAAATCTGTAGCCATTCTATGCGTAGTCATGGGCAGCACAGTTAATGTCAGATCTTCCACAAATTCAAAATCCATTTTCTGGAATATTGGCTTGGCACCCACTGTTTGCTGCGTTTTGTAAACACTGTGATGTAACGAAGCATCCTGAAGGTTCCTGCAGTTTTTGCTTGTTCCCTCCCAACGTTCTCGTTGAGTGCAAGTACAGCAAGTCTTGTTCTTGTCTCCATACCGTCTATGCCGAAATGCAACCTTTTTGGCCTGTACTTTAGGTAAATATTATGGAACACCGTCAAATCTCCAGTGTGGCACAATTTGGTGAGTCCATTCAGGTGTCTTGAAACCGTTTTGTTGTACAGAATTTTCTGTAGTGCTTCATGAGGAGGGGAACCTGACACCAACCACTTCTTCTTACGATATTGCTCCTTAGTCGAAGGTTCATGTCCACATTCGTGGACATTTTCATTTTCTCACCAAGAGTGAAGGTTGGAACAATGGTGCAACAATGAATGTTTTTGAGCACCACCAAAGATGGTTGCTGATAGACTGAGACCACTTTAAAATGTTTTCTGAACACTTTCTTTACCAGCAGCTGTAATTATTTTAGAAAATGGTTTTTCAACATATCGTACATCAAATTGATGCTGTATGTGTGAGAACTGCTCTTGGATGGCCTTTGCTATTCCAATGTGCCTTTCAGTGGCTATCCGGTTTATTTGCATTTCCCTGGATCACAGAAATTCGATTGATTTAATGAAACCATGTTTCTCCATGCCAACATACAATGTACATTCAGACACATGCACGATTACCGAACTCACTATTTTGTTTACTTTCCATGTCTTGAAAGTGGTAAGTGCAGTATTTATTTCCAGAAATCCTGGACTGTCACACTGACTGTCGCCAGCAAGTCTTACACCTTTGCCAGTGAGTGTACTGTCAATTGATATCTGTTAGAGTTTCCAGGCATGGCTAATAGTGGAGAACAATAAATTCTTCTGATATTTGTAGTACTGTGTTTAAGAAAGGAACTCAAGTCCCACAAATTGACAGAAACTTGACATTTTACTGAACGTTGATCCGCTGAACAGCAAACCAGATAAACAAAGCACATTTCCAGCAGGCACCTCTCCAAGCATAGGTTGTGCTGACTATGGAAATGTGTTATGGTGGTGGACACAACTAGCCTGAATTTTCAGGCTGGTACCTTTTGACTACACGAGTAACATTCACTAATGGCTCCCCCTATATATACGCCTATGTCATTTTTCATCACAATTATTCTTTTGTATACTCTTTAGCAGGCAGCAGTCGAGTACAATGCATTTGTGCTACTTTAATAGCCAATCGTCCTGCAGTACTGTGATTTGCGATTCAGCCGTGGTGGACAAATCCCCCAAACTAGGAATACTAAAGTCGAGATCATGAGCAGATTCGTCAATCAATTGCAAAGATGCTTCAGTTATTTCAGGCTGTGATATTTCCGCATGTATTGGAGAAACAGGTAAAATCAAATGTTTTGTTGGTGGACATGTTTTAGAGGGTGTAGATTTTGTCAACGGGTCTGCAAGCAATTCCGAGGAATCTTCTGTTTTTTCACTTTCATCTGGGATATGATGTGCAATGTAGCCATGATCCATGGTTGCTTGAAATTCATCCTACCATATTATGTCCGTCTTAAATGGCCCTCCATCACAGAAGCTGTTGCTTAATAGGTCACCACGCCAAATGGGCACAGCAATTTAAATTATGTGCCTTTTGGAAAAACACAAAATAAAATCTTATTTTTTTAATGTACATATTTAGTTACCTCGTACTGTATAGCACCAGCCTTGCCACCTGGTAACCACTTTAGAGTGGTAAACATTGAGTAAGCAAATCATTCTGAGGTAAAGGGTGTACTAGACCAAAGTTACTTCTCCAAAGTATATTGGTGAGCAGATCAGATCAAGCTCAAATCATTTTGGGGCCTTGACCTAGACATGAACCCCCACAAACAATAATACATCTTATATGTCCCGGGAGGATAGCTTAACGGCCACGTGCGCGTCTTGGAAGCAAGACGACGCGAAGCAACACTGGTTCGATCCTCGGGTCCGCGGGTCCGCGCTTAGAAACCTCTGGGTGTTTAAGCGCGTTATAAATACGCAACTAAGACAAAAAAAAAAAACAATTATGCAACAAAAAAAATGAACAATTCTTGTAACGCCTCGATGCCCGCGGGCTGTGTGAGCGCTTTAAAAATGCAAAATAAATAAATATAGTACAACACACCTCGGAAGGATGAAAGGCTGAGTTGACGCTGCCGGGATTCGAACCTGCAACCTGCGCATGGATATCTGGGGTGAGCGCTGTGCTATCTGACCAGCACAATGAAGATAAGTAGTAGAAACTGAATGTCTGCATGACGGATTCCACAGTAGGGAGCTGGTCCCCTCAAATAATGATGCATTCTGGCTGGGACACCTGCTACTAAAATAACCAGAGTGAGAGTACACAAACATGCGGCACATTTTAAAGCTGAGTGCATAAAGGCGCACTTGGGTAGCCATTACATTTTTATTTGAATATTGGTTGGCATGGGGACAGAGATGGAACAATATTTCCACATGATAGTGCAGGTACTTCAGGTCCCATTTGACTCTGTGTCCCCTCTACCAGGCTAGTAAGTGTTCATTTTAGAGTCTATTGTACTGACGTAACTCTTTAAATGTAACCTAGTTTCACAAAAGTAGTAGCAGGAAGATGTGCACTACTGGCTTACCAGTCTGATCTCCATTTTGAGGAAGTCATAGGAATTGTTTGTGCTAGAAATCCAGGACTCCATCTCCCATAATGCAAAGAAGAATAATGGACTAGACAAGCACAACATGTTGGCACGTAAAGTGGAGGCCATGATCGATAATTCTAATTGCTTTGTTTGACTGAATAACCAGGTGATAGCTAAAGAAATGGGCGATGGGTATGGTCTTCTTGGCATTTAGTAAAGCCTTTGATGTTGTTACACATAAAGAAGATCATAAACAAGCTTGGCAGCATTGGGATGCAAGCCCTTGCGGTGTATAGGGCAAGGAGCCTGCAGAGTGACCTGCATACCAGAGGACTAATCAATAGAATCAGGTTGCAAGGGGGGCAAAACCAAGTAGACTGATGTGAAAAGGGTGGGCACACAGGCTTCATGATGGTAGGAGTTGCAATGCTCTCTCTCAGCCTTCCCATATTGTTATGGTGTATCTGCTCTGGGCAGTTCCTTACAGTTTGCATGTCTGCAAAAGGGTAGAACTACTAGAATGCACCAGTACCACTGAAGCAGAAATCCTGCAAGATCATGTCAAAACAACACCACAATATCATGCAAATGTGCTTGTTCTAATGTGTTCCTTTCTACCCAAAAGTTCCACAACACAGCATTAACATGATTCGGATCAGAAATGAGTTGATATTAAAAAATATTGACTTTTGAAATGTTACTCTGACCTAAACTTACTTGTTGGTGTGGTGGTCCGGATTAGGATCACAGCAGCAGGTGCGCCGGCGGCGCTGCTTATAGGTGGCTGGCTGCAGGCAGGTGCGGCACTGCGGTGTTGCTGCGGTGTTGCTGACTGCGGTGGTGCGGCGGTGCCAGAAGCAAGAACTTGGTCGTGGTGGGGGCACCGCTATTATTGCGGTCTGGTTTCTCATATGCTGCTGCTGGACAGTGCCTGCCTGCACGGACCGGTCCGTGAACACAAAGACTGCCCCATGCCTACTCTTCTTCTGCCCTGCTCGCTGTGTGTGTGTGGCTGTCCTGTCTGTGCAAAATCATGCCCGGCAACAGCCCGGGCCCAGCCCAAGGCCCATACCCTATCACATCGAGTGTCACTGTGAGGAATTGATCTCGGAATTGACCTCTGGCTCTCCTCCTCCTCCTGGTGGCGCGCAGTCTGTCTGCATGCAGGGCACTGCATTTTCATTGGTTCCCTTACCCGCCAACCCCCCCAGTCCCAGGCACAAGTTGCTTTCAACTTTGCATGCAATTGCAGCAAATGTGTTGTTACTTCCTGTAAAGTTGAAAGCAACTTTATGTAGAGTGAAGTAGTGTGAACTGTGTGTGCTGCGGGCATGTTCGGTCACAGTGGGTGGCCCAGCCAGCCAAGAGATCACTCACACCCACACTCTCTCTCTCTCTGTTACCTTGCTTTGATGAATGCTGCCACTTCCCAGGGCCACCCCAGCCCCTGGCTGCCTGAGTGAGGCTGCCAGTGCCACCAGTTCATTCCATCACGGCACTGCACGCGGGGCGCCTGGTGAGCTGTTCGGGCAGCGGGCCAGCCATTACAATAATTTCAAAAACACCTGAACAAAACCGGCCCAGGGGTGGCTTGAATCAAAACCGGCCCCCAGGTCCTCAAGGTCGTTCGGCCAGTGGCCGAACGACCGATAGCCCAAGTCTGATCCTGACTCCACAGCTCACCCTAGTAGCCATTGCTGGAAGTTCACCTCCAGTTTGGGCTGATTTGCATACCCACAATGCCTTCCTGTTGTGGCTCAGACCTGGAGGTGAACTTCCAGCGATAGCTACTAGGAGCGCTGTGGAGTTTGTGACTTCACTGCAATGGATTTTCAAATATATATATATATATATATACATTTATATATATATATATATATATATATATATATATATATATATATATATATATATATATATAATGAAGCAAAAAACCCTTCGTACCAAGTATGTGAGGCCGAGTGGGCTGCACTCCCAGAGCAGCTGGGGAATGAAATGTTCTTCCAGCAAAGAAAAGAAAACAGCACAAAATTCAAGCAGTCACTTGTATTTTATTATTAGTGTGCTGAAAGGGAAAGAAACCTGTAAAAAAAAAAAAATGGACACGTTTCGCGGTACTCCGACCACTTGATCACGTGGTTAGAGTGTGACACAGATGATGGACTTTAAGTATACATATTACTCTATGGTAGGCACAGAATGTCTACATTCCATGTGAGTATTTCCTTTCGTTTCGTAGGTCGGCCATTATGGAAAGTCTAAGCGTAATAGCCATATACATTGACAGCAAAATATCTAGTTCTGAATACAAACTGTAATATCCCAAACCGGAGAAAAGTATATCTGAATAATATATGGATTTCGGATAGAATGGCATGTGTTCAGGCATGGGGTTAAGTGTAAAATGAGGTATTACTCATTTTGTGGCAATTAAATATTACCATGAAGGGGCCCTACCATTACTAATGTTATATTATCTACTGGCTACCCCTTTCATTAAATACCATCCGAGCTATATACAGGGATAATAGTAATAAAGAAAATCCCATGCCCGATACAACTTGTCATTCTAATCCGTATAACTGCTGAAATTGTGATAGATATGTGTGCAAAAAGTCCCCAATGGAGGAATAAGGGCTATAACTTGAAGTTAGAACCTTCAAATTAGAAAAGGCATATAATGTCTAGTGCAAATAAGCATGTGCAAATAAGCAATGTGGGAAACCACATAAAGTGCATAGTGCCTTAGATATAATACTGACAAAGTGCATAGTGCATTCAAGTATTAGCCAGAAAAGTGCCTAGTGCATAATACATGTTTTATCTTACATAGCCCAATCTCCTATTTTGCGTTTGGGGTGTGGGTCTTAAAAAACACTGCATATTAATATCACAAACTGAAATGTGTACATTACTACATAACTATACATTAAAATCATAATTTGATGTTCCAATGGCTGTATGCTTAAAAAGTCCCAAAAAAATCTGTGTGACAAAACCAAATACCTATTACCACTGATACAAAGTCATATTGTTAAAATGTCATAATTGAGGTAAATAAGAATATAAAAAGTTAATTCATACACTTTGTGTAGAAAGACAATCTGAAAAGCAAGTGCATATAATGTTCAAAAATGACAATGCAATCGTAGAAAAACACAACAATTTCGAGACGCCAATCACAGAAAAACCAGAATTGGAGAAATAGGGCACACAAAACTGACATTGGAAACCCCAAATGTTATCAGGTACCTAGAAAGGTATACAATTCTTCATCGAGGTTATGCCCCCGGGGTTTTTTTGTTTCAAAGTCTAGGATGCTCTTGGTTTCTAGCTGTCTTAATAAGAGTTCACGATTCCCTCCTCTGGGGGATTTATGAACAGTTTCTATACCGAAAAAGGAAAAACAATATAATTTTCCACCATGTTCCGTTTGAAAATGTAGTGCCATGGGGTAAGTGGGATCAGCATTTTGTATTGCCCTGATGTGTTGGAGCATTCGTAATTTAAGTTTGCCTATTGTACTCCCTACATACCATTTCTTACATGGACAGTTTAGCACATAAAATACAAATTCTGTCTCACAAGTTATGCGAGAATTGATATCTATTTTCTTGTTGAGAACAGGATGTTGATAACTAGATATATTCGTAGCATATTGGCATGCCTTGCATTTTTGACATTTGTGAAACCGTGATGTTCTAGTTTTCAACTAGGTGTTTTCAAGTGTGTTGTATATCGGGCTCATGAAACCTGGCACTAGCATATCTTTCAGCGAAGTGGATCTCCTGAACGTAACATTCACTCTCTCGCCTAGTATTGTGTTCAGTTGCTCATCTAGCTTCAAGACATGCCAATGTCTATACATAATCTTTCGTATATGAGAAGCTTTTTTGCCAAAGGTCAAAATAAGCCTTGCATCAATGGTTACTAAAGTGTTATGCATGGTGGTGTTATCTGTCAGGAGAGAGCACCGGTCAATATTTCTTGCTTTTAGATATGCTCTTTCCAACACCTTTTTCGGATACCCTCGATGTTTTAACTTATGCGCCATCAAGGCACATTCCATATCGAAAGTTTCAATCTTTGAGCTATTGCGTCATATGCAGACAAATTCCCCATACGGATTGCTCCATTTTAGGACTGTGGGGTGGCTGCTGTTGGCATGTAGCAGAATATTGGAGCTGGTAGGTTTTCTGTATAACTCTGTAACAAGTTCTCCTTGGGATACAGTTACCTGAACATCCAAAAATATGATGTTGGTCTTACTGTGGCTCTCGGTCAAACTCAAGTTTAACTCGTTAAGATTCAATATTTTAACAAAGTTAAGCCACTCTACGCTTGTCCCATCCCAGATAATAAAATAATCATCAATGTAATGTAGCCATAAAACAATGCTGGCCGTATATCTATTGTTACTGGGATGCCACACCACAAACTTCTCCCACCAGCCCATGGTGAAGTTAGCATATGGGGGCAAACGTCGCGCCCATGGCAGTACCTTGCAATTGGATAAAAATCTCTTTGTTAAAAAGAAAACAATTGTTGGTCAAACAAAGATTAATCATCTCTAAAATCATTTGACTATGTTGTAAATAGTTCATAGATCTGGTGTAGAGAAAATATTCACATGCCCTTAGTTCATCTACATGTTTTATCGCCGTATAGAGGGAGACAACGTCTAGTATTTTGAGCAGGTAAGTTCATTCCCAAGGTATCCCCTCCACTCTACTTAAAAAGTCTTTGGTGTCCCTTAGATCTGATGGTAATGCGGTCACAAAGGACACCAAGGTTTCGTCAATGAATTTTGAAATATTTTCTAGCAGAGCCTCACACAATGTCACAATAGGTCTGCCCGGGGGTCTGTTTAAGTTCTTATGCACTTTTGGTAGAAAATAGATAGTAGGGAGGACCGGGAATTTAGGATGTTAGAACTTGCACACATCATCATCCAGAAGATGTCTCTCTTTCCATGTCAATAACAAGTTCCTGAGTTTGGCATACATACTTGTAGAGGGATTCTCAGTAAGTAGGGCATAACATGTTTTATCTCATAATTTTCTTTCTGCCTCCTTAATATAGCTATCTCGATCCATGATAACTATGTTTGTCCCTTTGTCCGATGGTTTGATGATAATACCAGTTCGGGCTACCAAATGTTGGATAGTGTTAAATTGGGCTACTGTTAAATTGTTGGCAAAGTAAAAACGTTGTTGCCTGATCTTTTTGAGATCGCTAATCACCAGATCTTGGAAGGCTCCTACATGGCCTCCTGGATTAAAAATAGAATTAAATCTTGATTTGACCTTCAGTTCAGTTTTTACTGGCCCGCTAGTATCAATATTCATTTCATGCCAGTCTTTATCTAAAACATCCATGCTTTCATCACTTTCAGATTGAAGCTATTCGAGATTGCGCATTGTTTGCATATCCAATATCGAGATATTTATAGAACCATGAGTGTGTGGCTCAGGGATTTTCGTTGGAGGATTAGTCGCAAAGAATTTTTTCAGTCTTATTTTTCTCATGTATCTATCAAAGTCGATACGAGTGTCTGCATAGTTATAGGATGACATCGGGCAGAAGTTGAGGCCCAATTGGAGTATTTGCGTTTCTTGGGTAGTGAGGGGATACTGGGACAGATTAATTATAGACATATCTGGTATTTTCATAGAAATGTCCGCTACTTTTTGGTCCCAGAGCGCGTTAGCATCTCTGTTTTGTCCATTTCCGATGATGAGGCCGCGTCTCCCCCTCCTTGTTTTTTTCTTCCTCTTTGTCCAGTAGGTTTGCCTCGTCCTCTGCCTCTTGTTTTTTTTGTTGTTGTTTTGTCTTCCATCTATGCCTAGCAACCTCATCTCCTCTAAAAAATAAAATCTGTTTCCCGGAGGGTTGTTCACTTTCGCTCTCAGTTGTATCTACGTCCGTGGAGGACAGTTCAATAGGTGTTTCATTTGTTACCACCTGTTGGCTGGTCGGGAGTTTTTTCCTCAAAATGTCAAATATATATATATATGGTTCCCCCAACCCTCTTCCCTATATTTGTATCCCTACCCTTTCTATACCCTTATCCCACCCCTTATTTTTCAAAGAGTTTTTTCGAGGTACATTTTTCATAAAAATACATTAAAAACTCCCATCAGTAAAACAACTCTATATCATTTTTCTCTGATTTTATCAAGGACTTTGGGATTTTAACCCACCGGTTTCACAGGCCAGCTTTGGCTCCACTGGTCTTGTTGTGTGACCCTCAGCAGTCCCTAGCCATCTTGGTACGGCTGATGCTGGTTCTCTGCACTGGACCTTTTCATTCAATACCATTTCCCCTCTGCTCCTCCTCCATCTTAAACCGCTCTTTACTCCCACTTCATCTTCCATATGTTCTCCTCCAATCTCCTACTGTTTCACATCTGATGTCCCTCCCCTCTATGTCCTCTGCCTCGTCTCCCCACTTCCTTCTCCTCTCTGATCCTGCCTCCCACCAACTCGGTCCTTTTCCCGGTCTTTCATCCTAACTTTTCTCTGGTTTTGTCCGCCACCAACAAGTGCGAGAAGTGCCATCTTGGATTTAGGCAGCCCTGTCATGGCAGCCACCCGATTCCATCATTGTGTCCTTTGGACCAGGTGCATTCCACTTGCTGTCCCCCTAACTATTGCCAGAATCTATCCACAGCTCTCCCTTGGTGTCAAACTGAAGCAAACATGTGCTGCAATAGTCTATGAGTTTATCCAGAACTGCACTGGCTTGGAACTTTGCTCTATCAACTTCTATCTTATATTTGTGGTTTGGGCTCAGGACTCTTGGTTTTAATTCTGAGCAACTAAGCTCTCACACAAATGGCTTCTGGAGCAATGTTTGGCACCCAGGTGATGAGGTGGGGAATGAGAGCTTCTCCCTGAGGCATCATCCACACACAGTCCCTGGAGATGCCATCACAGAGCAGACAGCTTTTCTCAGGAACCAGTGTCCTTCTCACCTCAGTGCCAAGCCCCACTTGCAACTCTGTCACAGATACCAACAGGAATTATGGTCCAGGTGGAGGTCTGACCCTCATTTTTACCCTATCGGACATGTGAAAAAGAATGTGTAGATTGTGGTGAAATCAAAAGGGGTATGGGGATGCAGAAACATCCATATATTTCTAGATCTGGCCTGAAACTGAGGCAGAAGCTAAACAGAATTAAGAACAAGGTGCGCAGTGTGCTATTCGTGTTTCGTGGACTAAGGACCTTGCTGTGGAGTCTGTCTTTACTTGCTTTCACTACCCTCAGGAGAGGGCGGAGCCTTAAAAAGGGTTCCCTACGCGGAGCGCGCGGTGTGCGCAGTGTGTTATTCGTGTTACTAGGGGAGCGAGGAAGGAGAAAGCCTAGATCAAGCTCCTGTTTTTACATCGAAAGGCTCAGGTACTCTTTTTTTGAAAGCCAAACATTGTAAAACTCTCCCAAATCTCTCCATCCGCTCTGTGTTAGCCCGGTGTAAATAACAGTTTGTCGTAAATTGCTGGACAGCTTAGGCAACCCTCTGGGAGTGTGGCAATAATATTGTCATAGCCTTAGGAAGCGGTGTTACTTAAAGGTGACATTCTATCTGCTGTCTTCGGTGGCCTCGAGTGGAGCAAAAGAAAAGAGTTACAACTCGAACAATCCTTACCCTCCCTCCCCTTTTTCCCTCCATTTCCACTCTTCCCCACACGTTTCCATCCCCTGCTACTCCTCCTTTAGTTCGGCTTAACCTGACAAAACGCTAAAAATGCCGGGAAAGACAACTAGCCGAAATAAAACGGCGACTGCAAGGGGAAGGAAACCATATGGGCTACGCTCAAATAAAGGAACATCAGCGGATATGGGCAAAAATCCCACGTCAGAAAATGGAGAGAAAAATGCCCCAGGTGGAGAAGTGGTGGTCCCCCAAAAGGGCCCCTTGGACGCATACTTTCCCTGTAAACCCACGGTGGGAGGGCCCGCGACTGGACCTAAAAAATGGAACTCCTTGCAACTAGAAGGAGAAGGCAGCTACCTCCCATTAGATCTAGATAATGACTCCCTTCTACAGCTATGTTACGCCCTCCAGGAGCGTGTGGGTACACAAGAGGGGAAACAAATGGAGGAAAAAGCTGCAGGGTCCCCCGTAACTAGTAACCCTATACTTGACACTCTGGAGGAAATAGGTCCTACGATGCCGTCACTGGAGGAACTTGCAAAAACCCCTGTGTTAGGGGACGTTGAACAGCCTATCCTTGTGTCCTCGGCTTCACAAACAGACCCCCCCCTCCCTACCTAACATTATCCTGATAACCTCACCAAAGGAACCACGATTATCGGCCTGCCCAAACATGGCTTTTGAATCTGGAAATTCAATACACAACCTTGCACCACCAGATTATAGTACCCATGAAACATCACAATCTGGAAATGCAACCCTCAACTTTGCCATTAAAATATTACTAAAACTCTGTGGTACGATTCATGAAGATCAAAAAGCACAGGGGAGAGTGGTCCTTGCTCTCTACAACCTATTGAGAGTACCTACTAAAATACCTAATATCCCCTGTATTGACCTGAGGGAAATCCCGTCCACTGCCATTCCATTAAAGGGACGGGCCAAGACAACCCTGGTGCCAACCTTGGATAAGGAAACCACGACGGAGGAGGAACATGGGTCCCTTCTTACGTGAGAGGGGGTGGTGGAAAATAGAGCCCAACCCTCCAGAAAACAGAAAAGACAGGCAAAGAAAAGTGAGGAGAAAACCAACAATCCCCCCCCAGAAATTCTACCCCTCGGCCACCAGCCAAAATCTTATCTAAAAAACAACGTAAACGGGCTGCTAGAAGGAAACGAAGATCAGCCCAAACAGTGGGCACCCTAACCAGCTGGCTAATGGATGAGCAACTGGGGCAAACTAGTCAGCATTCGGAAGCCCAGTTATCAATTTGTTCTGATCCAGGCACTGCGTCGCAAAATTCTATATCTCTACCCAGGCAGGTACCTGAGGCCCCCCAACACATCCCTTCTCAAACAGCCCACTTGTGTGTGGGGGGCCCCCGAGGCCTGACAAATTGGACATTAAAAAAGTTAAGCTAGTGCCTACTGAGGGAGGAAAAAAGGGCATTCAATTAAATAGATCTACACTCTTCGCCCTTTTTTCAAAAATTCCATCACTAAGAATATTAAATACCAGTGACGTTGACTTTGTTGAACCTTCGTGCCTAAAGGAAGTAAAACTTAAAACAATTAATTGCTACTTACCTGAGACAGCTGCTATGATAAGGGCAAATCGGTCATCCTTAGAACACTTGGGATACGAATTAGACGTATCCATACCCTCTGCCTCGATGGTGGATAAGTGCCAAAAATGTTCCTGCGCTTGTACCGCTAGCGCGGCCGTACCGACGACAACAAAAGCTGCTCTTAGACTCAGTGATGAACAAGGGTGGGGGTGGCTACAAGGAATGTTTGCCCAGAAGAAAAGAGAATGAACCTCTACTATTATCAGTTGGAACACGAGGGGACATAGCCACTGGATAAATGAGGGAGCCTCTTGCAACATTTTACTATCTGCTGACATATTCTTATTGCAAGAATACCTTTGATCTGGTATTTGATGGCTATGTGACTTTCCAATGTATGGCAGTTAAAGGAGATAGGGGAAGAGCAAAGGGGGGTCTCCTAATTGGTGCCAAGTCTTCATATAACCCTAAACTGTTCTATCAGAACAGCCCAGGAGGAAATGTTTTGCCGATCCAAATAAACCCGCCGGGCGGTTGGGCAGGTTGCAATGAGATTTTGATAATTAATATTTATGACCCACCGGGTGAGCAGAATACAGAACCTATTGGGGATAAACTGGACACTTTGATGACCGCTTGGTGTACTGGGGACAATAAGCCAGCAGTCATACTCTGTGGGGATCTGAATGCAAAATGCCTCGATCTGGAAGGGTGTGGGAATTACTGATGTGTTCAGAATATGTGTGATATGCCCCTACTTAAGAGTAATAACAAAGGGAGTCTCTGGTTAGATATCCTCAAAGAATGGCATCTGACTATATTAAATGGTCGCGCAAGGGGGGACACACCAGGGAAAGACTCCTGGACAGTGGGGGAAAAGTGTGCTGTTCTTGATTATGTGGCCGTTTCAGAGTGTATTCTTCCACAGGTTATACAACTAGACATTAAGCTGAACGACTTTAGTGATCACGGAACCCTTACACTGTACATTGAGGGTGGGGAGGATAGTACTAAGGTGGACTCTTGTAGAGAGTTGGCATCTAATCATGCGGCCAACAAGATTAGATGGACCCAAAGATACATTGAAAAAATGATCACCATTTCCTTCCCTAGTGATAAGACTATTAAGCAACTAATGTGGGGGAAGAACCCCGAGGAAATTGAAAGCTGGATCACTCATCTGACACACTCACTCTTCAAAACTTACCCTACCCCGGGGATACGTTGGAAGAGTGGGGGTACTCAAACATTTGATGCAAACATCAGAGACCAGAAACGTCTCATGCGACGAGCCATAAGAGCCTTAAGGGCACATAAAACTACAAATATTGAGGTAGACACATTTAATCTTAAATCCCTAGAGATTAAACGCAAATATCGTAGTTGGCTAAAAAGATATCACCAGTCTCTAAAAAGAAGCCAATGGCAAAAGTTTGCTGAAGCCCTTTGTAGTAAAAATAGCCGTAGGATCTGGCAAATACTGGCAAGGGCGGGGGGAGAACAGAAGCTGAAGGTCTTAAACCCCATCTCGGGAGAAAAATGGGTTGATTATATCTCGAATAAATTCCATAGAGAGAACACGATCAACACACAAAGCATTATGGGGGTTTTAAGTTGGCCACTCCCCCTGAGCTACAGGTGCATAAAACAGACTATACTGAACCTAAAATCCTCAAATGCCCCAGGACCAAATGGCCTGGCCAACGCAGTATTGAAGCAGGATCCTCATAACTGGGTGCAGATATTACTTACACTATATTCCAGGATCTGCAGATCATGCCAAATCCCCTCTTCTTGGAAGAAGTCTGTGTTAATACCAGTTTATAAAAAGGGAGAGCGAATTCTACCTGCCAATTACCGCCAACTCTCTATGCTGGACGTTAGCAGTAAAATCTTTAACACTCTGGTCCTCAAAGAGTTTGAAAACTGGGTCTCTGAAAGACAGATTTTGCACTAAGCACAAACAGGCTTTAGGCCAGGGGCAGGCACTACCCATAACATCAGGGTCCTAGATCAGTTAATAAATAACACCATGAGCTGTAAGGACGCCACACTCTACATTGTCTTTGTAGATTTCACCAGTGCCTTTGACCTGGTGGGTCAGGACACACTATGGCTCAAGTTAAAAGATATGGAGTGCCCAAGTTGGATCTTGAACATTCTGATAGCCCTGCACAGTAACACCTCAACAAGGGTACGCCTAACGACCGAGGGGAGGTATCAGAGGAGATCTGTACCAATATAGGAGTCACGCAGGGTTGCGTAACTGCATCCATGCTATATAATTTATATATAGCAGACCTGCTGGCCCGTATGGCATTAAAATCCAACTGCCCTCCTAAATTGAAGGAAACACCAATTACGGGAATGCTATATGCAGACGACCTGATCCTCTTTGATTGGACTCTATCTGGTATCAAGAACCTACTCAATGAACTTCAGGTCTACTCAGCACAATTGGGACTGGTCATAAACCTGGAAAAAACAAAAATAATGGCCATTGCAAGACAAGGGCCAAGACGATCTGGCATTGATAACAACCTGGGAACAATTGCTGTGGTGGAGCAATACCCATACCTGGGGCTGGATTTTAAGGCTCTATCAGATTACGAAGCCATTATTAGAAATAAAAAAAGGAGAGCTAAATTGCTTACCCTCCAGGCCTGCAGATTTGCTAAGGGTACTGCAGGTTTTAGTATGGCTGGTATTATGAAGTTGTACATGCAGTGCTTTGTACCTGCAGTGCTATATGGCTTGGAGGCCTTAGCAATGCAAGATTTGACGTGGCTAAACACCTTAGAGGAACACTACTGGCGCAGTGTCTTTGGCCTGGGACCTTCTTGTTCAGTTCAATATCTAAGATTGGAACTGGGCCTAATTTCCCTGAGAGGGATGGCACTGCGGGCACCAGGTTCCTTCTAATTGAAAGCCTTAGCAAATCCGCAATGTAAATTGCTCAGGCTGGCAGGACAAAGCTATGATCTAGAAAAACACCCCAGGGGTAGGTCAT
The DNA here is from genome assembly GCF_040938575.1 of Ambystoma mexicanum. NCBI lineage: Eukaryota > Metazoa > Chordata > Amphibia > Caudata > Ambystomatidae > Ambystoma > Ambystoma mexicanum. The sequence goes on from NC_090928.1 coordinate 306,251,751, forward strand.
ATAAAGAGTTGAATGAATAATTGTTTGTGAGATTGACTGGCCACATGAAAAGCTAAAACACTTACCATTTATTTATCAGAAAAGAGCATTCCAAGATAACCTAAATAAGTGGGATTGGTGTGTGAACTCAGAGCACTTAACTACACTCAAAGGATATGAGGCAGTCTCTCAAGTCACCCACAGATATTTAAGACCCCAGGTGTACCTATTGTTATCCCCGGCGCCTGAAGTTAGATGCTTTATGCTGCAATTAAGAACAAACCAGCTAACGGTGCTTACTATAATTGGGCCAAGGTTAAACATTTCCCGAGAGTCCAGGATGTGTAGAATCTGTCAGGTGACAGGAGCACTTGAATCTGCTCGGCACGTTCTAACACTTTGCCCAAAACTTGGCCCGACATATATGAACGCATATGAAAAATGGGTCCACAATTATGAGGAGATAAAAGATGTAGCTTTCTGGTATGGATGTTTGAATCCAGTTTCCTTAAGTCTGCAGCTAGCTCTCTTTAGGGTTTGGAACCAAATAAAGCCCTTACTCCAGTGATAAAACCCCCCTCACTTTAGTCACTTTAGTAATAAAGTGATATCTATTGGTCTTTCGATATACTGCTATATTGGGATTGTGAAGCCCATGGTCGAACGAAAGACTGGAATGATAATAATAATATTGCTTGTTTTTACTTTTTATATGGTGCATACAATGGCAGTGTAATTTACCTATGCTGTTATTACGTTTTATATGTTGTACTTAATTGAGTTGATATACATGATTTGTTTTGAGATGTATATATATGAGTTGTGTAAAATCCAATATCTGGATTGTATCACAATAAAGTATTTATTATTATTATTATATTAAGAACAATCTTAGGGGAAAAGAGGTTCAAGCTGGATTGCTGCATGCAGCAAAGCTGCAAATAACTTGGATGGAGAGGGGATACATGTTTTATGATCCAAGGGGGCTGGAGGCTTCCTGGAAACAATGACTGGACCATCAAACAACATGCCATACGTCTACTCAGTAGCCCGTAATTGAAGCGCACTTTGTTCCAATAATTACTTTACCCTCAGATGGTTCAAAAGAGGCACAGTAACTATAAGGTCTTTTTAGTCTGACATGGTAAAAGAAAGAAAATAATTCTGGGTAGCAGCGTTTTTTGTTTCTAATTGCGGTCTAGAACCAAACTAAGAGGTTTAATGAGATCATTCTGTTTGTCAGGCCTTGCTCTGTTTAAAAGCGTTGATACCGTTTCGAAGATTAAATATGTGTTGATGGTTCTCACCCCCATTTTCTCACAAAGAATACTCAGCAAATGAGAATGAGATGTGTTGGATCACATAGAACATTGTAAGATGTTTTGGATTTCTACCAGTTATGGGAGGTTGCACTAAACATTTGCCGCTCCTGATGTACAATACATAATTCAAGTTACTCACCCTAGCAACTACTGCTGTCCCAGTCCATATTCCCCCTTCCTTGCACTATTTTTTAATGTGCAGCTACACAGCACACGAAAATACTTACTGTTGACGGTCAATTTATGCAGTCCCTTCAGTCTATGCAGGATTCGGGTCTTGTTTTACCGGCAAAGGTGAGTGGGCATTTGGAGAACATGGGACTATCGACTAAAAGTACAGTAGGTACTATCGTGAGTACTTTTTACTTACTCCTACACAACATCCTCCTTACTCTTCGGTGACTGCCGAGCAGATTAGCCTAGAGAGCAGGAGAAGCTAGCCTGATTTTAGTCAAACAACTTCTGAAGTACAGTCTTGCCAAATCTAGAATCCACCAGGCCCCTTCCCTAGCAATGACCTTTCCAGGGGAATCTGACATTTGTAACTTTACACACTGCAGGTGATTATGAGGACACGCTTGTCACCTTTGACACAAGTTGCCCGCACAAAGAACTACCACAGAGTACTTAGCAATGCTTCTACGAGCGAAACTCCGTCATCCTATCCAGATAGAATTTTAAAGCAAGAATCACTTCAAGGTTGTGAACACTCCTTTACACCTCACAAGATTGACTGGGGAAAAAAATATTGCAAAAGAAATGTCCTTATTTATATGCAAGTCAAAACGTATTTTTGGTACAAAGGCAGGATGATTCCAAGGAACCACCTTTTCTTTGAAGACCTTTTAAGACTCTAGCACAAAAGGGCCTGAAGTTTGCCAATCGTGCAAGCTGGTGTAAACACAACTAAAGGTGTAATCCACAAAACCAATTTGCTATCAGCTGACACCTTAGGCTCAAAAGGCTTTAAGCCAACGCTGCCAGGACCACATTCAAATGCCACAAGGGCAATGAGCCTTTATCAGTGGAAACAGGTGAAACAGACCATCAAAACGTTTCTCATCTTTAGGGGGTTTGATGAGCAATTTGAAACTTCGTTAGAGCTTTTGAATGCTCCAATGTTAGAGAGGCAAGTAAGATGCAAATCTGTTGATATTCCAGATGAAGTCAGGCTAGACATGAAGCACAGCACAGTCTCAAACTACAAGAAAAGGGATTAAAAGACGTATTGATGCAGGGGGGCGTGGCCTGGCAGCCATGGAGTAGGCTGTGACTCCATCAGGCTCCGAGATCCGAGGATAGATCCGTCGTAGCGTGTGCTACCAGTTGATAAACTGCTATGTGAAACTGACACTATCGATGCATGAAGGTGACTGCTACAGAACGCGTCTACCCGCGAGCCAGCTGTCCCAGGAGAACGGGAGATGTGCTACATTGTGTAGGGAGCAAACGCGGCTGGCTGATGTTAAGATGGCGGCCGCCTAAAGGAAGAACAAAGGGACCAGAAGAAGTGACGGGCGCGAACGTGAGGTGGACTGCCGGAGCTGCGAGCGTTCGTCTCACGAAGTGGACGTGCGGAGGCCTGTAGTACCGGGCTGACAGCGGGTGCAGGAGAAAACGGTGAGCGGCACCCAGAGGAGAGCGCAAGCCGTGCAACACGGGGCGGCGCTGGCAGAGAAGTGTGCTGCGGCCAGCTGCCGTTCGAGGTCAGACAGCCGCGGACTCGACCCCCTGTGGTAGCAGGGAGCTGCCGGGTCTTTCCCGGCGACGGAGCCGGCAGCGCGGACACGCACGCAGGGCTTGCGGCTGCTGGTGATAACGCCCGCTGGGCGAAACGGAACGAAAGGGGCCTGCTGCCCGCAGCTGCAAGTTAAGTAATGCCATTGCGAACGTATGGCATATAAAACAAGCACCTGATCTACATCAAAAGGCGGATGGCATTGAATATTATTAAGATGCCCCCAAGTGCAATGTGCTGGGGGGCCTTGCACTGACGGATCCTGTGACACCTTATTTCAGCAGATTGTGCAATATCAATGATGTAAAATGGGGGGGACCCTGCACATCAAGGAGCTACTGATCTGAGGTAACCGGACTGTGACATTGCAGCTGAGACTCAGCACTACTGTGGCTGTGGAAGGTGGCCGGCACCCCTGCAAAAACTTGTGTGAAGTCAAGCAGGGCAACGAATAAACATTCACATTAAGGGACGTGATAGGAGGATCACGTACCCCCCCCCCCTTCTGGAGGTGGGCAGAAACAGGCTCTCCTTAAGTGGCGGATGGGACTACAGGTTTCCCCCCTGGGAAGTGACACATAAAGAGGAAGGGGATTAGACATCCCTGCATAGGTGCCGCGGGGAGAGTGCGAATGCACCGACCACACACTAGGAAATAGGATACCCGAGTAGGGTGAGGCGCAGGAGACGACAGAGGGAGCACCCCGAAAGAGTGTAATCGGCAACAGGCTAGGAAAGTACGTGGGAGAGCACAACCCACATGAAATCGTAGGGCAGCGCATGCCACCATACATTGCGGCTAACTGAGGAAAAAGTGCCCGGACCTGGACTGTGCTGGTGCCGCTGAAAGTTGCGGGGAAACAGTACGGGCACGACGCGAGATCACTGGAGCAGGTCACGCAGTCAGGGGTGCAGCATGTCGGTTAAAGGCCTCAGAGCCAAAAGCAAACAGCCCACAATGGAGGCCTTCGCCAAGACCCCGCAAACCCCTACTGCCCCGACACTGGGTGCAATGGCAGTCTCTGCAGACAGTACTCCAGGGGGAGAAAATCACCAGGTCCTTGCAGCAATAACGGAACTGAGGAATACATGGGGAACAGCAATGGCGGACCTACGGACGGCCCTTGAGAACAAGATTGACGCAGTGGGGATAGAAGTTACCCTGCTGCGGCAAGACGTCAGGGCGCTGGCGGAAAGAACAAGTGGACTGGAGAGTGTGGTAAAAGTCAATACAGAAGCCAGCACAAGTAATGCGAAGGAAGTCCACGTATTAAAGCAGCAAGTAGCTAACCTGGAGATTCAAGCAGAGGAGGCGGAGGGGAGAGCGAGACAGAATAACATCAAAGTGGTCGGCTTGCCGGAGGGGGAGGAGGGCCAGGATCCCACAGACTATGTGGAGAATATGATCCTGCTAGAGATAGGGGCGGACAAGCTCTCGCAAGGATCTGCAGTTGAACGAGCACATAGGGCCCTGATGAGAAAACCACGGTCCGGGGCCCCTCCTCGGGCGATAATCGCGAAGATATTAAACTATAGGGACAGAGAAAAAATTCTGGAATACTTCCGAAAAGGTGGGACGATAGAAGGAGCATCTGCTAACATCACAGCGTATCCAGATTACACAATGTTGGTGCAAAGACAGAGGTACAGCTATATGTCAGTCAAGAGGAGATTGCCCGAGGCTATTTAGTATATTCTTCTGTACCCTGCGAGGCTAAAAGTTTTTCACAAAAGTGAAGCGTTCTTCTTTGAGACCCCAGAGGAAACGGTGGCATGGCTTGACCTGCTGGGCTGCCCGGATCGAGATGAGGAATGGGATCACGCAAAGCAAGATAAGTGAAGGGGATGCAGTGAGGCCGATGGACCGTTAAGGAGAGGGGGCCTGCTGAGTCATGTTTGAACACTTGTATTGTATTATGTCACTTTCGGACTTACGGATTCTGTTTGACTGGAATATAGATAACTAATTATGAGCTGACTGGGAAACACTAGATGGTGTAAACAGGAGCAGTAGAATGGAGGCGGCCCACCCCCCAGAAGTCAATAGTAAGACAGCCACTAGGGCGGTTTGACCCTGCTGAGCCGCAAGTACGGGCTATTGCCAGAAAGGGCTAGATGCGGGGGTACCTGAGATCCAGGGATGGAGCTGGGCAACAGTTGGGTGGGGTGTTGTTAGGAGGTGTTTGGGGGGAGGGCGGTTGGGAAGTTGAGGGGTTTGTTGTGTTTTTAATGGGGAGTTTAAGTTGGGGTATGAGCCTACACAGACGATTTAAGAAATGGGGTCTGGACCAGACAAGCGAGGGGGGGAGTGGGTGTTTGACAAGCTATGGGGGATCTTAAAATAGTTACCTGGAATGCCAGGGGGCTCCATAGTTATTTGAAGAGTAACAAGGTTATGCTATATCTACGTAGGCAAAAGATAGACATTGCTCTGCTGCAAGAGATGCATCTGACGCGAGATAAACTGGAGATGGTTGGGAAGAAATGGAGGGGGACTGTGGTGGGTTTGACATATTTGGCGTATCCCAGGGGTGTGATTATCTGGGTGGCGCCACACATCCCATTTCAGTTGCTACAGATGGTGGTGGGAGTGGATGAGAGAATGGTTATAATGAGAGGACTGGTGGAAAACAGGGAGATAAGTGTGGTGAATATGTATGCCCCGAACCAGAATACGGCAGCATATTTTAAAACATTAAGTAATCACCTCAGCATGTGTGCGGGGAGTGCGGTGATCTGGGGGGGGACTTTAATTGTGTACTGAACCCTACATTGGACAGATCGGATGGGAAAATAGATAGACCTACCCCAGCTGCTAATTTTATTTTTATTTTTAAATGTTTTTATTGGCATTTATGTATATATGTGCGTTAAAAACATCATGAACATGGTGAGGGTTGAGTCACCTAGTGTATAACATATATGCAATTTAAGCTTTGGTAAGATTAAACAACTGACAAACAACAATAGTAACACTAACTGTCCGCGTGTCCTCTGAGTTGTTGGGCTCCTCGCTTCGTTTTCGAACCCTCGTCTCGGGTCTGGTGGGGTCTGGCCGATCTTGGTGGGGCGTAATGTGGGCTACCCCAGCTGCTAAAGCGCTGCAAACATTACTAAATGATTTTGGGTTTGAAGATATATGGAGAGCGCGACACCCCCTTGAGAGGCATTATTCGCATTACTCTGCCCCGCAGCAATTACACACGAGGCTAGACTATGTTTTTGGTACACCTGACATAGTGGCAGAGACCACGCATGTTGAATATAGAGCAAGAGTCCTCTCGGACCACTCGCCCCTGATCCTCGGATGGCAATATCGTCCCCCGAGGGCGAGGATACCGACATGGCGCCTTAGAGCGGAAGCGCTAAAGGACCCCCTTTTTAGGGAGGACATGAGGGAGGAGCTTGTGAATTATTTTGAGACAAATACTGGCAGCGTGGACTCGGCGGGTACACTGTGGAAGGCCTTTAAGGTGGTGATGCGGGGAGTGGCTATATCAAAATTTAAAGGACTGCAGGGAGGGATCCTGGCAGACCTGCGGGCAACGGAGAGTGAACTGGAAAGGGTACAGAAGGGGGGGAATAATACTGAAGAAGATGCCAAAAGGGAACTCATTCTGCAGCATAAATGCGCTGGGCACTGTGAGAGACTGTGTAACCTCAACTATAAAACTATAAAAAATATATAAAAAGACAGCATGCGGGAGGGGATAAATATGGAAGGATCTTGGCATGGCTATATAAGAGTGAAACCCCTAGAACCATGATCAGGACAATAATAAGAGAAGACGGGAAGGTGGTTGATACTCAAGAGGCGGTCAACCAGGAGTTTGTAGACTACTACGGGCAGTTATATGGAGACGATGGGGAGGATAACCGTGGGATGATTGTGGAAACGCAAGAGGACATAGGATTGCCACAGATTAGTGCAGAGGAGAGGGGGGAGCTGGATGAACCAATCACCCTGGAAGAGCTGGAGGAGATGGTGAGACAGCTGCCCACTAGTAGGACTCCGGGGGCTGACGGACTCCCAAGTGAATTTTATAAGACATTCAAGGGAGAGGTGCTTCCCCCGCTGCTGGAGATGTTGAACAAGGCATATGAGCGAGGCAGGCTGTCTGAGTCCCTTAGGGAGGCGGTCATAATACCGCTACCCAAACCAAATAAGCCAGGGCATAGCTGCGGTTCATATAGACCCCTATCGATGTTGAACCAGGACAGCAAAATACTGACGGCTGTCTTGGCAAATAGATTTAGGAGAGTCATCGGCATACTAATACATCCGGACCAGGCAGGCTATATCCCCAATAGAAACATAACCCACTACCTTCGGAGGCTCCACAGAGTCAATGAATACGGAAACGAAAATGAAGACGAGCTAGCAATCGTTTCATTGGACGCGGTCAAGGCCTTTGATTTGGTGAAATGGCCATAGCTGCTGGCGGCAATGGCCGGCTATGGGATGGGTCCGGGATATTTGCAGTGGGCCAAGATGCTATACAGTGAACCGCTGGCTAGAGTTAAAACTGGGGCAGTGATATCAGAGAGATGGCAATTTAGCAGGGGCACCAGACAAGGTTGCCCATGGTCCCCTATGCTGTATATATTGGCCCTGGAACCTTTGGCGATTTACCTGAGGCAGCAATACGATACGATAGGTATTGCTGTCGGGGGTGAACGACATCTGATATCTCTATACGCAGATGATGTGCTGCTGTATCTACGACATCCAGAGGAAAACCTCCAATATATACTGGAAGTAATGGGAAGATATGCGGAGCTGTCTGGGATAGCTGTGAACGCTCAGAAGTCTAGCATGTTTCCACTAGGTGGATATAAAGGGACCCCCTCGGAACAATTGCCGGTGCTACAGATACCATGGGCGGTAGACACGTTCCGCTACCTAGGGATAGACATATACCACACGGTGACGGAAGAGCATAGGTTGAACACAGAGGTAGCTATTAGAAAAATCGAAAACTGCATGAGGTTCTGGGTAAAGCTGCCCTTAGCAATGATGGGGCGGGGGGCAGTGCTGAAGATGGTGGTTTTGCCTAGGCTTCTGCATTACTTTGGGAACATCCCGCATTGGATACCTAAGAAATTTTTCACCAGACTGCACAATATGAGCAGGGATTTCCTATGGCATGGCACACGGAACAGAGTAGCCCTGTGGAAACTTCAGAATTTCCATGAGAAGGGGGGGCATTAAACTGCCCAATTATGAAGCCTACTGTGTAGCGAACCAACTGCAATATGTTGCTAAATGGCTCTCAGATGAAACGACTTCGGAATCCAGGCTGTTTGGACAAGATTGTGCCCCATTTTATTTGAAAGAAATAATGTGGTTGTCCAAGACAGAGATGGAAGGGCGTCCAAAGATGCTGGTACTTGTGTGGAGGATATGGCGTAGGGCGTGCCAGATGATGGAGAGCCCATCCCCGTGTTCCCCGCAGGTGCCACTAGTTGCATTGACGGGGGAGATAAACAACTGGGGATGATAATTAGAAGCCACTGGGAACCGTTTGGGTTAGCAACAATGGGTGATATGTGGCAAGAAGGAACCATCATAGATTTTGAAACGCTGGGGGAAGAAAATGGGTTACACACGGGCCAGTACATCACGTATCATAGAATGGTGCAGAGAATTAAGAAAACATGGCCTGAAACGGTACTGGCAGAAGGACCTGATGCTATTATAGACACGATATATGATGTGGCGGAGGGGGGACATGAGATATCCAGAATATACGAGATGTTGATGTCTAGAGTTGGTAAGGAGATAGTACAACTGAGACTGGACTGGGAGGCGGAAGTGGGAACCCCGATGGATGACAGGTTGCGGGAAAGAGTCCAAGGGTATCACAAGAAGGTCTCGAGAAATGCGAGACTAAAACAGATACAATTGTATGTTACACATAGGGCGTATATAACACCCCAGAGGATATCAAGGTTTAAAAAACGTGGGACAGCAAGCATTCCCCAAATGTGACGAAGAGAATGTGGGCATGGTGCATATGTTTTGGTCATGCCCGGTCATAGAACGCTTCTGGAGCGAAGTGGCACAGAAGCTAGCTGGAAAGGGGGTTAAGATAGAGGTGGATAAAGTGTGGGCCTGTTTGTTGGGGGTGTTCCCCAGACCAAGGGAACTTCAGCATGTGAACAAACTAAAAGACCTGGCATATGTGCTCGCAAAGAGGAGAATCGCTATGGGGTGGAAGACATGCCACAGGCCACGATTAGAGGTGTGGTGGAGGGATTTGCAGAAATGGGCGGAGGCAGAAACCATGGTATGGCAGGAAGTGAGTAGTGCCGGGGGGGGGAAAAGAAGCAGAAACCCTGATGGCCTGGAGATTATTAATAGCGGAGTTGTTTGGATCAATACAAGACCCAACGGAAACAGTAGAAGAAGAGACCCCACTATAGGATGTAGGAATAGAACACAAGGAGTAGTAGGCTCGGGTGGGAGGGAGGGATAAGGGGAGCAGTGTACATCATCAAACGAATATTGTGGAAATGTTGTAAATATGCTGCAAGTTTGGTTTGTATTGTTTGATTGTATAAACTAATAAAAATTGTTTAAAAAACATAAAGACGTATTGATGCACCAGTGACAAAACCAGGACCACTTACCTTTATACTGGTCTTGGGTGGACTTTTTCCTGGGTGCCATTAAAATAAAACATGCTGTCCTGGAATAGGCCTAGAAGGCCACTTAACAAGTCAGATACCTAGCCGATAAACAGACTAGGGAGGATAGATCACCCGGTGGATGAAGGAGCAAGAATCTTTCCTCTTGCAGGCTCCTGCTAGCAAACTAATGGCCCCCCTGACCCTTTCATATCTTAGGCATTAGCGTTTCACGCCACCTCTCCCGCCCTGCCCACGAGCACAAGTCTGAGCAACAGCCTGACTTCAACAGCCCTACAACTTTAATTGACTACTGTGTTACGTGGCCCTGATTAACTGTACTATGCCTGCCCCTAGCGGCCCTCATCAACTGTGTTGTTGCCTGCCCCTAGCGGGCCTGATCAACTGTGTTACTGCATGCCCCTAGCGGCCCTGATCAACTGTGTTGTTGCCTGCCCCTAGCGGCTCTGATCAACTGTGTTGTTGCCTGCCCCTAGCTGCCCTGATTAACTGTGTTGTTGCCTCCCCTTAGTGGCCCTGATCAACTGTGTTGTTGCCTTCCCCTAGCGGCCCTGATCAACTATGTTGTTGCCTGTACCAAGGGGCCCTGATTAACTGTGTTACTGCATGCCCCTAGCGGCCCTGATCAACTGTGTTGTTGCCTGCCTCAGCGGCCCTGATTAACTGTGTTACTGCATGCCCCTAGCGGCCCTGATAAACCGTGTTGTTGCCTGCCCCTAGCGGCCCTGATTAATTGTCTTGTTGCCTGCCTGTACATCTGTTGTCTACAAATGCAGCCCCTTGGCACACACCCCACAGCGCCTATGCACCTCCCTTCCTCTTCCTCCATCTTCCTAATTTCTCTCTCCTTTCTTGCCATCTGCAGCATGCCACCTGCGCTCCCAGGCCAGCATGCTCACCCATGCCCTACACCACCATTTGACATCATACACACTACATCATCGTCTGCACTCCAATCCACATTCAACCACCGTACCAATCTGATCAGACATCACCCACACCACCTCAGGGTCTGTAGACTAAGAACACGCACTAAACCCCTCCTAGCTCACTGCAGCAAACCACCCTCTAAACTCCTTAGGAACAACAGACTCAGCTCTCGCACCCATACATCAGTCACCCAGTTTCACCTTTCTGACCATGCTCACTACCCTAGCACCCATCACACCGCATCTATCACGCCCCAGCCTCCTACACCCAAACACGCACTTTCCACCTCCAGCAACCCCAACGCCAACACACATACTCCACTACCAGATTTAAGATGTGCACTCATCAATGCTCGCTCTGTCCATGCCCATGCCATCGAAATCAATGACCTTATCACCACCCACAATCTAGACCTACTTGCCATATCCGAAACCTGGCTCCATGAAGCTTCCAGCCCATCCATCCACCTCGCCCTCCCCCAAAATTATACCATCCTCAGACAGGACCATAAAAATTGTAAAGGTGGCGGCGTTGCCCTCATCTTTAAAAACACCCTCACCATGAGAATGTGTAACCAACAATGGGACAACAACGCTGATCTCCTCACTGCTAAACTAGCCCTCTCCCCTAACTGCACCATAAACTTCTTTATAACCTACAGACCACCAGGATCACCCCTTGACTACCAAAAGCAACTCCTCCAAAACATAGGCAACAACCTTAAAACCACCACCAAAAGCATCCTTCTAGGGGATATTAACCTTGTTTTATCTGACCCGAAGGACAAAGCAGCTGCAAATTTAGCCAAAGAACTATCACACATGGGTTTCAAACACAAAATTACTGCACCCACTCATAACAAAGGCAGATCCATTGACTGGTTAGCTGATCACAACTGCTCATCTGCAATCACCTCCATCTCGGCCCTCCCATGGACGGACCATTACCTCATTCAATTCTCCATTCCTACCACGCCCACCCATAAAACTCTAACTCATGCCCCCCCGCCAAAGTAAGAAGCTCAAAAAAACTCACTGCCTCCAACCTCGCTCCTCTCCTCGATATCCCTGAACTCAAGCCTCCATTTATCCATGACCCTACCTCTCTCATCAACATCTACTCCAGTGCACTCACTGAAGCCATCAAATCTATTGCCCCTCTAGAAGAAAAAAAAGAAAAGACAACCATGCACTGCAACTCTTGGTTCACTGAAGAACTATCTGCCCTTCGCACCAAGAAACACAACGCTGTGTCCAGGTGGCAATCAGCACCTAACCAATCTTCTCTTAATGATTTCAAAGAACTCTCATTGACCTACAAAAAAGCTATATTCCACGCTAAATCTGAATCCTATGACCAGAGAATCACTAATGCCAGTTCCAAATCTAGAGAAATAGTCTCCATATTCAAAGAACTCACCACACCTACCTCGAGCCCAGGCAAAATCATCAAGGATGAAGCATGGTGCACAGGCATCCAGTCTGCCCTCCTCAATAAAGTCAACACACTCCAAAACAAAATAGCCTCCCAATGCAAAGCTCTCAACACCGCCACCAGCTCTCCTACTCCTCCCACTAACAATACTCTCTCACAAACACCCCTTTTCGCTTTCAGAGAAGTCTCTGAGACGGAAATCAAGGACCTCCTCAAAAAAATCAAACCTTCCACCTGCAAAGGGGGATATCTGCCCACCTTCCATGATCAAAGAGTGCTCAGAATCCCTCACCCCCATAATCACAGCTTTCATCAATGCTTCATTCGCATCTGGAACCGTACCACAATGCCTAAAAGAAGCCTGGGTTTGCCCGCTCCTGAAAAAACCCTCTCTTGATCCTTCATCCCCCAATAACTATCGCCCCATCACCACCGTCCCTTCCTCCTCAAAATCCTAGATAAAGCTGCACACAACCAAATCCAACACTACCTGTAAACCCACACCATCGTAGGCAGAAGACAATCAGGTTTCTGCAAAGGCTGTGGGACTGAAACTGCCCTTCTAGACCTAAAGAATCAAATTACCAAGATAATGGACACAGGCAAACCTCTCTGCGGCATTTGACCTGGTCGACCACAGCATTCTCACATCTCACCTCTTCAATGCTGCACACTTCTCTCACAAGGCAACCACTTGGATCACATCCTTCCTTGAAGGTAGGGCCATGAAAGTGTACTCAGACCAGGCCAGCGCTCCCCCCACCACTATCAGTTGTAGAGTCCCACAAGGGTCTTGCACTGCACCGACCCATTACAACCTATTCACCAAACCCCTCTTTGACTTACTGAAGTCCCTCGACATAGCTTAAACAAACTATGCCGACGACACGCAATTTCTCCTCCCCCTCTCCGGAAACTACAACCAAGACTCAGAAGCCCTCCTCAAAATCTATTCCACTATCCAAACCTGGATGGCTTTCCATGGTCTCTGTTTAAACGGAGATAAAACCGAAATCATTATCCTAGCCCCCAGCGAAACACTCACTAAACTCACCCCCGACTAATCTCACATGACTATCAACAGTATTAGCATACCTGTCTCCTCTGCCGTCAAGACTTTAGGAGTCTACATAGACGCCACACTCTCCATGACTAGACAAATCGGCGCCATCGCCTCAGCATCTGCTCTGACCACCAAAATCATTTATGCCATAAAAACCTACCTCAGCACACCCAACTGCCTCTCCATAGCCAGAGCTACTATAGGAGCCAGATTGGATTACTGCAACGCCCTCCTAGCAGGCACATCGACTAAAAACCTAAGCAGGCTCCAAATAGTGCAAAATAATGCCCTCTGCGCTGCACTGCACATCCCCAAAACTGACCATATTTCACAAGCCAGAAGACTCGTCTATTGGCTCCCAGTCAAGGAAAGAATCAACTTTAAAATTCTCACTCTCACACACAAGTGCATCAATCACACAGCACCCCCCTACTTATCTGAAACAATAACAAAGAACTCCTCCATCCGTCCTAGAAGAAGCCATCACGCTAACCAACTCCGAGTACCCACTGTAAGAAGAGCCAAAGCCGGAGGCATTGGCTTCCCCCGCATAGCACCTAGGCTCTGGAATGCTCTCCCCAACTCACTCAGAGCAGAACCATCACTGTACTCCTTTCGCAAATCCCTCAAAACGACACTATTCAGTTAACCTCTTCCCTCCTCCACCTACACTTGCTCTCATACGCCTGCTATGAAATGTGTCCTGTAATGAAAATTGCCTTGTAACCATCTTCCTTCCACTGTAACCAGATTATGTTTACCTGTAACAGCGCCACGATGCCCCCGGGCTGATGTGCACTTTAAATCAATTTGAATAAATAAAATAAATAAAATAAAGATGAATGAATGGAAGGGATAAAGTAATAGAACATCTGTGACGATTCAATTAACTCTCATCACTTCTCCCCAGAGGGGAGCCACTTTCCATGAGGCTAGGGTGGTAAGGCTGTCACCCAATATTCCCCCTAGGAGTGGTTTAATGTGGGAGGCGCTCATGGGGAGGGACTCCCCTCCTGCAGATAAGGAAACCACCTGGTTAAAAGTCGACGTAACACTCCAAACCTAATCCTCTCAAACCTGTTACCACCTTTCCACCAATGTCCCCTTGATAGCACTTCCATTTGTTATTGTAACATTATACCAGTTATTTCTACTGAGACAAAGAAGATTACTAACAATACGGAAAGTATGACTAACTCCAGTACTGACACAGAAAAGATCACCCAAAGTATGAAGATTACCAGCAAAGCCAGTACTGAGACGAGGTGGCCACCAGGATCCTCAGTTACAGACATTCTAACAGACACTTTAGATTTTAGTTTGAGGTAGGGAAGCCCCTCTTAGAGTCAGGGAGAGTCTTTGTCAACCACCATAACACCTCCTGGTCAGTCGCCTTCTTCGTAATCTTTACATACGATGTCAGAAGTGGAATCCTGCCCAACTGAAATAAATTGGGGGACCATTGAGTGCAATAGATTTTAACACTAAAGCTTCTAGCCCCATTGTGGCTACACCAAAAAAAAACTGGCCCAGAAGATCTTTTCCACCAGCGCAACGCCCCCTGTAGCAACAGAGGCAGATTTGATCCACTTCTCGCTCAGACGAAGATCTCAAGGCCATGAACAACGGAGAGTCAGCAAAACCCTCGACCGCCCAGGCCCTAATATCGGAGTCAGCTTTATTCCATTGACTTCACAAGCCATCCTACCGATTATGAATATCAAGGGGATCGATTACAAACTTTTCTTTCCCCAAAAATGTTGGGTTTCCGGTAGGAATAAGATTGTCATTTCCTTGGGGGTTGGGAATAGATATTGCAACCTTCTCAGTGGTTTATATTATGCCCCCTGGAGGAATGGTCCAGAAGAGAAAACTAAAAATGCTCCCCCTCCTGTTCTATAGAGACGAAATTAAATGTGTTCTTGAATTTCTCATTTAAATCTTTTCCGGTTAAGAGGGGTGAGTTGGTAGGATATTTAATGCATGAGACCTTATGGGAACCTCCCTCAAACAAGAAGAATAGAGAGCGATGAGGATAACCCAGAGAAACAACCTAATGGGAAGATGACTCAAGAAAATGTTTTCTGTTACCCGGGCGCTGCTGAGCAGCCAAGGAAGATGGCTGCCTAGTCTGTAAGCTCCGTCCTTGCCCACCAGCTCATCCGACATATCGGCGGTTACCTACAACTTTTCGACAAATTACTGCAGCGTTTCTGCCGCTACAACTCTCCTACACCTGTGGCCGAAAACTGGGCGGAAAACGCTGCTGCCATCCGCGAGTTCTGGAGGCTCGGCCTGCTGCGGCTGCTCGGCCTGCGCGGCTGGGTGGCGGCTCCTGGGACCCTGTTGCCGCTGCCTGCCAGTGGACGGCCTCCTCGATCCTGCGGTCCGCTCCGGGTCTGGGCCCGCGGGCGCTCTGACCCGTCTTCGCAGGACTCCCCGGTGATTGTCGGGAGGAGCGGCCTGGCCTGCACACCCTGGGCCGGGCGCCATGCCTCGCCGGAGCGGGCGCGTCGCCTGCTCGCCGGCCGGCCCCGGAGCTGCCTGCGCTCGCTGACCGGGCCGCGGCTGACATCGCCGCTCTCGTTGGCCTGCGGGCCGTTGGGACGGGAAGACCCCCCCCGGCTCGCCTTCGAGACCCGCCGGGAGACCCTCCACGCTGACATCCTCCTCATCGGTGGGCCCCAGGGGTGCCCAGATTAATCACCGCGGCTCCCGGCTCGCCTTCAGGACTCGCCGAGGGACCCTCCGCCTTGCTTCCTCCTTGTCGGTGGCCCCCAGGAGTGCCCAATTAAATCACCGCGGCTGCGGCTCCTACTAAGCACGCGGGCCCTCCCGGCTCGCCTCCAGTATTCACCGCGGGGCCTCCCGCACCGGGAGAGAGGCTCGTGCTTGCGAGCCAGACATCACCACCATCAGCCCTCGTACGTCCCCAGGGAGATACACGGATAAGCCACCCTGCAAACTGAAAGAGGTGGGTGCTATTAACTTTATTGTGGCTGCCTATTGCTAAACATTAATGCCTGCAGATAGCCCGGCTCTACCTTTCCCAGATACTCTCGACTGATAAGGACTGTTGAATTAACCTCCTTTGTTAAGGAACAAGACCCTTTGGCTCCTCTCCCGTGTCCCTGAAGTAGGGGGGGGACTGCCCGCGGGGGGGAACACGGAGGGGTGCGGTGCCGCCGGGACACGTCAAGTCGAGATTCCAACGCCACATCCCACCTACCCTTCCTAGAGGTGCGCTCCAGGTCTCCTCCACCACGTACTTCGCTGAGCTGGCCCTGACCCTGCCCCCGAAGAATGGCTAACAGATCGCGTAACACTAACAAAGCCGGGGCTATGGACAAATACGCCAGGGCGACACCCAGGGGAGACCAGGCATCATCCGCTACAACCCAGGAGGAGGGCGACCCTAGGCCGGACCCCCCGCAGCCAGACCTGGCCGCCATGATGGAATCCATGGCCAAAAACTTTGCAGCATTCCATGAAAAGCTGGATGACATTAATGCAAATGTAGCGTCATTACGGGCTAAACACCCGACCAACACGGCGCCAGAATCACTGAAGTGGAGCAAAGGACGGGCACCACCGAAGACAATGTCCACGAACTGCAAAATACAGTATCAGAGCTTGTCCGAGACATGAAGCAAGTCAAGTCCAAATGCGATGACCTCGAATCGAGGTCGCAAAGAAATAACATTCGCATAATTGGGGTCCCCGAAAATGCACTTAAAGGCCTATGGAACTGGCGGTGGAAAAACTCATCAGAGACCTCCTGGATGATCCCGTGCTCTCACCATTCTTCACGATCGAAAGGGCTCACCGCTCCTTGGCACCCCGCCCGCGTCCCGGGGACTTCCCCAGACCTATTATAGCAAAACTGCTCAGCTACAAAGACAGGGATCATATACTCCGCCTGGCCAGGGAGAAGGGAGAATTAAGGATGGATTCACAAACAATCAGGATCTTCCCCGATTTCTCAGTGGGTGTCCAATCGGAAAGACGCAGATTCACTGGGGTGAAGAAAATGCTACGGGACAGGAAGATTGAATACGCTATGCTCTTCCCCGCACGCCTTAAATTCACTCACCGGAACAAGCTCTATTTCTTCACAGTCCCGGACGAGGCTGTGAAATTCATTGAGGCACAGATCCCACTGGCGGAGCCGCCTGCGATCCCGATGGACAACGATCAAAACTGACTGCTGCCCTTATCATATGAATCTGTTTTTGTTGCCCATTAAGTTAGGCATCCTTGATCTGTAACCTCATTTATGAAAGCCGAACCTATGATTATGCTACTTATCCAGTACTCGTATCAACACTGGTGGACAGGGCGGCAGCGGTGGCCCCCACTGCAACTGCAATTCCTGTGAGATCTAAATGTTTGTGTTTTTGCCCCAGTTGGGCTTTCTTTCAAATACTGCCAAGTTGGGGATGGCAGTTATTGGTTCACGCTAAGGGTGGGTATACACACACTGCTAGTTGGGACAGGGCGGTGAGGGTGGCGGGTTGGAAAGTTGGGTTAGGTTATACTCAAAATGGCATGGGGGCTGAGACGGGCCACACGCGATGGCAGCGGTGCTGCGTGGCAGCGTTCATAACGTACATCAGAGGCAGGGCTTTCACTTGGGATGTCCCGTAGGCCACCTACATGGCAATTAAAATGATGTCATGGAATATACGTGGCCTAACAAACTTCACGAAATCCCGAAGGATCGCGGCCTACGCTCAGCGACACGGGGTCAAGGTTCTCCTACTACAAGAGACACACGCCCTTAAACATCTGTCATCGAACATTGCACAAACTTGGGGTGCCAACAGATATTTCACCCAATACTCCACCCAAGCTAGAGGGGTCCTGACTCTCATCCATAAGTCTACCCACTTCAATCTCCGCTCATCACACGTTGACCCTGAAGGCAGATATGTAATCCTACACTGCACCTTGGCTCACGAAGAATGCCTGCTGGTCAACGTGTACGCACCCAACATCGACACCCCCGAGTTCTTTGATGAAGTGACGGCCATACTTATGAAATACATAGACATCCCCATAATATGGGGGGGGGGACATGAACCTCACACTGGACAGTCTTCTGGACAGGACGACGTCCAGTCGCAGACCCACACCAACAGCAACCAAGCGGCTTCTCTCGCATATGGCCTCCCTCAACTTACATGATATATGGAGAACGCTCCACCCCCACGACAGGGACTATACTTTCTATTCCACGGTCCATGACAGCTCCTCTAGGATAGACCTGTTCCTACTCTCCGGCAGACTGGTTGGGAAAGTCTCAGATGTCACGATACTTGCACGCACGCTATCTGACCACTCCCCGGTACTCCTACAGATCCGACTCGGCGATGCGGCGCCCCTAAGACCCCACTGGCGATTCAAATCCACCGCCCTGTCAGACATAGTCTTTAAAGCTGAGATCCTAGCTGACATAACCACATTCTTCGAAAAGAATACAACAACCGATACGACCGAGGGGATCCGATGGGAGGCGTTCAAGGCGTACATCAGGGGGATGTGCATCTCAAGGGAAGCTGGGGTCCTAAAAGCCATAAGGCAGTCCTTAACTAACTCGGAAACCAAACTTAAAGCACTTGAACAGGAATATCTGACCACTCGGTCCCCAATAACCCTTGCTGCGATCAGATCAGAGTTGGAAGAGTTTGAATCACACGCCATAAGGGAGGTACAATACTTTACACGCCCGATTGCGGCCCACAGATATGGGGAGGGGGACAGACCAGGTAGAACCCTGGCCAGGCTAGTCCGTGCTGAGACCGGTGGAACCCGCATTGATAGCATCATTGATAGCAACGGAGTGCGACACTGGTCGGATCGTTCCATACTAGACACTTTTACTAACTTCTACGCTAATCTGTATGGCCCCCAACCCGAACACTCGGCACAGGACCTAGATGATCTCCTGGAGAGCATCCCTATGACCCTTATCTCCCAAGACACCCGCGAAATATTAGACGCCCCAATCACCCTAGAGGAGATAGTTCAGGTGATATCGAACCTTCCCAAAAACAAGGCACCAGGCCCAGATGGGCTCACCTCCGAATTTTACCAGGAACATGTGGCTATACTGGCACCTGTGCTACACGGGGTCTGGGCCGAATCACTCCGTCTGAATTGCCTCCCTCCCTCCCTCAGAGAAGCCTTGATAACTGTCCTCCCCAAACCAGGTAAACCCCCGGACGAGTGTGGATCTTATAGGCCTCTATCCCTTATTAATACCGACATAAAAATCTTCGCTAAAATAATCGCCCTCCGGTTTCTCCCCTTCATGTCCCACATGATTCACGAGGACCAATGTGGGTTCATCCCGGGCCGGTCCACGGCACTGAACATACGTCGCCTGTTTAACGTGATGGCTAGAATTGATCCATGCGCGGAAGCTGTGGCGGTCACATTGGATGCCCAAAAGGCTTTTGATATGGTCTCATGGCAATATCTGTGGGCCGTACTGGAGAAAATGGGTGTAGGCCCCAAAATGACCTCTTACATAAAACTATTATACACAGATCCACGAGCTAGGGTCCTTGTAAACTCTGCGCCTTCCTCTCCCATCACGCTGCACAGAGGCACTCGTCAGGGATGTCCCTTTTCTCCCCTCCTGTTTGCGCTTGCCATAGAACCTATGGCGGATCATGTAAGGGGACGGCATGGCAATAAAGGCATACGATTACTGGATGCACCAGAGATCATCTCTCTATATGCAGACAATGTCCTCCTGTATGTCAGAAATCCTTCCACACACCTGGACCCGATCATCCGCGACATCACCAAGATAGGCACATTCTCAGGTTTCACTATCAACTACTCTAAGTCCGAAATCTTCCCCCTCACGGCGGCGACCCCACGACCATCCTGTGAGTACCCGCTGCGCTGGTCCCCGGACGGGGTGAGATATCTCGGGGTACAAATATCACTAGCCAGACCCTCTCTACTCTCAGACAACTACGAGGCAACAGCTCGCCTTGTCTGCTCCAGATTCTCCAGATGGCGCAAACTACCTTTGTCACTAGCGGGCAGACTATCACTGATAAAGATGGTGGTGGTCCCTAAACTCCTTTATGTCTTCGCCAACGTCCCAATTTGGCCTGGGAGCCAATACCTCAAGAAGCTCCATTCAGAGTGTGCACAATTCCTCTGGCATCCAGGCTCAGTCCGCAAGAAGTGGCAACACATGACACTGCCCTATGACAAAGGTGGGTTCACGGCCCCAGACCTTCGCCTATACTGGAATGCTGCACAGGCCCATCACGCCTCTCACTGGTACATATTCCAAGACCCGCCGTGCATGTAAAACTTGAAAAACAGGCGGGAGGTGGAACCAATATAATGTCCTTGTTATTAAACCGCACATTCCAGACAAACGCTCAGGCGGACCCGGTGGCCGCTACACTTAGGGCCTGGAGGAACATCCTGGGCTCTGACCGGGAACAGCATCCATACTACAAATGGCTTCCCCTATGGCAGTTCCCTGGCCTCCCCCCCACACACGACCCCAATCTCATGCGCCACTGGGAAAACCTGGAATACCATGCCCTCGCAGATCTCTTCCCCGATGGGGTTTTCATCACCCCCCAGACATGGCGCCCTGGTCACTCCAATTCCGCACTCGAAATGTTGCAGTATTATAGGCTTAGAGCTGCAATACGGACAATGTGGCCTTCATACCCTACTGAACCCCCAGATTCTCCGGAAATACAATACATAGCAAATTCCGGCAGCGCCAAAGGCATAATCTCGAATTTGTACAAAATACAACTGAACAACACTGCGGACAACTCCCTTAGACCACGCGAATCTTGGGCTAAGGAGCTTGGAGTCGAAATCACAGACGATCTCTGGAGTAAAATGTGCACACACACACGTAGGGTCTCCCTGAGCGCCAGATTTCGATGTATACAATTTAAACTCCTCAACAGACTCTATTACACTCCGTATAGAGTGGCGTCTTTCACTGGCGCCCCGAACCACTTGTGTCCCAAATGCAAGTCGTGCGAGGCGGACCACATACATATGTTTTGGACTTGCCCTGCCCTTGACACATTCTGGACGGCCGTGATAGAGGCACTCTCCGAAATAGCTGGGTCCCAGTTAACTATGGAACCACTTGCCATGCTGTTTGGTCTATGGGAGGGTGAGAATGTAAAGAAAATGTCAAAGTTTCTAAATGTAAGCATCATGGTGGCCAAAAGATGCATATTGCAATGCTGGAAGCGCCGCAATCCCCCCACGTTCACGACGTGGCTGCAAGCTCTTACATGGACACAAATGTGCGAGGAGGAGTACATTGGATCCCTACCTCCGACATCCCGGCCCCAAAATGTCTGGCCGGAATTTCGCAGCTACCTCAATGGCAGAGAGGTTGTAGAGCTGACCTCATCTCCCCCCCAGGACAACCAGACAGGCCAAGCGTGAACTATCCTCTATTTTTGTTTTTCAATCTTTGCTTTCTCCCTGAACGGCTTTTCGCCTTCCTGTGATGTTGAATGCTGCTATGCCATGTAACTCGTATTGTGCCTGTCTTGACCCTTATGCCAATAAATAAAAGGTTAAAAAAAAAAAAAAAAGAAAATGTTTTCTGTTACCCAAAATAGGAGACTGAGTTAAGCTCTGACTTCGGTGACGGTAAAATCGAGTTTAAACCCTCATTGGCCTTTTCCAACTCAATGGGCCTCATTACGACTGCTGCTGTAAGGCAAACAACGGTGCCGGTAGTTCTACCGGCGCCGTTGTTGCCATGCCGCAATATTACGAGTGTGCTCGCGGGTGCTGCTCTGGACGCCTGGTCAGACCAGGCGTGCAGAGCGGCACCTGCGAGCAGACCAGGATGGTAGCAACGGTACTGTTATAAACGGTACCGCTGCTACCATCCTCCCCATTCCCATTGACCCCTATGGGGGCTCAAATGGGAATGGGGACGTACCGGCTGAGGGGTCCCGCAAAAGAGGATTACCGGGCCCTCCAAGGTTGGAATGGCCCGTTAAATCCAGTTTTGCGGGACCCAGAGCCGGACACGAGTTTGAGGGTAGCCATGCCCTTATTAACTCGTAATGAGGCCCAATGTTCCTTGTGCCCCCTGTGCGCAATTCCGCTTTTTGCTCTTCCCTAAAAACTCATTTACATCAGTCTTCTGTTTGATTGTTATTGGTTGCTTTTGAACACCACCTTTTATTGCTGATTTTAATGTATTGCTGACTGTTCTCTGTGAAGTGCCTTGGAAAAAAGTGCTATATAAAATATAATAAAATAAAATACAAAGGCAAATACAAAATACGGGCACATCCAGTTCTCCAATGCACAGGAAGATGGAGAACTTTGAAGCTTCAAAGGTTACAGCCTCCATGGCAGCTTACCAGAGTAATAACACTGAGAATAGCGCGCATGGCGTGAGGGAGCAATTCCACTGAGCTCCCGTCCTTGATCCTGGCAATGATCCTCTTGCAGACACACTTTGGCATCGATTTCTAAAACTGTGCATATCGTAAGCCACAGGACCCTCCTCAGTCTGCTGGTGCTTTTCCCCGAAGAAAATCGGAACACGCAAGCAGAGAAAACCGCCTTTAAAGACGTCTCCCCCCCAACCTCCAAGATGGCGCTGCGCGCCCATGGGACCGGATAGGGAGTGCAGGGTCCCCGCTGGAGGCGCTACACTCTCCGTCAATGCTGAATTTGCAGAGTAACCGGGACCACCACTCCGCCTATCGTGCATCCACCCACCAAATCCCCTCGCGCCAGGAGGCGAAGCGAACCCTGCAGGTGGCACCACCCTGCACGGCAAGGTGAGGCGAACCGGCGCACCCCCGAGGCAATTGCCGCAGGCCCATCGTGAGGGAACGGGGGCCCGTGCCGAGCTGTATGACAGTGCCGCCTTCATACGCATAGCTCCCCAGCCCTGTCGGAACGACCCAGCATGGCAATCAGCT
Organism: Ambystoma mexicanum; assembly: GCF_040938575.1. Taxonomy (NCBI): domain Eukaryota; kingdom Metazoa; phylum Chordata; class Amphibia; order Caudata; family Ambystomatidae; genus Ambystoma; species Ambystoma mexicanum. The sequence goes on from NC_090928.1 coordinate 306,274,833, forward strand.
GCCACACTAGAGGACACGGCCCCCATCGGCACCTCAATCCAGGGCCACGTCTACTGTCACAGACACTCCTGCTCTCGGGAACACAGGCTGAGCTTACCATCCCCACTGATTCTATTAAAATCAAATTTCTCTTCACCCGTGGGGCACCGGCTTACGTTGCCCGTTGAGTGGACCTACACCATTGGGGTCCCGCTACAAACCACGGGCCCGCACCTTGTCGGCTGGACCACCTGGGCACCTGTTGGCAACGGGGATCCTAACCTGCACAGAGCCGCCAAGACCTCATTGGTCAAAGATCACACTGCCGTGATCGAAGCAGACCAGCACCAACAGTCCACAACAATATTCTCAGTTTCAGACGGAAATAATGCCCTTTCTCTGACACATGGGTTTGTCTCAACGCGCTTCATTACAGTTGTTTGCCTTGTGTTTAAACATTATACCATGTTTCTTTGTATTCATTGCACATTTAGGCAAACCACCAATGATTGTGCATTTGTATGTTTTGTTTGTTAATTTTTCTTAAGCATGTGCTATTGTTTCTTTGATGCATTTGTTAAATAAGATGAATGTGCTTTGATCCATATGTACACTAAAAAAACGAAAAAGTTTTATGTTAAACTGAATGCAGAAAATTCTCTCTGCACTTACTAACACTGGCTAAATAAAAAGCTATAGTGCACTCTTTAAGGGCTTAATTGCTCGTCTTTTTGAACACGTATGACAGTTAGCTTAATGAAATGGCTTTTGTCATACTAAGCATGGCGAACAACCTAACCTTTACTAAAATGTATATGTAAAGAGACTAAAAGTAAGTGGCAGGACGCCATCCCTTTTGTTTCAAACCCACACATGACCGAGGCAGGTCGAGCCCGAACCAACCACCATCTTGCACCACGCCGGCTGCCGCTGCTACCAGGACCCGTTCTCACTCCCATAGGGCCTGGAATTCATCACAGGGCGCTCCGGCCTACAAGAGACTGATCCACACAAGCATTCCCTCTTGCCTAGTGTCAACCAGAACCGGCTGCGTGCTGCCCCCCTCCCGGGTAGCAAACCCATTCCAACCTAGAAGACCGCCTCGACCCTAGTACATAATACGGAACCCCCACACGACAGAGTTGGATTTGTGGGTTGCTTCGGTCAGGTCACCTGAGCCTCTAATATACAGTGACAGGGAGGAGGCTGGGCAGAGTTACTATTTCGTGAACGCTTGTACAACCCCACTCGAAGTGAGCAAAGGAAACCCCCTACGTGCAACGAGGGAACCGTAAGCTTCTCTACATATTATATCCACTGGCAGAGGACCGCGAGCTGCGGTCTGCATCTCCACACACCACTATTGATTAACCTCTGGAAACAGAGCCGCTTCACATCCCATATACCTGTCCAGGGATAGAATGAGGCGCCATGGGGGAGCGGACCCTGCATATCGGCGACTGGAGAGAAGTCAACGCTCTTACCCATGACTGGGGCCGGCTCTGCTGAACACCTACCGCACATCTTCGCTCACATTGCATCACAACCCGAACCATGCCCCCTACTCACATTGCTATACAATCTGGGAGAAGGTTGGAAACCAGTTTCCCAAATATATGGTCACTTACGCGATGTCCCTAACCCCTGCAGTTCCGAATTGAAATCCAGCTGGGAAATAGATCGTGGATCAGTAATAACTGATCAGGAGTGGGACAGAGCACTTGCATTTCCCAAGGAAGGGTCCAGGAACTCTAGGTTTCGACTTTTTCAACTAAATGCACGTTACCGCTCATATCTAACTCCACACAGGATGGCAAAGTTCAACGGACAGACCTGCCCTAACTGTACATGGTGTAACGCTGACAAGGCAGATGTTATACATATGTTCTGGGAATGCAGAAAGGCACAATGACTTTGGACAGAAGTTGAACGGATCTGCAGGAGGGCAGGTGTATCCCGATACGCCTGGACCCCAGTGAATGCCTCTTGGAAACTTACCCCAGATTAGCTAAATCCAAACACATAGCGAAACTCATGGATATTGTGTGCCTGTTAACCAAAAGGACCATTACAATGGCCTGGAAACGACCTAACGGCCCACAATATAACACATGGTATGGGGAGATGGAACGCTGGGTGGGCGCCAAAACTAAAGCTTGGGAGGACAGTGTCGCCAAATTGGCAGATGAATGCAGTGTGACACTAGATGCCTGGAAGAAGTTGACGGGGAGTATGTTTCACCCCTCGGATGACAAACCCCCATGAACACAACCACAGAGTTGTCACTGGAACTCATCACCCCTGGTGTCTCCCACAGAGGCATACCCCCTGGGTCCTGATTGAGGCTCCCCTCCACCTTCCTCCCCTCCCCTTTTTCCCCTCCCTTTGCCCATTGCACATTCCTCTACGTGTAAAATGTCCACTCCAAACTAACTGATCAAGCACAAGGAGACAGTTAATGTTGTTTGGTCTCCCCCCTTTTTGTTATTTTTTTTGTTCCCTCCTTTGTTTTCCTTGTTATATGTTCCTGTTCCGCTTATACAGCAGTTTGCAAGCTCAGTGTCAACTGCAAACCAATTGTGAAATACTACTGTTGTAACCTTGAAGAAATTCCAATAAAGAAATATGAAAAATAAAAAAATAACACTGAAAACACAATTACCTACCTTGAGAGATTTAAAAACACGTGACCCACCGGAGAATAAATCCTGGTTAATTCCCCAAGTTAGTGACTCCGTTGTTACGACTCCCATTGGAGAAACCAACGGCGGTCATGTCCCAGTCTGTCTGCCATTACCATCACTTAAGCGACCAGTATGCTGTTTTGGCTGGGAATTGGATCAGTATGAAGAAAGCTGTCCCCCAAAGCCTGCATTCTCCTCCCACCTCCCTGGCCACCCAAAATATCAAAAAGATTCAGAAAAACCCTGGGGAAGCCCCACAGCTACCCTTTGTTACCACCAGAGAGGCCCAAACCATATCCCCAATTTTTCGGGCTAAAGCTCTAGACCTATCTTTTCCCGTCCGTAAACTGGAGACTCCAGACCATAAATTCCCCATGTCATCACTCCAAAATATTCTTTTCAGGGAACCAGACAAGGAAGAAACACCCCTTTTAGTAGAAAATGTCACCTATGGAGGTGCAGGAGAGAGACTCCTAAATTATTTCTAGAAGTAAATACCTATGAGACATCTCAATTTAGGAAACCTTAAACAAGGGGTTGACTTTTTGTTCATACCTCCCAGCCAAGGAAAAACATGCTATTCATGTGGGAGAGCTGGTCATCTGACGAGAGGTTGTCCTCTTAATCTAAAACCTATCCCAGCTTACTAATTGAGCCCAGTCCCCAAACGTTAAAAGTCCAAGCAGAAAATTCTACCCTGTTTTTTACCACTGTTCTTTGTGAACAGACATCAACCCTAGACTCAGTTGTCAGGAGGATGGGTCCATCTTGTCCTCTTTCTAAGGATAGGAAATTAGGAATAAGGGATAAAATCAACTATCTTTATATGGGAGGTGAAAACATACATAGAATACCCGTAACCCTTTACCAACAAAGTGTGGTCAGAGTTGGACAGAAGAAGCAAGGGATGTGCTGCACATCCCAATGTATTAGTGACAGAGTGGAAGAAAATACAGTAGGACGAAGTGAACTGCATCCATGGGCACAGTGAAACGTACCCCCAAATAGAAATACCAAATAATATCCTGGGGAAGGAGCTATGGATCATAGCAGCAGTCATTCCGGACCTTCCTACCCAGTTGGTCATAGATAGCCCGGTGCCACAGATTAACCAGTGGATATCCAAAATTGCCCACATAGGCCAGAAGATAAAATCTCTAGAAGGTGGTAACCACAAATTTATTAACAGAAATTCTTTCTTGGAAAAGCAAGAAACACAATTCTCAATCTTAGAAGGGGAAGCCACAAACATAAGGGCAAGGGTAAGTGACGATTTACTTACTCTCGTCACTTCTCTCCAGAGGGGAGGCCCTTTCCACGAGGCTAGGCTGCTACCCAAAATTCCCCCCATGGGTTGTTTAATACAAGGGGAAGATATCATGGGGAGGGACTCCTACCCACACCCCGGGGATAACAACGACCACTTGGGTAACATTCTGTGTAGTGCGTGCAGAGTGGTACAGTCGAACAGTCAGGAACTGCAGTGTTACAATCAGCATTGGCGCCTGGAGCCCTTGTGTGAGAGCAGCACTATCTTCAAAACACTCCTTCTCACGCATAGCGATGTGCAGAGTGCGTCCAGAGTGGTGCAGTCTGGTAAAATCCTGGCTCTAAAGCCAAACTATGGCGACTTCCATGAGGTACAGTCAGTACACACCTTTGGATAAACAAGAAGATAATTTCACTTCCTGCAGGTTTGTGGATTAGCTTTAAGTGTGACTGAGACTGTACGCAGTGATGACAAAAAAGCGAAAGAAAAAGGTTACAATCGCCGGAACAGAAAGCCATACACCAGAGACTCTACCATAAGGTTGAGTAACAATGGTATTATCAGCCAGGAGGGAGTTTTGGCTGCTACCTTGGGCAGCCCAGAGTTAAAAGAAAAAGGAAAGATAGAGTATTTCCAACAGGCACTTAAGGAGGTGGGACACATGGATACTCTTGTGATGGCTAACAACAACTCACTATGTAATATCTCTTCCCATAGGATGATTGCTAACTATTAGTTGTTAAATGTATGCATTTTGCTGCAACAGGAAGCAGCAAGATTAACTCTCCAGGCTCTGGCGTCTTATGGGGTTTCTGGTGTGGCAGCAGAAGGAAAAACCCTGTCAATCAAGGGCCTTACGTGACACTCCTATTTGGTACTAAACCGGAGGAAGATATACCATCTCTGATAGAGTCAAGGGGATTGGAAGCTCATTATGAAACAGTGACCTTTGCACTGAAAGTAATATTGAAATTGATTTCAAATATATAATATGAAGTCACGAGCCGTATGTCATAATCTGTGCTGGGGCCTGATTATGGGCTATACGTTGTATGATGGTGTGGTGATGTCACTGACATAGAATGTGGAGTGTTGGAGTGTTGTTGGATGTTTGGAGTTGTCAGTTGGACCTAATGTGCTGAGCTGGATGGATGTCCCAGTGCTTTCTCTACTTAATAACTGGAGAATAAACCTACATGTAAACTGCTTACCTTCTGGTTCATGTTCTATGAAGGAGGCCTAGTTTATAACACTGGCGATGAGGATGTTTTCTTTGCTGATGGGAAGGGGCAGCAGGTGAGAGGCGCTGCCTTCCAGGGAGACATCCATCCAGCACCAGGAAGCTGCAGGCGGGGCGGTGCAGTGAAGGTCCACCTTATGGAGTCCTGTTCTGGCGGATGGTCCATAAGGTGGAACTGCCAGACGGTGCCGGGGCTGAGGTGGCCCACTGCTTGGAGTTGCGGGCGGTGTGAGGACCCTGGTGAGCTGTGGTCCAGTGGTGTCCAGTAGTCCAGCGCAGGTGACGGAGGGGGCGGCGGTGGCTCTGAGGGCAGTGTATTGGCTCTCGCTGGGTCACCACGGTGGAGGGCACAGAAGAGCGCTGTGGATTCGGAGGAGGATCCTGACAGTTCAGTCCGTGCAGCCTGTGGTGCAGCTGTTGTTATGCTGCAAGCCAGGCGGTTTCAGAGGCTGTGGAGGGACTAAACTGTGTGGCCCTGTGGAGTCGGAGGAGGAGCTGTCCAGGTCCTGCGCAGGTTGGCACGTAGGGCTGTGAGGCACTCCAGCAGGTGGCCCATTTCCAGACGTGATAACCAGGTGGTGGGCGAGCAAGAGGAGAAGAGATAGCAGAAAGGGAAGAACAGTTAAGTATGCCAGTGCCCACTTGACGACTAGTGGCACGGGGGACATGGTCGAATGAGGTCAAAGATGCGGTTAAGGAGGCAACAACAGTAGTATCATGAGGAAGAATGGAAGAATCCATGTTTCTGTAATGCACAGAAAGTGAAGATTTAGTCTAAGGAATAAGTCCAAAACTGTGGCAGATTTGTTACAAGTGGCCTGGCATTCCAAAGTCCTGGGTCAATAGCAGCAGTGTTTACATAAACCGGGGGGTGGGGGGGAAGGGTAGATGAGATTGGTATTGATACAAGTGCATGTTGGTCTTGAAGCAAAGTGAAGGTATTCTGGAGGCGTTAAGCTAAGTACAGTCAGAGTCGGGCGTAGTGTTACCAGCACCTTGATGGAAATAAACTTGATACCAGGACATGGCACTGAAGCAGGATGATATGGTAGCAAGATGTAACGCATCCTCACCACGGACCCCGCAGACAGCCAGGGTCGAATTCGTCCGACTTTGCCTGGGCTTTGCCCAGGCCGGACATGATACATGAGCAGTTGGGATGAGAGTGAGGCAGGAGGTGTGGCCTCTGGCCTCAGGCGTTGCTAGGCAATGCGGCAACAAGTCACTTCCAACAGACGAGCGGGCCCAGGATGGAAATGCAGCACTACACCGTGCGTGCAGCAGATGTACTAGGCAATGGGCCTCATTACGACCCTGGTGTTAACCAACGGCGCTATTAGCGCCATGGTTAATGCTGGTAACTTACCGATTCCGCCATGGTGAAATGGGGAATTACCACCCCATTCCAAGGTTGGCGGGGCGGTAATTCCCCATTTACCATTGGACCTTCCCATTCCCATTTTTGCCACATAGGGCTCAATGGGAATGGGGAAGGCGGTAATTACGGTACCGCAAATTGTGGTACCGTAATTACCTTCAAGGTCCCTTTGCGGGTCCCTACCTTAACGGCTGGTACAGACCAGCCGTTAAGGTCGGGAGCCGCAAAGGGACCTCGTAGTAAGGCGTTAAGAGGTTAACGGAGCTGCAACCTTTTACGGCACTGTTAACCCCTTAACGCCTGGGTCATAATGAGGCCCAATGCCTTCTATGCCCTCACAACCAAGAAAAGACCTGCAGTAAATGTTCCACATCCAGGAAGTGCTCAACTGTCAGAAATGCTGTCCTCAAGGGCTTGCTTCAATCCTGTTAGCAAGGAAGCTCACCCAGATTGCGATGGCAAACCCCCTTTCTCCCAGACTATAGAACTCTTGGATGAGGATCACACCCTAGAATTCTATAGTCCAGTGAAAGGTGCGTGTGACAAAAAAAGGGAAGATAAGGATCAGGCTCTTTAGGGGTTTCCTGTAGAGGACTCAAATTCAGAAATGAGATGACAGCATAGAATAACAATAAGCAATGATAAAGTGACTGTATCAGAGGACTTACCTGGATAATTGCTTAAGGCACGGTACCCAGCGGACACCCACTTGCCCCTCCATGTCCCCCATAGTGATAAGGAATGGCGAAAACCCCAAGAAGTCATGGAAAAACTGCTGCTGTAATACTGCATCCTCTGAGAGGGGATGGAGGATCCCTAGTGTGGCGCTGCCCCGTGATGTGACTCGCACGTGGCAGCGTGACGTTGCACGCCGCCGCGTGCTGTATAAATAAACGGGGCGTTCCCGGCCACGTCAGAGCGACCGGGAAGCCCGAACCGGCAAGACGTGTGTGTGTGTCTGTCGGGAGCGGGGGCTTACGGGACCGCATGGGGGCCCCGACTGACCCCCAACAGTGGCGACGGGTGGATGCGGATGCCCGGGCCCGGGAGTGATCGATGTCACAATTTTTCTAAAACGAAACGGAACGGATGACATTTCGTTTCACGCCGTGGCTGTGGATCGCATACGCGGCTGGCGGCCATTTTGTCAAAACAATCGTGGAACTTCTCCAAGCTCCGGTTTGGATGGGGAAGGTGATACAGGTCTAATTTTTGGACAAGCTGCGTGCAGGCAGCCTAACCTGCATACACATGCCCAATTTTTGATTTTTACTTCACATTTGGGCCTCCTACGTCGAGTGAGAGCAAGGAGAAGGGCTAACATGGCAGGGCCTGCCTAGCCCAGTTTTTTTCTTCTTCTGTCCTTCAACCAATTTTTGGAACATTGCAGTGGAGGGGCACTGTGCTTCTTCATCCTCTTCATCATCAGGCTGCTGTGGCCTCCGGTTCGTCCTGTTCATCATTAGGCCGGAGTACTGCAGTGGGCAGTCATCTCTTCTATTCATCAAAGCCGAAGGCAAGATTCCACCATACCTTTCCCAGGTTGGACTGTCGCTGTGCCTGTGGAAGGGGCATCCAGGTGCGTGGTGGTGGTGGGTGACTGAGTTGCAGCCCCCAGGTCCCAGTGTGGGGGTGCCTGTGCGCTCAGTCCCATGAGTGGCGCTGGTGGGCAAGACGGTGGGCACCTTGAAGCCGCACCACCTCCCCAGGACGGTGGCCAAGCGGGAGGTCAACAACAAGCTCCTCAGGCTCCAGTGATTCCAGCTATACAGCCAGTGGCCGCTCCACAGCCACCCCCTCAGCCTCAAGTAGGCGGTCAAGCTCCTGCGCCTCAAGGGCCAGTGATCGTGCAGCCAGTTGCCCAGCCAGGACCTCCCATCATGGCCCAAGCGCGAGCCCATGCAGTCCTGCAGCCCATCCCAGAATTTGATGCGTCGGGCCCGCCGTCCAGCATGGGGCCTAGGTGGAGGAGATGGGTTGGTCGTCTCGACATGTACTTCCGGGCTGCCCAGGTGACGGATGACGACAGCAGGGTGGCCACTATGCTGTACTCCGCTGGGCCGACGGTCCAGGAAATTTTCGAGTCGCTTCCTGCGGGGGATGGCAGCTATGACGCAGCCAAGGCGGCACTCCTGGCCCATTTCCTGCCCCTTGAGCAACGTGGACTATGAAAGGTTTGTCATGCTCTCGGCCAAGCAAAAGGACGATGAAACATTGGACACTTTTTATGGACGCCTGCGTCACCTCTCGCAGGGCTGTGCGTGGGGAGACGCGGAGGACATGATTCGCACAATGCTAATTCAGGCGTGCTCCTCAGGCAAACTCAGGAGGCAGGTCCTGAGAGAGCCGGGTATCACTCTGCCCCGCATACTGGAACTGGGCCGCTGCCATGAGGTGGCAGAAGCTCGAGCAACTAAGATGGAGGCGGGATCCCGCTCAGTAAAGTCTGAGGAGGTGTGTGCCATGTGGCGTGGTGGAAGAGGAGTGAGAAGACCTGGGGTGGGACCCCGGGACAGAGCAGGGAGAGCAGGGGAATCGTGCCAGAAGTGCGGATACGACCTCCTTCACCCGACAGAGTGTCCAGCAGCTGGAAAGACATGTGGTAGGTGTGGCCTGCCTGACCATTTTTCGAGGGTGTGCAGGGCAGCCCTGCCTGTGTTGGTACCGAGAGGACAGGCTCGAGTTTGGGTCCCGCGCCAGAACCGCCCACCGAATGTGGCCCAGGTGGACCAGGTCGGGGGGGATGCCCAGGAGGAGGAGGCAGAGGAGGAGAACATTTTCTTTGTCTCCAGTGTGGAGGTCCTAAAAGGAAAGAACAGAAGGCAGCCGAGGTGCGTGGTTGAGATCAATCATTCGCCTCTCCTGGTGCTGGTGGACACGGGAGCCTGGGTCAATGTGATGGCCAGGGGGCACTATGATACCCTTGAATCCCCCCGAATCTGCTCACACTGAGGGCCCGTATATTTGCGTTTGGTGGACTGGAACCGATACCACTGGACGGTGCTTTCGTAGCGAAGGTGGAGCATGAGGGCTCGCAGATCAAAGCCCGGTTCTACGTGACGCCCGTGAGCAACAACACTCTGATAAACTGTGCGGCTGCGGAGGCCCTCGGAATTGTCAGCTTCGCGTACTTGGTGTATCTCGAAGACATCAATGACTTACTCGATAAATATGCCGCCGTCTTCAAGGGCATTGGAATGATGACTGGTGACCCGGTGCGGTTGCACATCGACGAGTCTGTGCAGCCCGTTGCCCTGAAACACCGGAGGGTACCGTTCCATCTCAGGGAGCAGATGGATAAGGAGCTGGACAACCAGGTGAATTTGGACATTATTGAAAAAGTGGAGGGCCCCACTCCTTGGTATCCCCGATCGTTGTGGCTAGGAAGCCCAAGCAACCTGACTGTCCGCATTTGTGTAGATATGAGACTCCCCAACAAGGCCATCAAGAGGGAGCGGCATCTCACCCCTACCATCGATGACATTAATGGAGAGGTGCAAGGGGCTCGTTTCTTCTCCAAATTAGATCTCCGAGCATGATATCACCAGGTCGTTCTCCATCCGGAGTCTCGGTATATCACCACCTTCACCACTCACCGGGGGCTCTACCGATACAAGAGACTCAGCTTCGGAGTATCATCGGCTGCAGAGGTCTTTCAGAATATTATTCAAGGTGCCCTCGCAGACCTGGAGGGAGTCTTAAACATCAGTGATGATATTCTGGTGTTCGCAAAGACCGAGGTGGACCATCTGAGGAAGCTGGGGAAGACTTTTGAAAGACTGCAATCGCTAGGTCTCACCCTTCAGAGGGACAAGTGTGAGTTCCTGCGCCCTTCCATCGAATTCTTCGGTTTTGTTTTTAAAGAAGGGGGTGTGTCACCAGACCCGAGGAAGGTCCAGGACATTAAGAAAGCACAGCCTCCAGAGTCGGCGTCGGACATCAGGAGTTTCCTTGGCATGGTGACATACTGTGGGCGCTTCATCCAGAACCTTGCCTCGAGATCAGAACCGCTCAGGGCCCTGATGAAAAAAGAGTCAGCCTGGCACTGGAGCCCGCTTGAGCAAGCGGCCTTTGAAGACATTAAAAGCGCCCTGACAGCGGAAGACACCATGGCGTTTTTCGATCCGACGCTAACATCGGAAATCGTTGTGGACGCCAGTTCATTTGGTCTAGGGGCCGTCTTAACTCAGGTCGACCGGGAGGGGAGCATCCGGCCAGTGGCCTACGCCAGCAAAGCGCTCTCCGAAACTGAACAAAGATACTTGCAGATCGAGCGTGAGGCTCTGGCGGTCCTCTGGGGCTGCAGACACTTTTGCCTCTACGTCTTGGGGCATCCAGTGACGGTGGTGACGGACCACAAGCCCCTGCTGCCCATTCTGGCAGGGTCATCCTCCAAACCACCGGCCAGAATCGAGAGGTGGATGCTCGCCATTCTCGAATACGGAGTGACACTGGTGTACCGGCCAGGCGCTAACAACGCAGCAGATTACCTCTCACGACATCCGGGAGTGCGTGGGGGAGAGGAGTACGACACCTGCGAGGAGGAAGCCGACGATCACATCCAGATGGTGGTGGAGGCCGCCACGCCTAACGCGATGCCTCTCTCAGAGCTGGAAGCGGCAGCTGCCGAAGACGAGTGTTTCAAGATCCTCCAGCACTCCATGCAGCACGCCTCCTGGAAGTCTGTCCTAGAATCCCTGGCGGGGCGGACCCAGGAGGCCAAGACAGCACTCGAGCAGCTGTGGAAAGTTAAGGAGGAGTTCTCGTTCTCGGAGTCTGGCCTGCTGCTGCGAGGCGACCGGATCATGGTCCCCCAGGCAAAGGTGCAAGATGTGATCGCTCTGGCTCACCATGGGCACCAGGGCGCCGCCAAGACCAAGGCCAGGCTGCGTCTGAAGGTCTGGTTTCCTGAACTAGAGCGCAAGGTCGACGACTTTGTGGCGGCCTGCATATGGTGTCAGGCGGTGTCTCCTTTACAGCGAGAGCCAGCAATTGAAGAAATGCCCCTGGGCACGCGGCCGTGGGAGGTCGCCCATGCGGACTTCGGGTCGACGTCTGTGGGCACCCACTTTCTGGCAATGGTGGACGAATATTCCCGATATCCGGAGGTGGAGTTTGTCGAGTCGGTGGCCTTCAAGCATGTGGTCGTGGCTGTGGAGAAAGTGTTCGCAGCTCATGGGTTTCCCCACACCTTGTGCTCGGACAATGCATCGCCATTCCAAAGTGAGCATTTTGCGGAACTCATGGAGAGCTGCGGGGTCCAGCACCGGAAGGTATCCCCGTTGTGGCCCAGGGCCAACGGAGATGCTGAGAGACTGATGCGGACGCTCAATAAGACTTTCAGAATTGCCCAGGGACAAGGACAGTCACTACAGCGAGCCCTGTATCAGTTTCTTAGGGTGTACCGCAACACCCCCATGCATCCACGGGGGTTGCTCCAGCAGAGGCCCTGTTCAGGCGGTGCCCCCAGGGACAATTCCCCGAGGTGGGAGAGAAGGAACCGGGGGCAATTGACAATCAACAGGTCGAGGCAGACCGGCGGGTGAGGACTGAGCAGGAAAACCTGCGAAGTGGGCTCCGCCCCCAGCGGCTGGAACTGGGGGACGAAGTCCTCATCCGTAATCGACACCCCCATAGAAAGCTGTCGCTCCCCTATGAGCGGGAGCCGTTGGATGTGGTGGCCGTAAAGGGGTCCATGGTAACGGCATCCGACGGAAGGTCTGCTGTCACCCGCAACATCAGCTTTTTCAAGAAACTGGGTGACTCAAGAACTGAACCGCCGCTGGAACCGGACGTGGGGTGATACCGGAGGACGGAGGAGGTCCCTCCGGCACCCCTGCATCCCCTGTCAGGGAGACGCCTGCTGAAGGACTTCATGTGCCGGAGGTGAGCGGGAGGTACCGCCAGAGGGCTGGGCGAGGGAAACCCGCTTACCTCAGCGATTATATTATGGGACTGTTGGTTAACCAACCTGAGTAAGGGGATCCGGGTGGTTGACAATAAAGGGGTTTTGGGCAAGTTGTGTTATTGAGTGAAGCAGTTTGTGTTTGTGTGGATTATAATGTGATTAACGTAGTTTTGTGTTCTCCTGGAAAAAGGAGGAGTGTGGCGCTGCCCCGTGATGTGACTCGCACGCGGCGGGGTGACGTTGCACGCCGCCGCTTGCTGTATAAATATACGGGGCATTCCCGGCCGCGTCAGAGCGACCGGGAAGCCCGAACCGGCAAGACGTGTGTGTCTGTCGGGAGCGGGGGCTTACGGGACTGCATGGGGGCCCCGACCGACCTCCAACACCTAGGAGAAATGCAAAGAAAAGATTGCCCAACAGTGAGAGGGCGCGGGGACAGACCACGAACTAAAGAGGACATGCAGAAAAATCTGCATGACTTATGAGACACATCAGAGGTGGTTCGAAAGCGTACATGAAAGTGTGCGCTGCAACTAAGGAGGCAACGGCAGCACAGGTTAAACTGGAGCAGAGTTTCAGTAAGATGGGCGGGGGTGAGCGCTGTAGGGATGGCACGAATGGGGAAGCAGGTGAAGCCCAGCGGAAAGCCAAGAAGCAGAGCAAAGGGGGAAACAGGGCAAACCTCTGACCTGTCTGAGAGGAGGGTTGGAGCAACCAAAACAAATCCAGGACACAACCTGCGAGAGTAGCTTTGAAGGGCAGCGACAGAACCATGCCCTAGTCACTGAAGGATGCTGCCAAGCAACCCACCAACCAGTGTCCAGGTTATTTATGGTTGTCAGATTTACTTAGTAAACCTAGTGATTCATCTAGGTTTTCTCCAAATGTCCAATATGGGCACCATATTGGACTGGTCAATGGTTCCATAGAATACTTTATGCAAAACCTAGGGGAGGAATTTTTTCCTTGGTCCCCTCACTGCCTTTTAGTCCATTCTCAACCTGGTTCGAATCTTAGAACCTCCCTGTACTCATCTTCTTGTCGAGCTCTGCTTTTGTCTTCAATTTATTCCTATGTTCTGGACAACTTCCGCTTTGAGATTTTGCCGTCCCATTGTCTTTCTGCATTATGACTGCATTGTCAGGGAAATGGTGGAAAGGACTTAAAATGCATGCCTGACTGCTCTCTTCTCTAGGGCACTGATGGGTGAAGGTGGCTACTTGTTTAACACGTTGCCCAGTGGTCACTTTGCATACATGCCAACCCTCCCGATTTAGGCGGGAGACTCCCGATTTTCCAGGGAAAAATATTGCTATTTTTCACGTTCTCCCACCTAAAATAACTGTCGCCCCAGTGCATTGCTATGGGGAAATATACGTCTCCCAATTTTCCTGTGGAAATCTCCCTCACAACATTTTAACCTGGTCTTATTACATTGGCCCTCATTACGACCCTGGCGGAAATCGGAAAACGATGGCGGAGATGCAATACCGCCATCGAATAGCGCTCGGTGCGACTATGACCCGCCACCGCAAAGTACGAAGCCATTAGCGACACCGTAGTGAACGCCAACGCTAACTGCACCAAGTACGCGCGCGCGCGCCATGCCAAACCGTAAATACCACCATGGCGCAAGGGTACGCGAATTCCGACCCTAGCGGACATGTACCTAACGCCATCAAGCATGGCGGAAAGCACCATTCCGCCATGGTGAGAAGTACGGCATCGCGAATCAACCGTAAACGGCCCCACTGAGTGCCTGTACACCGCTCCCTGCCCACAAAGTACAACTCCTCGTAGGTGCAATGAAGTCACAATGCTACCAGTGAAATGTACAAGTCACCCATGCATGCCAACGAACAAAAGATCCACAAGAGGGGCCAATGGGAGCTGCAGGGCACAGATGGCACGAATACAGAAGCCATTCCAATGGACATGACCACATTCCCCCCTCCGAAACGCACGCAAACACAGGCACCTGTGACCAGCAATATTCCGAAAATCACAACATTCCACCAGTCCACCTGGCTGACCGTCGTCTGTTACACAAAACCCAATCCCCCGCCCCTGAGCATGACAACATCCAAACAGTCATATTGGCATCCCCCATCCCTGACCTCACTGGGCTCCGTAGGCAAACGCGCCCAGCACAGTACCACGCGACTATACTCCGAAACCGGAACCCAATGCAGATCTCCTCACAATACATCGCTCCCCAAATAGGAATATGCCACATCACTCGCAAAGAAGAACGCTACACTTCCCATATCATAATAGAAATTTAATGCACAACTAAATCACCAAGCTCATACAGCCATTAGTCCATGAACTACAAAACACATATCACCATTGTGGGCTGCATCCGCAAGGAATGACCAGCTACTACTTGTGTGACGCCCTGTTCCATCATGGTACACAGAGCCACATTCACGTACGAAAAGGCAACATGGAAGCGCACAGAACCGCAGGCCCGTCCCAATGGGGAGGCACTAGTCCAACTGAAAGGCCGAAATGTTGCTCCGAGCCACTAGTACTGCGTAAGGGCATGTGGGCCATTGGCGATCGTCCCATAAGATCGTAATGCTGCTCCACTGATTAACACGAAGCAGCAGGTGTCGTGAGTAAACGCCATCTGCAGGAGTGGCATACAGATGGCAGTGGCAAAAGGGGAGGAGATACCTGTCAACCAAAAGAAAAGAAAAAGAACAGAATGGCCATCAGAAGTACATTCGAACAACTCACTCCAATGACCACACTAAATCCACAGCCATATGCATGCTAGCCCACTCCAAAGGATCATCACCACCCCAAAACCACTTGCGACTCATAACTATCTATATCGAGGTGTAAACACCATCCCAAACGAGTGTACCTGTGCATGCGTCTGTCAAAACAGATTCCATCAGATGGGAATGTTAACGTGCATGGACACAAGTGTCTGAAGGCGCGTCGAGACAGGGAGGGCTCAACAAGGCCAGATAGACGATGGTTCCACTATGGCAGCCCTGCATCACATAGCGCAGGGGAGGCGGATAGATTCCAAGAAGCCCTGTACATGGCAAACCCTGTATCAAATCACCTGCCCATGCATCCATTCATCATTCCCTCATCCTGTTATAAAAACGCCTGAATATTTACTCACAAAACATTCGGAATTTCCATTGAGTCTGTGCGTTATGCAGCCTGCAAAATCCACAGTGTCCCAGCCCGTAATTTCTGTGTTGTGAAGTTACATGAATTTGGGAACGTCCGGCCTCATCGCCCACGTCACTATTGCGCATCCCAAACTATTCATATCAATCATTGCTTCCTCGCCATGGCCTCTGTCTCAAGGACATCGAACAATAGAACATTATATTTGCAGTCAGACCTGTGGGCATCTCCTCTCCGCTAGCCGAAAACCGAAAGCGCCGGCCTTCGAATTCCTCATTTGCAACATCACGTCGAAAAGGCATCTGTGGCCGTTTGAAATCACAAATTAATCCATCTAGTGCAGCTGTGTGTGAAAATGTCAACTGCCATCACCCACTAATGGGACGCCCCGCCCGTCGTTGCAACTCGGTACAGTGATGCATGAGGGCCCACCGTTACTCGAGTACTACGTTCCACTGACCCATCACAAGTCTGTTTGCGACTGCAAAGATTGTATGTGAAACAATGGGACCATAGCCGAATGTACATATCAACAAATGTTACACGGCCATCGGGTACAAATACATGATTGCAATAGCAAGATGCCGTTCCTCGAATAGCAGCGTTGTGTGCGGGACGTGCTCGCCCAAAGGGGAGAGCAGCTTGCACAGGTGGAATGAATCACCACAGGTGGAGGCCATACAGCCTGAAAACACATAAAGTGCACACCCAGTCTCCTCCCACAACCACACCCACTCCGAAATGCTACCGGCAGGACTCGCGATGTTGGCCCTGGGGGACCTGATAGCACTGCAAGTACTCCAACTCCAAGAAGAAGACGAACACCAACTACAACCGGCCGCACGGAGGAGACGCAGGAGGAGGAGGAGGCCAAGGCAGGGCCCGCAAGGGCCGCCAGCACAGCCACTACCACCACGCAGGCAGCCCGCAATCCCACGCCTCCGAGCACATCCGTTCAACCTCACTGATGAGCAGATCCACACCCTCTACCGTTTGGACCGGGACACCATAGCCGCAATAGTGGACATGACACAGGCTGACCTTGTCAGCATGATAGATAGCCCAACCGCCATCCCACCCCTACTGAAGGTGGTGTCTGTACTCCACTTCCTGGCCACGGGCACCTACCAGCACACAGTCGGACAGTTGCATGGCATTTCTCAGCCACTGTTCTCACGGACACTATTGCAAGTGCTCGATGCCCTCCTGAAGCACGCAGACGACTACATCTCTCTACCACGCTCGGAGCAGGACATTACCAACACTAAAGTGGGATTCCATGCACTTGCCGGCATACCGGGTTGCATTGGTGCCATCGACTGCACCCATGTGGAATTGGTCGTCCCACATGCCATGGAGGCCCAGTACCGCAACCGAAAACAATTTCATTCCCTGAATGTACAGATGGTGTGTGACTCCAACAGGATCATTACACATTGTTGTGCCAGATTCCCTGGATCAACCCATGATTCTATGGTCTTGAGGAACTCTACTATACCACGCTACATGGAGCGACACGCAGGGAACAGATCCTGGCTACTCGGTGAGTCTCTTTTCATGCATGATGATGTGGGGTATGTGATGCGGCAATGACCTGGCAGGAAGGGGGGGGGTGTGCGTACGTAGCAATGGCATTCCACATCATACGTTTATCGTCCACATACAGGTGATGCTGGGTATCCACTGAAGAGATGGCTCCTCACACCAGTCCGGAACCCACGGGACCAGCATGAGGAGGACTACAACCATGCCCACTCACGTACCCGTGTAGTCATTGAACAGGCATTCGGCCTACTGAAGACTCGTTTCCGCTGCCTCAGCAGGTCTGGCGGGGCACTCCTGTACCGCCATGAGAAGGTTGCAAAGATGGTGATGGCATGTGTCATGCTCCACAACATGTGCGTACGTAGAAATGTGCCCATGCCCCCAGACGCAGAACTGCAAGCACCTGATGATGGTCATGATGAGGGTGGGGATGTGGCAGCACCTCAAGGAGTCTGCGAGGCACCGGAGGGCCGTGACATTCGTCAGCATGTCATTGATGCATGCTTCTAGCACTCACGCCTGGTGGCTGATACATGGACACGGGACTCGTGGCACTGTGTGTGTCTGGTACATGCACAATATGGACTATACGCCTAGGATGGCCTAGTACATAAAGATCATTGTCGACACATCTCATTGGTTGATCGTGCACTTGTTTATGGCATATGTGATATCATGTTGAACACCCTATCGACCCGCCACCCAAGTGAGCCCAACACACCCCCTCCACCCTCCTACCTCCCCCCCGAACACCAGTGTCCAAAGATGCTCATTGTCAGTGGACTGTCGCTATTGCAAGCCCCCTCTGCGGGTGTCAGGGGCACCCCTGCCTGTGGAGCGCAGGTTCCTCCCAGATCTACGTTGGGGGCTGCCCTGGACGGAACTTGCAACGGAAGATGTCTCTGCCTGCTCACGTCCATGCATGTCCCTAAGGGTTTGTGAGAGCTCCGTGAGCACACGGCGCACTGCGGCAAGTTCGGCACATACGTCTTTGGACGTCGCATGCAGTTCCCCCCTCAGGCTCTCGGTGCTTCTCTCCATTTGGACTCTCAGGCTCTCGGTGCTACTCTCCATTTGGACTCTCAGGCTCTCGGTGCTACTCTCCATTTGTGCCCTTAGTGTCTCTGTACCTCTCTCCATTTCTGCCCTAAGTGTCTCAGTTGATGTTTCTATGTCTGCCTTAGTGCCCCCACATTCATCGGCATGGTCCTTGAGGAGCGTGGCCAGTTGCTGCTGTTGCCCGATTAACTGGTCGAGGGACTGTTGCCTCTGCTGGGCCATGGCCATTTGCGGGGGGGTCACAGAGGGGCTGTTGACCTCATGTTGCCTTGCCACAGGGCTTGGGGGGGATGGCCAGTCGTCGTCTTGTGGGTGCCCCTGCGTGGTATTCTCATGTTGTACGGGATGGGACAGACAGGGGGATTGGGACAGGTCATGGATGGATCTGACTTCGACATCCCCGTCTTCTGTGTCGGAGCATGCTGCCATCAATGGGGTGTCACCTATGGTGCTGCTGCCACCAGAGGCAGTGCCTTCTGTGGCATCCGTTGGGGGGACCTGTGGTGGTGGTGTTGTGGGCATGCTGGCTGCTGGGGTGCCTGTTGATGTTCCCTCCTCTGTGCTGCCACCTGATTTGTGCTGCTGCCGTGTCTTGATGCGTGCAGCTGAGGTGGAGGGTCTTTGGCCGTTGGTCTTGGCCCTCTTTGCAGGTGTGCTGGTAGGGGTGTCCTGATGCTCGTCGTTTGGACCGGACCCTGTGGTGGAGTAAAGGAGGGCGAGGGTTATTAATGGGTCTGTGGGTATTGGAATGGCATTGTATCACATGCATTGGGGTGGTACATGAGGGTGATTTGGGTCGGGGCCTTGGAGGTGCTTTCATTTGTGTGTGGGGTGAGGGTGCAGTTGTTTGGCAGCCTGCAGTTAGGGTGTGCCTGCTGGACGTGTGGTGGGTGTTTTAGGGGTTTTTAATTATTTATGTATTTATTGTGGTTTTAAAGTGCGCTATGAGGGCGATGTGTGTGGACGTTCTCCTGGACATGTGTTTCTGTTGCACTATGTGGACACATGGTACTTCACATGATTGGACATTGTGGATTTAGCATTGTTTTATCTGGCCCACCTACCTGATTCTTCTGATGTCTGCACTCCTTTCTCCATCCCTCCGACTCCCTCAATGCTCTCCATTCCGATGGTGGAGGCACAGATTTCTTCCCAGGGGGTCAACTTGATGGGTGATTCAGGACCTCCCCCGGTGGCTGTGGCAATGTTGCGGTTGGCAGAGAGTATGCTGCGGACGCGTATCCGCAGGTCGTCCCACCGCTTTCGGCATTGCTGTGGGGTGCGGGGTGCGGTCCCCACCGCGCTTACCCGCTGTGCCACCAGAGCCTATATGGCCTTCTTGTTCGCAAGTGCCGTCCTGGTCATTTGCGTGGAGAAGACGACGGCAGCATTCTCCTGGAGGGTCTCTGTTAGCACGGTGAGTTCCTCACGGGAGAGGTGGACCTGCCGCTTGCGGTCGCACGCTTTCTTCGCTACTTTTCCCATTTTTCTTGGTTTCGCTAGGGTGGATGACGGGTTGGGGTGTGTCTCAGGGTAGTGTTTTTAGTGGTAGTGTGGTTTTATAGGTGTACGGCGGGATGTTTCCCGTTCCGGGCCCATGTTTTTACTTCCGTTTCCGTATATTTCCGGTCACCGTACTTTCCGGTAGGCGCACTCTGCGGTGTCCGTTGTGATGGGTGGCGGTATTGCACCTAGGGCGACGTACGGCGGCGGTGTGGGCCGTTTTGGGGACATTTCCGCCATCGCGGACTTTGCACTTCCGCCATGGCGTGGTGCTCGTGCCCGATGGGTCGGAATGGACCGCTCTTTGCTCCTTCGTGCAATGGCGGAAACGCTATTTACGCTGTTGCGGTCCGGTCAGTCACTTTCCGCCAGGTTCGTAATGAGGGCCATTGACTGTAGTGGGCTGCCTGTGGGGTTGATCTCATCACAGCTGTTACCTCCTCCAGGAACCATTTCTGACATAATTGTGCTGAATAAAAGTGTATGTGCATTTGTTTAATGTGTATTGCAGTGCTATGTGTGTTAGCTGTTTCATTACTACCAGTCACTGACGTATTTGTTTTCTTCCCGTGTGTCTGGGTCTATTTTCATTTCTGTCCAAACACCTGCTAATCCATTTTGTCTAATCTGGGGGTGGAGGTCGTGTTTTCTCTCTTACGAAATGGTGGGCGTTGGTACTTTCCATCACTAGGGGGAACTACAGCGTTCCTGAGGAGAATTGGGAGTTTGTTGACAGTGGCTCCCCCTGCTGCTGAGTTTGTTAGCTATGGGCCTGGGGAAAGAAAGCCCGGGAGCCCTGGAGAGAGAGAATATGGTTGGCGAACGTGCTGTCGGTTTGTGACAGTCTGCGTTTGGGCAGGCCTTTCCGGCTTGTAGATTAGGCAGCCGTGTGTGTTTGGCAGCATGCCCTGGATTCTATGTCATGACATGAGGCTTCATGTTATGCATTTCAATCTTTACTTCTGAAACCACAGCAGCAGAGAAAAAACTTTTACAAACAAAAAAGTTTCAAAACAGAACTAAATAGAGTTCAATGTCATTGTGGAGGGGGACTCCCCAATCCATCATGGAGGACAGGTCATGCCCTGCAGGAGACCAATGGGCAGGCACCCTCCTCTATATATGTCCTTTACTCTAAACCCAACCCCTCTTTCTTTGCTGCTGACACCACAGCTAAGTCACTCCTTGTAGTTGTGATTTGCAGTAGTTGTCACATTGTATATTATAGGATATTATATTATGTAGAGTGTTTGTATTACAGTATGTGCTTACTGTTCTTCACTTTTAGAAGGTTTCTCCGATGAGCATGTTGCTGCCGCTTATTTTCAGTGCAGTCTTTTTCTTTTGTGTTTGTTTCTTTTGTGCTGGTCTCATTGGGCCCACCAAGACCGTCCCAGTTGACCTTGAGAGGCGAAGAACCACAGAATTATTGCACAGCAGCTCTCAGGTCACCATAGTGTACAAGCCTTACTATCGCCAGCATATATTGCATCTACGGTTGGAACCTCTGGAAGGGCTGTATTTGATTGAGTTGGAGATGCTGTCTGCAGATACCGTGGCTATGTCTGTGTAAGAATTAATCTAACTCAAGAAGTGGCTGGAGCGGGGGGTCGCTGTCAGGCAGCCGAGGCGATGGCCGTCTAGCCTCGGAACTCATACGTTGGCACTTTTATCCTGGTAATTGTGGCAGAATCAGGACTCACGGGTGCTGGAAAATACAACCTTTGGTCATCGGAAATCGGGGTGAAACCTATGTTTGTATGGAACTTGGGAATCTCCTGATTCCCGTGTAATCGGCTGCGCGGTCCGTCTGTGGGGCGAACTGCGCAGCTGTATGCTACCGACGAAGGGGCAGTGTCCTTCCTGCCTACACACCTCCGGATGCCGGCGGTCTCCCCTGAGGGACCGTGAAAGAAGTCAGAGCTGCCGTGGGAGTGAACCTTCCTCCCCCCTCTGACGGCCCGAGCTACATAAGGCCTCATTCGTCTGAATTCGGGCGTCGGAGGCCGGGTCGACTATCCTTCCCGACCCAGGCTAGGCTCCCTCACATAACCTTGGTATGGACAGTGCCACCTCTTTTCTCCTTGCCCGGTGATACCGGACTCAACGGCCCACTTGACAAACAAGCGATCCTCCATCTGTCCCACTGTGGTTCCTGTCTTCCAACGCCTGCATCCGTACTCTACAATCATTTCCACCATCTTGGAGCTGCATGGCCTCCCCACCGGTGCCCTAACTACATCCCGTGACTGGCTCCCTAGAACGCTACTGAAACGCTGGGCAGGCCTTGAGGCCCCTAACCGCTCTTGGAATTGAAGGGGGTTCAACTCCTGGTTGGTGAGTGCCCTACTGTTCCTCCCAAGAAATTCAAATTGGCTGGTTGTGCCATCAGAGTCTGCATCGGGCACCTGCTACCGGGGTGCCCCTGGTTCCTTGGAGCGACTTGTGGAGAAGCTGAGACCACCCGAGTGATAGAACCCTTGAATATCCTGTTGCAACTACCTGCGACCACCATCCCTCAGCCCTCTTTTCCTCTGGAGTTGAGCCCTCAACCCTGCCCGCCGTGGGGGCGGCTGCCACACAGAGCTCTGGCAGACGTTCCCCACGGCGATTCTGGTCTCAACGACCCACACTACAACACGGGAAACCTCTTCCGGAGTGAACCCCCTTCCCAATGCCCACCTCAGTTGGGCCCTCAATTCATGCACCCCATTTTCAGACTACGCAGCCCTAGTACCTGTGCCCCACGTCCACTCTACGATTGGCCCCCCAAGGTCTGTATCTACTTCATCTGAGCCACCGGCTGCTGATCACTAGCTTGAGCCGCTGCCCCTTCTCCACGGGTGAGTGCCTTGCTATTCCTCCTCAGAGGCATACACCGGTTTGCTACATCACCCGCCTTTATCTCAGCCGCACCAGGGTGTGTCCCCCCCTGTAGTACCCCACCTTGCACTGTGGCCCCCACTAAAGAACAACAAAAAAAGCAGCCTGAACCATATGGCCCATTCTGATTATCTGGGGGGTGTCTCCAAAACACCCTGCTGGAAGCTCATTCTGTGGAATACAAAGCACCTTGGCCTGTGGCGTAACACTGAACACTAAGGGCTGCTGCTCTGGAGACCGCGCAATATGCTCTTCCACTACCCTCCAACTCATACTCTCCTGCATTTCTAATCATGACCAAAGCGGCAGGTGGAGGGAAGAAAACCGGCGCCATGGACAAATTCTCTAAGGTGAACTCCCGGGGAAAAGCGGGTGGGGAACCCCCTACTCCACCTCCAGTAGACCCACCACCCGAGGCATCTGCTCCAGACCTTAAACAAATGATGGAAGCTATGACGGTAGGTTTTGCGGAGGTTCATGAAAAATTGGATGACATAACAGCAAATGTCTCCTCCATGTGCTCCCAACTTGCTAAAGAGGTCCAAAGTATTAATGAAGTGGAGGAAAGAATAGGGGCGACTGAGGTTAATGTACATCCCTCCATGAAACGGGTCAAACATAAGTGCAATGATTTGAGTCCCGTTCAAAGAGAAACAACATTTGCAATGTGGGGGTTCCTGAGGACGCGCTGCCGGGGGGGGGTGGATTGGAGCTTGCAGTGGAGCGCCTGCTTATGGAGCTCTTAGATCATTCATAACTCTCTCCATACTTCGCTGTCGAGCTAGCACACTGCTCACTCACCCCAGACCTAAGCCCAGTGACTTCTGGCGTCCGATCATAGCTAAAATCCTAAATTACCGTGGCAGAGACCAAATACTTCGGCTGCCCAGGGTCAAGAAAGAACTAAGACTAGGATCCCAAACTATTCTAATCTTCGCCGACTTTTCTGTTGCGGACCAACAAGAACATTGGGCCTCCTTACGAGGTGGGCGCTAAGGGATTACCGGCACTGGTAAGGGCACCGGTGCCGGTAATCCCTTACCGCCCTATTACGAGTTACCTTTGCGGGTCCTTCCTTAATGCCTGTTTTTTTCAGGCGTTAAGGAAGGGACCGCAATTTGCTGTACCGTTATTAGCGCCTTCCCCATTCCCATTGAGCCCCATAGGGGCTCGAATGGGGAGTGGCCCTGGTGAATGGGGAATTACCCTGGTGAATGGGGAATTACTGGTCCCGCCAACCTTGGAATGGACCGGTAATTGCTCCATTCACCAGGGCGGAGTCGGAACGAGTTTGGAGGCAGCCATGGCGCTAATAGCGCCATGGCTACCTCCAACCTCGTAATGAGGCCCATTGTCTTTTTACTGGAATCAAGAAAATGCTGAGACCGCGATATTAAATATACGCAATGTTATTTCCTGCCCGCTTGCGTTTTCAATTCCGTGGGAAGTTCTACTTTTTTCCTGTCCCAGAAGAAGCAGCAAAATTTATTGAGTCCCAGATTCCGGCAGACAATCCAGAGGTCGCCCCTCACTAGGAACAGCGACCTGGCTGAAAAATTCCCCTATCGGTTCCACGTATGAAGTCCTCTACACTTCTTGTGCAAAATACACATTTGTTTGTAACGCCGCAATTTCCAATATGCTTCTAGTAACATGGTTGATGTGCTGACACAGTGACAACTTACCCCTTAGCAACTGCTCTGTATTTAAGTTCAGGGGTCTGCCCACTAGAAGTTTGTGGGCTGACAAGAGGTGGGAGGGGGGAATGTGGGGGAGGTCAGTACACTGCTGGTTGGGGGGGGGGGCAGTCAGGGTGGGGGGCGTTTATCTAGCTGGGGGTTGGGGTTGTTTGATATGTATAGAGTGGGTTGAAAGAATGTACCTGTAATATACACTGGTCGACAATCTGGTCTAATGGGTGAAAAACGTGTTAATATAATGAGCTGGAACATTAGGGAACGTTAGGGGAATGGAAAACTATACCAAATCAAGGAAAATAATGGCCTACGCTATTAGGCACACGGTCAATGTGCTTATGCAACAAGAAACTCATGCTAGGGCCGATATCGGTCGTCGTATAGCTGCCACATGTGGCGGGAACAGATACTTCATCTCCTTCTCTACATAGTCCAGCGGTGTCCTAATATTGGTGCACAAAACTGGTAAAGTTGTTGAAAAGAAAGCACACATTGACCCGTTTGGGAAAAACGCCATCGTAAATTGGATCCTTGAGGGATTTGAAACCGTGCTGCTAATCGAATTTTGCACCAACATTGACTCTTCGAAATACTTTGATGGGATTGTAGAGATATTGGGCCTCATTACGACCCTGGCGGTCCGGAAATAACGGTGGCGGTAAACCCGCCGCCACCGTTGTTTCCGGACCGCCTGATCCCGACCCCTGCAGGCGGGAGGTGATGTTCCCGCCAGGTCTGACCTGGCGGGTTTAACACCTCCCGCATGCAGGCGGACGAGGAAACACCGGCAGCATTACGAGATGCTGCCGGTGTTTCCATGATCCCGATTCCCATTGAGTCCCATAGGACTCAATGGGAATGGGGATTTACACCATTCCGCCTCCGTGATTCCCGGAAAACCGGGGTTGTAATGCCCCGGTAATTCCGGGAATCACGGAGGCGGAATGGTAATACGAGTCCGGCGGTAACCAGCCGGTTTTACCGCCACGGTTACCGCCGGACTCGTAATGAGGCCCATTGTCTTCATATGTGGGGGTTCCCATCTTGTGGGAATGGGACATGAACCGTATTCTTGATCTCGATAGAACTGGCACAACCCCCAGTCCCAATCTAGGGCTGCCCACCGCCTTACAGTACACATAGAATGCACTATCTCTAAAAGATGGCTGGAGGCTCACACACCCGCAGATATGTGAAAATACTTACTATTCCTCAGTACACAACAGGGCCTCTCGCATTCATTTCCTAGTATCCAGCTATCTTTTGGGCAGGATGTGCGGGGTCTAGATCCAGCCTCACACACTATCTGATCACTCCCCAGTAATATTAAATATGAAAACCGACAAACCCCATCTCCCTGTTCCTCCGGGAGATTCAAATCGGAAGCTCTGAAGGACATAATTTTTAAGGCCGATATTACATCTGACATAGAAACCTTCTTTGCCTGTAATGGTAGCTGGAGACATCCTTGGGAACTAGGTGGCAGGCCTTCACAGTCTTCATAAGAGGGATGGCCATATCCAGGGAGGCAGGGGTCCTAAAGATGATCAGGCATCACCTACGTCTTAGTGAAACACGACTAAAGTCCCTAGGGACTGAGCATGGCTGTGTACTTGAGCCGAAAATGTTAGCACTAATACGTACTGCGCTGGAGAGGTTCTGCTCACATGCCAAGCGTAAAGTCCAATTTCTCGCCAGGCCAGTGGCCGCCAGAAAGTACGGGGAGGGAGAAAGGCCTGGTAGGACACTTGCTAAGGCAGTGTGCGCCGAACGCAAGAGAACCCAAGTAGACAGTATTCTCAATGCTCAAGGGGAACTCAAATGGGAAGAAATAGTTGACTTGGATGTGTTTTGACGCTTCTACGGGGCTCTATACAAATCAGACCCTCAATATGATCCCATTTCCATTAATGCCTGGTTGGAGGGAATACCCCTATCTAAGCTGAGTCAACAATTTACTGAGAGCCTCAATAGCCAGCTTACTGTAGACAAATTCCTAGCTGTCATCAGGGACCATCCCAGGGGAAAGGCTCCAGGCCCTGACGGTCTGACAGCCGATTTCTATCGAGAATTTGGAGCTCTCTTGGCCCCACACCTCCTTGGAGTCTAGGAGGATGCGCTAACCAACTCCCTCCTGCCCGAATCCCTGTGCAAAGCTGTAATAACTGTACTACTCAAACCTGCAAATCCAGCAATGAGTGTGGGTCCTATCGACCTCTTTCACTCATGAATGTAGACACATAAATCTTTGCTAAGGCCCTAGTGAACCGCTTATTACCATTGATGTCTCACATTGTCCATCAAGACCAGGCGGGGTTCGTCCCTGGCAGAGCGACCTCTCAATATCTGTAGATTATTTAACGTGATGGCCAGACTGGACCCCGATGTAGAAGCTGTTGCAGTGACAATCGATGCTCAGGAAGCATTCGAAATGGTGTCATGGAAATATTTGTGCCTGGTACTGGGAAAAATGCGTCTGGGGCCTGAGATGCTTGGATACATTAAACTATTATACGCTAGCCCCCTGGCCCGAGTTCTCGTCAACTCCAAGGTCTCAGATCAATTGGAGCTGGAAAGGGGTACCCGCCAGGGATGCCCCTTGTCCCCTATCCTGTTCGCACTTGCGATTGACCCGATGGTGGATTTAATTCACTTCCATCACAGCAGTCAAGGTCTACGTCTCTGTGGCCCCCCTAAAATAATCTTGCTATATGTGGATGATGTCCTGCTCTATATTCGTGACCCGCAAGCCAATGTGGACCCTATTATCCAGGATATTACTCTTTTTGGCGAGCATTCAGGATTCATTATAAATTACACCAAATCCGAGATCTTCCCCCTGACGCCCTGCACAAAAGAACCTTGCAGGAGCTTCCCCCTTTTATGGGCTCCAAATGGCATCAAATACTTGGGCATGAAGGTGAAGAATATGTCAGAGACAAAGTCACCAGGTGGAGGTTGTGTCCAATATTATTGGCGGGCAGGCTTGCCCTAATCAAAATAATTTTACTTCCCAAATTGCTCTATACATTCGTTAATGTCCCTCTATGTCCCGGCAAACCATTTTTTATGAAATTACATGTAACATTATCGCAATTCCTATGGCACGCTGGGGCGGCCCATAAAAAGTGGTTACACCTGACTTACCTATACTCGACTGGTGGATTGACGGCTCCACACCTTGAATTATATTGGCTAGCTGCCCAGGCCCAATTTGCATCCTATTGGTACGGAGAAGACCCACCCCCTCCTCATGTGAGGCTGGAAAGCCTGGCTGCGGGATAAAATTACCTCTGGTCACTAATACTAGAGGATAAATATACTGACGACTGCCCCTATGCCCCGGTAGGGACAATCTTGACCCTGTGTCATTCCATCTTTGTTCAAACTGGGATCATACACTCATACTCCAAGTAGCTCCCATTATGGAAATTCCCTGGGTTGGCCCCCACATGGGACAAGTAACTGAGCTTACTCTGGGAAGGATTGGGAAACCGGCTATTGACTGACCTGTATCCAAATGGATCATTCATTACTCCACAAACCAGGAGACAGGGCCATGGGGCCCCGGCCATTGAGCAGATGCAATACTACAGGATTAGTTCTGCTGTCACTGCGTGGTGGCCGGATTACCCTAATGGACCCCCAGAAAATACTGAATTATCATACATTTTAAATGCCACAAATTGTTGCAGCCGACTTTCCACACTATATAAGATGTTATTGAGTAAAATATCAGCGAATATACAAGGAGTTAGGTTGAAATGGGTAGAGAGCCTAAAAGTGGAAGGTGACACCCAATAGAAAAACATGTCACTTCACACACGTAATGTCTCCCTGAACTCCAGATTTAAGGTCATGCAATTTTAATTGTTAAGCAAACTTTAATACATGCCCGGGAACCTGAGTAAAATACTCAAGACTGGGGAATAATTATGCCTGAGTGCCATGCAAGTGGGCCGGCCACATCCACAAGTTCTGGAGCTGTCCTTCCCTGGCCGGGTTTTGGGAGTCAGTCCTGAAGACACTCTCAGATATTGTGGGGACCGAACTGGAACGCTCCCCCTTGGACGCACTCTGTGGAGGTTGGTCCACACTTCCGCCAAAACGCCTTAGACAGAGTTGCGATCATACCTGGCCAGCACTACCACTGACTAACCACCATGCTAACTAGTGGAACTACCCCCCAAACCACACTGTCCTACACCCGTAGCTGCTGTGATCTCGAAATGTAAATTCCCACCACACGTGATTTATCTTTGTATCACTGTAATGCTGCGTATTTTAACATCTGTAGACTCATATGTGTCCTTGTCGCTGCCTGGTACCTGTTAATGTGTCTTCTGCATTGGCTGCCAAGAGTTAATAAATAAAAGTAAAAAATAAAAATAAATGCTGAAGCCAACAACACATTGAACACCTTGGCGTTGGAGTGCACCATGAAGAACCCGAATCCTGAGGTACCGCTGATCATGGGCACCAACACTGCATTTTTTGCTATGTTAGCAAAGCTGTGTATGGAGATAGCCGGCCCACAGTTCACCAGAACTCTGAAGATGCACCCACCTGCCAACAGGCCTACCTCAAGAGAGGCATGGAGAAGCATGATCGACCTGAAGGGCCCATGGGAGATGTGACCACCACCAATCATGATCAAGACGAAATACCACCTGGCAAGACTGTAATGGTGCCTGGCTACATGAGCCTCCGAGAACATGACCATTACAGAAGCTTGGTGATGGAGGCTCCCGAGGGTTAAAGCATGTCTGGTGGTCTGTTGGTGCAGCACACTCTAGTAACCGACAATGGCCAAGGGCTGAAGAACATCAGAGTCCCTATAACCAACATTACCGACAAGATCATACACATGCCAGGGGGCCTGAAGATTGCCCCATTCTATCTCACCGACTCATGGCCCAAACCAATATAGCACAGAGCGTCTATCCTCCCTTTGATGTCCAGAAAATCATCTTTGGAGACTCACCTTTGTGAGAACGAGAAAAAGAAAATCTGGAGTGGCCACCAGGGGGCGCACAGGCAATGCCAGCCTGAAGTTGCTGCTCCCGTCGAAGCTGAGCTGTAAAGAGTGATTGAGCCCCCCCCTGCAGTCCCCCCAAGGGACAGCCACGGCCTGCTAAAGCAGTGAGCCTCGGGGTCCCCCCCTCGGCTGAAAGAGAGAACGGGACCCCGCGGCCCAGCGAGAGGAGCCACAAGCAGCCCGAGCAGCACCAGGGCGGTGAGGAGGGACGCAGTGAATCAGAGCCGCGGGAACCTGCCGGCGCGCACATCCTCTCCCCCCAGCCCCGCTCCAGTGAACACCGGTGAAACCAGGGAGGAACCCACTAGTGGAGGCCTGCAGCGCTGGGGGACGGCGCCGGTGCAGAGCGGGCGCCCCTCCCCCTGGGCAGCGGTGCACTACGCTACAGGCCCGGACCGTTGGCGGCGAGGGGGGGAGGGATCGGGGAGGTGCTCAGTGCATCGCGCAGGACTAAGAAAAGGGGGGTTGCTATATTGCTGGCAAAGGACGTTGGCTTTGAAGTAGAAGCCATGTTGAAGGACCCGGAGGGCCGATATCTGTTGGCGAGGGGCTCCCTGCGGGGCTCCCCTCTGACTCTCGCGATGGTGTATAGCCCAAATGAAGGCCAGGCTCAATTCTGGGAAGAAGTGAAGGATAGATTGAAGCTTTTTGTTCACGGGATGATGGTGGTGGGGGGGGGGTTTCAATATGGTCCTGGACCCGGCCGCTGATAGGAAACGCTTGGGGCCCCAGCCCACCAGGGTTATGGACGAAGCCATGGCTCAAACCTTCCAGAGGGTCAACACGCAGCTGGCTCTTGTGGATACTATTCCGAGTCCCAGAACTGGACTCCCCTCCTTCACATACTTCTCAGTAATCCACACGTCATATTCCTGAATAGACTATATCCTAGTTGATGAGCCCCTACTCCCATATGTCTCTGGCCACAGGGTCGACCCAGTCCCTTGGTCTGACCATGACCTGGTCCGTGCCACCATAGCGGGGGGATGGCGGAGTGGTAATAAAGGGCGATGGAAATGCACTGACTCCCTGCTGAAAGATGAAGTCCTGGCACAGGAAGTGCTGGACGCCATCACAGAGTATTTCGAGCTAAATGACAATGGTGAGGTGGGCACGCATGTACTGTGGGACGCCTTCAAGGCGACCATGCAAGGAGTCCTCATTAAGATGGGAGCCCAGAAAAAAAGGGAGAGAGAAGCCCAGGAAAGGTCCCTGAGAGAAAAAATAGCCCAACTCCAGCCGAGAGGCCCCCCAGAGGAGCCCTTGGAAAGGGAGCGGGTGGCCTCCTTGGAAGACTATAAGCTCCAGCTGAAAGACCTCCTGCTGTATAAGACTGAGCGGAGTCTACAACTAGTGAAGTAAAAGTACTATGAGAAGGGGGACAGAGCGGACAGAATCCTAGCCTGTAAGCTGAGGGAGGTGCAGAGAAGCAGGACGGTGAAGGCAGTGAGAAATGAACGGGGGTCATTAGATCATGGTACCCCAAACATAGGAGCGGCCTTTTGCCGCTATTACGAACAGTTGTACTCGTCAGAATACGACGGGGATGACACCCAGATTGAGGGTTTCCTGGACTCTATTCGGGTCCCGGCCTTGTCAGGAGAAATGGCAGAGGGTCTGGAGGGCCTGGTGACAGAGGAGGAAGTGGAGCATGCGATTAGCGGGATGAAGGTGTGGACATCTCCTGGAGAGGACGGCTTCTCAGTATACTTTTACAAGAGGTTTCGGTCCACCCTAGCTCCACACCTGGCGAGGGTTTTCAATGCGGTGCTAGAGGGGGGTACACTACCGGAAACCATGATGAGGGCCATAATAGTGGTACTGCCCAAAGAGGGCAAAGACCCCACTGAATGCTCCTCCTACCGTTCGATATCCCTCCTCAATATAGATGTCAAAATCCTGGCCAAAGTGGTGGGAAAGCGAATGGAGGGGATAATGTCCAAGCTGGTTCATGGGGATCAAGTGGGATTCATAGGGGGCAGGCAAGGCTCGGATAACGTCAGGAAGATGATAGACTTGATCCATTATGCCCAGGAGTCAGACCTCGAGGCAAGCTTGCTTTCACTGGACTCCGAGAAAGCTTTCGACAGGGTTGAGTGGAGATACATGGAACTTCTTCTCTGAAAAATGGGTTTTGTGGCACACATCAGGGACTGGGTATCCACCTTATACAGAGCCCCAACGGCGAGGGTGCAGGTGAACGGAGAATTGTCCGATTCATTTCCCCTCACGTGGGAGACGAGACAGGGATGCCCACTCTCCCCTTTGATATATGTCCTAACGATGGAGCCCCTGGACATAGCGGTACGTGCCCACCCTGACATTAAAGGGATTATAAGAGGGGAGGTGGGGTTCAAGCTCTCCCTGTTTGCCGATGACATCCTGGCCTACTTGGTGGAGTCCGCCTCCTCGCTCCCCCCTCTCCTGTCCCTGATGGCGACTTTTGGGCAGTTCTCGGGGTTAAAGACAAATGCATCGAAGTCAGTGCTACTCCCTATGAGGGTCCGGGACCCAGGGTTGGACCGCTTGGCTAGGTGTGGGGGAATTGCAGTGGGGAGCGACTCCATTAGATACTTGGGCGTGCTCCTCACCAGAGACCTTTCAAGACTGGCCCCAGCAAACTATGACCCTATAATGGCGAGGATTACATCGGACCTGAGGAGGTGGGGGGGATGATCCTGTCCTGCTATGGGCGCATGACGGCAGTGAAAATGAACATCCTGCCGAGACAGCTGTATCTCTTCACGGCACTCCCAACGGGGGTCCCCGACCAAACATTTCGGGATCTACAGAAGGCAGTTCAGGAGTTCATATGGCAGGGGAAGACCCCGAGGATAGGGAGGGCCACTCTAACGTTACCCAGAGAGGAGGGTGGTTTCGGGCTGCCGGACTTCCGTCTCAATTACCGGGCTGCCCAGTTGCGCGTCCTTTTGGAACACATGGAGGAGGGGATGGGCACCTATTGGTCATATCTGGAAGACATGGACGCCCACCCTCTAAAAGTGCGCAACCTTCTGTGGGCGCCACGCAAGTTCATCCCGAGCAAACTGAAGACCCACCCAACCTTGGGAGTACTCTGGTCAATCTGGAAGGAGGGGCCCACGACCGCACATCTCACTTCATGGCCCTCCCTGATGTCCTCGCTCTAGGGCCGCCCGCTCAGACTCGGCAGCAGGGGATTCAGGAACACCCAATCCTGGTCGGATGGGGGGATGGAATGGGAGGGTTAACTGTTCAAGGAGGGCGAGTTTCTCGATTACGAGGAAATGTGTGGGGCTCTTGGGCAGGGGTCTCTTTCAGTTTTCGAATCTCTGCGCCTAAAGGGCATCCTCTGCAACCAGTCATGGAGACAGAACCTGCGGAGACAGCTGACGCCTTTTGAAAAGTTATTGGACATGGCTACAACAAGGAAGGGAGCAGTGTCCAGGATGTACCAAATTTTGAACACCGAGAACCTAGAGGGGAGGAGAGGATTTTGCGGGTTTTGGAATGACTTAGTGGGAGAGGCTCTTACAGAGGATGTATTGTCCAGAACATTCAAAATAGCATTTCATGGGAACCTATTCACATCAGACATGGAGCATAACTTTAAGATCTTGCAGGGGTGGCACAGGGACCCGCTGAAACTGTGAAAGATGTTCTGTGGGGTGTCCCCCAGATGCCCAAGAGGATGCGGCCAAGTGGGAACAAGGGGTCACATGTGGTGGTTCTGCCCAAAGGTACAGAAGTTCTGGGAGAGCGTACGGGTGTGGATGGCGGAGGTCACCGACGAACTACTCCCACAAAACCCATTGACAATTTTGTTGGGCCTCCCCCGGAGGAAGCGGAAATATATAGGTACTTAAGAATGTGGAAATCAATGTTGCGGGCAGGAAGGGTGGCCCTGGCACAGAGTTGGAAGAGCCCGGAGACCCCCTCAAAGGAAGACTGGTTGAAAAAGCTAAAGAACATGTTCCTCATGGACAAGCTGACGGCCATGGTCAACAGCGATTCTGGCTCCTTCCAGGCAAACTGGTATGGTATACACCAGGCATGGGGGTGGGACACCCACTGAAACCATGGAGTCACTCTGGCGTGGGAGGGGCGGGGTGCCCAAGGAGTGCCACCCAAAGACTATGATGCAACCCACGGCCCGAGGGCCAACAGACACAATACAGCCGATACTGATGTGAACGTACAGTACTTCTCCCAGGCACCGAGCTGATGATTACCGACGAATGCTCCCGCGGTTGACGTTTTGATGGGATATTGTTTGGGGGGGAGGGTTGGAGTTGGGGTGGGGGGATCAGAGGTGGAGGGGTTGGGTCCGGGGTTTGATGACGGTGTCAAATTTATATTCACAATGCACCCGGTTTTGTCATATTGAAAAATGCTAATAAAACCAAAGTTTAAAAAAAAAAGAAAATCTATGAAACCAGTTGCTACGAGCAGACATATTTTCCACAAGTGACTGGGATCTGGGTGAAGCTCGAGTAGTGGAGCACCACATCCGGCTGAATGACGATACCCCATTCCGAGTGAGGTCATGGAGATTAGCATCTGCTGATGTGGAGGGTGTACAGCGGCATCTCAAGCAACTGTTAAATGTCGGAATCATTCAAGAGTCCAGAAGTCCATATGCTTCACCCATAGTGGTAGCTTGGAAAAAGAATACTGATGTGCAGCTGTGCATGGACTATAGGCACCTGAAAAGCAGAAGAGTCCCTGACCAATATACCATGCCTCGAGTAGACAAAGCCCTAGATTGTCTGGCAGCAAGCAAGTGGTTCTCGGTCCTGGATCTAAGGAGTGGATATTATCAAATCCTGATGCTGCCAGAAGACAAAGAAAACACTGCTTTCATTTGTCCGTTGGGGTTTTACCAACTCACACAAATGCCTCAAGTGTTATCCGGAGCTCCAGGCCCTTTTCAGCAATTGATGGAATGCATTGTGGGCGATATGAATTTATTAGAGGTACTGGTCAACCTTGATGATGTTATTGTTTTTTGGAAAGACCCTGGTAGAACATCACCAAAGGCTAAAGATTTTGGATTGACTCCGGCAGCAAGGCCTGAAAGTGTTCGTAGAGAAATGTCAGTTTCGCCGAACCAGCATGAAGTACATCGACCACGTGGTATCAGCAGAATGGGGCTAGTGAGGACCCCACCAAGATGTATGCTCTGAGGACCTGGCCCAGACCACAGAATCTGCGGGAGAAATAGAATTTCCCGGGATTTTGCAACTATTGTAGAATATTCATACCAGGGTTCGCCAATATAGCCCGGCCGCTCACACAACTGACCAAAGGCTAGCCGAAGACTGAGACTAGTAGTGGAATCAATTGCAAAGCGCTATATATCGCGCTAAAGAAAATTTCAGGTTGTGGTGGAGTGATGAGTGTGGCCAGGTATTCACCCCTCTCAGAAGTGTCCATTTTGGCTTTTGCAGATCCTCAGCTGCCCTGCATTGTGCATATAGACGCCAAGAACCGAAATTCAGATAACTGTGACATTCCGAAACCCGACATCAAAAGTGACATATACACCCGTCGACCGCCAGAAGTCGAAGGGTCCCAGGGGTCTTACTTTCATCCACCAAGCCTTTAAGGAGCCTGCAGGAAGTTTCATCTTCACATGACTTCTACAGTCGGAGAAATCGTCGACCGAAGGAGAGCACAGCAAAGAGTAAAACTGCTGCACTTCAGAAAGAATTTGGTTCCTTTTCATTCTTGGACTCAGCATCCCAGTGGCTCCTTCTCCCAAAGGGAGTCCATCCTCGTAGGGAATCGTCGAGTGAAACTGAGAAACTCTGCCATCTTGCCTGCCAAGGCACAAAAGGTACTGTGATGAAGAAGAGCATCTTCTAGCCTCAGGAGTCGTCCAGGGGTCCCAGAGTCATCTTGGATCCTGTGGTCTCTCAGGAACTTTGTGGTGGTAGAACCTTTTAAGGAAAGCACAATGGTGTAGAATATTATTGGACTGGGCTGTAAAAGACAGAATGAGTTACACCCTAACTTTTCTATTACAGGCTGCTCAGGTGGTGGGATCCTCAATCAGAATGATCTATCTTTCCAAAAGAAAATATTGTGCCACCGTTCACCAGTAACTTGCCTTTCTTCCCTATTCTATGATGTTGCACCTCAATTAAGAATCTACCTGCGTATTTAAAACTGTCTGCAGTTACTGCATCTATTACTGGATTTAAGTAATGTGTGGTACCACAGAGTGCATATACTTGCCATTCTTTGAATACGTGTTCCCAGTACAAAGTGTTATTACTTATATGTATATGCTTATGGTAGAGATAGAAGACATTATTTTATGTAAAGAAGCCGTGTTATCACCCAATATATTGTGTGGACATTCCTTTGTGGGGGCTTTGGGGAAACACTGTTCTTAAGAAATTGGCTGCATCACCTCCTGAAAGCTTAAGCCTGGCTGCTCGCCTTGCTTTACCAAATTGAGAGCCTTGCTGGTCTGGTCTGTGACTTTACCCTACCATATAGAGGGCAGAAGTACATATACCCCCTCCAGTATTTACACCGAGGGAGTCAGCATGTGTCAACATTAGTTCCCGCTTACAATTGTACAAAAAATGACAGCACCGGTTTCACGCCTTATTAACTAATGTTTGGGAGAGATGCCAGATTGCTGATAGACTTATGTTTTGCAGTCTGTTTGGATGGTACTGGTGTGGAAAACTACAGCAAGTACGTCAAAGATCTTCAGGATCAGCTAACCCAAGAGTTCCAACTGGCACAAGCCGCTCCTGGACACAATGCTAAGGAAAACAAGAGAAGATATGATGGAAAAGTCAGGTTCCAAAACCTGCAGCCTGGTGATCAGGTGTTAATAAGAAGTTTGGGAAAAAAGGACGTAAAGGTTGGGAGTCCCAGCCCTATATTATCGATCGCCAATTACCATGACTACCCGTGTGAGAGAAAAGGGAAATCCCCAATATGTGAAGACTCTCCACTGGAATCACCTCCTTCAATAGAAGATGATGTGAAAATTAATCTGGCTGTAGTAGAAGTTCTGCTCTTCCCCCCGAAAGGAATAGATCCGAGGAGTCTGGCTGTGAGAACATTTTTGAAGCCCACAAGGCCGAGTACTGTGCCGTCTGTAGTCTCTAGCCCAAAGAGGGAAAAACATGATGGGGATGAAGAGCCACTCCAACCAGGAAGTGGCTAAGAGTCCCTCAGGGTTTCAGACTAGTCAAGAAGAAGAAGAGGAGGAAGAGAGCCACAGTAAATCAGAAAACCCTAATGAATATCTGAGGAGCTGTAATCTATCCAAACTAAACCCCCAGGAGAGAGCAGATCTGGTGAAACCCCATCTCCCTTGGGGAAGTAAAGAAAGCTATCGCCTCATTACCAACCAACAAAGCTCCAGGCCCTGATGGCTTCACAAAGGAGTTCTACAAAACCCTAAAAGACCAGATAATCCCCCGATTAACGGCCCTCTTGAACCAATTCAGAGACGGCAAGAGATATCACCCACCTTGGAGGAAGCAAGCGAAAGTGGTGCTGCTCTCTACACCGGGAAAAGATCCCACTATTTGTAGCACATATAGACTGATCGCTTTAATCAATACCGATGCAGAATTCTACACCAAGATTTTGGCTAACAGAGTTGCGCCCATACTAACGCACCTGGTGGAGCCCGATCAATCGGGGTTCATTGAAAGAAGGCAGACTCACGACAACACCCGTAGAATAGCCCATCTGATCCAAAAAGTTAATAAAACCCACATCCCGTCTCTGCTAATTGCGCTGGACACTGAGAAAGCACTCGACATTGTAGAGTGGCGCTTCCTACGACATACCATAGAAGAAATGGGCTTTGGGGAGGCCTTCCTGGAAAACATCTTCGCTAACTACCGCAACCCATCCCTGTGCCTCCTAGTCAACGGGGAGCTCTCGGCTCCGGTAAGGGTCTCCAGGGGAACTAAACAGGGATGTCCCCGCTTCTCTATGCACTCCATCTACAACTGCTGCTAAATAGATCAAGAGATACAAAGGAAATAGAAGATATCCCGTTTGGCAAAGGGGAACATAAAGTCACAGCATTTGCTGACGATATGTTACTAACGATAACATACCCAGAGACATCCCTAAGAGCCATAGAGGAGACACTGGTCCACTTTGGAGAAATAGCAGGCCTGAAAGTAAATAGAAGCAAATCAGAGATCCTGAACCTCTCAATCCCGCAGGAGAGAGAAATGGTTTTGAGGGGGACGTTTCCATACACCTGGGCACCAAACAGCATCAAATTCCTGGGGGTGAGAATCACCAGAAGGTTAGATCAGTGATTCACAGCTAGCTACCCGCTCTACTGGCCTCCATTAAGAGCTTGCTAGCTTCCTGGGGTCCTCTGTCGATATCGTGGATGGGAAGAGTCAATGGCCCTGATTCATGGATTATTTGTGCCATTCTGCCCACAAATCCCCATTTGTTAAACAGGGATTTACGGGCAGAATGGCGCACAAATCCCGTTTTTTTTTCGGTGCAAATAATCCATGAATCAGGGTAAATGTATTGAAAATTGCCGTATTGCCAAAGCTACTATATGCCTTCATGGCCCTCCCGATACAAAATCCCTGCATCACACTTCAAAGCCATTTGAAGTATAACCAATACATTTATTTGGGCTCACAAAAAGCCTAGACTTTCGGGTGCAAGTATGAGGCTGCCGAGGCAAAAGGCAGAAAAAAGAAAGGGAGGAATGGGAGATTCAGACCTCAAGGCATACTACCAAGCAGCACAGATCAAAGTCATCAGGGACTGGTTCAGGGAGGATAGAGGGAAGAAATGGAGAGACATGGACAGAGCGGTGATAGGGGACTACCTGAGAAATGTCCTCTGGCTGCCAAGGGAGGACAGGCCCATCGACATGTACCGTAGCAAGATCCAGACCCTAGTAGCTAACACCTGGGACACGTTGGTAAGGAAATCAAATCTGACTTCCTTTCCCTCGCCACTTACCCTGATTTTCGGGAACCCAAAATTCAACCCAGGGCTCGCAGAACATGGTTACCAGAGATGGCAAGAGGGGGGTTGCCACAAACTTCAACATGTACGAGGGAGGGGTGAAGAAAGGTACAAATATGTCCAGCTGTGACACTGGCTACTGCACCCCAGCATCAGGGAGGCAGCGAGTAGAGAGATAACCCCATTCGAGAAATGTATAACTACTAATACATTTGATAGTCACTTGGTGAGGGCACTTTATGGGCTCATCAAAGACGGGAGGAGGTGGGAATTAGAAGCTTCATGACCAACTGCGAGAGGGAGGGGGAACATGCCATAGAGGTCGATCAATGGAGGAGCTTCTGGTCCAACATCCCCAGACTGGCTAACTCGTTGCAAAGACAGGAAATCTGGATGGAAATGATGTACCAATAGCACATCACCCCAGCCGGGATGGCAACATTCTCCCACTCAAACTCCTCACAGTGCTGGAGGGAGTGCGGGGAGTAGGGGACGTGGAGGCACATGTGGTGGCAATGCCCAAAGATCAAACGATTCTGGGACACGGTGCAGGGAACAGTCACAGGCATATTGGGAGAGTCTCCATGGGCCAACAGGGGTATGTTCATCATGGGGCTGGGGGAGAGCTGGAATCGCTACCCACGAGGGCCCAGTGCAAAGTATATGCAACGCTGGTCTTGGCAGGGGCCCTGTTCATAGCTCAGAAAGGGAAGTCCAAGGCTGCACCCACGGAACATGGATGGATAGGCAGTGTGGGAATTGGCGACTAGGTCGTGGGGAGTGTAGAGGAGAAGCCAAGTACCCCTACCTTAACTGTTCCGCCCCTTTTAACTTTATGCTGGAAACCAGAGTATGTGACATACACAGAAAAGTTGAACCAAAAAAGAGCAGAGTATGGACTTTGTGCGGTACCAGTGAAAATACAGACAGCAAAGAAACTCCTGGAGGCAAGGTTCCCATTGAGAAAACCATGCCTGCATACAAGAAAATATGATGGTCATTTGAATGAAATCCCAGAAGAAGCGGAGCCAATAAACGGCAAAGAAGAATGCTAAAGTCACTAACCATCGCCAGTACACATCACACAGAGCTGAGATGACGTACATAGAAGAGATGCAGACACCAGAGAATGCAGATATTCTAGAAGGCATCAAGAAAAGTATCAAGGATAAGTGACATCTTGGGATCAAGGTGAAGAAGCCTATGCCACAGAAACAGATGAAGACATGAGTCATTTTAAACGTGAACAGATGCAAAAGAAATGCAAGCAGACAAAGTAATCTTAAGGCTGGCTTTATAGTGAATAGATTGCGGCAAGCGCCTATATATATATATGGGTAAGTGAAGGATGGATGTTTCCATTACACATTATAGCAGTGCTGGACAGTAGCAAGAAGGCCTCATTTCTTGTGTGTCGCAGATAAAAAACAAATTGAATTACAAAGTGAATCTCAGCAGATGAGGCTGTACGAGCCAAGAAGCCAAGGTCTGGAGTAAACTGACATTGGATACAAATCGTGTGAAAGAACAAAACTCCTGTTCAGAAGGCATGAACATAACAAGGAAGACAT
Source organism: Ambystoma mexicanum (assembly GCF_040938575.1). Lineage (NCBI taxonomy): Eukaryota > Metazoa > Chordata > Amphibia > Caudata > Ambystomatidae > Ambystoma > Ambystoma mexicanum. The sequence goes on from NC_090928.1 coordinate 306,314,711, forward strand.
CAGAGGTTTATTAAAAAATAGTATTAAATACACCAAAAGGCTCGATTCAATTGCCTCTAGTCTCATGGAAGCATGAAGTTGGACAAACAAAATGGTCACACCTACGCCCGAGGGCAGACCGTGCTTCTCACTCCCTAAATTTCTCAGAGCATGCTCAAGGCCGAGCTTCAAAGCCTAATTGACAGTAGATCAGTGAGGGGATGATGGATTGATATGCTAATTGGTGGGAAGCAATAGCTAAGGCAAGCTCACCAGCACCTGGATGGCCAGCCTGCATGCTGCTAGACGCAGATGGAAAAGTACTGACGGAGGTTAGAGTGCCAACCAATTGTAGAGGACCGTGTATTTAGGGGTCCTATAGTTGTGTAAACCAATGGGACGTTGTGTATTTAGTGACATTCATAGTGGTCATTTTTAGGGGAGGGCTTAGTTGCCCCACCTGATGTTAAGTAACCAATCACATATTCACCACACTTTTTTAGACTAGTATGGAACATATACTTAGATGTTCACTCCGAGCCAATCACCCATACTCGTAGGTTTTTGTAGTTTGCCACGTAGGATGACGTTAGTACATACGTAGGTTAGCATCACTGATGACAAGTTTTCCTTATAAGATCTCAGTTTTTACTAAGAATGTTTGAGTAAGAGGATCAAGCGAGTTCGTTGATGTTTGTTATGCTCCCTGTTTTAGATAATTGATATTAAAACAGTCTTCCTTTTGTCGTTTCGATTATTGATGTATGAATAAAAATCTGCATCCCCATCCATCTCCAGGTAATTGCTACTCATCATGGTAGCTGAGAGGATGGTTCAGAGCTATCGACATGAGTAAACTTTAGAGTCCCAGCAATACCGGCAAAACCGGACAACCTTTGCCATTAGGCTTAAAGGATGTGAAGCTCCCCGTAGATAGTGGTTAGTGTAATTTGATAAAGCCTTGCAAGCTGGGTGTGACAGGTCCCCTAGTTTCCATAGAATCCCATCCCACGTGTACAAGAAGTGGCACGATCGGAAGGTTGAAGAGGCGGTAAAAAAGGCGTACGATCCTGAGAGTCAGAAGACGAAAATGATATTGGCAAAAGTATGGGTGATGAGTGAAGAAACAAAGTGTCACGATTGTCGGTTAGGTCTTCTTCTTCTGATGAGATGACAAGTTCTCCCCCTTCCCCCAACTCCTCACCTTCCTCTTTCTGTTTAATCCTTCCGTCCTTATGTCGTGGAGGCTTCTCTTTTTTCTTGTGAAGATAAGGACGCCCTCGATAGGATGCCACCGTGCCACTAGATAGGGGCAACGGGGGTTATCCTACCAAGAACGCCTCACAGGGGGAAAAAAGCCAGAAGGCACAAAAAACCCCTGAACGTAGTATTGTAAGTGGAGGATCCCAGAAGATGAGTTAGCCGAAGAGAGTGCAATCCGATGAGCTGGCACCGAATCCGGAAGAGAAATATCCCACGGACACAGGGGATAAATCACAGGCAGTCCAGTAGGCAGGCAAAAGGTCTGGCAACAGGAGAGTTCAAAGGGATACTAAGGATAATCACAGGCAGTCCAGTAGGCAGGCAAAAGGTCTGGCAACAGGAGAGTTCAATGGGATACTAAGGATAATCACAGGCAGTCCAGTAGGCAGGCAAAAGGTCTGGCAACAGGAGAGTTCAATGGGCAAGGAGAAAAGGAAGTAAACAAAAATAAGGAAAATAGAAAAAGGCTAGACAAGGGCGAGAACAAGCACTGGGCAGGATGGAAAAACAGCTGAATGGGAAACAGCGAAACTGAAAGCAGAAAGTCAAGAATATCACCGGGAGATGGAGCGGCAGCAACACAGGAGGAAACCCGGAAACGTTGCAACGCGTATGCGACCCGGAAGTGAGGATATTTATACTTCCGGGTCACGGACGCGTACAACGACTAGAGCGGTAAACGGAAGATGAGGGGCGGAATGCTATGGCGGACAGAACCGCCAGCGATTCCACTTCCGCCAACCCTGCCGCGGCATGACACAAAGTGAGTAATGGAGGGTGGTGGGATAAAACATAACGTGAGAGTAGGAGTGTTATATATATATATACGCCGTGAAGTCAGTGCAGATGAGTTTGAATATATATATATATATATATATATATATATATATAGGGAATGAGATATTGACTTGAGTGTGCCCAAGCAATAGAATATTGTGAGAGAGGCCACGATAAGAGAATACGCCCTGCCCTGCTTTTTTTTACAAACGTAACAGTAGACATTTGAACCTAGAGTCCTAGAGAAAAACAGAAAATCATTCAAGGAGGGTGAACTGAAATGACTACGCGAGATTTGGACACTTATCTACTCTTATGTTCCTCCAAGAAGGTGGAGATGCCACTTCTGAAATTATTGAGATTGATCCGGATGGACATTAATATGGAGTGGTACAAAACTACTAAGCTCAGAAATAAATCCAAATTCACTCCACCGATCATAACTGGAAGTTCCATAGACATTCCAGAGCCTGGTTATAGAAGACCTGAAGAAAATGAGACTTAAAGAGGCGAAAAAATACAAACCCAATATAGGGAAGGAATATACAAAAGCTCTTAAAGAACTGAACCCCTTGCCCAATTGTATCATCAAGGCGTCGGATAAAGGCTGAAACATTGTACTGATGGACAGAGACCAGTATGCACATGAGGCCAACAGGCAACTGAACGATAAAACCTGTTATGAGAAGCTAACTGAAAATCCTATGAGAAATTTGGAACTGAAAGTACAAAACTTTCTGAGTGAATAGTCAGAAAAAGGAATGTTGGAAGATCATGATGTTAAGTTCCTCTACAAATCTCACTCCACAACACAAACGATATATTTTCTTCTCAAAGTACATAAATGTATCTCCAAGCCTCTGGGTAGACCCATTGTCACACTCAGAGGGTCACTGTTAGAGAATATGTCAAAATACATCGATGAACCTCTCTTTCCCTTTGTTTTAACATTACCCTCGTATTTAAGGGACACCAAGGATTTCTTGTCCAAAATCAATGAACTGCCATGTGACTCAGACATCCTTTTAGCAATGATGGACGTTGTTTCCATATACACGTCAATAACACATGAACAAGAAATGAAGGCCTGTACTTACTATCTGAACACCAGGTCATTGAATTACGCCAGACATTCAGAAATTATCATGGCCATGATCCATCTGTGTTTGACGAACAATGTATTTTTATTCAATCAAAAATACTACAGACAAAAACAGGGAACTGTGATGGGTACTACCTTCACCGCACCCTATGCAAACCTTACAACGGGTTATTGGGCTTGGAAAGAAGAAAGTGAAAGGTTCACAAGCAAAGTCGTCATGTGGCATCGCTACATTGACGATTTATTTGTCATTTGGAAGGGTACTCCCGGAGAATGGGTGGACTTTGTGAAACAGTTAAATATCAATGAATTTAATCTACAATTCACTGAGACCCATAGTACTAAAGAAGTAGTTTTCCTGGATGTGACAGTTCTAATAGAAGATGGGAAAATCAAAACTAAACTGTTTCGGAAACCAACGGGAGTCAATGCTCCATTACATGCTAAAAGTGCGCATTGTCAAAATCTGATGCTCAATAGTACATGCAATGCAAGCGCACGCAGTTGTTCCAATGAGCAAAATAGGGCCTCTCCAGGGGTCTCTAGCAGCTCGGGAAGGTGGATGAGGCGATGAAGAACAAGTTACCACTATTCAGGGAGGACCTCCACTTGAAGGCAGTTCCAGAGAGTGGGATGGAGTTGCTAGTTTGCACTAGCAGTGGAAAGGAGAAGGACCCCCAGGGGCCACTTGGGCGTAAAAGGGGCCCTTGGCACCAGGGGCCACCGGTTAGTGTTGGAAGTACTCACCGGTCCCAGGCGCACTCTGACCTAAACTTCGCCTGTTCAGTCCACTCGGGTTGCAGTTTCGAACACAACAAAAAGGACATCTCTGCCGCTTTCAGTTCCTGAGATACAGCGATGATTCCCAAACGGACAGGAGCGATTTCTCCGATCCGGGTGGATAAATCGACCCAGTTTCACTGCAGCAAGCTTCAGGGGCAAGAGGGTCACAAATGCAGCGTTCTTGCAAAAGACATTGCCGCGGCAGGGCAACACGTAATCATGTTCACTCCGGTCCTAGCACACTCTTCTCACTTCAGACCTGGGCATGCCAAGTGTACGAAATTCGGTGTGAGGGTGCCGGGAACACAGAGCTAGCGTTATACCAAGTTTCGAGGGCCTCCTCAAAACAGTGGCGGTGACAGAGCAAAGCAACTGGGTAAGCTGGTCGGCCCACTGGTTGGCCCAGGGACACTTCCGAGAAAGCTTACTTGCATGGTTTGATGAAGGTGCCGAGAATAGTTGGTCCCACTATTCCAATGGGTTGAAGCATCTGCACAGACCTTCTAGGACGACCAGACGCAGAGGGGTCCCATGGGACGACAGCGGGCTCAGGGTGCCAAACCTTCCAGTGGGTCACCAGCGGTTCCTCGACTCGGCTTCGTAGTTGCAGGATACTTGAATCCTATCCTTTGTTCAGTGAGAACTCAAGAGATCGACATGGTATGGGTGTTTTTGGCCTCCTCTTATCCAAAGTTCCCTTCGCGCCAAAACGAATAGGACCCAATGGGAGATCTGCTCACAAACACACACTCCATACATGGACCAATCAAAGACCACAGTGGTCCCAGTCATTCATGGTCACTCTGGACTCTCTGGCACCCAGGATGTATATTGGACTCAAACGTTCCAGCCCACATCCTGGAGGCACACACACAAGGCATGCAGAAGCACCTATTTGTGCCAAATGCAGTTAATGAGGTTTACATGGCCGGAGAGGGTTAAAAATAATGCGAAAAGATAGCTGCCACCAGTCCTGTCCATGACACATCTGCACAGTTCATAAAAAGTCCAGCGAGAGTATATAGGGCCTTTGGAAAATGACTATAGACCCAAGCGTGCTGTATGGTAAGATACATTGCACACTTGTTACATGTTGCACAAAAGTTGCAACACGGGTAAAGGACAAAGGGAAACAAAGTCTCCCAGTACTGACTGTCTTAAGGGCATGTCAGTTTCCCCATAAAAAGTGAGTGAAAGCCCAGAGGAGTGCAGCTGAAGGCTGTGCTTCTCTGGCAAAGTCAATGGTGTCTAAAAAGCAGCATAGAGTTTGGGGGTGTACACGTGGAGGGAAAATTACATACAATTATGAAATCTTTCCTAACACACACACCTTTCACCATATATACACACGCACACCCAGCCATCTATGCATTTAAGTGTGCACTCTTTCACCATACAAGCACACCCAGGCAGCCACCCGTACATTTAAGTGTGCAACCTTTCACCATACAGGCACACACAGGCAGCCACCCATACATTTGTGTGCATCCTTTCACCATACACGCACACCCAGCCACCAATACATTTGTGTGCACCCTTTCACCATACACTCACACAGCCACCTAAACATTTAAGTGTGCACCCTTTCACCCTACAGGCCCACCCAGGCAGCCACCCATACATTTAAGTGTGCATCCTTTCACCATACATGCACGCACGCATACCCATCCACCCATACATTTGTTTGTACTCTTTCACCATACACTCACACGCGCACACGTCATGGGTTTTTTTAGGGGAGCCATAATACTTCAAAAATAAATTGTTTCTTTTTGACGTCACTCTGACTTCATAAAGAAATTATTTCCGTTAAGGACTGAACCACAACAGAAATATTTTCTTTATGAAGGCAGACTGACTTCAAAAATAAACTATTTATTTTTGAAGTCATAGTGCTTCCCCCACCCTATGACATGGAGGCCTCCAGCCTAGGGTGTTCATGTCATGGGGTTGGGGTAGCCCCCACACTTCAATAAGAAAGTTCCATTTTGTATTCACTCTGCCTTCATAAAGAAATTATTTCTGCCACAGAAATTATTTCTACCACAGAAATTATTTCTTTATAAATGCAGAGTGAATTCAAAAGGAACCATAAATAAAAGAAAATGTTGAAAACATTTTTTTCTTTTTTTTTTAACTCCAAGTGGGGCCTCCTCCGAGGACATGTGGTCACGGGACCCGCACCGTGGGGGCTGCGGGGGCCCCTGTTACACCAGTGGGATGGAGATGATCCGCTTGTTTACATTCAGAATTTTCTGAAACAGTGGTCCTTGGAGACAGCAAATCTTGGGAAAAATCTATACCTGTGGTCTATCATATATTGTGCCAAGGGCTACCGGACCCTGTACAGAAGCAGCTCAAGAAGTTAGTGGGTATAGAAGCCAAACCGTGGTCGGAGATTCAGCTGACCATTGCGCATTACTGTAGACTCTTGCAGGAAAAGAATCACAAAAAAGATGATGCTAGGAAAAGCAAAGAGGCAACATGAGTACAGAAGAAACTGTCCAAGTATATCATTGAAGGGGCAATGTTGACTAGTGTAGATGGATCGAATTCACAGTAGATTGCAAATATGCCGCAGGTGAATAACCAAAGGCAGTTTGATCAGTCTAATAATGGATTCACTCCGCGAGGTAGGGGAGGACTTTGAGGAAGAGGTTTTCAGAATAATCAAGGGAAGCTTCCAGACCAATCAAGGAGGGTTTCCAAATATACACAATGATGGTCAAAACATTCAAGATGGGCAGATTAGGAGGCCACCTACATGGTGGACATGTGGGATGACAGTGCATTTTGCTTGTGTGTGTAGAAGTCATGGGTTTGTGCGAAACGGACAGTTTTTAAGAGGGGGGACTTCAAACCCTCCTGCGTATTCACAGCAGAGTGGTGATGGGGTTGCTCAGAATCAAACAATGCAGCAGCAGCAGACGCCGAGAGTGCAGCAAGGCTTGGAAACGCAGCAGGTAGCAGTCAATCCGCCGCAAGGGCAGTCGCAGCACTCCCCCATGCAGATTCAGCAGAGCACAAGTACAGGACAGTTAATGGCCCCTAGAGTAGGGGGTGTTACTGTCGATGGAGGGAATCCTTTTACAGGTAATGGAATGAGGCTGTACCCACAGTAGGACAGCTCACTGGGAGACTTGATGTGTTCATTACTACCTGTGATGCCGAATCCTCATGTGGAACCGAGGGTAGACGTCAATATAGGAGGCAAACGTTTTTAATTTTTAGTAGACAGTGGTGCAACGTGCTCATGTATAAGAGAGGGAAAGTTTTCAATGTCTGGCAATGCCATGAATACCCAGGGTTTTTCAGGAGCTACATGTAGAGTTCCTTTTACTGAAGAATTATCAGTCTCTATACGAGAATGCGACAGGAAGGTGCCATTGATGTATTCAAGGCAGACACCCGTCAATATATTGGGTCGAGATTTAATGACAAAATTGAATATGACAATCTTGTTTACCGATGAAGGCATAGTGTGTTCAACACCAGGAATGCATTATTTAAACATGAACAAATTTATTATGGCATTTTCAGGACATATAGCCATGAGAGCAACGCCTTTAGAACCAGAGGTTTTTCATTATGCAGTACTCATCCTATGGACATGGCTACCAGTCCTAGTAGGCAGAACGATGAGAATACCGGATGAATTCCTGTTTAGGCCAAAAATACCTATGCGTGAAGAAGAGGGACAAGTTTTTCCCTTAGAGCTACCAGCAGCTATAGTGCAAGGTGAAATGGCTTTGCTTGATGGAAACGATGACAGAGGCAGACAATGGTGCGCAGTAATGGCCATCAGGGAAGATTACAGATTGACGGACGTCCCTTTGACGATCTATTTGAAGATCATCCATCTGATGACGAAGTGATATTTGACATGAGTATTACTTATTGGGTGAGCGCAATTAAACGAGAGGTGCCTCAGAAAATGATGCTTGTACAAAACCATCCTGATTATTTTGACGAAGACATGAAAAATGTGCCAACACATTATGGACTACAGGTCCCTATGACATAGGACTATTTAAAGGGGTTGGAGAAGTGAAAATTAAATTGAAACCAGGAGCAATTTTACCTCAAGCACGACAGTATCCCATGTCTTGAGAGGTAGATAAAGCTATTTGTAAGACGATTTCCGACATGATGGATCAGGGTATCTTAGTGACGTCAGAGTCACTGTGTAACACTGCAGTGTACCCTATCAAGAAATCTAAGGGGGGCGGGGGGATCTTGGAGACTAATTCAAGATTTTAGGCCAATAAACCAGATTGTAGAGGCTGAGTTCCCTCTAGTTCCTAATCCGGCTACAATCTTATGTAATATACCTGTTGGAGCACAATATTTCACTGTGATTGATTTGAAAAATGCGTTTTTCTCAATCCCATTGCACAAAGACTCTGGATCTGAAGTCATTTACGTTCAGACAGACTACGTTAAAAAGCAGGAGATTACCTCAAGGGTATTGTGAGTCTCCATCGATTTTCAAAAGAGTCCTGCAAATGGATTTAAGCAATATCGATTTAGAATGTTTTGTGTTGCAATACGTAGATGACATTTTGGTATACAGCACTTCAGAGGAAGAGTGTAGACGCTATTCTGTTCAGCTGATGATTACACTTGCTGACAAAGTATATAAGGTTGACAAAGAGAAGTTACAGTATTGTGAACAAGAGGTATGGTACATTGGCCAATTGATTTCACGTGAAGGAAAGAAGGGTACTCCTGAGAGAGCTGAGGCTATTTTGAAAACCACAAAGCCACACACAATAGAGCGCATGCAGAGATTTCGGGGATTATGTAACTATGTCAGAGAATGGGTCTTTCACTACAGCTCATATATAAGGGCGTTATTGCAGGCTTTAAAGAAAACACAGGCAACGCAGGAAAAGATTGTGTGGACTGAGGAAATGGAAGAAAGTTTTGACGAGTTGATAAAAGCAATTTGCCCAGCTCCAGTTTTAGGGATTCCTAATTATGCTGAGTAATTCTTTTTATTCTCGCATATAGATGCCACTGTTATGACAGCAGTCCTTAAACAGAGAACCACATTGGGGTACAAGCCACTTGCATATTATATTGGGATTTTGGACCCAGTAATGAGAGGTCACTGTCCGTTCGAACAATCGCTGGCAGCCGCCGCGTTCGCCATAGAAAAAGCTGAAAGTATAGTGATGGGATGCTCTATGATGTTATTTGTCGAGCACGCACTATTTGCCATTCTAGAGAAACCAAAATGTACGTTGACTTCTCAAAAGGCTTCTGCCTATGAGGTAGTCATATCAAATCCAGCGATCAAAACAGCGCATGACTGTGCAAATTATGAAGGGTTCTATGACAAAATCCCTAGGATAAAAGAAAATGCCTTGACAGGTGGAGAAATTGTTTTTATTGACGGTTCTTCAAGAATCGATCAAAATGATGTACAAAGATACACGGGTGCCACTGTGGTAAAACACACAGCCAATGGGGAGTTCCAAACATTGTTAAGTGCACAACTCCCGTCTCACTATTCAGCACAGGCTGCACAGCTAGTGGCGCTGATAGTCATGCTCGAAAACCATGCAGACCAGGAAGCAACAGTGTATAGCGACTCTACCTAAGTGACGTCAACAATGCATGCAGGGTTAGCACGTTGGAAAAGGAGGGGCTATCTCCGAGCGGATGGCACGCCAGTGCAGCACGCCGCCTTATTGGATAGGCTTATTAAGGCACTGCAACTCTCAGTGGCCATCACAGTCGTTAAATGCACAGCACATACCAAAAGGGCAGACTTTATCTCACGTGGTAACCAAGCAGCAGACAATGAAGCGAAACTCGCTGCATGTTCAGAAAATGTAATGACCTTTGAAACGCCTGATGTAAATGAGAAAATGGTTGTAATGATAAACATGTCTGAAAGATATAGTGATTTGTCTGGAACGCAGTTGATGGAAATCCAGGGGGAAGCACCTCAAGATGAAAAGGATTTGTGGACGCCAAGAGGGTGTTCTTTAAACCCCTCTGAAGCATTGTGGCGATAAGACAGCACTGGTAAACCAGTGATGCCTGTAGCCTTATTAAGGAACAGCTACACTACCCTGCACACACAACTAGAGAGAACCTCGCTGCAACTATTGCAGAGGATTGATTTGTACAAAATTTATTAGAGCATGTTGCATTCTATGTAGTGAACTGCATCATGTGTCAAAGATATACGGCTGGGCATACACTGCGCACAGTTAGGGGAATTATTCTGAGACCTACTGGCCGATTTATGTCGACAGGCTGCAAGTACGGACTAGGTATAGATACATGAATGTTGTAGTTTGTCCTTATTCAAGGTGGATTGAGGCTGGTCCATGTACACACCCAGACTCTACCTGTGCAGCCAATTTCCTAGTATGGGAAGTGTTTCCCAGATGGGGGGTATGTGAAGTAATGAGGTCAGACAATGGCCCAAATTTTGTGAATCAAACATTTGAGCAGATCAGCTTGTTGCTTGGTATAAAGCACAAGTTCTCTTCGGCCTATCATCCACAAGTAAATGGGATCTGTGAATGGCTCAACGGCTTGCTTAAAGAAAAGATAGCCAAGTTGAAGCTTACCTTGAAGAAAGGGTGGTTGCATTGCCTACCACTGGCATTGTATGCATTGCGGAACCAACCAGGTTCGGACCACCAACTCACCACCATGAGATAATGACAGGGAGACGGATGAGGACACCCCTCACGCCTCCATCTACAGTTAGAAGCCTACCGCAGAACTGTTAGGGATGGAGCTATGTGAGTATTTTATGTGTATGACTTCAAGTATCTCTGTCATTTCAGGTCAGCTACGGCGAAAAGGGTGTGGGGGAGTACAGAACACAGAAGGAGATGCTTCAACAAGTAGTGTTCAAGAGCTTTGTATTCCCCAAATATTCCCTGGAGATGCAATCCTAATCTGTAACTTCACAAGGAAGTGGCACATGCCAAGAATTTAACGGCCCTTTCATTGTGTAAAACGTCACGCCGTCTGCCGTCAGAGTGCAAGTCAGACGCGCTTGGACTTTTTTAGACAATGTCAAACTTTACACTGGAGAAACCCCTCTGCCCCCACCCCCAACAGAAGCAAGCATCTGGGAAGAACCTCAGCAAATGCAGACAAGATCTATGACAAGGAAGACGGACGCAGAGGCTGTCGAGTAAAAAGAAAATATTTCATTGGACTGTGGCTTGGTTCGGGACACTCTTTTAGCCATCTCTGAAAGGGTTAAGGGAACCTGATGCAAACACTCTGTGCTGTCATTTCGGGGTGAAAGAAAAATCTTTTGTTCTTAAAGCCACAGGAGCATTATTAACTTTGGACTGAGGCATGCTTTAAGCCTTGATAGGAAGAGGAATATGACAAATTCTGAGTTCATTTTTAATAATTGGAAGAGGGTTCAGTACCCCGATTCATTCCTTAGTGAGGTCCTGTTTGGATTTACCCATGGTGATTCCCAATGACAACGTCTCAAGGATCATATTTGAAGTTTTTCTCTTCATTCTGCGCACGTATCCGGCTATTGTGGGGAGAACTACTAGTGTTTCTATTTTTCTGCAAGATCCTAAGAACGGTCCAATAGTAAGAAGGTTGCTCACAGCAATTATCGTGCAAATTCTGCAGGTGCCAGAGTAAAGTGGGGAAAGGACAAATGCCCCTATCGGCTGATGAGGCTCACAGACTAGTTGGTGTGGTTTTTCATCATCTGATTGAAGAATACCCGCATCTTGTTGGAAGACACACTGATGTGCACACGTTCCTAAGGGATCAGAGAAACAGTGCAGAGCTAAATGAAATCTTGAGAGGCGTCATACTACAAGTGAACGCCTATTCTGCAAGAAATCTGAGATCAGAGTGAAACTTTCCTTCGAAGGACAAATCGAGAGGTTGCTGGTCAGGCAGAACTCTTTGTTTCATACTGAAAGTAGTTCATCATGTTGTCTGGTCTGAGGCAGATTCAAGGAATAGATTAGGAGTTAGTGTATGTCGTTGAACTTGTCTAGACATACTGAGGTCAGCTTTCTTCTAGCTGGAGAGGCATCCACATTTCGTCTGATTTAAAGACTGCTTCCAGGGAGACATCAAGAGTTTGTTCTTATCATCCAGTAAGTAGACAGCAGATCGAGGACGAAATTGCTGAGTCAAGACAGCCGCTTCCAGAAATAGTATGTAATGTTGATGTATTAAAGATTACTTTTTCCTTCCTTAGGCAATTAAAATGAGCAGTATCAACAGTAATATAATAATGGCAGATGCAGAGAGACGTCCATGTTGTCCACGAAAACGGTGCTGCAATTTGACATATTGCTGTGTTATCTATGCTTGCATTTTGGTCATAATCATACTGCTTACACTCACAGCATGCACATCGCACTATATTGATGTACATGGAGCTAAGACTCCTGTGAATCTTCCTGAGCAGAAGTAAGGTGCAATGGTGGCAACTACTAGGTACCCGAGACCCTATGTACTTATTCCTGTTCCAAAGAAAGATGATAATTTACCTGAGTCTGAGATAAGTGTCACTAACAATCGTTCACATGCAGGAAGTGTCTTAGAGACCCTTTTAGGACACAAGAAACGGGTTTGGCAAGACAGGCCAGACAAGAGGTTGTTAGACGATGAGCCTATACAGGTAATGCATGCAAACACACCTGGTCCTGTGATACATGACCCAAAGATGATCCCTAGAAGGCAGACACACATGGAGATTTTGTGAGACATTTTCATGTCCAAATGGTATGTTGAGAGAATGAATCTTTCTGAACTTTCTCCTACAAAACATGTAGGTGTACCCCGTCCACTGATAGATGTGCCTATGATTCATCCGGATAGAAGACGTTATGCTGGTACAATTCATGACATGATTATGGAAGGTCACATGAGAAGAATGAGAACTAAAAGAAGCACTCGAGAAGCTGATTTCGAACTAAATGATTACCTCGACAGTACAGTTCACTTGGGAAACAACATCTGGTATCAGCATATGAAAGAAGTGGGAAGAAGAACCTCAAACGAGGAATGCATTGTGTGTGCACTCCTGCCTTACAATATGGGAAAATCCAAAATCTTCATAGCTATCAAAATAGATGTCCAGACAGCTCATTGTCTTTCGCATGTAGCAATTGAATGGACAGATCCAGATGAAGATCACTATATTCCAGGATACGAAGACCAGAAACAGAGCTCATACTATGAATCATGTGATCAGATATGAGAACCCTGGAGTGAAAGGAGCTGAAATCAGATGGGAGGTTAACAAAAAATTGGAGATCGCAGGGAAATCTGCAGAGGACATTTGAAGATGGAAGAACAGAGGACAAATGCAGATCTGGGGATCAGTGTTATCACCAGACGGACGGGAAGACAGAGTGGTGATCTGCAGAGCCTGGGTGGTCACTGGTTGTTACACACCTGCCATTGACACAGTGCAGAATGGCTGCAAGCCATTATGGCCAAGACTTGCTAAGCTACTGACTTAGGTCGAAGATAGAGGAGGACCCTTGAAGATAGTGCCATTGGAAAGTTCAAAGCTGTGCTTCAGAAATAATGGCACAAGAAAAGTTGGAGAGAATCAGAACTAAGGTCGAATCCTTGACGTTCCAGCAATGTACATGGTACAACAGTTATCATGGATCATCATTGGCTTGTGGATCCGGAGCATACATGAAGTTACCCAAGGATTGGGGAGGACAATGCGCATTAGTGAATGTCCATGTTCCAGCATTGGTGATTCCAAAAAGTGACCAACACTTTGACAGTTTCCTAAAAGCAGATGCTCACCTGAGCAGGAAGAGATCTGTGGAGCTGATAAAGAGGATGAAGAGGGAGAACTATTTCTCAGCCAAGTCAATAGACGCTTTTGACTCTATTCCATAGGAGCACAGGCTATTCAGTCAGACCACATCAGTGTTCACCTTAATTTTCATGCCGAGAATCCAGGTTGGAACAAATACAAAGTGGCTTCAAATCACCAGATGGGAATTGCTACAGACAATTAACACAACTATAAAGGGATTCAATGCTATCAGAGAAGAGATGAGAGCCATAAGACTGATGACTCTTCAGAACAGATATGTTTTGGACATGATTACAGCAATGGATGGAGGTGTTGTGCAAAAATCTGAGAATAATTTTTGCACATGTATACCCTTCTCATGATGACGAGAATGGCATCCTGACAGAAGCCATAGACATTGTTTGTTTGTTTGATAATTTATTTCTAATGCGCACCTGCGCAGCAGTACGAAGGTGCAAAGCTTATAAGGTTACAAAATGGTACACAGAAACACGGAATAAGTTACAAATAACATTACAGGCAATGTAACATTGTTCACATAAAATTCTAAGTATGCAGGTTATATACAATTGAGTAGATTACAGTGGTGGGCTAAGGCAACATTGATGAAGTGTGACTAGAGGTCAGCAGAGTTAATGTAGTTGTTTCTAAGGTGTAGATAAGGTTGGCCTACTCTCAGCTCATGCGGCAAGGAGTTCCAAAGCTTGGCAGCCTTCACAGGAAAGCTGCTGCCTCCAATCTTGGTAAGTCTGAATCTTGGTACCACAAGGCAGTTAGCGTTGCCGGCTCTTGTCGGTCTGATGGATGTTCTTCTGTTTAGTCTATCCATATGGTAGGTAGGGGCAGCATTGTTTAAGGCTTTATAGGTTAAGGAGATCATTTTTAGCTGTATTTTATCGTCAGTGGCGAGCCATTTGTATTGGCGTCTGATGGAGGAGATGTATACTCCTATTTATGCCTAGAGCAGCTCTTAAGGCATTGCTTTGTAAGGTTTGTAGCCTCTGGATGGTGGCTTTGTTAGCACCACTGTAAAGGACATTGCAGTAATCAAACCTGGAGAGTATTAAAGCTCTAGCCAAAATCATACAACTGTCATTTGAGAGGAAAGGCTTACCAGCTCTTATCAACTTACAATTGTAGGCAGTGGTAGAGGCCAGAGATTTCACTTGTTTATCAACATGACATGCTGACAAAGCACTATGGTCAGATGATAGATGAAGTAGAAGACATTGCTGATAACAGCTGGTTTGGATCACTCTTCTTTTGGATTCCAAAATGGATGGCAGACATGTTCAAGTTTCTTGGAGCACTGATCATGTTGGTGTTGCTTGGATTTTGTGTGATCAAGATAATAATCTCACAATGCAAGAAGACAGCAAAGAAAGCCATAGGGATGAAGATCATGATCGATGTCAAATAAGGACAGATGAAGAAATCAGAGACTTTGTGAAGGCCAGTATTCATGCACTTGAGGGAACGAAGTTCCTGTATCCAAAGAATCACAAGAATATTCAGGAAGATGGATCTACAGCAGTCCAAGCGGACAATGTAGTCTCATGACATGGAACAAAGATGAGCATGTTAAATCAGGTGGATGCTTGAAGGGAGTCATAAAAATATGGGTCCCAAAGAAGCTTTTCTTCAGACCTAGATGCTTGGATGTGAAGGATAATGATGAGAGGGTGGTCGATAAATCGCCCAGAGGGGGGAGTGTAGAGGAGGAGCCAAGTCCCCCTACCTCAACCATTCCGCCCCGTTTACCCGTATGCTGGAAACCAGAGTATGTGACATACACAGAACAGTTGAACCAACTAAGAGCAGAGTATGGACTTTGTGCTGTACCAGTGAAAATAACGACAGTAAAGAGACTCCTGAAGGCAAGGTTCCCATTGAGAAAACCATACGTGCATACAAGAAAATATGATGGTCATTTGAATGAAATCCCGGAAGAAGCAGAGCCAATAAACAGCAAAGAAGAATGGTAAAGTCACCAAGCATTGGCAGTATACATCACACAGAGCTGAGATAACGTACATAGAAGAGATGCAGAGACCAGAGAATGCAAATATTCCATAAGGCATCAAGAAAGTATCAAGGATACGTGACATCTTGGGATCAAGGTGAAGAAGCTTATGGCACAGAAACAGATGAAGACTTTGAGTCATTTTACACGTGTACAGATGCAAAAGAAAAGCAAGCAGATGAAGTAATCTTATAGCTGGCTTTATAGTGAATAGGTTGCAGCAAGCGCCAATATATATATACATATGGACAAGTGAAGGATGAATGTTTCCACTATGCATTATAGCAGTGCTGGACTGTAGCAAGAAGGCCTAATTTCTCGTGTGTCGCAGTTAAAAAGCAAATTGAATTACAGAGTGAATCTCAGCAGACGAGGCTGGACGAGCCAAAAAGCCATGGTCTTATCAAACTGGAGTAAACTGACATTGGATACAAATTGTGTGAAAGAACAAAACTCATGTTCAGAAGACATGAACATAACAAGGAATACGTCAGAGGTTTATAAAAAATAGTATTATATACACAAAAAGGTTAGATTCCATGGTCTCTAGTCACATGGAAGCATGATGTTGGACAAACAAAATGGTCACACCTATGCACGAGGGCAGACTGTGCTTCTCACTCCCTAAATTTCTCAGAGCTAAGAGCATTCCGAGCTTCAAAGCGTAATTGTCAGTAGACCACTGAGGTGACGATGGATTGATATGCTAATTGGTGGGAAGCAATAGCTAAGGAGAGTTCACCAACCCCTGGATGGCCAGTCTGCGTGCTGCTAGACGTAGATGGAAAAGTACTGACAGAGGTTAGCGTGCCAACCAATTGTAGAGAATCGTGTATTTAGGGGTCCTATAGTTGTGTAAACCAATGGGACGTCGTGTGTTTAGTGATGTTCAAAGTGGTCATTTTTAGAGGAGGGCTTAGTTGCCCCACCTGATGTTCAGAACCAATCACATATGCACACTTTTTTTTATAGTAGTATGGATCATATACTTAGATGTTCACTCAGAGCCAATCACCCATACTCATAGGTTTTTGTAGTTTGCCACATAGGATGACGTTAGTACATACGTAGGTTAACATCATTGATCACATGTTTTCCTTATAAGATCTGTTTTTACTAAGAATGTTTGAGTAAGGATCGAGAGAGTTTGTTGATGTTCGTTATGCTCCCTGTTTTAGATCATTGATATTAAAACGGTCTTCCTTTTGCCAACTACCTGAGTCGTTTGGATTATTGATGTATGAATACAAATCTGCATCCCCATCCATCTCTAGGGTAATTGCTACTCATCAAAGGGGTTGGGATATCCAGTTCAGTATCCTATTCGCTTTCTTGGGACCAGCAAAGATTTTGCATGGACTGGGACATTGTAATGAGATTCCTCATGCAAGACGCCAGGGGAGCGTGGTGTCCAAAAAGGGTGAGGCTTTTGGGCTTGATATGAAGAAACAGACTGCTCTACGGCCGGGGTGGAAAGTAAAGGACCAGAGGAAGGGCACCCCAGAGGCCCATGGACAAGAAGGGGTATGAGGCAAAGGCCCACCGCAAGAGAGGTCTCTAAGACTCAACTATTACGGCAGAACAAGGAACTGGCAGGGCTGGACCGGGGAGGGTGTGAAAGTTGGGAATGGGGTTTAAGCATGTGTTGTCAAACAGTGTTTTGTTGGACTCAAATTCTAATAAAAAGTTAAATGGAAAATAAAGGCATATAATAAGGACCATAATAAGGACCATAATCAATAGACCTTTATAACTATCCACAGTCCTCTGTCCAGGCCATGGATCATTACAAGACCCAGATGGCACAAGCACACCATCGCACAGGGCAGCCCTTCTACCCTTTTAAATGTTATATTTGTTACACTGCCTCAATGCCTGCTTTCAAACAGTCATACAACCATCCACCAATCACTTCCAAAAACTGTACATATAATCCTATGACCATATTAAGCTTCCACACACCAACTGCTACTTAATCTTATACACATTTTTTGCATCTAAATTTCCCTTACTTATACAAATTGTACACAATGCTCCTATAAATGCACATATGCATTGTGCAGTGAAAGAAGTGCATAAATAGAAGAGGCAGTACGGATAGACAAGTGCTCATGAGAACCCAGGAGGGAAATGCCAAGGTGGGATGGCACTGGCTAACTATTGGAGCAGAGGATCCCCAAGGGTGGGATGCATCTTAACCATAAAATCCCTTTAACTAAGTTTTTTCTGTCAATTTAATACGTTTTTATAAGTGAACATTGTTCATAGTGTTGTATATCATCTATTAATAATTTCTCTTTATATATATATATATATATATATATATATATATATATATATATATGAAAGAACTATAAACCTCCTTTAGGAAAAGATTTTTCCAACACATACTTATGTCTGTCATTATCAGCAGTGCATGCTGGGGATGCAAATTATCGTTCAATTGCCCACGCATAAGGCTCCACCATGACCCCAGCCGAGCCAAACCACCCCTATTCACTGCATCTACCCCGCATCCTAGCTCAGTGTCCACTATACCCTAATAATGTAACCATTGGCCAGTGCTCCTGGTTTGCAGCCATGGCCAGTTTCCAAATACATGGGGCATATGCTTTGGCCATGCCGCATTCCCCAATAAGCAAATCAGAGTAGACATTTACATTTGCCAAGGGCCAGGCGCACTACCCTGACACCAAGGGGGTAATTCATAGAATTCAGCGCACAAGTGGCGCACGCGGCTGGCGCACAGTGTGCGCGTGCAAATCCCTGCGCCAGCCGCGTGCGCTAAAATCCATTTCCGCGCACAGCGTATTCATGGATTCCAGCCAGCAAAACCAGCCGTGGCGCACAGTGGCGCAGCGACCCTGCAGCAGCGCCAGTTACGCCCCCAAGAACGCCTCTCGCGCAGGGAAAAGCCATCAATATACCCAATCCAGCGCAAAGGGCTGCGCTAACCCTGTACCAGCACGGCAAGCGGGCTACGTGTATCACTGGGGTGCGCGGGAAGTACCTCACGCGATTGGCCCCGTGCGAGCAGGGTACGCGTATTTCAGGGGTGCGCGGGAAGTTCCACACGCGATTTCCGCAGGGTACGCGTATCTCAGGGGTGCGCGGGAAGTGCCACACGCGATTTCCGCAGGGTACGCGTATCTCAGGGGTGCGCGGGAAGTGCCACACGCGATTTCAGCAGGGTACGTGTATCTCAGGGGTGCGCGGGAAGTGCCACACGCGATTTCAGCAGGGTACGTGTATTTTGGGGGGCGGGGGAAGATTCACACGCGACATCAGCAGGGTACGTGTATTCCAGGGGTGCGCGGGAAGTTCCACACGCGATTCCATCAGGGTACGTGTATTCCAGGGGTGCGCAGGAAGTTCCACACGCGATTGGGCCCGTGCGAGCAGGGTACGCACATTTCAGGGGTGCGCGGGAAGTTCCACACGCGATTCCATCAGGGTACGTGTATTCCAGGGGTGCGCGGGAAGTTCCACACGCGATTGGGCCTGTGCGAGCAGGGTACGCGCATTTCAGGGGTACGCGGGAAGTTCCACACGCGATTCCATCAGGGTACGTGTATTCCAGGGGTGCGTGGGAAGTTCCACACGCGATTGGGCCGTGCGAGCAGGGTACGCGCATTTCAGGGGTGCGCGGGAAGTTCCACACGCGATTCCATCAGGGTACGTGTATTCCAGGGGTGCGCGGGAAGTTCCACACACGATTGGGCCTGTGCAGGCAGGGTACGCGCATTACAGGGGTGCGCGGGGAGCACCACACGTGAATTGTACGTGTGGGTCCTCCCAGGTGTTCCCTCTACACCCTACACGGCCCCTGCAGGTGGCTCACACCACAGGGGCCTACCCTGCACATGTCCTGCAGGCACACCATCCACCATGGCCATGACCCCCAGCCAACCCACATGTCAACTTGCATTATAGCCCACCAACGCATGTCCCCCTGCACCCCCAGTCACCATTGGCACCCTCCACCAGGCCCCCACCCATGTCTCCCACCACCCCCACTCCCCAGCAGTGCAGGGGCACCCACCACCAGGCCCCCACCCATGTCTCCCAGCACCCTCACCCCCCAGCCACCAGGGGCACCCACCACCAGGCCCCCACCCATGTCTCCCAGCACCCCCACCTCCCAGCACTGTGGGGCACCTGCCAGCAGGCCCCCACCCATGTCCAACTCATGTTCCCCACCACCCCCACCCCCCAGCACTGTGGGGCACCTGCCAGCAGGCCCCCACCCATATCTCCCACCACCCCCACCCCCCAGCCACCAGGGGCAGCCTCCACCAGGCCCCCACCCCATGTCTCCCACCACCCCCACCCCCCAGCAGTGCAGGGGCAGCCTCCACCAGGCCCCCACCCATGTCTCCCACCACCCCCACCACCGAAGCCACCAGGGGCACGCACCACCAGGCCCCCACCCATGTCTCCCACCACCCCCACCCCCCAGGTCAGCCTATGGTCAGCCTCCAAATGCAAAACACCCACCCGAGTATTGCATCTACCCACTCATAATTTGCAATTACATCACAGAACATCAATTGCAAGTTCCGAAACAAACACATTTCCCTCACATACACCCAATGGGTGTCAGTGAATCTCAAAACACATATCATGAAATGCATGAAACCAATGAGATACCACACATTGAAGTTCACCAAAAAAAATATGTATTAAAGGAAACATAAATAGAATAAAAAATGAAGAAACAGAAATGTGAATGTACAAAAATTAAAAGAAGCATGTCCGTGAAAAAAAGCAAAACCAAAAATAAAATTCCAAAGTAATGTTGTCCAAAGTCAATGTCCACAAAACAAAATCCAATGGGAAATAAAAAAGAAAGCCATTGCTCCATGTTTAAAAAGTGAAAAAAAAATACAATCCAACAGTGAACTATGTACATGGGAACAAGCCAGGGTCCATTATCCCAACAAAAGAAAGGAAACCTATCTAACTACACTAACTAATAAAATAAACTATATACAAAAATGTGGCCAATGTCCGAAAGGTCCAAATAAAATCAAAACAAAAATGAAACCTAACACTACCTACATAACTATGTACAAGGGCAGCGGGGTAGTTTCACGGCTCACTTGTGGATGTCCCGGGCCAGCGCATCATCGAACTCCTCCTCAATGTCCCGGAGGCGGTCCTCCTCCATGGCCCCGAGGATCCGCAGGGCCGTCAACGTCTCCACCTCCAAACCCCTGCGGATTGCCTCGAGGCACTCGGCCCGCCTCAGGGCCCTCCGCATGGACTTCTCCGCCCTGACCATTGTGAGCCGTGCCTCTTCCGCCCGCTGCCGCTCCGCATCTATTGCGTGGCCCAACCGCTGCCACACGGAAGACACTCTCTGTCCTGGGGCCTCCTGCCCTACGGCCGATGCCTGCCCCTCTGATGTTGAAGGCCCCGAGCCTTCATGGCTCCCACCACGTTGCTTCTGCTACTGTGCCTCTGCCCGTGCACTGCCTCCTGCTGCCTGCACATCCTCCGCCGGCTGGGGTGCAGTCGTAGATGTGGCCACCCCTGCTGGACGTCCGACTCCCGACTGTGGCAGGGATGCCTCCTCCACCAGCCTGGCCGCACCGTCAGAGGCAGCTCCACAGGGCACCCAGGTGTCTGATGGGTGGGAAGATGGCACAGAGGACGACTGGCGCGTAGGGGGTCCAGTTGAGGAGGGGGTCGTAGCAAGCCCCATCAGACAGAGGAATCCAGCCTGGGTGACCTGTCCCAGCAGGCTGACGTGGTCAACTAGCCATTCGAGATGACGTGCAGTCTCTTCATGAAAAGACTGCAGGTCACCTCGCATGGCCCGTTGACGCAACGCCACACCAGCCAGGACAGGCTCAACCCGGACCTGGATAGCCACGTCGGCAGGCAGAGGAAGGTCAGTTGACGTGAGCTCATCCCCTTCCTGAAAACGGGTCTGGACGTAGGCATCCCTGCTGGTGCAAGATGATGCAGGGACAGGATCATGGACAGGATTGCACACAGGCACCTCTGCGGCGGCCTGTGCTGCCTCCTGTCCCTGGTCCTGCACTGCACCACTAGCACCAGTGGGATCCCCACCTCCAGACCCCGTCTCTGGTGCTTGCATGGCCTCCTCCTCCACCAAACCCCCCACCAACCTGGATGACTCTGTGCTATCTTCCCCTGTTGGGCCCTGTGGGGTCCCAGCTGCCCCTTCTCCTGCCGAGGAGTCCAACTCCAACCTCCGCCTCTTGGACCTCTCCCCGGCAGCTGCGGCCTGGGACGCGGCACCGGACTCCTCACTCCCCGACGAGATCACAACATGGGAGGGGAGCCGGGCCTTGCGTCTCCGGCTGGCGGTGGGATCCCCGCCGCTGTGCTCCACAGCACCTTCTCCGCCCTCTTCATCAGTTGACGCTGCAGACAGGGAGAAACAAAACACAGGCATCAGGGCACTGTACAATGGACACATACACACATGAAAGTTGTACATGAGTGGCATTGGCAAACCTCAGACATGTCATCACAATCCCCAACACACATGTCATTACAACTCGCACACATGAGCCATACCACAGCCATATCGCAACTGCCACCACCATCCATACACATACAACAGCATGAGCAGCCAAAGGTGAGCCAGACATCACATGCAACACAGGAAGTGCACCACACATGTACACACACCACCACACTTGCATGCATGTGTACACCTCTGCCAAGTGTCGCAGAGTTCAGACGGGCATCCATGTCACATCTGCCAATCAGGCTTCCACATACCGCTGTCACATGCATCCATGTTGCATCACTGTTGCACCCTTGTCAAATACACACACATGCACATGTACACAGTGCTGATACATGCAGCCAAAAACAACATACATGCGTGACATCACGGACATGTCTACTTACATACACATTCATCCAAACATGTGTGCCCACACAACTGCATTTGGCATGCAAGCCTACACACACAAGCACCATCCATGTCTCACACATTCCAGCCCTCGCATGTGTCAGCCCCACGCCCCTGTACACCCCCACCCATACTCGACCCCATACAAACAGATGTGCAACCTGCACACTACTGAATAATCACCACACGCACTGCTCACAATCAGGATGCATGTACACTCACCGCTCGACTCCAGACGGGTCTGCCTCTCAAGGACCTGGACGTGGAGCGCTGGGGATATGCGTTCCAGGACTGTCATCTGTTCTTCCGACAAGTGGCCCCGGCGCCCCTTGGCATCCGCTGCCTTCAAGAGGCGCCGGGCCTTGTTCAGGGTCCTGGACCTGTAGTCCTCCCAGCGCTTCTTGACATGTTGTAAGTCGCGGACTGCCACCACCTCCGCGTTGATGGCAGTCACGATGTCAGTCCAGATCCGAGTCCGTCCTTCCTTGTCGGCGCGGGAACTTCCGAAGAGGGCATCATACTGCCCCAGGACTTGCTCCACCAGGACACCAACTTCGGTGGCACTGAAGCTGGTGCCCCTCTGCCTCTCTGGCCGGGTGTTGTCAGTGGTCTCAGATGGTGTTTGCCCCGACATGACAACCCCAGAGGCAGGAGTGGGTGGGCAACTGGGTCCTGGGGCTGGGCTGTGGAGCGATGGAATCCCAGTCGGGAGTCTTCGGTTCCAGCAGGGGTGGTCACAGCAACAACACCCCTGGCTGATGTGCAGACAGCAAATGGCAGGGCACGTGGCCAGCAGGCAGTCAGGCAGCAGCAGATGGCAGGTGGGAGCGTGCTCGGGGCTCTGGGGGGCAGTAGTTCGGCCTTCTGGGCAGGAGCGTGGTCTTCCGTGTGCTTACGCGTGGCCAGCTTGATACAGAGTGATTTGGCACGTGAAAAATCTGCACGTCAGCGTGTAATTCGAGGAAAGGCCCTTAGCGCGTAAGCGCGTCTGCACGCATATGCATTTTCATTGGACAGAAGGCCCCTGAAGCGCAAGCGCCCCTGTGACGTGACGCGTACAGACGTGCATGGGCATTTCAGCGCACGTGAAAAACTGCACGTCCGCGTGTAATACGAGGAAAGGGCCCAAGCGCGTAAGCGCGCGTGGAAAACTGCACGTCCACGTGCAATACGAGGAAAGGGCCCATGCGCGTAAGCGCGCGTGAAAAACTGCACGTCCGCGTGTAATACGAGGAAAGGGCCCATGCGCGTAAGTGACGTGACGCGCGCGTGCCTTTCCCTCAGCACGGGTTAAAGGTGAGCGGGCCCAGCAGTTCGCTGTACGTGCCTTTCGTGGAGACCGACGTGTGTTGCTGCTTCCTGTTGTTTCGCGTGCCATCACAACTTCACAGCTATCAAGGACGTATCTCTTCTTTTGGCGGGGGTATTGGCTACGCATGTTTTTCTGCATCGCGCTAGTCAGACGGTGAGTCGCACACGCTCTTTTTCCCACTGCGGGTGCCCCTGTGTATCGCACCCATTTTCGATGTCATAGTAGCCAGCGTGTCCCACACGTACGCGTTATTCGTGTTACTGGGTGCCACCGCGTACTGCGGGAGGTTGAATCCACGCACATAGGCTGCAGGGTTGCGTGCATGGTTTTACTGCAGTTTTGGGGTGCCTGAGCGTTGCGTGATCCGTCACCACATCACCGGGGTCAAATACAGCCTTGCAGGTGC
Source organism: Ambystoma mexicanum (assembly GCF_040938575.1). NCBI lineage: Eukaryota > Metazoa > Chordata > Amphibia > Caudata > Ambystomatidae > Ambystoma > Ambystoma mexicanum. The sequence goes on from NC_090928.1 coordinate 306,339,059, forward strand.
AGGGGGGCTGTTAACATCTTGCTTCCCACCCCCTTCACCCCAATTGCCCAGGTCAATTGTGGTGTACACCTCCCATTGGCAACACTCCATCTGTGCCAGCACTACTACATCTGTGCCATGGTTGGGAGGCCACCAAAGGTGAGGGGCGCCTCAGCTGGGCGTACTCCTCGTGGCGGGCGTGGTCGGGGACGTGGCCGTGGTGACCAGGGAGTAGGGGGACTCCAGGGTGTCCAAGGCAGCCACAGAGGGGGAAGAGGCAGAGGTGCGCCACTTGAGCACAATGTTGTGCCCTGTGTCGGTGCAGCCATGCCACCACCCCCTGTGGTTCCGGGGGATGCAGCTCCTGCATCTGGCACTGGCACCCATATGACCCGGCAGTCCGTTCCATCGACTGCCACGGGCCCCAGGGTAGTGGTAGCTGCAGGTGCAGCTGTGGACACCGCCACCCAGGCTCAGGGTCTGCCAGCGCAGGCTGCGTTGGCACTTGAAGAGCCCTTGGTAGATCTCCAACAGGCCAGGGGGGGAAACCATAGGGGCAGGCCGGGCTGCTCAGACCAAGACACGTGTCCCTGGGGCAGTCATGTCATCTGCTGCCCCGAACAGCCGGGTGTTGGCAAGTGCAGGGGCAGATGCACCCAACAGCACCCCGGTTGTGAGTCTGCCAACCAGGACCGTTGCGGTCAATGACCCTGCCACAGCTGATGTTGCTGCGCAGGGTCCATTAGTGGGCACCCAGCTGCCACTGACACAAGTCAGGCCTTTGGTCATCCCTCCACCTGCCACTCCCTTGGCTCAATCCACCGAACCCACTGGCCATACTGGTCAGGGCGGCATTAGCCAGCCAGGGTCTGCGCCACAGTCCAAGAGGAGGAAGGTTGCACCTGCAGCACAGGCTGGGACCCCACACACAGCCACGACCTCCTGCACGTCGAGGAAGAAGCCTTTCTGTAAGCAGGAACTGGACTTCCTCGTGGACTACGTGCGGGGCCACAGCCGTGACATGCTAGTGGGTGCCAATAGTCAGACTACGGCTGCCCAACGTGACACCCACTGGAAGCATGTTGCAGAACATGTCAGTTCATTCGGCCATGAGGTGCGCACGGCGCAGGAGTGCAAAAAGCGTTGGAATGACATCAAGCGCAGCACTAAGGCCAAGCGTGCCTCAAATTACAACTTGACTCTGGTGACTGGCGGTGGGCCTGCACAAGAGGAGGAAGAACTCACTCCGCATGAGGCTCTCGTTGCGGAGTTCATACCACCTGAATTGGTCGAAGGAGTGGGAGAGATGCTGGACTTTGATGCCCAGTCCAGTGAGTGTTGATGCGTGTTTGTTGAGGACGTGTGTGTTTCACTTGTGGGATGTGTTGTGCATGATTGCTGCTACATGTGACGTGTACATGGTTCTGATGTGTAAGTAATGCAATGCTACTGTCATGCATGTCTCCTCTGCCTGCATGTGGGACTCCATGTGGGCATGCTCCCTTGCCCCTCCTCCGCCACTCTGCACTCCAGTTCCACCTTTGCACTGGTCTGCTCCAATCTTGCCAATGTGTAGTTTCTTGTTCATGTGTCCTGTGTAGATGCTAACTTCCAGCGTAGAAACTGCCAGACATATGTCGTGTGGTACAGCCTTAGTACTCGATGCAGGGTATCTCACTTGTACTGTGCATGGGTCAGATGTCCCGCAGGGACATGAGTGCCCATTCATGCTCCATGTGCATTGCACGCATGCCCCTATGTGTCCTTGACTGGATGATCACTGTAATATGAGTCCTTGGTTACATACATTGCCTGCCATCTCATCGGCCTCCCCATGTCAACTGTGGCTCAGTCCTGCGTTGCACACATGTTTAGGCCCTGACAATCTGTGTGGCTCACAGGCCTCAGCCTGTTCAATGGCCAATGACTCTGTCCAACTCTTGTGTCTTCTTCACACGTGGGCGGCCTCCGGAGTTTTCATCATGTGTCCTGCCCACTGTCCCAGCATCATTTGCAGTGTTGTAATTTGAATCACATTAAGCTGTTGATGCCAGTCAACACTGCCTGTCAATACACAGGTGTATGGTCAGCCTTTTGATACCATGCTAGGCATCCCTGCTTTGGTACTGGGGTGGAGGGGTGCTTGGCTTCTAGATATGGTACACATTGAATGCACAATGCACGTGATGTCTGAATTTGACATTGCACTGCCTTCACATTTTCTGGCACACACCATGTAGTGCTTGTACATGTAGGTAGTGAGTGGCGTACACATTTTCTGCACTGCATAGACCCACTTCCATGGAAACTGCCACCTTTCAACAGGTCTGATCACAGAAGCTATTCAAAGTAGACCCAGCATGCATGCCAGGTCATATGTTGTGTGTCACATGTCTGCTGGATGCCTTTGCTGTCGGTGTGTGTGTGTGTCGTGTGCTTCTGACATGTGTATTGACCTTTTTCTCTCTATTTTTCAGGTGATGACGCAATGGAGGCGGAGGATGGTGTTGTCATGCCAGACACAGGGTTGGTAACACCACATCAACCCGGCACTAGTGGGGGTCGTGGGGTGGTAGGCCACGAAAACCCCCAAGTGCTGCAGTCCATCTTGTCTCTGGCTGCCTATGAGTCCAGCCTTGATGACGACTCTGACATCCATGTTGAGTTGGATGTGCATCAAGTCCATGTGTCAGGGGTGAGTGATTCTGATGTGGACACTCCTCTGTCTGCGACACCTGCACTGAGGGATCAGACAGTCTTGGTTCATCCGCCCGTGGTGGATCGGGACGCAGGGTCACCCTCCACACCAGTCACTGATGTGCCTGGGACATCACGTCGATGGGGGCATGTAGTCGTGCAGCCGCAGGCGGTGCCAACACAGCGAGGACCCCCGGTCCTTGGGTCCCGCAGGGGTCAAGCCCGGCAACGCGGTCGCCGCGCGCATCCGCTGTATACTGAGTGGGAGCAAGACATGACTGCCAATTCTGAACGGCAGGGAGCAGCAATGGAGAACATCGCTGAGAGCATGGAGCGTGTGGCCTGATCTGTGCTCCCCCCTGCTAGGCAGGTGCTTCTCCAGCAGCAGGCGGCACGGTCCACGGCCCGCTCGCTCAGGCTGGGCATGGCGGCCTCAGTCAGGGCACGCCAGGCTGAAATGTCGTCTCTGCGTCAAGCAATTGCTGCTCACGCAGAGGCGCACATGGATGCCCTGAGGGAGGAGTATGCTTCCCTCAGATCCACTCTGGGTGTCCTTATGATGTCCCAGAGGCAGCAGGCAGAGGAGAGGTTTGCACAGCTTGAGCGTACCATCTCGGCTGAGCTACAGGCTTGTCGGGAGGTGCAGCGGTTGTCCAGCCAGGCCTTGCAGGAGGAACTCCGTGTTACACGTGCTACCTTGCAAGAGGAAGCACGTGTATCACGTGAGGTTCTGCATGCAGACCTACGTCACATCGCCACACAGAACCAGGCTCACCCGTCCGGCAGACTTGCTGCCGACGAGGGGCAAGCTGCAGCCAGGCGTGGCCAGGCTACTGTGCCACGTCCTCCTTTCCAGGATGAGCCAGACTCGGACGACCATCTATCTCCCACATAGGTCTGTGCAGGCGTTGAGCCCATGGAGGATTTTTTTTTTGGCTCAGCATCATCGCATGTGGATGTTGAGCAGCACCCTGTACCTCCCCCCTCCTGGGTGCCTCCCCTCCCCCCCGGGTCGTATGTGGCCATTTTTGATTTTTCTTTTAGTTTAGTTAGTTAAGTTTCTGTTTGATAGTTAGTTACGCGCATGGGCCCTTTCCTCGTATTACACGCGGACGTGCAGTTTTTCACGCGCGCTGAAATGCCCATGCACATCTGTACGCGTCACGTCACAAGGGCGCTTGCGCTTGAGGGGCCTTCTGTCCAATGAAAATGCGTATGCGTGCAGATGCGTTTACGCGCTAAAGGCCTTTCCTCGAATTACACGCTGACGTGCGGATTTTTCACATGCCAAATCACTCCGTATCAAGCTGGCCACGCGTAAGCACACGGAAGACCACGCTCCTGCCCAGAAGGCTGAACTACTGCCCCCCAGAGCCCCGAGCACGCTCCCACCTGCCATCTGCTGCTGCCTGACTGCCTGCTGCCCACGTGCCCTGCCATTTGCTGCCTGCGCATCAGCCAGGGGTGCTGTTGCTGTGACCACCCCTGCTGGATGCGAAGACTCCCGACTGGGATTCCATCGCTCCACAGCCCAGTCCCAGGACCCAGTTGCCCACCCACTCCTGCCTCTGGGGTTGTCATGTCGGGGCAAACACCATCTGAGACCACTGACAATCCCGGGCCAGAGAGGCAGAGGGGCACCAGCTTCAGTGCCACCGAAGTTGGTGTCCTGGTGGAGCAAGTCCTGGGGCAGTATGTTGCCCTCTTCGGAAGTTCCCGTGCCGACAAGGAAGGACGGAGTCGGATCTGGACTGACATTGTGACTGCCATCAACCCGGAGGGGGTGGCAGTCCACGACTTACAACATGTCAAGAAGCGCTGGGAGGACTACAGGTCCAGGACCCTGAACAAGGCCCGGCGCCTGTTGAAGGCAGCGGATGCCAAGGGGCGCCGGGGCCACTTGTCGGAAGAACAGATGAGGGTCCTGGAACGCATATCCCCAGCGCTCCACGTCCAGGTCCTTGAGAGGCAGACCCGTCTGGAGTCGAGCGGTGAGTGTACATGCATCGTGATTGTGAGCAGTGCGTGTGGTGATTATTCAGTAGTGTGCAGGTTGCACATCTGTTTGTATGGGGTCAAGTATGGTTGGGGGTGTACAGGGCCGTGGGGCTGACACATGCGAGGGCTGGAATGTGTGAGACATGGAAGGTGCTTTGTGTGTAGGCTTGCATGCCAAATGCAGTTGTGCGGGCACACATGTTTGGATGAATGTGTATGTAAGTAGACATGTCCGTGATGTCACGCATGTATGTTGTTTTTGGCTGCATGTATCAGCACTGTGTACATGTGCATGTGTGTGTATTTGACAAGGGTGCAACAGTGATGCAACATGGATGCATGTGACAGCGGTATGTGGAAGCTTGATTGGCAGATGTGACATGGATGCCCGTCTGAAAACTGCGACACTTGGCAGAGGTGTACACATGCATGCAAGTGTGGTGGTGTGTGTACACGTGTGGTGCACTTCCTGTGTTGCATGTGATGTCTGGCTCACCTTTGGCTGCTCATGCTGTTGTATGTGTATGGATGGTGGTGGCAGTTGCGATATGGCTGTGGTATGGCTCATGTGTGCGAGTTGTAATGACATGTGTGTTGGGGATTGTAATGACATGTCTGAGGTTTGCCAATGCCACTCATGTACAACTGTCATGTGTGTATGTGTCCATTGTACAGTGCCCTGATGCCTGTGTTTTGTTTCTCCCTGTCTGCAGCGTCAACTGATGAAGAGGGCGGAGAAGGTGCTGTGGAGCACAGCGGCGGGGATCCCACTGCCAGCCGGAGACGCAAGGCCCGGCTCCCCTCCCATGTTGTGATCTCATCGGGGAGTGAGGAGTCCGGTGCCACGTCCCAGGCCACAGCTGCCGGGGGGAGGTCCAAGAGGCGGAGGTTGGAGTTGGACTCCTCGGCAGCAGAAGGGGCAGCTGGGACCCCACAGGGCCCAACAGGGGAAGATGGCACGGAGGTTGGTGGGGGGTTTGGTGGAGGAGGAGGCCGTGCAAGCACCAGGGACGGGGTCTGGAGGTGGGGATCCCACTGGTGCTAGTGGTGCAGTGCAGGACCAGGGACAGGAGGCAGCACAGGCCGCCGCAGAGGTGCCTGTGTGCAATCCTGTCCCTGATCCTGTCCCTGCATCATCTTGCACTAGCAGGGATGCCTACGTCCAGATCCGTTTTCAGGCAGGGGATGAGCTCACGTCAACTGGCCTTCCTCTGCCTGCGGACGTGGCTATCCAGGTCTGGGTTGAGCCTGTCCTGGCTGGTGTGGCTTTGCGTCAACGGGCCATGCGAGGTGACCTGCAGTCTTTGCATGAAGAGACTGCACGTCATCTCGAATGGCTCGTTGACCATGTCAGCCTGCTGGGACAGGTCACCCAGGCCAGATTCCTCCTTCTGATGGGGCTTGCTACGACCCCCTCCTCAACTGGACCCCCTACGCGCCAGTTGTCCTCTGTGCCATCTTCCCACCCATCAGTCACCTGGGTGCCCTGTGGAGCTGCCTCTGATGGTGCGGCCAGGCTGGTGGAGGAGGCATCCCTGCCACAGTCGGGAGTCGGACGTCCAGCAGGGGTGGCCACATCTACGACTGCACCCCAGCCGGCGGAGGATGTGCAGGCAGCAGGAGGCAGTGCACGGGCAGAGGCACAGCAGCAGCAACAGCAACGTGGTGGGAGCCATGAAGGCTCGGGGCCTTCAACATCGGAGGGGCAGGCATCGGCCGGAGGGCAGGAGGACCCAGGACAGAGAGTGTCTTCCGTGTGGCAGCGGTTGGGCCAAGCCATAGATGCGGAGCGGCAGCGGGCGGAAGAGGCATGGCTCACAATGGTCAGGGCGGAGAACTCCATGCGGAGGGCCCTGAGGCGGGCCGAGTGCCTCGAGGCAATCCGCAGGGGTTTGGAGGTGGAGACGTCGACGGCTCTGCGGACCCTCTGGGCCATGGAGGAGGACCGCCTCCGGGACATTGAGGAGGAGTTCAATGATGCCCAGGCCCGGGACATCCACAAGTGAGCCGTGAAACTAGCCCGCTGCCCTTGTACATAGTTATGTAGGTAGTGTTAGGTTTCATTTTTGTTTTGATTTTATTTGGACCTTTCGGACATTGGCCACATTTTTGTATATAGTTTATTTTATTAGTTAGTGTAGTTAGATAGGTTTCCTTTCTTTTGTTGGGATAATGGACCCTGGCTTGTTCCCATGTACATAGTTCACTGTTGGATTGTATTTTTTTTTCACTTTTTAACCATGGAGCAATGGCTTTCTTTTTTATTTCCGATTGGATTTTGTTTTGTGGACGTTGACTTTGGACAACATTACTTTGGAATTTTATTTTTGGTTTTGCTTTTTTTCACGGACATGCTTCTTTTAATTTTTGTACATTCATATTTCTGTTTCTTCATTTTTTATTCTATTTATGTTTCCTTTAATACATATTTTTCTTGGTGAACTTCAATGTGTGGTATCTCATTGGTTTCATGCATTTCATGATATGTGTTTTGAGATTCACTGACCCCATTGGGTGTATGTGAGGGAAATGTGTTTGTTTCGGAACTTGCAATTGGTGTTCTGTGATGTAATTGCAAATTATGAGTGGGTGGATGCAATACTCGGGTGGGTGTTTTGCATTTGGAGGCTGACCATAGGGACCAGGGATCAAGATTGTGATGACATGTTGGCTGGGGAACATGAGTTGGACATGGGTTGGGGCCTGCCCCACAGTGCTGGGGGGTGGGGGTGGTGGGGAACATGAGTTGGACATGGGTGGGGGCCTGCTGGCAGGTGCCCCACAGTGCTGGGGGGTGGGGGTGGTGGGGAACATGAGTTGGACATGGGTGGGGGCCTGCTGGCAGGTGCCCCACAGTCCTGGGGGGTGGGGGTGGTGGGGAACATGAGTTGGACATGGGTGGGGGCCTGCTGGCAGGTGCCCCACAGTGCTGGGGGTGGGTGTGGTGGGGAACATGAGTTGGACATGGGTGGGGCCCTGCTGGCAGGTGCCCCACAGTGCTGGGGGGTGGGGGTGGTGGGGAACATGAGTTGGACATGGGTGGGGGCCTGCTGACAGGTGCCCCACAGTGCTGGGGGGTGGGGGTGGTGGGGAACATGAGTTGGACATGGGTGGGGGCCTGCTGGCAGGTGCCCCACAGTTCTGGGGGGTGGGGGTGGTGGGAGACATGGGTGGGGGCCTGGTGGAGGCTGCCCCTGGTGGCTGGGGGGGTGGGGGTGGTGGGAGACATGGGTGGGGGCCTGGTGGAGGCTGCCCCTGGTGGCTGGGGGTGGGGGTGCTGGGAGACATGGGTGGGGGCCTGGTGAAGGCTGCCCCTGCACTGCTGGGGGGTGGGGGTGCTGGGAGACATGGGTGGGGGCCTGGTGGAGGCTGCCCCTGGTGGCTGGGGGGGTGGGGGTGCTGGGAGACATGGGTGGGGGCCTGGTGGAGGCTACCCCTGGTGACTGGGGGGTGGGGGTGGTGGGAGACATGGGTGGGGGCCTGGTGGAGGCTGCCCCTGGTGGCTGGGGGGTGGGGGTGCTGGGAGACATGGGTGGGGGCCTGGTGGTGGGTGCCCCTGATGACTGGGGGGGTGGGGGTGCTGGGAGACATGGGTGGGGGCCTGGTGGTGGGTGCCCCACAGTGCTGGGGGGGTGGGGGTGGTGGGAGACATGGGTGGGGGTCTGGTGGAGGATGCCCCTGGTGGCTGGGGGTGGTGGGAGACATGGGTGGGGGCCTGGTGGAGGCTGCCCCTGGTGGCTGGGGGGTGGGGGTGCTGGGAGACATGGGTGGGGGCCTGGTGGTGGGTGCCCCACAGTGCTGGGGGGTGGGGGTGGTGGGAGACATGGGTGGGGGCCTGGTGGAGGCTGCCCCTGGTGGCTGGGGGGTGCGGGTGGTGGGAGACATGGGTGGGGGCCTGGTCGTGGGTGCCCCTGGTGGCAGGGGGGTGGGGGTGCTGGGAGACATGGGTGGGGGCCTGGTGGAGGCTGCCCCTGGTGACTGGGGGTGTGGGGTTGCTGGGAGACATGGGTGGGGGCCTGTTGGAGGCTGCCCCTGGTGGCTGGGGGGTGGGGGTGCTGGGAGACATGGGTGGGGCCTGGTGGTGGGTGCCCCTGTACTGCTGGGGGGTGGGGAACATGAGTTGGACATGGGTGGGGGCCTGCTGGCAGGTGCCCCACAGTGCTGGGGGTTGGGGGTGCTGGGGAACATGAGTTGGACATGGGTGGGGGCCTGCTGGCAGGTGCCCCACAGTGCTGGGGGGTGGGGGTGGTGGGGAACATGAGTTGGACATGGGTGGGGGCCTGCTGGCAGGTGCCCCACAGTGCTGGGGGGTGGGGGTGGTGGGGAACATGAGTTGGACATGGGTGGGGGCCTGCTGGCGGGTGCCCCACAGTGCTGGGGGGTGGGGGTGCTGGGGAACATGAGTTGGACATGGGTGGGTGCCTGGTGGTGGGTGCCCCACAGTGCTGGGGTGTGGGGGTGGTGGGAGACATGGGTGGGGGCCTGGTGGTGGGTGCCCCTGCACTGCTGGGGGGTGGGGGTGGTGGGGAACATGAGTTGGACATGGGTGGGGGCCTGCTGGCAGGTGCCCCACAGTGCTGGGGGGTGGGGGTGCTGGGGAACATGAGTTGGACATGGGTGGGGGCCTGGTGGTGGGTGCCCCACAGTGCTGAGGGGTGGGGGTGGTGGGAGACATGAGTTGGACATGGGTGGGGGCCTGGTGGAGGCTTCCCCTGCACTGCTGGGGGGTGGGGGTGCTGGGAGACATGGGTGGGGGCCTGGTGGAGGCTGCCCTTGGTGGCTGGGGGGTGGGGGTGCTGGGAGACATGGGTGGGGGCCTGGTGGAGGCTGCCCCTGGTGGCTGGGGGGTGGGGGTGGTGGGAGACATGGGTGGGGGCCTGGTGGTGGGTGCCCCTGGTGGCTGGGGGGTGGGGGTGCTGGGAGACATGGGTGGGGGCCTGGTGGAGGCTGCCACTGGTGACTGGGGGGTGGGGGTGCTGGGAGACATGGGTGGGGGCCTGGTGGTGGGTGCCCCACAGTGCTGGGGGGGTGGGGGTGCTGGGAGACATGGGTGGGGGCCTGGTGGAGGCTGCCCCTGGTGGCTGGGGGGTGGGGGTGGTGGGAGACATGGGTGGGGGCCTGGTGGAGGCTGCCCCTGGTGGCTGGGGGGTGGGGGTGCTGGGAGACATGGGTGGGGGCCTGGTGGTGGGTGCCCCTGCACTGCTGGGGGGTGGGGGTGGTGGGAGACATGGGTGGGGGCCTGGTGGAGGGTGCCCCACAGTGCTGGGGGGTGGGGGTGCTGGGAGACATGGGTGGGGGCCTGCTGGCAGGTGCCCCACAGTGCTGGGGGGTGGGGGTGGTGGGAGACATGGGTGGGGGCCAGGTGGAGGCTGCCCCTGGTGGCTGGGGGGTGGGGGTGGTGGGAGACATGGGGGGGGGGCTGGTGGAGGGTGCCCCTGTTGGCTGGGGGTGCAGGGGGACATGCGTTGGTGGGCAGTAGTGCAAGTTGACATGTGGGTTGGCTGGTGGGCATGGCCATGGTGGATGGGGTGCCTGCAGGACATGTGCTGGGTAGGCCCCTGTGGTGTGAGCCACCTGCAGGGGCCGTGGAGGCTGTAGAGGGAACACCTGGGAGGACCCACACGTGCAATTCACGTGTGCTGCTCCCCGCGCACCCCTGTAATACACGTACCATGATGAGATCGCGTGTGGAACTTCCCGCGCACCCCTGGAATACATGTACCCTGCTGATGTTGCGTGGGATACTTCCCCCGCACCCTGAAATACAGGTACCCTGATGAGATCGCGTGTGTGACTTCCCGCAAACCCCCGAAATACACGTACCCTGCTCAATCGCGTGTGTAACTTCCCGCGCGCCCCCGAAATACACGTACCCCACTCAATCGCGTGTGTAACTTCCCGCGCGCCCCCGAAATACACGTACCCCACTCAATCGCGTGTGTAACTTCCCGCGCGCCCCCGAAATACACGTACCCCGCTCAATCGCGTGTGTAACTTCCCGCGCGCCCCCGAAATACACGTACACCGCTCAATCGTGTGTGTAACTTCCTGCACGCCCCCGAAATACACGTACCCCGCTCAATTGCGTGTGTAACTTCCCGCGTGCCCCCGAAATACACGTACCCCACTCAATCGCGTGTGTAACTTCCCGCGCACCCCTGAAATACAAGTACCCCGCTCAATCGCGTGTGTAACTTCCCGCGCGCCCCCGAAATACACGTACCCCGCTTGCACAGGCCCAATTGCTGTATGTTGCCACTTTTGTGATGCGCTGGGACTCTCCCGCCTGCCTTCGTGTGGCGGACGTGTTTCAGCTTGTGCGTGTCTTTGGCTGTGCGTGGCTTTGCCCTATTCAATTCCATGAATACGTGTGGTTCGAGTGCGTGTGGGCGTTCCGTCTGCTTCCCTGCAGTACATCCCCAGTTACGCCCTTATTTTCGCGCGTTGTTCCCCATTCCGCGCGTTACGCCCTGTGTCCCGCCCACTTTCTGGTGTATGCGCCGAGGTTGTGCGCTTTCACTGTGCGCGTCGCGCACGCCTTTCGGGATGTTGCAGTGACTTGTGCGCCATGCACGGGTTTGGCGCACATCCCGAGGTGTACACGCACAGGGACTTCCATGAATCGCACGCGTGCGTGTGCACCTGTTTTTTTCCGCTTGCGCCTGCTTGCGCCTGCTTGCGCGAAGATTTTCGGCGCACGTTTGTTCCATGAATCGGCCCCCAAATGTCTATCATTAGTTTTTCTACTTACATTCTTAAAGTTAGAAAAAATAAAACAAGACATATTTCCAAAAACATGCTTTCAGGTCCTTGCTAATGCTTGTCACACAAATTTGTTGTAATCTAGTCCACCACTTCTGGCTGTAAATGCAAGCATATTTTTTGCCATTCAAATTTACCGCTACGACCATGCCGCTTGCCCAATAAGCTAATTACAGTACACATTTCTCCTTGCCCAGACACCAATGTTATATCACTGTGTTGTGTACTTCCATTTTCACACTTTTTTTTTTCAACCAACTTTATTTTCGTTTTTAATTAAGACAATAATTGGCCTTTAATTACACATGTGGTATGAACATTGTTACCCATAGGAACCCCTTATTCAACATTCTTGAACTTTATCGTTGAGTCTAGTATTGTCTTCATAGTTTTCCCAACCCATCCCGCCATCGCCCACCCCCTTTCCTATTATTGTTCAAACCAATATATACCATGGTTGTAACCAGAACTGTTCCATGAGCCCGCCTCTCCACCAAGTCTTCTGTTGTCTTTATCTGATATGGACGTTTCTGAGAATCTGGGGTTTAAAGTATTGAGCCTCCCTCTCCCCCACATAGTCCTGAAGTGGATCCCATATGGCCAAGAATTTCAGATATGTCCCTGATTTTGTGGCGCAGATGTTCTCCATTGCCATAACTCCCCACACTTTCACCCACCACCATGGAGCTGTAGGGCCTTCCACTGTCTTCCATCGTTGGGCCACTGTCATCCTTGCCGCAGCCAGTAGGTGGGTAATGAGGGCTGCTCTGTTCCCTGAAGCTGCATATATCCCTTCTGCCACTGCCCCCAGCAGAATAACATTCGGGGACCATGGTAGGTCTGCGCCCGTTAGGTCTCTAATCAGACTCAGTATTTCTTTCCAGAACACTTTTATCCTTGGGCACGACCACCACATGTGGAACTTGTCTCCTCTTTCTCTTTCTCCACACTGACGCCAACATTCTGGGGGATACGTGGGGATCATTTTGTGTATTCTACTTGGGGGTAAATACCAGCGATAACATAGTTTGTATGCAGATTGTTTAATTGCTGTGTGTTTGGATAGTTTGTGAGCCCTCCTCCAGATTTGACTCCATTCCTCCTGTGTAATCTCCTCTCCTATGTCCCGCTCCCAGTCCTTCATGTATTGGAGGGTGTCGTCTATTTGCGCCTTGTCTAGTAGCTTGTATAGTCTAGTAATCCCTCTTTCATGTGTACCCTCCCGTATTGTTAGTTCGAGGCCTACTGGGGGTTGCAACCCAGCTCTTTTTACCTCTGGGTGTGAGGTCCAGTGACGCAATTGTATATATTTAAATCTGTGATGACAAATCTTTGTTTGCATGCTTCGAAGGTGAGTGGGGCATCATCCTGATACATATCTTGTAGGGACAATGTGTCTGCTTCCCTCCAACCCTTCCAGAACATTTTGTGAAGCCCAGGCGAGAAGTCTGGATTATGCACGATAGGGGATAGTGGGCCCAGGCCTTGTTTGACCCCCCTGCCATGGAAAGCCTTATCCCAGCTGTGCAGTGTCGTCTTAGTGGCCTATAATAGGATACCTCCCTTATCTCGAGCTTTTGGGTTTAGGAATGGTAGCATACTCAATGGGATGTCTGTCGCGGTCTGATCTATTTCCCCCCAAACCTGGGAGAGGGTCTCTACCTGCCCATTTAAATGCCGGGGTCAACTGGGCTGCTAAAACATATCTCCCCATATCTGGAACCCCCAGTCCCCCAAGAAGCGTGGCCCGCATCAGGATCCTTTTTTGGATCCTCAGCTTATTATTCTCCCAGATAAATTTAAACACGGCCTTCTGGAGTTCCTGAATCAGTTTTGGGGGGATCACCACCGGGGTTGAGCTTACTACTACATACAGTAATTTGGGTAGCAAGGTCATTTTTATCGCCGCTATCCTAGCAAACCATGATAATTCCTGAGCGTCCCATCCCTGCAAGTCTTCCTGCAGAGGTGTAATGTTTGCCTTGAGCAGGTTCTTTACGGTTCTAGTGATATGGATTCCTAAATATTCCAGGGACCGCGTTTCCCACTTTAGGGGATAACGTTCCTTCAGGCGTGCTATGTCCCCGCTACCTTCGGTTATATTCAGCGCTTTGGATTTTGAATAGTTCATTGTGAATCCTGATGTCTTTTCGAACTTCTGCAATTCTTTAATTATTCTGGGTAATGTGTGTATTGAGTCTGCCATGTAGAGCATGATATCATCTGCATAGAGGGCTATCTTGTTTTGAATCCCCCCGGTGCGCACACCTCTAATTTCTGGGTCTTCCCTTATTCTGCAGAGAAATGGCTCCATTGCCATGGCAAATATGAGCGGGGAGAGAGGGCACCCCTGCCGAGTACCTCTCCGGATGTTGATTATTTCTGAGGTGTAGCCGTTCACCATTAGTTGCGTAGATGGATGCTGATAATTTGCCAGAACCATCTTGGTGAATGTCGGCCCACAGCCGAAACCCTCCAGTGCCAATCTTAAGTACTCCCAGTCTATGCTGTTGAATGCCCGTGTGGCGTCTAGTGCGGCAATCGAGAATTTCTGGGTCCCCCTGGCCCCTCAATCTATGATGTCAATTATGCGCCTGACGTTATCCTGAGTGTGTCTCCCCCTTACGAGCCTGCCTGGTCTGCGTGTATTATCTCGGGCAGTACTGTCGCTAACCGATTCGCCAGTATTTTTGCATACAGTTTTGCGTCTGTATTAAGGAGAGCTATGGGCCAGTAACTGGTGCATTCTACTGGGTTTTTCCCAGGCTTTAGGGGTAATATCGTGGTCGAATGTCCCATGTCCTTTGAAACTGCTCCCCTATCCCTGATTAAATTGAAAAGGTGAGTGAGGGGGGTTGCCAACTGTGTCTGGAACACTTTGTAGAACCCATTTCCTAAGCCATCTGGGCCTGGTGCCTTTCCCCTGGGTAGCGCTGCTATCGCATCACACACTTCCTGTATTGTGATGAGGTCCCCTAATTTTTCTTTGGGATGTTCCGCTGTCTGTGGCAATTTTATGGGCGACAAATAAGACACTTGTTCTGCTGCATTCAGGTTCTCGCTAGTCAGCAGTTTTTTGTGAAAGTGGACCATCGTTTCTAGTTTCTCCTCGTCTCCCGTTTGCAGTTCCCCACTACTATTTCTTAACCGGGTAATATGATTGCGCACCTTCTGTTTGCGTAGTTTAGCTGCCAAGAATTTACTTGCTTTCCCCAGTGTATGTAATATGATTGTTTAGTGTTTAGCAGTATTTGCGCTGTTCTATCTGCCGTATGGTTTTCTAGTTTGGCTCTGGCCTTTTTAAGGTCCCGCCAGGCTCTGGGCGTCTGATGGGTCTTATGGAGTTTTTCAGCATTTCCTACCTCTTCTTCTAATTTACGCGTTATGAGGGCTTTCCCCCTGTAGTATTGTATTGCTTGTGCTATGAATTCCTCTCTGATTACTGCTTTCCCCGCGTCCCACACCAACCTCCAGTACACCTTCCCATTGTCATTTTCAAGGAAATAATTTCTTATGACTTTTTCCATGTGTGCCCTAAGTGCTATATCCCTCAGTATTGTTTCATTTAGCCTCCATTGTGGTCGGGGTCTATTTATTGTCCCTTGCAATTCTATGCAGGTCACCACTGGGGCATGATCTGAGAGATATTGGACCCCAATTTCTATTTTCTTGACATAGGGGATTAAAGTAGAGGACACCAGAATCATGTCAATTCTAGAGTAACCCCTGTGCACCGCTGAGTGATGTGTGTATTCCCGGGTTTCCGGATGGAAAAACCGCCACGTTTCTATCACCTCCAAGTCTCTAAAGAGTTTTCCCAGGGCCTGTCTGTTTCGCTGATCTGCTGCCGTCGGGGGAGTGCTTTATCTATTTGTGGGTTCATCACACAGTTAAAGTCTCTTCCTATTATCACTCGGTCCTCACACCACCCTCCCACCTTCTGGAGTAGTTTGGGGATATACTGGTCCTGTTTTTCATTGGGGACATAGACTGCTAGAATTGTATAATTTGGACATTGACAGTACCCTTCACACCCAGGTATCTACCCTCCTGATCCTTCATTGTTTGCTGTTTGTGGAAGCCTACGTCTCTGCTGCATAAGATTGCCACCCCTTTTGTTTTTGTCTGGCTTGAGGCAAAAAACTGAAGAGGGTATGTTCTACTATGCAACCTTTTCTCATCTTTCTGGAGCAGGTGTGTCTCCTGTAGGATCGCTATTTTCAATTGCATAGCTTCCAGTCTACCTAGGATCGATCAGCTTTTAGTGGGGGAATTTAGCCCCAGGACATTAAATCGAGACAATGTTCACTTCTTCCATTGCTCCCTAGGTGAAGATTCTCTGCTTCTTGGACCCCATGTTCTGCTGCTGTGCTTTTCTATGTCTGTTTTCCTTCTGTTATTACACGTTTGTGGAGATGGCTCACCTTTATTCATGGTTTTTGGGTTCTTTGCTTTTCTATCCTTCGTTCCCTCCCCCCCCCCACCAACCCCCTTTCTTTTCCCCGATCCTGGGAGTACATGAGGCCTGGGCTCCCGATGGGCCCCCCGCTGGACAAAACGGGCTTAAGGCCTCTAAATTCCCCCCAGTTCACCATAGTCAGGAGTTGTATTACCTGACCCTACTTCCAGGATTAGTGACCTCCTACCTCCTACCTCCGTGCAGGAGCTCCGGAGCAGTTTTGCGGTCTTCTCACCTTTAGGTAGCACTTCACGCATTGTCCGTGTGATGGGCCGCGTTCGGATCTGGTGGGCCTCTTCATTCACGGTCCTGAGTCGGTTTTGAGCTTCCGGTTCTTCCTGTCCTCCCCCGTCTTTGCTTTCTTCCCATAGACCATTCCCATGGTCTGTTAGGCGGGCCAACCATATTAGGCCGACGGCGCGCGGGTGCCTCCGACTGCTCGTCCTCCAAGTGTAGCAGAGCCAGACCCTCTGCGCAATTCCCAATTCTCCTCTGTTTTCCTTCCCATGTAAATAACAGGCCAAACGGGTGCATCCATCTATATCTGATTTGCTGTGCTTGAAGGGCTTTCGTGACAGGTTGCATTAGCCGTCTTTTATGGAGAGTGATCAGGGCGAGGTCCTGGTACAGCTGTATGCGGGACCCGTTAATTGTAAGGTCTCCGTTTGTCCTTGTCGCGCGCAGCACCTCCTCTTTCAGACCATACAATGTCATCGCTATCAGGACATCTCTGGGTCTCGACCCTGGTTCATTGCGTATTGGGCCCGCTGTCATGATGACCGCTCCCGGGGAGCCGGTTCAAGCCATACGTCCCCGAAAGCGGACATCCAGTCTCCAAGGCAGGACCCAGCAACCCCATATAGGGGCCCCTTGGACAGTGTCCTGGCGCCTATGGCGCCAGGCTCATTATAGAAGTGCTTGGGTGCACTTACCTGATGCAGACCATGCTGCAGGATCCCGGCCTCCTTGAGGCCTGAAAGGAACTACTTTACCTGTGGGACTAATTTACCATCCGGGCATGGCCGGGGAAGGATACATACCTGATTGGAGGAAGGATACATACCTGGAACTTCTTCCAAGGCTATTTAAACCCCACCCGAACAGCCACACGTGCTTCGCGTTGTTCTGCATCTAGCAGCTGGACGCTCACCGTGTCTGCTCCTGCATCCAGACTTCTGCCACGCCTGCCAGCATCCTGGATCACCTGCAAAGGAAGAGAAGAAGAGAACAGAAGAAGGAAAAGTCCTTACCTGCTAAATCCGCATCCTGGAGACATCTCGCCGACAATCCTGAAAAGGAAGACTTTTATTTAAAAGCTCATCGCGTCGATCGCTGCCGCGCCGCATTCCACTCACCTTTACAGGGCGCCTCCATGTTCAGCAGCGATCATCCGGATTTGCAGTCACGCCCCAGCGCCTAGGGAAAAAAAGACCAGAACAAAAGGTGAGAGAGAGAAGGGAATAAGGAAAGCTAAATCTCCATGTTAAGACTTACCTGTTGATTCATTCCCTCTTCATTTCGGGTCCGCGCCGCATCCTGGCATTTCCGGACCCTGGTCCCTAAGGGGAAAAGAGACATCAGCGTTAATGAGCGAATGAAAAGACATTACCAAAAACGCTCCTTAAAGACTTACCTGATTTCTACAAGGATTTCACCTCTCATCTCGGGTCGGTGCCTGTTCCCCGGCATTCCGTAACCCGGCCCCTATGGGGAAAAAGACACTAGCATTGGTACATTAATGCATGGACACAAGGGGAACCTCTTATCAAAAAACTTACCTGGAAGCCAAGCAAGTTTGGTTCTCACCAATCCGAAAATCCAGTGAAGTAACTGGATACCAACGCGCCCCTGCATCAGAAGCAGGATGGAGAGCTCGTCCTTCCAGACCCTAAGGTGAGACGCTGCGAGGAATCACAGGAGGGTTTCGAGGAGGGTGAGAGGGGAAAGTGGGAGGCTGATTGCATTACCCCGCAGACAGTTAATCCCCTATTTTCGCATACAGAAGGATACTTCTGCGGGCCAGACAAGCCAGATTTGGGGGCCCGGTCCAGTCCGTCTTCCGAACCCTGCGCATCACCTTAGAAGAGGTCACAGCAGCGCAAACCAGGCCAGCGCCTCCGTGGGAGTCAGGTGAGCGTTACAGAACGCGTAGCCTTCCTACAAATTCCCACCCAGGCGCTATGGAAAGTTCTGAGACTGATCAGTTGGCCCATTTACTGGGGGAATTACGGGCCGAAGTACATGCTGCTCGTCGAGAGACTAGTGCCCTCAGGAGGGAATTAATAATATCAAAGGAAAGAACTGATGACCTGGCCAGACAGCTTTTGCCAGGTCAAGCTGGGCAAACTCCTCTACCCGGTTCCGGAGGGAACCCCGCTCCTGTGGTTTGCAGACTAATCTACCTGGAAACATGCCGTATTCATGAATCAGTGCCGTTTGCACTTCCTATGCAGACCTGGGGCCTTCCCTAATGATCAGACCAAGGTAGCCTTTGTATTGTCATATCTCAACGGCTGCGCTGCCGATTGGTCAGTTCCACTGGTTACTCAAGATGACCCGATTCTCTGTGATTTTCAAACGTTTCAAACAAGCATGGAAAGGTTATTTGCTCGACACTCTCAGGGGCAGGCTCTGGATGAGGAACTTCTATCCCTGCGACAGGGCAATCAGGACCTCCTATCCTATATTGCAACCTTTAATAGACTAATTGTGGAAACGGGATGGCCAGAGGATAAAAGAGTCACGTTGTTTTATCGAGGCCTACGCGGAGAACTTAAAGATGTCTTGGCCCAAGTTGTAAATCCGCCCCAAGAATGCACAGAGTATATAGACTTAGTGGTCCAATTGGATCACAGGCTTCAAAACAGAAAAGCAGATCGGTCCAGGTTTGAGACCCGGGTGTTGGTCAAGACCCATGCTAATCCCAAGGGAGTTGATGTCTCTGAGCCTATGTGTTAAGAAAGGAAGAAGGCATACTATGGCAAAAGGGAAAGTGCACACAGTTGCACTGTGAACAACTCTGAATCTAACAACGTGTATATAATACCCAAGTCTTGTGTATATATGTAAAACCCAGGAACGTCAATAAGATAAAACAGTATTACCAATATAGGAAAAGGGATGTGGGGTAAACACTTAGGACCTCCTTATGACTGAAAGGAAAGTCGGCAAACTCTTTACCCACTATGCTCTTACAGATACTGACAGCGCTAAACCCACGTAGCGGGCAAGCAAGGACAGATTCTGTGAACTGACAATCTGTAGAATACTGATTAAGGCAATTATAAACAGTACTCACGAGGACCGGAAAGACCACTTGAATGTCAGTAATTTCACGAACCCTGTAGATCAAACAGGGACCCAGAAGGCTGTAAAAGCAAAGGGTTAAAGATAACAAAATACATAAACCCTAGTAAAAGGCAAGTCTGAATTGTGATAATAAATCGTGAGGAAAACTAAAAGGGGAACACTCTGGAACTTGTAACAACAAAACCCACACCTAATAATCAATGGAAAATGAATGCAGAAGTGCAAAGGAAAACATGGAGTGGAATAATAAATCGTGAGGAAAACTAAAAGGGGAACACTCTGGAACTTGTAACAACAAACCCACACCTAATAATCAATGGAAAATGAATGCAGAAGTGCAATGGAAAACATGGAGTGGAATAATAAATCGTGAGGAAAACTAAATGGGAAACACTCTGAAACTGGTAACAACAAACCCACACCTAATAATCAATGGAAAATGAATGCAGAAGTGCAATGGAAAACATGGAGTGGAATCTCAATAAAGTTGGATTAGGAGCAGGGAAAATGATATCACAAAAGGAAACCTTTCCCACCCAATCCAAGGAGAAAAGGCAGTAACTAATTCTACGAAAGTAAATAGTAATACATCATGCTTTTCAGTAACCAGGACAGCATAAAGGGACAGAAAACACCGGCAAACTGGGCTGCATCAAATAGTAAAGTACAGAGAAAGGCTGTCTGCAGACAGAGGAAGACAGAAAGGGAAATTCAGAAAGCATAAATCAAATAAGCGCATAAATCCGAAATCCAGGACAGAGGAACAGGACACAGGAACTAGTAACTGGGCACAAAGCTAGGAACAGGAACTAGGTACAAGGCATGGAACTAGGAACAAGGAACTGGAACTAGATACTTGGCACAATATCTATGAACAAGGAACTGGAACTAGGTACAAAGCACAGAAACTAGGAACAAGGAACTGGATATAGATACTTGGCTCAATATCTATGAACAGGGAACTGGAACTAGGTACAAGGCACAGAACAAGTACAGGAAACAGGGACTAGTCACAACAGGAACACTGCTACAATGACCAGCGCCGGACTGAAGCAAACTGAGGCTTTTAAAGCTGCTTAACGAGCACACCCCCAGGCGTGCTGCCTGCTGCACCTGCAGCCACAGGTGTTGCCTATCCTCCTCCCAGCCTTGTGCTGCAAGGGAGGAGATGATGCAGTGAGCCAGGCATTCTGGGAAGCAAGAGGTGAAGCAGTGAGCCAGGCATTCTGGGAAGCAAGAGGTGAAGCAGTGAGCCAAGGCATTCTGGGAAGCATAGTCATTTGATTTGAGTAGCATGCTGGCTGCCAGGGAGGAGGTGAAGCAGTGAGCCAGGCATTCTGGGAAGCAGGAGGTGAAGCAGTGAGCCAAGGCATTCTGGGAAACATAGTCATTTCATTTAAATAGCATGCTGGCTGCCAAAAACCAGGAATGGATCCGGAAGGGAAGTAACTGGGAAAATAAGGTTTTAACGCTCCCAATTCATCAGAACACTGTAGCATAGGGTTCGAAGGAAATGTCCAGTAAGGATTAAACCCCAGAACATGCCCCCAAGTGGCGGGGACGGGAACGAAGGGAGCGAGAACGGGAGCGAAGAGAGCGAGCCGTGACACTATGCAAGTTGGAGGGGTTAAAGGACCCTTAACTCAAAAGGAACGTGAAAGGAGGCGGCAGTTAAAATTATGTCTTTATTGTGGGAATTCTGGACACTTTCTACGAGATTGCCCGGCAAAACCGCCCCGAAAGGCGGTAGGAGCCGCTGATAAAAACCATGAAGACTCTGTTTCGGGAAACGACTATGCCCGACAAGTGTAGGGGTCCGCTTGCCGAGCTTGAAAACTAACTCTCAGACCTCGCATTTCATTGTGCCAATGGTTCTCGTAGATCCAGAACAGCCTAAGCGGTTGCATTCAATAAAGGCATACATCAATAGTGGGGCTATTGGAAACTATGTGGATCGTGAATTGGTCTCTAGGATTAACCTCCCTCTCTGTCCTAAAACCAGCAAAGATGTCATCACCACAGTCGATGGAACTGAAATTGCTTCTGGACCGGGAAAACATCCCACTACTGAGGTAACTCTTATTGGTCCCGACGGCTATCGGGAGGGTGTTGTGTTTGATGTGATCAAGGCTCCACAGTTTCAGGTTATTCTTGGAATCCCTTGGTTAGAGACACATAATCCTCGAATTGATTGGCGAGCTAAGAGAATAACCTTCCCGGATTGTACACAAACCTGCTACCCAGAAAACCTGAAGATTAATCTAGCATCTGTAACCTCTGCCTCCATGCAACTACTTCCGGAATACCAAGACTTTCAGGACGTTTTCCAAAAGGAACAGGCTAACACGTTACCTCCTCACAGATCGTACGATTGCCAAATCGATCTGGTGCCCGGTGCACAACCCCATTGTAGCAGTATTTATGCCCTTACCGAACCTGAGAATCTGCATTTGAGACAATATTTGGATCAATACCTAGCTAATGGTTTTATTCGCCCGTCAAAGTCCCCGGCATCCTCGGCTTTGTTCTTCGTGCCCAAAAAAGAAGGCGGCCTTAGAACTTGTATCGATTACCGCGCATTGAACCAGATAACGGTTAAAAACCGTTATCCTCTGCCTCTGATCCCTGAACTCCTTGACCAGGTGAAGGACGCTTGCATATACACCAAGTTAGATCTCCGGGGGGCTTATCATCTGGTACGAGTTAAAGAAGGCGACGAATGGAAAACTGCCTTCCGTACTAAATACGGATTATTCGAGTACCAGGTGATGCCTTTCGGATTGTGTAACGCGCCGGCTGCCTTCGAATACTTCATGAATGATGTCCTTCGGGAACTCATCGATGTTTGTGTTGTCGTATATATCGATGACATTCTGGTGTACTCCTCTTCGGAATCTGATCACAGAAAACACGTCAGGGCAGTACTTGAAAAACTGCGCCAACACAAACTATTTGCTAAATTGGAGAAATGTGTTTTCCATACCACAGAAGTCGAGTTTCTAGGTTTCATCCTGACACCCAAAGGAGTCCGAATGGACTCAAGAAAAGTGGATGCCATCCTCAAATGGCCATCACCTAGCTCTGTAAAAG
This sequence comes from Ambystoma mexicanum, assembly GCF_040938575.1. NCBI lineage: Eukaryota > Metazoa > Chordata > Amphibia > Caudata > Ambystomatidae > Ambystoma > Ambystoma mexicanum. The sequence continues at coordinate 306,361,353 of NC_090928.1, forward strand.
GGGTTCAAAGCATGCTCGGCTTTGCCAATTTCTATCGCAGGTTTATCCCAGAATTTTCACGTGTGGTACAACCCATTACTGCACTCTTCAGGAAAAATAAACGTTTTGAATGGTCTGAAGAAGCCGAGCAGGCCTTTCAGGATTTAAAAGCTAAGTTTACCTCCGCACCTATATTGAAACACCCACGTCCAGATCTCCCTTATGTCGTCGAGACTGACGCATCCAGCCTAGCCATGGGAGCTGTCCTGTCCCAAAGAGATCCCGAAACCAACCAACTGCATCCCGTAGCATTTTGGTCCAGAAAATTCTCAGCACCCGAGGTTAATTATGCAATCACGGACAAAGAACTGTTAGCCATTAAGTCCACTTTTAAAGCCTGGCAGCATTATCTGCTTGGCGCGCGACATACCATCACAGTGATCACTGATCACCAGAATTTACAGTATTTGAAAACCGCCAAGGCTCAGTCATCACGGCAGCTCCGATGGGCTTTGTTTTTCGCTGAATTTGATTTCGTGATTACCTATCGACCTGGCTGCAAGAATGGCAAAGCAGACGCCTTATCCCGAATTGGAATGGGATAATCTGATACAAACTCAGAACCAGTACCAATAATTCCCGAACAGAGGATTCTAGGCATGACTTTGTTACAGACGCTTGAAGACATTCAAGCCAGAGTGAAACAACTCCTGGACCCTACAACCTTACAGGATTGGATACAAAAGGGATCAGACTTTACTATAGATAATGGTTTACCTTATTTCCAAGGACGCTTATTCCTGCCACATAAGGAATTACACGAACTAGTTATTTACGGTTATCATGATGCATTAATAGAGGGACACCCCGGTATTGCCAAGACAGAGGAAAAGGTGAAACGACAATTTTGGTGGCCCTCTTGGCGAAAAGATGTTAAATCTTTTGTGATGTCCTGTGGTGTTTGCGCCCAAAATAAAAGTCAAAAGAAAAGACCAGCCGGTCTCCTTCAACCTCTAGACATACCGCCAGCACCCTGGCACACCCTATCAATGGACTTTATTACGGACCTGCCTCCTTGTTCAGGGTACAATACTATTCTAGTAATTGTGGATTTGTTTTCCAAAATGGCCCACTTTATTCCTTTGAAAGGTTTACCTTCAGCTTCTGTCCTAGCCAAAGAATTCCTCAAAAATATTGTTCGGCTACATGGATTCCCATCTATACTAATCTCTGAACGGGGAAGCCAATTCATTTCCCACTTCTGGCGCAAATGTTGTCAAATGGCACAGATCGACGTAAGATTATCGACCAGTCACCACCCTCAGACCGATGGTCAGACCGTGAGGACAAATCAGACCCTTGAGCAATACTTACGGTGTATGTTACAGCAATCTGAAAGCAACTAGAAAGACATTCTTTGGATAGCCGAATACGCATATAATAATTCGGTACACTCTGGAACTGGCCACAGTCCCTTTTATACTTTGTTTGGGCATCACCCTCAAACCTCAAACCTTGACTCACCTCAGAACCTCGGAATGCCTGCAGTAGAACATCTGCATTTTACAATTACCCAAGACTTCAAAGAGGCAACTACGCATTTACAACAAGCCAAGAGAAAATACAAGGAGAATGCTGATCTACATCGGAGTGAAGCACCTCCGTATCAGATTGGGGATCAAGTGTGGTTAGCTACCAGACATTTACCACTCAAAGGGCCTCAAACTTTTAACCCAAAATATCTGGGACCTTATTCTATTACCGCAATAATTAACCCAGTGGCTGTTAAACTTGATTTACCAGCTAGTATGCGGATTCACCCTGTTTTTCATGTGTCACTTCTGAAACCAGTGGTACCCGTAACCCGACTACTCAAACCTCCAGAACCTATTCTAATAGATGGGGAGCCCGAATTCGAAGTGAAGAACATTTTAGACTCAAAAATGTTTAGGTCAAAACTGTTCTACCTAATTGATTGGAAGGGGTACGGATCTCAGGAGAGGTTGTGGGAACCCAGCGACCATGTGCATGCACCTCGATTAGTCAGGAAATTCCACCGACTCTTCCCAGACAAACCAAAACCCCCGGAGGGAACAACCTTGGGAGGGGCCTTGGGGGGGGGGGGGGGGGGGGGGGGGGGGGGGAAGCTGTCATGATGCCTGCTCCCGGGGAGCCGGTTCAAGCCCTGCATCCCCGAAAGCAGACATCCAGTCCCCAAGGAAGGACCCAGCAACCCCAAATAGGGGCCCTTTGGACAGTGTCCTGGCGCCTATGGCGCCAGGCTCATAAAAGACATCAGTGCTGGCGCCATAGGCAACAGGCTCATTATGGAAGTGCTTGGGTGCACTTACCTGATGCAGACCATGCTGCAGGATCCCGGCTTCCTTGAGGCCTGAAAGGAGCTACTTTACCTGTGGGACTAATTTACCATCCAGGCGTGGCAGGGGAAGGATACATACCTGGAACTTCTTCCAAGGCTATTTAAACCCCACCCGAACAGCCACACGTGCTTCGCGTTGTTCTGCATCTAGCAGCTGGACGCTCACCGTGTCTGCTCCTGCATCCTGACTTCTGACTTCTGCCACACCTGCCAGCATCCTGGATCACCTGCAAAGGAAGAGAAGAAGAGAACAGAAGAAGGAAAAGTCCTTACCTGCTAAATCCGCATCCCGGAGACATCTCGCCGACAATCCTGAAAAGGAAGACTTTTATTTAAAAGCTCATCACGTCGATCGCTGCAGCGCCGCATTCCACTCACCTTTACATGGCGCCTCCATGTTCAGCAGCGATCATCCGGATTTGCAGTCACACCCCAGCGCCTAGGGAAAAAAAGACCAGAACAAAAGGTGAGAGAGAGAAGGGAATAAGGAAAGCTAAATCTCCATGTTAAGACTTACCTGCTGATTCATTCCCTCTTCATTTCGGGTCTGCGCCGCATCCTGGCATTTTCGGACCCCGGCCCCTAAGGGGAAAAGAGACATCAGCGTCAATGAGCGAATGAAAAGGCATTACCAAAAAAAGCTGATTTCTACAAGGATTTCACCTCTCATCTCGGGTCGGTGCCTGTTTCCCGGCATTCCGTACCCCGGCCCCTATGGGGAAAAAGACACTAGCATTAGTACATTAATGCATGGACACAAGGGGTTCCTCTTATCAAAAAACTTACCTGGAAGCCAAGCAAGTTTGGTTCTCACCAATCCGAAAATCCAGTGAAGTAACTGGATACCAACGCGCCCCTGCATCAGAAGCAGGATGGAGAGCTCGTCCTTCCAGAACCAGACGCTACGTCCTTCCAGGTGAGACGCTACGAGGAATCACAGAAGGGTTTCGAGGAGGGTGAGAGGGGAAAGTGGGAGGCTGATTGCATTACCCTGCAGACAGTTAATCCCCTATTTTCGCCTACAGAAGGATACTTCTGCGAGCCAGACAAGCCAGATTTGGGGGCCCGGTCCAGTCCGTCTTCCGAACCCTGCGCATCACCTTAGTAGAGGTCACAGCAGCGCGAACCAGGCCAGCGCCTCTGTGGGAGTCAGGTGAGCGTTACACCCACTCGATGTATTCGTTCGAAGCCTATTGTTTCTGGTTGGGCGTCTGCTAGCAGGCTGCTAAAGCAGAGTTGCATCGTGTCTTTTAGATCCTTGTCCTGTACGGACTCTGCTAGGCCTTTGACCCTAATATTGGATCTTCTCAAGCGGTTTTCAAGATCCTCCACCTGGAGCTCCAGGTTGTTTGTCGCGGTCGCCAACTGGTCTAGTAACAAGCTGTTTTGATTAGTCTCTTCCGTAATATTCGAGAGGCCACTTTCAACTATGTCCATTCTTTCTCCTATCTCCGCCATTTCTTTATTGACCTCCTGGAGGGACGATTTCAGGTCCTCCCTTAATTGTTCCATTTGACTATGGAAGGCTTTGGTCATTCTGGCCTCCATACCTTTTAAGCAGTTCAAAAGTTCATCTTTCTCGGTTGCCATTATGCTGGTTGGGAGGTCCTTTGTTTCAGTAGACAGCCCAGGTGGAGGGGATGGCGAATCTGCGTGTGTTTGGCGGCTTTGCCGCCAGCACTTCTCTATCTGCCCTTCCTGGAGTTTCGCTGGGGTCCGTGCTCTTGATGGGCCCGATTTGGGTTTGGTGCCTGGCATCTGAGTCGTTCTGGCCACTGTCGGCTGGTATTATGCCTAGTGCAGTATGTATGTTGCTATTGTAGTCAATGGCCTTTTGACTTGAGTACTCGGGCTGTTATATGTCCATCGCAGTTCTTGGGACTGGTCCACTATTTGTGGTGGGCTCTTCACTCCTCGAGCCAGTATGAGAAGCGGGGTGCCCTGTGCTTCTTTGGATTAAAGTCGGTGTCCGGCGGCTGGGATAATGGTGTAACTCAGTCTTGGGAGACCCCTTAAATAGTCCGTACGCACCTTGCTGTGTGGCCCCTTTAGCTTTCAGGACACTGTGGGAGGAGGGGGGGGGGCTCAGCCAGTGCTCCCGTGTCAGCGTTCTCTCTGTTGGAGGCGTATATCTCGGGCCCGCCTCTCCTATCCCTCTCCTACCGGTATAGTGCCGCTTCTGGCCCAGTCTCACTGCGCTGTTACTTGAGCGGGGGTTGGGGGCTCTCATCGCTATGTCTCAGGCCCCGTGCTATCGTGATGCGAGCCTCTCCACGCCTTTCTCTTCTCATGGGTCGCCACTCCCCTGTGCCCTGCTTCTAGTATGTGTCTCGGGCCAGCACTGCTATTCCTCCGGTGTGCGAGCGGGCCCCGCTCATGGGCCGGTCTCCCCTCGGGGCCTGACTACCGCTTGGCTGCCGAGATCATGCGGGGCTGACGCCCCCGCTATTGTGCCGCTTGGGTTGGCCCAGATCCAGCCTCCAGCACCTCGCTGCTTCCAAAGGTGAGCGTCCGATTCCCCCGGATGGGCCCCAGGAGTTCCTCACCATCCAGGGGGGCCCCAGGCCACCACAGCCTGGAGACCGGCACAACCCCAGACCGCCGGACACGCCCGGCATCAGATCCCTGCTCTTCCGTGGGGGAGGGGGGGGTTCGGACCTCTGCAGTGTTATGCCCCACTCCTCCTCTGCCACTCAGCCCCACGGGGCTCTCCCTCGGTGCCTGTCTGCACTCTTGCCGGTCCGCGCCGAGGGCTCCCTCTCCCCTGGGCACTCGCCTCGCTAACAGCCGCTGCCGGTATCTTGGTTCCAGCAGCAGCCGGCGCTCCGCAGGCTCTCCCGGTCTGCCGTGCTGCTCTGTTGGGCGGGAGATCCTCAGTCATGGACTATCTCGCCTCCTGCTGTTGCTGTGTCCTGGGGCGATTCCTCGAATCGTCTGCAGCCGTGCATTGTCGGTTGCTGGCAATTGCTGCTCCGGTCCTCCGCGCTTCCTCCTGAGGCCTCCAGCGGGGTATGTCCTCCCCCACCGTTGGATGCACGCCTGATTGCTGCAGGGCTTTGGGCTCCGCCACACGCACCGGACCTCTTCCTCCGACCCGCACATCAGGGATGTTCGATCCGAATCTTGTTGTGCTTTCCGACTGCTTATTTCCACTTATCTGTGAGCTTACATGCACCGCAATTTTCTCCTTTTCAATTTGCCTGCATGGAGGACCCGAGGAGTGCGTCCTCACGCTCCGGCGGCCATCTTGGAATCCTGCCATTTTCACACTTTTAAAAACAATAAAAAAAACAGGACATATTTGAAAACCATGCTTTCAAGGTTTTGCTGACCCTCAGTGTGCATATTTGCTGCAAACCCATCCAGCACTTCAACCTGTACCCACAAGCAGATTTTTTCCCCCCATTCAAAACTATCCCAATTTTGAAAACCCTTACCACATAGCCGGTCCCTGGTGGCCATGCCCACTTTAACCCCATTGCTGGTCCCTCGTAGTCATGGCCGGTAGTCAGATTGTCCGGATCAGGACAATCTGGCCACTGGTCATGTCCACAGGCTATACCTCAGTCACCAAAGTTATGACTATTTATTGTACCTACATTATGACACTTTTCAAAAAATAAAAACACGGCCAAATTTGCAAAACCATGCTTTCAGGTCCTTGCCTCTGCTCCTACACGGTTTTGCTGCAAATTCACCCATGTTTTATATTTTGAAAACTGTCAAAATGTACATACATAAAATAGTTATATAACTTTATAATCCATTCAGACTTTCCACCAACATTCAAGGTTGGGTCTATAATCCTTCGGAAAACTATTGTCCACATTCGCCAAGCGGCAACAAAGTTATAAGCCATCTAAAAACGTTGAGACCCTCCCTCTAATTTTGCCCCACTCCACAAAAGCGCACCAAAATATTTTGGTAACCCCCCCAAGTTTTTCACTTTCCAAAACAGCACCACGCTTTGCAGAACCATTCACAGCCAGATATAGAATGATATTCCAAATTATTATGCAGTTTGAGTGTGCCAAAGTTATAAGCCATCCAAAAACTGCTTTTCACCAACCATGTAATGCAAAAATAAGCAGATATCCCCGAACATCTCAGATGTTCGCGAATATCACAGGACCGCCTCAACATATGGACTGAAATGTCACCTGTTTTTTGGGTTTTTCAAGGCCATATCCCATCCCATCCCATCCTCATCACCACTCACCTCCTCAGACATTGTTTTATTAGTTTGACAAGTGAAATGTGTTTAACATGTTAGTGAACGCGATGTTCAGGTACAATGGCGGCTGTCTGCAAATCAAACAAGGTGGGCGTTTTCAAAAATCAGAGACACCGCACACTTTTCAGTGGGTGCGTCCGGTGTCTGCGGATATCATGTCATCCTCTACACCAATCAGAGGCCCATTTTTACAAAAAATACGACTGGACGGATTTACACCAAATTTACAAAAGCACGCTTTTGGGACCAAGCCAATGCTACTGCCGCAAATTTGGTGAAAATGGGTCCAGTGGTTTGGGATGCAAGCATGAGCAACATTTTTTTCTATTGTGTCTATGGGAAAAAAAAACCACACATTTTGGGACCCCCCCCCTGTAACTTTGCCCGCCTATCTTAACAAAACTTTACCAAACTTCAAAGAATCAATCTTACAGGGCCATATACTTTTTTTTGCCAAGTTTCGTGAGGATTCGTCTGGGGGGGGGCGAAGTTATAAGCCACGCAAAAAGCGTTCTTCCTATGGGTTGAGCAACTTAACCATAACTACAGGGCCGCTACAGTCCATCCCCTTGAAGTTCACGAAAAAAGTTGTTGCTCCTGTTGACAAAGTCTTCTGGGATTTTCTTTGGGGAGAAGGTAAGCAGCCTAAAATTCCTAAATTTATTTTGAATAGTCCGGTGAAAGATGGAGGATTTGGATTCCCGAACTTGATAAATTATTGCACGGGTTTTCTCTTGAAGAAATCAACCTCATATTTCTCTGATGTTAATGAATATGTTCCCAATTGGCATATAATTGAGAGTTACCAGTTTTCGCCTTATGCGCTGAGAGACCTCTATTCAATGTCTAAATAACCGGCTTCAGTACAGAAGCTGCCTACAATGGGTGCGACTAGGGAAGCATTGCTGCGCTTTCTGGACACTGAGGGTGGGAATATTTGGATTCATTATGATGCGTCTTTATGGCAAAATGCATGTTTGCAATTAGCGAATAGGCCCTTGTGCTGGAAGAGTTGGATAGGTAGGGGCATACTTAGGATCCGTGATGTGTGGCATAATGGTGACATGATCTCCTTTGAACAGCGGAGAACATCCTTTGGGATTGGAGCTAGAGAAAGAAGTCGTTATGAGGCCTTAAAGGTACTCTTGACTGAAAGGACAGGGATGTTAGATGGGGGCATGAATGAGAGGCCAGCTTTGTGTGAACTTCTCCGTTCTGCATCGTATGAGGTTTCCACTTATCTGAAGTTAATGCCGGCGGAAGAGGTAGATGTGAGGGCATGGGACAAGCTTCATCAAACCTGGGTGGATGATCTTGGTGCGGATATCTCGGTTCGGGAATGGACGCATTTACTTCATGTAGGGGTGCAGGCAAAGATGGATTTGCAGCTGCAATATATTAGACAAAGGATCCTCTTTAGACTATATTGGACACCATCCAAGATGGCTAGGTTGGGACTTTCGGACTCTGATTCATGTTGGGGTTGTGGATGTGGCGGGGGTTCTTTGATATATGTTATGGACGTGCTCGAGAGTTTCTGATTTCTGGACTGGGGTATTGGATAGACTAGACCTTGTATTGGAGGAGAAACTTCCTCACTCTTTCCAATCAATCATTTTGTTATCCAACAGGGGTAGAGGGGACAGAGCTAGGGACTGTGCAGACTGGATTAATAGAGGTTTGGTCTTGGCAATGAAACAAATCTTACAGGTCTGGAAGTCAAGGAAGAAACCGGGTGCGGAAGGGTGGTTATCGGATATTCAGGTCTTGTCGAACTTTGATAAAGTTATGCTATTTGGACAAGGTAGAGAAGGGCGTTATTCCCGGCTTTGGGGACCTTTTAATGACCTATATGGCTGAGGGTTGGGTTCCAATCCTTGGTGGATAATCCCTTACATGGGTTGGGGATGCTTTCTAGTGGTGGGGAACTGTTTGTTGTGTGTTTTTGTTTCTTGTTGTTTTGTCTTATTGGTTGTGTGTTGGGGGGATCTTTTATTAAATTGTAATTGTTATTTACAAATATTATTGAAGTTCATGTGTTCTGTATTATTTTGTTTAATTCTAAGGTTCTTATAGGCATTGCAATTTGAACACGATACGGTGTACTGGAGATTGTTGTTTGTTGTTAACATTTTAAATAAAAAAAGGCCTTTAAGACAGCCCCAGCTTTTCATCAACCAAACACCAAGCCTTTTGTGCTGGAAACTAGATGCAAAACAATGACTACTTAGAACATACTTGTCACAGAACCAGACTAAGAGCAAAAAAGACCTATTTGGTCATCGAAAAGGGGTTCCTGAGCATACAAGAGGCATTTACTGCTTGGGACACATTGCCAGTTTGAAATATGCACAGGCCACAAACCCTTACAAGCTCTGGAAGCCATGCAATGCAAATATAGCAGGCAGGCCCGTTGGGGACCCCATTTCCTTACCCAGCAATCTTTTCACAAAAAGGTCCTCTCAGGAACATTTAATACAGCAACAGATGTGTCCAGAACACGTGGACATACCCCTTCCTCAGGTAAGCCTCGGGATCACAGGTTACTCAAAGCATTTCATACACGTCTTACAGACTTTTATGGACAAAGTGCACATTACGAATAACCTGGAGAAGCTGCTGCCCAGGAGTCTTTGTCCTGGAGAGGTGCCAAGGTGTACATTGTCTCCAAAGACCTCCAAACCCATCACTAAGTCTGTATCACAATCGTCTAATATGCTAGGCAACAGGGAATCAAAGGCACTCGTACTCATGAAATCAGACATTCTGGTGGCCTACATTAATTAAGGAACAATGTCACAGAGTATGTAAATATGATGCACGATATGTGCACACAGGCAAAACAGGATTGACACACATCCAGGTGCCTGTTACATCATCTGCATCTACCTGATCAGCCATGGACTGAGATGACCAGTTTGACCTTCGTTAATCCGGCAGTAACACAGTCATCATGGTTACCGTGGACACTTTCACCACTTATGTTGGCCAAGCATCTGTCTGCTCCCTAAATGGCTGCGGTATTCCTAAAGGGTATTGTTCACTTGCATGCAGCCCTCCAGATAAGGTGCGTATCAGGCCTTTTGATGCAGAAATCCTGTCAATACAGCCCTTTTTAAATCCTCCTTGCATACCACTTACACAGGCTATTTTTGGTAGCACCCCTTAAATGATGGAGCTCACTGGTGACAACCTGGCTAGAGCAGCCTGCAAATCAACCCTTTACTTTAGTAATCAACACAGTTCCTTGAAAGAAGCAACTGGGATGAGTTCTGGTCTGTTTAATCGTTTTTTTTTTTAACTCTCCTCTGTTTATGATTTTATCAAAATACTTCCTGAGTAATTTAAAAAGGAATTTGTGTATTGTTCACTTTGTTCAATTGACTGGATCTTGTAGGTTACAGTGTTATTAAAACATCTTGAATCATGAACATGCTTTTCACTTTGCTTTAGGACACAGGTAGTATTGTGTAAAATTAACATTGTCTTAAACAAGGGCTGCAATTGGCTTTAATAGAGGCAGCAGCATGGGAATTTCATACTTTGACTTCTTTTCATCACAGAAGCACACCAATTGCACAGCTAGCCATGTGGTCTGAACTTAAACTCCCTTTCTGACCACCCACCACAAGCAGGTTTAATGGATACAGGTAGAAGCAGTGATGTATATATTTTCAGTGGCACAGATCGCAACTGTACCTCTCAAAAGGCTGCTATATTCAGGTATCATGGCCACATTTCTTAGCAGGACGGCTATGTTTTAGGACAGTACCTGAATTTCTTAACAGAGCTGCTGTTAAGAAAGCTTGAACATGTGTTAGCATTTTCTGCAGCGACCTAAAGTACAGAGCATGAACAGTGTCAGAGCTCTTCCCACCAACCTCCGACAGTGTGAAAAGATGGCATTGCTGTCATACACTTCAATCCCGTCTACTCGTCTTGCACTTTTCAAAACGTCTGCTTCTCCCATGTCCAAAAATCTAGCACATTTCAAAACCTCACTATGAATCTCCTGACTAATATTGGATAGTCCAAACAGGCTTAGAGCTTTTGACAAGCCATTTATGTCTGGTAAGCCTCACATGGCACTGCCAGTGCCCTAACCCTATGTGCCTTTCAGTGTCAACAGCCTGTTGGGAAAGGCAGCTCAGTGGTTCAATAACCCTGCTGCAGCTATTATTGTGTAACCTGTTGGTTCAAATCCTTTTAATAGGTGAGTTAATGAGTCTGCATCAGAGATATGCATTTAAGATGCAGGTAAGAATCAATTGTAACACAGCTGACTTAACTTTTGACTTATCAAAAGGACTACTAAATGTTCAGAGATACATTACACACATTTTATCCAGGATGCTCTACTTACAATGGTTCATAACACACAACTCATCAGGGCTTGTAATGGCTCAGAACACACCTCATCAGGGCTGCTATACCTGTGATGGCTCGGAACAGACATCTAATTTGGGCAGCCATACTTGTAATGGCTCAGAACACACAACTCATCAGGGCTGCTATACCGGTGGTGGCTCACAACACACACCTCATTGAGGCTGTTACACCTGCAATGGACCAGAACACACATCTCATATGGGCTCTTGTACTTTTAATGATATACAGCATCTGCATTCAAGCAAGTGCTGCATCCGGTCAGACAAACCTCCAACTCTAAGTCCCAGCCTAATGGCCAAAAGAAGGTTTGCACACATCTAAAAAGGAGCACCCAATGTTAAAGCTGCACTAGATTTTTAAATAGAAAAGGCATTTTCAGCTTTTTGGATATTTATTTGTGCCATGTTAAAAGACAAACAGAAAAACGGGAGAGGAAATGCAACCTGAACCTAAGCAATATACAAGAACAAAGGTGTGGCGGGTGGGCGGAGGGGGGTGGTGAAAGGGACAGAAAACTTACTAGAAAATCCAAATCAGGAATTCGAGCAACAGGAAAAGAGAGCAATGAGCTACATGATAGGGCAACAAAAAAAGTGAGAAGGGAAACAGAGTTAATAATAGGACAAACATCTAATAGGAGGGATAGAAGCAAGGCAAGAGAGACATTTGGAAACAGTAAAATAAAAACACAATCAACAGCAGGTGGGGAGAGATGGAAATAGAAAAGCAAGACTAGAGAAGGGCAGTCCAATAACATAACAGTGCAAGAAAGATAATCAAAAGGAGTCACAACCACAACCAAGAAAAGAAAAACAGATATAGCCAGAGTAATGACATGAGAGAGGAAGAGGAGTTCTATCAACCAATACAGCAATATATAGGAGGGGGGAAAGCAACAAAAGAATGCAGAGATAGGAGAGGCAGAGTGACAGAGAAACAAACTACAAAAAGTGGCATCGCAACACTTGGTGAGAGGCAGAGCGTCAGAAAGTGAAAGACAGGGGTAACAAAGTAGCAAAGGGAAGGAGAGATGGAGCAAATACATGGAGTGGCTGTCAAGAAGGTAGTGCCAGGCAGCAACAGTAGGCCCAAGAGGCAGAGAAGTGATGCTGGTAGAGTGAGGGACTTGATTTATGAATCACCTGATGTAACTAGCTGGCTTCTGTAGCAACTCTTAACAGTTTGTGCCCAAGTATCATGAAGATGAAGCTGGGTAGTGTGCATCTACAAGGTTCTTGTGTGGGTGAAAATGTTTTCCACAGGTGCAATAAAATATTTAGAATCACTTTTCACTTATGTTTTTGAACAAAGTTTTCATTTTAGGCACAAATTGGATAGTTGTCACACTTTTTACTCTTGTAAAGGAGGAAAATAATGTGTACTCTTGAAATTGGATTTACTCTCCAATTTAAAAAATTGGGAGTAAAATACTCTCAACTCCAAAATCCTATCTGGAGCACCGTTTGCATGGCCTTTCCAAGAAAAGAACTTCTGACCATGGAGCACACTACATTTTCCTTTTCTGGCAGGCTTTCTGTAAAAACGTGGGTATCGAGAGAGCATGGCTTTTCGGGTACCACCATGATACCATCGGCTTAAGTGAACGCACCAATCACAGTCTAAAGTAGTTCTTGCGTTGTTTTGTGGACACCGCACAGGAACTCTGGAAATAATGGTTACCCCAAAGAAAAATATGTACATAACGCACTACAGGCCGCCACCAAGAAGACACCTTTTTTTTTGCTCTATATGGTTTTCATCCCCGGTCATTCCATGATTTGCTAACACACCGAGGTATCCACCACACAGGGCCCTAATTGATAATTAACAAATATGCAAGAAATACATCAAAAGCTACAATAGAATTTGAAACGAACACAAACTGATGATTAGAGCCAATCATGGACATTCTACTTCCCCAACCTACAATACTGGCGGCAAAGTCCGATTATGCACTAGTTACTTGTCATCAAGACGTTATTGATACTATGGACCCTTTGCAACATGCAAATGTCATAAACCCAAATGTTGTTTAGCTACCGCTGCCTCAGACATGGAACATACGCCTGGCTTTTCATGTGTACATCACTGTCCATCCTAGACTTCATTCTGGTATGTCCCCTCCTCCTCCAGTCATGATAGATGGGAAACCAGAATATGAAGTGGAGGCTATATGTGAAATGGTGTACATGGACGTATATATCTGGGATCAAGTACACTTAATCTACGCTTCATCATCTAGTATGCTGAAATTCCAGCTCTGTTGTGTCTAGGGGTTGTTGCTTGTTGCCTCCCCCCATAATATCACACAGGTCACCAGAGCCTATTTACACACCCACCTGCCACCCTTACCTACCTCCATGACACCATCACAGGAGTCAAGGTAAGAAGCCAAGATAAGAATCCACACACGGCCTGCAAGTAGGATCAGCCCAAGTTCCCACAACAAAGAGACACAAAAGACTGACCTTGGCCAACAAAAAAAAATCCTCCTTGACCAAACCAGATGCAAATATTTAAAGCTTTATTACAATGTATTGCTTTGAGGTTTTTAGGATTCTATGGTATAGTATCAGGTAAATGCCTAGACCATTTTTCTTTACCAAAATAAAAACCTGCTTACTCCACAGCAGTACTTACTCTTAGCAGGAAACCTAAGTTGGACAGAATTTTGTAAACCTTGAATAGACTGAAGGCCATAACTTTAAGATACTAATTCTAAAATCCTCTTGTTCAATTGCAATTTATTCTCAGCCCAGTTAGAGATTAACTGTCCCTTGCATGAAGGTGTTGTAGAAGGGGGAAAACAAGTCAATGTGGCTTGCTATTAATCAGAACTATATCACTTGATGCTGTTGTCTCATGTCACCATTTTAGATAGCATGAACCATAAGAATGTTCATCAAAATGCCCAAGACTATTTTGCTGTTCATGACACACACAAAACATCAAGTGCTTAGTACCTGGGCAAACGGGTTAGCTCTGGGGGAACTGGAGCGAAAAAAAAGTACTCATGTTCTTTTGGAAGAATTATTTTTTTATATCTCTCAGTGAAGGAGTGGTGCCTAAGGACATCAAGGAGGTAACTACTACCTCACTAGTAAAAAAAGCAGGATTGGACCCCAAAGATCCTGGGAACCTACGGCCCATCACTAACTCGAACTTTATTTTGAAGGTGCTAGATAAAGTTGCCACAAACCAACTGCAAAAACATGTGGAAGACCTGAAGCTGTTGCACAATCAACAATCAGGTTTTAGGGCCGCCCATAGCACTGAATCTGCTATGCTGAACCTCCAGTCGCATATGTTGGGCCTGAGAGATAAAGGCAAAACAGGGGTTCTCATGCTTCTCAATCTAAGCGCGGCCTTTGATTTGGTGGATCACCAGCTCCTTCAGGAGGCACTGGCCAACATTGTTGGTTGTTCCCCTAAGGCTTTGGCTTGGTTATCATCCTTTCTCAAAGATCGGAGTGCTAGAATACATTGGGGTGATAATTTCTCCAAGGCCGCTCCCATCCATTACGGAGTCCCGCAGGGAGCTAGCCTGTCACCTCTCTTGTTTACTCTATATCTGAGAAGCCTCTGCGAACTCCTGGAACACATCAGCGTTTTCTTTACTAATTATGCTAATGATACGCAGCTCATCTTTGAACTCACTGGTGATTACACCACTGACAGTGCTAAAATCTCAGAGGTTTATAACATCATAGACCACTGGATGCAACATCATTGGATGGGTTTGAATAATACCAAAACAGAGCTGCTGATTTTCGGCACGCGACAGGCCAGATGCAAACTAGGGAATGAATACAAGTCCTTTACCATCAAGGACGCTAACATCCCGGTGTTGCCACATGTTAAAACTCTCGGGATGATGGTAGAGGCCTCAGTGGGCGCAGAGGTACAGGTAAGATACCTGCAGAAAAACAACACCTACTATCTACGACTTATGAGAGCAATAAGACCATTCATTAATGAAGTCAACGCTGCGACAATCGCTAAGGCCATCATCCTGTCGCGACTTGACTATGGCAACGCTCTCCTGCTAGGAGCCACAAAAAGGGAGATTCAAAAGTGCAAAGTCATACAAAACGACGCAGTTCGCATAGTTAAAAACATAAATAATAGAGAACCTGTGTCAACAGGGAGAAGAGCACTACACTGGCTAAGAGTGGAGGAGTCAGGTTCAAGGCTATGACTATAATTCACAGATGCCTATATGGAGAGGCCCCTAGCTACTTCAAAAAACACTTCTCTTTCTATGCTCCTGGAAGATTTCTAAGATCAGTCGACAGGGGCACGCTGAACAGACCTGGGGCTAAATCCGTACTTTCCCACGCCCTGATGCCTGCGGGCTACCGGCACGTAATAAGCACGCACATAACATAACAAGGTCAACTGAAGATCCAATTAGGTAGTTAGAAAGGAGGAGCCCTTACTCCATGAGGGACTATGCATGACCCAGGTCTAGCTGGAAGAAATAAAATCCAAAACTAACTATCCAAGAGCTCTTTATCTCGACATTAATGCACCAACAGCACATCATTTTGAAGCCAATGTCTTGCATTGACCCGTAAATACAATAAAGTTGAATGGCCAGTTTACAAAATGGAGGCACAATTCTATGCCATTAAAATACCTTATTGAGTGCAGTGCAACGCAGTGGCGAGAAGCAGCACTGCATTCAAAATGACCTCAACAAAACAGTGAGATTTTTGGAACTGCATGATCTCAAAGAAATAGATGTTAGTTGCCAATAAGCTTGCTTTTGCTAAGCAAATTAACAAAGAACAACTGATGATAAAAAGGTTTAAAGGCAAACTGTCTTAACATGGGTACTGTGGAAGAATATCAATGGTTTTCAAATCCACCCTAAACGCTCTTGTCTAAGAAGGCCCTTAAACTCACTCTACGTAAGGTATTTCCTTCCACTTTCCTACTAAGGGCCTCTATGGTGCAAATGAGACGGGATAGATGGTGCTGCAACGTTAAACTGTGTTCAAAGCAGTGCCATTTCGGTAAGAGCCACCTAACCATAAAGTTCTACATCAATCAAGAGGCATTTACTGTCACCAAACACCACCTTGAAACAAACGATAAGATTTGATGTAGAGTAGCATAAATAAAGTGCAGATGATTCTCTCTTCAGAAGTGGCAGGAGAAGGACAACCTCACTTGTAAGCCTACCTGCCTAGTCATTTGTGTAGTGTTCACCCGAGGAGCCATGCAATGGACCTTCATCACTAAACCCATGAGGTGTAGTCGTTCCTAGACGTTGTGCATTTGCCTGCGGGTAGACAATGCAGCAGATTGAACAAACTGTCCATCGCAGATTGCACCAGAGGTTTACCAATAGAGAAATTGTATTTTAAGGGCAATACAATCCAGACAATAAGTGTTTTTCGAGAAAAACAGGCGGTCAAAGATAAAGCTACACATAGGAAATCAGCTAAAAGAAATTCAATAAAGAAAAAAAGCACAATGACAAGGCTAGAATACCTATGCAAAATGTATTTTAAATTAAGGCGATTTGTGGAGCTAGCCATTATATGAATGCTTTTCCACAAAAGGAGCAAGCTATTTTAACCACTCGGCTTTAATAAAAAAGAAAACATTTTTTAAGTTGAAATCCTGGACCACAATCATAACTGGTTTGCTGAAGACATAGCTGCCCAGGTGCTCACACACAGAATGTTTGCAGAGGACAGGGCCAGCCACACTGCTTACGGTTTGCCATGAAGTGGGTAAAAGAATAGAGGTGTGTTGTAGTCTAGGGCCCTACGGCGACTTCAGTGAGGTGTTTCAAGTTAAGGTTAATAGAGGTGTTCTAAGATCTGCCCCCACAGCGAACAACCATCATTTGAATCTCTGGAGGATATAACGATGATGAAACATTGGTTGTCTTAAATAGCAACTACTGAAAAACGATTTCCAAACAGACAAGAACATCTTAGAGTTTCCAATGATATTGTGAGCAAATGCGCCGTTTTCAGGGCTAGCACCTTGGCAAACACCATGGTTATAGAGCACAATGCAAATGGAAGAACCTTGAATGGTCGGCGGCGCTTCTCATCTAATGAGATACATAAGGGGTTTGAAATTAATCTGGTCATGAAAACAAACAAAAATAAAAATACACACAATAATTTGTCTATAATAATTTATTACATAACTAATCAAAGTAAAAAGTGAGGAAATTTATTCAGTGTAGTTAATCATTCCAAAGATTAAAGCTTAAGAGATTGTGTTAACATTGCAGCAGACTCCAGTTTTTTAGCACCTTAGAATGGGTTAGACTGGAGAGATTTAAGACACAGTAGCACGGCAACAATGGTATTTGCAAAGCTGTGATATAAAACAATGTACAGGCGCTGTGATCTTCAGTTTAAAACGTCAGCATTTGTGGATGTTGAAGTAACAAAAACATAATACTTTAAAAAGTAGTTAAACCCCAGGTTGAGGTTTGTGTGCAGGATAAGCAATCAGTTGCTGCTGAGATGAATGCTGTGAAATTGTTAGATTCCAAGTCCAAAGGCACTGACTATGCAGTACATAGTCTTATTCTCCCATCTCACAGTGCAACTTCCTGCAGGAACAAAATATATTCCATTTTACAATATGGCCAAACATTTTGGAGATAATATTATATTCTACAAATATTTCTGCAAAATAAGAGAAATTGCATTGCGATATTTCTTTCAACAAGTAGGTTCTTCTTTTGCTTTACCAACCCAATGCAATAGTGATGTATTTGTATATTCTAATAATAGAGACATCAGTCAATGTTATTTACCATCAGTGGCGTTGTCCCAAAAGCAAGAGCTTGCAGTATGCAGCCCTGCGCCATTCTTTTGCATAATTACACAGGTCACTGTTGAAGGAAAATACATTTGAATTAGTAAGAAGTTAAATCGACAGATTAACTTATTCAAAGAAATGTTACCAAAAACACTACAAGATAAGAGAAAAAAACTGCATCTGCAAGAATAACTCCTACTCTTTTCTAAGGCTGTAACACAGCTTCCTGTGGCATGTGCTGGTAACTACCATCTAGAATAAATGTTGGCCATCGCAAAGGATATTTAATCTACAGTATCCCATTCCTATACCAAGACACGGTCACAAAACGATCTGCAAAAAACACTGTACCTATGATGGCCATCAGACCATTGCAACTAAAAGAAAACAAAAATAGCACTGTGTGTATGGTTATATCTAATTTTTTTTTGAAACCTTTATTTGACAACGTACAAACAAACCAAGATGTTTACAACAAAGTACACCATTACACAATGCAGACTTTACAATACAGTGCTGGCATTTTGAGTGCATTAAGAGGGTTGGGGACTCGGTGATGTCCTGGGTATATGATTTAAGAGTCACAATTCACGGGATGGCATTAGTGGGGGGAAAGGGCGGGGGTCAGAGGATTCAGTATCTGAGTTCGAGTTTATGGTGGACATATAACTACGGAATTTCCACCTCCTCAGTATCGTGCGCCCATGTGACCGCCCTGAGCCACTATGCATAAGTGGGTGCTCTTGGTCGAAGCCAGTTCATCAAGATGCAGCATACAGCCAGTGCCATGCAGAGTCCAGCCAGTTTCCTTGAGTCACAACCCAGCTTGGGGAAGTCGTGGAAGAGGCAACGCGCTGGGGGTGGGTCTAAAGTATGGTCTAATATAGCAGAAATTGTGTAGCATATTTCGGTCCAAATTGAGTCAGCCGCGGGCAGAACCAGATCATATGAATGTAGGGAGCTTGGTCCGCACCACACTTATGACAGCTGGAAGGGAGTTCATTGAACGAATCCCAGTGATTTGACCGAAGGGGAAATTATTGAGGCTGAAATATCCAAAAACGAAATGTTCGAACACTTTGTTTTTGGACATTTCAGCCTGGATAATTTGCCAAAACAAAAACACACACACAGACACCCCCCCCCCCCAACCCTCAGCAAACCCCGACCCACACCCACACCACCAACATACACAAACCCCACTTACCTTCACACCGGTTCCTGCAGCGCCAGTTCCCTTTCACTTCTGCGATTGGGAACTGGCGCTGCAGGGTCCTTTTCTTTTCTTTCTTTTTTTTAAACTGACGGCTGCGGGGGGTGTCCTCCGCAGCCCCCGCTCGCTATACCATAAAGTATAGTGAGCAGGGGTATGCGGGGGGCGCCCCCGTTTTTTTTTTTTTTTAATGCTACCACCAGAGGATCGAACTTTTTGTGTTTGATCCTTTGGTGGTAGCACTTTTAGTCGTTTCGACCTAAACCCATTGAACATATGGTGTAGTCTGCCTGGAGTGTGATGGTATCTATGCAACACCTTGAATTGTATTCATTTGAAACGTGAGTTATATTATACGTTGTGAGTGCGAGCGCACATCCGGGACCAGCGTTCATCAGTGATCTGAACTCCAAGGTCTTCTTCCCACCTAGGTCTTAGTTTAGTTAAGGAGGGGCCGCTCTAGCCTGCAGTAGGGCGTAAAGCCTTGATCTTTTCCCCTTAAAGGAATCAAAGGAGCACAGCTCTGCAATTATGGGTTTGTCAGGTGGTATTGTAGGGAAGTTGGGGTATCTGGCTTTGAGATTTTTCCAGATAGGAGTATTGCAGCCATGCTGGAGGCTTTCGTTTGAGGGGGATTGGGAGGTCTGCTCATTCAAGGAAGTTGCCCTGTTCATAGACATCACAGAGTGCCAAGAAGCCCTCGTCAGCCCAGCGAGCTACAATGGATTGTGGGATGTTTGGGACATCGGGGAGGAAGTTCCAGAGCGGGAGGTCCCCGTGGAAGGGGTGAGGTGTCTCCACCAGCTTCCAGATCCTAGTGAGAGCCAAGGATGTACTAGCTACAGGGTCCGCTGAGTACGGGTCAGCCGGTACGGGCTTGAGAATAAGGGAACCAATTACTCAATCACTGACCGTTAGTTTCTCTAGCCGGACATGAGGGGAGGGGGGGGGGGGTTGGTGGTGTTAAACCAGTGGGAAGCAAATTGGGACTAGGCTACCAACCAATACCTGGTGAAGTTGGGGCACCAAACCCGCCTAGCTCCATAGGGGTGGTCAGTGTTGTTATAGGAAGGTGTTGGTTATGCGGTGTAGCGACCGGAAGAAGTCATCGCCTGGCCACAGGGGGAGATTAGTAAATCGGTAAAGGAGTTCGGGCCATACCACCCTTATGTATGCCTATCCGACCCGCTAAGAAATGGGCTGTCTAGCCCAACTATCCGTTTTAGTGGCCAGATTTGTGAGGTCATTTCGGTAGTTGTCCTCACGTAGCCTCACCGTATGCCGGGAGACCACCACCCCAAGGTAAGTAATATTGGATTGGGACCATGTGAATCCCCCCTAGGTCCGATGGGGGTAGCGTGCCGTCTGTATGTGGGAATAGGACAGATTTGGAGCAATTTACCCTCAGCCCAGATATGTACCCAAAACGGAACACATCCTCCAGGATCGGGGCAAGGTTGGTTTCTGGGGAGCGAATATACAGAAGGGCATCATCAGCATTTAGGGAAACAATATCGGCCTGGTCCGCTGTACGCAAGCCCCTATCAGAGTGTGACTGGCGCATCATATTGGCAAAGGGTTCCATGGCTACGGCGAATATTAGCGGGGGAAAAGGACATCCCTGTAGTGTTCCTCTGGCTATCTAGAAGGGGGAGGAGCACCTATCCTCAGTGCGGACCCTGGCCGATGGGCCGGTGTAGAGCAGCCTGACCCATTTGCGAAAGTTGGGGCCAAATTTGCACTTCTCTAGGACTCGCCAAGATACTCCCACGACACTGAGTCAAATGCCTTCTGCATATCCAGGGTGACCGCCACCACTTGCACCTCCGGATTGATCCTACTGGTCACATTAAAGAGACTCCTCAGGTTCAGAGAAGTGGATCTGCCCGAGACAAATCCCGCTTGATCAGGATGAATGATGTAGGGCATGAATGAGGCCAGTCGGGTGGCTAGTAGTTTGGCATATATTTTGACGTCGCAGTTAATTAGTTAAAGGGGGCGGTATGAGCCGCATTGGGTGGGAGTTGTGTCAGGTTTAAGAAGGACTTATCATTGCCTCTCGCAGTGTGGGGGGGGGTGGGAAGCATACCCCTCTTGCATGCCTCCTCCCATAGGGCCAGTAAATATGGGAACAGGAGACATATCGTTTGTAAAAGTCGATGGGGAGGCCATCTGGGCCAGGGGCTTTACCTGATGCCAACGATTCAATGGCTTCCGTGAGCTCTTCCGGAGTGAACGGTCTCTCCAGGGAAATTCTGGCATCATTGGAAAGGACCAAGAGAGGGAGCTTCTCCAAATACGACTCAATTTCTGATATCTGGGGGCCATCAACTTCGGAGTATAGGGAGGTGTAGAATGATAGAAATTCTGAGTTAATGTCTTGTGGTGAAGTGGCTAGTGTTCCATTGGGTCTCTCCATCGCCGGTATGTTGGGGGCTCCAAATTCTCGGCGTATCAATCTGGCGAGCAATCGGCCTGGCCGCTCTCCCTCGCCATATTTCCTTACCTAGCGAGGGCTGTCTAAGAACTTGACTTCCCGTTCGGCTAGGCTGCGGAATGTGTCTAGTTCTGACCCTAGTCGTGCCAATATTTCAGGAGATTGATCCAATATGTCTGATATAAGCCACCTATCTATCCTAGAATGTGAATCATGCACTGAGGAATAGTAGGAGTATGTGCGGGAGTCAGGGTACATGAGCCGCCAGGTGTCCATGATCGCCAAGCCAGGGAGCGTTGTCAGAATAGTGTGGGCTGCCTGGGATAGCTGGCGAGGTCTAGAGCCTGATCCGTCTAGGTTGACATCTAGTATAGTATTGTATTAAAATCACCACCCCATATGATCGGAACCAGGGGGTAACTCTCCAATTCAGAGGCCAGGTGCAGGTAGAAATCTGGGTCATCAATGTTCGGGCCATAGATATTTAATATGGCTACCTCTTGATTTCGCAGTTTGCCAAGGACTAGTACATACCTCCCCTGCGGGTCTATCCATGAGTGACAGCATGAGAACTTAAGACTTTTGTGTATCAGAGTTAGGACACCTCGACTTTGGGTGGAGTAATTGGTGAAGTACCTCTGAGACCCCCATTGTTTAGCGAACTTTCGCATTGTTCAGAGCGGGCATGGGTCTCTTGTAGGCATAGGATTTTAAGGCCATAGCGTTCCGCAAAAATGTTATCTTTCATCTTATTGTGGTTACCCAGACCTCTTACATTCCAGCTCATGAAAGCTAAGCTATAATCCGCCATTCGTCTGGGGGTGTTGGTTGACTTCCGGTCTACCGAGTGGCAGTAGCCAATGCCAGCCTAGCTGGGGTGGGTACATCGCACTATCCGTAAACCCATGACATAATATAGCGGTATGTGTGGCATCTCTTGTGGTTGCCAAGTCCCTTTTAACATAACTCCCCAACCCCCCCTCCCACCCACATCCCTCCCCCAAAGAGAGGAATGATAACCCAACATGACCATAACAACAAACTCATCGGCATCAGCGCCTGGGGGCCTGTTAGCTGGCCTGGCGGTGACGCACCGGACTGGGAAACATATGGAGATTTTCAATACCGCACACTTAGTAATTAGTATAGGCTGCATGAGTGGAGGATTAGCAGTACAGTGGAATAACAAGATCAAACTGTTAATGCATTTCTATATAACATAGCCTCAACTGTACGTGAGGGCATCGATGGGCCTGTTTCCAGGCCAGGACTTGGTGCATAATGATCGGACCATACCGGTGCATTAACGGTGGTGGGGAATCAGCCAGAAAAATGTTTGTCTATGAATTTTGAGGCCTCCTCCGGGATCGTGAAAAAGAATGTCCGATTGGAGTGTTCCATTCTTAGTTTAGCGGGAAATAACATGGAGTATTTTACCCCTAGATCTCAGAGCCTTCTTTTTACTGCCACAAAGGTTTTGCGCTCCTGCTGCACCGCCACAGAGAAATCAGGGTACAGATGGATCCTTGCTGCCCCCAGTCGTAGCTCCCCCTTGACTCTCGCCGCTCTCAAGAGAGCATCTCGGTCACGGAAATTTAAAATTCTGGCTATGATGGGGCGTTGAGGTGCGGCAGGCTTAGGTTTTCCGGTTAAGGAACGATGGGCACTTTCCACTGCAAACTGTGGGGAGAGTTTCGGAGACTCTAGAACTGACAGCAACATGTGCTCCACAAAGTCTTCCAAGGGCTCATTGATATTGTCCTCGGGTACACCGACTATGCGCAGATTATTGCGTCTTGAATGGGATTCTATGTCATCGTTCTTTTTTTCCACCGCCAGCACCCGAGTGGAGAGCGAGGAGACCGTGGCCCGTAGGGAACCCAGCTCATCTTCGGTGGCACCCACCCTCACCTCGACCTCCGCCACCAGACCATCAGTTTTCTCAATATGTGCCTTTATGGAAGAGATGGTGCCATTCGTATCATCCAGCTTGGAGTGTAGAGTGGTGAACCCCTCGCTGATGTATTCTAGCATCTTCTGTGAGTCATCAGGGGTTGGTGTGGCTGATGTTGCAGGGGCCTCATCAAGCGTCTCAGCTGCTGATTTAGCTGGTGTCTTTGCGAACATGTTCAGGGTGCTCTGTTTCTTCCCAGCACCAGCTTCCTTGGTCATGGTGTAGGTGGACAGGGGACCTGGTTTGGTGTGGGTGGCTAGAGATGTCAGAGTGCTGTTACCACTCCGTGTGTAGTAGGATTTCCAGGACCGCCCTGCTCAGTCCATCAAGAGATCTGCGTTAGGGCCTCTAAGGTAAGTTATGGTCCCAGCCCCTCCGGGGGGTTGTGAGTATATTGTAGCAGAGGTCGTGTCCCCGCCCTATCTGTTGAGGGCGTTGCGCCAATGCTGGGGTTGGAAGTCTCACTTGATTGTGTGCTGGATAGCTGATTGATTCTGAATGGGGCAGGGATAGTGGGTAGGCCCCAACCTGTGGCGGTCTCCTGTAGGGTGCCAAGTCTGGGTTGGATTAATTCGGAGGGAATGCTCGAGTTCCATTTCACCAGACAATTTGCCCCCGGTGCCAGCGGATGGTAGATGGCGGGGGGTGGGAGGGAGGGGAGGCTCTCTGTAGTTCAATTGATCACAACGCTAAATGAGAAGTGGCGGTGCCCCCAGTGGCGCGGGCGGGAGCGAGTAATAATTACAAGTATTGATTCTTCATGTGCCAGCAGATCACAATCTGGCATAAGAGGCTACAGACATGGCCACCGCCAAAACCAGCAACCCCCCCCAGCAACCTACCGTATTCTGCAGCCAGTACGTACCATCAGCCAGCGGGTGGCAAGGATTGGGAGGCCAGCACGAGCACCACCGCAGTGCCGTGATCCCTCTGCGTCGCACCAGGCCAGCACCGTGCCCGTCCACTGGGCCCCTCACAAGGGAGCAGGACAGGAGTTGTAGGTGCCCGGGGGCCCAGCGGCGTCCAGCCGCACTCGCCACAGGCCCGCGCGGCCCACTCCAAGCTCAATCGGGTGCCTCCAGTGATTTAAAAGGGGTGGGGGGGTGCCAGGAGGCAGGTGCGCATCAAGGGCCAGGTCCCCCCCCCCCCCCACAGGCCGCCACGGCACCAAGCAGTCTGGCTGGCCATGCTTCCTGGAGCCGCCGTGCGGGGAGAGCCTGCAAGCTCCCCCGCTGGTGCTAGTCGCCATAGTTTCTCTGCAGTCGTTGGAGACCAGGCTCCGTGGATCAGCAGGGGCAGACTTAGGAGGTCTGTCCACAAGATGTAGGGAAATGGAGGAAGTATAAGTATAAACCGGTTATATTTGGAATCAGTATCACCCCAGTCCGGAGCTTGGCACTCAGGCTGCCAGTTCCATCGAGCGCAACAGCGCCCCGCCCTATCTATTTTAATCTTATATAACCCAAATATTCACCAAAAGACATCATGGGGCTGAAAAGATGCAGACAGCAAAGCAAAAGGGAATTATGCAACAATATGTTTTAAGACTGACCCTACATTGATTAAAATCTTTAATAGACCCAAGAGAAAACAGAAGGGAATTCCAGAGCTTAGCATCGACCACAGAAAAGGCACGCCCACAACAGCGTTCTAAGTGGTACCGAGGAACGAGGAGGGCTGAAGAGGCGGAGCTTAGCGTGCACGCAGGACAGTAATGTATAATTTCCTCCTGTAAAGATAAACAACCTTTACTACGATAGGTGTGGTAGATCATACAAAGTGATTTGGACTGAATGCATGCTGCAATGGGAAGCCAATGAAGGTCCTGGTTAGCTGGCGATACATGCAGACCATTAGGTATTCCTGTGGTCAAACAGACAGCAGCATTCTGCATCACTTGCAAACGGTGTAATAAGTAAGAAGGTAAGGCCAACAAAGTTGCATTGCAGTAGTCAAGGCTGCCATTAACAGTGGCAGCAATGACCGAAGCATGAAGACTGACAGGAATATAAGGAATTACTTTCTTCAGCTGAGTCAGTTTAAAAAAGCCTGCACTGCAAGTGGCGCTAATTTGGGCATCAGGTGATAATGAGGCAGATATCTTAACGCCAAGATTTCTTACTAACTGGACTGGGAGTGGCCCAAGTAGGCGGACAAAAATGAGAGGCTAGCCTGTTCTAACAGGTTAAACTGCCGAGCTCAAAAATCCCAAATCATTAAGGACAACTACTGCCTGCATGACTACACTATTTTCAATGTCCAACAAAGTAGTAAAGGCCCACCAGCGTGAGCCTCTGTAGGCATGAGCATAGGGAGGGCCTTAATGAGGGCTCATGATGTTACCGCCAAAGCTGGCCCTTAAAGAGCGCAAACTGGCATATCGGGTGTGCCAAAATTGTTATTTTTTAAACAAGATTTTTATAAAGTAAATATGTTTTGCAAATTACTCAGTTGCTCGATTTCCATTTAAAAAATATAGACCCAGCTATGGCACAAGTAGTATTAAGAAAAAGGATTAAAGGAGTGAAGCAGGGCTGCCCATTGGCCGCAGCCATATTTGGCCTTTTTATTTCTGACATAGGCGACTCAATCAATGAAAGTCCTTTCCACCTAAAGTTGCAAACAAATACTTAAGTTGGCTGCTTTACGCTGATGATTTGATCGTTATGGATGTGACGCCTATCGGGTTGCAAAGAAAATTAAATGCTGTGCAACGATATGTCACATCCAATAAGTTAGCAATCAACATTAAGAAATGGGAAATATTAGTTTTGCAGAACCTGAACGGCGGGGGAGTGTCCAAAAGTAAAATCATAAAGTGGTCTTTAGGACAAGAAACGCTTCAGATCTCCCAAAATGTCAAATATCTTGGGATGACAATAAGTTCTGCTATAAATGACGGGCCCTAGCTTGCAGAAACTAAAAGGAAATGTAAACAACTAGCAAGCCAGGCATTGATAATCCATAAGAAATTCGGTAAATTTTCATTACGACCCGTTGTGTCTTTTTATCAACAGAAGGTCATCCCGGTCGTGACATATGGGGCAGAAAATGCCCTTGGTTGTCCTTATGAGACCTGGGCTTCTCTAGAAAATTGTTTTTGGACCAAGGTATTAACCCTCCCTAGGGGTGTGAATACGTCCTGTATGAGATATGAGCTTGCACTAATATTGATGCACGCAAGAATATGTTGGAATCTGTTGACCTTATATCGAAAGACCTGTATTCGTGCACAGATCCCACAATTCGATATCTTTCATTACGACTTACCCGAAAACTCCAAAGTTATCCAGATGTGGTCAAACAGATGTGAGGCAATCTTAAAAAAATATGATATCTCAGTTGACATGCTGCATGAGAATCCAGACGCAGCCAAGCTTAAAATCTGGCGCATAGATTGGGATGAAACTTGTGCGGACAGATCAGCCGCCAGTCGTATGAGCGATGCTCCATTAGAGGCACGTGACTTTAACACTCTTCAGAACTACATAGTTTTATTTCCTAATCCACATGCACGAAGACTTTTCATATTGTTTAGACTGAACATGTTTAAAACTGTTGATTGGCTTCGCCGATGGAAGGGTTATGATCATTTGACACCGGAATGTAGGTTGTGCTTAAGTAAAAATGAATCACTTAAACATCTAGAGTTATTTTGCACTAAATTAAGATCTGAAAGGACTATCCACCTGGGTCCCTGAAGCCTAAATCATCAGAGTGCAGACGAGTGGTGGAAGTTGATGTTTCAGGGAACTGATTTAAAGTTAATACTTCCTTTAACACGGTTGTTGGAAATAATTGAAGCACGTTTGATACCAACAGAAGGAAGATTTCTTGTAAATAGTGATATTGGGTGAATTAGTTTAAGATGATGCTTGATGTAGAAGTCATGGAAACGGATTATTCACTGGCGTCTGTTACTCGATATATGATATATGTTAACACGTGTGTGTATATGTTGTATGTATTTTAAAGGTTCGTAAAAACCAATAAAAGTTTTTAAAAAAAGGATTGTAGTCTTTTTTTCCTTTTCAATGGTGCTAGGGCGTACAGAGAAGCACAACGGGCAACGGCTGACAAAATGGTGCTATAGCTGTAGAGGTGCAAGAGACTGGAAAGGAACTGGTACCTTCATTAAACACAAACACACATTTAATTAACAGCATACCAAAGTGTTGTTGAAAACATCACATTTTTTATAGCGAGGTAATACCAAATAAGTAGAACAAAAAGCTAAGAAAATAGAACAGAACAAACAAAACTAACAGTAAGGTGAAATGTTTCCCATGTTAGTCTGCCTTACCATTGTTCTACCACTGCACAATTATTTTATGGATGCAGCTTAGCTGTGTAAATAAATTGCCATCACCTGTCCAAAAATGGCTAAATAATGAAAAAAAGACCAAAACAAATTAAAGATACCACGGTGGTCGTCATTAGGTAGCACACAAATCAGTTAAATAAAATGTTAGGATCCATTTGCACTTCATTTAATATGTGAACCCACTCAAATAATATCAGAATGAGTGGGGGCACAGCATCTGAACAGTGTCATCTCGTCAGATAGTTTGGTTCATTGTCTTCCCGAGATCTCCTGCAGTTATCAAGTAGCGCCACTGCTCAGAGTCACGTCTGGCCTGAGCCGTCAGATATATGGTACACACAGGGGGTTTCACAAAGGAAGTACACTGCTGAGATCCACTCATTTACATGTTCGGACTGTGAGTAGTGCTCCAGCTAAATAAATTAAAATCAGATTGTTGCACTGTAACCACCAGTAGAAGGTCTGCCATTTGTGGGAGCATGGTAAGGATGATCGTACCAACGATTAACAGTCAGTTTTGGGAAATAGTTTTTGTGAGAGAAAATAGCTGCAGAAAGCTGGACTCCACGTACTGTTAGTCTGTGAGGGACATGAAGCTACTTCAGCATGCCCTTCCCTTTGGCGTCAAAATGAAACCGGAGACATGAGTCATGTGGTGCGCACATGTGCCGATGTGCAGCAGACTGACCCAGAGCTCCGAGTTGTGTCACAAAGGGGGATCTCCATGTACAAGTTACACAACATAGCGGGGTAATATGCTTGAGGAGATGTTATTTTGAAACCTTTAGTTTATTATTGAATAAAAGGTCAGTTGAATCTAGTTAGTACTAGGTATGGCTACATTGGGGGAAGATAAAGCATAGGCGTGATGGAGTGAATGTGGAGCATTTACTATGGAAGTCAGATTGAAGTGGATATCCATGGCTGTTATCCAGTTGAATAATGGGGAAGGAGAGAAACTGGACGATAGTTTGTGGGAACATTTGGGTCAGCAGAGGGTTTCTTCAATAGGGGTAAGACAGTTGCTGGTTCGAAAGAGGCAGGGAAGAACCCAGCAGAAAGAGAGGTTAAAGCGCTCAGAGAGATAAGGGCAAGTGATTGAGACAGAGACTGACCATTTGGAGAGCAAAGGGGTTAATAGGAGCGCAAGATGGGTTGTTGGCACTGCAAAGGATAGGTGCTAATTCAATAGGAGAGGAAAGGGAGGAGTAGAAGGCGGAGAGATGGTGGACAGGATTATTGCGTAGAGAGAGGTCCGAGAGTGTAATGAATTTTAGAGGAAAGGTAGTGTGCAAAGCAATTAGCATAAAAGACATAGGTGATGGATGTGGTCTTGAAGGTTTAAGCAAAAATTGAAGGGTAGATGAAAGTTTGAGGGCGAGATTGCAAAAGGAGACCTGGTTTGTGAAGTAGGAAGAATTGGCAGAGTCCAGTGCAGAGGTTAGGGCAGGAATGGACTCCATGTAGGCTAGGAGTAGGGAATGTGTGTAGTTTGTGCCAGCATCATAGGTCACAGTGCATGGTTGGTATGAGTGTCTGAGTTTAAGAGGTGATCTAAGGCTGAGGATGGTAAGCTGTGAATGTGCAAAGTTACAAGGAAAACTTGGAGTAGTGGCTACCGCAGCTGAGAGAAGAGCTATCAGAGCATGGATGAGCCCGATGGCCAAGATCAGCCCCCGTGAGATTTACCGCCACAGAGCTTCAGATAAGGAGCTAGAGTGGAGAAGAGTAGGGTAACCATCCAGACCCGCCCTACCCACCGGTGGAGCCCAATTCGGAGTGACTAAACTTGCCTCCCCAAAAAATGGATAGTCCAGACCAAGTTTAAGAAGCGACTGGAGACCTGTGGATGCACTATCAAAACTCTGGAGGGAAAGGTGTGATGGTCAACCGGATGGGGTCGGAGATTTGGCAGGAAGATCACCCCCAAAGAGTACATAGAAGAAAGATCCAACAGAGGCTGAGGGTCCATCAACAATAAATCTACATAAAACCAAGAAAGTACTGCTACATACTAAGGGAGACAGCCACAGAGGTACCTGAAGCGAAAAAATAAAATAAAAATCAAACATTCATTACAGCGGAAGGGCTCTCAGAGAAGGAGAACGGACCCTCTTGAAGGACATGCAGCAATTCAGGGCAGTAGTCTTCCAGAAATAGTTCGAAGAGGCAACATTGAACCTAAAGTAGTGAGAGCAAGCCAGAGGAAAGGTTGTGCCTAGATTTTGGGGTGAGGGCGCCCACTGAAAATCTGTGCCCTCTCCCCAGGAGCACAGATTTTATCCCCCCCAATGCAAACCAGCAGAAAAAGAGAAACATTTCCAGGGGAGGCTATGGCTACTCATGCCACTGAGGAAATTATGAAAATGCAGGAGTGTTAATGATTTTTTTTAACTATATAAAGACTTTTATGTAGAGATTACCACAAGGGCGCGGCCAATGCTGGTGAAGATCCCCCATCATCTAATGTAAACTGTTTTTCTGGAAAGCGCAATCCAGGTTTTGGTTAGCACCTAAAAACCAACATTTAGAGCAGCTTCAGAACAATACATAATTTAAACAAAAATGTCATGCCCGTTTACATTATCATATCATCATGCATATGGCCCTGTCAGAGGACAGCAGGGACCCCCTTTCATCCTGTGATAGGTTACATATATAGCTGCAGCGAGAGCAGGTTCTACCTCAGGGATGTAGTGGACTCGAAATGGACCCCAATCCCTAGCTCCCCAGAGCGTAAGAAAACATGCAGGGCTATTAGTACCACTGTCCCGGTCCCTTTACTCATTAGCCTCGGTCCTGGCTAGATCTCTTTCTGTTTTCAAAGAACACCAAGTCCAGGAACCACATGAACCCCCAGAAACTCAGCATGAATCACAGAACCACAGAAGCCAGACACACTGAAGGAAAATACAGACGGCTAACAATGCATCTGCGCCTAAACAAAACCCTGCATGGATCAAGCAGAATGGAATCATTGCCAAAATGGGGATGGATCGGAGGCTCCTTCCCGGGGTAAACAAAGCACAACACCCACCCAAACAACCTTAGATGGACCAAAGGAGAAAGACAATATGGAAAGGGATTGCAGGAGAATAAGGGAGACACAGGAACCCCACCTGCCCCCCCCCAACCTTTTTAAAGCAAGATTAACCCAGGAATGAAGAAAATCCAAGAACAAATTGTTTATAGTCATTCTATCGACAGCCAAAGCATCTAATGCCATACCATTTTTTTTTAACATTCTTTTTTTAATGGGAGGAGGGGGTAGGGGTGGTCGGTTCTCCCAAACCCCCTTATTTTAACCTTTAAACCCCATTTTTATTACACTAAACCCTTTACCATCTAAAAAAATGCATTAGATGGTTTGGCTGTCGATGCTTTGGTTGTCAATGCAATGACCGGATACCGAACAAACTATATGCCTGAGCATATGACTGCCTGTAAGAGAATGGAAAGTAAAAAGGGGACTTCTTGGAGAGGTCTCCTTCCCCCACAGGAGTAGTTCAGATAGAAATTGGCCAAGGGGGCAGCCGACTTAGAAAGCAGAGGGGGGCTCCAATAGGAAATGCGGGGCTATAAAAACACAGCAGTGACAGAGATAAAACATGTATGGGTGAGGTCAGAAGAGGCAGTGGTGGACGAAGAGACAAGCAAGGAGGGTATAGCAGTTGGAGGAGAACTTTGGAGTGCTTTCAGAAAGTAATTCCCCAAGGTGAAAAAATTGACCTGTGGCTGAGGGACTTACTGAGAGTAGGAAGAGGGGTATAAGCGTAGGTGTGGGGCTGTGGGTCGAGCAGGCCACCATGTTGCTTGTAGGTGGGAAGTGAGAAAGAGGTGAGAGGCAAGAGGGTAGAGGAAGTAGGTGTGGTGAGGAGAGAGACTTACTAACATGACCTGGAAAATGACTATAGGAGAAGCAGGAGAGATTAGTTAGAGGGTGCCGACAGGATAAGCGGAAGAGACAAGACATGGGGATGGAGTGTACGTGGGGAGAGGGAGAGATGGGGAAGAGAGAATGCGAGAGCAAGAGAGAAAGAGCATGCAAGTGGCAGAGCGAAAGCAAGTGGCAGAGCAAAAGCAATTGGAAGAGAAAGTTAGAGAAGAGCGATAAAAATAAGAATGGAGTTTGTACAAGAGAAGAGAGGAGATACAGGAGTGAGGAAAACCTGAAGAGTCTGCAATCAAAAGAGAAAAGCAACGGAACAACCAGATTACCCTTTAGGTCACTAGGAATGCCCTGGGGGAGTGAGTCAGATAAGGCTTTGGCCTACCTAGGCTGGGGGAAAGACCAAGATAGTGGAAGTACTGTGGCTGTGTTTAGCCAATCTTGTGCGATTGTGGTAGAACAGGGGGCCTGGCTAGGGCAGTGGGAACCCACTTCAACTTTGAATAAAGGAGTAGAAACTACCCCTACTATGAAAAGCCCAAGTTGTCGTTAAGTTAATTGAACAACTTGTCCCACTGTATAATTCTTTTTTTACAGACATCATGCTTGTGAAAACAACCTCTTCAAAACATTCCTTATGTTTAGATTATGAGATTATGAAGAAATACTATAGCCTAAATTGTTTACGTAGGGCTGGTCTCAAGGTCATGGATTGTATTATAAAGTAAGATCTATATGGATTGGATCCATTAGTGAAATCCAGGCTAGGCATGAGGGTGGGAGACTAACTCCCATGTTGTTTAAAGGACTCTGAATACTGTTTTCCTGCTTAACTGTTTGTTAAATGGGTGAAGAACTGCCTGGGACTTAAGTGGTTAGAAGATCAGGAGTTCTTGGTGTGATGTCATGCTGGTAGTTTATTGATTGGGTGGCTCTGTACTGTGGGGAAGTGCACCTGGCAGTAGGTGGTAGCATGGTGTCTCGGAGGAGGCTGAAAAAGACAAGCTATTTTCAATTGACTCCTTGGCTGATGGATGACTGAGCCAATGACTATAGAACTGGTGACAGGGAAGCAGGAGGTGTCTGAGGAGAGAGCGAGATGGAAGAGAAAGGAGAACAGATTGCTTTCAGTTGCGTGTCGTTCTACTCTTAGGATTTCCTTTGATCTTCTATAGTGGAGATGGGAGAATCCAAGCACGTGTCGACAAGAAAAAGGCCATTATTTGGGCCAAGACAAAGATCCCTGCAGCGGGACTACCTCATGTATCTCAAGATGGCCAAGGCACCCAGGAAAGGATTTGACAGCATTGTATGTAGGAAAGATTAGTGGTAGTTGGTAACTGGTTCAAGGTACAGTTTAACGGGTAGTTTCAGGGGAGCAAAGTGGTGTGTTGCCCCACATGCATTAAATGTGAAGAGTGACAGAGGTATTTAACAGTCCCCTCAATAGGTGAGTGATAGGATTTACTCCTGTGAGAAGGAGAGATCACAAGGCAGGGTTGCCTGCCAAGTCACTTCAGCCTTTTCCTCCCATGCGATCCTCCCTCATAATACCACTTCCAGGGTCAGGATCAGGTAGCGGCTGCCGTCCCCTGGCCACATGGGAGGAGATCTTTGGCTGGGGATCAGTGATGACCCCACAGGATTCATCACGCGTCCTTCACTCAATAGGTGGAGGCGCTTTCAAACAATACCAGCATTTGTGTGGCATGGTATTTGAGCATTGCCATGTGGTCGGAGGCACTGGTTCCGGGAATATGCCATAACCCCAATCTCCTGCAGCGCCATTGCTCGGTGTCATGTCTGGTCAAAGCCGTTAGGGTGGTCTTTTACATAGAAGATGTTACATGAAGATAAACGCACACCTAACAGGGCTTGAAGAGTCTTTTCTTCCTTTTCTCAGTCATGGTTGCCATAAACCATACTGCATGCAGGCCGGCAGTGACATTTTTCGAAAATTGTCAGAATGATGTTTAGGAGTTGGGCTCCAAATAGACCATTATTACGCATGCAGTCAGAATAATGGGTCTGATGTTTTATGGAAGGAGTTAAGAAACCAGCAAGGCTGGTGACAACTCGGATAAAACCAAGCCTAAACAGAGTCCATACATCATAATACTAACGTACGTTTTGATACATGAAAAATGTGTTATGTTTTTCACTAAGGGGATTCCCATTTCAATGTCTGGGAATATTAAACAAGCATGCGCATCTTTCAAAGATGCAGTGTTGCAGAGCTTTAATTTACTGGTCCTTCCTGCACTAAACATGTGGGATATAATATCCAAGAGATCCCAGGGAAAGAGGAGGCAGCCCATAAACACCAACTAAGCCAGCAGCGTTTTCAGTGTAGCCTGGTCAATTATGTCAGCTCTTGAGTTCACATCCAAAATGCAGTGTTCGTAGGAGGAGTGTGGAGCACCAATGTCACTACCTTGCAAATGACAAGGAGGCACATGCAATTGGCACTCCACTAAAGCTACCTTTGCTACGGCAGGGTGAGTGCACATGCGGGAACGAGGAGTCAAACCACTCACGGACTAGCATTCAAAGATGCAAGAGACACCAGAAAGCAGGCAATGAGAGTCTTTGTAGGGGTAAACATTTCGGTGCCAAGCTACAAACCAGGCATAAAAAGGTCACTCGCCCCTTAATTATCCCCATACACAGAGTATACCATTTTATACTCGCCAAGAGTCAATTATCACTAACCAATAGCTAGTGGAGAGTGCACATTTTGAGGCCTGCCCGGAACTTTAGAAAAACAAAAAAAAACACAACATAATGAGCATAAAACCACTTAGTGTGCTATAGATAAAACATGGGCACCTTTTTTACATCCAGTGCATCAAGTGCCGTCATTGTCATCAATCTGCCAACCACATCACCCGTACAGATTGCACCTGGTTTCTGTTGTAGGCTTCACAAATTCTTAAAGATCCCACTAGACCTGCAGGGCTAGTTACATACTCCACCTAACAGAAACGCACCCCCCCCCCCAACCCCACCACCCCATGGTGACGGGTGACAAAATATTTACCAATGCTGTCTGTGAATTGCATGTCATCATAAACGCCCTTCATGCGTGGTGCAATGCTGTCACCTAAAGGCCAGCCATGCGCAATAAAACTTGTGTATTTGCCATTTACTGCTAACAACGTTTGTTTGCAGTAAATATCAAATGTTTCTGACATTCACATAGTCGCAAGCAAGATCGAGTACCATGTCAACGGTACTTGCCCTTCTTAAGTAGTAGATTTTGTGAGCCCTCTGTTTGAACAGAAACAGCTAGCACAATCTGTGAAATTTCAGAGATTCTGAACCATCTGGAATGAGAATAAAAACTCTAGTCCAATTTGTCTTCTATTACCTTATTAGATTATCGGTGGCCAAAATAGTAAACAACCCAATTTCAAGAGAACATAGTACTTTTTTTTCCCGGCGGCAATAGATGTTTTGCCTGACATTTTAACAACTATAGATATTAGGATGACTAGAAAATCATCAATTCAGCAATACTCACCTATGTATTTGAAAGGCTTTCCAAGCTTGGTTAGTTGACTTAGGGTCTGTTCCACGACATTTGTGGTCCACTGGTTAACTTTGTTGTGTTGGTAGGCATTACCGCCAATGGCACTTTCGATGGACTAAAAAGTAAAAAGAAAACAAAAAACACGTTTGCACTTTTAAGAACCATGAGATACATATTTCAGTTGTACAGTTTTGGGTAGACTAACAAACTGTAGGAAAATGTATTAATAGTAGGTGCTCTATACTTGGCCCTTGAGCCCCTTCTGTCATAGGTGTGCAATGCCCCTTGCAGTGCGTAGTACCCTGAGAAAACGCCATAGTGCTTAAAGCCCCTAGAATCAAACTGGTACTCTTGGGATCTGGACCGACTGGAGAGCAACGTGGACGCAAGTCCTTGCGAGCTCCCATGAACGCTGCTAAAATCCTGAGATTACATCCTGTATCTGTGGCGAATAATCACAAAACTGAGTGAGCAGCTGGCTGAAGCGCTGCTGCATCACCAGATGAAAGCTTGAGGCTACAATCCAGCCCACACAGATATTGGGGCTGAAACACCACCTGGCCCGCCCGAAGAACTATCCCCCAAGATGGCCGATGCCTGACGAAGGCGGTGAAGTCCAAGAAACAGTGTAGGCCGCTCCCTTGTTTGCATGAGAATGGGTGCTGGGGCGAGACGCCTCCTGTGAGTGAGACGCCCCCTAGAGACTGCTTATATCCTTCACGCTGTGTGTGTAGTGACCGATAGCACACACCGTGCATCGGCACTTCAACAGGAAAGCACTAACTGCCTGCAATAAAACAGCTACACAAACCACCTGCGACGCAGCAGCGGACTCCATAGAGGAGCACAGAGGAGCCCCTGAAGGAACCCACGGCAGCTAAAATGGTGGCAGAGAGGACAAAGACCCTGGAAGGTAGGAGAGCACCCCAACGCTGGAAACAGGAGGGTGGTGCCCGCAGGTGATCCTGACCCACCGAACCAGCTCAGGGCAGGGGTGCTACCAGATATTAATGATATGTTCAGGCACTCATATAATAGCAACTTATTACCCTCATATTGGGTAGGTACTCGCACTATTTGTCACCTATTAACATATGACTAGGTACTTAACCATATGCTTACTTAGCCAACTGATACCCAGCTACTCGCATGCTTTGCCAGGTCTTCCCATTATTTACCCCGTTAATGAACGGATACATCACCCAATTTATTATCAGTGGGATGAAAAAGCAAAACGTTTATTACAAGACTTTCAAGTTTTGTACAGCCCAACCACACCCTTCAATTCACCTCACGTTCAAACCCCCTGAAGGCCCGACCTCTTGCTACTTTGCGTACCCCGTAATGAGCCAGTCGTCGAGGTAAGGGTAAACTGGGACCGATAGTCTGCGCAGGTGTGCCGCTGCCACTGCCAGGACTTTGGTAAACACCCTTGGCACTGCCACTGCCAGGACTTTGGTAAACACCCTTGGCGCTGAAGCGATGCCGAAGGGGAGTACCTTTAACTGGTAATGCCGTTCCTGGATCATGAACCTCAGGTGTTTTCTGTGCGCCGGCCACATTGAAATATGAAAGTATGCATCTTTCATGTCCAATGTTGCCATGTAGTCCCCTTGTTTCAGCAATGGAATCACCTCTTGCAGTGTTACCATGCAAAACTTCTGGGGTTTTATAAACTTGTTCGCTGGGTGCATATCTAGAACAGGGCGCATGGCGAGATTTTGGGTACAAGGAAGTACACTGAATAAATACCCTTGTTTACCTGAAGAATAGGGATGGCTTCTATGGCGTCCTTTCCCAGCAGTGCTTCCACCTCTTCATTCAGGATCTCCAGATGGTCCGGTGAAAGGCACCGCGAGCGTGGCGGTCTGAACTGTGGAGGTCAGGCGAATTCCACACAGTAACTGCGGGCGACCCATCTTTATGACCCACTGGTCTGAAGTTATCCCCTCCCATGCCATGAGGAAAGATGTTTATCGCCCCCCCCCCCCCGACCGGGGTGACATGGGAGGGGACCTGGATTTGGTGGTCATTTCTGACCAGAGGCTGTGGGTCCTCTTGGATTGGGGCCTCTGCCACGTTTCTGACCCTTTGCTGGGTAGTATGCAGTGTTTCCAGAAGTCTGTCCGGAGTTGAAGTTTCCCGTGTTGTAGTTGTTATGACCAGCACAGGCTTGCCCTCGAAAGGACCGCCAAGAGTTATTACCCCTCTGGGTGGAAGGCTTCTAGGTGATCTGTTGCAGAGACTTCTGAGTCTCATGCTCCTCCTTGGCTGTTTCCAAAGCCTCATCCACCGCCTTCCCGAAGAGGTTAGAGTCCTCATGGGCTTGCTGATGAGGGAGGCTTGAGTTTCCGGTTCAAAACCAGACGTATGCAGCCAAGTGTGTCTTTTCAACAGGGTCCCTTGGCCCATAGACCTGCCTGCAGTTTCCGCAGTGTGGAGCGTGTTCTTGATCACATGCTCGTTAACTTGTCTTCCCTCCATTACAATGGAGAGAAGCTTTGATTTTGCGGGCTCAGGGACCTCTTGAAGGCCTTCCTGGAGCAAGTTTCATTGGGTGTCCGCATAGATTGCCAATAGGGTTGTATTATTAGCAATCCGTGTAGTGTATGCGGCCGCTGACGTGATACGTTTGCCAAGGGCTTACAGTCGCTTGGATTCCTTGTCTGGCTGTGATTCCACCGTGGCAAGGGGTACCCCTGCCCTTTTCCGAGTGGTAGACACTACCAATGAATCTGGGATGGCATGCCCTCTGATGTATAGAGGGTCGGAAGGGGAAGGCCGAAATAATTTTTCGACTCTTGGGTTCACTGCCTGGGTTTGAGCTGGTGATACCAATGAGGGAGCCACCCTTCTCTTCACAGAGTTCAGGAGGGGTATGGCCTGGCTAGACTGACGTTTTTCCTTAAGGACATCCTCCACAAAATCCTGCTAAGGCACCGCCGCTTGAGTAGAAGTTTTGAAGTATTCAGCTGCTTTTTTCAACATGGAGTTGAATGCCATTTGGTCATTCACAGGAGAGGCCTGGCGAGCCGGGGTGGACGGAGGAGAATCTAGCCACAAAACATCAGCGTCCTGATGTTGCTGTGTCCCTGGGTCCTGACCTTCTTGCTGGGTTTCCTCCCAGTTGTCTGTAGTATCCTGTTCTTCCTCATAACTTTGAAGAAATGAAGCTTCCTCTTCTTCATTATAAATGTCCCCATATGTGTCCATGTGGACAACGTCTTCCTGCTGGAAGGCAGGAGACTGATCTTCAATTTGGAGATTAGGGTCCATTCGAGCCCTTTTCGGCAGAGGATGGTCAGAAAACCAGATGATCCTCCCCAGCCGATCCATACACCCTTCAAACTTCTCTGTAGTCCATTTAGAAGAAACAAACGGGCCTGCGGGTGGAGAAACTACGTGTCGAGAGAGGCTCCTGACTATCTTCATAAGCGTAAGAATCGGCATCCCAATCCGCATCTGAAACTTTTTCTGCGGCTCGTCCCATAACTTTTGGGCTGAAGCGCGGTAAGACCCACCGCCGCTGTAATTTTATAGTCGCCGAATCGGCGTGAGACAAGGGCTCCGATGGTTTACCGGCAGGTAAACTACCTTCGGTGGCGCTGGTTTTTCGGGTAGAGGCCTAGCCGTAGTTTTCGGGCCTACCGCGGCCTTTGAGACCGTCGAAGAGTCAGATTTCCGCGCTTCAACATATGCAGTTTGCGGAGTAGCGCCCTTGTTTGATTTGGACTGCCCGGTCGCAAGATGCTGCTGCGGATGCGGTTAAGGCTTTGGATCAGAACGATCCGAGGAAACCGGTGAAGTTTTCGGCAGCCCTGTTGGCGCTTTCACCTTTTTTGACGAAGATGTCAAAATCGGTATAGGGGTTTTGTGCTTAGTGCCGTTTTAGGGTCGGGACGGGCGTGGCAGACCTAGAAGCGTCCGCCTTAAGGTCTATAACATCCGCAATGGATGTTTGGTCATCCAAATTACCCCCATCACTCAGCAGGTGTGGCGGTGGGGGAAGGTGGGTTCCACCCATGACAAAGTACGCGGCCCACCGCTTTACACAGCGCTCCTTAAGGGTTTTAGGCCGAAGGAGCTTGCAGGCCGCACACCGCTTTTCGTTGTGCTCTAAGGGGAGACAGGCGTTACACGTCCTGTGTTCGTCCTTCCAAGGATATCTAACCCTACAGTTAGGGCAGAATCTAAAAGGAGTCCTTTCCATAGCTAAAGGGAAGGATGACCAGACCAAAGGGAAAGGAGGAAAGATATACCGACAATATGGCCACCCCGAACCCACTCTCCCTACTCTATAGGTCGGCCAGAAGGCCCAACCACATGGAAAATCCAGCCGCCGGATCTTGGTCGCCGAAATCCACAGCAGTAGACGAATCCCCCATAGACTTTGTTGAAGATGTTCTTGTAGTTGAAGTGACTTAACGGGGAATAACCGACAATTCGGTGGGATAAACAATATCTCTAGTAAGAGCTCCGGTATAGGGCGACCAGTTATCTGGGCGGGAAAACAATCTGAGGGACCTCGGCGCGTGAGGGATTTTGGGTTCCCTACACGTCACAATAGAGAGAGTGTTACGGACACGCCTATGCTGACGTCCCCCATCGGTCCCCGAAAGACAAGTTGCAATACTCCGTGGTTACCACTGGATGTCGGACCATATGCACAGCATGTGATTCTAAGCAGATTAACAAGCATCAGAAAATAAAATACATTTATTTCAAAAAGACTGAATGACCAGGAAGGTCACATGCCCATGGGAAACTCGCAGGATACCCAGCAACAAAGGGCAGCAGCTACCTGCTTTCATTGCGCACTGTTCATTCAAGGGCATCCTCTTAGGGAGGCAGGTGATCAGCCCCCCCCCCCCAATCAACCGTCACTTGTTCCATAAACTATGCAGAGCTACTCCTTAAGCCTTCAAACAAAACACAGAAACCTATGCGGAGATGTAAACCTCATTACATTTTAACAACGTAAAGATAAAACCATGCACCCCTTGATACTCAGACTGTAAACAAGCCAATCGCAGGGCTGAAAAAGTCTGGCACAAAAACAAAACAGCCTGATCTTGACACACTCAAACAACTGTGCAGCACTAGGCATGCTCTCATAAAGCAGCTACAGCTCTGTACTACCCAGCTACGATAATACGAAAGCAGAGACCTCCATCGGGACATGGAGAGCACCGCTGTAACCCTCCACCAGAACCAATTTTTCCAAACCCAATAGAAAAATGCAACAGCTTCCATACTTCTTCCTTGATAGAATATCAAAAGTCAGATTTCACGCCGATGATACCACAATCTCAAAATCGTCACCACTACCACAACCACCACCTCCCCCTCCCCTTCCGGCTCCGGCTCCCCGTAGTAAGGTACAAAATGGTCAAACCTCTGGCTCAAACTTCCGGCCATTTCTATTGATGAGCTCTCCAACATTCTGAACTCTTAGGCCCAGCATATCAGACGACGATTTTGTCACTTCTTGGCTCATAAATATCAAGGGCCAAGAGCTCTTATCCCTCCTCCATATTATCAACGCATCTCTCACATATGATATGATAGGTTATTTATAGTGCGCTTAATACCCAGAGGTTTCTAAGCGCAGACCCGGGTTTCGAACCTGTGGTGCTCTGTGTCTTGTAGCCAAGGCGGGCATGTTGCCCCTGAGCTATCTTCCCGAGACATAGCGCACCTTCTCGCACCTCCCACAAGAATACACCTCAAAAAAGCAAAACTGGATGCGGATGATCCCTCAAACTACCATCCAATTATCAACCTTCCATTTCTGCGAAGGGGGACTTAAATAAACGGCCCCTACAGCTAAGCCAACAATTCGACAAACAAGGGCTATTGTAGCATTAACAGCCTGTGTTCAGGCCTAAGTGCATCATAGATCAAATTGCTGTCATTGAGGCTATTGGCCTTCTTTACGTTTTGCAATGCACTTTTCTACAAATTCCCCCGGTTGCATCCTTGAAGAGACCAGCTAGCGTGACAAACATCCGTGTAGAGCTATATGTTAACGCTGCCACACACACATACCCGTGACAGAAACTCTTTGGGAATTTGTACAAAAGTGCATTGCAAAACGTATAGAAGGCCAATAACCTCAATTACAGCTATTTGGGTTAGTTGGAAAGCAGATTGTATGCCGTGCGCCTGCAGCACGCTGGTGGGTGGTCCATTGCTTCCCACCACCGACAAGGCCCTACGTTTTAAATGTTTTTTATTTTAAAATGTGACCTTTCTTTGGACCTTCCCAACCACACATGAGCTGCGCTAGTGACTTTCCAATGTTCATTGCGGTCGCCGACTGTAATCAAACTAACAGAGCGCAGAGATTAAGGGCTAAAGAAGAAACACTTTTTTTTTTTTTAACAATGCACGTCTGTATTAGTTTTCCTTTTAAGACGCTGTGAGTGCAAATCGTGACTGTCACATGCAGGATGGGCCTTTCAGGCATGGCACCACACTGCACATGTGCATAAACCCCTGTGAGAGGTCGTTACTAGCCAGGGGTAGCCTCTGTCCTGCAGGTTATCACAAATGTTATGAATTGCATCTCATGTGGAAGTTAGATGTGCAGCACACTATGTATTCTTCATCCTTGCATGCTCCAGCTCACTTTTTGATGCCCAATGCCCGAGGCTGTTTTTCACTTCTGCTCATTCATCTGTCATTAATATCTTTTATTGGGGCCGCTGTAACTTCCCGGACTATCCTACCTTGATATATTTTACCTTGATATATTTTAACATTTCTCCCAGTAAAATCAATGCCCACCTCGAGACTCAGAGCTCAACTATCCAATTTCCGGAAAAGACTGTTAGAGGCCAGATGGATAACAACATCTGTGTTTTATGTCATCATGCTGGGGGAGGGCCATTGGTCTGAGCCCCTCGCTCATTTTCTGCAAAATGTGGGAGTTGTCGTCGTAGAGGGCACACTCCTTCAGATCTTGGAGAACGAGGCAGACTGCTTGAGCCACCTGCTC
Source organism: Ambystoma mexicanum (assembly GCF_040938575.1). NCBI lineage: Eukaryota > Metazoa > Chordata > Amphibia > Caudata > Ambystomatidae > Ambystoma > Ambystoma mexicanum. Next base: position 306,403,482 of record NC_090928.1, read on the forward strand.
TCAACAAATTGGAAATGGGGACTGATCCAGGAGGTATTACAGGAATTGCTCCACCTCTGGTGTTCTCCGAAAATGTAGATCTATTTGACACTCATCTGAACAGGAGGTGCCTGGTAATGCACCTCTGCGGAGGGGATTATAGCTATTATCCCAGTATGATTTCTGGGGTGCTAATAGCCAATAGGTTGCCGTTTTTGAACGTATAAAAAAGACAAAGCCAAATGGCCTGCAATAGATGCAGGGAGAAGGGTACTACTACACAGAGCCCCACCTCGGTGGGATCCGGAAAAGGATGGCTTGCGGAGAGAGACTGAGTGTGAGGCATGGGGTGAGCAAAGGCCTTCACCAACATTGCTAAGGCGACTGGTGACTGGAAGGGTCTCAGGACCACAATCAAACTCACGATCCAGAATAGGAATGCTCATATCGAAGGCGTTCCATCGACCTCCGCTCTGATCATCAAAGTGCTGACGGAGCCCCTGCGTGACCGAAAGAAGCAGAAGAACATCAAAAACAGTGGCAGTGCCAGCATGGTCGAGATAACCTCCATTGCAGGCCAGATGAGGCACCGGTTCCTTGCCAGGGAGCTTTCTGGTACCATCAAAGACATTCCTGGTACTGCTCAATCAGTTAGTTGGCTGCAATGTTGACGGTAGACCACCGCATGACATTATTGACGATATAAATAGTGTTGCAAGTCGAATGCCCATCTAGTTGAAGTTGTCACAAGATGCGGAGATGAATAAAGTGAAAGGAAAAAAAAACAGGAGATACAAATCTCTCATGTGATCCCTGTAAGTCTAGGCATACTTCATTGTGGTGGGCAGCTGCATTCCTGCTGTAATGCCTTGATGTTTACTACAAGTTACAAGGTGGGTGTACTGGTTTGAAGCTTCCGGATCTGGCATTAGCTGTAGGAGGACGCCTCTACACGACCAATGTCCCTTTCTGCATCACATCCTTTTTTTGCTTTTCTTCTATCACTGCCCATTGATATTTCTAGATTTCTCCTTTATTTCCGTCTCCTCCTTTTGCTTTATTTATTCCTCCACTCTCACTTTAATTTTCCCAGCGTCTCCCCTCAACAATATTATTAGTCTGCCTTTTTGGATTATTTCCATCCTCCACCCTCCCCCCCCCTCCCTCTGAGATGCCATTGCCATGTTTTGAAACCTAAACACACAGTATTGACTCTGTACATCCGGTCACCAATTCTCCCCCTGTACCTTTTTGTCATCTCCTATGCAATAGTCACCCTACCAAAACCTCACACCCCAACTTTGCTCCCCATACTAGCAAGCCCCACCCACCTGCATGTCTCCATTCCCTTTATCACTCGATATCACCCATTCCAACACTACATTAAGTCCCACCAGTCTTTGGTCATACAGACTCCTGTCCCAAGAGCACACATTCAAGCCTGCGTCTCTACAGCCTCCAACACGGCTGAACTACTTAAAGTCTGCAAGTAACTGGCCAATCCTGTTGCAGTCTGCACCTCTCTTGTTCCCCTCCCATGCCATCTGTATGGCTCTAGCCTCTCACTTTGCTGCTAAAACTCAGGACATCGTGTGTCCCCCACATCACCCCCCCCCATCTCCTCTTCCACTCCATCTCCCTCTCTCAGCCCCACTTTGGTCATCCCTCCCTCTCCTCTTCTTTTCTCCTCTTTCTCTCTGACAACATCAGACTACGTTTCTAGACAAGTCCAATCGATGAAAGTGTAGTCCAAACAGGTGCTCCCCTGCTCCTCCAGAACCATCAAGGACCATATTGACACCCTCGCTCGAGCTTATGCCAATTTCTTTAATCGCTCTTTCGCCAAAGGAACTTTCCCCTCTCCCCTTAAGCACTCCCCTGTGCACCCCCCCTCCTCAAGAAGCTGTCTGCCGATCCTACCGGCTCGGCAAACTATCGCCCAATCTCCATCACCCCTTTCCTGGGCAAACTCTTGGAAAAGCTGGCCATCTCCCAGCTTACGCTCCACACGGATTCTGTTGGTTATCTCTGTGACCATCAGTCTGGATTCAGAGTTGCGAAGGCACGGAAACTGCTCTCCTGAACACCTGTGAAGATCTGCTCTCCAACCTTGATTCCAGCATTCCTTCTGCCGTCATCATCCTTGAACTTTCCTCTGCTTTCGACACAGTAAACAACACCATCCGGATCAATCGAATCTGTGAAAACCTAGACATCCCGGATCAAGTCCTGGAGTGGTTGAACTTCTTCCTCTTGGACCTCCCCTCCAAAGTCCAACTTGGGCCCTTTCTCTTTGCCACCTCTCGCTCTATCTGTGGCGTTCCCCAGGGCTCTATCCTCTCAGCCTGATTTTTCAACCTCTACTTGGTCCCTTTGGCCCACCTGATCTCTACCTTCTCCTCTAACTTTCAATATTATGTGGATGATACTCCGCTTTCCTTCAAGTTCACCTCAGCCTCCTCTCCTCTCTCGTTCATTCCAGACTGTCTATCCACGATTCAGGATTGGTGCGCCTCCAATGATCTCTGCCTTAATACCAGTTAGATGGAGATCCTCATCATTGAGACCCCTGCCTTCCCTCTTTCACTCTGGTCGCCTGCTTAAGCCCTCTTCTATCACGTTCCTGTGAGGCAAAAACCTTGATGTCTTCGACTCCACTTTCTCTCCTCACAGCTCGGACGTCGCCAAGAAGTCCCAAGAAGAGCCACTACCAGCTGCAGCTCTTCTGTTCTCCCTTTCCCCCAGAAGCTCAGTCTCCAGAGCCCTGGTTCTCTCTAGGCTGTACTACTGCAACCGCCTCCTTCTCAATCTTCCTTCCTCTACTCTCCGCCCTCTGCATCTAATCCAGAACAGGACCGCAAAACGTATCCTTGGCCTCAAGCCCAAGGACCGTATCTCTCCAGCCCTGAAATCTCTCCACTGGCTCCCGGTGGTTGCAAGGATGAAGTTCAAGACCCTTCGCATTGTACACAAGGCTTTCTGGGGCCTGGGCCCGCACTATATCCAGCACTCTTCCAAAATATTTTCCTTCTCAATCACTTCGCTCAGCTACCTCAAATTCTCTAAAAGGTTAGAGGCTTCTCCAGGCAGAGAGTGGGGGGTAGATCTCTCATCTGCAGGTGCCTCCCCCCGAAATACCCTCCCTGCCCCCTGCAAACTTGAACCGGACCACCTGAAGTTCCAGAAGCAACTCAAAACTTTCCTCTTCTCCTCTGCGTTCTCTCCCTCCCCTGCTGACCTACCTGACCTACACATCTGCTGTACCAACTGGTTGCTTGGCTACCCTCAGAGTCTCACTGGGTACCAGGCATTTTCTTGGTCAGTGACACTTGCGCTGCCTCTGGGCCTACCATGCACTTAGAAGCTGTAACTGTAACCCTACAGGCCCTTGTTCGCCTTGCACTACCCAGAACTGCGCTGCCCTGGCTGCACTTACTCAGGGCATTGCTGCCCTGTTTTCCCCATCCCCTCTCCCTTGCACTCCCCCTTCTCCCTTGCACTCCCCCCTCTCCCTTGCACTTCCCCCCCTCTCCCTTGCTTCCCCCCATCCCATCTCCCTTGCACTCCCCCCCCCCCCTCTCCCTTTCCCATTGCACTTCTTGTTCTCACACGATCTGAATGACAGAAGGCCTAGTAAGATAGATTTTCTTGTCCTCCCTCCGGCTTCCCTTCCTTGTCGAGCCTAGAACCACTTGTGTACAGGCGCGCTATAAATGATTTCTCATATCATAACCATGGAAGTCGACGCACACCAGACACCTCCCACCACGCCACTAATTTCCAACCCTTCATCGGTCATCATTTCTCTACTTTGCTCTTAACTCCAACACCATCATCATCATCATTGCCATCAATAGCAATGATATTCTTCTAACACTACACAGTACTAAACATTCCCCACAATCCTTTCCTCTCCCATGTTCCAGTTATGCATGCTGCACGACCCTCAACTTCACTCTGCATTCATGGCCCTGCCACACTTACTAGCGCTCATTTCACCAACACCTTCCACACACGTGTTAACAGCGCCACACCCGCCCAGGAGACATACAAACAAACATCAGGGCCATGGTCCTGATTTGTTCTGACACACAGGCCCTCTCAGAGTCACAAATCTGACCTCTCACTCACATTTTATTTATTTATTGGACATTTGTATGGCGCATATACACAAGTGTTTCCAGGCGCTACAAGACAAGAATAGGGTGGAGGGCGGGACACTGAATCACAAAAGTAGAACAAAGAAAACAGTTATATTGGACTTGTGACAATCCTACTGTGCAATTGCAGGACAAGGTAAGTGCCGGGACGAGGGGGTAGAGGGAGAAGTGCAGGAGTGGGGTTGAGGCCTAAGGGTGGGGGCAGGCAAGTGCTGGGAGTGCCAAAGCGGCAAGTTCCAGGGGAAAAGGGGGGCGGGGGAGGGAGGATGAGTGCGGTGGATAGGGAGGACCAGGTTGGGCTAGTCTGGGAAAGGGAGCCAGAGGGAAAGTGCTGGCAAGGGATGCTGGGGGACTGGTAGAGGGGTGGTCTGGCCCCTGTTTGACTGATGGGACCAGGTCCCAATCGCAGTGGCATAGGGTTTATGTTACTTACCTGTAACTATTGTTCTCCAGCATATTTCTGGCATGGATTCACATGCTCATGAATATTGCCCGCCAGGCTGAGAATCCTCTGTAAAAGAAAAAACGGTTTCACTGTAGCTTTAAAACTGCATTTCTCCTCTAAACCAATCACTGTCCTCTGGGTCATACTGCCCCCGTCCAATGACCGTCCTCTCCCTAAGCTCCACCCCCAGTAGCCATCTTCAGATTTGGTAAGCACGTAAAGTGGCAGTATGAACCAAAAAGAGCCACAGAGGGGAAGGGGGCTGGGGGTTGCATGTGAATCTATGCCAGACCCATGCTGGAGAATAGTTACAGGTAAGTTAGTAACTTAAACCTTCTCCAGCATGGGGTCTGGCATGGATTCACATGCTCAGGAATGATTATTACTGTCGTAACTTGCCGCGTAGTGGAGAGTAATGGACCTCTGTCCACAAATCACCCACAGGGATGAGTAAATAAACTCCCTGTGCGAGCTTTGCGGCCACAGGTGTTTATGTTTCTTCGCCGGATCTGATGACGTCCTGGACCCCGGAGGCTGTTAAATGGAAGGTAAGGTTAGCACAGGCAAACACAGTACTGTGATATGCAGAAGCGTGTAAGAATCTCTTACCTAAACCCAACCGGGATGATAATGGGGTGTTGGGCCTGGTGCGGGGGAGCGCCGTAGATCCGGACAGCCGAGTCAGCCGTGTCCCAGGTGATAATAGCCGGCTGCACCTGTAACCTGGCTGTAACTTGGTAGGCACTTGAGTTTACCACGTAGCGCCAGTGGCCGAAGATCGTAGAGTCAAGAAAGGGCAATCCGAAAACAATCCGTTAAGCAAAAGCCGAGTGTCCAAAGTACCAATATCCGAGCGACAAGATCCGAGGAGTCAGCAAGCCAGTCCGTGTTCCGTAAGCCAAGGTCCAAATCCGTAGTATCAACGTGAATGCTGCAATTGCCGAACAGAGTCGTAGAACAGCTGTGAAGCGGTGAGTGAACCCGAACTTCCCGGCTTTATGCGTGCCGGCTCCCGATCACGTGAGCGGAGCTCTGGGCACGTGATCGGGAGAGCACCGCGGAACCAGGAAGTAACCGCAATCGGGTGTTCCAACCCGAACGTAGCCTCCATGGGAGTTGCCAATGGAAGCGAGGCAGCAAACCGGGTCGGACTCTCCGCGCTGCCCGTCCTCGTTGACTATGGCGACTCCCTCGCACCCTAGGTAAGGAGTTGTCCCGGGAGGTGGGCTGCAACCCGGGGACAGTAACTGTGTGTGCTGGTGTATCTGAAAGGGCGCCTGGTGGCGGGACTGGTTTGTGTATGACAATTACACTGCAGTACATATACACAACCTCGGGAGGTGGCAAGGCTCAACAGAAGCAATAAAACACCCCTGGGACACACTCACCTCAAATGAACAGGTTGCGTAGCACCACTTGGCCAACTTCGGACTCCTCTCTGGAATCCCTGTGGATGCAGTGGAATATCGTGAAGGTGTGCGTGGACCGCCATGTAGCAGTCGTGCAGATGTGGAGCAGGGGCACACCAGAGAAAACGCTGTTATTGCTGGGATGGCTCTGGTCGAGGGAGCGCTAAGCCGGCCTGGCAGCAGCCTACTAGCCAGTCTATGACAGTGCATGATGCAGGGGAAGAGGCACCTGGAGATGGAAGCCTTCTAGACAGCCCTTCTGCGATTCACAGGTCCAAAATTGATGTACAGCTGAGAACCCTTCTGAAAGCTCTTTGTGCGTGCCACGTAAACCTTCAAGGCACGAGCAACGTCCAGCGAATGCAAGGCCCTCTCCACTGGCGACAACGGATTCGGGAAGAAGACGGGCAACACCAAAGGCTTGTTGAGGTGGAACTCCGACGGCACCTCCGGCATAAAGGTGGGGTGTGTACGCAGTACCACTCTTGAAGCGTGGAAGGACAAGTACGACTGCTTGCATGACAGGGCGTGGATCTCCCTGACCCCACCTGGCCGAGGTAATCACCACAAGAAAAGTGGTCTACCATGATAAAAACGTGAGCGGGCCTGATTTATCGTCTCAAAGGGTTTCTCCACGAGCTTAGTCAAGACCACATGGAGTTCCTAACCCGGGGCAGGAGCCTTCACCGGCAGAAAAGTTCTGAAGAGTCCTTTGAGGACTTCTTAGTGAGTCTGTGCGACCACAGAGAAGGCCTAGCCGGCGCCCTGGTAGAACAGCATATGGTGGCCAGGTGCACCTTGATAGGGACATGAGCCAGTTCAGCCTTGGCCAAGGAAAGCAGGTATGGTAGGAGCTGCAGGGCTGTTACACACCTATGGGTAATCTTCAGAGCCTGGCACTACATGAAGAAACGCTTCCACTTATGGAACGTCAACATTGAAGAGGCTCTGGCTTTCGCCAGGATGTCCTTGCACTCGCAGGTAAAAAATAATGTCCAAACTCTAGGGCTGCAGGAGCCAGGCCTTCGGGTCAGCGAAGTGGAGTTGTAGTGCAGAATTGCCCCTCCCTCTCGGGAGAGAAGGTCTGGAAGTAGCGGCAGCCTTATGTACGGAGCCGCCAACAGACCTAGCAGGCCTGTACAACAGATTTGCTGCTGCTACGACGGAGCGAGGAGTATCATCCAGCAGTGACACAGTCAGTGTTGATCACTCGTAGCAGGAGTGGGAATGAAGGGAAAGTGTATAGGGAAAGTCCATCCCACAGGAACGTGAATGCATCCCCCATGCTCCTCGACTACGGGAACCTGCTGGTGAACTGACACTTGCGTCGCGGAAAGGTTGCTTAGGGTTGACCCCATTCATGGACAGAAGATCCACCTGGTCCTGGCGACGCTCCCTCTCATGGCAAGAACGTAGCTCCCTGCTGAGTGAGTCTGCCATGGTGTTCTTAGTGTCTGGTGAAACATCAGGGTAATTCAGAAATAAAAAGAATAGAACTTTCCATAGCCGTTACATCAACAATGCTGTATCACAATACAAACGGTTCTCAGGAGAAACAATATTACAAGCTTGTATCACAAACCAGTGGCTTGGGTAAATGCAGGTGGGGAAAAACAACATGTTACTATCTAACCCTGTTGGAAGAACACCCTGTCCCTAAACAAAGGTGCCTGTCCCTAGGCAGTGTGTGGTGTAACGCCTATCTAATAGGGATAGGAGAGAAACTGTCCCTCAGTTAACCAAATGTGTGGGTACCCCAACCTGCATTGATGCTTTTTTTTTAAGATAAAAAGTTTTTTCTGAAATAGAGCAACCAACAAAACACCACACAACTTCTGTGCTTCCTGGTGCGACAAGACTGGTTATTGGATCGCTGTCAGACACCGCTAAATAGCTTGCATGAGCATTTAAATAACCATGGGATTTTCTATCCATGTTTTATTCACCCTAAGGAGATTGAATTTAACCTCATGCTGGAGTAGTGGATGTTAAAAGGGGCAACAGATTCTCTTTATATATGGCCTTTTTTATAGAACGCTATAAAAGGCTCACAGGATGCGAGTTATGGATTAGTGTTGCATTTCTTGTGAGGTATCACCCCTCATTATTGGGGATATCAGGAGATGGTCATGGAACCACCCATGACCAATAGAGTAGACCGGTTTCGATGGAATAGGGGGATTCAGACCATCTTCCTCAGGACCATCTAGTCATATGTGCAATGAGTCTATCTTCCAACCATGCCTGGATGCAAGGGCAAACGATGGACTGGCTGCTCCGTCTCCTGCAGAGTAGACAAAAATCAGATACAAGGGAGCCAGGTGTAAATGAACCGGTTGCTCTCTCAAAATACAACAGCCAAGTGTGTCAATCATGAGAAAGGGGAGACAGCTTATAAATGAAATCAATGGGAGGGGCAGGAGAAAAGGGACGAGAAACATGTTCTGATGAATGGCCCACTGCCTCAGATCCTGGGCCTCCCTGCTGAGCTCCGAAAGCGCATGCCACCCTGCTTCTGTTGGTGTTGTCTGTAAGGATCCTCACCACCTCGCCCCTCAGCGATGGCAGGAATGACTTGAGGGCTGTCTCGTGGTAATGAGGGACTAGGAATGGGGCCCCTTGTGTAAGATGCGAGCGCACGTCCCACCACTGTATTATTGCTTGTCCAACTCCTCGTTGAAGACTATCTTGTCCGTCCAGGATACCTAGACTTGCAGCCACCTCGCATCCAGAAACTCCTGGTGAGGTCTCCTCTGTAGTCTGCAAAGGAGGACGAGGTTGATGCAGGAGGACATCATGCCCAACAGCAACCTGATGGCCCACACAGTAGCCGACCACACCAACAACAGGCACTGCACCTTCCCTAGGATGGCTACCACTCTCTTCCGAGGGAGGCGCCAGGCAAGTCACTGTCGAGTCAGGCTCCCAGAAACAGAGCGTTCTGCGAAGCTCCAAGCAGGACTTTGGATAATTTATGGAGAATCCGAGGTCTGTCAGCAAACGCACGGTCCTCGCTGTGTTCTGGCTCGCCAGAGCATGGGAGCCGGATAAAAAAAATAAGCCAATCGTCCAGGTAAGGGTAGACGTGGATGCCCTTGAGACAAAGATGGCGCAGTCACCGGAGCCAAGCAGTTCGTGAAGACCTTTTGGCAGATGATTTCAGGCCAAATGAAGTGCCATGAACTGCAGGTACTTAGAGTGCTTCCGATGGATGGAGACATGGAAGTAGGCGTCCTCGAGGTCCAGAGACACCAGGAAGTCGCCTTCCTCCAGTTGGCAGAGCACTTCCTGCAACGTAACCACCTTGAACATCTGCCACTTCAAGTACTTGTTGAGGCGTTGCAGTTCCTGGATCAGCCTCCACCCGCTTGTCTTCTTTCGGACCCGAAAGTATCTGGAGTACATCCGGAGGTGCTGGTGGACAGGTTCCATCGCACCCTTTTTTAAAATGGCGTGGACCTACCGCAGCCGCTGCGCCACCTGCTGCTCTTGTCGAGCCACAGGGGGAATACGAGGACACCTGCGTTGGAACTCCAAGGTGTGCCCATGTCCGAGAGCGTCTAGCACCCATCTGTCGGTGGCGATGGTCTTCCACGCACTGATTAACCTCGCCAGCCGGCCTCCCAATGGGACGCTCGAGTGGGGGCCAGAGTGCACGGCCGCTTAAGGCGCGTTTCGGTGTCGGGCCCTACCCTGCGGGGGGCGCCGACACGGTCCTCCACTGCCGTATGCCTGTGAGTGACCTCTATACGCCTCTTGCGTCATGGAGCCAGAAGGCTGCCGATAAGGGGTAGTGCAGCCTATGAAGGACCCGTCAGGTTTTCCTCTCGAGGAAAGAAAGGACGACAGACGTTGCTGCAGAGTACCCAGCGAACGTGCAGTCTCCATTTCAGCCATGATGATTTGAAGAGACTCGTCGACCATCTTGCCAAACAGGTTTTCCCCATCGAAACGACATGTCCAACACCTTAGATTGAAGGTCCGGCCTGAAGTTGATGGCTTTCAGCCATCCCGGTCAATTAAGAGACACTCTGTTTCCCATCTGAAGGAATCCGGTGTCTGCGATGTCGACTGACACTGATGGCGTCGTCTGGGGCCACTTCCCCAACCTGCACAATTACAAGAGCTTCTGCCTTCTTGTCGTCAGGTAGGAAGTCCAGAACAGGGCCCAGTTTATACCCGAGCTCACGGTCGTAGCAGGACAAAATGGCATTGGCGGCCTTGATCCTGCTGGCAGCCGCATAGATAATACTGTTCCCCATAGCGTCCAGCTTCTTTCCCTCCTGGTCCAGGGGCACCATGGACGAGGATGACTCGCAGAGCGTTTCCTGGCCGCGGTTGAGACCACAGAGTCAGGTGAAGGCTGGGACCTCAGGCACTTGGGGGCCGAGATCAGACTCTGCATTTCTTCTTGAGCCTATCCCGCTTGGGTGGAGCAGTGCTCAGATTCTTCAACAGTGCTAGGCCCTCATCCCAGATATCGTCCAGATGTCTTCCACCTGTATGACCTTGACAGAGGACCACTTCCTTTTCCGTCTCCTCAGGCACCAGTTGAAAAAGTTCAGGGGCCCTGGATATCATTGAGTGGAAGAAGCCAACCTCTTCTGGCGGGGAGGCCTTGTGCGGTTCATCCACACCTGCTGGTTCACCGTCCGCTGTCACAAAGTCATCAGCCTTGTCGGTGTCCCGTCACGTAGCCGCTGTATCCGTGCCTGTGTGCGTGGCACGATCCCCTGCTGGGGGTTGAATCCCAAGGTGGAGGGGGCGGTGTCAGTTGGCGTCTTGGACCAGCAGGGTCCTTTGACTTGCATTTGCGCCTAGAAAGGCTTCCGGAAAACTGTCTTGGAGGACTTCTAGGCGGAGCAGGGCCCGGTGTGGGTGGTAGTCTCTGCTGAATTTCTGATACCAGCGTGGTCAGACTGTCCAATGAAATGTCCCTGGGCTGAGGTGTAGGAGGAATGAGCGGGGGAAGACACTAGGCTGGTACACCTCTTCTGGAAAGGTAGACGATGGGGTGCACCCTGCGGTGGCCCACCTTCCAAGGGTCCCTAGCCCCCTTCGTGGTCCTAACAGTAGCCCTCTGGCAGGTCTTCACTCTCATCCGGGCTAGTATAAATGTGCTCTGCCACACTTAATTCAGCTCCTTTCTCTGTACCCCTCCTAGGGGGTCATAAGAGCCTTACTGCTTCCCCTCTCCTGAGACTTCTGGTGGAAAGCAGCTGCTGTCCCCCTTCCAGGGGTCTTTGCCGAAGCAGCCGCAGTTATCTCACACCAAGCCTGTAGGGACACTTGCGGAGCAGCCGTCGCTGTGACTGTGGGCACAACCCTCATGGTCTGCCGCCACCCTTTTGTTAAAGTAGTGGTTGTCGACGGGGTGGTAACAGCAGTCGACGATGTGGTTGTGGCCGTAAATGACGTGTCGTCTTGGCTGGTTGAGACGCTGATGTCACCGATAGAGGCAGCGAAGGGCCCACTTTGGATCCCTCCATTGTCACCTTGTCCGCCGATGGCAGAGTTTTGAAGGAGTCAAGGACTTTCTCTTAGAGGGGGCACCCCTTCATCAGTAGGCTCCAATTGGATCTGGTCGCTGATGGTGACCTAGTCCTTCCCGAGCTGGGACCTGCAGCAATGGCAAACCCAGTGGGATCAGTGGCATGTGGCCTTGCCTTCTTTTGGACCCCTGCATGCGGGTGTCCTCAAAAGGACCTCAACCTCTTTTCTGAGGGAGTTGGATCGTGGGACCGACCGGTCCTGGGGGAAGCATGACCCTGTCCAGAGGCTGAGTCAGAGGCCTTACCCGATTTTAACCACGCTGCCAGCCTGCTATAGCAATCCTTCTTGGTCTTTTTTGAAAAACCACGGCAGACCTTGCATCTCTCCTCATCACGGTCCACATGCAGTCTGTAAAGACATTTGTGGCATCGATCCTCCACGAAAACATTCCTTTGTCCACATTTCACGCAGAGTTTGAAGAGGCATCTCTTCTCCTCAGTCATGGTGAAAAGGCAAGAAGTAGGCCGAAGCCTGGGCCTTCACTGATCCGATGGAAGATGCTCAATGTAGTATCCATCGACAGCGGATTCCCACTGCCGGTAGTCGACCTCCGATAAATCCAAAAATCAGTCCGAATTTTACTGAAAACTCTGAATATTAGGAAAAATAGCTCAGAGAGCCTTAAAAGGACTCGCAACACTGAAGCGTGCGGTAAGATTTGGAGATGGGCACCAGGGGTGGAGCTTAGGGAGAGGACTGCCACTGGATGGGGGCAGTATGACCAAGAGGACAGTGATTGGTTTAGAGGAGAAATATAGTTTTAAAGCCAAGGTTTTACCAAGGATTCCCAGCCTGACTACAGGGAATATTCATGAGCATGTGAATCCATGCCAGACCCCATCCTGTAGAAGGAGAGTAAGCACGGGAGGGGGAGAGGGAAGGAAGAGGAGAAAAGCAAAGTCTTCAGAAGTTTCCGGAACTTAAGACGATCGGACTCCAGTCTGAAGGGGGCAGGGAGGCAGTTCCAGAGAGAGGAGCCAGACGAGGAAAGGGACGTCTACCTCCCACTCTGCTTGGAGAAACGTTTGACCTCCAGAGAGTTGGAGTCAGAGGACCGAAGGACTCTGGCCAGTAGGTATTCAGGTAGGGAGAGCTGGATGTAGAGGTCCCAGGCCCCAGAAAGCCTTGTGGCTGATGCATAGGGTCGTGAATTTGATCCTTGCGGTCACCGGGAGCCATTGGAGAGATGTTAGGGATGGAGAGATGCAGTCTCTGGGCTTGAGGCCAAGGATACGTCCTGCAGTCCTATTCTGGATTAGTTGAAGGGGCGAAGGGAGGAAAGAAGCAGACTGAGGAAGAGGCTGTTGCAGTAGTCCAGCCTAGAGAGAACCAGGTGGAGACGTTGAGCTTCTGGGGGGGGGGGAGGTGAGTAAAGGTAGAAGGCCCCCTGAGGATGTGCAGCTGAAAGTTGGACTTCTTGGCAAGTGTGGACAGAAAAAGAGGAGGAGGAGGAGGAGGAGTCAAAGATGATCCTGTGGTTGTTTGCCTCACAAGTGGGTGAGGGAAGGAGACCCAAAGAGTCTGGCGAGAGAGTGGAGGGGACAAGGAGCAGGCGTCCCAATGAGAAGGACCACCACCTTAGTGGCATTAAGTCAGAGAACATTGGCATACCAACATGCATGAAAAGCAGTCAGGTATGAGGGAGGAGGTGGTATAGGATGGCAGCTTAAAAGAGCTGCGTGTCGTCTGCATGACACTGGAAAGGAGGGGAGGGGAGAAGGTGATTAGGTGGGCCTGCGGGGTCAGGTAGTTGTTGGAGACATGGCGATAGGGACGCCACATGCACAGATCCACTCAAGACTACCCTGACCTTTTGAAAGCCCAAAAGCCTGACGACACTGGAACAGTTCTCAGATAATGCACAAGTGAACAAACCTGCAGTAAAACAGACAGCCAGGATTTGCTGATGGCCCAATGCCAGACCACCCCGTTCCAAAAAGAACACAATTTCACTCTAGAGAGTAACCATGCAAGGTTACCCCAATTTGAAAGAATTGTATTGCACGCACAGTGAGCATTGACAACGTCAAAAAGGTATATAAAAGCCAACACAACATATACAAATGAAACTAAATAACAGGAGTATCAGATTTAAAAGAAAAATTAAGTTTTTTTTAAGATGAAGCCAAAAATGGTGAAAAAAACAGAAATAGCACAGAAACACCAGTCCATCTTACCTCTTTGATAATGTTGCTCACTTCTTCAACTACAAAAGATGTCTGCCAAAAAAAGAAATATTAAGAAACAGTTTCAGACCCTTCATTTACTTAAACATGTAGATTTAAGTGGATGCCGCAGTACTTACATAATACATGGGGAAAAGTAGTCAATTTGAAAAACATACTTTCATAAAATGTTAACCACACAAACATTGAGTCAAAAAAAATGTTTTCCCAATATTACTTCATTAAAACATCTTTCTGGTAAAGACCTTTTTTCCTCAGCCTATAGAGCGAGCACATCTTCCCACTCATTGTTGGCCCTCTCCCTGAGTTATGCTCTGAAATGGCAAATTCCTTAAAACTGTTAGAAATGCTGTAAATACCTGCTGGGTCTGCCATTATACTGCGTTTGGTATTATGCGGAGTTTGGTAAGGTCATTACTGTCTCGAAGTGTGTGGCCCAGCTTGAAGCGAAATCCCGGCCTTATTTGTTGGTGAGCTTGGCCTATATTTCTGTGTCCGCGTGCATCTCTTGCCCCTGATTTGAAATACTTGGGATGTGTGGTGTGCAAAGTGGTAGCATTGGTGCAGCCCTCCCTGCCACAGGATACAGTCATTGCCTGGCGTCCTAGCAGGGCTTGGTTTGCTTCTGGTGGGGGGGGATGGGTGGTGCATGGTAAGCTCTGTACTGGCAAGGATTCCCATGGTGGACTGGTAAAGTGAAGTGTCCTTGGGGTAAGTCATGATGAGTGAGAGGCAGTGTGGGTGACCGCTTTGAAGAAATCCCAATGTTGGGTTCATGGTAGGGTCAGCTGAACAGGTCAGAAGTGGTGTAGCAACGGTAAAGCAGCACTAAACCAACAGCGCAGCTAAGCACAAGTTGAAATGTCGCAGATGTTGCTGCTATCTCAGAATGGGTGCCATGGTTGAACAGTTGAAGTAGCACTCTCTATTCAAACTGAAAAAGCTAATTAGCAACCATGGGATAAGATGGATCCCAGACACACAGCATAAATATGATCAGGTAGAACATAGATAAAAACAGGGGCCAAAGAATGTGGGAAAAGGGAGGACATTACAAATAACGAAATGCTTACTGACAGCCACTTAAAAGCTGAGAGACATTTGTGGCCAAGCTCACTGACCTAGAAGATTACTCATGCAAAATAATGTACGAATGCTCAGCCTGCCGGAGGAAACGGGGACTGCTCCAATAAAGATGTACTTTGAGAATCTATTATTTCCATTGTCAGATGACAGCCTCTTTGGCTACATTGCAGTTCATACGGCCCACAGAACACACATGGAGGAGCCCAATCCGGGAGCCATACCAAAAACAGTGATGATCAGATTCAGCCATGATCAGATTGGTCAAAGATCTGGATCCTTACAGCCCCTATAATACAAGAATGAAATCAAGAACTTCCTTCTATTTAGATTACACTTTTGAGACTGAGAAAACAGCAATCCTTTGACAACATGAAGAAGATGCCGACAGAAAATAAATATTAAAAACATCCAGTGTCCTCAAGCCATGGTGATAAGTGATACAAATGGTAAAGGGCACTTTTTTTACCTTTCCAATCCACATAATTATTGTGACTTGAATTATTGTCTAGGCTTTTTTTAACGGACTGACTGGTTTTCATTTAAGAACCACACGTAGAAGATAGAAATTCAGAGTTTTGTCTTCTCACGGGAAGCATAGGTTTATGATTAACAGTACTGTAATACAAGGTTTATGAACGTTACTATTCATGCCATAGTTTATGGGAAGGTTTGACAGGGACTCTCAATACATGACCTGCCAGAGTGTCTTATGGCTAGATGGGAGGTCACCACTGAATGACTCATTATGGCCTTATACACGTGGGCGCCCGTTTTGTTGGATGGATACCTGTTTGATTTGGAGGATGGTATAGCAGGCAGGTGTCAATTTGGATAGCCAAAAGGGCACCATAATGCTTGAATTGTGGGTATAAGGAGGCTGGTTTGATTATCGTTTATGATTCTATTTGCTCAGGTTAAGGGTAATTTGTAACTTGCTCGTCTTTGCACGGAAGACAGCAAGAAAGAATGCTAGGGAATACCTAATGTGATCGAGGGGCAGAAGATCTGTGCATACGTGTGCAGGACCGATAACAAACATTTAACCACAGAAGAAGAAAATAGAAAGCGTGCTTCTATGTTGACCAGGCAATTATAGGTCTAATGTTTTCCATCCTGTGCTAGGGGCATGTTAATTTGAATGCACCCATAGTTTCCTGTAGTTACGTAGTGAAACAGTACGTTAGTCTAGGAGATATGCTGCGCTTGCATTACTCATTTAGGGTAAAGAGCACTTTCTTGTAAAAGTCAAAAATAGACTATTAGGACGCCAATATCACCGTTTATGGGGAGGGGATTTCAATTGCATACTCGATAGAGACCTTGGTAAATCCGACCTTTAAATTCAGCATCTATAGGGCTGTTGGACAGAGCACACAAGTACAGTCTTGTGGAGATGCCGTGGGCTAAACACCAATTAGATAGAGAATTATCGTTTATTAGAGTGTGCACAATTTCCTGATCCAGATTCATTTTCTGTGCAGGGTCGGAAAGAGCGTAAAACAAGTTTGGTAAAATCAACTATTTAGATAGGGCTTTCTCAGATCACTCCGTCTTTAAATTCTTTGTTAGGGCAGAATTGCATTTTTCTTTTTAGTTCTGCAGCCCCCTTTAAGCAACCCCTACGTTTTGCTCCCCTCCAACTGCTCCCCCCAGCCCTGGTTATTAGAATACCTGACCTTTTCCAGGTCAGATGGACTTCAATAGAAGTCCCAATAACACTGCTACCCTTACGGTACACCAAATGGATCCTAGAACAGGAGTGATTTTTAAGTACCCCATTTTCTTAATACATGATTATATCACTATTATTTTTTATTATAAAGCGCAACTCCCGTGGGGGCCTCCGTGAACTAGAACATAAAAACACAAAACAGACAGGAACAGGAGAAAACAAGAAAGACAGAAAACTATACCATCATGGCTAACACAGTAAGTAAATGTTAAAAGGTTTTCACAGCACTTTAAAACAGTTCAGCTGAGGAATGTGACGCAAAACGCTCGGCAAAGAATTCCGCAGAACTGGAGGAGCAAGGTCAAGCATAGTGTCATGGGTCTGCTGGAGTACGAAGCGATTCATCTGAAGGCGGTCATCATAATTTGGAGCGCAATATTCGGCATGCAGAAACATGCTTAATGCGGCGGGACAGATAGATAGGACCAGAATCATGCAGGCACTTATGAGTAAGAACCAGAACGAACCAGAATCTTAAGAGAAATGCATGCCTCAACAGGCAACCAATGAAGAGAGCACCTAGCTGCCGTAACAGGATTACGACGCGAGAGACCAAAAACAGCTCAGCTCGCATCATTCTGGATAACCTGAAGCTTAGCCAAATCTTGGAACCAATAATTGCACAGGCCAAGATGGCACAATTGCCGTCTGATAAATATGGCCAAATCTGCCCAAGTTTAATACGATATGTAATTTGTAACGCACCTATACAAGAGTGTTTCAAGGCACGACGAGGCGGGGGAACAAGGGGAAGACGGACAACGATCCTACTAGGCCAGGTGACATTCAGATCGCGCAAGTGCAAAGGGAAGGGAAAAGTGCAGGGGGAAAGGGAGAGGGGAAAGTGCAGTACAGCGTTAGTAGAATACAAGATGAATAATAAGGGCCCGCTGGTGGCAAGTGCAAGGTAAGTGCAGACAAGTGCAGACAAGTGCTGGGAGGGGGGCTGTAAGGATACAGAGACAGTCCCGCAGTGCAGGGGTTGCCAGGGAGGCAATGCAGGGAAGAGTGGCTGGGCCAAGGACCGAGATCGTTGAGTGGCCCAGTTGCAGATTCAGTGCAGTTTCAGTGATTTTAGCAGGGGAGAGGGGGAGAGAAAGCAGAGGCAAAGAGGAAGGTTTTGAGGTGCTTCTGGAACCATAGATGGTTCTCCTCAAGTTTCAGGGAGGCAAGGAGGCTGTTCCAGAGGGAGGCCCCTGCTGCGGAGAGAGATCTACCCCTAACTCGTTGCTTGGAGAAGCGGCTGACCATGAGGGAGTTGGAGGCAGATGAGCGAAGATCTCGAGAAGGAAGATATTTAGGTAGAGAGTTGAAGGTATTTAGGACCAAGCCCCCAGAAGGCCTTGTGGACAACGCAGCGGGTTTTGAATTTAATCCTCGCAGCCACTGGGAGCCAGTGTAGTGATTTCAGTCCTGGAGAGATAAGGTCCCTGGGCTTGAGGCCAAGGACAAGTCTCACAGTCCTGTTCTGGATGAGTTGCAAAGGGCGGAGAGTAGAGGCAGGCAGATTTAGATAGAGGCTGTTGAAGTAGTCCAGCTTCGAGAGAACCAGGGCTCTAGAGACAGTGAGCTTCTGGGGGAAGGAGAGGAAAGGAAGGATACCTCTGAGGAGGGGTAGCTGGTAGTGTGACTTCTTAGAGAGGTCAGATATGTGAGGAGAGAAAGAGTGTGGAGTAGAAGATGACCAAGGTTTTTTGTCTTGCAGGTAGGAGCAGGAAGGGGGCCAAGAGAGGCCGGCCAGAGAGCTGCAGGGAAGGAGGGAGTGGGTGAGCCGATGAGTAGAATCTCAGTCTTACTGGCATTAAGGTGTCGTTGGCGGCACACCATTCATGGATAGCAGAAAGACAGTCAGAGATGAGGGAAGGGGAAGAGGAGGCCGAGGGTAGCCTGAAAATGAGCCATCCAGTTTCCCCAAGTCGGGCTCCAGCCCCCAGAATCAATAGTTCAGTTTTAGCATCATTAAGTGCCAGGGCATTCTGTGCCATCCAAGCCTGTATAAAGGAATAGATGTGATTAATGACCCTACTATCTTCTTCGTTAATACCCGTAAATAGAAGACTGTACATTGGCGTTAGGCAGTTGGAGGCTGTAATTTAGTTTGGACTCACCCTGGGTGCAAGTGTACTCATCGCAATTGTAGTCCAATGTACTTTAATCGAAGCCAATGGAAGCCATTTGGAGTATTATGTAGACGAATCTCTAAATAGGCCAATACATTTACTGAGTATGTGGACCTGGGTGTTTGGCAGTGTTTAGGGCCAGACTGGTTGGCCAGCCATCAGAACCTTTGTTCAGGTGCCCCTGTGTGCGATTGGAAGGCTGGCTTAGACCAGCCCAGGAGTGTTTGGGTATATCTAGGGGAGACCCTAGTCTTGCCTCAATTCTGCAGGAAAGTTGGTAGGTTGTTTACCCACCTGCTGGGGGATTTCTGCCCTGCGCTGCTGCAGTTTTAAGACTACATCTGCCCATACCGGCTGGGTCCATCAGTCCATACCAGCTGTGTCCTGTGTCGTTTCCAGAGTTCAAGTTTGCTTTTTAGGCTGCTGGATGTTCTACCTGGGCTGTTTTATGGGGACATTACGAGTTGGGTGGTATCCCAGTGGTAAATCTGCCAGAATACAGCCCTATGCAATTACCGTTACCACCGCTTGGTTTGGCGGTATAACTGCCGGATTACATGTGGTGGTGTAGGTCAAAATGTTTTCAGAGTCCTTTGGACTCAGTGGGGCATTTTCGGCGCAATTACTGCAGCGGTAATTGTCCTGAAAATGGGCAAAAAGTTGGCGGATTTACTTGCAGCTCAGATCTCGAGGTGAATTCTCCAACTTGGGTTAGTGGGTTATTCAAGATAGTTTTCTAAAGGAATCCCTGTGGTCCATGCTAGAGGGTTGCTGTAGACCCCCTTCAAACACCTTTTACCATTCATTATCATTGGTCCAAATCTTGCTGCGCTTCTTTTCTTCTTGGGGCTGATGGGTCTTGAACCTAGTGGAGCTCTTCGACAGGGTTTTCTCTAGCATCCCATGGATAGGCTGGTACCCATGCTACGCCTGTGCGGGAGAACAGATTCTTACTTGAATTTTCCTCATAACCACAGCTGTGCCTACAGACCTTGTCCTGCTTTCTGTCAATGGGGACATTTTACACAAACCTAAAACTTTTAGAGTGACTAAACTGGTACTTACTGTGACGGTTCACAAGGTGCGTCACATCTCCCCTTAGGGGATCCCTTTTCCATGAGGCTAGGGAGGTGCGGCCACTACCCATTAGTCCTCCATAGGGGTGGTTTAATGAGGGAGGGCCTCAAAGGGGGTTTGGGGGGGGAACTCGCCCTCTAGGGACAAGGGCAATCACTTGGAGTACAGCTCATTGAATGTGGTCACTCCCCGACATTCCCTAGCCCTGACTAATGTTCAGAACCACTACCTTTAAAGCAAACCTATGTATTGTTGTAGCATAGGAGATAAAGCCAAAAGTACTTGGACGAGGAAGAGCACAGGAGACATGAAGATCATTGACTCTGCTAACACTGGTACGAGATGGCTCCAAGGAGGCATGAGGATTAAGTCGTTAACAGAGGCAAAGGACTTTTACAATCCGTATGGGAGGAACTGGATACAATGTATAAAAAAGAAACAAGGACTATCAAATTTGTCAAGGCCGCCCGCAGAGTCGAAAGCAGCCTCGAGAGGAAGCAGGTGTAGCAGATTGCCAATGCGGGATATTCACATACAGCTGGCAGACCAGCTGGAAGAAGAGACAGAACACCGGCAAGCAGCTGTGGGAGTTCTCCATTGGGTCAGCCGGTACAGACCTGAGCACAGCCGTGGTTGAGGCATTTGTGTGTGAGAGATGCTGTTTTAAGGAGAATTTTGTCTTTTGTAGAGAGCCAGTTGGTAGGCACTCACTTGTCTGCCAAAGGTGAGTGTGGAGTCTAAGTAGAAACCGAGTGTTTTAACTACTTTAGCCACAATAATGTTATTGTTGTCGATTGTGAAGGAGTTAATGATGGGGCCTAGTTTTTTGATGTTAGAGGGGTTGCCTAGAATGAGGAGTTTGGTTTTGTCATCATTCAGGCATAGTCCGTGGGAGGCCATCCATGCATGGATGATGAGGTAGATTCTGTTCACAAAGGCCAAACGCTTTTTATAATCTCCAGTCAACAGGATGAGGATCTGTGTATCATCTGCATAGTTCGTGTAGGTGATACCTAGACCGTCTAGAGCATCGAAAAGGGGCTTTGTGAAAATATTGTAAAGGGTGGGCGATACACATGATCCTTGGGGTACACCGCTTGAAATAAGTGCGGGGTCTGCAGCTGCTAGGGGTGAGAAGACTCGCATTGTCCTATTGTTTAGGAAGGATTGGATCCATGCCACTGCTTCATGGGAGAAGCAGGCTGCTGCGACCACTGCAAAGTATTGCATGGTCTACCAGATCGAATGCGGCGGATAGGTCAAGAAGTAGTAGGAGTGAAGTCGTACCTTTATCTCTTAGTGTATCTATTTGTGCCATAAGGTCAAGGAGTGCAGTCTCAGTACCATGTTGAGGTCTGAAACCGGACTGTCGAACTCCTAGGAGGTGGTTTAGTTCCAGATGGTGCTGAATTTGTAGATAGGCTACTTTATGTAGGATTTTCAGTAGGAACGGCACGGTGGTTATGGGGCGGTAATTGGTAGGGATGGAGGGATCCAGAGTGTTTTTTGAAGAGGGGGGGAGGACCCAGGACTGTTTCAGGTTGTTAGGTATAGTACCTGATATGAATGAAGCATTTATAAGTTTAGTGATGAAGGGTGAGAGTTCACAGGCGGCGTCTTTTATGATTTGGGCTGGGCATGGGTCACCCTGGCAGTTGGAAGGTTTGAGAGCGAGGATGATTTTCTCGACTTCTTTAATAGAGACTTGGCGAAAGTAGAAGGGAGGATGTCCAGTGTGGGTGGAGTGGGGGTGGATTTCGGAATGGGTGAAGAGTTGGTCGTTGCTTAGTCATTGGTAGTCAGAATGGGCTGTGCAATGCGTTAAACGTACAACATCAGACATGAGGAATACAAACTGTTAAACAAGGATGAAAAATGGATGCACGAGCCTGACGGTCATTAAACTAGGCAAGAGCTTAAATAAGAGAGAGCGAGAGGGAGGGAGGGAGGGAGGGAGGGAGGGAATGGGGGTCGAGGGGAGTGACGGGTAAGACAAACAAGAGCAGAGACAAATAAAAGGTGGGGGGGTGGAAGTTGGAGGAAGGTTAGGCACATCCATTAGGCACCTAGAACCAATTTTATGCATATGAAAATAACGCAACAAAGCGGAAAGTGGCAAATATGTAATGTCATTTGAAAGAGCTTGGAGCTGCCAACTCACGACTGAATTCACATCGCTGGGTGTCAAACGTTGTGGTATGTATTTCTCACAGAGAGCCACTGGTCTAGGTGACTACTAGGAGGTGCCGAGGGGAGAGAGACGAAAGGGCCTCCCCCCAACGGTCCAGCCAGGCCTGGACAGGGTCCGACAGGGGCCTTTGATAAGGGCCTTAGGTGGAAGGGCCGGCTGTCCCGCCAGAGGCTGCCGATTGGCCAGAAGTGGTGAAAGAGGGCCAATCGGCACCAACTAAAGTGCAAGGCAATCAAGGCACTCCAGTGCCTGCAGAACAAAAGTGTCGGCGGCCATGATGGAATGGGGCAGGCCGACCAGCATGAAATCATTAGGGTACAAGGCAGTGCACTGCAGGTGCTATGTGATCAAAGCTTGTAACAACGGCCCACACAAAACGAAGCAACATGATGGCATCAAGGTGTGCAGCAGATAGAGCGGAGCCTCAGCGGGATTACTTTCATGCTTTCAGAAAGGTTCCCCTGGTTGGGTAGTCATCATGGGTGGGAGGGCAGGGGAAGATCTAGATGGGTGCCCAAGAGGGGAGGGAGAGGAAGTGAAGATAACTAGATCCCGATACCCAGATAACCATTTTCCATGAGAATCATGCACTCTACCATCCCACACTGAGAGGGAGTCGTGGGTAGCAAGCACTGTGATGAGGAAGAGTGGGACTAGGGATAATGTGGATTACCATTATGTAATCTAGGAATTACCTCAACATTCCTCTTCCTTGTCCCAGTACCTCATTTTGAGGAATAAAAAAAGATCATGATGATGGGGTCTATGAAATACCATACATCAATGTATGCTGCAACAGTGGACTTCAACATCATTTACAGAAAACTGACACGCACTTCCCTTACTGCGTGCCAGAACTCACAATACTGTTGCAAAAAGCACAAGCCACCCGTCTAGCCACATGAAGCCAATAACGTCAGATTAATATATTTGTATCAGTACACGCAGCTGCGCTGTAAATGTCCAGCAGGGAGACTCCCTTGCATCCGCCCAGGACGTCGCCATGCCACAGATGACCTCCCTTGAAGCCTCTCAGTCAGCGAATCCCCATTTGCTTCATAGGCCATGCAAATGAAAATTCAAATCCATCGACTAATGGAAATCATAGATGCCTTCCTGCCAGACCTAGACGCCGCAAATGTATGAAATAAATTGTCCACTTTCCAAAACCATGCAGTCCCTTTAATGTGCATGAGCAAAGCCCTGCGGACATCCCGTGTATGCCAACTCTGCTCATCCAAAATGGAAGTATCCTCCAATGTCCAGACAGACGGGATAGCAACCACAAAGTCAACATTTTCACCGGAATCTTCTCCACTGGCTTAAAATGCAGCCCCCAGTGAAACTTCAAGAATGGAGGAAGATCATGGTGGACCCTTGGAATAGTTCACTGGTTTAAAAAATAAAAAGAAACAAGAGAATCTCTTCTAAGCCCCACTAGATTATCTCTTTCGGGGATACACACACGATTCTCAGAATGCACTCAAAGTAGAGCCACAAATGCCATTTCCACAACTGTGAGGAATAAAAGCAATGAGAAGAAAGGCATATAGCAGACCATTGACATCACATCCAGCCCTCCCCTCACCCCAATCCCCTTGTTCAGGAACCTGGAGCAGAACAAAGGATAACCAGGAACTAAGTAACAAACCTCACCAGAACCATCAGGACAATTAGACTTCTCTTGTGAGGAGGTCATTGTTATTGTATTGTCTGTCTGGACCAACACGGAGTGTCTGTGCACCTAGTCCACAAAGACCACTAAAGCCCTGCAGATCGCTGCCAATTAATTCCAAACGGAAGAATGCATGCAGCAGCCTCCTGGCTGATGCCACCTCAACCCTGGCTAAATACAGCAAAGGCCCTGCAAACGGATGGCCCGATCCATCTGGAACAAGGTTCTTCCCAGATCTGTCCAAAACAGAGCCCCAAAAAAACATCAGATTGGATCCTGAGAAAGCTGAAGATGGGGTTTCCTCCAGATGACTAGGAACCCCAGGAGAGAGCATGTGGAACGAGGATCCTCCTCCAGCCGAGACCCCGAACATACCTTCACTAGCCAAACATCCAGGTAAGTAAGACCTGGTCCACTTCCAGATGAAGAAAGTCACCACCCGAGGCAAAACCTTTGTGAACACTCAGACGTCCGTAGTCTAAAAGGGATAGCCCGAAACTAAGGCAGTTGTGTGACCTGCTGATGTGACTTTGATTGGGACATGGATGTACGCATCCTGAAGGCCAATGCAGGCCAGGGAATCCTCTTTCCTTGCAAGGGAGATGATCCTTTGTAATGTCTCCATCAAGAAACAACACCTGGCTTAAAAGCCTTGACCCAGACAGTCTTTCATAATTTGCCCATTAGCCTTTTCATCCATTTACTCCTACATCCCGTCCCCTTTCCTCCATACTTGTGGGACATTCAGTCCTTCGGGACAGGACCAGAACACTTTGTAAAAAAAGCATTAAAACTTGTTTGGTCCTTCTTTTATGTTTACGCGGGGCACCGCACGCGGACTTGACCCTGCCCTTCTGAGCTCCGCACGCGCATCGCCCTTCAGTGCTTCTCTCCGGACAGTTGGGTCTGGACGCACTTGCATCACTGGGAGTTTTTGTATTTACTCCTGTTGTCCTTTCTTCTTGCTCCAGTTCCACAGTCGTCTAGTTCTCAGTCTATGCCGGAGCGTCTGGGATTCGTGTCCTGTTCTTCGTGCAAACGTCATTTCGCAGGAGCGGATACTCATCCTGTTTGTCTGGAGTGTCTAGGCCCGGAACATCGCTGGGACTCATGTCTTTATTGCAACTCCCTGTCTGTCTAGACACTCCAGCGTGGTCTTCTTCGGTGGGAGGTGGTGTTCCAACGTGTTCCTCCACTGCATTTACAGCTCTTCATTGGTGAGAAGAAGAAACGCCTGTTAAGTTCTTTACTTTTTAGGGCACCCTGGCCTAGGGACTCCTTTACGGGGTCTTTCGGGACCCGGGCGGGGCTTGTGTAGCTCTTCTAACTGAGACCTCCCTGAGGTGTCCCGGAAGGGGCCTAATGGCACCGGAGCGTCCTCCGAGGGCTCCCGCAGGGGGCCTGCCAAAACTGGACATTCCTCCAAGGTTCCCCTTTTGGGGGCTAACGTTCAGCCCAGTTCTTCTGTGGCTCTGGATACCGGGGTTCGCCCTGAGGTCTCCATTTCTGGAGCTTCCCATACCGAGTCACGACTCGAGGCCCCTATTAAGGGAGCTTTATGTCCCGGGTTAAAAACAGAGGTTCGTCTTCCTGGCGCTAAATCCAGTACCAGCAGAATTAAGGGACCTACTTTGAAGGTCTTGTCTGTGAGGTGTATTTCTCGCCCTTCCCACGCTCGGCGTGCAGGTACCGATTCTGTCAAGGGGGCAAGGAAGGCGGTCACGCACCACAGGCTTTAGAGTACCGGCTCTGCCGAGGTCCTCCACTGAAGGCTAATTATGGGACAATATCGAGAATGTCCAGTAAACATCCTAGATCTGACAGAACTGTCTCATCCGAGGATACTTGTTTCAAAGCTAGAATGCTGCTTAAGACCCCCGTTTCCCCTGAGGAGACAGATGCCTCACTTTCTCCTGTGACGCAGTTCTCCTCAGGTGTCGACAAAATGGCGGCTCAAGCTCTGTGGTCCACGGCGGCCATTGTGGATACCTCTATTACACCAAAGTTCACAGCGGCTGGTGCTGGGAGCATTACTTTTGGGGCTCAGCAGTTTGTTCCCCGCCATGTGGACAACAGGAACCCGTTACGCCCTTCTACAGATTGGCGCACTCAGGCACTGCTGCATCATACAGTATCGCTTCCTTCTGGTTCTGCACCACTGATTTACGTGGACCCAGCCTATGATGTGCCGTCCTGGCAACCATCCTTGTTGCACTCATGGGGGTATGCCCCTCACAAGCGGCCTCTGCCTACTCCAGCGCCTAGAACTTCATCAGAGGACATGACTTTTGGGAATTTCAGATGCTCATGCACTGATCCCATGAGGGCATACTTTAAGGGCCTTTTTAAAGAGCTGTACCCCAGTCCTCTGTACCATCTTTGGCCCTGGTTGATCCTCCGCAGTTCCCGGTGGTGCCACTTCCTCCACCTCTACCTGCCGGACCACCTCCAGCACTTCCTCCTCTGCCTCCGCTATCCCCGTACTGGATATGATGAACTTGCTTGATATCCCAGTACCCGAGGCCCCCGCTCCACAGGTGGGGGTGCTTTCAGGAGCCTTTACCCTATCGCCGCAAGATCGCAATGGCCTGTTCCTCCAGAAGGACGTCTTGGCTGAGGCCCGTAAGGTCTGGGACAAACCCAATACCAGGTTGCACCTCAGCGAGAGGACTGACGATCAATATAAGCTTCCCGCCTCAGAGGATATAACCTTGACCGTTTGTCCGCTCCCATCGTCTACAGTAGTGGCAGCGGCCACTCTCCAATCCACGCCGGCATCTGCATCCTCCACTGCAGCGGCCCAAATCCTCTCTAAGAAGGATAAACTTATTGATGCCATTGCCAAGAAAGTATTTTCCAATTCTGCGCTCCAACTTCGTCAAGCCAACACCAAACTCATCTTGGCAGCAGCCAATCTTAGGCTGTGGAAGGAGCCAGCTGATTTCCAGGAGTGTATCCCTGCGGATAGGCTAGAGGACTTCAAGGCTGGTTTGTCGAAAGCAAAAGGTGTTGGCGCAGGATCTACTGTAATCTGTGGCACACCATGTAGATACCTCAGCTCGAGGGATTATGGTTGGGGGGTGGGGTCGACATCTCCCGCCAAGCGTGGCTCCATGCGACCAAGTTTTCAAAAGAAGTGCAGGACAAAGTTCTAGACATTCCTTTTGATGGCAAGGAGTTGTTCCATTCCTCCACAGATTAGGAACTTACAAAGACAAAAGGCGAGTACTCAGACCGCCAAAGTCTCCATCGGTCCTGGCGAAAGCCCCTTATACACAGAGGGTCAGGGTCCAAAACCCAGTCCGTTTCTGGGGGTTTCAGGATCGCTGTGCGCACCGGTCTGAAGCCTCAGTTGTTGGGCCCCGCCGTAAGCAACAGCGCCAAGGGGGGCACTTTTTCTCTCGCCCATCAGCCTCCTCTCCAGGGGCAGGTAGTTTCCCTGCCGACAAATCAGCCAAATCATATATTTTGTTGGTCGCACGAGACTCCGGTGGGAAGAGTCTGGTCTCATCTGGAGGCATGGCAGACCATCACCGAAGACCGGTGGGTTTTGTGCATCCCTCGGGCAGGCTTCCGCTTGCCACTCCCCTCTATCCCTCCCGTCCAGCAGACTGGGTCGCCCTCCCTCAGAGCCAAGGTACAGAAACTTCTAAACCTCAGAGTGGTGGAGTCTGTTCCCCCTTAGGGAGCAAGGGGAGGGCTACTCCAGTCTCTTCACAGTGCCCAAACCCAACCAGGCTGGCCTGCTCACCATCTTCGATCTTTCCCAGGTCAATCTTTCTCTTCCCCAAGAGAAATTCAAGACGATCACGCCTTGCCAAATGTCCTGAGTGACTGGCTCAGCGTGGTGGACCTTCAGGACGCATACATGCACATTCTGAAATGGAGCCTGCATCAGAAATATCTGCGGTTCTCCCTGGGAGAAGAACCAGTTCTGTGTGCTCCCTTTTGGTCTCAGCTTGGCATCGCATGTCTTTACGAAGATGTGGGTCATCGCAGCTTTCCTCAGACCGCAGGGGATTCATGTATATCCATATCTGGACGATTGGCTCATGCTCAGTCCTTGCCAACAGACGGCCTTGGTCAATCTTCTGTCTCCTTCAGCTCCTGCTCCATCTTGGGCTGTCGGTGAATTGACAATTTTCGCCAATTCACCCACGATGGAAGATCTGATTTTCCTCGGTTTCCTTTGGGATACTATCAGTACCAGGGTTTTGCTATCAACGGACAGGACTGCAGACTTATCAACCACTTGTCTGCTCTTCCTCCAGTCCTCGCACACAACGGCCTGGTGGTTCCAAAGACTTCTGGGTATCATGGCCTCTTGCGTGCCAGCTCTACCTCTTGCACGTCTGAAGATAAGGCGCACTCAGCTAGCTCTTCAGAGCAGCTGGTCTCAGGCTTCGGACCCAGATTCCAAGATGATCCGGGTTCCTTCCTGCATGACGTTGATTCTGCAATGGTGGTCCTCGACAAACAACCTTTCAGTGGGTGACTCCTTTCAGGAGCCCTGCCCACAAGTGACGGTTACCACAGACTCCTCTCTTCTGGGGTGGAGAGCGATGCTGGGTCACCTCGAAGTAGTCGACCTATGGAAGCTTCAGGACAGGCAGTTCCACATCAATTACCTGGAGCACCTGACTATTTTTCTGGCGCTTAGAGAGGTAGTCCGTATCCGCACAGACAATTCTGTCACAATGTTCCACATAAACAAGCAGGGTGGCAACAATGTCACCTCTCCTGGTGGACCTAGCCATACAAGTTTGGGACTGGGCCATTCAACACAAGGGTTGGCTCCAGGCAGTACACATTCCGGGTCACATCATTGCAACTGCGGACTCACTCAGCTGCCAGTCGGCTGCCAGTTATGAGTGGGAATTGAACAGCGTTGTTCTCTCCAACACAGAAGTGGACCTCTTTGCAACTTTTACAAACAGGAAACTTCTGCTTTATGCATTCAGGGACGGCCTCGGAGTGTCCTCCTTGGAAGACACACTCGAGATCATGTGTCACAACATGAAGGCTTATGCTTTTTCTCCAATGCCTCCCATTCATTGGTCACTCTGCAAGGTGAGGAGCACATCGAATTGCCCCTCCTCTTCATAGCTCCTTGCTGGTCAGCTGGATTCTGGTTCTCGGAACTTCAGCATCTCTCGATTCTTCTTCCGATCACATTGCCGCTGATTCCCAACCTTCTTCACCAGAACGATCACCGGCTGTGGCACCCCTCCCCAAAATCGTTCAACTTGGCGGCATGGTGCCTGAATTCAAATCCTTAGTGCAGTTTAATCTGTCCGAGGACAATATGCGTATTATCCAAGCGGCCAGAAAACCTTCAACAAGGGCTCAATATAGGAGCAAAAGGCTCTGTTTTTGCCACTGGTGCTTAGCTAAAGAGCATGACCCCAGGCATTCTGCGGTAGACACTGTTCCATCTTTCGTGTTTCACCTCGCAGCTAGAGGCATTCAAGTTCTGTCTTGCAGAACTTACTTATCGGCCATTGCGGCCTACCTGTCCACAGACTGCTGTTCTTTTTCATTGACTAACCTGGTCATTAAAAATAAATTTTGCGGGTCTTCTTCACCTCTTCAGGCTTGTGTGCACCCCTCATCTCAAGTGGGATTTGAATGTGGTCCTAACCGCGTGATGGCATAAGCCATTTGAACCCATGGCCACTACCGATCTGAAATTCCTTTCTGGGAGGTCGCTTTTCTGATCGCAGTAACATCGGCGAGGCGAGTAAGTGAACTCCAAGCTCTTTCCGTGGAACATCCGTTCTTCACTTTTCATAAGGATAAGGTTTTGCTCCGCACTCACCTTCGTTCCTGCCCAAGGTGGTTACCGATTTTCATTTGTACCAATCAATCTTGTTACCTCTTTTTTCCTAACCCGCCATTGCATGCCGACAGAGTCTTACACAATCTGGATGTCAGACAAGCCCTGAAAGTTTAACAAGTGAACTCATGGGCTCTTCACAACTCCGTCACCTTCGTGGAACCCGAAAGTGAAACCGGCTTCCAAAGCAACTATCTCCCGATGGATTGCCTCCTGTATTTCAGAAGCCTATAGCATTGAAGGCCTTCAACCTCCGAAAGGCATCCATACACATCTTGTATGTGGCAAAGCGCTGCTGTTGCCTTCCAAAAGTATGTCCCTTGGGAAACCATCGCTTTTGTAAGCATTACTGCTTGGACCTTAGCTGCAGGGATGATGCCCAATTCGGCCAGGCTGTTCTTAAGAACCTATTCCGGTGGAGGTTTTTTTTCCCCATCCACCAGTGTTACCTGTGAGGTGTGTTTGGGAATCTCCCACAAGTATGGAGGAAAGGGGACTGGACGTAGGAGTATAATAAAGTTACTCACCGTAGGGACTACCTTACTCCTAGTCCATAGTCCCCTTTCCTCCATACACCCGGCCGCCGTCTCCTCTAAAAAGTATCCTCTATTATTGCTTAAATGGTCTAAGACCTGGTGATAGAAAATGACTGCAGTGTGATGCGCGGGGCAGAGCTCAGGAGGGCAGGGTCACGGCCGCGTGCGGGGCCCTGCGTAAAAATAAAAGAAGGACAAAACAGGTTTTGATGCTTTTTACAAAAGTGCTCTGGTCCTGTCCGGAAGGACGGAATGTCCCACAAGTATGGAGGAAAGGGGACTATGGACTTGGAGTAAGGTAGTCACTATGGTGAGTAACTTTATTAAAACTCTTTGCCTAGAAACACTGTTGTCGGTCACGT
Organism: Ambystoma mexicanum; assembly: GCF_040938575.1. NCBI lineage: Eukaryota > Metazoa > Chordata > Amphibia > Caudata > Ambystomatidae > Ambystoma > Ambystoma mexicanum. The sequence continues at coordinate 306,433,829 of NC_090928.1, forward strand.
TTGAGCCACGGAGTGATGATGGATCCTGACTGTGGGGAGGAATGAAGAATTCCATGTTGTAACCCAGCGGCACTACCCGATTGGCCCATTGATCAGACAACCGTAGTTCCCATAAACTGAAGAAATAACAGCCCCCACACACCCCAGCCCTCTCTGCACATCAGGTTTTGCCCCTCCTCCGAAAGGCAGAACTTAAGTATGACAGTCCCTCCTCTTCCACCTGTGACATGGTTGAGGGAAACAAACAGGCTTGCTAGGTTTCCAAAAAAGATTGTGCTGCGATTGAGAAGATGTAGACTGCCAAAGATTGTCCGCCTTAAAAGACGCCATGCGTCTTATGCTCCAAAGAGTAGGTAAATGGCAGCTTCAAGGCTGTTGCCTGTCAAGACCCTTCAGAGTGCCAGTCCTTGCGGTGCAAATGGCTGCCAGAGATAGTTGCTCCCATAGCCTTAGCATGCCCAAAATCAAATGCCAAGTCTGATAAACACTTCACTTGAAAATGCATGTCTGCAGGATTGGGGGAATGCACATCCTCCAGGATTGGGGGGACAATCGGCCTACTAAAGAATGACCATGTCAAATCCCTGGAAATCTCCCTAGGCCCCCTCCACCCCCCAAGCCCCCAAGCCCCCAAAACAGTCTGGGCAGCATAGGATGCATATTGGTTAAATCGCCACTATCTTCGCTAGAGAAGCCTCCCCTTACACCTGGATATAGTTCAGCCACAATGCAAGGTGAGGAAATATTTCTGAGTCCTTCCATTCTGACAAAATGTGGTCCTTGATATCAGGAAATAGAGGCAAGCCCGGTTTGGGGGACTTTTTGAATTGGCGAACCTTTGGTTCTCCCAATTGCCACAGCACCTCCTGCAAGGGGAAGCCCATTCTCCCATTCTTTCTATCGCCACCTGCTGCAGCATCCTTCTCAGTGCCTCTTTATCAAAAGTGCTGGCCCCTGGTGAGTGGGAGTTTGTGAGTGGGAGAGGTGGCGAGGGCCTCCATCCTCTTCAGAGCATTCTGAACCACTGCATGAAGAGGACTCAGATGACGTACATGAAAACCATGAGGGAGAAAAAGCAGCCTTCAGTACCTTCCTCTGTACTCTTTTCTAAGATACAGAGATACTCTTTCCACCTTTGTGTACTTCCTCCCTGAGGAAGGGGGAGCCTCTGGCGAGTCACACACCTCAGAGCAGGTCTTCTACCCACACTTGCGTTTGCAGGTATGCTTCACTGTCAGCCAACTCCTGCCAGAACAAAGGCCCCATCACAGGAAAAACCAGCCTCAGACGCAGAGCTCTCACACCATCCACCAGCCAGCTCTCCTATAAAGAAGCATGTAATCCATGCTCCCAATCTCCCCACGTCACACAAACCTGAGGCAGTCTGACACACCAGATTGCTGCCATCTTGCCCCAATCAATACAGCAACCATTGGTGTCAAGGCAAGCTCTGCAACAGCGCCTGAACCCAAGTGCCTGGCTCCTAGGTACACTTATTGGCATGTAATTAAGCATAACAAAGTTAGAATCACAGGCTGTAGCCAATCTCGGTCCCATTAAACCCAGCACCACAACTCACCATTTCCTGGGCAACTTCTTGTCCCAGGACAGATACAGACTATACAACACCGGGCAAAACTCCTCCTATATGCACAAACTGCCTTGAAACACTCAACCAAGCCCCCTGGCCCATGTAGGGGGCTGTGTCAGTCCTGCACGACTTCCACATTCCTTCTTTCAGGTCTAAGGGATGGTACTATCATGCCCCCCCCCCTTTAAAGGTGCCCCTCAAAGCCAAGCAGCAAGGGTATCACAGGTTCCTCTCTTCACCTACTGAGCCCCACGCTACTAATAAACAAGCAGTGATCCCAATCATTAAGGTCACAGACACAGTCTGACAGGCATAATTCCTTCGCCTTTTGTGGTAAAGTGGGCCACGGGCAAGCTATAACCTCAAAAGGGATGTGAAGTTATAATAGTAGCAACCCCAACAGCAGATATAAAAAAAAATTATATATATTTTTTTTTAAAGTACAATCAAGGTCCTATGACAATATAAAATTCAATAAAGTCAAGAATTCAAATAACTAACTGAAAGCACCAGGAAGAACCCACCCCTGTGGAAAGAACACAGACAGTACAGCACTGGTATATAAAAAGGCACCCAGGATATTCGGGATGGGGTGATCAGGGAAGCGGATGCAGCAATGCAATGTCACTGTTCAAATAGATAGGTCCTTCAAGAAAGGTTTTCAAAGAGTGCTTTGCAAAAAGTGGACCGGGGGACTGTGCTTCTCAACAAGTGCATTATTCTTGGTCTTGGGTGATTCTACAGCGAACTGGGCTTCTGTGCACTTTCCTTGCGATCGAACCTGGTTCAAGATACAGTGAGTCACGTGAATTTACATGGTGAGTTGGCATTAAGACAGAACTGTGCTGTTCTAGTCTGCTTCCGATGTGGTTCAAAGGGTCCAACGGGTTTAATCAGCGGTCAAGTCTGTTCGAGACAATTTACTGCTGGGTCGAGACGGCTTTTGACATGATGGTTCCCAGCAGTTTGAATCTGTGTTCGATTCAGCCGAGGTCCTAGCAATGAGCCGGTGTTGGACTCAAGGCAGCCATGAGTGCTGCTGGTGTGATGCAGCATTAATTCAGTTTGAAGATGCAGGAGAGCAGGTCGGAGTTGTGCAGTGCCAAAAGCAGCATGGCGGGTCCTGTTGCAGTTCAAAAGGTGATGAATGTGGTCCAGAGGCTGTTCGAGGCTGGGCAAACAGGATTTCAACTACTCCTAGGCTTTCTGGTTGCTGCGAGTCCCAATCCAAGGACAAGGTAATGCCTTGTGTTTTGCACTCCCAGCTCCAGGGAGATTACGTGGCATATACAGGGAAACATTCACCTCAAGTTGGGAGCCTGGTTCCAGTGCAACTGGCAGAGGGACAGACCAAGTGCAGCCAGTTGCAATAGTAGCTGTAACAAATGACCCTTGACTTATTACATCATACTAGGTGCGACTTGTTCTGCAGGAAATGGGAGGTGACAGAAAGGAAAGGAATCTCACCCAACAGAAAACCAAGATGGTGGTGCCCTTTCTCATGTTCACTTTGCTCTCCGTCTACTCCCTCAACCCCCTTCCAAGGACTTTAAACGCCATTTCATATGCATCGCCCTGGCGCGAGGATGGCCTGTTATGTGGTTGCCCTTTTGAAACAGGGTTCCCAGGAAAATCATTGTGGGAGAACATGTGCCCGCGAGGATGTATTCCCCTTCCACCTGGGGAATCATAGGAAGGCATAATCCTGTCTATTGTCTCACTGTGAGCAGTGGAGTCAGACTAGCCATGAATATAAAATCACTGATCCAGGCTCAAAGGATTGACACTGGTATATATATTTTTTTTTTTTTATTAAGTGTATTTGGTTTATTACAAACCTTTCACCATCAGTAAAACATTTCATTTTACAAAGAGATCTGTCACAGCCAGCCAACATCAAGCAGATATCAGGTCATAATCAGCTTACAATAACCAGGATATCCTAGATAGGCTAGACTAAATCTAAGAAGCCATTTTCTTTCAAATTGGTTACTTAAGATAGGTTTTGGCTCTCCAAAGATCATAAGGTTAAAAAATTGAATTGATTCACAATAAAATGTTCAATAAAATATTAACAACAACACTGCACGGTGAGTCCTTTTAGCCTATTCAGTTCGGTTTTTATAATGCATTTCCTTCATCAATATGGTCTAGCCTTTTTAGGGTGTTTTCCAGAAATTTGACGGTCGTGAAATTTATTTTTGGAGATTGGCAGGCATAGATTTTGCTCCACCATTTTTCTGCGTCTAGGCCGCATAAGTCTGTGATATTACTAGTTAAGTACAAATTTTGCAGGTCTCTCAGTTCTGTGCAAAATAACACTAAGTGATGTAGTGATTCTTCGCTTTTGTTGCACAATCTGCACTTTGTACATATTTTTTCTCTAGTATATCTTGCAAGGTATTTAACCTGAAACGTAAATCACAGATCTCTTTGTTTGGGGTTCGGAAACTTTCTCAGATAATCTGGTATGATAGTCATCACCCCACAATTGGATTTCAAGAGTGTATGAGTTTTTGACCGAGCTCTTTCCATTTCAGTTTTCGACCAGTCCTCAGCCCAAAGTGCTCTCTTTATAGCTATCGGATTTTCTGCTAATGTTTGGGCTTTGAGGGTAAATTCTGTCAGAGTTTGTTTGTTTTCTCGTTTCCAATCTTCTACCACTTTTTCCTCGTAGTTGTTGAATTTTGTAAACAATTCGAATTGGGGCGACATTAGATTATTCGTTATCTTTCTATACAACATTAGTTTATTATAAAGGATGTGTATATATATAACGATGTTAGGCCCAGTTCATGTCTAATTACCGTCATTGGAGTAGCTTTTGGTATCGGTAAGATTTTTTTCCAGAACAAACCTTCTAGCGTGGTCCAAAACTTCTCTGGGATATTCATACAGGTTTCTGCTCCGTATATCAATGTCGGAATTACTTTCAGTCTGTAAAATGTGATCACTGGTTGAAGGGAGAATTCGCCATATCTTTTATTGATAATGGTAGCTTGGGCTGTTAGCTGTTTTGTTTTTACCTTTAGCATCCTTTTCCAGGGCTCTTCATTTTTTATTCCACTTATTTGTGATCCCAGATATCTCATTTCGTCACATGGTTTTATCCAGGTTTCGTTAACTTTCCATTCTTCATTTTTGGTCTTTTTCCATCTTTTATCCCCGAATATTAATATTTCGGTTTTATCTGCATTTATTTCTAGGTCATTGTTTTCTATATATTTTTCGACCTGATTTAAAGCCCTTTGCAGACCAATTTGCGTGTGATCTAAAATTATCAGGTCGTCTGCATAGAGCAGATGGTTGACCGGTCTGCAGTTCAATTTCGGTGGGAAAGTCCTGCTATTTCCAAAGCAGTGTTGTAAGTCTTCGATATAAAAGCAGAACAAAGTAGCTGCTAACGGGCATCCTTGTTTAAGGCCTTTTGTTGTTTTTATCTCCTTAGATAGGTTACCATCTTGATCTAATTTGACTCTCATTGAGGTTTTAGCATACAGTTCTTTGATGGCTTTCAAGAGATCTGTCGGGCAGCCTTTAGAGGCCAATTTTTCCCAGAGGCGGCTTCTTTTCACACTGTCAAATGCTTGCCATAAGTCAATGCTGGCTATATACAGTTTTTGTTTATTTATATAGGCTCTTCTTTTCATCAGTCCTAGAATAAGGAGATTTAAGTTACATCCCACGTTCTCAACAAAACCGGATTGTCTTTTATCATATATATTTGAATCCTTGATCCACGTTTTCAATTGTTTTAACAGGAGGGTGGCAAAGATTTTCCCAACACAATCTAATAGGGCAATTGGCCGATAGTTTTTCGGGTCCATCCTATTGCCTTTTTTGAAGATCGGGACGATAATGGCCGACTTCCATGATTTTGGTATTTGGCCCTGTTTCACAATCCTCTTAAAGAGTCTTTCGCAGAAAGTTGCCCATTTTTCTGGGACTTCTTTTAACACTGCATTTGATAAACCATCAGGCCCTGGTGCTCTTGAGGAGCTTGCTCGTAAAATTAGGGTCTTTATCTCCTCCTTATCGAAATGGATTTCCCAGGGACATGGTTTTTCTTCTTTAGCATTATTTCCCATATCCAGAGTTTCTGGCTCATTAAACAATTTTGCAAAATGCTCAGTCCATATGGTTTCTGATATTGGATTCGTGAGCGCCGCTGTTGATTGTTTATCATTTAGTAGGTCCCATAATGTCCTGCTATTTGCATTAGATATTGCTTTCTGCATAACTTCAGCATCTTGTTGTAGCAGTTGTGATTTATGGGCTTTCTGCCAGTTTTTGTATTTTTGTTTTCTTTTTTGCAACATTCCTTTCGTGCCTTTGTTCTTTCCATTTTTTAATGCACGTAGATCTTTTCTTAGTAATCTCTTTTCTATCGCTACTACTGGATCATATACATGTAATTTTTTGGTTCTTGGTTTTGAGTATTTTCCAGAGTATTGTCTAAATATCTGTAGCGATGTATCATATTCTACAGACTTTTTTTCTTTGGATTGCCACTTTTCTAGATTTTCTAATACAGTGTCAAAGTCACTTTTTTTCAACCTTAATCGATTTAGGCCATGTTCTGACTCTATTTTTACGTCCCATATTTGCTTTATTCGGGTTTCCCAGTGTAGAAATTCGGCGATAATTGGTTCATGATCGCTATAGTTTGAAGGTGTTATTTTAAAGCTTTGAATTTTCGCTAGTAATCGTTCACACACAAACATATAATCTAGTGTGTTACTTGCAATGCCATTTGACCAGGTCTTTGCTGGCGGTATATCTCCATTCGTGTTCCCATTCAATCTATGTAATCTCCTTGCATCCATTTCTTCATTCCATTTTTTCCCACGTTTGCATTTTTGGTAATTTTTTTGAATTGTATCATGTTGAGTTGCTTTATTTTCTTCAAAGCAATCTGCGTTAAGGTCACCGCAGATGATGATATTTAATTCTTTGTATGCTTCTATTTTTCCGTCTAAGCATTCCGTTATTTGGTCTATGAAGCATTCACTTTCAATGTTTAGGGGATTCCAATAGACATTCAATATTAGCATTATTTGCTTGACTTTTGGAGCTTCCAGCTGGAAATGTATGACTGTTGCCTGTATATACGGGTTAATATTCATAGATTCGATTACTTTTATTTCTGACCCGTTTTTGATTAATGTTAAAAGACCTGCAGATGGTCTTCCAAGCGCACTTCCTTTGGCGGGGTTACATAGCACAGTGAATCCTTCCTTAAATGGGGCAATTTTTAACCAAGATTCTTGTATACATATTATGTCTAGCTCATTTAAGGATGGATTGAAATCATTAAAGAGATGGCTGTGACTTCTGGTGTTCCAGCTTCCTATTTTCCATCGGTCAGTATAGACTTTTTTGGATGGCTATAATTTTGGTTTAGTAGCAAGAGTGCCAGCTAGCCAATTCCAATATTTCGGGTCCTCTTTTGTTTTTTGTTGGGGGTTTGTTGATTCACCTGTTTTTTGGGTTCTTCTTATGGTTATTTTTATTTTGTCTAAATGCTCTTTTTCGTGCCTTTGAATCTGGTCTTCATTTCCATTTCTCTTTGGTATTCTATTTGGTGGTTCTGTGGTTAAATCTATTGTGTTTTTACTTCCACCTGGATCACTCTGATCGTACTGGTAGTTCTCTCTCTGATTTGACTTTCTATTTTCAATTTTCGTTTTAATGTGATGTGGTTCTTCGTCTTCTGAGAATTTTCTCTCAAAAAGCACAGTTTTGCTTTTTTTGCTGGTTCCTGGTTTATCATTGATGTTTTGGTAATCTACTGGTTTTGAGATTTTGAAGCCCAGTACTCTAAAGTTCTCATGTGCCTCTAGCATAATGGTGGCAAGTAACACCGAGTTCGTCGTAATTTCTACCAGGTCGACACGCGCTTCTTCAGGGAAGCTTACTGTCAGTATTTCTTCTGATTTTATTGTTTTCAGTTGTGGAATGTATTGTAGAGGTTTCATTATTGCTGATCTCTTGAGTATCAGACCATCCGAATTTCTTGCTATTTTTTCGAGTGTTACAACCATATTTTTCGGTGGTTTAGGTTTTTGCTTCATCCATTTATGCTTTGTGTCGGTGGTTCTAGCGTTTCTTTGTTTGTCGCTCAAAAGCCAATTCTCTTTTCTTGTTTCGTTTTGTTGTGCGTTGTTCAAGTTGAACAGTTGTACTTTTTTTGTGAAGAGCATTCATTCATTTCTTTTGGTTTGGAGTATTTTGCTGTGCATTTTTTTAATTTTTCACTTAGGGTTAGAAAATCTTCTTTATTCACCACCCTAGGATCAATGCATACTTCTTCAGCTTCATAAATATTAAAGTCCATTATTACTCTTTCCTGTGTTTCGTTTGTGTATCCAATTCCGTCGTCATAAACAGAGCAATCTAGGAGTTCTTGGATAGTTCCAACCTGTGAACTGTCGTCTTCTGAGGATACAGAGACCGTTTGGCTCTTTTCTGAGGTCAACTGGGAGTGGTTCTCTACTAGTTTGCTGCATGGTATGGTGTTGTGCGACTCTTCTGTTGTATCTTTTATGTTTCGCAAGAAACTCCTTGACCCGCCTATCTTCTTCTTTTCTTTGAAGGCCGCATTTTTTGTTTTACATGTGCTTTTTTGGCCTTTCTTTTGTGTATTATTTATATTTGCTACTTCTGACTTCTTGCTTGTATTAGGATCAAATATTGGAAAAGCACTTGTTGCTACTTTTCCTGCATTTTCCAATATTTTTTCCGCAGTCTCGGATGTAATGTTTTGGCTCCTTTCATTCACGATCTGTGTTTGTTTCGGGGTTAATCTCGTGCTCAAGGTCATAGAATCATGGGCTTCTTGATCTCCATGTTCTTCGGACTGTGTTAGTTCAGGTCCGGACACAGATGGAGCATGGGCGACTTATCTTTGCTCTTCATGTGTGTACGCTCGCACGGCCCTTGTTTTTGAGTCAGTCCTTATCGGATGTAGAGCTAAAGTTGTGATGATGTCTCGAATCCCTTCTAAAAAATGATGTTTATCGGTTTTCGCGTCTTGCAATAAATCAGTGTTTTTAGGACCACTCCCTCCATTTCTTTCTCTCGGCTTCGCTTTTCTTTAATGAGATCCATAGCTGATTCCACATAGATCAGTTTACTGTTCATTAGGGCAATCATTGTCGATTGATCTCGTTGGTTTTCAGTTAAAGTTTCATATAGTTTTAAAAAAAGGAGCCATAGTTATCGATACAGATGCTATGATTGCTTCCTGTGCCTCTTTTAACCACCTTTTTTCATTTGTCGTTCCATAAGTGATGCCATTTTTTCGTCTTTGTAAGGTTTTTCCTTTCTTCATGTTTCTCTCATTTGAGCTGTATTCTGATGAGGATGAGGAGTTTTCCTCTGAAGACGTCAATTCTTTTGTGCCTTTTTTTGTGTGTGGTGAGAAATTTTTGATATGATCTTGTAGTACTTTTATTTCTGAGGCACGTTGTTTATTTATCTCTCTCTCTTCAAAAGGTTTTTGTCTGTGATTTTCTGGTTCAGACGTGACTATAGTTATGTTGTCGCTATTCGTGGGTACTTTAGTTGTTGTGCTTAATGGATCGCTCAGAATGTTTTTAGGCAAGTTTTTAAGGGTATTGTTCTCTGGTGAGTGAATTTGAGGGCGTTTGGAGGCCCAGGACTCGGTTTGTACATTTCCGCCACCTTGTTTTGCTGTATTTTCTTTTCGACTTGTTTCGTATAGACTTTCCTTTGCATTAATGCTCATAGCATCGGATTTCCCTACAGGTAAATTTTCTTTCTGTGTGTCTATGATCTCTGCTGTATTTGATAATAGGTCATCATCTGTTATTTCAGAAGTCACATTTCTTATAAGTGAGGTGTCTTTTTCCTTTGACACAGTTTTTGAAATGGAGCTTTCATGAGTATTTTTGTTCAGTTGAATTTTGCCACTATTTAAGGCTTTGCTCATTTCCGGAGGGGCAGGTTTCCCATTGAAATGCCATCTTAGCGTGCCAATCTCGGATGTAGAGTAACATCTTTTTTTGTCTGTTTCTTCAAGTTTTGTAAACTATAGGATTCTAAACCTTTCTCTTGATCATCATCTGCACCAGTATTCATCCTTTTTATACTGGTGCTTTTTTTTTTGAACTTCGACATGTATTTTGGGCACTTTATTTTTGTTCATTTCATTTGCAAGTGAGGGGCTGAAGGAGACTGCCTGGTTTCCCCCAGGGGCCAGTTGTTTGGCCATGGCGAGCTGGTCACAGGGGCCCAGCTGCCTTAGCCCTCCCGTGGAAGCATGCCCTTCAGCTAGACCTTCCACATCTCCAGACAACAGAGTGTTAACTCTATTTTCTGTGCGTGCTGCATCCGCAGTCAACTCAGGCTCCCGGCAGTCTCCGCCCACAGTCGGGAGCAGCTCTCCCAGCTCCTCGCCTCCGCGAGGCTCAGCACTCGCTCCTCTTGAGCTGCCCGCCCCCACCCACCACAAGGCCGTGGCGGAGCTCGGAGCCCCCGCACCCGCCCCACAGCTCGACTCCCCCCGCCCGCGGCACGCCGCATCGGGGCCGCCGCCGTCAGCGCCCGCCATTGGCTTGGCGCGTGCAGGCGGCTCCTGCACCCCGCTCACTCCGCCCCCCCCGCACCGCGCATCGCGCTGGTCGCTCCGGACACCAGCCACGTCCACAGCGACCACGCGCATCTCGTCGCAGGGGGGGGGGCCAGAATCACGGCGGCAGCCACACATCTCCCCAGGGTCCAGCGGCGACCCCCCAGACGCCGCACAAGCGCCCAACAGCGGCGAGGAACAGTCACCTGACGAGATGGGTGAAAACATCTCATTTGTAAGAGTCTAACTTGTCAACTTACATGTTTTATTGGAACGTAGATCTACTGGCAATTTTTTGCATTGCTTTCCAATGTTTTTTACAGCCATCTTTGAATTAGCTGAGCTGGATATGGTGACTAATGAGGAGTTAAAGGGCTGTTTCTCAACCAGATCGTCTAGTGCACGTACCTTGCTCCGTGTTCTTGGGTGCAATTCTCCTGATGTTTCGTGGTCCATTTGTTCACACATCGGCGAACACTCCGCTACGCTCCGCGTCTGTGGGTGGTTCTTATGGGTTCCAGTTGTAGAAACAAAGAACAGACTCCAGAACAGACTCCAGCAGAGAGTATGGGTAACAGGGTTTCTCCTTCTTTACTGCCAAACACTCGGCAAACGCTCCGCGTCTGTGGGTGGTTCTTATGGGTTCCAGTTGTAGAAACAAAGAACAGACTCCAGAACAGACTTCAGCAGAGAGTATGGGTAACAGGGTTTCTCCTTCTCCTTCTTTACTGCCAAACACTCGGCAAACACTCCGCCAAATATAACTTGCCATGACTTATTTTAGACATTACGCTGCCACCAGACGTTCAAGTGCAAACACCATTGAATTGTGTATCAAATGTGCATAAGTAAAAAAAAATGTCACCTCTCAAAAAGGGGCCAGGGCTTTCACACCCTCGCCAGATGGCGTCTCATCACAGGTGTCGGAGCCTCAAAAGTAAGTAAATCGGAAGAGAAGGTAATGCAGAAGTTAAAAGAATAGTTTATCTCTTCTTAGACATTGCATGTTGAAGCAACACTAAGATGCAATGGGAGCATGTATAGCATGTATCCTACAAAATGAAACGTTGTACAGACAGGAAACAGAGCTCAAGGCCAGGCCTCTCCCTACTTGATACAGCTGTACAATTCTGAGCAAATCAGTCTACCAAAACGGGTCTTATTTTCTTTAGGTGCCACAATGAAGGGATTAGTTTACATGTGCATTGCATAAAAAACCAGTATTTGGTTTAATATACTACAGTGTTTGCTCCATACCCAATAAGACATGGGTTGTCTGCAGGGTTTGCTTCTTAAACAATTATAAACCATGGACCATTTATGAAGGGCACACAAGAGGCTGAACTTGCTCATAGCCCCTTCAGTTTCTAGGGATCGATCACCCTTAACAGAGACGTGAAATACATATGATTTAACGTTTGTTGGGTGCCTCAGGAAATATTCTCAACAATGTAAGGAGTCTGCTAGCACGATATGTTTTACTCTCTGCTTGCCCCCGGGGAATTCACCACATGCTACCCAGTTTGTGAGTGGGAGGCACAGGCACACGATCTTGGGCACATTTGCTTGTCACCTGCCACTGTTTGCTGCTTCTCCTCGCCCATACCGACACAAGAGGGCATAGGCCAATTCATTTTTGACAATGTAATCAGCCAAAGACATGACATGTCTTTGCCAGCTCATACCAGATACCAACTTGTGAAGTGCAGCTTGCACACAGAGCTCTGGAGTAGGGACATCAACCAAGTAATGTGTCTTATAAATTATATTCAATTGTCTTTTACACGGGTTTACCTACTTAAAGATGGGTGGAAAAATAAGGGTCGTTACGTGAGAAATGTTATTCTATCAATGGAAAAGAATTGCTTTCAATAAGTGAAGGGTGCAGTGCTCCAGATACGTTTTTTAAGTGGGAGTATTTTACTCACTATTTTTTAAAGTTCGGGGTAAAAATGTAATTCCGATTGGGAGTATTTAATGAGCAAAAATGTTTTGTAATACATTTCTTTGCAACAAGTTAGTTATTCATGCACAATGTAAATGTGTACCTCTTCAGATCATGCAGTAATAGACTTCCTTACTGCGTACTACTGGGCCAAACATCGCCGTGGAACTGTGTGGTTGGAGGCAGGGGGACAGGCTCCTATGTGTCAGTTTCCTATTTCTTTAGGGATTTTTTTTTTAGTATATGCCTTTTTTAGGGGGTAAAAGTATACACCCCTTATCTGTAGGGCTAAGTGGGAGGTTTAGAATTAATCATGAACTCGGTTATTGCTCATGGCAGACTCAGATTATGTCATTTTTATTGTGCCCCTGCCGTTACATAAAGGGACCAGCCATAACCAAAGACGTTTTGATTCAGCCACCAAACGAAGCAGTCCAGTCTGCAAAGGAACATTAAGCAACGTCGTCAGCCATGTCTTGGCCTTGTGGAACAGCAATTGGGGCCCAATGGCTCACATTGGTGGCAGCACCAATACCAATTTGCAATGGTCAGTGAAAAATAATTCATGACACTATTCAGTATTCATTAAAGAAAAGCAAAAATAATTATTAGAAAAATTTGTAGTGAGGGGGGGCTTTTTCAGCATGCAGATCCCTCTAGCACCATTTGTGTCATATGCAATTATGTCACCTTTTTTTGCTAAGCACTGTACCCTGAATGTTCAGGACAACATTCCCATTGGGGGGTTTTGCATGCACGAGATAGGGTCACCGATTCCACCTGGTGTTGGGTGAAACTAGTGTTGGGTGAATTGGTTCTGGCTAGGGTGGTTGTCCGTTGTGTTGACATGGATTGAATGTGATGATTTGTTGGGATGGCGATGCTGGCTGGTGTGCGACTTCACTGGCTCTAGTGTTCATCGCCAGCGAGTAGCATGTTTCAACTCGGCCATGTGATTTTGCTAGTCTTCATTGAGATGAATGAAATGGAACAAGAGCTGAGATCTTGTGGAGGACTGTTCAGTAACCATACGAAGGGGCACAGTGGATGCCAGTGAGCAAGGCTGTGAATACAGAAGAACTGGTGCAAACAAGTCCCACATTTGAGAAGCCTGGCTTCTGCCTCAGGATACATTCTGTACAGGCATAACAGACTGGAAAGTGGACCAAACGGTTGAGGGAAATGAATCCAGTCCCATTTTTCTCGGGTTGTCAAATAGGTGGCACAATGATGTGAGAATCGCTCATCGGGAGAGTGCCTAGAACAGCAAGCTTGTTCCCGCAGCCAGCTTCCAGTGTTAAGGCCAGTTACTAGAGTGGACACATCGTGGCTCCATCCCAGTAGTGCGATACCGAGCGAGTGTAGGTTTGAAGAAAAATGTAACAGCATTGCACTTCACCAGATACCCATATTGAAAACTGGTTCTGGTGCAGAACATTAAAGTGAATCATATAAATTCAGTCACATGGGTGAATCACAGAGTCAAAATGTTGTATGGCGGATATGATACAGAGTGCTCAATACATTTAAACCCATTCCCTCCACTACTAGGTACTTGGGTAGAAGTCGCAGGGTCCCTGGGTGCAGCGTCACTCGTTGTGGGGGCCATCTCATTGAACAGACATTTGTTGCTCGGTGAGATGGGTGGACCTTGTCGTGAGACTATGCATAGCCAGAAATGGACAGCAGTGGGTCAGGAGGGAACACAGAGCATGCCACAGACAGCTCACGAAAGACTGGAGTTCAAGCAGTGGTGGGTGTCTGGGGTGGACAAAGCCGGCTCTTTTGTCTGGAAGTGCATCCCATTCTGAGCAGTTGATGCTACAAAGGTCTAACAGTTATTGTGACTTATTGCTATCTGACGAATGTGTGAAAGCCCTAGCTTTATTTAAATGTATGCATCTAAAATAATGGAGAAAGAGGTGAGTCGAGCGATGTCTTATTATCATCATTACTGTTTAAAACAACATTAAAAAAACTGTTTTTGCACTCTGTATACTAACCCACAAAAAATGCATACTCTAATATGCTCACTATTCATACCTTCAGCGCCACGGCGCAGCTTGTAAAAAAACTGTTTTCTTTTTTCCTGTGTTAGAGTAAAATAAAAAATAAAAACCTGTTTTTTGTCAGTTTCACCTCTCCAAGGGTTTTTTTGTCCTCGAGAGCTAATACTGTTCTTAGCTCCACTGCAAACCTTGGTGACCCTATGTCAGGGTAGCTTCGACTCACCTCTTTCTCCATTGTACCCATTACCCTCTCGAGTCAAGCCCCCTTACAAAAAAAGAGGGTTCGCCCACTTACCTCTCATGCATCTAAAATAATGCGGGTAACACGGTTTCTGAAAGGGGTGTCTGCCAATCAGACCCTCTCTGTGCTTTAGTTGCACCAGTCTCCTGGCATCTGCAGCAGCTCCTGCTCTACAGTGGCACAGGGCAGGTTCAAAGCTCACATGCACATTGCCGACAGCGGCTGTGAGCCAAGGTCACTGCAACCAGAGATTGTAACTTTGCAGCTCTAAATCTAAATACTATAATTGCTGCCTTATCAGTATTGTGGCAAGGTAATGGCTAAGAATAAAACCTACCTGTTGGCCCCTGCCCTGACAATACTCTTCTTGCTCTGCCCAAGATGGCGGTATTCCCAGCAGGCCACTGTGCACAACACCAGAGCATGCTCAAGTAAGGTCTGAGGCGTCCCTTAGCCTGCCAACCAGCTTACTAAAGGCAAAAAGGGTGACTTTGGCCCCAAATTTCAAGTTACCGCTTTTCTCTGAACCAAAGGTTCTTGCCTCCCATAACCCTTAGCTTATGGTAACTGAGTGGAGTTTCTAGAATGCCCACATCCCCCAACTGGGAGGGAGAGAGGGGGGGAGAGAGAAAGAGAGAGAGAGAGAAAGAGAATATGAGCTACTGAAAAAATGGGACCTGTCTGCAAGAGGTCAGTGGTGGGAGTGCAGGATTTCAGGTTGTTTTTACTTGTAAGGCCTACTGCCCAGTTTCCCTTACTAACCGATTCCCTTCTAAAATTGCCTACCTCCTTACACTATAAACACATACCCCTGCCCCCCACAGACAGCTACCACAGGCCATTAATACTTACCAAACCATGACTAAGCTCTCCCCTTTAGTCCCATCACACTTTTCCCACATCAGCAGCTAACCAGACCCATAGTGTTGTAGTCTATCAGATCTTGGGCTCTTCCGTATGGATAACACACACCCAAGTTTCTTCGCTAAAACCATAGAAAGCAGATTGCCACACCGGACCTGGGTACTTCTGACTTGCACACATCAACACCACAGGTTTCGCATCTGCTTCTCTTGCTGGGCCACTAATAACCCCCCACTGCCCTCCCCCAACCTTTTCTTTTAGAGCCAAGCACAGCAAGGCCACCAATAGTGGCAGAAGGGTGCTACACGAGCCCACTTTTAATAAAATGGTATATAAGGCTGCCCAGAACAACACCAATAGTGAGGATCTATTCAATGTTTCATATTTATCACTTTTTGATTTAAGATTGTCTTCCTAAAGGAGGGAGTGTATGTTCAGATGCCATCACCTCACTGATTAAGTCCAACGGGGCAGAAACAGGTCTGAGGTTGCCTGTGATCCTCTGCTGGGGGCTGCCCAGCAGTTCATTTTTTATTTTTCAAAAATAATTTTATTTAATACATTGTGGCACATGACAAGATCACAGGGATCACATTTCAAAGACATATCGACCAGGCTTACAAGAGGCCATTTACAGAGTACAACATAAAATTCCTTCCATATAGGAGGACAGTCCATAGCCACATACTTGGACCCAATCCCCCCAACAGTCATATTTACAACATTGGAAACTGCCGCAGGAGTAGGTGTTTACCTACAACAACTGGGCATTTGTCTGAAAATTCAATGAAGGGTGTCCAAATGGCAACGTATTTATCGTATCTGCCCTCATACAAGGCAGTAATTTTCCCAGCAACTAGAGTATCTCATATCTTAACCCACCACATCTGGATCACTGGGCCCTCGACAGCTTTCCAGTTTCGGGCTATAGTCAACTTAGCCACTAGGAGTAGGTGACCTATTAATGTAGATAGAGGCCCGTTAAGGGGAATATCCTGTTGCCTGTGTCCCCCAATAACACCACCCGGGGATCCATAGGCACCACCAGTCCTGTAATGTCTTTAATTTTTGACATAACTTCTTTGCAAAATATAACCACCATCTTACATGCCCACACCAAATGACAGAGAGAACCCTCCTCTGAACATCCACGCCAGCAGCACCTTGAGTAATCTCCAAACATGCGGTGTAGTCTTTCTGGGGTCAAGTACCAACAATAATAAAATGCATACATACATTCCCTGTCTGTAATACACTGAGGATTTATGCATCCACGTTCATATTCTTAACCAAGCATCATCCTCAATTACTTCCCCAATGTCCTCTGCCCATTAGGTCACGTATGGAAGGCGCACTATAGGGTTACCCGTATCCAGTAGTCTGTACAGCTGTGAGACTACTGGTTTGGAGATTCCCCCTGAATATTCAGTCCAAGAGTGTTCAACGATCTAGTGGCACGCCTTTTCGTGTGGGGGTGGGAAACCCCGTGTCTCAGTTGGGTATAGTGAAACCATTGCCTTTCAGTTATGTTAAAAGCTGTCTTACACTCGTTAAAGGAACGGTTCACCATTACTAAACATGTGCTGCAAGTGAGAGCCCTGCAGCCCGCCAAGCCTCAAAACCTTCTTGCATCCATGCCTGGCTGGAAGTCCTGGTTGCCCCAGATCTGCGTCAGTGGGCTCATACCCAGTCTAGCACCTCATCGTCGCAGAGTCCTTCCCATGTAATAGAGTATTTTTGGTCGTAGTCAGAAGCTGGCGACTTGACATTTTCATTAGGGCCTTCGTCTCCATATATGGGAGCTGTGAGATTGTGACTGCAGAATGTCCCTGTTCTATACTTTTCCATTTCGGTTACATCCTGTCATCTGCCCAGTTAAACAGATGGGATAACTGTGTGGCTAAATTGTAAACACATCTGGGACCCCCAAGCCTCCCAAACTTGCCGGTTTCAATATACCCTACTAGAAATTCTTGCCAGTTTATTCCCCCATATGAATTTAAGGATTTTCCCTTGCAGTGTGCGAAGCTACGAATTAGGGATCTGTACTGATAATGCCAGACAGAGGTACAGTAGCCAAGGGATGAGATTCATCTTTACAGCAGCAATGTTGCCAAACCAAGAGATTTCTTGTCTGGCCCACCTAGTGAGGTCCACGAACAACTTTTGGAATAGTGGTGGGAAGTTTCTCCTGTAGACTTCAGAGATTTTCCTGGGAAGTTATTCTCCCAAGTATGAATAGATTCCTGGGACCATTTTATAGGGGCCAAACCCACAACTAGGGGTAGGTTCTGCGGTCGCAAAGAGACGTTTAGACCATGGAATTTATCAGAATTAATCTTAAAACCAGAGACCCAACCAAATTCCTCTAATTCACCCAGCATCTCCCCTACAGAGGTTCGGAGATTATGCAGGGTTAGCAGGATGTCATCCGCGTAAAGAAAAGCATTATACATTACCCTCTCAACTTCTATTCACATTATGTTTGCGTTATTCCTGATGTGGCAGGCTAGCGGCTCCATACTCAGGGGGGAAATTAGTGGGGACAACGGACAGCAATGCTGTGTACCTCTAAATATTGACAGGCTAGCAGAGAGTACCCCATTGATCTGGATGTATGTTATGTATATTTGTAAAGCGCACGGTCACCCGAGTGCATCATAGCGCTAAAGGGAGGAAATCTAAGTCAAAGGCCAGTAGTCTAAAAAAGAAAGGTTTTGACAGCCTTTCTAAAGGCTAGATGGCTCGAGATTTTCTTGATGGTCAGGGGGGAGTTTATTCCACAGCTCTGCAGCTGCCACTGAAAAGGCTTGCCCTCCAATCCGAACAAGTTTATATCTGGGGACTATCAACATGTCGGCAGAGGCGGAGTGCAGGGGGGTATAGGGTGTGAATTTTGCCTAGAGATATTCCGCCCCTTGGCTATGTAGAGCACAATGGACAATACACTGTGCCTTGAAGTTGACTCGTTGAGTCACCGGGAGCCAATGCAGGGATCGGAGGACAGGGGATATATGGGCTCCATTCGGGGAGCCAGGGGCCACACGAGCGGCCAGGTTCTGAAGGCGTTGAAGCCGGTAAATCATTCCCTTAGGCTGTGCCAGATAAAGGGAATTACAGCAGTCTATCCGCGAGATCACCATGGCTGCCACCACCGGTGGGCGAAGGAGAGCAGGGATCATCGGGAGCACCTTTTTTAATGTTTTCAATTGGAAGTGACCGGCTTGGCACACAGCACTCACTTGCTTCTCCATTGACAGGGAGGGTGATAAGACTACCTCTAGGTTGTTAAACTTGTTCACCGGAGTAGGGAGGGGACACAATGAAGAAGGCCAGCAGGAAGACACCCAGAGTGTGGGGTTCAGGGGGCAGCCTACCACCATAACCTCTGTCTTGTCGCCGTTCAATTTGAGCCAAATATGGTCCATCCACTCTGCTATGGCTGCCAAGCACCGCCGCAGGCATGACGACATTTCAGCCTGATCAAGATCTAAACGGATCACGATCCAAGTGTCGTCCGTGCATTAGTAGCACCTGACGCCAAGGGGGCGAATGAGACACACAAGGGCCCAAATATAGATGTTAAACAGAATCTGCGACAAGGAGGAACCCTGCGGGACTGCACAGTTAAGGTGGCAGGGAGCAGAGGAAAAGGGGGCATAGAGAGAGTCTGGGTACGATCCGCCAGGAAAGAGGTAAACCAGGCAAGTACCTGACCAGATATTCCCAACTGGGCCAGGCGGGACAGCATGATGGGGTGGGCGACAGTATTGAACGCTGCAGACAGATACAACAATATAACAGCACCAGAACACACTCTGTACCCCTACCTGGACGGAACCCAGATTGAGTAGAGTTAAGCAGGTAAGAAGATTCAAGAAAAGAAGAAAGTAGGGGGGACACGAGCGATTCCAATAGTTTAGACAAAAAGGGGATGAGGGAGATAGGGCGGAAATTAGATAAGGAAGCCGGGTCAAGGGAGGGTTTCTTCAAGAGGGGGCATCACTAGCAGCCTTAAGTTCTTGAGGGACCACTCCAGATTGACAAGAGTTGTTAATGGCTGTCGTAATTTTCCGTAAGAAGGTCTGGGGCGATTTGTTTCATCACCATAAGGACATAGGTCAATTGTTCCCTGTAAATTGCCACAACCCATTTACTGAATCCCAGACCAAACCTTGTTTGCTCCATAACCCCTTGAAGATAACACCACCAAACCCTGTCAAAAGCTTTATGCACATCGAGGGCAATTATCCCCATATGAAGTTCTGATAGACAGCCCACTTACAAAATATTCAGGGCCCGTCGCACATTATCATGCGTGCTGCGTCCCAACATGAACCGTTTGGTCCCCCGTCGATAATCTTTGGTAGTACCTCCATCAGTCTTCATTCCAGAATTTTAGTGAACATTTTAGAGTCGGTATTGGTGAGTGTAAAGGGGCGAAGAGTTGCATAGTGTTGGATCTTTACCCGGTTTAGGGATCAGTACCATGTTTGAAACCCCCATGGAAGGAGCCCCTCTACCCGAATCTAAAATTGAATTAAAAAGATCAACTAGATGAAAGACAAAAATGGAGCTGAACTTTTATAGAAGAGGGTAATAAAACCGTCCGGACCCAGGGTCTTATTTTTCAAAGATTTAATGTCCCATTCTAGTTCCACTAGGGAAATCGGGATCTCCACAGTGGTCAAAGTGTATGGAAAAAAAAGTTGTGGAACTATGTTCCCTACTGGCCTGCACCGCTCCCCAAAGACCCCATCGCCGCACCCCCTCCCATGCACAATAAAAAACCCAAAACACATGTGCCTGCTCTTTAAGGAAACGTCCTGTGCAGTACACTGAAAGTGCAAGTTCCAACCTCTTCCTACACTTTTATTTTAAAACAAAACCGTTCCGGAACAGTTTCTTTTTAAAATAAAAAGTATAGAAATTGTAAAACTTAATTAAAAGTAGGGGAGCATCGCTCCCGCCCACTTCGACCACTGGACCTCCAAGGCATCCCTCTGCAGACAGCCTTGGAAGACCCGCCCAAGCCAGGTATTTAGTTTGTCGATCGGACCATCCTCTGCCCAGAAGATGACCTTAAAATTAGCTTCAAGTAGATCCCTTTTGCCAGATTCAGTCATCTCTACCACCCACTAAGAATCCAGCATTATGACTTTATGATTTTCTAGTTTCTTCAATACATTTAGCCCGATTCCCATAATAATACTGTCTAGTTTTTAACATTGCTTGGACCGTTCTTTCGGCCAGGGGCTCTAATAATTTCTTAAGAGTTATCTGCAACGAGACTAAAATGTCAGGGTATGAGGGGGAGGGTAACCCTTCATGGGTTGGGAGAGACACTAACATCAGAGACTGTGGGGCAGCGACAAAATTACTCGTGTGTGGGCATGTAACTTCTATACACATTTGTGTCTATTCTGGCTCAGCTTCAATATTACAAACAGTTAACCCCCTTCTTCACATCTGAAACCACACACTTAATAACTGCTGTGAGAATGAGCTGTCTCCCGTGTCCCCTACCCTTCCAATCACTCCCCTGACATGCAAGTGCTAACACATTATCATGATTTCAGTTTGCTAAAAAATGTATGCTAAGAATGCAGGTTCTAACAATGAAACGTGTTACATTAGTTATTGTTAGGCCTTCGTTAACTGTGCAGCCAGCGCCGGCTCAAGGTGCGCTCAGAGGGTGCAACCGCACAAGGACACACCCACGTCACAACAAATAAAGGGCGCATTGCCTCCAAGTCAGTGTCTTGTAAACAGCGCCTATTAAAGAATCAAGTCGCGATTCTTCCATAAGTGCCATTTACATGACACTGCGCTGGCGGCAAAGTGCCCTTAAACATTTTACAAGAACATCAGGGGGCACAGTTCTATTGTTCGGCTGATACTTGTTCTAGTATCAGCCAAACAACAGAACTGAGGCCCTGGTGTTCTATATTGTGGGGTTGGGGGTGCCCAAATCTCGCACAGGGCGCTGGCAGACATGGAGCCGGCACTGTATGCAGCTAAAAGCACTATTTATTGTCTGTGTCCCGCCACGGCTCTGTACGTACGCCAGGTCAAGTCAACACCGCCCTACATTTGGGGGGGGGGTGGAGGCTAAAGCCCAATCGGGCCAATGGCCGTTGCACCAGTAGTCGGAAGGTTAAGCCAATCCGCCCCAGGTGATTGCTGCACATCTCTGTAAAAGGCACATTCCACTTAGTGCATCTCCCAATAAACTGGGGAACCTGCGGTATCTTGCGAATAAGCAGAGGCAATAATTCGTGGGTACTGCCGACATTTCATCTATGGATGGATGTGGTATAGGGGGTTCGTGGGTACTACAGATGTTTTATCTATGGACGGATGGAACATGGGGGTGTGGTTGGTTCCTACCAAAAAACGTGCCAAATGCCTATTATTAGCTGTATTGGTCTCTCCACGACGCAAAGCCACCCTGGTCCCTTACACAAGTTTATGGTTTTACGCTCCCTGAAACCGCAATGCGCCCTACGCCTTCCAATGAGCAGGGAGTGGCGAGGCAGCGGAACTGTCATCCCCGAACACCGCGGTCCTTTGTTTCGTCGCGACAAGCGGCGACCCTGCGGGCGGGAGACTATTGCGGGGATCCAGCAAAGCGTTCACGAAACAGCCGCCTATATCTGCGTTCACAGAGGTCGTCAACGGACCATCTATAGGGGGTAGGGCCAGGGCCAGAAGGCTATCGTATCAGCGGGAGGAAGTTCGGTTGTTGAGGTTTAACAACCCGCTACAAGAACTAGGATGGACAGCTGGCTACTCTACCCCAAACACAGACACAGACACGCAATGTTGCTGGGTCTCCCTCAAAGGATGAGGCACCTCGGCCCATCCTCTTATTTCCCTCTATTACCTCTTCGGCTGTCTGAAACTCGTCCATCTTCGGTCTGCCGCAGCCCCTCACAGACTGACTGCGCACGCTCCCCGCCCCTGGTAACGGATACACAATTCTCGAAGCCCCACCCCGCCGCGCTTAGAAACCATAGATTTACAACACACGGAGGGCAGAGGCGATAGAAACCAAAGAGGGACCAATCTATTATATGCATACCGCGTCCGCGGCGCTTAAAAACTTTGAATGTCTCTATATGCCCAGGAAGAACTTTTGGACACATACACAAAACAAAAGGCACTATCCTCTTGCTTTCTTAATTCTACTTGAAGGTAATTGAGTATAATAACGTAATGCACAACATTAGTAATATTTATTAGAACAATTGACAATTGTTTATCACAGCATACATTCGTAGAATTTGACACATGCCTCCAAGAATCCAAGGTTTTATAGAGCAGCCAAGGGGTGCCTTTATAGAGAGTTCGGGCACTTAAACATGGCGTCCGCTGCAGTTCAGCTTCTGTCAGTTGACTTCTGTTCTTATGGAATGATCGGAATGTATTTGCTCGCTTAGGGTCTTGCGGACAGCCGCGAAGACACCGTTCTTGCTGTGCTTGTGTAGTAATAGAGTTTTGGTAGGCGACCTATTAGCTGGAACGGGCATGAACGTCGCTCTTTCTTCTCGGATTCGGACCCGTTGAATCGGCTGCTATTAGTTGACCGTTTCCTTGGTCACAAGCTTCTCCAGCCAACGCGTTGCCCCAGGAGATAAACTGTATGTAGGCGGCACAGCGGGCGAGGCACGTGCTGCATTTGTACTACTGCAATCCGCGCGTTCGTCTCAATCACTAAGAACAACCGTTCCGGTTAAGACTAAAGACGAAAGATACTAAATAAAAGGGCAGAGTTCAGTTGCGGAGCAAGGCGTAATTTTGTTATGTACCAGTCCCCGCGGCTTCAAGAGTTCCAGGGGGCCTTCAGGGGGTTGGCAGGCAGGTCAAAGCCAGGGATTATTTGTTTATTTATTTTGCTTTGGTTTTCTTGAAAACCTTACACATTGTTTTAGACAAAAATACAAACTATAAAAAAGGAGAAAAAGTTATATTCATCAGGCGAACAACAAATAAGAGTAATCAGTAACAATGACATAGCAAATAACATATACATTCATTTCAATTACTAAAAATCAATATACAATCATACTTCAACCTATAAAAGGTCCATCACAAATCTAATGGCTAATATTAGCCATATGTGCCTTCCAGATAAACTCTGAAACCAAAAGCTTGGCAGAGAGCAAGGACTTGCATCATTTACGAAATAGTTAAAATATTTCTCTCAACAATTGGAGCTTTGGACAGTTAATAAAAAGATGCTCCAAAGTTTCAACGAGATGCACGTTTTTACAAACTGGTAAAAAGGGTAATTCCTGGAAATATTAAGCCTAGCACTGATGACTGCATGTGTAGGCAGAAGATTAAGCCTTATTTTTACACAAATATTTCTCCAATTTTTACTCTGGGATTTAATGAGGTAGGCATTAATCGCAGTATACCTTTTCTGTTCCCTAATACCATGATAAAGGTAATGACGGCTAACCCCTCTCGTGCCCTATCAGACCCTCCTGCTCCTCAGCTAGTCAAGCCTATTACCCCTTTAGTGGCCTCTCACTTCGCTGTATGTTGTAATATATCTTGGTAGCTGAGGTAATGACATCACTGTGCATGGAATGTGGTGAGGTCAGTGTGAGTGGAGTGTTGGTGTGTTGTTGTCTGAAGGGGATTCGATGCTGGGCAGTTGGAAGGATTCTGACTTGGAAAGGACATGCCAATGTTTGTTCCTGGCAATTGAACTACAATAAATCTACTTAATAACTTACCTGCTGGCTCGGGTGTCCTTCAGCTTTCAAGTTATTACACTGGTGACGAGGATGGGATCCTGTCGTGGAGGGGACAGTCCAGGACCAGGAAACATTGCCCTCCAGTTGGTTCATGTTCTGTGAAGTAGCTGTCAGCAAGTTCAAGGTCCAGGGCAGTTTGACTGGTTTGTGCATCCTCTTCAGCGGTCTGGGCGGGGCTGTATTGAGGAGTCCAGTCGGCACTCAGGTCGGAGTGCAGTGCCGTTAGCACGGCTGCCCTAGATGCTGTCTCACCCAGTGACCAGGTGGTGCTGGGGTGAGCGAGTCGGCACACAGGTCGGTGTGCGGTGCTCTGTGGAGCGTCGTCCATGCTCCATCTGAGCGGCCCCGAGCACCCGTGCCGTCAGTTGCCGAGTCTGGTCGGTGCTCAGAGTGAATTGGTACTAGTGGAGGAAGTTCAGAGAGGAGGCGGGTCTTGGCGGTGAGCTCTGCGATGGATGAGCTCTGAGGAGCGGAGAAACCATAAGGAGGTGAGACTGTTCCCGTACAAGCTGTCGGCCGGGTGGTGCAGCCGGCGGGCATTCAATTGCTGTCTCCGCATGGGGCCCGGAGAGCGGCTAGAGGTGCCCGAGTCACTGGTGCCTTCCCTGCCCTCTCCATTTAGTCGCGTTTCCGTTCGTCTCGCTCTATGGATGGGCGCAGTAGATGTGAATGCTGCATCGCCCGGGGCAACTATGGTGACGTAACGCGCCACCTGGAGGTACTCCATGTCGGGCATTGGTCATGCGCATGGTCAGAGAAGTTTGGATGCGGACGCGTTCGTGGGGGCGTGACGGTGCGCGTGACTCTTATGGTGTGGTTTTTGTTGCGACGTCCATTCCAGCGGGAGATGCTGGAACGCAAGGAAGCTTTATCCTACGTCGTCATTTGTCAGCGCATGGCATGCGTTGGGGCAGTGACTCTGAGAGGAATACAGCAGCGGCGGACATTGGCTGATCGCTTTTGTGAACTTTCTGAGTACAAGCCGCATAAGAAGAATCTCGGGGGTGTCGTCGACGTCCCTGCATGCGCATCGGACGGGTGCATGTCTCTCTCTGAAAGGGATGATGGTGTCAACGTTGGTTTTTACAGTATGAACACCCGCGTCATCTCTGTGGGAGGTTTTGAACTTGTTTTGGGAATATGCAGTGATGAGGGTGAGATACACTGCAAGTCCTCCGGGCCAGGTGAAATGGAGGAGTTGTCTGTGCCCTGTGACTGGAGTTGTGGCGTTGCGCGGGCCTGGTTGCAGTCGAGTTATGAATCACTGCGGTCCGTTGCGAGGAGGACAATAGCTGAGGTGATGACATTGCTGTGCATGGAATGTGATGAGGTCAGTGTGAGTGGAGTGTTGATGTGTTGTTGTCTGAAGGGGATTCTATGCTGGGCAGTTGGAAGTATGCTGACTTGGAAAGGACATGCCAATGTTTGTTCCTGGCAATTGAACTACAATAAACCTACTTAATGACTTAGCTGCTGGCTCGGGTGTCCTTCAGCTTTCAAGTTATTACACTGAACTTTTAAACCTGTCCTTTGACTGCACTTGTTTTCCCTCTATTTTTCTCTTGTCTCCTGGAATAGTAACACCTCTCAACTCACTCCTCTAACTGTTGGTGTTCCACAAGGCTCTTTCTTGATTCTTCTTTTCCTTACAATCTACTCCGCTGCTCTGAGATCACTAATCTCTTCCTTTGAATTCTCATACTAACTCTTTGTGGATGACACACACATCTCTTCTCCTGAACTCTCCTCTGATCTCCCTATCAAAATTTCCAACTGTCCATCTGCCATTAAATATTGGATGGCTTCTCAATCTCTGATGTTAAACTCTACCAAAACAGAGGTGCTCTTCTTCCTTGCCAAATACTTTCTCCTCATCTCTTCCCCTGCCTTTCCAATTCCCACCTGACACTCTACCCTACTCTTCGTAAGCTAGAAACCTCAGCATCATCTATGACCATTATCACACCTTCTCTACTTTCATCTCCAAAACTGCAATGGCGGCTCGCCTCAACCTCCAAAATATTTCTGCTTTCTATCCTCTCGACAAGATCATTAAATTTGCTACCAGGATTCTCTTTAAACTCCCTTACTTCACACCTACTTCCTCGTATCGTCACCAGGCTGGTAGGCTAATGATGGAAAACAGCCAGATTTAAACTTCTCCTGGTTCACAAATGTATCCATGGTAATGCACCACATATCCATCCTACTTCATCCAATTCTACAAGCCTTCTTGTAATCTCTGCTCTGCCTCCTCGACTACCCCTGTGGAACCTCACCCTCCCTGTTCTTCCTCTTGCTTCCACTCTTTCTCTATTCTTGCTCCACTTGCATGGAATTCTCTTCCCCCGACAACCGAGAAACAGTCCACACCAATTCGTTCAAAACCAAACTAAAAGCCAACCACATTGCCTTTGAGTTAGTCTATTAACCTACCTCTCATCTAGCTTCTAGCCAACATTTTTCCCTTGCCTCTAACCCGCCTCTGTCCCACACTTTCTCTGCCTCCCCTCTAGCACTACATCCCTCATGGCACCATCCCTAACACAGCTGTTTTACCACCTACCTGCACGTAAAAATGTCTAATGTTGATTGTCCTTAATCTATGTAGGTCCACCCATGCATTGTCTCCAGTGACTGTTCCATTTACTACCCTCTACAACCTGGTCAGAGTGTTACTCATACTCACCCAATGGTAAGAAGCTCACTGCTTCCTGTCAAATCTGATTTCTTATCCATTGTAATCTCTTTTGGGATCAAAATAGCATTGTTCCTTCCTTTATAGAAATAAATACCAAAATAAAAAAATGGAGCAATGCTAAGCAAAGAGCCTTTTGTCCTACACCAATCAGCATTCCATAACGATCGCTTAATTACCTATGGTGTTAGTAATAAGGAGTTCAATATCAATTTCAAATCAGCCAAAATATTCTCACAGTTAATAGTTTGTTCAATTTTTTGTTAATTACCAGAGTCCTAAAATCCTTGAAGGACCTTCCTTGGTGGGTCAATAGTTTTCTTATACAGCGAAATTTGCTTCCATTGTTGTTGAGATGGATTTCTGAATTCTGACCTGGTGGGCAGAGGTTCAGAAGGCCAGCCTAGTTTTTGGAACAGGGTAACCTTCTGGACAATTCAGACCAATCAAGGTAGCATTGGTGGCGGTCAAGACTAGGTCTCAGGAGGGGTGAGGGTGACTGAAAGCCCACAATGAGCACACACTGCAAAGGACACTACAAATCACTCCTAGTCAGGTGTTTATATTAAAAATACATAACATTTATTCAAGGCCTTTAAATTCAAACACAACGCAATTATCAACAGTAATACTTCAAACCAATACAACACTACTATAACACATATATACAATACGAAGTGGCCTAAAGGATTAATGCACAAGAATTAGTCCACAACCTAGGAGGAAAGGGGGCAAGTAGTGCAAATAGACTTTAGGCAGTTCTTCATCAATCAGTCCTTTACTAAGAGGCAGTCCAGTCCCTATGACGAGTGGAGCCTAACGCTCAAAAGTACTTTCAAGTGCTGGCGCATGCGATAGTGCAAAGGGTGAAAACGGGGTCTTTTGCAGGGGCTGTAGCAGCTCAGAAAGGTGGGTGAGGCAATGAAGAATAGATTCCCACTATTCCAGGAGGATCTCCCCAAAAGGGCAGCAGTAGTTCCAGGAGTTGGGAATCAGGCAGTATCACAGCTACCAGTGAAAAGGTGAGTGGCCCTCAGGGGACACTCATGCGTAATAATTGATGGATGCGCTACGGGACACCAGTAAGGGTTGCAAGTACTCACC
The DNA here is from genome assembly GCF_040938575.1 of Ambystoma mexicanum. Lineage (NCBI taxonomy): Eukaryota > Metazoa > Chordata > Amphibia > Caudata > Ambystomatidae > Ambystoma > Ambystoma mexicanum. The sequence continues at coordinate 306,461,642 of NC_090928.1, forward strand.
GACCCCGGTGCACTCCAGACCAAACTTAGGCAGTCGAGTCCACTTCCGTTGCAGGTTCAAATGCGGCAATTGTGCGGCTTTCAGCGGCTGAGATACAGCGATGATTCTGTGGCAGGACAGTGGTGATTTCTCCGCTCCTGGTGAAGGGATTAGGCCAGTTTCACTGCAGCAGGTTTCAGGGCACAAAGGGGCACAGCAGCAAGGCACCTGCGAAGTTCGTCACCACGACTGGGCGACACAGTGACTTCGGGCGCTCTCTCTTTATTCCACACCTGGGAATGCCAAGTATACAGCGGGCTCAGGGTGCCAAACCTTCCATTAGGTCACCAGCGGTTCCTCGACTCGGCTTCTTAGTTTCAGGATACTTGATCCTATCCTAGGTTCAGTGAGAACTCAAGAGATCGACCCGGTCTGGGTGTTTGGGGCCTTCTCTTATCCAGAATCTCCTTTGTGCCAAAACAAAAAGGACCCAATGGGAGATCTGCTCACATACAGGCACACCAGATGTAGACCAATCGCGGACCACGGTGGTCCCAGTCATTCCCAGCACACCAGACTCTCTGGCACCCAGAATGTGTATTGGAACTAGAGGGTCCAGCCCACATCCTGGAGGGGCACACAAGGCATGCAGCAGCCCACGAAAGCTTGGTGTTTCGTGGGGAAATGCATCACCAAATGAGGACTGACCCGGGTTTCTCGACCTGGGCAAGGCGAAGGGCCAAGATGGCCAAAGGATAGGACAAAGAACCTTGTGGCATGGCCATTTGGGAGCCAGGCCACCTGCCTGTATCAAATGCGGTAAACACGGTTTGCATGGTAAGAAAGGTTAAAAATATGCGAAAAAATAAGCTGCCACAAGCCCTGTCCTAGACACATCTGTACTTCTCCTAAGAAATCCTTTGAGGGAGTCTAGGGCCTTTGGAAAAGAAAGGAAGACCCAGGCGCACTGTACTGTAAGGTACTTTGTGCACTTGTAACATGCTGCAGAAAGTTGCAACATAGAAAAGGACTAAGGGAAACAAAGTCTCCCAGTACGGACTGTCTTTAAGAGCATGTCAGTTTCCTCATAACATAGTAAGCGGAAAAACCCAGCGGAGTGCCACTGAAGGCTGTGCTCCACTGGCAAAAGTTAGACTAGGCTTGTCAAATAGCAGCAAAAAGTTGAGGGGTGAGGGAAAACTACACATACATGGATATCTTTCCTAACAATTGTATCCAAACCTGCAGAGTTGGCAGTCCTAGTTCAAATCTTCTGACAGTCATTGGAACATATGTGGGTAACAATAACACACTTTTCCAAACCACCACTTCCAATTTTTGCCATAAACACACATCCCTAAATGCAGAATCTCAGCTTTGTATATTAAACAAGGGCCACTTTTGCTTTATATTAATTGAGTAGTGAAAATCAACCATATTTCAGATGTATCTTTCTTAGCTGGGCTGTAAACAATGTACATCTACAACAAAGCCTTTCAAAATGTTTCCCTATATGTGGCCTTTTATATAGACCAAAGCTCAAGTGCAGCAGCTGATCAATCACCACCGCACCACTGACCCTACTAAAACCTCCAACTTTCCGACACACCCACCACTCAACCATCAAATGCACACACACATACCACTAGCAGAGGGCAAACCTGAAACGAAACTGCAAAAGGAACGCCGCCTTTGGAATTGCACTCAACCCAACACACTAAATCTCCAGCATTGCACCACAGAAACACAAAACAATACTATATAGACCCACACATCAAAACAGTGCCAAACCCATACCATCTAGTAAGCAAACCCAGCACAAAGTGAATGTTTTTTCCAAACTGAAGCTACCAAAACCACAGCAAAAGCTCTCTTGCGCTATCCCGCTCCATCCCACTAACTAACCCTTCCCAACCCCCCTTCCTTTTCAGATACCTCTGAGCACCTGAAGACCATGAAACTGGCAGCAGTGCATGGTATACATCTGAATAACTTAACATAGTTCAATTCTATCATTGGTTCATATACCAATTGAAATTCATTGTCTTTCTTTTCATGGAAAAAATCATGACTGTGTATTTGTTAGAATTTCATATGTGACTCCAAATCTCCTAGAATCCATTGGATGTATCTAGGTATTTGATCCATAATAATCAGGTCCCAAGAGAGGGGGTTTATTTTGATAAGGAAGGCACCAAAGTCAGCGATGCTAAGATTAAATAGTGCCGGCACCAGGACACATTCCTGGTGCAGGTCGCTGAATGTTTCAACCACCTCTGACATTGTTCCTTGCCCGTCAAATCTTACTCTAATGTTGGTTTGCATATATAGATGAATTAGTGAACTTAATAAGACACACATGAGACCCCAATCTCATTATTTCCTCCATAGCTTATACCTATCCTCTCGAAGGCCATGAACAGATCAATAGATGCTACGAAAATGTCCTTTTTGTTCTCCAACTTCTTTTCTGTAACAGGGCTAGCAGGGAGCCATTCAATTGGGTTCCAACTCTGTTGCAAAAGCCGGATTGACAACTGTCCAAATGAGCACAGTTATCAGTCATTCATCAACTTTCTTCAAGAGATGGACAGAAAATATCTTACTGCTATCAAGTACGTTTATTGGTCAATATTTGGCTGGGTTCATTTGACACATTGCTTATCAACCAGAATCAGATATGAGGTTTTCCAAGATGTAGGTTTCTCTCCCTTAGATTATATATCACAGAAGCGAGTGTGCAGAAAGGATGCCCATAGCTGCGGCTGGCTCTTTAGAAGTACATTGGAAAGAACGACAGGACCAGCTGCTTTTGATGTTTTAGCCTTCCTTATTCGGTCGATGATATCACCCAGCTCAAAGTCTAAAGACCAATGCCTCTTTTCCAACAATATGGAGTTTCCTGCCTCATTACCCAAATGGGCATAACACTTTCAAAAGTAGTCTAGCCACCTCTGTTCCAAGATGGAATTAATTTGCGCCTTGGCCCGATTCCCTAGATCAGTTTTAATGATCCAAAAACAATGGGTCAGTTTTGAGAGAACTTTAGCATTAATTTGCTTTCTCTTTGCCATATCGAGGTATGTTTTGAGAGAACTTCAGCATTGATTTGCTTTCTCTTTGCCATATCCGTTGTGTATTGCTCTTAAGCCAGTTCTTAAATTGTTGCCTAAGAGTTTTGTGTTGCTGGAGTGCATTGGAGTTCATATCATTTGCCAGGATACATAGTTTACTACCCAATACACGTTTTCCTTCTCTTATAACCTTATCAAAGGTAGACCTGTTGTAAGAGCGGATATCTCCATTGACGGTTGGCTACCGTTTTATGAGCTAACGGACAAAAAAAGTTTGAAAATGAAAAGACAGATACATATTTAACTTTATCTTCATCTGAAAAGGAGTTACCAAACTCCCTTATGTTGTGATTAATTTGATAATGGTATTATACTTCCATATTAAGCAGTTCCCCAGTTTATTTAAGGAGAGTGGAGCCAATCAAACTAACTGTTGGTCATTTAATGGATCTTAAAATGTGCATATCAAGACTGCATAATCACTGGCACCTGTAGCTTTAAAAATAAAATTACGATATAATGCAAACATTGTTTGTGAAACAAATACAAAATGAATGGTAGAATAAGTACCAGCTCTTTGCCATGTGGGTTTCATCATTAAACCACTGTCTACATTTCCACTCCAGCAACACATCCCTCAAAAATCCATACGGTTACACCATGTTTCCCCATTCGTAGAAGTATGGCTAGCACTATTGCAGGTTCTTTTATATTGTCTAGCAGGATGTACACATTTCTGACAATCCCAATTCAGATCTCCTGCAATGATTACATGAGGTGAGTCATGATTCGTCTAAACCAAGTAGAATCACACCTTCTACACAATGTAAAATGTCAGAATCAATTATCGAAACAGGGTTCCAAAAAACATTTTTAATTAGAAGATTTTTATCAAGAAAAAAACTATCATTAGACTTTATGAGTACTACTACAAGAAGGCCTGGTTGATTTACTGGCCACTTCTGGCAAACGAGACCCATGTCTTTTTTAATGCCTGTAACTTAATAGACCTCCAAATGAACGTCCTAATAAAGCATTTTGTGCTGTTTTCAAGAAAACGCAGCAAACGTCCAAGTACAGGCAGTCTCTTAACCAGACCGCCTGCAGATTTATAATTTGAAAGTTAGACATAGTGGCCCTATAAGCTTATTTGAGAGGTGCCTAAAGTCCAGCATGTTCATAGATAACAGGGTTATTATAGATTTTGCCCTAGGGGCAATGTTTAAATATTGTCCGTCGTTTTTAGCAAATTGAACAGATTGCTTCGCATGAGGGTCTGTTTTCATAACAGATCACCAAGTCAGAGCAAGAAACAAAACTGGTCAAGTCTTTATCTTGGGTTAATAACATAGTATTAGTCAAATTATTTAAAACTTGCCTGACAGTAGAACAGATCATATCCCATAGACAACAGGATCTCCTTTTATGATAATAACATATGACAGACAATTCTAGAGTGCACACAATAATGCTGAATCAGTCCTAAGGGCGTCAATAAATTCAATCAGTTCAATGTCCTTAGATATGATCAAACATTCAAGCGAAGACAGCACACAGAGACGCGGCGCGCATTCAAGCGTTTAATGGAAAAATATGGATAACAAGCAGGGAAACGCAAGCGGAATATTCTTCACACTTCTCAATAATGAAATGCACACGATGCAGGGCTCACCATAACAGTTATTGATAGAAAACAATTTTCTGTACGCCCTGAGGGCGGCCCAGAGAGGGCTGAAACACGTGTTGGCGTGGCGTGTTATGTTTGTAAATAAATTGATTTAATCAATTACATATAATCAAGACAGAGACGTCCTTGGACCATATTTTCTTGCTAACGGATAACTGTGGGTACATGTACCCATTTGAATAACTGCTAAGATATATGAATAGTGGGGGAGCGCAGATTGGATGGCATCTCCCATAACTAGTGCATACCTTTGGAAGGGACACTGAGAAAACCACCCTTCTTGCCGCACTACTGCAGCAAACCCCTCAGAATAGCACACATTCAAATTTCCTGTTGAAGTTGTGCGCAACATCCCATAGTTGGGGATTCTTTACTCGGCGTTTTATGATCAAACAAAGCCTACGTATGTTGTGCAGCAAAGCCAAAACACTAGAATGGCTCAAAACAACTGGGGGACCTCTCAAGAGTATGAACTCCAAACCTAGAAGCCCAAAAGACATTTGCGATTTTTCAAAGGAGCTTGTTGTTGAGTGGGCCTTATCTTGACCACGAAAAGTGGGGGCGACAATTAGTTAGAATGGCAGAAGGCACAGCAACAAACGGGTGAATTGGATGGTCAGTGGCTGTATCCATATCCACCGATTCTTCAATAAGCAAGGAGTGATCCTCGTAAATTGATGGAACTGCAATAGAAATGTGGTCCTCAGAGCCAGGTAACAGAGCTTTTTGCAGAAAAGGGAGGATTGAGCGTTCTTTTTCCTTTGCCAATGAACTTTGTTGCTTAATCAATTTCTTTCCCTTCCCTTTCTTCTTTTTCTTTGTTGGCTTAAGTGGTTCCATACCAGAAGCAGGCTCTTGGTTAAGTATCTGCTCCACACTTGTGCTTTCGCCTCAAATTCCATAAAACCTTTTTGCGATCCCCTGTTCTCTGCTGTTATCAAGTTTTTTTACATTTTTTGATTTTTCACCAAATTTTGCTCCTTATGTCTCAAGTGTCTTCTAGTTTGTGACGATGTTTCTATATTGTACCAAGGTGAAGATGGTGCAGCCTTGGTATCAGTTGCCAGGTAGCCAATGTCATAGTCAGAAGGACCAGGCTGAGTAAGAGAAAGGTTTGTTGGAACAATATCGCCCACATTGGTGTGAGGTGGTCTCCTCAACCACGGTCACCGCCCTGCCTTTTTGCACCAAAATAAAGCCTTCTAGAAAGTTCATTTTGTTGTTGATAGAGTTTAATGCCATCTTGTTATTCCTTAGTTCGCCACTAAGTTGTGGTAAAGACGCACAAGCAAGTACAAGACACAATCCAGGGCTGAAATCTTGTCAGATCCCAGCTTGTGACGATGATTTGAAGCCTCTCCACCTTGAGGACTAGAATAATGTGCCTTTGAATATTGATGTGAGTGCAATGATTCATGGGTTCCAGATAGGTGTTGAAGAAACAAAGACATATTGTTTATCAGAGCTTTGCTGCTGCAACGACTCAGAGGTTGTGGACATAAAGCCAGGAGATTTGAATCACTCACAGTAGACGAAGGAGTGGGAGGCTCCGATGATGCAGGTGTTATAGGCGCAGTGACAACCTCAGTATTTTATCCGCAGAGCCAGTAATATCGATGACAGGCACAAGAACATTTGGTTGGTTGTTTTTATGGTGGAAGAAGATTGTAATACATGGTGTGCCCCTTTTACCCAGCAGAGGATTAGGGGTGATGCTCTGTGGAGGAGGGGGACTGGTGGGAGTAGAATTTGGTTGGGGACTTGACATAAACCTGGTGGTTAATGTCAGAGAACTTAGTGGCACTTGATGAAGCTCCCACGACGTTTTTACTACATAGAGCATACATAAAGCTGACAGATATTAAAGTTTGAAAAGCTCCTTAAACGAATACAACAGCAAACAAACCCACAACTGCCTAAACTACACTTTACAAATGCACTTTGCGCATTTGTGCCTCCTCCTCGCCGAGTGCTCTTGCTCCCATACAGTACTTCACAAACGCGTCCTCCACCCTCAACTGCACTTTATTGGCTGCACTTTACAATTGCACTTCGCGCCATCCAGAGATTATTGCTACTGACATCCCAATTTAAACCAAATTGCTGCATTACTCTGTGCCCACAGAGCTAAAAAAAAATGCATATTGATCACATGTGTTATTGGGCGACAAATCTCCAAAGAATACCACTTTTAAAATCACAATTGCATACCAAAGTGCAGTTTATTGCCATTTTTCATAACGTGTACTGCCCATTAAAAAGAAAATGCCCATATTTCCTGCTGGGATTTTTTGTTTTACTGAAGACAGCACAAATGTGCCACCTCTCCTCTAGGCCATCATTATATATAAGGGCCATCTGCAAGTGCAGAAAGACAGATAACTGGGCCACTGGAAGGCACATATGGGACAGAGCTTAACAGTGCATAGAATAGGGAAGCAAGGTGTCAAAATGGTTGGCGCCGGCTACCAGCGGTTACAACCTGCAAGGGACCAAAGCAGCAATAGCAATAATTTCTAATTTATCAACGAAAGGTCAGTGACCCCTGATTGGCCATGGTTAAGGGCACAAAGCTGTGAGCCACTCAATAATCGATTTCCAGAGTTTATAAACCCAGCATAAGAAAGGGTAGTTTAGTCACTGCTTCTAAAATGTTAAAACCTGTTCTCCTCACCCTTACCTATTCCTGCTTTTTTCAAAGAGACAAAGAGAGGTAGGACTACCATGGTGTACAACCAAAATAGTGCAGGTTGGTATTTTGAACCACCCTTATTTATGTCGGATAGTTTCAAGACATATTTTTCTCAAACGGCAAAAACCATGCATTAATGGATCACAAAACACACTCCTTACCACATGGATAAGACTGGTAGTATATAAAAGAAGGTGTAAAACATGACGCACAATATATCCACAGGAATTGCACCTACACGTAAATCCGTATATTCCTTTAAAACATGTCTTTATTTAATTCATTATAACACTCTTAAAATGATCATATTACATAAAATTCATCATCCAACACACAAGATATAAAACATAAAAAAAGACTCAACTTTACAACACATAACAATCCCAAAAAATCGGGTTAAATCTGCTGATTTTTACATTGACTCCGTGTGGGACTCCACACTGAAGAAATTTCTTTTCAATATCAGTTTTATTAGTATTTCCTCAATAACCCAAATCAGCAGATTTAACCCGATTTTTTGGGATTGTTATGTGTTGTAAAGTTGAGTCTTTTTTTATGTTTTATATCTTGTGTGTTGGATGATGAATTTTATGTAATATGATCATTTTAAGAGTGTTATAATGAATTAAATAAAGACATGTTTTAAAGGAATATACGGATTTACGTGTAGGTGCAATTCCTGTGGATATATTGTGCGTCATGTTTTACACCTTCTTTTATATACTACCGGATAGTTTCAAGACCACATGGGTCTCTTACTCAAGCAGAGTGAGGTACCCATCTGGCCTTGAAAGCTAGCAAACATTTGTAATTAGCCTAATAAAGGTATCGGTGCTGCAAAAGCCCATGTTGTTTTTAGCTTTAGAAAAAAAAAAACCTTGTTAGCATTTGGAAAGCCTCATTCCGGGGACTTGTCTGCTCATACTGCTCACGCTCACAAAGAAGCACTGGGACACTGAGAAACAGTGGCTTTATGTGAGACCTTGTCTTGCAGTATGGGCATGCATATGGTTCGGTCCCTTGTACAGATCTTCTCTGTAGGCTATGCCTAGTCTGAGGACAAGCATATTCTTTGGCAAAAACTGTATTCAGCAAGCAATAAGCGAAGCCTTTTCTTGTGTAGATGTAGCATTTATTGCAGGGACTTGCTATCCAGCTCCTTTCTCGAGAACAGTGTGGATTTTCCAGGCATGACAAAATGGGGAAAGGTCATGTGGAAGACCCCGGGCAGAGCCACAGTTTTGGGCCAGTGATTAACAGACCCAGTGTCGGTGCATTGTGTATACAGGCGGACTGGGTGCCCCCTCTGACAATAACACTGAAGAGTGGGAACACCAATGAATGGACCAAAGTCTTTGTTCAGGTCAGAGATCAGGAACAGAGAAGAACAACTGGGTAGAGGGGAGAGAGAAGAAAGAATGAGCAGCTGGAGAGTGGAGAAAGAGAGAGTGTGGAGCGAGGGAAACATAGCCAGTGGGGAGATAGTGGGAGAGGGGAGAAAAGGAGAGAGAAAGAGAGGCACAGATAAAGAGAGAAAGAGGGATGTGCAGAGGCGGCCAGGAGGGCGACTGATGGAAACATAGAGCAGGTTGGGGAGAAAAGGAAGGGAAAGGGGAGAAGGAGAAGGGCAAGTGGGGGGAAAGGTACTTGCTAGATGTGCCTCCGCAGCTTCTCTGCCCCACCAACACGTTCAGCACACCACTGAGAAGCAACCAAAAAGACTGAGTTCCTCTCTCTACATGCTTAGTAGCCTGTCGCTCCCCTGCTCCAGAGCCCACCCACACCCACCTCCATGATGAACACAACAGGAGGAACTGGTTCTGGAGCTGTTCCCAGGGCTCAAGGAGGCCTGGTGACAGGAAGGAGGGGGTAAATCGCAGGGTGTAGGACAGGTGGGCAAACACAGGCAGGGACCATAGATGCTGTTACTGGGGAGGGGAGGACGTTCTCAGGAAGAGATGAAAGGGCTAGCACCAGGCTGCAGATTACACTAGCTGTAAAGGCTGGCAGCTGTTGCCTGGCCTGGGAACAGGTTTAGTTTTCAGGAGAGTTGGACTGGTAAAATAAACACAAGCACAGGAACTGTGGTCAGGGTCAAGTCGTGCAGATTCCTAGGCAGGGAAGAGGAAATATACAGTCACATAAAGTGCAAGATTGAAAATACATTTGGAAAAAATGAAAAGGCACACAATACATTGGTAAAAAACCCACAGTAAACTCAAGTGACATATATGTGAAACACAAGTGAAGGCTGTGAGGGGTTCACACGTTGAGACTGCCATTTCCACACTTCTATCTGAATTTCTTCAGGGTTCAAGACCATCTCTCTGATGTGCGGGTCTGCGACTCGCACAATATTGTGGTCTTGTCTTGGTTTGTTCTCCTGCCAAGTAGACAACTCTCTCAGGCTTTCTTCAGGGCCCAGACCCTCTTTCTGAGGTGCGAGCCCTCGACTCACACAATGGCGTTGCCTCCCCTTGGTTCACTCTCCTGCCAAGTAGACAACTTTCTCTGGCTTTCTTCAGGGTTGCAGGCCCTCTCTCTGATGGGCAAGTCCTTGACTTGTACATTGGCGTTGCTTCCCCTTGGTTCACTCTTCTGCCAAGTAGACCACTTTCTCAGTCTTTCCTCAGGGTCCCAGACACTCTCTCTGTGGTTCACTTGCTCAGCCCAGCACCTCATCAGACCTCATGCAGCTCCTGGATGACCTGCATACCTGTTTCTTCTCTCCAGGTCGGTAAGGGTGTTCTCCGAGCTTCCGCTGCTTCCCTGAAGGCTTAGGTTTCGATCGGGATTACACCACGTCGGCAGTGGTTCATTTGGCGCTGCTTCTTCCCCGGTGGATGTCCTTTCCCCAGGATCGCTCGCCAGTGCAATGAAAGCCTGGAGGTCTCTCACGGCAGTAACATGAGAAGTCCTGGCATCGAGGATCATTCTCACGTTCTTCCCCTCTGTGCTCGGCTTCTCAGGGGCTAGCCCTTCTCTCATTCTCCATTCCCCAGCTTGCCGCTACAGCTGAGCCTGAACACCTTCGAAATTCCCACAAAGGATAATTATAGTGCTTTTGGCCAATCACCGATTTCAGAAGACTAGACTGCTAATTCTGTTTCTCAGACATAATCTTTGTACTCACAGTCCTCTTCTTCATCTCAGTGCTAGCCTTAAAGCTGTATGTCTGATATGTGGAATTCTTTGGATTCTCATAGTTGTCTACTAAGCTTGGTGTTGTACTTTGGAAATAAAACATGTCCGTTCTACTGATCAGATATAAGAAGGATTTATAGAGGAAGGAGGTTTAAGATGTATTACATCAAATAGACCCTATGTTTTCGGATGTTGTTTGTCTCTAACCCCACAGGGTACCCTCTTCCCCACATAACCCTCTCCATGTGTGCCACTGTAGGGGATTCCTTGTACTGTGTATGTACTGTTCTGGTGTTATGGGAGAGGCTACCCCCTAGGGAGGAAGGGGCAACATCCCCATTTACATGCACGTGAAGTGTGCGGCTGACTTCCGTTGTACTTGTTCCTATCATGCCTTCCCAAGACGTATTTTGCCTTTTTCAATATCTCAGCCTCCACTTGTGCCTATAGTTATCCTTTCCAAATATCTGTTATCATAAGGTGTGATTTCTCTTGGTTAGGATACTTGAATGAGGATTTAAAAATAACCTCATCTGTGTCCAGGGGAGGGAGGCTAAGCAATTTTCTTCCATCAAAACTGTTTGCCCTTTTGTTTGAAGTAATTCTCTATTACCTTCTTTGCCACTTCTTCCCATCTAGTCAATGGACGGTTTATAGTCATAATGTCGACAAAAAAATGTCGACAGACAAAAATGTCGAAAAAATAATGTCGAAAATAATAATGTCGACATTCTATACTTTTAATGTAAAAAGTCATAATGTCGAAAAAAAAATGTCGACATTTTTTTTTCGACAATATGACTATAAACCCTTAACACTATCAACACCTCACCCAACACCCTCCTGCAACCCCCCCACACCCCACACCACCACCCTCCCACCCCTCATATGCAACACATTCTAATTATTTATATATTTATTTATTTATTTTTTCAATAAATAAATAACCAACAAAAAGTATCATTTACTATGGGGGGTCCCCCCCCAACCCCCCCTCACCCAACACCCCCCTGCCACCCCACCACACCCCCTAACCACCCTCTCACCCCTCATACTCAACACAATCTAATTATTTATTTATTTATTTATTTATTTTTTCAATAAATAAATAACCAAAAAGAGTCTAATTTACTATGGGGGGGGTCCCCCCCCAACCCCCCCTCACCCAACACCCCCCTGACACCCCCCCACACCCCCCCCAACCACCCTCTCACCCTCATTCCCAACACATAGTAATTATATATTTATTTATTTATTTATTATTCAATAAATAAATAAACAAATAAATAAAAAGAATATTATTTACTATGGGGATGTCCCCCCCAACCCCTCTCACCCAATACCCCCTGCCACCCCCCACCCCTCATACTCAACACATACAACACAACAATAAATATATATTTATTTATTTATACAACATTTCGAAAAAATGTCGACATTAATGTAAAATGTCGACATTTTTGTATGTCGACATTATTGATTTTCGACATTAATTTGTCGACATTTTGACTGTCGACATTATTGATGTCGACATTATGACTGCACACCTCAATGGACATACTGTTATGTATTGTTCCTAATTCCAACCCCAGTATTTCCAGCTTAGACCCCATACTTTAAAAAGAAAAAAAATATTTTTATTAAACAGTTGGAACAAGGAAAGAAAAGACACAAAATTCACCACATTTAGATCCTTAGATGGACATTATAGCGTTCAACTTAAACCATCCTGTATGCATCTGAATGGAGCGACAACACTTCCTAAGGATCACCAATCGTTCCCCCAAAAACACCAGTGTATCCCCCCACCCTCCTCAAGACAGGGGTTACGTCGTTTCACCCGAGTGCAGGTAAAGTTTCACCAGGCGGGGTTTGAATGTCAGCGCTGGATAGTCTCTGTCATAGTCCAGCAGGGGGGCCCAGATAGCCCAGAATTGGTGGAGCTTGCCTTCCTGTGCGGCTGTGACTTTTTCGGCCACCAGAATGTCCCACAGTTTAATCCACAATAAAGACAGATCGGGGCCTTCCGCCGCTTTTTTTTGCAGCCAGAACCAGATGTGTCAGTAACTTTGCCCACGCCCCAGATTTAGGGTATTTCTCCCTACTAGGTGCCCCAAGAGAAGAATTTCGGAATGCATCTGCAGATTGGTACCAGTGATAGCTTCGATAGTCATCACAACGTTGTCCCAGAAGGAGCGGATCAGTGGACAATCCCACCACATGTGGAAATATGAACCAAGTGCCCCACACCCACACCAACAAGATGGAGGAATTGCCACCTAGAAATAGACCCCATACTTTTAAGAATCCGCTTTGACCCACACGTTATGTGCTCTGACTGACTCGTGTTGTGACTGTCAATAGTTCTGTTGGCCCATAGACCTAGCACTGCACACTATGGTGCTCTGAGGCTACTATCCCTAGCTCTGGTACCTCGTGGTAGTGTTCAGTGATGGGCCCTTGTGCGTTTTCTGGGGTGAAGGAAGCAAAACAAATATTCATTTACCTTTGTCTATTGTCCGTGGGATGTGTCTGCTTATGTGTGAGCCTTCCCGCCCGATGCACCACATTTTATAGTTTGGAAAGCCTCAGTCCAGAGACCGAACCGCTGACACTGCTCATGCTCACAAAGAACCCCCAAGTCACTCAGACAGAGGAAAAGTGGCTTTATGTGAGAGATTGTCTTGCAGCATGGGCAGGCAGAGGCTTCTGACCCAGAGCCGAGTACATCTGGTTATACAGATCGTCTTGGACGGCTACACCCAGTCCAAGGACAAGCATATTATTTGGCTAAAACTGTATTCTCTTAGAGTTTGTTAGAATGAGTCAGCACAGATTTGTTCACGAAGATGTAGCCATTACCGTAGGGACTATCCAGCCAGTTTTGTTCGCGAGAACAGTGAAGGTGGGGTGTACTTCTCAGAGACCTTGGCCGAGTTGCCATGGTCTCATAGGCACCGCTGCCCATTCCACCCATGCTTGCTATGCTCCTGTCGCCATGGTAAGTTCTATAAAGTTCAGAGGTGTGTTAGCATTCAGCAGTATTGTATTAAAATCACCCAAACCAACAAACCTGCACGTTCTTTTTCAGATATCTCTAGCGATCTGGTTTTGTTGCAGGAGGAGAGGGCTCTTTCACAATCGATGAGGCAGACATGGAAAGACACAGATAAGAGTGGGGGAGTAAGAGGTGGGCTCCTCCTCTGCACATTTGGAGGCCAGCCACTTAAAGGGAAGGAAGGGATGTGCAGTGGTCTAAATAAATATATATTCAGCAGTAGCTAGAAGCAACGCCTCAGTATATGGCCTCTTCTAGTGGACAGCAGCGGACTGCCATGGTTCATGGGTGGATTCACGCTCCCTACGCAAGCAGCGCTTTCCCATGCTTTCCGGCCTGCGCTCCTAGCGGCTGCCATGACGCCTCCTACAACGCCATGAGCTCACAGCGAGCATCGCGCGTTGGCGCACTGTTAACATCACGGAAGTATAAAGAAACAAACCTCGAGGGCGAAGGTGCTTCTGATTAAAGTAAGTTCCCCTTGTGTTCGGATCCCGTTTGTTGTAGTTTTCTGATCACCGTTGCCGACCCCTGATTTTGCTTACCTGACGACTCTTTGGACTGCGTTTTTTGGTACTTGAATTCCGGCTTGTTTGAACGTACATTTCTTTTGTTTAAAGGATTGCCTTTTGGATTTCCCTGAACTGTTTTTGGCTATTGATTACTTGGTGTGGGCTACGTGGGAATGTGGAGGAATGCCATTATCCTTGCCAACGTTGTGCACAGAACTTTGCACACTATGCAGCTTTACTAGTGTGCACTCCGTTTGCCGTTAGTGCGTCCCCGTTCCGGCCGGGAAGTAGGTCCCCACTAACATTACTCATTTCCCTTCCTGGTGCATCTAGTCTTTCCCTGCTCCTTCCCCTTGCTACTTTGAGTCTTCTTCGTCTGGAATCACTAGTCCCAAGCTCCGAGTTATTTTTGCCACTGGCTGGATTTATTTTTTCCTCTTTGAGTCAACGTCTAGAGCTATTCAGTTTAGTGTCATCTTGAAACTAGTTGAATTTAACTCCTCTGTACTCGGATACTAAAACACGTTCCTATTTCCTTGCAGCCTGGCGTATACCTGGTGGTATTGTTTGCTCTTTCGTCTGAACCACAGCCCTGTCTGTATAGTTTAACGGACAGGGCAGTGCTTCATAACAAAGGTCACCCTCTCTGAGGTGGCCCCTATTGGGCTAGCTGGAAGCAACATTGACAGCTTCTACTCCTCTCATGGCCAACTCACTGTTATCCAGATCACCTATGCATTCCGCGCGTGAGTACTGACACTACCTCTGGGTAAAGAGGAGCTGGTACATAGCAAGTTGCACATTTAACTTCCACACGAGAGGTAAACTAACCCCTTTGTCCATAATATATGACCCAGTAAATTAACATTTTTCTAGATGTCTCCTAATGCTCATCACATTCCCAAGCACACACAGTTACTATAGAAAAATCGCCTGAGCAGAGTTACACTAAAGTTTAGGCGCGATAAGCCAAGGGAAAAATTGTCTTCCAGTCGTAATGTTCTCTGTTACTTTTAGATGCAATTGGTACATTTTAAAAAAAGTGTTCTGTTCTTGTGTAAAAAGTAAGTGTTTAAAAAAAAAAGTTT
Organism: Ambystoma mexicanum; assembly: GCF_040938575.1. Taxonomy (NCBI): domain Eukaryota; kingdom Metazoa; phylum Chordata; class Amphibia; order Caudata; family Ambystomatidae; genus Ambystoma; species Ambystoma mexicanum. The sequence goes on from NC_090928.1 coordinate 306,476,876, forward strand.
TCAAAAAGTTTGTAAAAACAATGAAAAAAAAAAAAAAAAAAATAGAATAGGTATGCTTCTAGACCACTAGTTGGCCCTGGGAGTCAAAAGTAGCTCCTGGTAGCTATTGGTGTCAAGCTACCCTGGCCTTTCTAGGCTACAAGCAGAAGCTAAATAGCTCTCAGCTCATGGCAATTTTAGATCCGTGTCATGGTTTCTTGGCACTGTAGAGAGTCTGCCAGTTTATCAACGCAGTGGGGCATAGGGAGAGATCAAAATTTATTCAGAAAATGAAAATCCATTAACATTAAAAAAAACAATCACACAGAAACGTAATAAGAACAGCGCTGCACACCGATTATAACATACATTCAACAAGTTTAAAACAGGGATGGCTTAGAACCCAGCAAAGCCATCTTGCAGTGTTTCTTTTTCTATTAATTTCTTTAAAAGCAATCCCTGATAAAATTATCTGCATCCAATAAAAATGTCCATCATTATCATACATAAAAAAAGGTCATATCACACCGCACCTGTCCTTATATTATTTTTAATGTAGTGGGGCCGAAGCCACGGTTTCCTTAAATTATTTAAAAACCTACAGACAGTAAAAAAGTAAATAAAATCTACCACTCATTCCAAGGCACCAGCGCAGATCTTCCCCAGACCTAGCGGTGGTGCTCTGGCTCTGAGAGTTAGGATGTTTACTCGGGCCATTAACAAATATCTAGGGCTCTCGGGTGAATTAAGCTTTACTATCACGGGGCGTGTTTGGGCCGCACTGGAGCGGGAAAATTGAAATGCACCCAATTCCAACTCAACTGCCCTTTTTTTAAGAAAAAGCTTGTGCTGCGAATTAGAGAGGGATCCCAATGCTACCATATCTCCCAGCCTCCAGCGTTGCACTAAATGAATCCCACTATTATACCAAATGGAGCAATCTTTTCTAGGGTGGGAGCATAGATCACTCAACGCAGCACCAAGATTTGTATTCCTAGGGGTAGTAGGTTGGATCTTAAAAAAGAAGTCCCGAAACCGCAGCTCAACTAAAAGGGAGATGTTAACAAGTCCCAGTTTGTGCTGTAGACCATCTGCAGAGGAGCTCGGCGACAAGCCCAAAATTCTGCGTATTCATGTATTTTGGAAGCTTTCCAGACAATCGCAGGGGGACATATCCCAAAAGTCAGCACCGTAGAGAACTGCCATATTCATTTTGGAGTCCAGCACCTGGAGGCATTTGTCTAAACGTTTTTCATCAAATTTATGATAAAAACGAAGGAGACGCACCGTTGTCTGCTTCGCCATTATGTTTACATGGCTTCACCATGTACCGCTATTTGCAAAGAACAAAGCCAGATACCTATATTCATTAACAAATTCTATTGCTGAGTTATCAAGAGCCCATTTAAAGCCCCTCTTCCCCTTGCCGAAGGCCACCTTTTTTGTTTTTGCAAGATTCATATTAAGATCATGCACCTGAAAGTAATTACTGGCATACTCCAGAGTCCACGGTAATCCTCTTGCTGTCAGATCCAGCGAGCTAAATTTGGCACTGTCTAAGAAAGGCAGTATCAAGACTTGTGTGGCGTTATGGGGATTAAAATCACAGAGAAATAGAGAAAATAATAGTGGCACAAGGGGGCATCCTTGCTTGACCCCCCATTGGTACTAACATCTCTTGAATATCCATAATACCTGTCGCACTTAACTGCCAGTTAGGTATCCACATAAAGTACCCTCATTGATTGCAGGAGCTGGGGAGGGACCCTAGTTCTATTTAGCTTATCCCATAATAGCGTCCGGCTTATGGAGTTGAATGCCTTGGAGAGATATACCCAAATAAACGCTATTACAGTTTGGCAACTTTATATTAATTTATGAGACACACAGGGGCGGGCTACAATCCCAACTTTTCAGTTAGCAGCCCCATGCATTAACTGATTGTGCCACAGTGACTGCTTCGGAATCGCCTCAAGGCTAGGCCCGAAAAAGCAATCAGAGCAAAGGTTCCTTTGTTTGTAACATGCTTACAGTCACAGCCAAATCCTCACTTTATATCCAGGGAAATAACTGGACCACCCACATCGCCCGTTTCCCACTGCTGAGGTGTAGTCATGGTAGCCCTGTGCCAAACTGAAGTTCTTCCTCCATGTTGATAATAACATATGACAGACAATTCTAGAGTGCACACAATAATGCTGAATCAGTCCTAAGGGCGTCAATAAATTCAATCAGTTCAATGTCCTTAGATATGATCAAACATTCAAGCGAAGACAGCACACAGAGACGCGGCCCGCATTCAAGCGTTTAATGGAAACATATGGATAACAAGCAGGGAAACGCAAGCGGAATATTCTTCACACTTCTCAATAATGATATGCACACGATGCAGGGCTCACCATAACAGTTATTGATAGAAAACAATTTTCTGTACGCCCTGAGGGCAGCCCAGAGAGGGAAACACGTGTTGGCGTGGTGTGCTATGTTTGTAAATAAATTGATATAATCAATTACATATAATCAAGACGGAGACGTCCTTGGACCATATTTCCTTGCTAACGGATAACTGTGGGCACATGTACCCATTTGAATAACTGCTAAGATATATGAATAGTGGGGGAGCGCAGATTGAGTGGCATCTCCCATAACTAGTGCATACCTTTGGAAGGGACACCGAGAAAACCACCCTTCCTTGCCGCACTACTGCAGCAAACCCCTCAGAATAGCACACATTCAGATTTCTTGTTGAAGTTGTGCGCAACATCCCATAGTTGGGGATTTTTTACTCGGCTTTTTATGATCAAACAAAGCCTACGTATGTTGTGCAGCAAAGCCAAAACACTAGAATGGCTCAAAACAACTGGGGGACCTCTCAAGAGTATGAACTCCAAACCTAGAAGCCCAAAAGACATTTGCGATTTTTCAAAGGAGCTTGTTGTTGAGTGGGCCTTATCTTGACCACGAAAAGTGGGGGCGACAATTAGTTAGAATGGCAGAAGGCACAGCAACAAACGGGTGAATTGGATGGTCAGTGGCTGTATCCATATCCACCGATTCTTCAATAAGCAAGGAGTGATCCTGGTAAATTGATGGATCTGCGATAGAAATGTGGTCCTCAGAGCCAGGTAACAGAGCTTTTTGCAGAAAAGGGAGGATTGAGCGTTCTTTTTCCTTTGCCAATGAACTTTGTTGCTTAATCAATTTCTTTCCCTTCCCTTTCTTCTTTTTCTTTGTTGGCTTAAGTGGTTCCATACCAGAAGCAGGCTCTTGGTTAAGTATCTGCTCCACACTTGTGCTTTCGCCTCAAATTCCATAAAACCTTTTTGCGATCCCCTGTTCTCTGCTGTTATCAAGTTTTTTACATTTTTTGATTTTTCACCAAATTTTGCTCCTTATGTCTCAAGTGTCTTCTAGTTTGTGACGATGTTTCTATATTGTACCAAGGTGAAGATGGTGCAGCCTTGGTATCAGTTGCCAGGTAGCCAATGTCATAGTCAGAAGGACCAGGCTGAGTAAGAGAAAGGTTTGTTGGAACAATATCGCCCACATTGGTGTGAGGTGGTCTCCTCAACCACGGTCACCGCCCTGCCTTTTTGCACCAAAATAAAGCCTTCTAGAAAGTTCATTTTGTTGTTGATAGAGTTTAATGCCACCTTGTTATTCCTTAGTTCGCCACTAAGTTGTGGTAAAGACGCACAAGCAAGGACAAGACACAATCCAGGGCTGAAATCTTGTCAGATCCCAGCTTGTGACGATGATTTGAAGCCTCTCCACCTTGAGGACTAGAATAATGTGCCTTTGAATATTGTTGTGAGTGCAATGATTCATGGGTTCCAGATAGGTGTTGAAGAAACAAAGACATATTGTTTATCAGAGCTTTGCTGCTGCAACGACTCAGAGGTTGTGGACATAAAGCCGGGAGATTTGAATCACTCACAGTAGACGAAGGAGTGGGAGGCTCCGATGATGCAGGTGTTATAGTCGCAGTGACAACCTCAGTATTTTATCCGCAGAGCCAGTAATATCGATGACAGGCACAAAAACATTTGGTTGGTTGTTTTTATGGTGGAAGAAGATTGTAATGCATGGTGTGCCCCTTTTACCCAGCAGAGGATTAGGGGTGATGCTCTGTGGAGGAGGGGGACTGGTGGGAGTAGAATTTGGTTGGGGACTTGACATAAACCTGGTGGTTAATGTCAGAGAACTTAGTGGCACTTGATGAAGCTCCCACGACGTTTTTACTACATAGAGCATACATCAAGCTGACAGATATTAAAGTTTGAAAAGCTCCTTAAACGAATACAACAGCAAACAAACCCACAACTGCCTAAACTACACTTTACAAATGCACTTTGCGCATTTGTGTCTCCTCCTCGCCGAGTGCTCTTGCTCCCATACAGTACTTCACAAACGCGTCCTCCACCCTCAACTGCACTTTATTGGCTGCACTTTACAATTGCACTTCGCGCCATCCAGAGATTATTGCTACTGACATCCCAATTTAAACCAAATTGCTGCATTACTCTGTGCCCACAGAGCTAAAAAAAATGCATATTGCTCACATGTGTTATTGGGCGACAAATCTCCAAAGAATACCACTTTTAAAATCACAATTGCATACCAAAGTGCAGTTTATTGCCATTTTTCATAACGTGTAATGCCCATTAAAAAAAAAAATGCCCATATTTCCTGCTGGGATTTTTTGTTTTACTGAAGACAGCACAAATGTGCCACCTCTCCTCTAGGCCATCAATATATATAAGGGCCATCTGCAAGTGCAGAAAGACAGATAACTGGGCCACTGGAAGGCACATATGGGACAGAGCTTAACAGTGCATAGAATAGGGAAGCAAGATGTCAAAATGGTTGGCGCCGGCTACCAGCGGTTACAACCTGCAAGGGACCAAAGCAGCAATAGCAATAATTTCTAATTTATCAACGAAAGGTCAGTGACCCCTGATTGGCCATGGTTAAGGGCACAAAGCTGTGGGCCAATCAATAATCGATTTCCAGAGTTTATAAACCCAGCATAAGAAAGGGTAGTTTAGTCACTGCTTCTAAAATGTTAAAACCTGTTCTCCTCACCCTTACCTATTCCTGCTTTTTTCAAAGAGACAAAGAGAGGTAGGACTACCATGGTGTACAACCAAAATAGTGCAGGTTGGTATTTTGAACCACCCTTATTTATGTCGGATAGTTTCAAGACCACATGGGTCTCTTACTCAAGCAGAGTGAGGTACCCATCTGGCCTTGAAAGCTAGCAAACATTTGTAATTAGCCTAATAAAGGTATCGGTGCTGCAAAAGCCCATGTTGTTTTTAGCTTTAGAAAAAAAAAAAAACCTTGTTAGCATTTGGAAAGCCTCATTCCGGGGACTTGTCTGCTCATACTGCTCACGCTCACAAAGAAGCACTGGGACACTGAGAAAAAGTGGCTTTATGTGAGAGCTTGTCTTGCAGTATGGGCATGCATATGGTTCGGTCCCTTGTACAGATCTTCTCTGTAGGCTATGCCTAGTCTGAGGACAAGCATATTCTTTGGCAAAAACTGTATTCAGCAAGCAATAAGCGAAGCCTTTTCTTGTATAGATGTAGCATTTATTGCAGGGACTTGCTATCCAGCTCCTTTCTCGAGAACAGTGTGGATTTTCCAGGCATGACAAAATGGGGAAGGGTCATGTGGAAGACCCCGGGCAGAGCCACAGTTTTGGGCCAGTGATTAACAGACCCAGTGTCGGTGCATTGTGTATACAGGCGGACTGGGTGTCCCCTCTGACAATAACACCGAAGAGTGGGAACACCAATGAATGGACCAAAGTCTTTGTTCAGGTCAGAGATCAACTGGGTAGAGGGGAGAGAGAAGAAAGAATGAGCAGCTGGAGAGTGGAGAAAGAGATAGTGTGGAGCGAGGGAAACATAGCCAGTGGGGAGATAGTGGGAGAGGGGAGAAAAGGAGAGAGAAAGAGAGGCACAGATAAAGAGAGAAAGAGGGATGTGCAGAGGCGGCCAGGAGGGCGACTGATGGAAACATAGAGCAGGTTGGGGAGAAAAGGAAGGGAAAGGGGAGAAGGAGAAGGGCAAGTGGGGGGAAAGGTACTTGCTAGATGTGCCTCCGCAGCTTCTCTGCCCCACCAACACGTTCAGCACACCACTGAGAAGCAACCAAAAAGACTGAGTTCCTCTCTCTACATGCTTAGTAGCCTGTCGCTCCCCTGCTCCAGAGCCCACCCACACCCACCTCCATGATGAACACAACAGGAGGAACTGGTTCTGGAGCTGTTCCCAGGGCTCAAGGAGGCCTGGTGACAGGAAGGAGGGGGGAAATCGCAGGGTGTAGGACAGGTGGGCAAACACAGGCAGGGACCATAGATGCTGTTACTGGGGAGGGGAGGACGTTCTCAGGAAGAGATGAAAGGGCTAGCACCAGGCTGCAGATTACACTAGCTGTAAAAGCTGGCAGCTGTTGCCTGGCCTGGGAACAGGTTTAGTTTTCAGGAGAGTTGGACTGGTAAAATAAACACAAGCACAGGAACTGTGGTCAGGGTCAAGTCGTGCAGATTCCTAGGCAGGGAAGAGGAAATATACAGTCACATAAAGTGCAAGATTGAAAATACATTTGGAAAAAATGAAAAGGCACACAATACATTGGTAAAAAACCCACAGTAAACTCAAGTGACATATATGTGAGCACAAGTGAAGGCTGTCAGGGGTTCACACGTTGAGACTGCCATTTCCACACTTCTATCTGAATTTCTTCAGGGTTCAAGACCATCTCTCTGATGTGCGGGTCTGCGACTCGCACAATATTGTGGTCTTGTCTTGGTTTGTTCTCCTGCCAAGTAGACAACTCTCTAAGGCTTTCTTCAGGGCCCAGACCCTCTTTCTGAGGTACGAGCCCTCGACTCACACAATGGCGTTGCCTCCCCTTGGTTCACTCTCCTGCCAAGTAGACAACTTTCTCTGGCTTTCTTCAGGGTTGCAGGCCCTCTCTCTGATGTGCAGGTCCTTGACTTGTACATTGGCGTTGCTTCCCCTTGGTTCACTCTTCTGCCAAGTAGACCACTTTCTCAGGCTTTCCTCAGGGTCCCAGACACTCTCTCTGTGGTTCACTTGCTCAGCCCAGCACCTCATCGGACCTCATGCAGCTCCTGGATGACCTGCATACCTGTTTCTTCTCTCCAGGTCGGTAAGGGTGTTCTCCGAGCTTCCGCTGCTTCCCTGAAGGCTCAGGTTTCGATCGGGATTACACCACGTCGGCAGTGGTTCATTTGGCGCTGCTCCTTCCCCGGGGGATGTCCTTTCCCCAGGATCGCTCGCCAGTGCAATGAAAGCCTGGAGGTCTCTCACGGCAGTAACATGAGAAGTCCTGGCATCGAGGATCATTCTCACGTTCTTCCCCTCTGTGCTCGGCTTCTCAGGGGCTAGCCCTTCTCTCATTCTCCATTCCCCAGCTTGCCGCTACAGCTGAGCCTGAACACCTTCGAAATTCCCACAAAGGATAATTATAGTGCTTTTGGCCAATCACCGATTTCAGAAGACTAGACTGCTAATTCTGTTTCTCAGACATAATCTTTGTACTCACAGTCTTCTTCTTCATCTCAGTGCTAGCCTTAAAGCTGTATGTCTGATATTTGGAAGTCTTTGGATTCTCATAGTTGTCTACTAAGCTTGGTGTTGTACTTTGGAAATAAAACATGTCCGTTCTACTGATCAGATATAAGAAGGATTTATAGAGGAAGGAGGTTTAAGATGTATTACATCAAATAGACCCTATGTTTTCGGATGTTGTTTGTCTCTAACCCCACAGGGTACCCTCTTCCCCACATAACCCTCTCCATGTGTGCCACTGTAGGGGATTCCTTATACTGTGTATGTACTGTTCTGGTGTTATGGGAGAGGCTACCCCCTAGGGAGGAAGGGGCAACATCCCCATTTACATGCACGTGAAGTGTGCGGCTGACTTCCGTTGTACTTGTTCCTATCATGCCTTCCCAAGACGTATTTTGCCTTTTTCAATATCTCAGCCTCCACTTGTGCCTATAGTTATCCTTTCCAAATATCTGTTATCATAAGGTGTGATTTCTCTTGGTTAGGATACTTGAGTGAGGATTTAAAAATAACCTCATCTGTGTCCAGGGGAGGCAGGCTAAGCCATTTTCTTCCATCAACACTGTTTGCCCTTTTGTTTGAAGTAATTCTCTATTACCTTCTTTGCCACTTCTTCCCATCTAGTCAATGGACATACTGTTATGTATTGTTCCTAATTCCAACCCCAGTATTTCCAGCTTAGACCCCATACTTTAAAAAGAAAAAACATATTTTTATTAAACAGTTGGAACAAGGAAAGAAAAGACACAAAATTCACCACATTTAGATCCTTAGATGGACATTATAGCGTTCAACTTAAACCATCCTGTATGCATCTGAATGGAACAACAACATTTCCTAAGGATCACCAATCGTTCCCCCAAAAACACCAGTGTATCCCCCCACCCTCCTCAAGACAGGGGTTACGTCGTTTCACCCGAGTGCAGGTAAAGTTTCACCAGGCGGGGTTTGAATGTCAGCGCTGGAGGGTCTCTATCATAGTCCAGCAGGGGGGCCCAGATAGCCCAGAATTGGTGGAGCTTGCCTTCCTGTGCGGCTGTGACTTTTTCGGCCACCAGAATGTCCCACAGTTTAATCCACAATAAAGACAGATCGGGGCCTTCTGCCGCTTTCCAACGGTGAGCGATGGTGATACTTGCAGCCAGAATCAGATGTGTCAGTAACTTTGCCCACGCCCCAGATTTAGGGTATTTCTCCCTACTAGGTGCCCCCAAGAGAAGAATTTCAGAATGCATCTGCAGATTGGTACCAGTGATAGCTTCGATAGTCATCACAACGTTGTCCCAGAAGGAGCGGATCAGTGGACAATCCCACCACATGTGGAAATATGAACCAAGTGCCCCACACCCACACCAACAGGATGGAGGAATTGCCACCTAGAAATAGACCCCATACTTTTAAGAATCCGCTTTGACCCACACGTTATGTGCTCTGACTGACTCGTGTTGTGACTGTCAATAGTTCTGTTGGCCCATAGACCTAGCACTGCACACTATGGTGCTCTGAGGCTACTATCCCTAGCTGTGGTACCTCGTGGTAGTGTTCAGTGATGGGCCCTTGTGCCTTTTCTGGGGTGAAGGAAGCAAAACAAATATTCACTTACCTTTGTCTATTGTCCGTGGGATGTGTCTGCTTATGTGTGAGCCTTCCCGCCCGATGCACCACATTTTATAGTTTGGAAAGCCTCAGTCCAGAGACCGAACCGCTGACACTGCTCATGCTCACAAAGAACCCCCAAGTCACTGAGACAGAGGAAAAGTGGCTTTTTGTTAGAGATTGTCTTGCAGCATGGGCAGGCAGAGGCTTCTGGCCCAGAGCCGAGTACATCTGGTTATACAGATCGTCTTGGACGGCTACACCCAGTCCAAGGACAAGCATATTATTTGGCTAAAACTGTATTCTCTTAGAGTTTGTTAGAATGAGTCAGCACAGATTTGTTCACGAAGATGTAGCCATTACCGTAGGGACTATCCAGCCAGTTTCGTTCGCGAGAACAGTGAAGGTGGGGTGTACTTCTCAGAGACCTTGGCCGAGTTGCCATGGTCTCACAGGCACCGCTGCCCATTCCACCCATGCTTGCTATGCTCCTGTCACCCTGGTAAGTTCTATAAAGTTCAGAGGTGTGTTAGCATTCAGCAGTATTGTAATAAAATCACCCAAACCAACAAACCTGCACGTTCTTTTTCAGATATCTCTAGCGATCTGGTTTTGTTGCAGGAGGAGAGGGCTCTTTCACAATCGATGAGGCAGACATGGAAAGACACAGATAAGAGTGGAGGAGTAAGAGGTGGGCTCCTCCTCTGCACATTTGGAGGCCAGCCACTTAAAGGGAAGGAAGGGATGTGCAGTGGTCTAAATAAATAAATATTCAGCAGTAGCTAGAAGCAACGCCTCAGTATATGGCCTCTTCTAGTGGACAGCAGCGAACTGCCATGGTTCATGGGTGGATTCACCGCTCCCTACGCAAGCAGCGCTTTCCCATGCTTTCCGGCCTGCGCTCCTAGCGGCTGCCATGACGCCTCCTACAACGCCATGAGCTCACTGCGAGCATCGCGTGTTGGCGCACTGTTAACATCACGGAAGTATAAAGAAACAAACCTCGAGGGCGAAGGTGCTTCTGATTAAAGTAAGTTCCCCTTGTGTTCGGATCCCGTTTGTTGTAGTTTTCTGATCACCGTTGCCGACCCCTGATTTTGCTTACCTGACGACTCTTTGGACTGCGTTTTTTGGTACTTCAATTCCGGCTTGTTTGAACGTACATTTCTTTTGTTTAAAGGATTGCCTTTTGGATTTACCTGAACTATTTTTGGCTATTGATTACTTGGTGTGGGCTACGTGGGAATGTGGAGGAATGCCATTATCCTTGCCAACGTTGTGCACAGAACTTTGCACACTATGCAGCTTTACTAGTGTGCACTCCGTTTGCCGTTAGTGCGTCCCCGTTCCGGCCGGGAAGTAGGTCCCCACTAACATTACTCATTTCCCTTCCTGGTGCATCTAGTCTTTCCCTGCTCCTTCCCCTTGCTAATTTGAGTCTTCTTCGTCTGGAATCACTAGTCCCAAGCTCCGAGTTATTTTTGCCACTGGCTGGATTTATTTTTTCCACTTTGAGTCAACGTCTAGAGCTATTCAGTTTAGTGTCATCTTGAAACTAGTTGAATTTAACTCCTCTGTACTCGGATACTAAAACACGTTCCTATTTCCTTGCAGCCTGGCGTATACCTGGTGGTATTGTTTGCTCTTTCGTCTGAACCACAGCCCTGTCTGTATAGTTTAACGGACAGGGCAGTGCTTCATAACAAAGGTCACCCTCTTTGAGGTGGCCCCTATTGGGCTAGCTGGAAGCAACATTGACAGCTTCTACTCCTCTCATGGCCAACTCACTGTTGTCCAGATCACCTATGCATTCCGCGTGTGAGTACTGACACTACCTCTGGGTAAAGAGGAGCTGGTACATAGCAAGTTGCACATTTAACTTCCACACGAGAGGTAAACTAACCCTTTGTCCATAATATATGACCCAGTAAGATTAACATTTTTCTAGATGTCTCCTAATGCTCATCACATTCCCAAGCACACACAGTTACTATAGAATAGGTATGCTTCTAGACCACTAGTTGGCCCTGGGAGTCAAAAGTAGCTCCTGGTAGCTATTGGTGTCAAGCTACCCTGGCCTTTCTAGGCTACAAGCAGAAGCTAAATAGCTCTCAGCTCATGGCAATTTAGATCCGTGTCATGGTTTCTTGGCACTGTAGAGAGTCTGCCAGTTTATCAACGCAGTGGGGCATAGGGAGAGATCAAAATTTATTCAGAAAATGAAAATCCATTAACATTAAAAAAAACAATCACACAGAAACGTAATAAGAACAGCGCTGCACACCGATTATAACATACATTCAACAAGTTTAAAACAGGGATGGCTTAGAATCCAGCAAAGCCATCTTGCAGTGTTTCTTTTTCTATTAATTTCTTTAAAAGGAATCCCTGATAAAATTATCTGCATCCAATAAAAATATCCATCATTATCATACATAAAAAAAAGGTCATATCACACCGCACCTGTCCTTATATTATTTTTAATGTAGTGGGGCCGAAGCCACGGTTTCCTTAAATTATTTAAAAACCTACAGACAGTAAAAAAGTAAATAAAATCTACCACTCATTCCAAGGCACCAGCGCAGATCTTCCCCAGACCTAGCGGTGGTGCTCTGGCTCTGAGAGTTAGGATGTTTACTCGGGCCATTAACAAATATCTAGGGCTCTCGGGTGAATTAAGCTTTACTATCATTGGGGCGTGTTTGGGCCGCACTGGAGCGGGAAAATTGAAATGCACCCAATTCCAACTCAACTGCCCTTTTTTTAAGAAAAAGCTTGTGCTGCGAATTAGAGAGGGATCCCAATGCTACAATATCTCCCAGCCTCCAGCGTTGCACTAAATGAATCCCACTATTATACCAAATGGAGCAATCTTTTCTAGGGTGGGAGCATAGATCCCTCAACGCAGCACCAAGATTTGTATTCCTAGGGGTAGTAGGTTGGATCTTTAAAAAGAAGTCCAGAAACCGCAGCTCAACTAAAAGGGAGATGTTAACAAGTCCCAGTTTGTGCTGTAGAGCATCTGCAGAGGAGCTCGGCGACAAGCCCAAAATTCTGCGTATTCCTGTATTTTGGAAGCTTTCCAGACAATCGCAGGGGGACATATCCCAAAAGTCAGCACCATAGAGAACTGCCATATTCATTTTGGAGTCCAGCACCTGGAGGCATTTGTCTAAACGTTTTTCATCAAATTTATGATAAAAACGAAGGAGACCCACCGTTGTCTGCTTCGCCATTATGTTTACACGGCTTCACCATGTACCGCTATTTGCAAAGAACAAAGCCAGATACCTATATTCATTAACAAATTCTATTGCTGAGTTATCAAGAGCCCATTTAAAGCCCCTCTTCCCCTTGCCGAAGGCCACCTTTTTTGTTTTTGCAAGCTTCATATTAAGATCATGCACCTGAAAGTAATTACTGGCATACTCCAGAGTCCACGGTAATCCTCTTGCTGTCAGATCCAGCGAGCTAAATTTGGCACTGTCTAAGAAAGGCAGTATCAAGACTTGTGTGGCGTTATGGGGATTAAAATCACAGAGAAATAGAGAAAATAATAGTGGCACAAGGGGGCATCCTTGCTTGACTCCCCATTGGTACTAACATCTCTTGAATATCCATAATACCTGTCGCACTTAACTGCCACTTAGGTATCCACATAAAGTACCCTCATTGATTGCAGGAGCTGGGGAGGGACCCTAGTTCTATTTAGCTTATCCCATAATAGCGTCCGGCTTATGGAGTTGAATGCCTTGGAGAGATATACCCAAATAAACGCTATTACAGTTTGGCAACTTTATATTAATTTATGAGACACACAGGGGCGGGCTACAATCCCAACTTTTCAGTTAGCAGCCCCATGCATTAACTGATTGTGCCACAGTGACTGCTTCGGAATCGCCTCAAGGCTAGCCCCGAAAAAGCAATCAGAGCAAAGGTTCCTTTGTTTGTAACATGCTTACAGTCACAGCCAAATCCTCACTTTATATCCAGGGAAATAACTGGACCACCCACATCGCCCGTTTCCCACTGCTGAGGTGTAGTCATGGTAGCCCTGTGCCAAACTGAAGTTCTTCTTCCATGTTGTTGGCCTGTGCCGGTTTTTTTATTTTTAGAAATCTGGTCCCCCTAACATAGAGGCAACATTTCTCTGGAGATTCAGGACCTCTTGGTTTTAGCTTGAGGGTCAGAGATAAGACTAAGAGAAGATGCAGGTGTCAGGCAAGAGGTGCAGGTTTAGGGAATATCTTTTTTTATATTTAAGGGTAGGGGAGGTGGTGAGAGAGGCATAGAAGGAGGGGTCTCAGGGGCTTGCCACCACTAAAAATGCAGCAGAAAATGTTTGGAAATGGCCACAGTGAGTTGGCCCACTACGAGCTGGGTCAGATCCCCTGGCACAGGCAAGCACCGTAGCACCCCACCACACTTCGAGCACCCTTCATAGCCTCCCTTAGTTTTGGGAGACCCTGCAGACCTCACAACCTTATAGCCTGGAGAGGTAGTGAGTGATGACAGGGAAGTACAAAGAAAACACGGTTTGGGTATACTTTACCAAAATGTGTTTATTCGCGGCAAACTGCCGAAAATTAATTTGCTCGGGTCCTAATTTAAACGCACATGCGTTTGTTTTTTTTTTGTTTTATTCCCGCCTCCAATTTTAAAGAAGCGGGGGACACCACTGCACCCACAAAATTGCAAAATATCAAACATGGTGAGCGGGGGACACCCCCGCAACCCACGCTCTGCATGGTTGGTATTTTGCGATACATGCAACCAAATTGCCCCCGAAGGCCAAGTTACCCATGCAAAATTCTACCAAATTGGTCATTAGGTTAATTGTTTTAGGTCAAATAGGATAATACCGAAAACACCCGGGTAAAGATTGCTTTTCACAGAGGCCATCACCAACCCCTCAACATTTTCTTGTCTACCATCTCGGTCCATATGGAGCTGGCAGAAAGATATCACTGGAGAAGGGAGAAACCTTAGGACCCGTGGCACCTGACAGGCTTCATTCCTTGTGCCCAGGATTCATCACTTCACCGGGAGAGAAACTGGAATAGACTTTCATTTGTATTCCTTCATTTTGGAGCTCGAGTAGGGAGATGTATCTAACCCGACTAACTCCTTGTTGGGAAAGTCCCAGATAAAGTTTGAAACCATTGCCAAATGTGTCTGGTCCTGTTTTCCCACATGTTCTCTGTTTTATTGTGCCTTTAAGATGGACGACAGTGATACGTCAGTGTGTCCCAGTAATAAAAGGGACATCATGCTTCATGCGGGTTCAGAGCACGAGCGGATTCCATGAAAGCAGCACCTCGCTCCCTGCCTCTTGATTGTGTGCATTGGTGACAAGGCCAGTACCTTGTGCCATCATTCAGCGCTGGGTTTCTGATCGGCTGGCACTGCACAGCGTGCCCATGAGTTGTACGCAGGGGTGTAGGAGACACACAACATCTGGAGGGGGGGGGCAAGGGACACCTTGGGGACTTTGCTTTTTCGTTTTATTGTGTAGGACTGAAGGCATCCCCCCGCCTGTCACAGTGTCTATTGGGTGTGACACTAGGTGATGCAGAGTGGGCACTCTGGGTGTGTTCTCTGTCCTTGACGACTGTGCATTTAGAGTAAAATTACAGCCAGTGTGTACAATTCATTGCTGATTGGTTCACAGTTACAGGTGGAATTTATCTGTGCATTAAATGTAAACACAGGTGTTATACTCTATTAGAGTGAACACCGAACAAAATGCATGGGCCGGCAGCCGACAGAAGCTATTTTGCAAATATAGGGAGGCTTGTAAGAGGAGCAAGGGAAAGGGAGGATGGTAAGGAGAGGAAGCAAACAGGGGGAGAAGAATGCTGAGAGAGTGGTGTGGCCCCCAGAAGAGGATGTTGGTGACTCTGAGAGGGAGAGGCCACAAGTGATACTCTGCAAAAGATGCAAATCACTGAAGAGTGGAAGTGGGGCAAGAGAATGCAAAATTAAGAGAACAAATTATGATGAGGATTGAGGAATTCTTTTTGATGTCACATTTGCAACGTTATAGAAAATGAAACAAATATGCAAACTGTATAAAGGAAGGCACCAAAACTACGGGGAAAGGGCAGGTAGAGAAGAAAAAAAGAGGTTAAAAGGGAGATGTAAGGAAGAGAATGCAGCACTAGCTCCTACTGCACCTCCAGTCAGCTGTCCCCCAGTGCTGCCTCTAAGTGTCCCCAGTGCCCAGGCTTCTGACGACTGAAGCACGTGGGGCAGTCCACACAGAACAGAAAGGAAATGCTCCCCAAGCCCACACCAGGCTTCAGAGGGGCTAGCTGCAACTGTCAGACAGCCAAGGGCTCCTGTCACAAGTTTAAGCCTCATACCCACTCTCACTGGTAGAGTTTCCTCAGATGACTGCCAGTGCCGAACTTGCCTCGCGCCCTCTTCTGTGATGCTGCACAATGCGCACCTTTTCCAGCCTTCAGCTTGAAAGCCGGTACCTACACTTAATACTGCCATTTTTGCCTGTTACATTTCTGGGTAGTTTGCCACAGTGTGAGAGACTTCATGATCGATGTGGACCTGTCTTAAGAGGGCCTGGAATTCACATTGTTCACAGTATTTGGTTGGAATGGCTGCAGCTGACACCACAAAGAATGTTCTAGTAACCTCGCCTCTGTAAATCTCTACTTTGGTTACGTTTTTAAGTCTGGGTCATTATCACTTCAAATGGCAAACTGAATCACAAAGTAAACCTATTTTTAAAAGATTTAAAACATTTATTGGTTCATGTCTACTTCTTTGATGAACATAAACCATGTTTACTTTTTTGTGTAAATTAAAGGTTTTGGACAATATGCATATCTGCAAGATACATGTCTGTGCCAAACAATGCTCTCAGGGAAGTGACTTTATCACAGTGCCTTCTGGGGTGTGTCTATGTCTTGAATGTAGCGCAACCTATAGGGCAGCTTGCACAGATCCCAGGTTGCCCAATATAAAGTGTAAAATCATAAACATGTCACTGCTTTTAAGTTAACATCGTATTGCATTGTATTAACATCTGATGTTGGCCTGCCGGGTCGAGAGCGGGTGCTTCAAGAAAGCAATGAGACAAGGATTTAAGGTTAGCCACAGATCTTTGATGTTGTTACTTAACCCAATGAGTTAGGCTGGGGTAATACGCGTGTGGAGTTCTATTCATTTTGTATTTGTATTTATTGTGTTTATATAGTGCTTTAATCCAAAGCGCTTTACATTATAACACCAAGATACATAGACATTTATAACAGTGGAAGCAATTTACAAAACATGAATCAAACCAATAAAACAGTAAGTAGAGCAATTAATCTGTGAGGGTAACAGGGAAGGAGGGGGGTGAAGAAGGGAAAGGAGGAGGGAAACAGAAAGGACATTAGGTTGAAGATATAAGGAGGAAGAGGTAAGGGTAAGGGGAAAAAGGAGGTGGTAGGGAGAGGTGCGTACACTTTTCTCAGAGTAGAATTCCGTACCTGACAGACAAGAAGCCGCTTCCTTAGGTGCGTATAGAGAAAGCTTCCAGAACTGGCCCGGGATGCGCACAAAAAGAACTGCTAGCTGAGTTGCCAGTCAAAGTAGCAGTGAGGCTGTTCGGAGCAGTCTCAATGGTAAATTGACTGGCAGGCTCGGTTTGCCTATGAGCCAATGCAGCATTGCACTGAAAGACAGCTCGACATGACACAAAAATGTATACATCTTTACAAGCCATTACACAGAAATAAGCAGTGAATACTGAAATGTGGGCTACTTATTTGCTGTGGCAAGCAGCAAAGAAAAAGGAAGTAGGTCTCATTGCACGTATTTTTGTGTGCGTGTACCCTGTGTGAATTGTTTGTTCTAGAGGCCATGACTCTGCTTCACTAGGAGCCGAGTAAGTACTTTAAATGCTACACATACATGATGTTCTTTAAAGAGTACTTTAAAGTGTACTGTTTCCTTCCTATCGGACAAGTGGATAAGTTAATGGTTAATATTAGCAGGTGTGGTAACCTATTTTATTTCCACATTTTCTCATAGGAAAATGGTTGGACTTTCTGATAATGTTAATATGGGACCACTTTGAACATGATTTCCAGGGCCTCGTTTGGTTCCCAGTCCACCCCTGAATATTATTAACAAAAAAGAGGGCAATCCACATAGAAAACAATATTCATTTCATTGTCATAGATTCACAGAGAAAGTAATAAACTTATGGAGAAGGATTTGAATCAGTGCCGTATAGGTCACTAGAGGAAACAACAAAATAAAGGTGCACTCTGGTAACTTTGCAGTTCTGGTATATTTAAATTAAGAGAAAAATAATAAGACCATCAATGTAACAACCAAAGACATGTGACACAAATTAAAAAAACATACAAAAAAGTTAAAGGTATGTGCAAACAAAAGATACATATACATTTACATAATTAGATTCTTAGATCAAGACAAATCACAAGTAGTCAGAAAAAATAGTCAAACTGAAGTAATAATTACAGTCATCTACACAGCAACAGACTTGTGTTTAGAGAGTAAATTGAACAAATCCTGTTGGGTAAAAAAGGAATCAGGATATTGTTATATGTAAAGCATACAGGGCTGTAGTCATTTACAGGACTGTAGACCTGTTAGCTATTTGAACAAGTCTTCAAATTTGTTGAGTGCCAACGTGTAAAGATACCAAATCAATCTTTTAAGAAGGAATGTCCAGTGCTACTCTGGAGGGTATTTTGGAGATAAATTCCCCCCTTGAAGTTGTCGTGCACTGGAAAACACGTTTCGGCTATGCCAATAGTTGGTGGCATCTATATATAGCCTTCCTCAGGGTGAAAAAGACAAGCTGCTGGCTCTGTGGGAGGAGGCAAAGAAAAGAGAAAAAGAATACAAATATGTATCAGATAGGGTAAATGAGTGCACCAACACATTGTTGTTTTAAAACCTCCTCCATGGGGAGTGTTTGGAGAGCTAAAAAAAGGGGGGGTGAGTGCACAGATTACTTACCCTGTTGCAGAGGCAGGAGTAAGCACAATGTGTGACTACATACGCGTGTGTCCAGAGTCACATATGGTACTTCAACCGGGGGCATGCTCAGGGGTCCACCTCGGCATTCCGAAAAAGCAGATATCTAAAGGCAAAGGTAAATAGGATGCAGACCGGAAAGGCTAGTATTGAGTCAAGTGAATGCTCCTACCCATGTTAGTATTAGTGAATGCAAATAACAGTGACACCATATGGGAAATGATTGTAATCTTCCTCATGAGGGAGAGGGAAAGTGGGTTAGTGTAAATAGGTGGAAGACACTCGGGGGCTGGGATGGCGCACCCTGTGAGGGAAGTCACAGTGTGGTATAAGTGCTGGGTAAGGCTGCTCGGAGTGTGATAAGAACACATGTATTGATGACCTTGCAGGCAGGCCTACCTGGGTGTTGAGTAGGCAGACCTTGGTAGAACCAGGGAAAAAGGTCTAGATGTATCCGCCGCACGGCATCAGTGGATTAGCTCACTTTCCAGTGGAACGGACGAACGGCTCACTGTTCTTGCATGCTGGAACGAGGAGTCCTCTAGTATTCGCAGAACTGAAAAGGCGGGCGGCGGTAGGGAAGGGTAGTTTTAGCAGTACGTATTGCCAAAAAAATTAAAATATATATATTATAAGGTGCAAACTGAATCGGCAAGGAACAATGTGTGTGCTATATTTTTAGTACAAAATCTGTCTTCAAATAAAATGGATGTCCTGTTCTAACATTAATGCATTATAAATGCTCAAAGTCGATAAAAGCACAAATCCTTGGATTAACTTAATGACATGCTGAGGGGATCAAAGAAATATATACAGTTTTGCCACGGGTAAGTTATCACATTACCTGTCTTAGATCTAGAAAGCTGTTTGAGAAAGAGCCGGAGGCTGGCTTGTTCGTTCAGTCAGCACCCCGCGCGGTGGTTGTCACACGTGGCAGGGAGCTCGAAGTGAAATGGTCGAGGCGCGGTAACCATAGTGAAGGAAGCTATGGCCGTCGTCTAGGGAACCTAGCTCGATCAAGAGCGGACCATACCAAGAGCGGTATAGCCAGGGGGTGTGTGAAAATGAAAAGCAGCGATCCGACGGTCGGATCATGAGACCCTCGGGTGGGGATGTAATAATATCCTATCCAGGGGTCAATGTGAGGCACAAACGCGCCGCACAATACTGACAATGAGCAAATCGGCATGTCGTACCCTAAAGGCAAATGAAAGGGCGTAGACACATTCACTAATGGAGTATGCCTGTCCCAGGAGTGCCGGTGCCAGTAGTCGCTGGGTTGCTGGGCAACCAGGCACGCACCGGGAAGGAGTGAAAGCATATATTGGAGAGACATTACGAACTACACACGGAAAAGAGGGGATTAAATTACCCTGGTGTCAGCAGTCTGGAGCTGCAGTTGATGAAATGGTGGACTTGTCGACGTGAATGCAGGTAACATGAGGCGTTCGCCGTGTCTGACATCCTAGTGCCAGGACCTGCATAGAGAAGTTGTTTGGAAGGTGCAGAGGACGTTGGGACTTGTAGTTCATCACAATAGTCAAAGTTGACCTCACCTGCTCAGGGCTTATGGTTTGTAAGAGAAACCCGTGGGCTGTGTATGATTGAATCAGAAAATGCTCAGAAATACAAGGGGAACAGGTGGGGGCCATCGATGTCGAGCGGTGTATATTAGATAGGCCATATACACTCCTCTTTAAGGCCATTGTAGTAACTGTCTAGACGATGTATCCACCTTGCTTCTTTTAGCAGCAAGCTGCTCGTGACGTTGGTGGAATTGGTGACAGTGTCAACAATCCACCATGTTATTTCGTCAGGTGAGTGGTGTGCTTCCATGTAGTGAGCTACCAAGGGTGTTGAAAGATTATTACATCTAATGCGAGATCTATGCTCACAGATTCGCACATGGACCGTTCTTTGTGTTTGGCCTACATACCACAGCCACATGGACATTCAATAATGTAAATGGCCTGTTTCGTTTTGCAGTTTGTTAAATTGCAGAGGGTCCATACACGGTCAGAGATCTTAAAGTCTTTGACTTTGTGAGTAAATTTACAGGAAGAGCAATTGCCACACCCCTGAATATTAGTAAGCCTCCAGTCTTGTCAAAGAATAATAACACAAAAAAACCCTTGTTTTTTTGGAAACATGTTTAACACTTGTATATGTTTGCAGAACTGGATGAAAGCACCCCTTTCCTAATAACGTGCATTGTTTTTGTAATATTGAAGGTAAACATGATGATATACTGATATCAAATTCTCAAGTGCTAAGGGTGTGTATGTTGACCTTGAATTCCTGTAAGAAATAATTGCAGGCTTCGCCCACTCGATTTATAAGCACTCTGTGTGTCCTTCACTGAAGTCCTGTCAAAAACAAGCAATGACCACGCCGACAGTATTAGACATTTGACATCCACTGCTATTAGATCTGCAGGTACTTGCACCATTCTTCACCTGCTACCATCAATGGGCAGTTAATAACACTATGGCAGGGCCTGGCAAGCGCCTTTACCACGCCTACACAAAACCCTAAACTGTTGGCATTGCCAATGCATGATTTTATTTTACATAAGGCATTCCTTTACATGTTTTATTTGCTAGTTTTAAACTCTGATTGGTACATTTAATTGTAAACTATGTTTATTTGTAACTGAAAACGAACACGTGAAAATGCAGTGTGATAACTTGCCGGGTGCTGCAGCGAGGCCGGGTCCCAGTCCCATCCGCATAGCAGGGTCAGAAGCAGGAGTGCTGCATTAGTCACTGCATCGCTCTGCCATCCACGGCCTAGGGTCTTTGCCTGGGATAGTAGGCCATGCTATTTCTCTGCTGCTAGGCAGCCAAGGGCAACAATATTATACACGAGCGTGAAGCCACAATGGTCTAATTAGATAGAATTCTTGTACAAGAATGTGACCTCTGTTACCTGTACAACTTTATATATAGTTTTCTATTTCAAAGGAAGCAACCCATTGTCCAAAATAATTGGACGTTTGGGAAGCATAAAAACTGTGTTTTTGTGCAGGGGTACATGATGTAGGGAACACAGAAATACCTGCAAGTCCGTCTGTGGGTGCAGCCTATGCTCTAAATTAGTGTTAGGTCGTGTCTACAGTATATGTGATCCTGTGTGAATGTTCAACATGGTCTGTTTCATTGAAACAGGAAGACGCTTGAAATAAATTCTGTGGATGTTTACAATGCAATTACTAAGAGTTATGCCTCTTCATTTGCAATGCAAATTACATTGCCACTTCAAAATGGCTGGAATGTGCAGATGACAGTGGCATAGACACAGCGCACTGTGCACAACACAACACAAGAAAGGGGTGCAAGCAAAGAGCTTAACAGGGGCTACGGCACTAAACAACCTAAACTAGGTCAATAATGCACAAAAAAGTACAATGCCCTCTAGCCATGTATAACAAGATTTTCAAACAAACACAATCTTTCAATGGATCTAAAACAGAAAATACTTCATTTTTGTCTATATTGTTGATCAAAATCAACAAGCTCAAAACAGCATAAATAATTCATCTAACCCAAATTTGTTTACAATACTGATTTGCAATGCAAATTTGACACTGCTAACCTACCAATGATCAAAACACACACACAGCTTTCACACCACTCTTATATACCACACACAAACATGACATAACCAATCATAACCAACCAAAAAGAAACACAAGCTAAAAATCATATAAGGTTATACATTGCTTAACAAACTGGATGTATAAAACCATAATGTTTCATACAAATGTCCAAAATTCTTCAATAGTTTGATGGTACTGTGAGTTGTATATTATTTAAAAACTCTCTTCTTCTTAGAAATAGATGTAAATCCAAGGTCTTCGTCGACTCGAGTTTCGGCTTTACCAAGGATCCTCAAGATGCTTTGCGGACTATCCTCATCGGGACGAAGTGGATGAAAAGTGGTGATAAACGGCTAATTTGTGCTGTGATGGAAAAATTCACAGACTTAGAATAGTTCATCTACAGACATAATCAAGGCGGGCTACTATTCACCTATCCCCTGCATGATGATTTAAAAAAGGGGAAACAGGAGTGAGATGGAAACCGGAAGGAGGAAAAATTCACTTCAAGCCTAAGATTTCTGAATACAAAATGTAACCAATAATAAAAGAATTATCCACCAGTGTGCACCTGCAGAACCCCTGTTGGAGCGGACCGCCTCAAGAATTGAGGTCGAGAGGAGAAGGAAGAGCAAACCTCCAGCAAAACTGTTGACTATTCAATAGACAGGGCACCATAACAATGTTAGACAATAGTGGCTGCATGCCGGCTCAGACTAAACAACATTGGTGGTCACCCAAAGTAACAGGTGAAAAATTCCAGAGGAAAAGAAAAACACCCATGCCTCGGTGGTGATAAACTCAAAGGCCTTTAAGTCCATTAAGTTACCTGGAAACAGATGTTGTCAGTATAAGGTTACTGATTGGAAACTCTTGATGGATAGTACTGTGACAGAATTTTTGGACTGTGGTAGAAATGTATGTTATGTTAATGCGCATTGTTAACCATTCATAAAATGCAGGAAAGATTCATGTTCTACATTCTAAATGTATCTATTTCAGAGTTGTTATTAAACTGCCTATGGCAGTCAGTCTAACACCAATGATCGAACGCAGCACTCATACGTGTTGCTTTGAACTGAAATAATATTTGCTAGATCTTATGGTTGAAATAAGCTTCCAGTTAGTCAAAATCTGCCACTCGAAAAATTAAATCAAACATCTTGTGGGTGTGGTTGCATGACAACCCTGGAGGTACATAGATTTTTAATTTCGAAACAAGGCATAAAAGAACATGGGCAGGGCCAGTGTGAAAAATAAATAAACCCCCTTACCTATTGTCTTTATCGCAATTTTTAAATGCGATTCTTGGGCAGGGTATTCAATTAGGCTGTGTGTGATGAATCACATCAACGCCGACTGGGTTAAAAAGAGGCGTTACTGTAGAAAAACAAACACGACTTGTAAGCAAACAGTTCAAACTCTCCCCATAGGAATGCATTGTGCTCTGAGAGGTACGAAATCAAAAACAAAACATAAGAGGCTAGCCCTTTACCTCCGGTCTTTTCTGAAGCACATATATATATATATATCTCCTTAATTTGTGTTCATAAGTGCTCCACTGGAGTGTTAACAAAACTCCCCTTCGGCTGTGTACAGTGATTAGCGGCAATGAAGAGAAAATGAAAGTTTTACCGCATCGCTGCAAAAAAGGCAAGCAACACGGTTTGTTATTGCCAGGTGGAAAGCTGTACCACTGGAGATGCATCATATTCCACAGAGTGTGCCCATGTGAGACAGCATTGTAAGGAAAAGACAAAGAAAAGACCCAGGTGTAAAAAGGTTAAACCTTTAACTTATTGCATTGCTGCTGTGCGTATGACTGAAAAGACAACACAGACATATTCTGGGGAGGGGGGATAAATGCCACTATATCCCCCCACTTAAAATTGTGGGGGGGAGTTATCCCCTCTGCCCCCCATGTCCTACGTCCATGGTTGTAGGCCGGCCAGCGAGCGACTGGTTCGTGAAGAGCAATTTTCGCTCGCTGTCATTACTGGGGCCATCCAAGAGCCTGTTGCACCATGTGGTGCATCGAAAGCCCAAAGACAATAAACTCACTGCCAAATGAGGTTGTGGCTCCATGAGAAGTGCTCGTGCGGCTCATTGATCCTAACTCCGCCCATGTGGCACGTCAAAAGATGTGCATCATGGTTTGAAGACAACGCCACAACCCAGGTGAGTGTGAGCAGTGCACAATATGCAGATTCTGCCTTCAGTGTGTCTCTCCAAGCTTTCCAAAGGTTGTCCCCAAGCGTGTGATGTCACCAGTTTTGGTCAGTCATGGCAGATGTGGTAGAAGGAGCTCAGGAGGATGGAAGACAGCAGGGGTCACTGGCACCGTTGGTGGAATGTGACATATCAGGTGTCAAGAACTTGAAGGGAAGGGTATCGAAACCCACTCCGAAACCTCAGAAGCCGAATGTGTTTGACCCCTCCCACCGTGGTTGGCATGGGCTCCTGATGTTAGCAGTAGGATCATTAGGCCACATGTAATTCTCTGCGTCGACTCCAATGATTCGGAGACCAAGTGATACTGTCCCTCCACTAGAATGTGGAAATAGTGCAGCATTCAGGGGTAGGCATCATATCTCCTTTTACCACAAGCCTCCCCTCCCTGGTTACCAATCACACATGGTTGACCCGGGGATGCACTTAACTTAAGTCTGGATGCCCTGTGGGAGCACCCGATTGCTGTAGAAGATGCTTTACACCCAGGGCTTTCCACTGTCACCACTCGCAGCCTGGGTCCTCTCTCTGCCCTCCCGTCCCGGACACACTGAAAAAAATAGTAGTTCTGCTCTCCACACGGCGTCTGCCTGTGCTGACAATCCTCCTCAATAAACCGCACCTGGCATAGGCGGAACAGCCACTTTATGCTTGCTCGGTCCGTGTAGCATGAGCAAGCCACGCCCCAAGCATGCTGCGAAATGTAGTTTGCGGCCTCTGCGCCGTGTTCTCTACCGCCGGTGGTCCCTCACAACCATTTTCCTGACAGTACCTCCTCTTCCAGGAGCCCTTCCCACCCTGGTTTTTCCAGATGTTTCCTGTGAAATTGTCTCACCAATCTTGATGCATTTACTTACTCCTCCGGTTCCCAGGAACATTCCTCCAAACCATACCCAAACCATTCCGCTAAATACCACAATCGTTGCTGCTTCCTTCTGGAATCCAGTATTCATCTCACTTTATATTCTGGTGACCTCTTGGTAGTGACCCCTTGAGCTGCAAGTTTAAGCAGAGACCCTTGGAATACTGGATGTATCTTCAAGTTAGCAGACAATTTTAAACTCATCGCTGTTTGTGACACACATGTCTCGATCTCGTATGGTCCAATAAACCGAGGTGCAAATTTGCGAAGCCCCACGAGTTGCAGATTCCGAGTAGACAACCACACTCTATCTCCCACCTTGTATCTGGGAGCATCTTGCCGTTTCTTGTCTGCTTGCACCTTGTATGTGGCCTTAGCCTTCTCTAGATTATGCTGTGCCTTTCGCCTAATGCTGAGAAGCAACTGTTTGCGTTCTTGAAGGGCTGGGACCTGTGTTACTTCTGGCAAGATCTCTGGAATCATGTTTTGTTCTTGCCCGTAGAGGCACGCATTGGGAGCCATACCTAATGATGCATGTTCTGTATTATTATGGGTAAACTCCACCAGCCACAAGGCTCACACCCAGGATGACATGCTGTCCCCTAAAGAACACTGAATGTATTGCTCTAATGATTGGTTTACTCTCTCAGTCCGTCCATCTGTTTGGGGATGATAACTGGTAGATAATGCACAACTGATTCCCATCATACTGCAAAAGGCATGCCAAAACCTTGAAGTGAACTGTGGTCCTCTGCCAGATACAATGCTTCTCGGCAAAGCCACGTAACCTTACAATATTTTGCTAAAACAATTCTGCTAATTGACTAGCCACTGGATTCCTATGCATGGAATGAAGTGGGCCTGCTTGGAAAAGTAATCCACCACCACCAATGTTGTATCATATTTGTTATCTTTTGGAAGGTCAGTAACGAAATCCATGGAGATGTTCATCCAAGGACCTTCGGAAGTAGGCAAGGGTTTTAACAATCCAATTCTTTTGGAATGGCCTGCCTTACTTTGCATACAAATCTTGCCTTCTTGAATCTACTTAAGAAGATATCCCTGTAAGTTAGGCCACCAAAAGAATTTCTCCAACAGACACCTGGTCTTTCGCTCCCCAGAGTGCCCTGCCAAGTGTGATTTATGACACCAGAACAGTGCTTTCTCTTGTACAGCCTTACTGGGCAAGTATAAATGCCCCGAGTGATATAGGAGACCCTCCTGCACCATCCGGGCCACATGACTCGACACCCAAACCTGCAACTCCTTACTGTTCATGCTTTTGCGTACTTGTCCTAGCAAGTCTTCCGTAATGGCCCCAATAATCTTTTTGGGAGGAATAATAGCCTTTACCTCCTGGGTCACCCTCTCCAAATGTTGCTGCCTAGACAATGCATCTGCCTTCCCATTTTTACTTCTGGGCTAGAAGGTTACCACAAAATCAAATTCATTAAAGTACTGTGACCACCTCAATTGCCTTCAACTGAGTGTTTGAGCAGTTCAAAAATACTGCAAATTCTTGTGATCAGTCACTACTATCACATGATGTTGGGCCCCCAACAAATAGTATCTCCACTCCAGAAAGGCTGCTCTAATTGCCAATAGTTCCTTGTCTGTAATAGAGTCGTTTTGTTCAGAGCCTGTGGGTTTCTAGAATAGTATGCCACTTGATGCCATACACCCTTGTCATCTTTCTGGGATAATACATCACCCAACACCACATTAGAGGCGTCGGTTTCTACCTGAAATGGACTCTCAAGTCCTGGATGTCTCAACAAAGGTGCCTTCTTGAAAGGCCTTCTCTGCCTTTTCATCCTACACAAACTGTGTGGATTTCTTAAGTAACTGTGTTATGAGAGTCACAATGTAAGAGAAATTACTGATAAATCGCCTATAAAAGTTGGCAAACCCCAGGAAGGACTGAACATCTTTTACACACTGGGGTGTTGGCTACTCCGTTCCAGCCTGAACCTTCTTACAATCCATGAAAATGCTAGCTGGTGTCAAAATAAATCCCAAAAACTCCACCCTCTCTGTGTGAAATACACATTTCTCCTGTTTGGCATAAAACTGATACTCTTGCAACTTCTGTAGGACCGCCTTCACGTGCCCCACATGTTTTTCCCTGGAGTTGGAATAAATCAAAATGTCATCAATATATACAATATCAAAAACATAGAGGAATTCCCTCAAAACCTCCTGCATGAAGTGCTGAAAAGCCACAGGGGCATTACATAACCCAAAGGGCATCACTAGGTACTCAAAAAGTCCAAACTTTGTTCTGAAAGCGGTTTTCTACTCATCACCCGCCTTCACTCTAATCGAATGGTAAGCCCCACGTAAATCCAATTTTGTGTAAATGGCAGCTGATTCCTCTTGATTTAGCAGTACCGCCGAGATCAGCGGTAAGGGCAACCGGTTCCTAATTGTTACCTTGTTCAGGGCTCGGTAGTCTATACATGTCCTCAGTGTGCCTTCCTTCTTTGGTACAAAAAATAACAGTGAGGATAGCGGTGAGGTAGAATGCCGTATAAACCCTCTCTCTAGCATTTTGTCCCGATATTCTTTCAAATGTTTGTTCTCAACCTCAGTGAGCGCATACATTTGGCTACAGGGCAACCTTGTCCCTGGCTCCAGATCTATAATGCAATTGTGTGTCCGGTGTGGGGGCAATCCGCCCTTTGTTAAACACCTCTGCATACATCCGATACTGCAGCGGAAGCGTTGTTTCCACTGCCCTTACCATTTGTGACAAAAGCACACCTTCAGCCAAGAATGTAGCAGGTCCCAACAATTCTTGAGTATGCAATTTACACTCCTGGGACTCAAAATTCACCTCCTGTTTCTCCCAATTGATCACAGGATTATGCTTCACTAACCAGGGCATTCTCAAGATAAGTCCAAACTGAGGGGCATCAATTAGGTCGAATGTAATCTCCTCATGTCCGGAGGAACACACCATCCTCAGTGGTTGTGTCTGGCATGTAATAGGACGCTATGTTAATGGGGACCTATCCACAGATTGTACCCCCTCTGCCTGGTGCTTATCTTGTAAAGGTAGCCCCAACCTTTCTGCTAGTGCAATGTCTACAAAATGACCTGTAGCACCTGAATCCACCATTGCTGCTACCACTTGTTTAGTTAATGCAAAGAACAATGTCACCACAATGTACAAATGGGATGTCTTTCTCAGTAAAGTATTTGCCGCCCAACTTGGGACCTTGGATCTGATTTGGCCCGATACCCCTGTTCCCCCTAAGGTCGAGCATGTCCTTTTCCCGCCTCCATCTTGTTTTTATCTGCCCCTGTACTCCTCTGAAGAGTGTTAGGACATGTTCCAATAAAGGGCCTGATTCATGGAAGTGTTTTATAATGGCACAATCCCATAGGAAAACGTTCCATGAATCAGGCCCAAAGTGTCCTGATTGACCACACTATAAACAGAGATTATTCACCTTTCTTTTTTCCTTTTCTTCATTGGACAACGGTCCCCTTACACTCCCAATTTGCATGGGCTCCACTTCAGACAGCCAGTACCCTCTGCCCTTGTCTAAATGTACAAAAGGAACTGCATCTTTTTTTTTCTTCCCCTTTCCGTTCATTAAGTTGATGGTCTAACCGTAGGGCTAAAACAATCATCGTAGTGCAAGTAGTGGGTTGAGGTTCTATTTGCGCTATGGCATCCTTGAGCTCCTCCCGGAAACCCTGATAGAAGAGCACTGTTTGCTTGGTCTCAGGCCAATCCGTCTCAATCACCAATACATTGAACTGGGTAACATAGGTAACAAAATCTTGTGCCCCTTGTCGTAATGCCAAAAGCTCCTCTTCCTGCGCTAATGACACTTCTTGTCTATCAAACAGCCTCCGATATTCTGCCAGAAATGCATTCCAATCATATAAATGGGATCCTCTTTTGAACCAGTGGCATGGCCCATGCGGCTGCATCCCCCATCAAATATGAAATGACGAATGCAGTCTGTGCTTGCGTGCTTTCAAATGCCGCTGGTTTACAGAGAAAATGTAATCTACACTGTGTCAAGAAAATCATGTATTTCCGTGGATCCCCAGCAAACCTTTCAGTGGATGCTAATGGCACATTACTTGGCTGCTGTACAATCACTATACGTGGCTGCCCTACTGATCCGGACACCACCGCATTGTCCTACTGTAACGGGGTCCCTTGTGCCACTAAATCCTGCACCTGGGCTTTTAACATTGTGGTCTCATGTCTTGCGCGTGTTAGTTCCGCCTGAATCTCCTGCAAAGTCTTTAGCACTTCTGCTAAAGGGGGAGTGGTTGTGTTCATTTGGCTAGGGTGGTTAAATAACCCTGTATATGGTGGTGGTTTATTATGTCAAGCACTTGAAGGGAAGGGCATCGACACCCACACCCAAAACACAGAAGCCGAATGAGTTCGACCCCTCCCACTGTGGTTGGCCCGGGCTCCTGATGTTTGCAGTACATGGGGCCACGTGGCAGCCAATGGGGGAAGGAGGGATCAGGGAGTGGTTGTGAATAGGGATGGGGAAGTAGAGTAACCAGAAAGAGGGTTAGGGAAGCAAAGTGGATGGGTAGAGGGGAATTAGGGAAATAACACAACCTGATACTTTTGCATAAGCACCTCATAACCTGACCTCTCCTAGAATAGACTAAACCTGCCTCCTGCCTCTCTATGTTCTATTCACATGCTTCCCCCCTGACCTCTGTGGACCCAGAACATTTGTGACATGCAACATGATCTATCCTCACAAAATATGACATGACAACATGTGAAACAATCAGCAGGGTTCTCCCCTTATGACAGACAAACTCATGACCTGTGAGGTAAAATGTACATAAAAACACATAACATGTAACATGCAGCACCACAGAAAAGAAATGTCCTTCCTAGCGCCTCTGCACTGAGTAATTAGCGTGTTATATGCTCATGCTTGCATCATTGGGCCAAATGTTACTCTCCGTGTCAACTTCAATGATTCGGAGCCCAAGAGATACTGTCCCGCCACTAGAATGTGGAAATAGCGCAGCGTTCAGGGATAGGAATCATACCTGCTTTTACCACAAGCCCCCCCTCCCTGGTTAGCAATCACACATGGTGATCCCAGGGATGCACTTAACTGAAGTCCGGGTGCCCTGTGAGAGTACCCAGATGCTTTAGAAGACGGCTTACACCCAGGGCTTTCCACTGTCACCGCTCGCAGCCCGGGTCCTCTCACTGCTCTCCCGTCCCGGACACCGTGGAAAATATAGTCATTCTGCTCTCCATGCGGCATCCGGCCGTGCCGTCAATCATCCTCAATAAACCGCACCTGGCACAGGCAGAACTGCAACTTTATGCTTGCTCGGTCTGCGTAGCATTCACAAGCCATGCCCCCAGCATGCTGGGAAATGTAGTTTGCGACCTCTGCGCCGCGTTCCCTACTGCCGCTGATCCCTCACAACCCTTTTCCTGACATCAGGGACACTATCCAGCCTAGGCACACGTTGGGCATTATGGGTCGAACGCCTTGAAATGTATTTCAATGCCATGGGGGAACTAAATGACCATGCAAAAAAGTTGACGCTGTTGTATTCTGCTGGCCCTGCAGTGCACAACATTTTCAAGTTGCTCCTTCCAGTTGATGCATCATATGCTGCTGCGACAGCGGCATTGAATGAGTATTTTGGCCCCATGGTCAATGCAGATTACGAATACTTCATGCTCCAAGACTCCAAACAAAAGGAAGATAAAACACTCAATGCATATCATGCAAGGCTTCATCAACTGGCCTTCATGTGTGTGCTTGATAATTCGGAAGATGGGGTTCAGTACCAGATAATACAGGGTTGTTTCTCTGTCAAACTAAGGAAGCAGATCCTGCGTGAACCCGGCATCATTCTAGCACACATTTTGGAGCTGGGAAGATCACATTAACTTGCAGATGTACGTGCGGCAAGAATGGACACCACTTTGAAGGCAGTAAAGCTAGAAAACGATTTTGATGTGACTAAACATCCTGCCAGAACATTCAAGAAGGATGGTGCAAAAAAGGGTGAGAGGGCTCCTGAAAATTTGATGATTTGCGTCTACTGTGGGTATAACCTACCCCACACAGGAGATTGCCCAGCGAAAGTACACACAGGTGTCAGGTGTGGGCAGACAAACCACTTCATGAGGGTGTGTCAAGCGCCAGGGCCATTTTAAGCTTTTTTGGGGCCCTGGGCATGGACATCTTTGGGGCCCCCCTTAATCAAACCAAAGTAATTAAGTGATCAAGTATATCTGGTGGCACCCCCCTCCGGCCCCCACCGTGAGCAAAACCCATAGGTAGACATGCCGCCTCGCAGCATTCAAAATAAGCATGTTTACTCCCTTTAAATCCCCTTACCCTTTTCATTCTTGCTCTAATCAGATTGATAAACAAGTAGCATTTGAAGGCCAACATTAGCAATCTACAAAGAGGTTACTTCTCTTCTAGTATAGAAACAGGATACTTTTTATCAATATCATCCGGGAAGGTATGCAGCCTGCAGTATTAATGCAGTACAGTATGTAAAAGGTACATGTAACCCAGAATAGGCAGAGAGCACACATTAGCTGACTCAGAGAATGCAAAAGTGCTCAAGCATGGATAGAGTAGGCCAATTGTAAGGAAGGAGAAAGCTACACATACAATAGCATGGATAGTGGGTGCATATTAGCAGCTAACAGGAAGGTGTCTTTATCCAGACAGACTGAGATTAGAAGTGGGACATGGTTTTCAAATAGCGTTGGCATTAGAGCTCAGGGGATCAAGTGCCTGTGGTGTGCAGTATATCAATGCTCACTATTATAGTGGAAGCAAGCCTATAGCCAGTGAAACCATGAGTGAGGCTTTTATGAAGATCATACCCTGAGAAGGAAATCACACCGAGGGGCTGACAATTTTGCAAGGTTTAGGGACTGGCAACACAGAGGTTAGGCAATACAAGATTAAATGAGATGCCCAGGATCACATATTGCTTTATGGGGTGAAGCTGGGATTTGTGCCAACTCTGCAATTTCTGCATTTGAACACTTTCTTTTCCAGCTCTTACCATGTACTAAAACAATCTCATTTCATAAAACTGACTTGTTAAGTACATAAATCACATTTCCAAACCTGACAATTTTTAAAACCAAAATATTACAGAAGGGTGTTGCGCCAAAATAGGAATGATTCTAGCTACATTCTCTCCATCATCAAGGGAAGTATATAAGTACCAATATACCAATCGATGTGATATGACAGATGTAATCTACGTATGTCTTCCGTACTTTTAAGCTTTAAATACTTCCAAAACAATGGCTTGTGAAATTGTCATTCATAAACGTG
This sequence comes from Ambystoma mexicanum, assembly GCF_040938575.1. Lineage (NCBI taxonomy): Eukaryota > Metazoa > Chordata > Amphibia > Caudata > Ambystomatidae > Ambystoma > Ambystoma mexicanum. The sequence continues at coordinate 306,509,096 of NC_090928.1, forward strand.
CAGAAAAACCTTTGACTTTTATACAAAAAGCAAAAAGTTGTCTGTGTCAAACGAACAGACCTTACAATATGCTTGCCCAATGCCTACAACATCTGGTCCGCTCTCTCCTGGTTACCACCCCTTCCACTCAAATGGCCTACATAAGAAGAAAGATCAAGTAATGAGCTAAACGATGCCACCAGCATGTAAGAAGGCAAACCTCACAGAAGACAGCACAGTAATGCAAGAGATATTATATGACTTGACCAGGATCACTGTATCGTCTGCTGGCAAAGCCTGGATACAAGCCTGGTCCCACAGTCTTTTATTCACCTTTTGGACTAATAGTTTATGCTTATCTTTGGAGGGGATTGCCTAGGTCTTAGAACGCCCCATCTGAACAAACCAATTTCTAGACCATCACCATACGAATGACATGTTAGTTTTTATAGCAACCCCTATCTGGTGCAGGAGCATTGCTGATAATAGCACTTCTTATGTTGCAAAACCAAGTACATATGCAGGTAGGTTTATAAACTTCAGACATAGGAAAGGTTCAGCCATCCTTGCTGGAATGTGCTCTTCTAATATTTCATATGACCACACATCTCTGCAATGCATGCTTAACACACTGAGCTAACGTCTGAACCATTGTGGCACTCAATATATCAATATGGATTTCAACTTTGGCTGTTGCACATGAACAACATAATCCCCACAAGAAGGAAAGAATGCTACAGAAGTTGTGCCATATGAAACACACAAACTTTGTATTCCACAGTGAACACAGAAAGCATTACATGATTAATTGATCAAGGCAGAATGTTCTTGTCAAAACAGACAGACAATAGGTTTAGCGCCTCAGCAGCATGCCATAAAATTTCCTTGCGTGTGCTATTTAAGTCTGGTGAACATTGGAATCTTACTTTAGATCAGGCAGCCTTGTGGGGGCCCCCTCCAAGGTGGGGACCCTGGGCAAGTTCCCCTTTTGCCCTCCTATAAAGGCGTCTCTGTCAAGTGCAACTACTAGTGTTGCAACAAAGTGGTGGACCAAAATCCCATCAGCAGTTCCTGAAAAAAAACAAAAAGTGGCACACGTGGATTCCACTGAACAGGTTGAGGACCAGAAGGGTGATGTGGATGAGGATGTCATGATCTCTGCTTCCAAGAGATCAGGACTTGCCCGACTCCCTTGGAAGCAGACCCATAACCCCGGTTCCGAGTGCCAGCCAGTCCCAATTGTGACCTTTTGGACCCTGTCCTGGCGCCAGTGGCACCAGGCTCATAAAGATGCCCAGTCCCAGCGCTGGAAGCGCCGGGCTCATAATGCTTGGGTGGACTTACCTGCAGCAGACCATGCTGCTTACTTACCTGCCAGTTGAGCCCCCTGATCCTCTTCTGTTTGGGACTACTTTTCCTGTTGGGTGGGGCAGGAGTCACTCCCTAGGTTCAGAACACTGGAACTCTTCTGGAAAGCAGGAACTCTTTTCTTACCTAGGCGAGGCTGTGGAAGGAGACACCTAAGCACTACAGGAGGCTATTTAAACCACACCCGATGGATGAATCTTGCTTTGCGTTATTCTGCATTCTCTGCAGCAGAACGCTCATCGTGTCTTCTGCTTCTGATCCTGGGCCTAAGGGAACAAAGGCTTACCATCCTGGAATCCAGTCTTTAGCAGCACCTGTAAAGACAAAGAAAGAACAGGTTAGCACTACGGTCTTCAGTGGCAGCGCATCTCTTACCTGGTCCATCGGCTGTCACCAACGCCTCGCGCTGCATTCCGGCATCTGAAAGACAAAGGTTTACCTACTCTTCGCATGCTCCGGAGGTCTTCGCACTGCATTCCGGCATCTGAAAGACAAAAGCTTACCAGCTCTTCGCACGCTCCGGAGGCCTTCGGCGCTGCATCCCGCATCTGAAAGACAAAAGAAGGTGCGTTTAAAGACATTGGGCAACTTTATTACTCACGTGCCATTACTCCTTCCCACGCCGAATCCAGTGGGTATTCCAGCACCCTTCAGCTTTTCTAAAGCTCCGAACTTGTACCTGCAAGATAAAAGGGACAGTTAGTGCGCATCGTGAAGCAGGCTCCAAGCGCTTACTTACGTGCTTCCGGGCGCTTCTATTCCTCACGTGGGTTCGATCCTCAACTCTCATCAGCCCGCCATCCGCCATCGCCGGAACCCTGCAAAACAAGAGATATCATTACAAAAGACTTTTAAGACATTTGAAGTGCCCAGAACTTACCGTTCGTGCAGTTAACGACGGACAGCAGTCCTCTGAGGTCAAGAGGCCTGCACCCTTATCCAGTGAAGAAACTGGTTACGGCACCCTGCCCCGAGGCAGATGGAGAGCTCGGCGTTCACTTACCTAAGGTGAGGGCGTTAACCTTTGGGGTTCTACAGGAGAAGAGAAAGGGAAGAGGAGAGAGGCACCCAATAACCCCAGTTCATTAATCCCATATTTTCTATCTGCAGACATATTACTCTTCGAGTCAGACATACAGTGCACAGAGGTCCAGCCCAAAGAGCCAACCGTGTGTTACACATCACCTTTGAAGATACGGCATTCACCCAGTCAAGACCGGCGCCTCTGCGGGAATCAGGTGAGCGTTACAGAACGCAAAGACTACCGCAAAACTCCCACCCAGGCGCTTTGGAAACCTCGGATACCGACCAGCTAGCCCAGTTACTTGGGGAACTAAGAGCAGAAGTGCATGCAGCCCGTCAGGAAACGAATGCTCTAAGAAGGGAACTGATTATTTCCAAGGAGCGAACAGACGATCTCGCTAGACAATTGCTACAGTCACAAGCCGGACAAACTCCGTTACCCGCATCAGGGGCAAATCTTCCTTCAACATCCTCTACGAACCCAGTGCAGATCAACCTACCTGGGAATGTACCTCTGGCTCCGCCCGAACGATTTTCTGGTGACCCAAAGAGGTTTGCAGTATTTATTAATCAGTGCCGGTTGCACTTCTTATGCCGGCCAGCAGCCTTTCCAACTGATCAAGCTAAGGTAGCTTTCGTGCTTTCGTACCTTAGTGGCAATGCGGCAGACTGGTCGATCCCTCTAGTTAATCAAGATGATCCGGTTCTCCATGATTTTCAAGCTTTTCAGCTCAGTATGGAAAAACTGTTTGCAAGACATTCACAGGGGCAGGCCTTGGAAAATGAGCTCCTTTCATTGCGACAGGGTAATCAAGACCTTTTGGCTTATATTGCGTCTTTCAACAGACTGATAGTGGAAACTCGATGGCCTGAGGACAAAAGGATTATGCTGTTTTATAGAGGTCTACGTGGAGAGCTCAAAGATGTGTTAGCCCAAGTAGTGAATCCCCCGCAAGACTGTTCAGACTATATTGACTTAGTCGTTCAAATTGACCACAGACTGCAGAACAGGAAGGCCGATCGTTCCAAGTTTGATGCTCGAGTATTTTCCAAACCACCAACTCCTACCAAAGGAGTAGACTCCGGGGAACCCATGCAAATAGGGGGCCTGAAAGGACCACTAACACAAAAGGAGCGGGAAAGGAGAAAACAGCTGCAATTATGCCTCTATTGCGGAAACTCGGGGCACTTTCTTCGAGACTGTCCGGTGAAACCAGCCAAGAAGGCAGTAGGAGCTGCAGTTACCAGGGTCACAAACTCTGAGCAGGGAAACGACCTCGCCCGACAAGAATAGAGGTCCTCTTGCCGAGCGTTAAAACCAGTTCCGTGACCTCGCATTTCGTGATACCTATGGTCCTCATTAGCCCTGAACATCCGGATCGATTACATGCGATTGAAGCTTACGTCGACAGTGGTGCCATCGGCAATTATGTGGATCATGAAATGGTTTTGAGGATGAATCGGACTCTTTGTCCAAAGGCTGTAAAGGACGTCATTACTACGGTGGATGGTACGGAGATAGCCTCCGGACCAGTAACGCATACCACCCAAGAAGTGACGCTAGTAAGTCAAGATGGACACCATGAGAAGATCGTGTTCGATGTGATCAAGGCCCCTCAGTTCCAGATTATTCTAGGAATTCCTTGGTTAGAGAAGCACAATCCTCAGATCGATTGGCGAGCAAGAACGGTTCAGTTTCCAGAATGTGTCTCTACCTGTCACCCTCGACCTGGTGTTGCACTGGCAGCAATTTCCTCGGAGGCTCCCCAGTTACCTCCTGAATACCTAGAATTCCAAGATGTTTTCCGGAAGGATCAGGCTAACTCTCTACCTCCTCATAGGTCTTATGACTGCCAGATAGACCTGATACCTGGATCTACTCCTCCTTGTAGTAGAATTTATGCCCTCACCGAGCCTGAGAATCTTCACCTCCACAATACCTGGATCAATACCTAGCGAATGGGTTTATTCGTCCTTCCAAGTCCCCTGCTTCCTCAGCTTTGTTCTTCGTCCCAAAAAAAGAAGGGGACCTTAGAACTTGTATAGATTATCGCGCCCTGAACCAGATCACCGTTAAGAATAGATATCCGTTACCTTTAATCCCTGAACTCCTGGACCAAGTCAGAAAAGCATGCATATATACAAAGCTGGATCTTAGAGGAGCCTACCACTTGGTACGAGTAAAAGAGGGCGATGAATGGAAGACGGCCTTCCGCACCAAGTATGGGCTATTTGAATATCAGGTCATGCCCTTCGGACTTTGCAATGCCCCGGCCGCCTTTCAATATTTTATGAACAATGTCCTCAGAGAGCTCATAGATGTGTGTGTTGTTGTTTACATTGACGACATCCTCGTTTATTCTTCATCGGAAACTGAACATCGGAAAAACGTGAAAATGGTCCTCGAGAGATTGCGTCAACACAAACTTTTCGCTAAGTTGGAAAAATGTGTTTTCAACGTGACTGAAGTTGAATTCTTGGGATTCATATTGTCACCTAGCGGAGTGCGTATGGATTCAAAGAAGGTCGATGCAATTCTCAAATGGCCATCGCCATCCTCCGTAAAAGGTGTTCAAAGCATGTTAGGCTTCGCTAACTTTTACCGCAGGTTTATCCCTGAATTCTCTCGAATAGTCCAGCCCATCACCGCCTTGTTAAAGAAAAACAAACGTTTTGAATGGTCTACCGAGGCGGAACAAGCTTTCCAGAATTTGAAGACTAGATTTATCTCTGCACCGATCTTAAAACATCCCCGCCCAGAACTCCCCTACATCGTTGAAACTGATGCTTCGAGCCTAGCCATGGGAGCAGTTCTATCACAAAAGGACCCAGTAACCAATCAGTTGCATCCCGTGGCATTTTGGTCCCGCAAATTCTCGCCTCCTGAAATCAATTACACTATTACTGATAAGGAACTTCTAGCTATCAAGTCCGCCTTTAAGGCTTGGCGGCATTATCTTCTGGGGGCCCGACACACCGTTACTGTGATTACAGATCACCGAAACCTGCAATATTTGAAAACCGCAAAAGCTCAATCCTCTAGGCAACTCCGTTGGGCACTATTCTTTGCCGAGTTTGACTTCATAATTACCTATCGACCTGGTACAAAAAACGGTAAAGCTGATGCCCTTTCTCGGATGGGAGTGGAAGAACATTTGATCAATCCTAAACCTGTACCTATCATTCCCGAACAAAGAATTCTAGGTGTAATCGCCACACAATCCATAGAGGAAGTTAAGGATAAAGCCAGGCTACTGGTAACTCCAGCAGACATACAGAATTGGCATCTGCAGGGAAAGGACTTTACGGTGAAGGACAACCTATTATATTTCCAAGAACGGTTATACCTGCCCAGCACAGATTTACAGAAAAAGGTAATCTCTTGTTATCACGATTCTTTAATGGAAGGACATCCCGGTATGACCAAGACCTCGGAAAAGATCAAGCGCTACTTCTGGTGGCCGTCTTGGAAAAAAGATATCAGAGACTTTATAATGTCCTGTGGAGTATGCGCCCAAAACAAGAGTCAAAAGGAAAAACCAGCCGGCCTCTTGCGCCCTATTGACATCCCACCTCGCCCTTGGCATACGCTTTCTATGGACTTCATCACCGATCTACCTCCATGCTCCGGATACAATACGATCCTAGTAATCGTGGACCTATTCTCCAAGATGGCGCATTTCATTCCACTCAAAGGCTTACCAACAGCAGCAACTCTGGCCCGAGAATTTCTCGAAAACATCGTCCGACTGCACGGTTTTCCTTCAGTTCTAATTTCGGATCGAGGTAGTCAATTTATTTCTCATTTTTGGCGAGGTTGCTGTCGGTCGGCTCAAATTGATGTGAGACTTTCGACCAGCCACCACCCTCAAACCGACGGACAAACCGAGAGGACCAATCAAACTCTGGAACAGTATTTGCGCTGCATACTACAACAAACTGAAAAAACTTGGAAAGATATCCTTTGGATAGCCGAATATGCCTACAATAACTCTGTCCACTCGGGAACGGGGAAGACCCCATTTTTTCTTTTATACAGTAGTCACCCTCGAACCTCGGAGTTGGATCCACTCCAAGATGGTGGAACACCAGCAGTAGACCACCTGCATTCTACAATCACCCAAGCCTTTAAGGAAGCCGTTTCTCACCTTCAAAGGGCTAAAGAACAATACAAGAAAGGAGCAGACCAACATCGGAAGGAAGCCCCCCAATATCAAGTAGGAGATCAAGTCTGGTTATCCACCAAATATCTACCTCTAAAAGGACCACGCACATTCAACCCAAGATACCTTGGTCCCTATTCCATCACTACCATAGTAAATCCAGTAGCGGTCAAGTTGGACTTGCCCCCTCACATGAAGATACATCCGGTCTTCCACGTCTCTCTATTAAAACCTGTGCAACCTCAAACCCGACTAACTAAATCTCCAAAACCTATTCTAGTTGATGGAGAACTCGAGTTTGAAGTCAAAAGCATCCTGGATTCCAAGATCTCCAAATTTAAACTATTTTACCTGATTGACTGGAAAGGCTACGGTCCCCAAGAAAGATCCTGGGAACCTGCAGAATATGTCCATGCGCCTCGTCTAATCAAAAGATTTCATCGAACATTTCCTAACAAGCCCAAACCCCCGGAGAAGCCCGGTTTGGGAGGGGCCTTGAGGGGGGGTGCTGTCATGATCTCTGCTTCCAAGAGATCAGGACTTGCCCGACTCCCTTGGAAGCAGACCCATAACCCCGGTTCCGAGTGCCAGCCAGTCCCAATTGGGACCTTTTGGACCCTGTCCTGGCGCCAGTGGCACCAGGCTCATAAAGATGCCCAGTCCCAGCGCTGGAAGCGCCGGGCTCATAATGCTTGGGTGGATTTACCTGCAGCAGACCATGCTGCTTACTTACCTGCCAGTTGAGCCCCCTGATCCTCTTCTGTTTGGGACTACTTTTCCTGTTGGGTGGGGCAGGAGCCACTCCCTAGGTTCAGAACACTGGAACTCTTCTGGAAAGCAGGAACTCTTTTCTTACCTAGGCGAGGCTGTGGAAGGAGGGACCTAAGCACTACAGGAGGCTATTTAAACCACACCCGATGGATGAATCTTGCTTTGCGTTATTCTGCATTCTCTGCAGCAGAACGCTCATCGTGTCTTCTGCTTCTGATCCTGGGCCTAAGGGAACAAAGGCTTACCATCCTGGAATCCAGTCTTCAGCAGCACCTGTAAAGACAAAGAAAGAACAGGTTAGCACTACGGTCTTCAGTGGCAGCGCATCTCTTACCTGGTCCATCGGCTGTCACCAACGCCTAGCGCTGCATTCCGGCATCTGAAAGACAAAGGTTTACCTACTCTTCGCATGCTCCGGAGGTCTTCGCACTGCATTCCGGCATCTGAAAGACAAAAGCTTACCAGCTCTTCGCACGCTCCGGAGGCCTTCGGCGCTGCATCCCGCATCTGAAAGACAAAAGAAGGTGCGTTTAAAGACATTGGGCAACTTTATTACTCACGTGCCATTACTCCTTCCCACGCCGAATCCAGTGGGTATTCCAGCACCCTTCAGCTTCTCTAAAGCTCCGAACTTGTACCTGCAAGATAAAAGGGACAGTTAGTGCGCATCGTGAAGCAGGCTCCAAGCGCTTACTTATGTGCTTCCAGGCGCTTCTATTCCTCACGTGGGTTCGATCCTCAACTCTCATCAGCCCGCCATCCGCCATCGCCGGAACCCTGCAAAACAAGAGATATCATTACAAAAGACTTTTAAGACATTTGAAGTGCCCAGAACTTACCGTTCGTGCAGTTAACGACGGACAGCAGTCCTCTGAGGTCAAGAGGCCTGCACCCTTATCCAGTGAAGAAACTGGTTACGGCACCCTGCCCCGAGGCAGATGGAGAGCTCGGCGTTCACTTACCTAAGGTGAGGGCGTTAACCTTTGGGGTTCTACAGGAGAAGAGAAAGGGAAGAGGAGAGAGGCACCCAATAACCCCAGTTCATTAATCCCATATTTTCTATCTGCAGACATCTTACTCTTCGAGTCAGACATACAGTGCACAGAGGTCCAGCCCAAAGAGCCAACCGTGTGTTACACATCACCTTTGAAGATACGGCATTCACCCAGTCAAGACCGGCGCCTCTGCGGGAATCAGGTGAGCGTTACAGAGGATGGCAAGGTTTTCTTAATCTTGAGTGAGCTAAATGTAGGGAGAAAACGAAAGCGTCTGCCAAGATGCACAGTCAAAGTGATGACCGCTTCCAACTGCAAGGCGCTACGCCGACCGCCACCATTGACTCGCACTCAGATGCTCATCTTCACATTCGGAGGTACTGAACCCAGTTGGGGGTGCTTATTTTGGGTGGATCGGGCAACCCCCCCCAGACCCGTTGGCCCAGGGAATGCAGAGATGTATGCATGCATTTCGTTTGAATTAATTTCAAGAGTTTCTGTGCGCGGCGAAGCAACATTCCTGGCTGCAACTATAAATAAATAAATAATTATCACGTTGCATGACTGCCTGGGCCTGACCACACAGGCAGAGGGGCGCATCCCCTTTTATGCATTTTTGATACATATAATACACAAAACGGAGCGTGGGCACGTGCAGTTAGTGCAATCCATTATTAGGACTCAGGAGGAGGCTGGCGGGCGCTAGAGCTATGGCCCCACCAGAATTAATTTTGCATAAACAGCGCAGCACTACACTGACAGGATCTTCTCTGCTGCATAGCAACACGATTGCATAAAGCAGCCAATGAAATTTGTTATGTGACTGTGTGGGTGGGGTCTGGTGGGTACACCAGCCTTCTCGTGATTTCATGCGCAGCAGAGGCCAAGTAGAGCAGCAGAGCACGTTCATGTGGTGTGCCTGTTGTGGACCGGAAATAAAGTTTTGCCAGTGCCCCCCAGCCTGTACCGGCCCACAGCTGGAGTCTAGACTACTAGTCCTGGTCCTCTCCATGGACCAGTAGTCGCCCTACTGTAGCCGTGGTACAGCAGTCCTCTATTCCGGACCCTGCCTGTCCCTGCCGTTTTTTACGCTCTCTGTCTCCACAGTCCCTGTTCTTCCCATGCCAACATGGCCATGGTCGGGAGACGGAGAGCGGCGAAGTGGTTTTTGTGTGCCAACTGCCACATAAGGCGAATCGGGTAAAGGCTAGCTTCAAATCCTGAATCCACTAAATAGCCTTTAACTGTTTTGAACCATTATTTTAATGTTTTTATGCATGGTTGGAATTTAGTACTTTTCAACAGTCGTTTGTTCGTGGCAGGAACCTTGCCCATCCCTGGAAGTGTGTGAGGCAGACCGAACATCCACGTAACCGCAAATTCATGCTACATGTGCCTTCCAGATGACAGAGTGACGGACACACATACATGGACATGTTACGTGGTAAGTAGGTAGTAGTAAGAAAGAGCTAAAACATTTAGCTGTTTTTACCTTTTTGGCAATAGTACTTTCCACTTTGTAATTTGTTGTGCTGTACTTAAGGAGAAAGTAAAACTGAAAATCACAAAATGCAAACCACAGTTGACATGTTTGAGGCATGCCTTACGAATGCGATTCTATGTACCTTGTTTCTTGGTGTCGAGATACTTGCTGCAGGATCTTTAGATGCCATGTGTTTGGAGGGCGGGTGCGCTGACCACCGGGAGGCAAATGGCGGCTGCCGCCCTTAGTGGGGGCTCCCACCCAGCCAACCAGGGGAACAACAGGGGCTGACATAGGCCACAATTGGCATGGGGGGGCAGGGGCACATGGACGCACGTCACAAAGGGGCGGCGTGAGGGCATAGGGGGAGCCGGACCAAGAGAGGTGCAGGCTATATAAAGCCTCCAAACCCCCAGGTGCACCCTCTTGGTCCCTGTGTCCCCTCACGGAACAGTGGAAATCCCACCCACACGTCCCACTGCAGATAGGTTTTGTTGTCTTAATAATTGTTTGTGTTTTTCTGTTTCAGAAACGCCCTATGGAGTTACATCGTGATCCCTTAGAAAAGCACTGACAGATCTCATAGGGGACTGCGCAGCCAATAGCTTAGAAGTAACAGCACCCAGGAGTAATAGACTCAGGGGAGGACCCGGGTAAGGGGGAGGAGTTAGGGGGCTTGGAAGTCCTTCCAACCCCAAAAAATGAAGGGGTCGCGGGTGGGGAAGGGAAGGGAGAATGGAAACTGGAAAAAAGGGAAGTGAAGTTGTGGAGGAACGAGAAGAAGGTGTTACAGTTAGGTTTTGGTAAGAAAAGAAGTCAGGGTATGGATAAGGAGGGTGGGGTAAGGAGGGAGTGCATAACGAAAGAAAAATGGGGGAGGGGAAGTTACAAGGGGAAAGGGAAGAGTGGGGGACTGAAAGGGTTCGGGTGGTGTAAAGTTTGGCAGGGATAGGTGGAATTAGGTGGTTGGGAAATAACTTGCTGGGGAATGATGGCTAGAACTAGGGGCAGGGAAGGGACAGGCAACTTGTGAAATAGAACTAATATGGAAGGAAGGGGTGGCGGAAAGGGAAGAAAATGGATGGGGGAAGCACTGGGAGAGGAGGCAGAGACTTGGGCACGAAGGGGGGGTTGGCAGTCGGGTGGAGAAGGGGCCTGGGTGTGGGCGGGAGGGTCGAAGGATAGGGTTTGGAATTATAACGGAAGTAAAATCAACGAAGATGGGTACAGTGGGAAATCATGAACTGGGAATTAGAATATTAACGTACTAGACAGAATAAGGGAATGAAAAAAGAAGTGAAGAAAAGTAGTGAACACTAACTCTAGAATTAGAATGGTAGACGGGTAGAACAAGCGAATAGAAATTAGCAGTGCTTTAAGTGGGGTAAGAAATTGAGGGGGGGCCCTCGTTTGGGGGCGTGGCTTCCATTGTGGGTGTGGCCTAAAAGTGCACAAATCATAGTAAGGTGCGCAAACAAATATATAAATGTATTTGAGCATTTATATATTTGTTTACGTACTACTATGGTTTGTGAATTTTCAAGCCTTCTTTTATATACATAGCAATGTTACATATTTCTATGTTTATAAAAGGTGGCTTGTAAGTGCACAAAGCATAGTAAATTACGCACACTTGGGTGCTTACCTTACTATGGTCTGTGTACTTTTCAAGCTGCCTTTTATAAACATAGACATTTGTAACATATGTCTATGTTTATAAAAGACGGCTTGAAAAGTAGGCATCTTTTATAAAGCGTTGAGGACGGACAAAACCCAAGGTGGCTTTGTCCGTCGACAAAGCTTTATAAAAGATGCCTTGAATTGTGTACGATTCAAGCAGTCTGTTATAAACATAGAAATATTTCTACGTTTATAAAAGATGGCTTAAACGTACACAGTTGAAGGCATCTTTTATAAAGCCTTGCCAAAGGAGAAAGGCGCCTCGAGCTCAGTGATCTCTGCTCTGAGCAGAGATCACAGACCCTGAGGCGTCTTTCACCCTCTGCGAACCGGCGGGCTCCGTGATCTAATCTGCATATTTGATCATGGAGCCCGCGGGTTCCCAGAGGGTCAGTGACCTGGCGAGGGAAAACTAAAATACTCTAGCTTCCTCTGATGGCCCCTCAGATGAGGGGTCATCAGAGAAAGTTACAGTGACTGATGGAAGTGCCAGCCAGGCACAGCAACGGTGTGCCTGGCTTGCACTTCTGTCAGCTTGCCTGACGTTAAAGTGGTGGGCGCATCTCCCGTCGCGGCTGCGGCCGCGGCGGGATAATGCGTCCTGCCATGGCGTGATGAGGTCGGGGGGCCCCGGCAGGGCCCCGGCTCAGCCCCACTTTTTGGAGACTGCCGGGGCCCGGCCCCGGCAGGCCCCGGCCCACTTAAAGCACTGGAAATTAGTGAATGAAGGTATGGAAAATTAGGAATTTAAATAGAGAAATTAAGGAAAAGTGTACTAGGAAATGTGTATTGTGGAAAAGGGCACTGGAAAAAGTGTACTGGGATATGTGTACTGTGAAAAAAGGCACTGAAAAAGTGTACTGGTAAACGTCTACTGTGAAAAGTATACTGTGAAAAGTAAACAAAGTAATGGCCATGAGTAGAGAGGGAAACGTGTATGGAGGGACGGACTCACGTGGCAGTGTCCTCAGGACATTGACAGTGGTGGGCGGGGGGGGGGTTCTTAAGAAGCCACACCCAGCGTAGTACAATCCTGCGGTGTGGCAGAGAAATGGATCACCTGTAAGATAACTCCTGGCTTTATGCAAAAAAGCTTGCTGCGGCATGGTGACTTCCACCTTAAGAACTGGTCTTGCCTCTTTATTTCAGGGAACCTCCTGGAGGTGTAAATGGGTGGGGGAACTAGGGTGTGGGTATGAATGTGGTAAGGGGGCCATCGTCCGGGGTGGCGGAGCTGTGGGATGTCCCCGCTATGGTTGCCATGCTTCTCGGTGCCGAGTGCTCTGGTGCTGTATTTCTCAATGGGCTGTTTCAGAGCTGTGTTTTTTTGGCGCAGTCGTTCAGTGCCTGGTGCATCTGCGCTCTTTGGGGCCATCCAACAGGTCCCGCTTTCCTATGTTTCTTTGTTGAAGAGACCTCTGCATCAGAAACATGGGTGGTTAGTAAGATGACCAGTTTTGTGACTTTCATCATCGATAGTTGTTTTGGTGTTGGGGTGGGTGATGTCTGTGCATTTGCCTTTTGTGCACAATGTTTGGCCTCCTGGGTTACCCGGTTACTTGTCTTTATATAAAACATTTTAATGAAAAATGCACTTATAAAGAAACATTTATAACGAAAAATATAACAATTTTTTCTTTTTTTTAGGGTCTCCCCTAAACCTCCATTTGCCACCCCTAAAACTCACCCCAAACGTTTCCCCACAAGATTTAACCCTTTAGCCCACCCCAAAGTGCATTCTTCATAAAATGTTTTGTTATAAAAGATTTGATATATGTTCATTCTTTATAACATTTTCGTTATAAAGACTGCGTACTGGGTAGCCCCTATGAGGTCCTCGCGAAGATGGGCAGTGACTGTGGAGGAGTATTGTCTTTTCCCTTAAATGTAGGAGTGCCTTTGGGATCTGCCTATCTGGGTCCATTACCCCCTGCGCCCCCAACCTCCCGTGACTCAATCTCGATTACTTCCTCAGCTTGTGTTGGAGGGATCTACTCTCTCTGGCTACCTTCAAAGCGTTAGCCGTCCAGGGTTACCGTTTTTTTGGTTTTAGGTTTGACTTACTGACAAGCCTTACAAGTGTAGTCTCAAGGCAGACAATGTTCTCAAACCCTCTGGCTGCTGAGTCAGGACAACTTTACATAACCGGTTGGGCAGCATTTGAATGATGTCTCACACATCAGCTGCTCATACTGTTGTATGCACGTTTAAATCTATCCCCTCAAGCAAAGCATATATACATAATTAACAGACACACAGAACACAAACACGCATTACTTAAAAACGCGCACAAATACATGGCCAGCCAGCCAAACACACATACACACACAAGCGAGCGCGCCACACCCACACTTTTTACAGCAGCTAGAACTAAAGTCCCCACGAACAACACTGCTGCTGTGAAAGATCATGAGAAAATATTCAACTGAAGGCCTCCCCAGTATCCAGCTGTCTGACTACCCCTCCCAGGGGGGGGAAGGTGCAGGGTTAGGCTTAATGGGTGTTATTTAAATCCCCCTTTGCAACAGGAGGGATCTAAAAACCCTTGGAGGGACAATGCCAGGGGACAGTCCGAGCAAAGGGAGGCTTTGATGGATGTTGCTGACCCGCAGTTAGTTTCTTATGTTTGTTGCGCTGACAAACAGTGCTCCTCAGTCCCACTCTTTGGTACAGTTTCAACTCCTTTCAATAGGGTTCTTTAATCATGCAATGTATGTGATGAATGTATGATTTCTCACAATCATTTAATGCTTGTGCGTCCATATGATTATGTTTGTTTGTTCGTTTGACTCATGTTTGAATATGCATGCCATGTAAAAAAAAAATAATTTCATTTTTTATCCCCCTTGTTTTTTTGTGTGTACATTCTGGTTTTCAGTATTTAAACTGATTTCATGTATTAATGTATGCATAACGATTTACTATTGATAAGAATTTTATGTATGCAAAAAATATTCGGATTAAATACGAATATCGTTGTTTTTGAAAAAATTGCAATAGCAAGGACTAATTATTTATTATTCAGCCATCTAATGGTTCAGATAACTGATGTGTCTATGCAAATTTTGCTATGTGACCCAATTCAAACACCGGTCCACAGTCTGTCCTGTTTTCTTTTGAAGGTTGTGGATGGGTAAAATTGTTCACCTCAATCCTTATCATTATTTGGTTTGACTTTGCAGGATTGTCGCTGCAAGTTGCAGCTATATGGTGGGAACGTTTTCTTGGTACATGTTAGCCACAGCGCACAACAGTTCTCAGGGACCCTACCCCCAAAGCATATGGTGTCACCAGAGGCAGACAGGGGGGTGCCAGGTAAGAAGGAAATGGGCGGGGATGAGGGACCCAGAGTGAGAAAAGGGCAGGGAAGGGGACAAGAAGGAAGGACTGGCCCAACCCAAAAACACGTTTAAAACCCAGCACCTGCACGCAGACATTCTCTTTTTCCAGGATCTGGAGCTGAGATCAAGCGATGCCCGCCCGCCCATGCCATTGGAAATGTTTATGAATGTTCACTGTTTAAATTGTCTTATTGTCTAATTTACAGCATAATCGTAGCAATGGTGGTACATGGTGCATCCAGGCTGGAAGTGCTGATAGGAACCACAAGAGACTATGCAGTCACTGAAGTTAACGGTGGCGGAGGCCTAACCTCCGAAGAGCCACGGATCATGTGGTGTGGTTGGAGAGTTTGAAGGGGCCGCGCAAAGTAAAATGGTGGGACTAGGTCGGGAGGCAGAAGAGGCTAGCAAGCAACAAGGAATAAGTGTGTGGGAAAAGCAAGTTAGTTAGTTTGGGGAAGTGGAAGAGGTCCAAAGCCACTGCAAAAGGATATGTCAGCTGGGGGAGGTAGTAGAGGAGTTAGAGGTCTGAAACAAACGAGATGCGGAAAGGAGTGAGAGAGAGGGTGAGAGCAGCGGAAACCCGGGGCGGCACGAAGAGGTCAAGAAACGAAGAGGTCAAGAAATGAAGGAACCCAAGATTGGGTAAGAGGTTCAGAGACCCAGGGAAGAAAAGAAAGCATGCAAGAGGAAAACGGTCCTGGGGAACGATGGGAAAAACACAACTCCACCGGGGGGAATCAGGCAAGTGGGAAGAGGACAAGTCACTGGGGGAAACATTAAGGGGGGCAAGAGCAGGACTCATGGGGAAACCTCAGGAAAGGAGCAACTGGGTAAAATGACAAGAAACTTGGGGAAATGGGCACTGTGTAAGAGGTCAAGTCAACTAGGAAATCGGAATGATCTAAGAGGTCAAGAGACTGGGTAAATGAGTAAGAGGTCAAGGCATATGGGGATATGAGTAAGAGGTGTAAGAGGTCAAGACGCCTGAGCAAGGGGGAATTGTGTAAGAGGCCAGGAGATCTGGGAAATGATGAACTGAGTAAGAGGTCAAAGCACCTGCGAATAAGAGTAAGAGGTCAAGACACCTGGACAACGTGTACATGTGTAAGAGGTGAAGCAACCTGGGAAAGCCACTGATTGCAGGAGGAGATCATCTGGGAAAGGTTATAAATGTGTAAGGGTGCCAGGTGCCGAAAGCGGGACACCTGTAAGTTACCTCCTGCCTAATAAAGCAGCTGTGGCCTTATTCACCCACAATATGTTGTCCGCTTGATATTAATATGGAGTGGGGGTGGTCAAAACGGGGATGAGATCTTCATGGGCGGGAAATGGAGCCAGTACCCACAAACAGGGTCAAGGGGCCTTGTTTGGGCTGTTATGGCTAATCTATTCATTCTCCACCCGATTGGATTTAAAAACAGAAGGCTGTGCTGCATTCGCTCAACGGAGCTCCTTCTTCTGGCATAGTTTCAGCAAAGGTCAATGGGTGTGGCATTTGGTCTGTTCCTTGGCTGGGCGATCTGGATGCAGTTATCTGATCATGGCTTTTGGTTCACGGCTCGCCTCCCTCAGAGATGGCTGACCTTTTCAGGGAGATTCTTACATCAGGATTTTAAGCACAAGGGGTTCTATTAATAGCTGTACACATATACAGAGGAATCATGCAATCTGTCAAAGTCTGTAGGTCTGATTTTAGGGTATGCTCCTTCGTTAACTCCCATTAGGCAGTAACAGTTTCCAGATAATAAAGGGATGCCCATAGATGGACATGACTCCATTGAAATCGGGGCACGGACTCAGTGATGCAGGGCATTTTTGCAGAATTCTCCTGAACCCACACCCAAGAAGCTTGCAGCTCTTGCTTTGCAACCCTGTCCAGCTACACTGAGATGCAGAGGACCACGTATGGGTCAGGTGACGACGGTGGTGAGCCATCGTCTTCACACGCACCAGAGGTGCAACAAAACCTCCAATTCGGGGGATGGAGGTGGGGCTAACCCTTCAAATGTTGGAAGAGGCGCTAACTTCAGAGACGGTAGGGAAGGGGGAAATGTATTTGTGTTGGGGGGCATTTAATTTCTTTACGCATTCTAATGAGACTATTCTAGTGCAGCTTCAATGTTACAAGCAGTTAACTCTCCTTTAAGTCTGAAAGCCTGAAAGCACCCACTTAAGGACTGCTGTGAGAATGAGTGTTCTCCTGTCCCCACTCTACCCTTCCAATAACTTCCCTGGCATGCAAGTACTAACCCCACATCAGGATTTCAATTTCCTAAAAATGTATGCCTATGAACGCAGGTGTGAACAATGAAATGCTTTACGTCAATAATTGCCAGGTCTTTGTTAACAGCGAAGCCCAGGTGCCATTTAACGTCTGTGTCCTGTTCTGTCTGGCCACGGCTCTGTAGGTCAGCCAGGTCTAGTCAACATAACTCACATTTCTGGGGGTGGGGGACTGAAGCCTAGTCAGCTGAATGGTGTTGCACCACTGTGACACACTGTACCACTTTCTCCAAATTGCTAAAGATTGTCAACTAGTAATATACTGGATCAGCCAAGTTGGAGTTTACTGGGTAAGTCCACCTGGGATTCTATTTAAATTGAAGGCCGCCCCATTGCCCATAGTGACTCTTGCCCTTTTGTTGCATAGATAGATCAGGAGCTGACCAATGTCCAAACGAAAGCCAAAACTGAAACTTCACAGAGATGTTCATCAAAGCGGAACTGATCTATAGAAAAATGACTTTGAGTAGCTAATCAGTTATAAAAAGTGATACTATTTAAGGAGATGATTTTATATTTTGTTTCTCCACTCTGCATACAAAGTTCGCGCACGCAACCCCACTCTGTTCTAATTGTTAGAAATAACAGGACGATGTTGTGCTTATGGTTTTTTACACTCCACCAAATCGCCACTGCAGTAGTCCCATCGCACCTAGGCTTGACCAATGTTTGACGCATTGAGCCCCTGCCATGTCAGCAAAGGGAGGCAATTCAAGTTCCTCCTTTAATAGAGGCTGCTGAAGTCAAGCAAGGGAGGAATTACCCCTCGTGAACTGTCTGGATGACAGGGGCCCTACACTGCATGCCCTTCTTTGCAATCGACAGGGCCACACCAGCCCTTTGACAATAAAGAAAAACGTCCCTTTAAATGGCAGGGCAACATCGGTACTACTGCACGTGTGAAAGAATATCCTGACTGGGAGCTGCTACAGCCTAAGGAAAGTCTTGTAGGTATAATTGAATGGAGTGCAGTGCCTCCAAAATGAACTACGGTATCTATTTAGTGGCGCTATAGCAAAGCTGCCTATTTACTCTATCTTCATTACATTAAACGTTAGTGTTGCAGAAGATAATGCCTAAACTCCCACCTTAGTAAGAGGATGAACGAATATGAATGCCCGTAACAGCATGAGAAAATTATATTTTTCCAGCATTACTGGATATCTATATAATGAATTTCTTTATGCATACATACATAGTACCAGCTATTCTCAATACGAGCTGCTGTAAAATACACTATCACACTTGTACACGTAAGAATAATGTACCATCATGAGTACCTAAACCCTAATGCTTTTTAGATCATGCTTTTGTGGGTTTGGCAGTAAATTGCACATTTTGGAAGCCATTTTTCCAAACTTGTCATGGGGGGATCGCCCCAACAACCCTTGTGATGTGGGTCGGGCTCACTCACAGTGTCTGTTCGCGTCCAACTTCACCCTGCTAAATTTACACCCCACCAACTTTCAAAGTCACCAGCCGCAACTCACTAAACCTCTCCCTTTAGACGGGGGGTCCGTGACTACGGTTCGGCATGAAGATCGACACATCCAAGCACGCTTTTATGTCACAGCTGTTAGTGAGGATACCTTGCTTTACAGTGCTGTGGTGAAAACACTGAAAATTGTGAACTTTGCATTTGTGGTCTGTGTGGAGCATATCCAATCTCTGAGTGAGAGGTTTAGCTCAGGGTTCACAGGCATTGGATGCAATTTGCTTCCATATTGTTCAGACTGCTCAGCCCGTGGTGATAAAGCACAGAAGGGTTCCATTTCAGCTTAGAGAAAAGGTGGAAGACGAAATGGAAAAATGTGTGGTGTCGGACATAATTGAACGGTTCCCACTTCTCATGTAACCTGTGGTTTCTTTTCACTACCTTTTGTGCATGTTACTAGGAGGCTGATTTCTCTTTCTTCTTTTTTCGCGATTTTACATTTTCAGTTCCTTGTGAGGCTTTCCTTTTTATCATTTAGAGTAGATTTGAGTCCTTTGTGAGCTTTGCCCATCCAGGCTCCAGTGTGTCTAGGATGGCAGGAAGTGAGCAAGGAGCCCGACACCTCGCTGTCCTTTGTCTGTAGTAATTCCTGGCTGAAACCAGTTCTAACTGGGTGGCTGGCTGTCCTGCAGGACAGCCACCCCCTAGGTTGTTGACAGCTGTGTGTGTAAATAAATGGATAAATGGGTTCCAGCATGTAAGGCAAGGATTTTGGGACTACAGACAGAATCGACCACTGGAACAAGGAATCCGAAGCAAAAGTCGAGCAGAGATTCCAGCAGCACCTTCCAGGACCGCAGAAGCACTGGTGAATCCCTGCAGCTATGCTGACCCCGTTATCAAATAAAAAGGGAAGACACAATAAGATCAACCTTCTCCCTTAGGCTGGTGGGACCAACTAGCCTTACAATCCTCATTTTGGGCCATCCCCTGACATCCTGTGACTTTTTAGGGCTGCAGAACATCAATACCCAGGGTACCTGGACCACTATCGAGTGCCTCATCTTCCGAAGATCAAATCAGCCTGAAACTTTGCAGACATCTGTGTGGACCTTCAGAGGCAGGCATTCCTTACCAAAAGTCCCCTCACCAGAGTTCAGGACCGAGTAGCTGAAGAGAATCCAACTGATAATATTAGTTTCTTCTTTGCGCTGAGAAAAGGCACCAAAACCACAAAGAGTCGCTGAAGCAAGCGGAATCCAATGCTGCCAACCCCTTCTCCTGATTACTGCTGCAGATGCCCACCAAGGGCCCCCCCTTTGGTCACCACAACCAAGGAGCAGGAATCGGGGTCTGCAATGTTGCACCTTGAAGGAAGCCAGCTACAATGTCTTCTTCATTTTCAATACTATCGGGCGTGGATTGTAAATACCTTGTGCCATTTTCGGTGCTTCCTGGCGTTGGAAGTGCTGTTTTCTTCAAGTAAGAGTTGACCCCAACTCATCTGTGCAGGCCTAATAGCCTGTATGTGATCAGGAAGGCTCCCCTTGAGCTCCTGTGTTTTCTTCATGAACCACTGACCGGTTAACTAACTTTTCCTCTGAAGATTGCCATCACAACGGGTACTGTTCATTTGACTTTGGCTCTGCTAGTTTTCCAAAGGTCCATCTTTTTGATCCTACTGGCTTTGGCAATGCGGGTTCCTCCAGAGACGTTAATTGTGAACACTTTTATTGTTAGGAAACAGACTGCCTACATCCCTCTGGGAGAGTGCACTTGTTATTAACAGTTGCTAGCTGTGTTCTACCTAACCTTAAACTTTCCCTCCACACTCAATGTTGCAAAGGTAATACATATAAGTGCTGTTACTGACCTTAACTGACGTCACTCTGTGTGATCGATATGTAAAGCAAAGAAAAAGTTACTCACCTGCATTATTGTAACTTTTATAATTTGATTCCATTTCTAATTTAATATTATTTTTAGTTGCTGCATTTTAGATTTATTTGTGTGCCTTGTGTATAAATAAATATATTTTAATATAAATTCAAAACATTGCTGTGGCCAAAACTCGAGCGCACTGCCTCTATTACACAGCTGGTGCTCAAGGGCAAGGTAGGCTGCACCTTACATGTCAGAAAACAGCACATCCTCTAAACGCATGGCGTAGCTGACGCCTTGCAAGGGGATAAAGGAATGCCCAAGCACACGTGGTAAAGTGCTAGATTTAGTTTTAATAGTGTAGAAATACAAACAGGATTGTTTAAATTAGTACAATCCACACGAACCAGAGAGAGCTGAAAACGCCTACCCCAATGTTTAAGAAAAACGCCACCCAATTCGCCCAAACAGTGGCTTCCTCAGGCTGTAAATGAACATCACAGTGTGTTTGTTTCTTTCTAAATATATGAAACGCTAGCCTCACGGTCAATCACCAGGGGTGGACTGGGAACCAACAGGGGCCCTGGAAATAATTTTCAAAGTGGCCCCATATTACACATTTTTAGCAAGCCCAGCCCCTTTCCTATGATTACATTTGGAAATACCACACAAAAGAGGCCCATGGTGCAGAGGCCTACTGGGAAATCTCCAGAGTTCCCTAAAGGCCAGTCCAGCCCTGCCGAACACCTTCAGTCACAATCATGTGATGAACATAGAATATGGCGTTTCTAATGTCTGCGCCATCTTGGAATAGGCAAAATGAATGACCCATTACTAATATAATGGACTCCAAATAATATAGACATAAATGGTCTTCAGCAAAACTGACCCAAATTAGTATAAAATGACAAATGTTGGAATGAAATATATCTGTAGGCAATAGTCCAGTGGCCAGCAGTATACAGTATCTTTGAATGATGGAAACTTCATTACGCTAGGGCCAGTGCTTAATTTAAAAAAAATAAGTGCCAGTGCCCAAAAAATATTGGCCCCATAATGCCGGGCGCAGCAGCCAGTGTGGGCGCGGCACCGCCCTCGGCACGGGCGCACCTGCCGCGCCAGTTCAGTGCTAGACCTACCTAGATCGGCCCACCACCAGCCCATCACACTGCTGCTGCTCCATGCCACATGTTTGGTGCTGCAGCAACTGCTGGCACAGGCTAGTAGTAAATACGCAACTAAAGCATGCTCCTCCTGTAACTGCGCCTCAATGCCCCCGGGCTATGTGAGCGCTTTAAAAATGCAAATAAATTAAAAAGCATTCTGTTTCAGTCAATGTTGCACTGTATTTGTCTCTACCCCTTCTGCCCCATCTGGCAGTCAGTTAAATACACCAAGTATTGTTAATCGGTTACCTCAAGGAAGAGCACCCTCCCCTCAGCCCGTTCTTCAGTCACCTCATCCAGGTGTTTTGTGTAATCAATTTACTCTCAAGCCCTTATCAGTCATCACAGCTCATAAATGCATCCCCTTTCACCCTTCCTTCAAGCATGAGCATGGTGTTGTATTACTTGGAATAAGTCATTTCTGCAAGACATTGTTGTGAAATCAACGGCCTGTGCTACTTCTGCTTTAGGGCCTCTTTCCACCTTAACACATATTAAAAAATGAAATATGTTTTGTCACCCAAATTCAGGAGCCCGAGGAGCGTGCATATTCGGATATCTCCTTCCCACTGACATGTTCTTGACATACTTCACTAAACTGCGGGGAGTAATAGACACCCACCTCCCTATCTGAGGATTCCTATCTGATGATTGCACTGATTGCATGATTGCACTGCTCTCATTTGGAGCAGTGTATTGTACCCAGGTTAAGGGGCCACATCTGGTGTATAAACCACACATCGGAATAGAAAATATGCGCTGGAATTATGTAAAACAATGACAGCAAAAGACAGTTGAGAATTATACACGAATACTCAACTAGTGCTTTTATTCATGACGACTGATTAGTGGGCATGTGCACCATGTTTATCCCCGTCTAGTTTCCATGTGTGTATCTTTAAGCCTGAAATAGCATTTCAGAAGTTTGTCTTTGCATGGGCTTTTCTCGCAAAGTGCAGCCGGTTCGGTTTCCGCTCAATACGTGCACCGTTCCGGGTCCCCTCGCTGAAGCTCGTTTGTGAACTAATGAGGCCGATAACATTAAAAGGAAGAACGGAAACACCCAGGCAAAAATTCACAGTTCATGTTTCGCTTAGATGAATGCTATCCAGGGTCGGACTGGGGCATACAATTGTCTCGAGTCGGGCTCGGCACCAATGAAAAGTGGCCAATGTTCTAAACGACAATTCATTCCTTTTGTGGCAGAAACTTGTGGGACCACGCTGCCGCCCGTGCTCCCCAGTCCTGGGCTTTGCCCTGCCTTGCCTCAATCACTTAGGCTACCTTCCGTGGGACCACCACCACCATGGCAATGCTGTGCCTGATGATGACAAAAATAGGTGTGCGGCGCAGCGGCCCCACGGAAGGAAAGATTTTAAAAGAAAAAAACAAATATTTGGGTGGCTGAGGCCCATCACTTTCGAAGTGATGGGCCACAGCCGCCACTCAAAATAAGTTATTTCTTTTAAAACATACCTTCTGTGGGGCGGGGCCCCGGCCACCGGTCCCACGGAAGGTCAGGTTTTCAAAGAAAAAAGTAAAAAACATACTTCTGGGCACAATCCACGGGCACGGCCGCCTGCAGCAGAGTCATCGACTCATTCTGCGGCAGCCCCTGGTCACAGAAATTGGCCTGGGCCTGGCACTGACTGCAGTCAGCAGCACACTGCACACAGGTCACACAGACAGAAGCCCGGGTGCGGACGGGCCTCTAGTGGGGTCCTGACTCCTGGGCAGTCAGGACACCTCAGGGGACAGCGCTGCTGCCCAGGCCCTGACAAGGGCCTTGCTTGCCTGATGACTTGACTGTGACAGGCTCAGGCTGCACCACATGCAACAAGTGAGTTACCTGCTTTGCCGGCTGGTTCTTGGTCTCCTGTCGGGGCCTCAGAGTAGGGGGGGAGGGCTGGTGCACACACTGGCACCCGCACAACTGAAAAAGCAGGCAGAGGGAGCCCCGGGAATCAACTAGGCCGCACCACACAGTGCAGCAGGGCAGGGTCTCTCCCTCACAAGTCAAGACCGCCTCCTGTGGCAACAACAACATGTCACCATGTAATTTCACTGGCTCAGAAGAACAGCCAATGACAACTGCACATTCTGTGTTTCTATACAGAAAGTATCAAATACTGCATACTAACAACAGAATGGTAGTTTTCATTGGCTGTTGTTTGTAACAGTTTGTTGTTCATTGCTATTGCTTGCCCCTCCCAGGCCCAGCCAGCCATGGCCTGCAACCTGCAAGCAAGAGAGGGATCGAGATCAGAAGGACAAATCCCAATGATTTATAATCGAAGCAAAGCGAAGTGGAAGAACAAATAAAGCAATTGCACGTGCGCTGGCCCCGCATGAGTTCCGGTGCCCAAAAAAGAGTGCTGGTGTTGGGCACTGGCAATCACCCCACAAATTAAGCACTGGCTAGGGCGTGTTGTTTCTTTGTCATCCGCTGCATAAAATGATACAATATCATAGTCATGCCAAGCAGGACAAGTGTTTAACAAGAAAAGGTGGCAGCTTCAGCATCAACAAATACCAATACATTTATACACTCTAACATTGTAATCATTAAGAATGTAATTGGAATTGCATAGTTGGGCATCAATGTGCCTTAGAATGTCCTATGTATAAATCGGTCCCAAACGATGCCTAAATGCGTAAGTTGAACACATTTTAAGGACTGTGGACATGGGGAGAACATACATTCCGGTAAAACTAGTCACATCAGCGATTAAAACAACCAAGATTTCTGATAGATGTTACAGATATAGCTGACTGTAACATAAATGTCTTTAATAGCGTTTAGATTTGCAGCAAGATACAGTTACTAAAGTGCAAGTGCTCTTCAATAGATTACATCCTAGCAACAGAATAGCAGTCCTATCAGATACCAGCCATATCTCTTAAAATTCCAATGATTAAAATGCGATATGATGACACAACCCGATTATTCATATTAAAGTGCCACTGCATTGATGTCTGCACCATAGTGGAACAGACTGCCTACATCCCTCTGGCAGAGTGTACTTGTTATTAACAGTTGCGAGCTGTGTTCTACCTAACCTTCAATTTGCCGTCCACACTCAATGTTGCAAAGGTGAGATATATATAAGTGCTGTAACTTTACTTTGACTGACGTCTCTGTGTGTTCTGGATGGTACAACGTCCTTTCATCGACAGTCGTTTTTTTAATGAACATTTTTCAAAATAAAACTCACTGAAAAATATAGGGGGGAGGGTGAGAAGTGTATATAAGGGGTGGGGGTAAGGGGTCAAGAATAGCAAAAAAACAATAGGGGATGGGTTT
Organism: Ambystoma mexicanum; assembly: GCF_040938575.1. Taxonomy (NCBI): domain Eukaryota; kingdom Metazoa; phylum Chordata; class Amphibia; order Caudata; family Ambystomatidae; genus Ambystoma; species Ambystoma mexicanum. The sequence continues at coordinate 306,533,971 of NC_090928.1, forward strand.
GGGTGGGACCCCCTGGTACCCCCCCAAAATAAAAAAATCTATTTCAATTTCATTGAAAAACATTCGTAAATAAACCCATAAAAAAAGACTTGATGAAATGACATAGAACCGTACTGGATATGTAAATCATAGAAAAAGTTACTCACCTGCATTATTGTTGCTTTCATAATTTCATTCGACATCACGGGTGGGGTCTGTGCAAGTGTTGTTTAGATTATGTTGTTGCTTTGTTCATTGTTATGAAAAAGGAGGACTGTTGTGGTGCCTTTAAAGCGGACATCGGTGCGTCCGAGTGATAAAAGGTACGGCAGACTCGTGCGGGTTCAGAGCACCGGTTGCGTGACAGTGTGTCCTCTCCATAGGACGGGGGGTGAGGAGGGGTTATAACATTCGTGACAAAGACAGGTTCTTGCGGACCACTTAAAACGTGACTATCTTCTCTGTGGCTCATATCCGTGCTCGGCGAGGAATTCTGTTTATTGATCTGACACTCCCTCTACTGGTCAGTATTTGAAACGCACGCTTAGTTTATCAGACTGTTTCTACATCATTTGATTCCGTTGTCCTTCATTCTTTTTCAACATCACAAAAATCACGAAATGTTTTTCAGATGTTTTACATTCATGAAGATTGTTTTGGGCCGGTATTTTTCCTCATCATTTCTTGCCGGTCTTGCCTTTGTAAAATGTCCACATAGACCCATTCTAGCCAGTCCAGGGTAATCAACCACTTGGTGCTGAAACTCCCACATTGTATTTTCTATTAGATGTTGTTTGTGATGATGTGCCTGCGTTCCCATTGTGTTTCTTTCCTGGGCGAAAGGCGAATTTATTGTAAAACAATAGTGTTCCTCACTGATTCATACAGTGCACTAAATTTCGGCAATCAATAATGACTTCGAAGGTAATCTCAGAATCCTCTTCCAAATATTGCCACCAGCCAATACAGGCTTCTGTTACAGGCAACATATAATAACTGCATTTAGCGCAATGACACTCAACTAGTATGAATCACACAGAAAAAAGGTCACTGATTGCATCAAGCCACCTGCCTTGCCCTGAGCACATGAAACTGTCTTAGGGCAATGGTTGAAGCAATAGCCCCTAAGTGCAGTACTGGTGGCATACAAAAAGCAGGCGCCAATTTCAGAAACACCAATTCCAGCAGTAATATTGTATTCTGTTCCAACAAGTAAGCTATTAAACTGAAGTTAAATAATCAGCATTAGCACGTAGATTCCATAATAGACCTACCCCCAGCCAATCAGAATGCTTGAAATGCATTCTACAATGTCTGATAATGATCACTCCTGAGGTCTATAAGCCTATTAGCACATGGGGCTCTGCAACTTAAAACAAATGTGTTTTTATTGAGGGGGATAATAGGAGCACAGGCAAGTAGCTTGTAATGGTAATGTTATGAACTAGGAGCTAGTGACAAACCTTACACATTTTGGGCCAGATTCGCAAATATTTTTTGGGACAACTGAAGGGATGCGCTAGTGCATTTTTTCACTTGCATCAAAAAAAGGTTCAGCGAAATTCACAAAGGGCATCAGAGATGTGCACATCCAGATGCCATTTTCCAATTTTTGCAAATACGGGGACGTTTTTGCACATTTCACTGAGCATCCTGAATTTACAACTGGGATAAATCAGAAAATGAAAGACCTTGCCCTGGTCCTGTTTCGACTAGGCGCAGTTGAAGGCGCCATACATGACAGTTTCATTTCTGAACCTCTCGTGCATTTTCTGTGAAGCGGGAGAAGTGGGTATTCCACCACCATTGGCATGCACACTCCTGGCTTTTCATGATGGCAGATGGAACGCCTTCTGCTGTGACAAAATCCAATACTGTCCGGAAGAAGTACAAGGAAGAGTAAATTCTTCTATGAGCTATGAGCTATGACCACATTTGTTCCAAAACCTGGCGCGATGGTGTTCCATAACCACAACAGTGATGGGTGGAAGGTTTTGACTAAATCTGAATCAATGGCACTGATGTGGGCAACCTTCCACACCACCGTTTTTTAGCCCGTCTGCGCCATTGCAAAAGGAGTCGAACCATATGCAAATCCATCGGGTAATGCCACCAATGGGAGTGCGGCCCGAACTGCTAGGCCAGGTCTCTTTTGCACCAAAACACAAGGAACCCCAGACAGGTTCCAGTCATAAAAGCAGAAGAGAGAGAAAGTGAATAGTATGCATACCTCACCTTCATATTGGTGTCATGGGGCGAGAGCAGGCAGTACTCCGGAGATGTGGATTAGCACCAGTAGCAGGCAAACAACAACAGTGAAGTGACTTAATCAAAATAACGTTAAAGCAATGCTCTATAAAAATAACTGTCTTTACAAAAATCACACTTTTCATCCACCAATGTAAGGGGAAAGCACACAGTAGTACGGGCTGAATATATATTATACGCAGGCAGGAGAAAATGCACTTCATGAAGGATATATATAAAATAGGCGCTGTCAGAGACACAGCTGAGGGATCTGCAGATGATCCAAAATCAGATGTTACTTCGGTAATACCCAAATTGTTTGAAAAAATGTGAATGCATGGTAGATTTGACCGAATTCGGTCACTACTTGAATGTTTGCGAACAGTTTGGATCTGAAAATACCAAACATGAGGAGCAGGGGTTGCGGGGGTGCCCCCCTCTCGCCATGTTCGGTATCTGCGGCCTCAGGGGTTGCAGTAGTGTCCCCCGCATCCTTAACAGTGGAGGCGGTGAACAAAAAATTACTTGGGACCCCGTTTTCAATATATGGTCAAAACGGGGGGCCGAGGTCAGTCTGCCCGCGAGCAAAATGTTCGAGGGCAGATCACCCCGATCCGTTATTTCATGCATTGTGTTTATTCAGGTACCAAACAAAACATCATGCGTTGGGTTCTTACTGGCTCCCACAGGATGGGTGTTGGGGTATCTCAATTTAATAAGTCTTTTTTAGGTCTGTGGACCTCACTGCTTCCCTCTGTTCCTGAATAAGATCCCCCTTTTTGGCAGAAGACAATCACTCATAGTTTCTGGTATTTATAGTGTCCCTCACTTCTTTCTTGGTCTGCAGTGAGCCTTTCTTGGCTGTTGTGGCTGGTGTCAGGATTTGGTGTTGGTGCACCTGGACTCTGCTACCAGGTAACCCAATCTAGTACCCTAGGGATAGGGATTTTGGTGGTGTAAGGGACAGGACAATACCCACATGGTAAGACCATAGAGGTTGTTAGACTTTCCCTCCTGATGGTAAGGTTAGACTCTACTGGTGCCCCTCAAGGTTTATGCTCCCCACCTCATCCTCCTTAAGAATGATTTGAGGGCATGTCTCTCACTCCTCTTTCTTGCAGTTTGCTTCTCTTCTACCCTCCCTGATTCCTTCAACTCCCTCTCATCGACCTCTCTTTCCCTCCTTTATGCCTTCTTGTCACTATACCACGCTCTCTTTCTCTTTACCCTTTTCATTGTACCTTGTCTCAGTCTCCTCTGCTCCTTTTTCCCCTTTCCCCCACTGAATGGTCTTCCACCGGTGGTTTTCTTCCCTTCTCTCCATCTCCTTTTATATTTTTTACCTCTTCCACTCTTTCCTGTCATCTCTTCCCCTTTCTTTCTCTCTCTCTCTCCCCCTCTTCTCGCTGCTGTACCTGTTCCACTTCTTCTAAACTCCCATTTCTTATCTCTGCCTCTCCTTCTACGCCTTCTCTCTCCTTCTCTGCTTCTCCACCCCGTCTTCTCCTCCACTTCCTCTAAACTCCCGTTTCTTCTCTCTGCCTCTCCTTCTACGCCTTCTCTCTCCTTCTCTGCTTCTCCACCCCGTCTTCTCCTCCACTTCCTCTAAACTCCCATTTCTTCTCTCTGCCTCTCCTTCTCCACCTTCTCTCTCCTTCTCTGCTTCTCCACCCCGTCTTCTCCTCCACTTCCTCTAAACTCCTATTTCTTCTCTCTGCCTCTCCTTCTCCACCTTCTCTCTCCTTCTCTGCTTCTCCACCCCGTCTTCTCCTCCACTTCCTCTAAACTCCTATTTCTTCTCTCTGCCTCTCCTTCTCCACCTTCTCTCTCCTTCTCTGCTTCTCCACCCCGTCTTCTCCTCCACTTCCTCTAAACTCCTATTTCTTCTCTCTGCCTCTCCTTCTCCACCTTCTCTCTCCTTCTCTGCTTCTCCACCCCGTCTTCTCCTCCACTTCCTCTAAACTCCTATTTCTTCTGTCTGCCTCTCCTTCTCCACCTTCTCTCTCCTTCTCTGCTTCTCCACCCCGTCTTCTCCTCCACTTCTTCTAAACTCCCATTTCTTCTCTCTGCCTCTCCTTCTCCACCTTCTCTCTCCTTCTCTGCTTCTCCACCCCGTCTTCTCCTCCACTTCCTCTAAACTCCTATTTCTTCTCTCTGCCTCTCCTTCTCCACCTTCTCTCTCCTTCTCTGCTTCTCCACCCCGTCTTCTCCTCCACCTCCTCTAAACTCCTATTTCTTCTCTCTGCCTCTCCTTTTCCACCTTCTCTCGCCTTCCCCACCCTGTCTTCTCCTCCACTTCCTCTTAGCTCCTATTTCTTCTCTCTGCCTCTCCTTCTCCACCTTCTCTCTCCTTCTCTGCTTCTCCACCCTGTCTTCTCCTCCACTTCCTCTAAGCTCCTATTTCTTCTCTCTGCCTCTCCTTCCCCACCTTCCCTCTGCTTCTCCACCCTGTCTTCTCCTCCACTTCCTCTAAGCTCCTATTTCTTCTCTCTGCCTCTCCTTCTCCACCTTCCCTCTCCTTCTCCACCCTGTCTTCTCCTCCACTTCCTCTAAGCTCCTATTTCTTCTCTCTGCCTCTCCTTCTCCACCTTCCCTCTCCTTCTCCACCCTGTCTTCTCCTCCACTTCCTCTAAGCTCCTATTTCTTCTCTCTGCCTCTCCTTCTCCACCTTCCCTCTCCTTCTCCACCCTGTCTTCTCCTCCACTTCCTCTAAGCTCCTATTTCTTCTCTCTGCCTCTCCTTCTCCACCTTCCCTCTCCTTCTCCACCCTGTCTTCTCCTCCACTTCCTCTAAGCTCCTATTTCTTCTCTCTGCCTCTCCTTCTCCACCTTCCCTCTCCTTCTCCACCCTGTCCTCTCCTCCACTTCCTCTAAGCTCCTATTTCTTCTCTCTGCCTCTCCTTCTCCACCTTCTCTCTCCTTCCCCACCCCGTCTTCTCCTCCACTTCCTCTAAACTCCTATTTCTTCTCTCTGCCTCTCCTTCTCCACCTTCTCTCTCCTTCTCTGCTTCTCCACCCCGTCTTCTCCTCCACCTCCTCTAAACTCCTATTTCTTCTCTCTGCCTCTCCTTCTCCACCTTCTCTCTCCTTCCCCACCCTGTCTTCTCCTCCACTTCCTCTAAGCTCCTATTTCTTCTCTCTGCCTCCCCTTCTCCACCTTCTCTCTCCTTCTCTGCTTCTCCACCCTGTCTTCTCCTCCACTTCCTCTAAGCTCCTATTTCTTCTCTCTGCCTCTCCTTCTCCACCTTCCCTCTGCTTCTCCACCCTGTCTTCTCCTCCACTTCCTCTAAGCTCCTATTTCTTCTCTCTGCCTCTCCTTCTCCACCTTCCCTCTCCTTCTCCACCCTGTCTTCTCCTCCACTTCCTCTAAGCTCCTATTTCTTCTCTCTGCCTCTCCTTCTCCACCTTCCCTCTCCTTCTCCACCCTGTCTTCTCCTCCACTTCCTCTAAGCTCCTATTTCTTCTCTCTGCCTCTCCTTCTCCACCTTCCCTCTCCTTCTCCACCCTGTCTTCTCCTCCACTTCCTCTAAGCTCCTATTTCTTCTCTCTGCCTCTCCTTCTCCACCTTCCCTCTCCTTCTCCACCCTGTCTTCTCCTCCACTTCCTCTCGATCACCTCCCCTCCATGCTCTCTCCTCCCCTTCCCCCCTTCGCTACACTGCCATGCTCTAACTTTCGCCTTCACCTACACACCCTGACACCTAAATCCCAAGCCTCTCTTTTGCTGCAATCCCCTTTAGTAATTAAGCAGGGCGGTAGCCTTGTTATCTACTGGCATGATTGTGGACTGCTGTCTGTGGAGTAGGAGCCTGTTCTCTGATTGGTTAAACCTTATGCACACTTCAGATTGCTCAGGCGCTATGTATTGGCGTCACAGAACGGGTGGCGATCCCTGACTCCAGGGTGATCCCTGGTGCTGAGTGTATTAACTGACCACTTATTCTTTTCAACCTGTTTGTATTTTCGCCAGTATTTTGGTCTCCCCATTCAGGAGAGATATAGGGCGATATGCTGCATATGAATTTGGGGGTTTCCTTCTTTATGAATGACCACTATTGTGGCTAGTCTCAGGTCTTTGGGCAATTCCCCTTTTTGGGGGCGTTTTTGAAACATGTTCAACATAGCTGTAAATACCTTCCCTCCTGCCTTTTCCCAGAATTCAATTGGGAGACCGTTTGGGCCGGGGATCTTCCCACATTGTAATTGGGCAGTTGCAGTTTGTAATTCTTCTATATTAATCATAGCTTCTAATTCACGCTGTGCTTCCACCCCTATAGAGGGCAGCTGGATTGCTTCCAGATGTGTGCTACACTCGGCTGCCCCTCCTCCTCCATCCCTGTAGAGTTCTTGGTAGTACTGTGCAAATGCCCCTGCAATCCTATCCTGCTACAGCACTTCTCATTATCCATACTGATTACTTCTCTCTCCCATGTAGAACCTTCTTCTCTTTTTTCCAACCATGCTAGCATTTTCGCTGACTTCTCTCTGTGAGAAACCTGAGGGTATTCTCACTCCTACTCCCCTTGGATCCTCTGCGCATGTGGTCAGGGAAAGGCCATTGTTCTTGGATCCTGATCCTGGGTGTGGAGAATCGAGGGAGGATCACCTCCCTGGAGGATCGTGAGGATTTGGAGTGGGGAACCTATTGGGCAAGGCATGCTACCCCCTTTTTCCATTGATGACAAGCCTAACCCTCCCCCAACCTTTATGGGCTATTATAAGCCAGCTCTCTTCATTTCTCTACAAATAACATTTGACAATACTGGGACGAGGAAGTGGCGACTAGGAGTTATGCACACTTACATGCAATTGCATCACTTTGGTACTGAGACGAGGAAGAGGGCCTCAGTGGAGTACCAGTGCAAAGACCAGGCATGTCTGTCTAATAATCCTTACTATAGCCAGGCAATCAAGAGGAAGGACTCACACCTGCAAACCCTTTACACAAGTCAGGTGTATAAAAGGGGTGTGAACAGGAAGGTGAGGGAAAAGAGGCGAGACACTGATGGGAGCCGTGGGGAGCCGTACTGCAGCTGTAGAAACACACTGAAGACCGAAGCAGCTGGGGGTCCGGACGAGTGTGAAGTGGGAGCAGGAGCTCTGTGGGGCAAAGGCGAGGCGAAGGAAAGAGACCAAATGAGGGGTCGTCCTTCATTCCATCCAAAGGACTGCTCGTTCTCCTGTGGTGCTGGAAGAGCGTGAGAGTGTCTGAGGGGCAGAGAAAGACCCCCTGGAAGGAAGACACCAAGTTTGTGACCAGCGCAATATGGAAAAGGACTTCAAAGTGAGCCGGTGAGTTTCCCAGCTCAAGAAACCCGGTGTTACTGTAACCGCGAGCCTCATGAAGTGAACCACTATTGTTAATGAGGCCAGAGACTGTAGTGGAGTGATCGTGTGTCTTGTTAAAGGAACAAGCATGTTTTCAAAAGTCTCTGACTGCTATGAATACATCCTTCTGAACTAATTAACGTGTTGTTGAAGTGGTCGCGGACCTTAAAAGGGAACGTTTTCGAAAGTTTTCAACCAAGGAATGAAAGTACTGAGAACCAATACATATTGAACACCGAGCTCAAAGGTAACTTTAACATTGCAGCAAACCCATAAAACGTTGAACGCTGAATGCATGTTGCACAACGAATGAACTCCGAAGTAAAAGCATATTGAATACTGAACTAAAAGGGAAATTTAACATTAAAGCTAACCAGTAAAATGTTAAAATACTGAATGAATGTTGCACAATGAATGAACTCACATCTTGAAGCTGAATACAATTAAGCAACATAAGTCTGCATTAAACCCTGAACTGCAATTGAATAATTATGAATGATTGTTGCACAATGAAGAAAGCCCAAACAGCAAACCTTAATGAGTGAATACAATGTGACAAGGCTACTATTTGAAAAGGGGGGTTTGTCACATGGTGGCAAAGCCACGACGCAGCAAAGGAGAAACCAGAGGAGCCCAAGAGCACACCCTAAGTCCGGAAACCAGTACTGGAAACCAAGTAAAGGTAACTTGGTGCACAGGAATAAGGAACTTGTGTGAGATATTGAAGTCTTGGGAAAGGGATCCCAGAGACTTGGAAGGTTTATATGTGTTGTCTTGCGATTGGAGTCTCAAGACCCCTTTGTTTGGATTGCGTTATTTGAAATTTGGGGAAGGGAACCCCAGGAGTGATTTTGAACTATATTGTTTTGAACTGGAGAGAGATAAACTTCAAGACTGTTTTTCATTGAACCTTCTTATGCTTGGGGAAGAGGAGCTGGGAGAAAGCTGTGAGCTGGAAGAAGTTCAGAACTTTGATTGATTTAAACGCTGTTTATTTTGACTTTGACATCCCTACACATTTGTTGTTCAAAGTGTGAGGGCAAGAATAGGTTTTGGACACAGACGGACTATTAAGTTGAACTCTTTGAGTCAGGCTTTCCTTAATTCCGTTCAGGTAGGGAAATCTAACCTTAGCATAGGGCAAGTTAGGCCTTCAACCATCCTGACATTTAAATTAATAAATATCTTTGGTTTGAACTTTAAGCCTGTTGTCTGTGTCTTGCTTCATGATGCCTTCACATGTCCCAGTTCATATATGTTCTCACTCTCTTTCCCCAATAGGCAAGCTTAGCCTCATCTGTGGCCACAGTCTTGCATTGAGTTGTTACTTTTACTAACTCCCTTCTAGACACCCTGGCATTGTCCTTTATGTGGTCTTCTTCTTTCCTTACAAATTCTTTTTCTAAGTCGGCCGACAGCGATTGTCTCTCCCTTTTTATGTTGTCCTTTTGCTACCATTGCTTCCACTCTCCTCACTGTTTTATATGCTTCCCAAATGGTGTTCTGACTAGCAACCACACCCTCGTTCAGCAAAAAATACTCCTCTGTCCCAGCCTTTAGCTTATCTCTAATCCGAGATCTTCAGGGGCAGTGTGCATTTGATCATTATGGCCACCTCCTTTGATCCACTGTAATATCCGCTGTAATATCCTGCATGTTATACCACATTGTACAGTGGTCTCCCGAGAAAGCTACACACTGTTCTCATCATATGAGCCTCTTGTAACATCACTATATCTGCCTTTTGTTTACTGTGGAATTTGACAACCAGATCCCTCTTAATTTTATTGTTAAGCCCATTCATGTTCCAGGTAATTCCTATTTCTGTTACGTATATCCTTACCCAGGGTCTTGCCCCTGTAGTTGACCCTCCTTACTGTGATGGATATCCTTGGGTGTTCCTTAGGCCGGTGGCTAAGGATATGCAAAATCTATAATTTCAATGTTACCTGTAAGGAAGGCATGGTATCAAACAGTAAGACAGACACAAGTAATCACAGTTCAAGGGTGTTTATTGAACTTTGAAATGGGTTGGTAAAATGCCTATCTAATCCTAAATCTAAAGATGGGAGCAAGCTAAGACCATCAAATAATAATAACACAGTCCTAGTAGAGTCTTGTCAAAAAGAAAGGGCCTATACTAATAAACCTATTGCCAATCCTTACTTCGAAATACTTCTAAATACAAATAGTGTGGGAAACAATGTTATGCAAAAGAAAGTGTTCAAGAAATAATATGTCAGAAAGGTTGAGCCGTTGGCTCCCCTTCCCCACGTTTTCGAGTTTAGCATACACTCGGGCGCCTCCGGCACGAGGATGCAGTTCAAAACCTCAACATCAGGGCCTTCTGTGCCAAAGTCTCTTTGCCATTCAAAGTCTCTTATTTCAGGGCCGGGTGCGCAAACAAACACCAAAGTTAATTTCTTCTCAGGATTTTCACATGCACAATTTCTCAGGTGATTTATTGTTCACCCCGGGTCCCCATCTGCCGGTCTCAGACCGACTTTAACACAATTTTCTTAATTGATCTCCCTCGATCGGGGCTCAGACCATGTTATCTCATTTTCCAATCTTTCCTTTTCTATATCAAAAATCAAAGACTTTCAATTGTGCGCATGATTTTGCTTGACCTGCCACAGGACCACTTCGATTCACAAAATCTTTCTCTTTACAATTATTTACTTTCACTTCTGCCACCTCTCGGCTGGATACCTTACATAGACCTTCGATTGAGCATGAAGGCGGTGCCGGACCACTTGGTCAGCAATATCGTATCCTGTCACAGTTCAAACATTCATCAGCAGTTCAACTTTACTTGCGTCTTTCATCACACGCGTTTAACAATGTTTGTTTCAGCGCTCGGTATACAATTTTGCTGCTTGCAACCTTAGTTTCAATGCAGATCAGTCTTGTATCGGTCTCCCTAACTCACCGGCTATGTTGATTTCTCTGTTGCTACTTTGTTCTTGGAGCCAAGGACAGTACCACGGCAGCTGCTGCTTCTCCCTGGCTCGATTAGTCATGTAGGAGGAGCGCAAGTGCCTCCGACACACAATGCAGGATTCTTCAGACTTGTCTCCGGGCCCTAAGCTGTCCAATCTCGGTGTCTCTTGAACATAACAGTTTGTTTCCAGAAAGGTCAAGGGAATTTCCCTGCTTGCAAACCCCTCATAGTTCGCTATCTTTCGTCCCTCAGTCAGCTGCCGTCTCGAAACTTCTGTTTCTTTGTGTGCTTTGCCTCGCTCAGAGTGTGCTTTTGTGCTCTGCCCTTTATCCATGCGGGGAAGCTTAATGGAAGTCAGGTGTGTGTTTCAGACAGTAATTGCGTGACCTCGCCTGACCATTGTATTGGGACACGTCAGTTATACTGCTCGGGTGTCAGCCTGTTTTCTCCCAGAGTGGGCTGTCTGTGTGAATGTGTTCGTGTAGGAAAAGAGGGTGGCGGTAGAGTTCCAACCTATCCTACCTTGTAGGTTGGGGTAAAGGTGTTACAGGGGAGGGGATACTGCATCTCGCCATCTGGTGTCCCTCTCCCACTCCCTGAAGACTCCTCATCCAGGTGATCCTCCCACACTAGTCCACCCCCAAGAACTGGATCCAAAAGCGATTGGCGTGTTCTGGATGACAGGGATGGATTATCAATAATAAAGGGGATACCTGTACTTACTCTCTGGTTCGTCAGGTATATTAAAGTCAATATGTCATAAAGTGAACCAGTAGGTAGAGGATGACAGGAATCTCTACCACAACTACTTTGTATACAGTATTATTTATTTATCCAATACAAAAATATATGTATAAATGTGCACATCATTTATCACTCCGATATATACAATATATCTCTACCTCATAAAATTACAAACACCAATACAAATTCATACTCACACTCTCAATTCTCTCATTCATACTATCTCTTCAAACCAATCACACAAATCCTCTCTATTTACATGTGTAACTATATTTCCTCTGTTACAGCATATCACATACATATAGTTTTACACAGTATTCAGACTCTATTCTTTGTACAAGTGTCACTAGCTGTTCATTACAATTTTGAGCAGTTCTTTATGTCGACACATATTTTGGTCTTAGATATGAGCTATAAACCCTGTGGCTCCTTTGTTCATCAGTCCTTGTTCAGGACATAGGGCAAAGATCACGTTGTATCTTGCTCAATATGTACCGGGATGAGCCACACCATCTCCATATATACACTTTGGAGATGCAGAAAGGCGAAGCAGAATAAATCCTTCCCTGTGACCAAACTGTGATGTCTTCAGAAATGGTCCTTCAATTCTGTATTGGGTAGCTTTACGCATACCCACTCATAGTATCATGACATGACACTTTCTTCCCACTGAAGCGTAACTCAATCTGTTCCGGCGCTCTTTCCTCAGTGTCATTATTATCCAACTACGATGCTAAAAATAGACAAAGGCCTATTGTCTATTTTTAGCATTGTAGTTGGATAATAATGACGCTGAGGAAAGAGCGCCGGAACAGATTGAGTTACGTGTCCTCCTACACTGCTAGAAGTGTGCCGGCTGCAGATGGATGTATTCTGCCACTAAGTTGAGATACCGCACAGTTGGAAAAACGGATCCCAGGATGTCAGTTAGAACAATTGCGTGAACTACTGGTCTTAAGTGGGTAGGAACTGAAAAAAACACGTTACCATTGGTGATACAGTGGAAAGAAAGTGTCATGTCGTGATACTATGAGTGGGTGTGCGTACAGCTACCCGATACAGAACTGAAGGACCATTTCTTTTTTTTTTTTTTGTGTGTGCAATTTCTAGTTTATTACAAACTTTTATCACAATTTCATTCAAAACTTAATCAAAACTTTCCTTAACCAATCTCTCCAATAACCCAACTCAGTGCTCGTAACTATCCGAGGACCCTTTCAATTTATCGTTTTGTCCAGAAAGTTTATAACTGCACGAGTCAGGTGTACCGAAGACCCACTTAAGATTTGCGCCCATAAATCCTCCATATTATCGGAGATTGGTGCAAACTTGCCCAGATGTAGAGTCCTTATTTCTTTAAGCAGTCGACATTCAATTAATAAATGTTTCAACGTTTCTGGGTAATGCTCACAATACCTACAGAGATCATCCTTTACGTTATCAATGTGCCTGACAAATGACAAATGCCTTGTCTTATAAACGTTTGTACGTAAACGCAGAAAACCATCTCTGTGTTTGTGAGGGAAATTTACACAAGTACTTTGGCAGTTGGTCCAGTTTATTCATTGTCAGCCCCAAGTCTAAGGCAGTCTTTAGCTCATGATATTTTTCCGAGTTTGATGTCCATAGCCACTGCATCACTTTTTTCCTTGCAATTTGTGGTCGCTCCAGCAACATCTCCATTGTGACATTTGCTGCTTGCATATTTTCTTTTATTTTCTCAGACCATTCTGCAAGTAGAATTTCCTTGCTTAGATTTTCCTGTCGTATGAAAAGTTTAAATGCAGGTTCTGGCTTCTTAATTAACATCTTTCGTAATAAGGCCATCGACTGCCATATTACCACTCCATACATGGGCTCCAGTGCTAATTCTTGGCGTATTATTGTCACTGATAAGTATTTGGGCAGCCTTAACACACGTCGCCAGAATAAACCTTCGATTTTAGACCAGATCTTGAAGTCAATGTTCCATCGAAGCCTCTACTCCAAAGGTTATTGCGGGTATTACCTTTTGTGAGTAAAAGGTTTGTGCTGGGATTAGTGAGAACTTACCATTTAATGAATGAATCCTTGCTCCTTGAAGCGCTAGCGTTTTTATTCGTTTGTCCAGTTCGTTCTCCCAACTCCCTTCTCTTATTGAAGTACTGATGGATATGCCCAAGTAGCGAATCTCATTAACTTCCTCAATAAGGTCATTATTAATAGACCACTTAAAGTTCTTGTTTCTGTGACCCTTAATGTATCCAAGCTTCATTATTTTTGTTTTTCCCACATTAATCTTTAGTTCGTTCTCCTCCATGTATTTATCCAACTTAGTTAGAAGCCTTTGCAAGCCAACTTGCGTTTTATCAATCAGTACTAAGTCGTCAGCATAGATCAGACATCTTGTGGGGTGTCCATTAATTTTCGGAGGGAAGCAATGAGTTTCAGCTAAAGCTTCAGACAAGTCCGCAATATACAGTTTGAATAAAACCACAGCTAGTGGACAACTCCTTTGTTTGTTGCAATTGATTCAGACAGATCACTGTTTCCATTTAGCCTTATTCTTATCTTGTTGGAATCATGTAGGGCTTTTATTGGATTTAGCAAATTATCCGGGCAATTCCATTTTGTTCAACTTTTCCCATAGCTTTTCCCGGTTTATAACATTGAAAGCTTGTTGCATGTCAATAAATGCGAAAAAAAGTTTTTTTTTTTTCGCAAAGCTTCGAGTTTCAGAAGGTTCACTATGGACAGATTATTTTCCGTGCCAACTCCCTTTGTAAATCCAGTTTGCCGTTCATCATTCAATTCAGACCTGAGAGCCCAGGCTGAGATTTTTTGTTGCAAGAAAGTAGCAAATACTTTCCCAATTGTATCCATTAAGGCAATTGGTCGATAATTAGCAGGGTCCTCTGTGCTACCCTTCTTGTGGATTGGTACAATTATTGCCTCGGACCAAGATGATGGAATTTTCCTTAATTTTGCTATTGCCCTAAACAGAACAGCTATGAAGACGGACCATTCATATGTATGTTGTTTTAGCATCACATTGGTGATGCCGTCAGGGCCTGCTGCTCTTGAATTCTTTAGTTTTGCTATGGCACTGGCTATGTTGTCAACAGTCTCTATTGTATCCCAGCAGGTCTCAAATGAATCAATTACATCCAGAGATGGTTTTGTTTGAGTTGAGAATACTTTCTGGAAGTGACACACCCAGGTCGCTTCTGGCATTCCATTTGACATTTTCGCTGCCTGATTTAAGTGCCCTGGATTTAAGATACTCCAAATGTCTCTAGTATTATTTGTTCTAATTAGTGCGAGCATCTCCTCTCCTCTTTCTTGATCACGTTGAAATGCGAATGCTTTTAGCCAGTTTCGATACATTTGTTTTCGTTGTTTGATCAAGCCTGCTGTATTTCTGCATGGGATGGCTCGCAATTTTTTCAAGTCCTTTCTCAATTTCGCCTTTTCGTTTTTCAGCTTGTTACTCCACATATGTAAGTGGTCATTTGCAGAATGGAGGTTTCTTGAGTATTGCGTGCTCACGTTTGGAAGAATTGCTGGATAGTTTATAAAGTCCGCACTTTTGTTGTTTTCTGACTCGAAGGCTGATGTCAATTGCTGAATCTGTTTGGGTTTTAGCCTTAATCCATTGCCTCCAGAGTTCACTTCCATTTCAGTGCAAGACGTGCCACTTAATAGCTTGCACCTAGGTTTCCAGGACATTGACAGTAACGAGTGATCGCTATTTTTCGTTGATCTTATTGCCAAATTTGTGATTTTATTCATCATGTTATTGGAGACCCAGATGTAATCCAATGTCTTCTCCAACCCCATATTTTGCCATGTGAACTGCAGTGGTATGTCGCCATTCACGTTTCCATTAAGCATTGAGCAGTCCCTGGAATCCATTACGTCGGCCCATCTATCTCTTCTGGAACAGTCCGTTGGATCTTTGGGCTGACAAGTTTTGATTTCCTGTTGGTTTCCATTATACCGTGAAGTATTTAGGTCACCACATACGATGATCGATACATTTTGATATTTCCTCTGGTTTTTGTCAATTATTGATGTTATTGATGAAATAAAATCTCCAACTGAAATGTTTACTGGGTTCCAGTATACATTTATCAACACAATATGTTGGAGTAGATGTTGCTCTGTTCCTGTTCCTTCATTTGATCTTACGAGTGTGGTTGCTTGTACATAACCATTTGGATTAATTGATTCAACCACTTCCCAGCCTGTTACTATTTTTATCAATGTTAGGAGGCCAGAAAAGGGGCGGCCTCTTATGTTTTTGTCGGCTGGGTTTATCAGTATTTGATATCCGTCTTTTACTGGTTGTTGTCGCATCCAGGCTTCTTGGAGACTTATTGCAAAATTGTTTTTCAGGTCCACTGGAAAGTTGTTATATAAGTCGCTGAAGCCTCTTGTATTCCATGAGATCAAGGTGACATCTGCATCCTGTCTGGCGGGCGCTAGTTACTGTTTTCTTGCTGTTTGTTGTTTAAGCCTGTTAGCCGTTGTAAATGTCACATTGGTATTCAAATGCATCCGAATTTGATCACGCCGTTGCTGTAGTGAACTCATTGAGTCACACCTGTCTGAGGCTTTGACTGCATTTTCTCTTATCAGATTATGATGTTCTGAGATCTCGATGCCGAGACACAATAAGTCATCCTTTACGACCATCAGTGATCTAACAGCTTGCAAATTGATGTGTAATAATACACAATCGACCCGTTCTTCGGAGATATATTCCACAATTTGAATGTCTTCTGACTTGATAGTCCTTAGTGCAGGCACTGAATGCAACAAGCACATTACATTGCCTCGATTCAGGTTGACATCGTTGTCATCTGCCAACACATTTACTAATTTTATTTTTGTTAAAGAGGGCGGCTGCCCTAAATTCAGCGGCTTGGACGATGACATTCAATTTTTTTGATTTTGTGCTGTAGTTCGTTTAGGGTTCAGTGCCATGACTAGCTTCTCTTTTCTATTTAAGTGACAGTCCTCATTTTTTCCACCCTTTTTTTTCCCACCACCTCCACCACTGTATAGTGGTTTACGCCCTCTTTTGTATAAGGACGCGATTGAGTCTGTTTTGCTTTTAATCTATCATTATTGCTTTGTGTTTGAGTCAAAAGACTCGTACTTTCATTCAAAGACATATCATTGTAAGTATTGCTTTTATCCTCGCCTACATCGTTCGAGTAGGTGGACAGATTGCAAAGTTCTTCAATTCAATTGATTGTCGAGCCGATGCTCGTTTCAGAGTCAACTCTCATCTGTTTTTTTGGATTCATTCTTACTAACTTTAAGGACTTTCTTACTTCTTTGGGTTCTGGAGTCAATTCAGTATTGTTTTGCCTTTCTTTCCCAAAGTCATTCTGTTTTTTTGGGTCCATGGTGGTAATTAACAATGGATTATTTGTTGGTTTCCCCAAGGATTTTTCTCATACAAATATCTTTAATTTTGGTGGAGTTGTTAAATTTCTAATAAATTTCCTCGAGGTGGATGTATGGTTAGCAACTATATATTTTTTCTTTTGTTTTCTTTTTTTGTTGTTGCGTATTTAATGTACATCACCTTGTCCAACAACTTGGATTTGACCGCAACTCTTTCCAATTTGTAGGTATTTTGCGGTTCCATGGAAGATTCCAAACAACGCCTTAGTGTTTGAGCAACTTGGAACCGCCAATATAGTCTCCAAGGAACCGGAAGACTCAACTCCACTGTTTTTGTCGGGTACTCGACTCCCAGTGATCAAATCAGGAGCCACCGCTAGTAAGGGATTAACTTCCTCATTTTTTCCAGTATTAGACACATTTTCTTCCATTGTTGTTGTAGCATTTTTTACATCTGCCAGAGAGGATGTTGTCGGTGGAGCATCATTTTCACTTACTGATCCTCCCCCTATTGGAACATGACCATTGCAGTTATTGGCAAGTCTACTACAATTTACTACAGTGGTTGTTTTTGAGGGGGCTGCACTTAGATTCAAAAAGGACATTTTCATGAAATCCACCAGCTCGTCCATTTGGATCCTGGCGTCGTTTGAGTTTTTTTCAATTAACTGATAAATCTCCTTGAGACCAACTTCCATTTCAGTATGTTCTTTTACTCTTTGATGCTGCTGTGTTTGAAACTGAATTCCATCTTTGTTATTTTTTCAACTAAATTTCCCACTATTGCTCCATTATTTTGTGTGGCTTCATTCACATTTTCATATAGTTTTATGAACGGAGTTAGAGCCAAAGAAGTTGCGGCTAATACATTGTTATGTAACTGTATTGCCGCTGCGACCGAAAGGTTTGATTTGGCTTCAGTATATGTGTCCACTGAACTTGTTGTTTTCTCTTCACAGTGGAATTTTCGGTCCCGGCGGTCGCATATCAGATGTGGCAATAAATTGTCTTGTTGGGTCTCAGGGCAATTACTTGTACATGTGTTCAAGGGGGTTGAACAGTGTGGGGCCTTGATTCCTCCTTTTTTTAACAGAGTCTTCAATCGAAGGAAAGAGCCATTCATATTTTCTTCTGTCCCTACTCCAATTTCAGGAGGCCGCTGATGTCTATCAGCTTCAGACTCCCAGCTCGTAGCACTAATGTGTGGGCTATCTTTTTTCTCCCAACATTTCGAGCTACTTGGTGAATTTACGTTTCTCGTTTCCAACACAGTGATTGCCTCTACTGAAGTCAGTATGCTACTGCCATGTCTTTCGGCTTTTTTTTTTTAAGGTAACTTTCAGATAACTTCGCCTTCCTTGATTCGAAGTCAGCTTGTAATCTCAATGTTAATCTTGCCTCTCGTCCTGATAAATCGAGTCCAGTATTATTCAAACTTTCTAATGGTGTTTGTTGTAGTGCACCAGCTTGGGCACATTCCGAATTATTTGACTCCAAATTATCAACATTTGACGGGTCCATAGTTGTCTTTATGTCACCCACCAGCTGTTTGATGATTGGGTGGCTTGGTCCTACCAGAGGTTTTGCTTCTAAAGATGTATTTGTTAGACCTATGTTTTGTTGCTGGAAATGAAATCTTAGCACTTTAGACTTTGTAGTTGTACTCTGTGATTCCAAATTCAAAAGCTTAGCGTCCGTCACATCAAAAGGCAAATAGAATGTATTATCACCTACCTCATTCTTCTCGTTTAGATTCATCTCAGCCTTGCTCTCGTTCCTAGCGGGCATGCAATCCTAATTTGCCCCTGCTTTGGGCAGTTACATCTGGATGGATTGTTTTTGCTGATTTTGAGGCTCTAGACCATCCGGCACCATTGATTTTTCATCTCCGGAACAAGGTGCTGTTGGCACTTCGATCGAGTCAGAGACCCTTTCTGTGGACCGTTGTTTCGATTCTGTAAAGGGCTCATCAGCTGACACTGTTGGTAATAGGGAAGACACGGAGGGGTGAGGGGAGGTCGCAGGTGACAAACAAATCAGGGACACTGGCGGGGACGCAAGCGCCCTTGGCTCCGATGGATCACAGCTCAAAAAAACGCTCTCCCGCCTCTCCCTCTCTGCTCCTCTCTCCGCAGTTTTACACAAAAGCATTTCTTCATCTGGTGAGAAACTTGTGTCCCCATTATTGTCGAATGAGTTAGAAGTCATGCCACTCCCAACGCCTGCAAGTGCTTGTTTTACTCTCAGACGAGTTAGTGGGCCTGTGTCCATGCTCACAATAGTCTTACCTGGCAGCTGGCTCCCTGCCGCGGACTGCAGCAGACTGAAACTCAGCCCAAAACTCTGCGCACGCTCCGCGCTGCCAAGGTCTTTTTAAAGATGATTGGCCTTGTTTTTCTTAAAGGCACACCTCGCAATCCATTGAAAACAGGAAAGAAAAAGAGAATGCAGAACGTAGCAGCAGCTCCTCTCGCACTGGGTTCTGCAGCAGACTGAAACTTAGCCCGAAACTCTGCCATTTCTGAAGACATCACAGTTTGGTCACAGGGAAGGATTTATTCCGCTTCGTTTTTCTACATCACCAAAGTGTATATATGGAGATGGTGTGGCTCATCCTGGTCCATATCAAGCAAGATTCAACGTGATCTTTGCCCTATGTCCTGAAGAAGGTCTGAAGAACAAAGGAGCTACAGGGTTTATAGCTCATATCTAAGACCAAAACACTTGCCGACATAAAGAACTGCTCAAAATTGTAATGAACAGCTAGTGACACTTGTACAATGAATAGGGTCTGAATACTGTGTAAAAGTACATATATGTGATATGGTGTAATCGAGGAAATATAGTTACACTTTTAAATAGAGTCATTTGTGTGATTGGTTTGAAGGGATAGTATGAATGAGTGATGGAGAGGATTGGGAGTGCGAGTATGAATTTGTATTGGTTGTTCTAATTTTATGAGATAGAGATATATTGTATATATCGGATTGATACATGATGTGCACAGTTATGCATATATTTTTGTATGGGATAAATTGAATACAAAGTAGTTGTGGTAGAGATTCCTGTCATCCTCTATCTACTGGTTCAATTTATGACATATTGACACGGATGCATGACCGATCCCTAGGGGCTATTGGGTGAGACACCTTCTGGTTTCGCACATACCCTAATGAAAAACTTCAACATCACCCATAGCTGAGAGGCTTGGGGGACGACTGCTAGAATCGGCCTTCCCCGCTCTGACAGTCACTTTATTTGTTGACATTTGTCTTTGATGTTGATAGTGTATGTCAGACTGTATGTTTCTCAACGTTTTCTACTCTTTATGTTTGTTCATTCGCAGTCCCTATTCATCTCTGTGTGGTCACGTGTCCATCTCTCCTGAAGTCATCTTTTCATGATTCCAGGGCTTTGTCCCCAGTGTTTCCTGGTTCCAAGGGGTGCAATTTGGTCCTTTTACCCTTCTTATGGCCCAGTGAATCAGTCCAGTGACATTCCTCTGCCGGAACAGTGAACAATCATACTGCCCCCCCCCACCTGGGCCTATCACCCTCCGCATTGCTGTGTACAGTATTACGTATTTCAGTACTCTATCTCATAACTTTCGTTTCCCCATTTCGAACGATTGACGTGCTTTCTGAACCACTTTCGTAAAATCAGGATAGATGGCCACCCTTGCTCCATTCACCTAAGCACTCCTTTTTTCCTTGCCGCCTTCACTAGCATGTATCGATCTCTGTAGTTCAGTAGTTTAGCTATTATTGGCCTTGGAGAGCTCCCCGGCAGTGGAGCCCTGTTTGGTACTCTGTAAGGTGTCTCCACTGAGAAGAAATTGGAAAGACCATTCAGGCCCATCCATTCCTTTATCCATCCCTCCAGCTACATTTCAATGATGGCCCTTATGTTTATTTGGGGAGGCCAGTTATCTTTACGTTGCTGCACCTTCCGCGTCCTCCATTTGTCTTCCAGCAGCTGCATTTTGGAGTGAAAAGTTTGTACCTCCCTTTTTAGTGGACCATGGGTATCCACCACTTCAGAGTTCTTCATCTCGGCTTCCCCCACTCTCGCAGATAGCTTGTGTTGGTCTAGCCTAAGGAGACCCACATCCAGTCCTATTGCGTTTATTTTTTTTCCAGTGCATTCTTGGATTCCTAAATGGCTTTCAGGATTTCCTGTAGCGAGTGGTTAGGGAGAGGGTCTTCATGCAGGTGCACCTTCGTCTATTGCGTTTGCAGAGGCCCCCGATGTAGCTGGTGTGGTGAACAAGTCAATTTAACTTGAAGACTTGTCTTTCTGTTCTTTTCTCTTTCTTTGGCCATTGTGCTGCAGTCTTTCTCTCTGCTCCCTTTTCCGAAACTGTAATGTTTGGGCATATATATTCCTTCTATATACACAAATGATTCTCTTTCTTTTCACAATTTGTGGTTCCTGTGCCTGCTACTTTAATTATTATTCCTACTTTTATTATTCCTTGCACTTCCCCCTTCCCTCTCCCCTGCACTTGCACATTCTCAATGTCATTGGGCCTAGTAAAATCATTGTATTGTCCTCCCTTGTTCCTGTCCCTTGCCTCATTGCGCTCTGAAACACTTGTGTATGAGCGCAATACAAATAAAATATCATATCATATCATAATATAGTAGGGCTTTCCTTACTTTCCTGTACATGGGAAAAGATATCGACTCTCCCTTTCCCCCTGAATTCTTCTCATGCCGGTGATCTCTATTTGCCCCCTCGGTGTGTCTAGGAAGGGCAGGAAGGTGTCTTGCTCCTCTCCCCCTCTGTGCACTGTTTCCTCTCCGGCAGTGCAGCTGGTGCCTCTGTTGTCCTAGGAGGCTCTGTAAAGGATCCAAGCCTTGTTATCCCCTCGAGCGTGTCAGGTAGCGGGGCTCAGTCTCCCTCCCCTTCCACCTCGTGTCCCAGTGTAGTACAGTCCAGGTGTCTGCCCACTGCCCTATCATTTCTCATCTCATGTCCAATCTTCCCCATCTTCTAAACTACATATGTATAAGTGGGGTATGTTATGAAGTTGTCTCACTGTATGTAAATAGTTATGGCCATGCTTGCTATTCATAGAGAGCAGGGTGGTCATTGTGTATGATGTGGTATAGTTCCATGTGGAATGTCACAGTGTAATATAGTTCTGAGCAGGGTGTCATAGCCTGCCTGTGGCCAGAGAATGTTTACTCTTAATGTTGCTTCTATTACTGTTTGCACTAGCCAGCCAGGTGTAAGGTTGAGCTGGGGGTCTGTACTTCATGACCTGTAATAAAGGTTATTTTATCTCACTGGAAACTGCATGGTACTATTCTTCAGTGTCATCAAATCAATTGGGCAGCACTGTTTCCTTGTGGCAGTGCACACCGGCTTTGACTGTTTTCCTGCTACTGCAAAGGTAGAGTAAATGGTAAAGAGGCTGCAGGGCTGTCTTGCTTCTCCCTCCTGCAGCTGCATGCCACCTGCTTTACCAACCTCTTGTCTAGAAAGGGCTTTGCACCAGCAGCATTAAGCTTAAATTGTGTTAAGAAGGATTTGTTTAGTCCACCTCTTTCATCTACACAACCTTGTGGTGATGATGCTCATCTGCAGGGAGCAGGGAATTCCAGGGCTGAGATGGTACACTGTATGTCTGAGTCCTCGAAGGGGGTCAGAAACATTAAAACCCTCCCCATCATCTACCAGTCTGGGTATCGGGAGCAAGTACACCTGGCAGGGATTGGATCATTCACTGCTCTCCCTATCACTTGTCTAGTTCCTGTGAAGTGAGTGAAGTATGTGCATCAGTAATTTGCATATGATGGTTTTTAATATGGGGTAGAGTGCCAGAAGGGTCTCTCTATCTGTGTGCAATAGGGGAGTGAGGGCAGAGATGTATTTAGGATTTCTGCTGCCCTATGCCCATCCAAGTTCATGCACCCTCCACCACTTTAACACTTCACTTTTCCAGAACCAGACATTTCTTTATTCCTATTAAAGACACAGAAGCACTCATTAAATTGGAGGTGGAAATAGTTTAACCCGTTCACTTTTTAGGGATTCTCACTACTGTGCTGAGCAGGTTTTGACTTTTTTAAATTTTAATTTTTGCCAGTGTTCAGTAAGCTATGTGTTCTCCTAGCATTTGGCAGGACGTTATTTGGCATGAAAGTCAATGGGCCTCATTACGAGAATGGAGTTAGCCATGCCGTTCTTACCGGCATGGCTACTTCCATTCTGCGTACCGGGTACCGGGTCCGGGTTCCCTGAATGGGGAATTACCAGGCCATTCCGACCTTGGAGGGCCCGGTATTTACCCATTCAGGGAAGCCGACCCCAGTACATCCCCATTCCCATGTGAGCCCCCATAGGGCTCAATGGTAATGGGGATGATGCTAACCACGGGCCCGTTAATGACGGGCCCGTTGTTAGCATCCTGGTCAGCTCGCTGAACCCACTAAGGAAGCCTGGTTAAACCAGACGTCCCTAGTGGGTCCCGCGAGGAGACCTCGTAATGGGGCGGTAGGGGGTTAACGGGGCCGGCAGCTCTACCGGCCCTGTTAACCCCCTACCACATTCCTCGTAATGAGGCCCAATGTGTTTGCACAATTTTTAATGTCAGTCAACCCCACTAGAATTGTAGGCACACTCTGGGCCTCATTACGACCCTGGCGGTATGGGGTTAACGGCACCGGTAGAGCTGCCGGCGCCGTTAACCCCATACCGCCTCATTACGAGGTCCACTCATGGGACCCGCTCAGGACGCCTGGTTTTACCAGATGTCCTTAGCGGGTCCCGCGAGCGGCCCGGCATGCTAACAACGGGCCCGTCATTAACGGGCCCGTTGTTAGCCCGCTCCCCATTCCCATTGAGCCCTAAAGGGGCTCAATGGGAATGGGGATGTACCGGGTCCGGGTTCCCTGAATGGGGAAATACCGGGCCCTCCTAGGTCGGAATGGCCCGGTATTTCCCCATTCAGGGAACCCAGACCCGGACCCGAGTTTGGGGGCAGCCATGCCCTTACTAAGGGCATGGCTGCCTCCAAACTCGTAATGAGGCCCTCTGTGTTTGAATTAGCAGATGAGCGAGCCAATGTGAGCAGTGATGCAACTCCAAGGCTTTAACTCTTGTCACTTTATGTCAAACATCCTTAATAGATACTTTCACATATAGAATTCCAAACAATTCACTCAATACACACCTCACGAATCGTGATGCCTTTCTTGGATGTTGTTGTCACAGCTTTATTTGATATTAAAATGTTGTGGTCCTTGGTGCAGTGGCCCCAGGCACTAATGCACGTACCAAAACCCCATCATTAAAATGATATCATCCGATCACACCCTTTTCTCCATGTGTGGAAACTGAAATGATAGCATGGATGCGGTAGTTCCAAATTTTAGATCTCATTCTTCAACAGCTTGGCACAGAATTAAATTGCCAGAGCAATCATTAATGTATCCATTGGAAAAAGAAGAACAGCAGCACACATGAATTTCTTAAAACAAGCACCTTATCAATACCTATCAACCCTTCAGAAATGCTTAACTTTCGATACTTCCATTGAAATCTTTGCGCAGCAAGCTGGGTAGACAGATGGGTATGTGAGGAGTAAGAATTGTGAGGCAGACAACATTTGGATAATTTGTCAAAATACGTCATTTTATTAAATCATAAATGTTATCAAACGCCTCACTATCCCGAGTCTGACCAGCATTTCCCTGCCTATCAAAACTAAACACACTCCAGCATAGGATATCTGGCCCTAACACATAAACACTGAATACATAAAGAATGATATGGCAATTCAAAGTAACATCATGAATGATGGTCACAGTCTCTCCTGGTAACCTGGATGAACTCCCCTCCCCCAGTTTCTAAGGTAATTCAGTTCAATGTTCAACAAATAAAGGAAACAGGGAAACCTGTGTTCGTAATACAGTTTCAATTCAATTATTGGCTCTTTCAATGTCAAAGTAAAGTTCTGTTACCAAAGTTACAATAACAGAAAAACATCTCTTTTTGGTGAAATAAAGACTTTCCACGTCCTTAAAAATAGCATCAATGTCGTTCCCAGCCACAATGCTTTGCCATAACCTCCAGCTGTCCCAGAGGAAATGCTGCAGTTCTTTGGTAGATTAAAGTAGATATAACTTCTGTAAATGTTATTTAAACACAGTTCTTTGTAAACACTTTTTATACCTTCCTTAAAAGATCAGGAGTCACGGTAGGTATCTTTGTCAGGATGACTTCACAGCACTTCTACTTCCACTTAAACAACTTTCAATTCTGAGCAAGTTCTACAAGAGTTCACCATGAGGGTCCACTCCTCTACTTCATAGTATTCCACCTTCAATTGTTCTAGGGAAGTCTCAAATCTACTCACAACCAAATACACCACCACAGCTTCAGCACTTTATGACACCACTATAGCTGCAGTACTTTGTGACTCCAAACAGTTTTCAGTCATCACAGATTTACTTTCTGGTATTTAAACACCTTCAAGTAAGCAAGGCACTCTTCCGCTGAACCTTTCTTTTCCGGAGGGGCAGCCGCTTTGCCTTTCTTGTCTGTCTGCAACAAACAGAAACCTAGAATTGCATTTAGGATACACTTCTCTCTTCTTTCCTTGTAAAGCTACAGGGATCCAATTGTTATTCTTTTTGCCAGTACAAACAATGATATCTGGTTACTTTTCTATCGGTTTCTAAAAACAATTGGGAAAGGGTATACTCTCCTCAGATGTGTCTTGTTCTTCTTCCTCCCACTCATCTCTCATGTAGTGCCCTTACACAAGAATCCAAATGCCATTAACTCCACATAAAGCCCAGCACCCCCCAAACAAGTCATGTCCTTAGTAGACTTGCAGCAAAGTCAAAATCCCCAAAAGATAAAAAATGGTATGCTATAGGTCGTATATCTCTTCCTGATATTCTATTAGCGGTCCTGCGGGGGAGGAGGAGGAAACCAATTCATGTCCAATGGAGTGACGGGTGAGAGCCACGACAGGGCTTTGGGAGCTAAGAAGCAAAAAGCAGGGAGATGATCAAATATAAAGCAGGATAAGACCACCGGCCAGGTAAACATTGTGGTAGCAGACACTGCTCTCCTAATGTCATCATTAATAGGCTGGGGAGCTATAGATGACACAAGAATGATGAAAAATGACTCCCATTTGTAAGTGAGGGTTTGTTAATCAATCTCATAGCTAGAAGGAATCCTGTTGGAGTTATATATTTTTGGTGTTGAGGGGATCAAGCAGGAACATGTTGATATAAAGAGATGTGTGATCCAGCAGAAGATTAAAAGAAAGAAAGCATGGTTTAAATCTGCAACAACAGTCATTCGCAACTAATTTGCCAAGTTGGCAATCGTGGATTTATGGAAGTGCTGCATGCACAATGTTGCAGGGCATCATAACTGTGTTAATCTTGAATCGGTTCATGTCTTTTGGGGAGTCAACCCTCTCTACATTTCATGGACTCTCAGATTTTGCACAATCGTTTGAAAAGATATGGTTTGAGATGTAAAGCACTTTCCTTTGGTCCACTCAGCTCTTTAAATGGATTGGCTCTAACTGTTCATCCGCCCCTGCACTTCTCATCTTTTGCAACATTGAGAACCAGAATTTCTCCTCGCTTAAGGAGAGTACCAGTACATAATAACATGGATGAGGAAATGAAATCATTTTCTGGAGTATTAGCTGGGAAAGCTGTGCCTGTTGCCTCCTCCCTCTCACCCACCCGCAGTGCCCCTGATCAGGTCTCCTTCCCTCCCCTCACTGCATAACAAAAGGAAAGCTGAACGTGAGGGCCTTGCAGTTACTTTTTACCGTTTTTGTTTGCTCTTAGCACAGCCTTTTCTAATGCCTAACTGTTCAGGTGATAGGAACTGTAATGGGGGTGGTGCATTTCAAACTGAAAGCTCACACACAGTTCCAGTTACCTACCATCAATTTGCCTTCTTTCAAGACAATGGGCCTCATTACGACCTTTCCGGAACGGGTTAATGGGCTCCGCAAAAGGAGGCGGACCCGTTAAACCCTTTCCGCCACATTACGAGGTCCCCTTGCGGGACCCGGTAAGGACGCCTGGTAAAACCTAGCTCCTACATGATCGTATATCTAGATGTGTCCCTTAACCAATCCCAACCCTTGATAGGTTTTTCACTATTGCCACATAGCATCACTTCATTCTGATGCATAAAGAAGTATATAATTGTATTTTTTGTGGAAATCAAGAGAATGGTTTTAGATAATTGCTAATAAAACAGCAACCTGCCATCCTCTTGAGTTTGTCTGGTTATTTGGACTCAGAATGATTCTGTTGTGATCCCATCCAGAAACAGATGCACGTTTCCAAAGGGCCATAAACTCAGAACCTTAAGGCAAAAATTGCATCTTTTAATTTGTATTAATTACCTGGTGTAATGAAGTGTGGATTGCAAAAAAGATATGAGTTCAAACATATGTTAACTCGCCTAAAAGTATCTGCTTTGAGAATGGAAATATAGTTTTACTCCCCAAAAATTATTTCACTCTCTTCTTAAAAGAATAGGGAGTAAAATACTCCAGCTTAGAAATCTTATTTGGAGCCCTAAATACACAGCAGGCATTTATTTCCAACGCAAACCTATTCCTCTCACAGTGCTTGCTTATTGAGAGCGGTTCAACCCCAGGAAACAGTGAACCTTACTTGCCCTATCCTAAAAAAGGCTGAAGAAAGCCATTCCCATTTAATATCAGGGAGGCAAGCCCAATCCAGACCTGCCACCTACCATGTTATGCAATGGTCTAGACACAGAAGCATTTAGGCCCACAGACAATACTGGTAATAGTGTAGATTAAGTTGGGGGAAATGAAACGGGAACTCTGTTTACTGTCAAAGAGGGAAAAATTCATGATTACAATCTCCAAAGTGAATCAAGCCATTGCTCCTGATTCTAAGAGGGGGGCCACTTGTGGTGGTGCTCTAGAAGAAATATTATGGGGGCATGTTATTCTATCACTCAGCTGTCTGCTCTGGCAGGAGCAGCCATCAAGAAGCAATCTGGCACCCCAAGACAGACCACAACCTAAGACAGAACAGCCTGACTCACTTTCTAGAATGCAAAGAAGACTCCACACTAGGGCCGGGGCAACAGGGAGAGTCATGTGATGCTTCTGCACTATCCAATATAGGGGTTACCTTTCCTACCCTGAGCACCCCCATTATCCTTTCCCTTAATTCCAATTGATCTCAAAGCATCTCACCTCCCACTCCTCTTTCTTGTACCCTGTCAGATTTTCTGGGGGAGGCTCAACCATTGTTGGCAGATGCGAGAGAACAGTACACAGGAGCCCCCCCTCATCTCTCTCTCCCCTCTCTCTCACTAACTTATCTTTTGAGCCAGAAACACAATAAGCATGTTTTCAAGTGTAATAATGACATTGATTAGGGACACCCATGTCACAAAAGTAATTTAAAGTGGCAAGGCTCTCATCTCTATAATAATAAAAGTCCAGATGTATGTTTGTCCTGGTATGTTTGTCCGATGCTGTCATAGCTTTGCCTGTTGTCACCACGAGAGGGAGCTGTTGCCTTAGGATATATAGTGGTCCCAATGCCAATTTGCATTGCTTTGCCTGTTTTCACCGCTAGAGGGAGCTGTTGCCTCAGGATATTTAGTGGTCCTACTATGTTAATGTAAACCTGCACTTTGACCCATGTACATAGGCGTCTATGCTTGAAGTAAGGGACCAGCGTCATGATTGAGATGGCCATTATTTATTTTCCCCTTTATTTATTTTCACATTTATAAAGCGCACTAAGCCCAAGGGCATTAAGGCGCTGATACATACATGTTGCTCACAATGCTTTAATATACTGAAAGAGATCGAAAGTTATGGCAGGAAAACGTCAGAGACAAATGTACACAAACAGCCAGGTTTTAAGGACTCTTCGGACGACCCAGTATGAGGGCTCGGGCCTGTATTATGGGCATCAGGGAGTTCGAGTGCTTAGCTGCCATGGAGTGGAAGCTAGAGCCGCCTGCTTTGGCACATTTGAATTTCGGCAGAGTGAGCCGGTGTGCATAGGCTGCTCTGGTGGGCCTGGTAGATTGGACTTTGCTGATTCTCTGTGAGAGGTAGGGAGGAGCGGTGTTGAATAAACATCTATGCGCAATAGACAATGTTTTGAACATAATCCGTTCTTTTGCCGGGAGCCAGTGCGCAGTTCTTCTGGCCGCGGAGATGTGATCCCTCCTAGGAATATTAAGTGCTGCGTGATTTGCATTTTGCGAATATTGGTCACTGAGGTGCCTGCAAACAATGCGTTACAGTAGTCTGGTCTTGATCCATTTACTGCTTGCGCAATAGTCAGACAGCTATCTACAGAAAGAAAGGGACTGGCAGCATTAATAAGCTTTGTCATGTAGGCAGCAGAGGAGGCAATGGAGTTAACTTGTCGGTAAGGGAGAGGGTGGTATCGAGGTAGAGTCCCAGCGTCTTCACAGAGAAGTAGACTGGGATTGAAATGCCATCAATGATGGAGGAGTAACAGGATGAACTTAAGGTTCTTTAGTAACGTGCATGCAATGGATGGGATCACAGAGTAATTCTGAGTCCAAATAATCGTACCAATTCAGGAAGATGGCAAAGGTTGCTGTTTTATTAATAATTATCTAAAATAGGGAGGTTACAATAGACATCAATAGACGTTCGCTCAGCTACAAAAAATACATCAGAAGTGACGTCATACTATGTGGCAGATAATAAAAAACCTATCAAAGGCTGTGATAAGCTTAAGGGGAACATCAAAGTATACATTGCATTGGGACTAAAATTGTGATTGGCTGTCCACTGTCAGGTGGACAACTTATGCCTACCTCTAAAAACATGTAATCTTTAACACTATTAAGTACACGGTTTATCATTGGTCTTCACACTATAAAGCCCTTCGATATATGGCCCTCTACAATTGGTTGGCAGCTCGTGCCATGTCTGGAACATTTGGTTCTCTTAGCAGCACGTAAGCTGAAACCCTGGTGCCAGCAGGTGGACTTGACTTTACCTCCCCACCCAATTAGCCCATCATCTCTCATCACCCACGCCTTCTGCTATGAAAATTGTCTTTGAACTTAGTCTTGCAAAGTATTGTTGTCTCTGGGAATACATGGGAGTGCAGGCTCTCACTATCGTTGTTCTTGGACTCCAAGCACAACTCTATTTCCATCCTTGGCTCACGTGACAGAGACCACAATTTGGTCAATTTTGTAGCATTTAAATGTCTTAAATGAATAAAACCTGGCACCCTTGGAGTTCTTTCTTTGCACCTTAACAAGGGATGATTCATCATTCGCACATTCACTGCTTTCAATAATAGATATCTGACATTGGCTGCTTCATTTATTTATTCACATTTGTTGAGCGCACAGCAGCCCGTGGGCATTGTGGCGCTTGTTACAGTTTGTGCTTATAACTTAGTTACATACAATATTACCGCCAGCAGCCCGGGGGCATTAGGCGCATGTTACAGTGGGAGATCATAGCTTAGTTAAATACAAAAAGTACAGACAAGCTTACTGTGTATAGATAGTATGTGAGTTAAAGGAGTATACAGATAGTAGGTGTATGGGTGTGAGGAGCAGTTAATTGATGAGAGCAGTTTTGTATTTAGTAGTTTGCTTCAGTTTTGATACCAGGCCAGACAGCACTTCCACGATCTCAGCTTATTCGTGCTGTGACACAATTCTCTGCCTTTCCTCCACATGGGTCTTGGCTTATTAAATTCATGACACCGATGTCCAGCTCCTATACAATGGTGGCTTCGCCTGCAGTCTAATCACTACTTATAACCAGCTTCTATGATGACTTAATCTACTTCTGTTACAACATCTGTACAATTATTAAATGGTTGATTTTATGCAGCACTTCGCACACGTGCAGTCTTAGTTTTGCATATGAAAGTTTACTCAATTCTTAACTTTGTCATCAGTTTCTTGTAAGATCCATACATTCTCTTCAGCCAGTATTCTCAGGGTGTCACGCATGTTTCTTGTGATGTCACTAGCTTCTCTCTTTGCTCCTTTTCATATTCCTTCAGGGAGTTCTCCCTCAGATTCTCATCTCTTCAGGGATACATTTGATATGGTTTTCTCAGTGGATACCTTCTTTCGAATATCTGCTGCAGTATTGGCACAACTGCTGGTGTCAAACATGGCACAATCCCAGGCTTCCAACATATAGGAAGTAGAGGGGTGGGATTTCTTGCAGAGGCATGTAACTGCTCCTCTACATTACCCCCTCTGGTTGAGTCCTCGACCACCTCTTCAATAGTTTCCACATCTTGATATTTTCTCTTGAAGAAATGCTCCTTTAGAGTCCAGATCATCATCACCCCCCTCAGGGTGCCGGCTGATTTAACATGCTCATCTACACTCCAGGTCATGTAGCTGCACTGTCCCTTCTGATTACATTGTCTCACATACTTATTATTCTTTGATTACAGGAACTTTGTTCGTCCAGGTGCTACGATGCTGGCTTCTATATATTTTCTGACATCTTCATCCGTCAAGTCCTTGGGTCTAAACCCAGATTTGACATCAATCCTGATTTTCATTCCGTCTGCCTTCTTTGCTATTTTCTTGCACTGGGCAATTACTATCCTGAACACACAGAATCCAAAAAATCACCATCACCAATATTGCTCCAAGAATCTTGAATATGTATGGCAACCACTGCGGAATCCATGAGAATATGGAGGCAAACCAGCTGTCATCTGCAATGTCCTCTGTCTCGTCTTCCAGCTTGTTATGCAGGTTTGTTAACAACGTTATGGCCTCTGTCAAGGTCCCATTCTCGTCATCATGAGAATGTATGAGTGTGCGACCTGATGGTCCGAATTTGGTGCAAACTCCTTCCATCGCTGTGATCATGTCAAGGGTGTATCTGTTCTGCAGAGTCATTAGCCATATGGCCCTCAGCTCTTCCTTGATAGCATTGAATCCCTTTATGGTGATATTGATTGTCTGCAGAAGCTCCTATCTTGTAATCTGCAGCCATTTGGCTTTGGCCATCGTTTGGATCCCAGGTATGAATATAGTGGTAAATGATGAAGCAGTCTTGCTGAACAACCTGTGTTCATACGGAATGGAATCATATGCTTCTATTAACTTGGCTGAGAAGTAATTCTCTCTTCTGGTCTGATTGAGAAATTCAAGTGATCTTCTTTTTCTTAAATGGGAATCTGCTTTTGGAAATTCTCCAATGTTCAGGTCACTCTGAGGAATCATTAATGCTGGAACATGGATGAGCACCGAGGAGCATACTCCACCGCAATCCTTGGGCAGCTTCATATAGGCCCCAGCCCCAGACCCACAAGCCCAATATTGATCCACGAGGATGGCTGTCCCTTTTCCCATCCTGGAAACGGCAACTGTAGTCTTGCACTCCTTGTTATCCGCCACATGAGTCTTTCCATGTCTTCAGAAGCACAATGTGTCACGGAATTCCCCCTTTCTCACCTGGGAGCGATCCTTGCAGGATTTCTTGGGCAGTGTCTTTTTACGCACGGACCTGGTCTTGTATAAGCCAGTGCGAGCCTCTTCTGACTTCAGCGTGCGTTCAGAGTTCCAGGATTCAGATACTCCGGGATCCAGGAACGAAGAAGGTACGCACACGGCGCACAAGTCCAGGAAACAAGGGAGAAGGAAGAGAGGTATGGGAATGGAATTAGGAGGTCCAGGAACAAGGATAACAGAGTAGTGAACTACGGAGCACACGTCTAGTGGCTGCTTGCAATAGCATTGGGATGCGCGGGCCGCGAGGGCGCGGCCTATTTGTAAAATACGCTACATCTGACGTAAAGACAGAGGAAGGCGTTCCACGTTAGACGGCCATGTTGGAAGTATCAAGGAGTGCAAGCCCTGTTGTGATAAGGACCATGAAGTCCAAAAGGGGCGCATTCTGTGGGTCATGACACAATGTTGCATTAGCCAATGGGATTACAACCAATGGACCTGATTCAGCTTCTGCCCATGTCAGCAGTTTGGCATGTTTGGCCGATGACTTCAAACATCCATCGTTCACTCTCTGTACCTCTTGTACATATTCTGGCTTCAGTAGATGAGCTGCACAGGACATCAGTCCTTCTTCCAATCCCTTCTTGGATTTCACTCGTCCATAGACTGAAACTTGAGTTTGCTTCCAACATCCAGGTGATCCAGCTATTTCTGTCACATCAGGACAATTAATTTTCTCCATCTCTTCAATAACCACCCTGTCCTGTTGCAGGATACACAAGCATCTTGCTCTTCCATCCAGGTTCCTTTTCCATCTCTGTGGTCTTGATGTAGTCATCCTGGTATGGAAATGACCATTTCGATCTCCATCGTAGAGTGGACCAACTTCCTTGAAATTGTCCTCTGGTCAGGCATGCTGCAAGATGACTGAGGCACCTAGCATCGTGCTCTGGGACTTCTCTGACAATGAAAGTTTGCACTGCATTCATGGCATAGGGTATGAGAGAGCAAATGTAGCAACTCTCCTTAGATGTTCTCTCCCCCACGTTTCTCATGTGCTGGTACCACATGTTATTCCCCATTTTTTAGATAGGTATTTATCCCCTCATTATCTTCCTCTGCATTTCTCTTGTGTCTTTTAGAAGCCTTGTACCATTCATGAAGTATGTCAAAAGAAATTCCCATAGTGGGAAGAACCATAGGGATCTCTACCTCAGTGCGAGTACTAACATGATAGAGACTGTGAAAGATGAGGGACAGAAAGACATGAAAATAATCGTACAGGCATATAGTATGCACAAGAACATAGGCATACCTTTCTCGCGCCATCCTACTACTCGTTGCACTTGTCATTCGCCTAGAACCGTGCCATTTTCTACATTTCTCACCTTTAATACAATCATTAAATTCCTTTATACTTGTAACTGTAAAATTTGCCCAGTTGTCGCAATAAGTAGCCTTCTTATCACATTGCCATATTTAGGATCCTGTAAGAAAGTACAAATATCAATGTCTCTTCTGACAAGAGCAGGATAAGCGTGAAGATTAACACAAAGACAGCAAGCACAAGTCAGTGAACGTCACTATCGGTAAGTACAAAATGTTTAACCGCTTAGAACATGTATTCTCCAAGAAATTAATCTGGATACTGATCTTGTTTCCAATTTCTAATCAATAACTGACATCTAGGCATAACTCTGATGCTTCAATGTATCTCTAAAAGTTCATATAGTAATTCCTGAAATTCTCGGCAAGTCTTTGTACTCCTGCCAAAGTATCTATAAGGAGTGTTCACTTGAATTTCAGTTCAATACAAAATCTGTGTTAACCGCTGGTTGTTTTATCGTCCTTCTTCTTCGTCATCGAACGAGTCTGCACACGCTGACATTTTTCTTCTTGTCTAGTTTGTGGATCGGCAACAGTGGGAGGTCGGGTATCACCTTTATAGGCCTTTACGTCACCCAGGTGAAGCCAAGCACGTCTCCCTTGGACCTTCACAGCTGAAGGGTTTATATTCTCAACACAAAAAGGGCCATTAAAGCGTGGCTCATGCCCCTTTCTAGTAAAATTCTTGATGAAAACTAGGTCTCCAACATATAACTTAGGTGCCAATAGTAGTTCAATTTGGTTGGTTGTTGAATTGTCTTCTTCTGTGGTCTGAGACCAACCCCCCCTTCGCTTGATTTGATCTGAAATGAAAGGAATGCTAGAGGACAAACATGTCAAATAGTCGTGCATTACATCACCTAAAGTTTTGTCTACACACTGGGCATCACTTTTACACCTCGATGGAGGAGTGAGCAGCGTTCTCATATGCCGCTCTGTCACTAGTTCATGAGGGGTGAGGTGATGGTCCGATCCTGGCTGATTCCTAAGTGCTTGGGACTAATATTCTTAGTCAGTATACATAATACAATTAATGTTCCTCTTGTATTTGCACAAGAAAATCGCTAATAATAAGGTAGTCCACACATGGTATCAAGGAAAATCTTCTTTGTATTGCAACTGAAGCCAATAGCCGACACGTGTTTCGACCAATGTGGTCGTTCTCAAGGCTATTAATCAAAGCAAATCAATCAAATAAATCACCAGTTGTATACATTTGCCAATATGGCATCATGTTGCAGAGATGCATTTAAACAGAATGTTTGTCGAATCAAATCTTTCTTCTTCCAATACTACTCTAGATGCTGCTGGCATTGCTTCCTTTATTATTAGAAGGAACTCTTCTATTCTATCCCATCATATTTCTGGGCTTGGCCCTATGTGTTCTTTATGAGTGAGACTGGTAGCAAGACCTCCTTGTCTCCTTTTCCATTCCATCTCTTTGTCTATTTCTCTTTGCTTTCTCGAATCCCGTCTAATATTCTCTTCCTCTTGCCCTCGTTCTTCTCCTCTCCTTCTTCCTTCCCCTCTTTCCTCTTCTTCCCTTTGTCTGTGTAAACTTTTGTCCCTTAATCTTTGCAATTCCTCTTCTTCTCTCTTCCTTTCTTGTATATCCCTCTCTTCTATCACTCTCTGTCTATTGTCATACTTTCTTTGTTCTTCTGCTTGGACTTCTTTTCTTTCTTGCTCCTCCTGATATATCCGTTCTCGTTGCTCTCTGCTCTTCCTTTACTGTTCGTCTTCTCTCAATCTCTTCTCTCGTTCTTTATCCTTTCTTTCTTGTTCATCCTTTTCCTCTTTTTACCTAACTTCCTCAATACCTTTCCCATCTATTTTAAGTAATATCTGTCCTCCTATCCATTCGTTCTGCACAAGCACTATCTCATCAGCTTTATCCTTCTCTCCTTTCCATCTCTTAATCTCTCTGTCTACTTATGTTGACAAATTCAACCACTCACTCCTTTCTTATTTGTCTTGGTGTTTCTGACTGCCTTGTACCAGACCCTTTAGCCTGCCTACTGGATTGCCTCAGCCTTGCGTGTTGCATACTCAGACACGGCCGTGTACCAGACACTCTAGCCAGCCTACAGGATTGCCTCAGCCTTGCCCTTCTTTTTGTACTGACTCTTGGCATTGCTACCCTTGCCTGACTACCTGGACAGCATCTCAGCACCTTTACTCTGCCTCTCTCTCTCACCTACCCAGGGTTTATCTACCTACGGATTGTAACTATACTGATATTGCAAAACCTCATTCCCTGGAACTTTCTCACTGGATTACTGGGATCCCTTAGTGCGCAATCCCGTGCCATTGGATGGTCCTTGCATTTCTTTCTTTTTCTTTCTATTTTTACGTCAGATGCCGGTTCTGTTCTTCCTAATTTCGACTTACCTGCTCCTGTGTCTTGGACTTCCTGCGATTATTGCTTCTTCATTCTTCACGACACGTTACAATCAGATATTTAGGGGTACATAGCTTGGGAAGAGGGACTTTAACTATATACCGTATCTGATGGCTCCCTTTTTCCTCCCCAATTTGGGTGCCGGGCTGTCTGCTGTAGCTTACCTGCTCGTTAGGTGTCCCGTGCACCTCTGTTCTGAAGATAACAAGACAGCGGTGTAATCAATGAGTACGCCCAGAGACACAACTGTCCTGCAGTGACCTGATTCACACCAGACCCTGACACTGCCCAGGTCACCATTTCTCCGGCCTGTAAGTCCATTTATACAATGGCAATGATGATATGTACTGTGGGCACCAGCATCTGGAAAGCCTCTTACAGTGGCACTAATAGCATATATTGTGGGCAAACGCAGTGTCTACACCAGCATCATAAGCATTTCCATTAATAATTACGATATACAATGTGGGCACAGGCATCACAATCATGTGCTTTACAGTGGCAGTGCTGGCATATATTGTGGGCATAGTACAAATGTACTGAGAAATGCTCATATGTACTGCTAGTGAGTGGCCTAGTATCCATTGGATAATTCCATGAGCTATCCAGCAGAACTGATGGTAAAATTGTATAGCATCTAACCAAATATTTTACAAAAGAAATGTGCTGTAAAATTGCACCACTTGAACCCCGTATTTTAAAGTTTTTTCTCAGGGGGAGAAGTCGCCAGAACTTTGCTTTAGTCTCCCGCACTATGCTTGATTGTTCGTGCAAATTCGTGGGCGACATTAAAGGCCCTCCTCTGTACATTTCAGCAGCCGCCATTGCCCCTTCCCTTGTCTCCTCCACTTCCCCTCCAATAGCACTTCCTTATTTCCCTCCCATCCATCACTCCTTATCCCACTGCCTCCCCTCTCCCCTACTTGCTCCTTTATTCCTCTAGTCTTATTCAAACCTCTTTTCCTCTTGCCCTTCAGTCAGAGATGTATTTCCAATTGGGCCTTCTAGGCCCAGGCCTGAGAGGCTGATTTTCAAGGGGTGGCTTGTTTCGATACGTTTTATTGATGACATTTCATAATAAACGTGCAATTTTTTTTCCTGGAGTGTCTTTGCAGGCAGTGCAAAGGGGGGCAAGGGAGGAGCAGTTTTGAAGTGACACAGGCGAGCCACTGACTCTCGGCTCTAGTCTGCAAGATTGTTGCTGAAATACCTGCGCAATCCATCCACGAAGCATGCATTGCTGTTTCTTGCTCGTCCTCAATGATAGGAGACAGGCAGGGCCCACAGGCTTCCACTGCTGCTGCTCCCTCTGTCCTTCATGTTTTCAGAGTGAATGGAAGTATGGCGAATTGCACATCTTCTACCAGCCCCCATTTAATTATCTTTTGTTTTTCTGCTGTTCTGTATTTACACAGCAAGCACAATAGTCTGCTAACATGCCTTGAAGGGGAGACACAGAATGCAGTTGAATGTGTGGTTAATGCAGGATAGGGTGGGAAATATCTGAGGAGGGTGTTCAAGAGGGTCTGGGGTGGTCTGGGTGGTATGTGCAACCCCTGGAATCTGATTTGCCACCCCATTATCCTAAACTATGATCATTATGTGGATGTGTGTGCTCGTACTTCATGCCACCCCTGCATAAGTCAGTGCCCCACTTGGCCACCCCACAGATCCCTGTGAATCACGAAAGGGTAAACCTTTAAATGCAGAGTGCTTTCAGTGCATGCCAGGTGGGTGGGGGTGGGTGGGTGCGGTGTTGTAGGTGTAACTTCATCTCTCCGTACTTCTGCTGATCATTCACACATCTATGCAAATAGTCCCCTAAACAGATTATTCTGAGTAAGATCAAGGTGCAAAGGCCTCCACTATACGAGACCACTGTTTCGGGCACAGGAACACTTATGTGGTTAGCCAGCTGTGCAAGGACCTACCATTTGGTCACCCTTTAGCCTGGCTATGATAGACCTACCCAAGGTCTTCCACCTAGAGTAGTAACAAAATGTAAGCTCTATCTGGTTGGTCAAATTTGTTAAAAAAACATGATGTACAACTAGGACACCAACATGTACTAAAAGAATCTTTATGTATGTGTTTCCCTGTTCTTTTCATTTGACTATGCAGTATATCCCTGTATGAATGTGTTTAACTTGGTTTACTCTTGTAATATAGTACTCATTGTCCTTGTTGATGTGCAGAATAATTGTACTTCTGCACAGATTGAAATATTTGTGTCACTCCATGAATATGGAAAAGAATAAAGAGTCTAAAAGAGTTAATAGGTCAGCAATATATTAAAAGCTGTCCTAACTTCACCAAATAGAAAGCGCACGTTGTGTTTTTTGATGTACACCTACCCATGAATAGGCAAGAAATAGCGCCATCACTGGATGGTTAATACACAGTAGATTTAATTTGCATTTAAATAAGTTGCAATTGTTTGACTACTACAGCCAGGACGCACCCCTTTTCAGTATATATCTAAGTTGTGCAAGGGCAGCTAGTGCTTTAAATGGAAAAAAGAAGTGCAGGAACTCGACAACCTCGGCTTTATGGCTAGGTCTTCCTGACCCATTTATATATCAGTCTTACTCTGTGTCTGCCAGTCCATTTGTATAGCCCCCTATTTGTCGCACTCTTTATGTCTTAGGCTACATTTGTGCCACCTTCTATTACTCCCTCTCTCCACTTCTCCCCACCCTCCTACCCCCGCTCACACATCATTTACCACGTAGACAGATTGGAAAAGGCCCTCTAAATCTGCCCCCTTCATTAGGAAGGGTTTTTCTCCTCAGGAATCCTAATTTCTGCAGATTAGGTACAGTGAGATTAGATCATTTGCCAGGATCACACTAACTGCCAAAGCAGTGAAGCCAGGATGAAAACCCACTGTGTAATTTAGGCACTTCACCACATACCTTCCAAGCTCTAGTTGGTAGAAATATTTAGGTGTTGGCTCTCAAGAGCTACAACTTTATAGAGTTGACTTGCTCAGTAGACACATTACACATGTTACTGCAATCTGACAATATATAAACCCTTGCAGAAGCATATTAAGCCAAAAGAGTACCCGTTATATCTGTATTTTCTATGTCCTAAATAGAAAATGTAAAGTCCCAGATTGCAAAAGAATTGCAAACATCAAAAGTCGCTTCAGTATATGTTCAGCTTTTAGACACATACTAGAAATCGTGTGATGAGGACACCTGCCAAAAGTAATTGTTTTATACAAACGTCCATCTTATTGCTATGCATCATACATGCTAGCGTTCATCAATTCCATTTGGAAGAAAAAGTCAATTCCTGGTTTTAACTTTTCATTGTGGGACTAGCAGCTAAAACCACTGGACTGGCTTCTTGCACATAGATTAGATAATGTAAGCATGGTGCATGGTGTTAAGTAAATGTGAATATTCACATGAAAACAAACCATTTCTTTTTTGTACGTCAAGCTAATACACATCATGGACATGTATGAAGCTTTAAAGGGGATTTTTATTGTGTGCTTACTTTCATTGGGCCTCATTACGACCTCGGCGGTAGCCATGCCGCTACTGGCATCGCCGAAATCGGATC
Source organism: Ambystoma mexicanum (assembly GCF_040938575.1). Taxonomy (NCBI): domain Eukaryota; kingdom Metazoa; phylum Chordata; class Amphibia; order Caudata; family Ambystomatidae; genus Ambystoma; species Ambystoma mexicanum. Next base: position 306,573,448 of record NC_090928.1, read on the forward strand.
CGGGTTCCAGAATGGGGAATTACCGGGCCATTCCGAGTTTGGAGGGCCAGGTAATTCCTCTCTCAAGGAACCCGGGCCCGGACCTGCCCCATTCCCATTTCAGCCCCCATAGGGCTGAATGGGAATGGGAGCAGTGTTGTTGTTAGGGGGAGACCTGGGGGGCCAGGGCCCCCCTGTGAAACCCTGTGGCCCCCCCTTGCGACCCCCACCTAAGACGAGCAGTGACCATGTTTTCCCCCTACATTTGTCTGTGCCCCCCTACTTTTGTCTTTGACCCCCTCTGTGCCCCTCCTAAATTTGATTCCTGGCGACGCCACTGAATGGGGGAGGGAGCAAACAACGGGCCGATTACGAGTGGCCCGTTGTTTGCTCCCTCTTCCCCTCGTGGGGCCCTGTAAGGACGCCTGGTTTTACCATCAGAATGAAGTGATGCTATGTGGCAATAGTGAAAAACCTATCAAGGGTTGGGATTGGTTAAGGGACACATCTAGATATACGATCATGTAGGAGCTAGGTTTGTTATTGGCTGTCCGATATCAAGTGGACAATTTATGCCTACCTCTTTATATGTGTCATTTAAGAAGAATCTGTTACACAGTGTTTCATTGGTTTCCCAAGCTATAAGGTCCTTCATTATAGGGACTAATACAATTTGTTTGGCATGCTTGTTCCATTTCTGGAACATTCGGCTCAATTAGCAGCACGTAAGCCAAGACCCAGGTGCAAGTAGATAGGACATGGAGCTACCCTACCACCCAATTAGCCCAACATCTCTCATTACCCATGCCTTCTGCCATGAAATTCTCTTTGTACTTGGCCTTGCAAAGTATTCTTGTCCTAGGAAAGCAACTGGGAGTGAGGGCACTCGCTATCGTGTCTGTAATTCCAAGTTCAAGCCCCATTTTCAGGCTCGACTCACAAGCGACCACAATTCTGTTCATTCTGCAAGCCTTTAAATGTTTTAATGATTTAAGACTTGGCATCCTTTGTGTTCTTTCTTGCACCTTAATGTGAGAGGATTCATCCTCCGCACGCATGTTCCTCTTCAGCATTGATAGCTGACCTCGACTTCTTAATTCTTGACTTCAGGCCAGACAGCCTCTCAACGCAGCTCCAACAACCTGTTATTCTGCTGCGACACAGCCTTTCATTTTCTCTCCATGGTTTGTTGGCTTATTTATTTCATGATAGCAATGTCCAGCTTCTGTGTAATGGTGGCTCCGCCTGCATTCTTATCATTACTTGTGGCTAGCCTAAGATAACTTGATCTATCTTGCGTTTCAGCATATGTACATTCATTATACGTCCGATTTCTGCAGCATCTTCTTAACGTGTAATGTTTTTCTTTTACACTTTTAAGATTCACTTGAGTCTTTACTTCGCCATTTTCCCTCCAGGATGTGTACATTGTCTTCAGTCAGTATTTCAGGACTTTGTGCACACTTTCTTATGACGTCATCAGTCCATTTTCTTAGCTCTTTCTCAGATTCCTTCAGGGAGTTAATCCTGCAGGCTGTCATCATCTCTAGGGTACATTCAATATGGTTGTCTCAATGGATACCATCTTCCAAAAACTTGCTGCAGTATTGGTACAACAGCTTGTGTTAGACAGGGCATGGTCTGATGTCTCCAGTACAGGGGAGGTAGGGGGATAGGATCTCCTGCGGATGTCTACATCTGCTCCTCTACATTCCCCCCTCTGCTTGAGTCCTTGACCACCTCCTTAAGTTTTGCTGCTTCTTTGAATCCTCCCTTGAAAAAAGGTTTCTTGGGTATCCATATTGTCATTACCCCCTCAGTGTGCCCACATCTTTTATATGTTCATCCACACTCCAGGTCATGTAATTGCATTCTCCACTTGGGGTACAGAAGACCCAACGTCACACATAATTCTTATGATCTCTTGGATACAGGAATTTCATTCCTTCAGGTGCCACAATACTTGCTTTTATGTGGTCTCTAATGGCACTTTCAGTCTGCTCGTAGTCTTCTGTTTCATCCCTCACATCATTCATGATCTTCATTGCCACTGCTTTCTTTGCCGTTTTCTGGCATTGTCCAATTATCATCCTTATAACACAGAATCCGAACATTATCATCACAAATATTGCTCCAAGGAACTTGAATATATTAACCATCCAGTCGGTAATCCATTCAAACAGAAAGGAGAACCAATCGTCATCTCCAATAGCCTCTGTCTCATCATCCAAATATTGTGTGCAGTCCTGCCAACTTGGTTATGGCATTCGTCAGAGTCCCGTTCTCACCATCAGGAGATAGTATGAAAGTTCAGCAAGTAGACCCAAGCTTGGAACAAACACCTCCTTGCATTGCTCTAATCATGTCAAAGACATACCTGTTTTGGAGGGTCATTAACCTTATGGCCCTCAATTCTTCCTTTATGGCGTTAAATCCTTTTATAGTGGCGTTAATTGTCTGTAAGAGCTCCCACCTGATGATCTGCAGCCATTTGGCATTCACTACTGTTTGGAGTCCAGGCAGGAGTATAGATGTCATTATCATAGCAGTCTTGCTAAACAACTTTTGTTCATCAGGAATGTCTTCATAAGCCTTTATTGATTTCAATGAGAAAAAATTCTCTCTTTTCATCCACCAGAGTACAAGTGGCCTTCTTTTTCTCAAGTGCTTATCCACTTTTGGAAATCCCTCGATGTTCAGGTCGCTCTGGGGAATCACCAAGGCTGGAACATGGATGAGAACAATAGAACAAATTCCTGCCCAGTTCCTTGGCAACTTCATATATGCTGTGGCTCCACAGAGCCAATATCGATCCATTTGGACAGCTGTCCCTCTCTTCATTCCCGGGATATCAATTATGTTCTTGCACCCTTTATTCTCTCCCCTTGTTTCGAAAGCACGTCATTGTAATCAGTGGGAGTACAGCCACTGGTCCTACTTCATCATCCACCTATGTCATATGTTTAGAGTTCTTGGCCCGTGACTTTAGGGCACTCATCATTCACTTTCTGCACCTCATACACTGGGTCCTCACTTAGTAGATGAGCTGCACAGGACATCATCCCATCTTCCCATCCTTTGGTCGTAATCACTTGTCCATAGATCAACCGCTGTGAGCACTCTGAGCATCCAGGCATTCCAGCCTTTTCACTTTTGTCAGAGCAGTTCATCTTCTTCATTACTTCAATTACTACTTTGTCTTGTCCCATAGAAGGATACACAAGCATCTTGTCTGTCCATCCAGGCTCTTTTTCCATTCGCTTTGTCTTGATATAATCGTCCCGGTAGGGAAATGGCTGTCTTGATTGACATCAAAGGGATGCCACACTCCGTTGTAACTGTCCTCTGGTAGTACATGCTGCTAGATGGCTGAGGCACTTTGCATCATGCACCGGCATCTCTTTTGAAATGAATGTACTTACTATACTCATGCATATGGGATGAGAGAGCAGACATAGCAGCTCTCATCTGATGCTCTCTCCCCACCTTTTTCATATGTTGGTACACATATTATTCTCCAAGTGAGCTGAATTATCAAGATAAGTATTTATCCCCTGGTTATCTTTTTCTGTATCCCTCTTATGTCGTTTGACATGCCCAAATAGGTCAAAGAAATGACCATTATTTGTACTTATGCTGGGAAAGATCACAGGTGTCTTGTTTTCAATTAAACTATCATAATAATAAAGACTTCAAAATGCAATATACAGAAAGAAGAAAGAAAAGCACATGCATATGTCTATCAGGCATAAGAATCTAGAAAAACATTTTTGTGTGCCACGCCATGTCTCCTGGAACTGCTAGTCTTCCTGCAACTGCATTTTCTACTTTGTGAATCATTTTTAATACATGTATATACTCAAATCACATTTGCAGTTGCACAATCTGCTCGATTATTGCAATCAAAAGCCTTCTTATGAATGGCCTGTTCTTCGGATCACCAAGAAACGTGAGAATATCAACATCTCTCCTAATGAATGTAGGGTATGACTGAAGTATAAACACAAAAACTGCAACCATAAGCCTATGTGTGTCACTATCTGTCATGCCCAGACCCTGGAAAGTATGGAAAAGATGGAAATTATTACATCGCACCGCTAGTTCTGCGATTTCCAGGAAGTACAAGGAACAATGTGCTGATCATAGTACAGGTCTAGTCCTCTCCCAAGATGGGCGCCGCCAGAAGAGGTAACGTGACTATAAGACGAGCTGAGGATAGACGCCCTGTGCGTTGTATCCATTTCCTTGGATCCTGCTGTTTTAACTCTGCATTCGTTCCTGTTACCTACTACTCAGAGCTTTTTCCTGTTTTTTGTCCCTCCTACTTCTGTTCCGCGTTCTCGTACGCTACCCCTTCCTTCTTTGTTTCCTCTTCTGTGCTACTTTCACACGGCGCTCGCCGTTGTCTTACCGCATCTTCCCGTTACGGTAAGCTCTTCCTTTCATTCCGGCTACAGGTACCTCTTCTTATCTTTGATTACCAGATTCGGCACCGTCTTTACTGTAAGCCGTTCTGACTATACTACAGTGCCTCTGCATGTTCCTTTCCCAAATCTCGGGTCTCACTCTATAGCATTCCCTGTACTTACCTTCCAAGCTCCTTCCTCTCCGAGTGCTGCTCTTTGCGTTCGGCGCTCCCAATCTTCCATCCATCTGGTACTGCTTCTCACTTGCCGGAGGAATTGGTTTCCTGTGCAAGAAACAGTAGACTTCAGTAAGACATCCAACTGACGTATTCTCTGGCCAGACCCAACCAGAAGCTGCCACCCAAGAGACTCAAGCAGGGTTTTTTGTTGCCCAAGTCTTTTTCCCTGCCACAAGGGCTGGCTCCCAGGAGTTCCCTTTGGCTAGGTAACTATTCTGGTCAAGGTGGCCTCTGGGGGAGCCAGACCCTACCTTCACGACTGAAAGGAGAGAAGGGTCAAGATAAAGAAGCCAACAGACAAGAAGAACTTTAGGAGGGTGAGAACCGAGGACCGGAACAGCTCATCAGAGGAAAGAGGTGAGGAGGTGCTTCGGGAGGGTTCACCTGACTTTATTGATCCTGACTCGCATGACACTATTGGCTGGTGGTATGTGTTTATAAAAATTGATATTTTCCCAAAAATGAATCTCAGTATTGAGCTCTCTTCCAGTTTTTAACAAGAAATTGGCGCTTGGGCATAGTGCCGATGTGATCTTACTTTTTCAAAGAATCTCTAAAAAGTATGTTTAAGCTCTGGAATTCTCTGCAGGTCCACGCACTTCCTGCTAATATTTTAAAGAGTGTACAATGAATTTCAGTCCAAAAGAAATGTTTTAATCACACACTGTTTTATCTTCCTTCTTCTTAGTCATCGATCAAATCTGCACACATGGCAATTCTTCTACTTGTCTTACTTCCCAGTCAGCGGGTGCTAGAGGGAGGGTATCGCCATTGTAGATCTTTACGTCACCCAAATGTAACCAAGCTCTTCTTCCAGATACCCTAACTGCAGTAGGGGAAACTTCCTCTACTTGAAATGGTCCATTAAATTTTGGCTCATGCCTTCTCTGAGTGACATTTTTAATAAGTACTTGATCTCCAACATACAACTTTGGTGGTGCCAATAATTCGCTTGGATCAGTTACTGGGCCATACTTTTCCGTGTTCCCCAACCCCTCCCTCAGATGCTTGACTTGATCTGAAATGAAAGAAACACTGGTAGTCATACATGTCAAATAATCGTGCATTTCATCACTTAGAGTCTGCGCTGCACTCTGGCATCACTTATGACTCTAGATGGCGCCCTCTTACTAGTTTATGGGTTGTAAGGTGATGGTCTGAACCTGGCTGATTTCGAAGGGCATGAAGGCTAGGGGTAGCAATACAGCCATCCCTTTTTCAAAGTTAATCTGATCTTTGCTATTCTATCCTGGGGAAGGCCGTTGAGCCTCTCACATATTCTGTTTGCATGCGGGTGATAAGCAGAAGAAAACATATGCTTTATACTCAACTGAAGCCCTATATGTTCAAATAGCTCATTGACAAAGTGTGTCTCATTATCAGACCTTGATACTTCGTACACACCCCATCTTGGAAATACTTTGCACACTAGGAACTTCGCTGTGCATGTGACATCAATATGTGTACAAGGACCGGCATCGATTCATCGAGAAAAGGGACACACGACCACTAATAGATATCTGTATCCATTATATGTCTGCAGCATATCAACGTAGTCAATATGCAAATGCTGAAACGGGGCATTTGGATGGAGTATTACTTCTTTGCTTGTTCTTAATGTATGCCCAGCTGTGAACTTCTGACACACAATGCAATTCACAATGAACTGTACAAAGTGTTCCAATAGATTGGGAACAGACCAGTCTTTAGCAATAGTCGCAGTAACACTTTCTCGGATTATATGCGTGGGATAATTCAGCTGTTCAATTGTGACTTTGAGTAATGCTGCAGGCATCACTGGCTTTCCAGTGCTTTCCTGTCGTCATAGTGCTTCTGTGGGGCATAAAGAACACCCCCTACATCTCCATAGCTCCTGCTCTTCTGTTGGGATCTGCTCTGTATCTCTATTAGTTGCATAATCGACAGCATAATGAACCCCTCTCATACTGACATGTTTCTAGTTAATACCTCCTTGACATTTCCAGTTCTGAAACTCAAAATTTCAGAGGAATACGCAACCCTTTTGGCTTCTAAGTCTGTAGCTTTGTTTCCGAGAGACATAAAGTCTGTTTGTTTAGTATGCGCTTCGCATTTTACGACTGTTTTGGCTACTGGGAGTTGTAGTGCCTTAATGAACCTGTCCAATAAAGATGCATGTTGCACTGGAATGCCTTCTGCGCAGAGATAACCTCTCCTTTTCCAACGTGACAGCCCTATGTGTATAGTTGATGTCACATAGGCAGAGTCACTGTACACCATCACTTCCTGATCTTTGTGTTTTTCGAGCACAACAATAAGTGCTACCAATTCTGCAGCCTATGCTGAAAAATGAGATGGTAGTCTTGCACTCATCACTACCTCACATTCACTCTTTAATCTGTGTCACAACTGCAGATCCTGAATGCCTCTCTCCACTAGTTTGGTCAATTTCTTATGAAACATCAATAAAAAGGATCTCCCCTCCCACTAAAGCATTTTCTTTCACACATGGTAAGTCATAACATTCAACATGGTTAGTGCAATTGTGTACATGATCACCTTCTTCTCTTGGTTGGGCTACAAACATGGCTGGGTTCACTATTTTACATCTCACTATTTTAACCGCTGGATTAGAAATAATCACTTTGTATGCTGAAGCTCTTTGTGATGTCAATGTACCTTTGGGTGTCTCTAAAAAGGCAAATAAGGCGTGCTCCACATATAGCGTCATTGTATACCCCATGGTAATACTTGTGGACTTCTCAATTATGGGGCATCAGCCAAACATTGTTCGCATGGAAATTGTCCTCTCATAACTGGATCTAAAATTCCACTGTAATACGCAGAGGTTTTATACCCTAGTGTTGCTCTTTGTGTAACTACTGCTGTCATTACTGATCCATTGGTTTGTGAAAACAAATACAATTCTTCATTTTAATTGGGACTTCCCAAAACTGGAGCTGTACAAATTGCTCTTTTTAATTCATCATATCCTTCTTCCATCACTTCAGTCCATTCTATCTTTGTCTTACCAACTTGTGCTTTCTTAAGTGCTTGCAAAAGTGTTTTTTGTACGTACTGTAGTCGAACACCAAGGCCCTGCACTAATTGCATAAGCCCACAAATTGCTGCATTTGTCTCACTGTATTTGGCTTTGGTGTTTTCCTGATAGCCTCAGCTCTCTCAAGTGTCACTTTCTTTCATTTGAAATTAACTGGCCTATGTATAACACCTCTTCCTGGCAATAGTATAATTTCTCCTTGTCTAATTTGTATCCCTTGTCTGCCAATATATTCATTAACTGAACAGAGCTCTGTCTACATTCATCTACTGTTTCAGTACAAATCAATATGTCATCTATGTAATAAATTACAGCGCTTTGAGTTCAATATTGCCAAAATCCATCTCTAGGACTCTATTAAAAATCGACGGGGACTCACAGCACCCCTGAGGCAAACGAGTATGTTTTAGTCTCTTTTGTCTGAATGTAAATGAAGTAAGATCTTGTGAGTCTTTGTGCAACGGGATTGATCACCATGAAATATTTGGCTTTAACTGGGATGCTACACAATATTGTCGCAGGATTCGGAACTAATGGAAACTCTGCTTCTACAATCTAATTAAAAGGGTGCAAGTCCTAGATAAATCGCCACGACCACGCTTTAGATTTTTTAATGGGGTACACTGCAGTATTGCATGAGGATTCCGATGGCACTAAGATTCCCTGATTCATCAACACTGAAATAATCTTAAATATGCCTTCATCAGCTTTCCGAGACATGGGATACTGTTTTGCTCGGGGTAAAATTGCTGCTGGCTTCAGTTTTATTTTAACTATTCCCTTTAATAAGCCAATGTCATATGGACCAGTAGTCCAAAGTACACTTGGAACCTTTTCTATGTCTTTCTGAAAAAACGCTGGTCTTTGCTGAATAAGTGCCATTCGCTGTGGGACTTCCCTTTTCTCAATCTTTATCCAATATGTAATGCATATAAAGAACACTATCTCATCATCTATACGTTCATCTCTCAATGTATCTTCATCTGTTATGTCAGTCAATCTGTAGCCCTCTTCACAAGCTATCACTGTTCTCCATGCTCTGCCTTTGTCATCTACTCCTTCAGGCATTACTATTTCCTCTTGTACTATAGCTGCTTCCAATTCTATAGGAATAGTCTGCCCTTCTTCCTTATCTATAGGCACTTGTGGTGTAAATAAAAATTCATCAGGTATCCTCAAATTTTTCCCTACTAATGCAGGTAGCCATTTTAATAAACTGCTCACCCCTCACATGAAGACTTTCGGGTCTACCGGAACTCCTCATAGAGCCACTTGTCCTGTAAATGCCAGTATAAACTCTCCTACATTTAAATGGTGTATTCCTGGAGTGGAGCACCCTATTCCTTAATCAATTAATGAAATCGACATGTTAGGTTTCGTCATCAGATCTCTACCCAGGCGTTTGTCGCGAGTATAACAAGGGGACAGATAATGTCACATTCCCCTATAGACACAGGTAATTTATCAGTAAAAGAAACTAAATCTGTAGCTCCAGAGAACCCTTGAGCATTCATGGCAATACCTGACATTGGGTATTTTCCCTCCCTTATACAAGAGCGAGTCGCGCCAGTGTCTACAAGAAAAGAAAAAGATTTGCCTCCTATCGGCACATCAACCCTTGGTTCCTCTTAAGGGTATGTGGTTACTGATAGTACTGAACACGTAAAGTCACCCGTTAAGCTGTCCTATTGGGGGTACAAATTCATCCCTGTCCCCGTAAAAAGGGTTGCCTCCTACCACAGTGACACCCCCTATCCTATGTGTTAGTATTTGCCCTGTGTTCACATTCTGTTGCGTCTGCATAGGTGCTTGTTGTGATTGCCCTTGCGGTGGGTACATTTGCACTGAACCATGCTGCTGTGCCTGCTGTGCTTGCTGCGCATGTGCTTGATAGATGTGTGATCCTGGGCATAGCCCTCTTGTGTTTGTGTGCTATATGGTGGTGGATGACCTGTCTCCCCTCGTGAATTCTGTCCATTTTGATGCATACTTCCTCAGCTTGCACAAATACTCGCAATATGCCCTGCCATCCCACAATTCCAGCACATTGGGGGTGGCCCTCTGGAAAACCCACAATTTGATCCTCCCTGAGTGTTCTGACTTCCACCCTGGGCATTCTGAAATACACCTTGGGTATTCTGAAATCCACCTTCTCTTCCTCTAGATCCTCCACCTCTACCTTGTGGCCAAAACCCCTACCCATATTGATCCACTAGGTGTACATTATTCACCTGCAAAGCACATGTTGTTTCTTGCATTCCTCCTCTGTCACCACTTGTCAATTCTGCCTCTTCTATAGCAAATTCTGACAATTTCTTCTGAACTAACTTGCTTCCTCATTCTTCCCGTTCTCATCTTTCTTTCTATTCTTCTCTTGTAATAATCGGCGATGATGCACAATAGTCAGCTGTATCTCAGCCCACGGCTTTGCTTCCATTCCTACTTGTTTTTTCATTTGTCTCTGTACTTTTTCTGGCAATCCCTGATTCAAAATATGATAGAACAATGCCACTGTTTTTTCCCCAAGGCTCACGGGTCTCAAGTTGCTATCTCTTTTGAATATCCTGAATATAAGCAATAGGGTCTTCATCTTCTTTCATTTTATGTGTCATAATTGCACCCATATCTGATGTATCGGGATACTGTACCCTGAGAACCCTCCAAACATCTGCTCTACAGTTATTAAATGGCGCTCCATCATCCACCATGTTTTGTGCTGTCACACTTGCATATTCTACTTGTTTTCAGATGTCGTCAGTTCTCTCTCCAAGAAACACTGCCAACAGACCTTTTATATCCCCTACAGCCAACGTATTTCCCCCTGTCATTTTCTCTCATTCGTAGATCCATTTTCCGGCCCCCGAGGTCAAACTAGATAGCTTGCATTTTAAGTTATCCTTATCCATCTGAGGCCATGGAATATACTGCAGTCTTGCCCCCCCTTCTCTAGTAAGGGGAACTGTGTGAAACCCATCCCATAATTGGATCCCATTATTCATTTATTCAATGCAGGGGTAATTGTCCCTATTCGCATTTGTGTTGGTAACAACCTTAACCTACTCACATAAGGTGGGGATTCTCTCCTCGCACTACATGATCGTCTTCGGGAAAGTTCAGGATATGGTATAAGATCTGGTATTCTTTCCTTAGGGTTTTCCAGATCTGACCATTTTACCTCTTTGTCCAGATTTTGACTTCGCAAGAGGGCGCATGCACCGTCCCCTTCTATCTCACAACCTGACTCCCTTTCTTTGTCTGACATTGCTACACCCCAACTGGTGTGACTATCATCCTCCCTTCCCTATCTAAATCTAGTCTACTCAAAGACAATGCTCTTGGTTCATCACTGAACATGTTTTCCTCCTCATCCCGTGGTTTTTGGTATCAGGGATCGTCTGCCGCTCCCTTGAATCCAATACTTGCTGTTCTGCCTTATTTTCTGCTGTATTTTATCGATCCTATCTCCAAAACCTTCTGCATCATATCTTTCCTGTTCTTGTGCTACTTTAGGTATTTCTTGAGTCACTTCTCTTATTGGGAAGGTTTCTCTTATCGTTTCCCATCACCCCTGTGTTTCATCGCTTGGTCTTATTCGTTCTTTAAGAACGTGACTGGCGTCAAGATCTCGCTTCCTTCTATTCTGCTTTATTCCTTCTTCCACTTCCCTCTGCTGTCTCACATCCCTTCTTACCCTCTCTTCTTCTTGCTTTTGTGCTTCCCTTCTTATTTCTTCTTCTCTACTTCTCTGTAATCTGTTTCCTTCACTCGTTGTGCCTCTTCTTCCTCTCTTTCTTTCTCTCCTATCCCTTTCTTCTATTCCTCTGCCCACTTTTCGACTTTCTCTTGTTCTTCTCTGTATACCTTTTCCTGTTGTTCCCTGCTTTTTCTTCCTTGCTCATCCTACCTAAACCGCATCTCTTGTTCCCTATCCTTCCTCCATCTCTTGATTTCCCTGTCTGTATCTGTTGATATATTCGATCTCTCGCCTCGTTCCTCTTTATCTTGTATAAACGTACATGTGTCTTCCTTCTTTTTGTTATCTTCTGGACTGTCATCGCTACTGTAAGCGAAGGGTGCATATGTCGGGAAACTATACCCCGCCACTGCTTTTAATTCTTTCAAAGGATAAAATCCTGTCTCCTCTACATCTGCTTAATTAGTTTCAGGTGGAGTAAGAGGAGCGGAGTGCTCAATGCCCGCCCCTTTATGCTGATTAAGCACCCACTCCTCCGGTGGCGGGTCCTCTTTCTCCTCTCGATACATTTTCCATAGTTCTAAAACTGCCAGTCTTTTCTCTAATTTCTTTCCTGTGTACGCAGCATGCACATATGTGGTCATGTGTTGTAATACTACCTTTGACAATGATCCCCCTTTTGGCCATGAAATACATATTTTATCAGCTGTCCCCTTTACCCATTCTGCACTACACTGTTTGAGCTTGGGCGCATGCCATGGCTATGTTTTACAAAGGTGCATGAGAGTAGTGTGCTCCATAATGACAAGTCACAATTAACTGTCAATACTTACCAGATTGTTACCTTGTTTATATTTAATACATCTCTATTTATCTCAAAGCTTATTGCTCAACTCTTTTAATCTCAAAAACAATAAATATGAGCAAGCACCATCAATCGCTGCTCAATCCTCTTTTGTCTCAACAACCTATCTGTCTTCTGGCTGGCGCCAATCCTTTACTACACTTAACTCAAACCAACTTCAATACCACATTTCACAATTTATCACTTTTCAGAACTTCATACATCAAACAATAAGACAAAATAATAACATAATACACATTAACAACCCCTGTGATCATCTTTTATATTCCCTCTAATAGTTATAGTAAGAGGTATTCTTCTACGCCTCCAGTTATATTACCCTGTACAGAGATTAAGACGTCACCTTCCACGGTCCTGACCGTGTGTATTTTCTTTCTTAATATTCCGACTGGAGAGACGTCTTCTTCTATCTCCCTTGAAATAGGATTACCTAGATGTTCCTTTATCCACACAAAATTACTGTTACCCACTTATTTTTCATAAAATATGATAATTCTGCCCCTTTACATTGCCATTTGCCCTAGTATACTTACATCCTTTTTATTAACTTGAGGCCTTCGGTATCAACTCCTCCAATCCGACCACTTTGCCTTCCATCCGCAGAGTGCCTGTGGAAACCGAGCTGGGATTTCTTCAAAGAGGGACCTGCCCACTGTCTTGGTTCTTCTTGCAAGTTTATTTCTATCAGCCGCTTTCCACAGGAAACTCCACGGTCTTCCAGCTAATAACAGAAGATGCCCGATCGTCCGAAACTCTGACGTCAAACTAGTTTAGATCGAAACCATCCGCACCGCTACCACATGAGCTTATGGCCCTTTGGAAATGTGCATCTGTTACTGGATGGGATCACAACAGAATAGTTCTGAGTCCAAATAACCAAATTCAAGAAGATGGCAAGTTACTGTTTTATTAGCAATTATCTAAAACAGGTAGTTTACAACAAACATCAACAGACGTACGGTCATTCTCTCAGCAATTTCCACTTAAAATATAATTATATACTTCTTTATGCATCAGAATGATGTTATGCTTCGTGGCAATAGTGAAAAATCCATCAAGGGTTGGGATTGGTTAGGGGGCACATCTAGATATACAATTATATACAAGCTAGGTTTGTTATTGGCTGTCCGATATCAGCTGGGCAACGTATGCCTATCCCTTCATACATGTCATTTAAGAAGAATCAGTTACACAGTGTTTCATTGATTTCCCAAGCCATAAGGTCCTTCATTATATGGACTAATATAATTGGTTTGGCACACTTGTGCCATGTCTGGAACATTTGGTTCACTTAGCAGCACGTAAGCCAAGACCCAGGTGCAAGTAGATAGGACATGGAGCTGACCTACCACCCAATTAACCCAACATCTCTCATCACCCATGCCTTCTGCCATGATATTCTCTTTGTACTTGGCCTTGCAGAGTATTCTTGTGCTAGGAATGCCACGGGAGTGAGTGCACTCCCTATTTTGGCTGGAACTCCAAGTTCAAGTCCTATTTTCAGCCTCGAGTCATGTGACAAGAGACCACAATTCTGTTCACTTTGCAAGCTTGTAAATGTTTTAATGATTTAAGACTTGACATCCTCTATGTTCTTTCTTGCACCTTATTGTGAGAGGATTCATCCTCCGCACGCATGTTCCTCTTCAGCATTGATAGCTGACCTCGACATCTTAGTTCTTGACTTCAGGCCAGACAGTCTCTCAACGCAGCTCCAACAACCTGTTATTCTACTGCAACACAGCCTTTCATCTTCCCTCCATGGCTCTTTGGCTTATTTATTTCATGATACCAATGTCCAGCTTCTGTGCAATGGTGGCTCTGCCTGCATTCAATTCACTACTTGTAGCTAGCCTACACGATGACTTTATCTATCTTGCGTTTCAGCGTATGTATATTCATTATACTTTCGATTTATGCAACATCTTCTTACCATGTAATATTCTTCTTTAACCCTTTTACGATTCACTTGAGTCTTTACTTTGCCATTTTTCCTCCGAGATGCGTACATTGTCTTCATTTAGTATTTAAGGACTTTGTGCACACTTTCTTATGATGTCATCAGTCCATTTTCATAGCTCTTTCTCAGATTCCTTCAGGGAATTCCTCCTGCAGTCTGTCATCATCTCGAGGGTAGATTCGATATGGTTGTCTCAATGGATAGCGTCTTCCAAATACTCGCTGCAGTATTCGTACAACAGCTGGTGTTAGGGCACAGTCTCATGTCTCCAATACAGGGGAGGTAGGGGAGTAGGATCTACTGGAGATGTTTTCATCAGCTCCTCTACAGTCCCTATGGATATCAAGCAGTAATTCTGCTGTTGGCTCAGGCAGTACAGTTCTACATCTACCACTGATCCAAGGAGATCCGTGAAGCTGTCTGGGTGGGAGATGGGTGAGGTTCCTGTGAGACTTATGTTCCCTATTTTTTATCAGGAGTATGTACTATGTTTTATTGTTGGATCACTTGCCTGTTTGTAGGGAGTCCAACTGGCTGGTACCATGCTTATGAGTAGGTCTGGGTGGACTGTTAAGCCCTCTGTATTAGCATTAGGGCAAACTTTTCACTGGTGTAAAAACATGTTGAAAGAATATTTGTTTGCCTTAGTGCCAATATAAAACAACCACAAGGTCCATTCATCCACTCATTCGACTCCTCATAATTTAGGGATACATTTTTTGAACTAAAAAATACACATTTTATAAGGCAACATTTTTTTTCAACAGTTCATGTCTAATTTTCTTTACCGTAACAATGATCATACAAAAACATATACTTTAAACAATCCATTTCTAAAAAAATGCCTCATTTTATCAACAATAATACAGACAGGAGGAACAATCCACTATTATTCATATGAATCTGCCATTCCCAGCCTACAGCGTTCAACATTAACAAACGTACATATTTAACATGGTGTGTATTCTTACCCTATTTCCAGCACCACAGCTCTCGTGTACTAATCTAACCGATACTCCTGATCACCTGTTTGTAAACAAATGCAGTTAACCCAACATGTTTCAGTCATGTTTTGTCAGGGAACGTCATCAGGTGAAAAAAAGGTTGGCTGTTTTTTGGGATGTAGATCCTGGGGCTAGGGTCCTCTCAGATCTATCGGCCCACCTCATCACTGTGAACCAAGTCTCTGTCTATAAATACAGCCTTCGGAATGCACTTGCTGTGCACTACCATGTGCCTCACACTCTATCATTTACCAAGTTCTTTAGTTCATTATTTATACAATAAAGTACATTGTGCTGCCTATAGTTCAGCTGTGATTTAAGCCGTATTGATTATGCTTATTATGTTTTCTGCACGTTAAAATGCCCTATTCCGGTGTCTCTTTTAGCAACAATTGCTCTAATTCAATGTCGCCATTTTTTATGTACGTTTCCTAGTTATTATAGAGCTGCAACTGTCTTCGATTTCAAATGGGCATTCTGGTCTCACCACTCATGTATATTGAGATGTCTGAGAAGTCAAACACATGGAAATTGGTTCATATTATTAACCAAATCGCTGCGGAACGTCAACACATTCTAACATTCTTATTACCCTACGCGTTGAGTACCTGACCGAACTTAAACTAACTTACTTGCATATCCTCTTTCTTTTATTCAACCTAGGTGCCCGGTACCGTCTTCTTCTCAGTGAAGACTCTTCCATGAACAGGCTGTAAACACAAATGAATAGTCGTTTTCAGCAAATAAATGTAAAGAAACTATAGTCATCTCATCGTACATTGATGTGAATTTACCCCCTTCTTTTTCCTTTATTTTGCTTATCACTCATATTTGTGGGTAGATAATGAAGCAGTAGGGTTCCCAGCGTAGAGTGTCTTGTGAGGCGGCTTCTTTCTTCTTCTTGCTGACAAATTTCATACATCAGCAGTGATTATTGGATACCGAGGCTTGACTCTTGTTACACCATCCTCTCACGTTGAATGTGTAGTCGCGGATTGGATTTCTTCATGGTCTGTGTGGTCTTGTCGCAGTGAGTTTGGTTTCACAGGGTCTTCGCTGTGATGGGCCATGGGTAGCGGTCAAAATGGTTAGCAGTGGTGGCAGTGAGTCTCCTGATCAGAGGATTTGTGTTCTGATCCAGTCCTTGGCAGAAGTTCTTGCTCAGCTCTGTTAGATGTTTGCCCAACATCTCCATGTCCAGTTCTCTGTGAAGGTCAGCTGTGCTTGTGAAGAGTGGGGATTGAGCTGCTATCCGCAGGGCCTTGTTCTGGACTTTCTGAAGACTCATCCGGTGTTGCACCTGACATTGGCATGTGCTGGCTTCTGTACTTATGTTATATCCCACGTTTAACGTAACGCATGACGTATCCGTCACGTTCACAGGATCTCGTCTCTGATTTTACAATTCAATCGCCTTCAATCACTATGAAAATGTCCATAATCAAAAATCAGTTGCAGTGGCACCTAACATTAAGTGTGATATGGCCATTCTACTTGTTATATCACTGTTCAAACTACCACGGATTCAAACAGTGATATTATTTCTTTGTACACTCTTGAAAAAAAAAACTTAAAAGGAAGGGGCTAGAAACATTTTTCGATTCTGCATAACTACTGTACTAGTTTTGTTGGTAAGTACAAATCCATTTGAAAGTGACGTGTATTCTTATTCCATTCAATGAATTCGTTCAGTCCTCTGCTGTTCAAAGAAATCAGTTCTTGTTCTTTTTTGAAAATACG
The DNA here is from genome assembly GCF_040938575.1 of Ambystoma mexicanum. Taxonomy (NCBI): domain Eukaryota; kingdom Metazoa; phylum Chordata; class Amphibia; order Caudata; family Ambystomatidae; genus Ambystoma; species Ambystoma mexicanum. Next base: position 306,590,375 of record NC_090928.1, read on the forward strand.
CTTTTTTTCTGCAGTTGAATCCCTCCCTTTCCTGCCTTTATATAGCCTTAGTGCTAATACCATGCAAAATTGCAATTGGCTGTGGTGCACATTTTCTCTAATTCCGCCATTTATCTGTATTTACATCGGTTGATGGATCTGCCCATTTCTAGTACAACATCTGGTCGGATAAGTATTGGTGTTGTTCTTCTGATGGTTTTTCAGGTCATTTGGGTGTTGACTTCCACTCTTGATCCCCTGCGCCTCACTAGATGCAATGCTTAAAACAGAGGTTTCCTTTCATCAATGATGGCTGAAGAATTGGTAGCAGGGATGGAGCCAGGGCATGTCCGCTTTTTAGTGGAAATGTGCCTTGAGCATCAGAGGACCCTGAGCAGCTGTCCCCACGTTGGTGGTCTTATCACAAAGCACAATACTTCTATAATTCAGTACCTTAAATGTGTGCTTTGTATCGTGCATGCTACAGGCTGCCTTTTGTTGCCACCTTCAGGCAGCCACCTCCCTGAGGCCTCTTTCAGTATCCAGCAGTCTTCTTATGACCTTATTGCCTTTGTACTCCAGTTTCATCTATATTAGCATCAAGCGGACACAGAGCTTTTCAGTGGACATTCGGGGCCTGATTCTGAGCACGGGGCAAAAGTAGTGTGGGAAAGTGGGCATTCTCGCCTTGAGTTTCCAGCACCCCCATTCCGAGGTGGGCGAAGGTTTGTAGGGGAGCTCTTGTGCTTTCCAACTGCAAAAGATTAAAATCCATCATTGTGGGGGGGTCGCATATGCACTTGTGTCACTGTGTGAATTTCGTAAAAAGTCAGCCACTTTTCTGATTTACGAAATTCTCGTCAGCCCTCAGTAAATCAAAATAGTGGTGCTCCCATCAAAACATGCCCACTTACGTGTTATATTATCATAAAGACCTTTTCCATAGCTGTTAATGTCACCTCACAGATGCTGTATGTTCCTTTTATTTTCAATGCAAAAGTAAGGCTTTGCAAGGAGAATCTTCTTGCCGTGTCTGCCCAGCAATACTGACGGTTACTAGTCTAGCACTGTTGTCAGGCCAGAAATCAGGGCACGGAAGAGAGTAAGAGAAGAGACTTTGTCAGATCGCAACATTGTTTCTTTCACAGAATATGGTGCTTCCATGAAGAGTATTGCTCCTAAAGGGAATATCACTTTTCTAATTATACACAGGTCTCTGTTTCGGGCCCTTAGTGTGTCGCGGGCTGCCTGCCCCACGATCATGTGCAGCTATTAACCCCCTGCATGCATTCCTTTATCTCTCCATTGTGATCTATGTATCCCATAGGTGCCCTAGTTTGTTTTTCCCAGTTGAAGGGAAGGTGGTCCACCAAACACCATTTTGCAACTGGCCCCCACGAGAACATCCTTAGCCGGTTCTGACAGCTAGATTTTATGGTTGTGACCCCTGAGCTTCTTTCCAGTGCTACAACCAAAAGGCTATAGCCCTCTCAGCCCCCCCCCCCCTTCCCCGACCCCCCTATCAACGCCTGACCCACCAAACATCATTTTGCAACTGGCCCCCACAAGAACATCCTTAGCGGGTTCTGACAGCTAGATTTTATCTGCCATCATGTACAACATACATGCACGATTTTTGAGGATAGTTTCAGTCCGGGGTTTTGTCGTTTTCCTACGGTGTTTTTAATCTACGGCATTTGTGCAGCCCAGTTACCTTCTGAACAGACGCACGACGTCTCAGGGCTGTTGCAGGAAGAGGACTTGTGGCTGACGCCCTTCTCTGCATCGGTGGGACCGTGGTTGCATTGCACGAAAAGCACGGTCTGTGGCTTCAAAAACGAGCTGCAATGAGATCCTGCGGGGGTCGCAGTGACGGGGCAGGAAGGAAAGGAACTGACGCAGAAGTTTCCACAGCTAAAAAACACCCAGGCAAAGCGTTGCCTGCCTGAGTGAGTCGGGCTCCACAGCGCTGAGCGGCAACTGCCCAAACGCAGTGACAAGGTAGGGTATGCTTGACTTTTTTGGGGGTCTGTTTGGTATAGTGTAATAAGAGCCTATTTGACATGCACGGGTGCTCAAATGAAGAGAGGAGAGGCTTGTATTTGTCTGAACAGTCACCAGCCTAAATTTGGCAATTCGAGGCACTCTGACACAGAACTGCGATTCTGCAGCGGGCACGCAGTTTCGGGAAATGCCGGCGCTCGTGATTCTTTGAGCCTTGCTGTTTGGGGGCGCGTTGCGCCATGGCCGTAAGAAACCTTACCTGAAAACGTACCAGGACCCGTCAAACAGCTCACTCACAATGGAGGGCGAAGTAAGATGCCAAGGCCGTTGAAGGCGATGAAAATGAATAACCGTTTAGGATGGTGGTTCAGTAGAAGTCCAGAAGAGTGTTTTGCCTGGCTTGGAAAGTGAATGCGATAGCAAGGAGAGCGTTAGCAATACACTCTGTAAACAAGGACATGTGGCTTAGTATTGCCAGCAGTGGCATGCTCGTGTGACTTACATCAGTGGGCGATCCAGACTATATGGTCTGGTGTGGCCCAATGAAGGAATAATAATTTGGCATTTATATAGTGCTACAAATCCTCAGGTATCTGAGCGCTGCTTATTATTACCCACGGTGTGTGATGCTCATTTATCGAGCTCGGAAGGATGAAAGGCTGAGTTTGGCCCCGCCAGGATTCGTACCTGCGCTCTGCACGGATGTCAAAGCGAGCGCTCTACTCGCTGTGCCACTTGACCGGCTACACTAGCATTAATTCACTATTGGTCTCCACTACCCACACCTGCTTCAATTAGTAACATTACTCTCTTACATTCCCGTGTATGGGTGGCCAATCAGATACCAGGGGCAGCGCTTGGGACGCTCCCGTGAAGCACCAATGCTTTACATTGGTACTCAAGAGTAGCAATAGCAGACACATGAACCAAGCAAGGCCAGGACTGAGGCCACTAGACGTATAACCGCCCAAATCCTAACTGCCGTTTATCTGGCTGTGACCCCAATCAAAGTTCAGCATTTTTATTTCACGGTGTTCCTAAAATGTGCCTCTCCACGCGTATCTGGGTTGCTGTCAATGTCCTTCACTAAGTCTTCACAACTTTCCATATATCTTGTAATCACCCAAGAGGACCCTTCGATTTATATGCGCTATTTAAATCATATACTAATGCTAGTGGCCCCGCATTGCGGATGTTCACATACAATGAGATTTTCCGTAATTTGGCTTGTACTAAAAGGGAAGTTAAACCACATGTAAGCCCGCACAAGGAGTAGATTTCGCTAGTTGTAATAACCTCCACACCTGATGAGATCATGCCTTTCCACTTGTTCTACGCTATGTAAGAAGGTTGGTCTAATGTTCTGTAGCCAGGTCAGCCAAGGTATGGGAATTAGAGCGAAACGCCCATCTTTATTATTACACCCTTTCACTTTAGCAGTTGGTATCGTAGCCAATGATTGGAATATTTTTGTTTCCTTGGCAACCAATGTTTTGCATATAATCAATCATGTAACCAAGCTATTTCATTTCAAAAACGTATCGCTTAACGTCCACGTGAAATTATATTGTTTCATTTTATTGAAAAATTGCATAATGTTTGTCTTTTCAGTGTTGAGAGTTAATTTATTAATGTGTGTATATTCTAAAGCTTTGCCTGACAAACGCTGAACTCTGATATATTTAAGATCCCATAGAAACACATTGCATACGCCAGTCAGACCAGCTTCTGCGGCCCCAATTTTGCCGGGAAATGTCTGGCCTGCAATATAAACTCTCGCATGTCTGGGATATACAAATTGAAAAGACACTGTGCAAGCACAAACCCTTGATTTACACCCCTTTCCATTATAATATCCCTGGTTAGAGAACTGTGTGCATCAAGCTAGACTTGAATTATTGTTCTCTGATGTAAATAAACAATACGTTTTAAAAGTCTGGTTTTAAAAGTCTGGGATCAATGCCCCATTTCATCAATATTTCCCTCAAAATGTTCCTGTTGACCTTATCAAAAGCTGCTGTAACATCTACACAAGCTATACAAAAGGAAGATTAATTATTCAGCAAAGTTTATTCTTTCAGTAAGCTCAACAGCAGCCTATTGGTTGATGGTCCCATGCTCTTTCTGAAGCCTGTCTGGAACAAATTAATCTGACTCAAATGAACTGCAAAACTGGTGTCCAGTCATTAATTCGAAAACAAAGGGATCGAATGCAATACATTCGAGTCAAAAGGACCAAAAAAAAGACCTTTTTCTAATGTATTTTTTTGGGGGGTTTTGGTATAGCTAAAATTAATGTTTTTTGGCCAAAAACAGGGGTTTGGAGGGAGACCCCCCCCAAAAAAAGGAATTCTGTCGTTTTTTTCCCAGTCCTTTTGACTCAAATGTATTGCATTTCGACCCTTTGTATTCGATCCTTTCACCCATAACCCCAAAACCCTCTATCCATCTTACCTCTCCCAACACAAGCAGACCAACCAACTATCCACAATCTAAAGGGCGTGATCCCAAAACCGTCTTTCCATCTTAACTCTCCCAACTCAAGCAGCCCAACCAACTGTCCACAAATCTAAATGGCGTAATCCCAAAACCGTCTATCCATTTTACACCTCTAAGCTCTAGCACCTTAACCAACTATCCATGAATCTAAACGTCATTATCTCAAAACTTTCCATCCATCTTACTTCTCCCAGCTCAAGCAGCCCAACCAACTATCCACAAATCTAAAGGTTGTTATCCCAAAACCGTCTATCCATCTTACTTCTGCAAGCTCTAGCAGCCCAACCGACTATCGACGAATCTAAAGGTCTTTCTCCCCAAACCGTCTATCCATCTTACCTCTCCCAACTCAAGCAGCCCAACCAACTATCCACAAATCTAAAGAGCGTTATCCCAAAACCGTCTATCCATTTTACACCTCTAAGCTCTAGCACCTTAACCAACTATCCATGAATCTAAACGTCATTATCTCAAAACCTTCTATCCATTTTACCACTCCCAGCTCTAGCAGCCCAACCAACTATCAACGAATCTAAAGGTCTTTCTCCACAAACCGTCTATCCATCTTACCTCTCCCAACTCAAGCACCCCAACCAACTATCCACAAATCTAAAGGGCGTTATCCCAAAACCGTCTATCCATCTTACCTCTCCCAACTCAAGCAGCCCAAGCAACTGTCCACGAATCTAAAGGTTGGTTACTTCACAAGCAGGGATCACCCTTTGGACACCCTTCACTCTATGCCAGAGGTATTCAAACTATTTCATACCAAGCCCCCCTTCAGCACAAGTATTGTTTCTGTACCCTCCCTCCCCCCCAACCTATTGGACGGCCCTCCTAGGAGGCCCTTAGGATGTCCAGGGAAGCCCCAGGCTCTTTCAAATATAAGCAGATTTTCTTCTTCACCCTAAGGGGGCCAGCCCCCCAGTTTGAGGACCACTGCCCTAAACTCAGAGGGGTTTGACTTCCTAATTTCATTAAATAAATCGAACAAATGAATGAGGGCAGGGAGGGAGCAATGCACAGTCTTTCTGTGTGCAGATGCCAGCCCCATTGAAAATGCTGGTGGGAAACCTATTGGCAATAGACCAGCTCTCCGGTTTTTCTACTTACACGGGCTTAACAGCCCTGCCTTTATATAGACCAAATACAAAGCAAAATGTCTCGGGATGATGTCATTTGCTGGTGTCATAATACGATGGTGGCCACCTTGGTGAGAATGGGATGTAAAGTTCCCCGAACCTAATTGAGATGGGCTCAAAGCAGCACCCTTTATGGGAAGGAAACATGTGATTAAGAAAATTGTTGCTTGCATCCATCAAAAATGAACTATGGAGCAGGTTAAGAGAATTGGGGTTGATGTAATTAGGATTTTCACAACCATTGTGTCAGTTCGTAGCATTCATCAAAAAGAAATGTTGCAGGCAAGTTGTAGTTCCTAAGCGATTAACACACAATGATGCCACATTTTCTCACCCGATATCATGCAATCAGAACACCAGTTGCAGAATGGTGCAATTGCTATGCAAAAGCACACCAACCAAGCCTGACCAGTAGTTGGTTGCCGAGCCATTGTGGAAGAGCACATTGACTAGAACAGGTGGGAGCATGGCCTCCCCCGCGGCACGGGGTGTCCGAGGTGGGGGGCCCGCTGTCACCAGTGAACTTCTGTCGCTACTCAACCTGGTGTGCGGTGGGCAAACACACATGCAGCAATGGTCTGCGCGCCTGGACTGCGCGCCCCGTGCATGCATGTTTATTGATGGGCCACAGTGCATTGAGTGTGCATTGCGGAAATTAAGGATACACTTTAACATTGATTCCCGGAGTAATTGCATGATCATAATTGACATGTGATGTAGGGGGACGTTTTCCAAGCATACAGTTCCCAAAGAAAAGCCGAGCTGTGCAGTGGCTTGATAGAAAGCCGACCTGCATAATCATTGTGGTCCATTCACTGGTACAAAGGATGCACTGCCCCTCCTCCCCCCCCTCCTAGCCCCTCTCGATATATGCACTAAGGCCTCCCAGGCTGCTATCAGCCACCTGGGGGTTGAGAGTGCATTTTACAGTGCCATACCTTTAAATGTACAGTCATGGCGAAATGTAAATGTAAATGTAAATTGGACTTTGACTACTCTGCTTCCCTTCACCCTCTTTGTCTCGGTCTTTCTTCTTTTTGCTGACAGATTCTATCCATCAGCCTTGATTATTGGATAGGAGGCTTGACTCCACCTTCTCGGGTTGAGTGTGTATTCGTGGGCTGGGATTCTTCGTGGTCTGTGTGGGCTTGCCACACCCTCTTTGGAAGGTAAAGGTATATCATCCTTTATGTAGCAGAGCTACCCAGGTGACGCATCTCTCCACATAAGGCATTGGTTACTTCGCACGGTGTCCACCCCTTTCACTTTGCTTCCCTCTACTTCATTTTATTCCCCTGAAAGACCAGCTTCTGTGCCACCCCCTCCTCCTCACCTTCAGCCCATCCTGATGGCTTCTCAGCATGAGGTACTCTGGTACTTTTGGGGCTTTTTCTGGGAATCACTCAAACCGTTTCCCTTTTCTACCTTGAGGCACAGAGACGTACATAGAAAGACATGGTACATCAGGACACTATGGGGCAGGGCTGGTCGTAGGCCAGGGTCGCCGGGGTGAGCGCCCATTGTGCCATTAGACCTCCTCCATGCCAGTTGAGGGGGGGGGTCTTTCAAGGGCCTCCCGAACTGGCCTGGTGGACAAGGCCCCCTTTTGAAATTAAATGCGTCCCGCTGCTGTTTTGAGATTAAATGCGTCCCGGGCTTTCCAGCACGGGAGCGGGGTGCATTTAATAACAATTGGAAGTGGAGTTGTGGTGTCCCGCATGGAGCAGGGGTTGGAAGGGGGGGAGAACGGGACATTTTTGCTTAACTGCCATGGGTGCTTCCACTGTTATGGCAGGCCCTGCTGTGGGGGTGTGATGCTGGAAATACATCGGAGGGACAGGGCCTCTGTATCCTTGTCCTTTACTGCTTTTTATCGTGTGTTCTGTCGTATTTTCCGCGCAGGAGTTCATGTGGGAATCCTGGCGGTGCAGCTCTCTCTCTTTTGGTTTGGTGAACGGACCCGTGGGATACCCTTATGGCACCCATGGGTGGGGGTACAACCCTGTGCTTTTGGGCACCTGTGGGTGGCCCGCAGAGGAGGGTATGGGCTGTGGCAGCTCCATGCTGAATTTGACAGGTGCGCAGAGTATCCTCCATTTTGGGATACCCCGGCCCTGCCATTGGGATCAGTTGATTCCTGATGGAAAACAAGATGGCCCCTGTGGCCTCTTGCTTTCTATTACCCATTACCTTGTTTTCCCAAAGTCCTGGGAAGCCATGACTCTGTCCCTTCCCCCTGACTGGCTGTTGGGTGGAAATGCCATATATGGTGTTGTCGTGAAGGCCCGGCCAGACTAGCTGGAGCCTTCCCGGTGATGTATGTTGTGGGTACCTCCTGTGGGTGGGACCTGGGTGAATAGAGTGTGTGACGAATATGCATTCTGTGTTGTGGGTGTCTATCTGGTGGTTGACACAATGACTGAGACAACCCTGCCCGAAACCTGTATGAATGCAGCTTGGAGTGTTGAATGGCTCGGTACGTGTCCCAATACACATAACTTGTTGTGAGTGTCTGGAGAGAAGTGAATGGCCTGAATACCTTGTGTGCCTGATTGGCTGCCTACCTGCATGAATGCCCGTAGTCGTGATTGGATGCTTGAGTGTGACCCAGCGGAATGGATGGGAGATCAACAGTATATCTGGGGACCTCTCACTGCTAGGAATCGTGTTCAGAAGCTGAAGTCCACTACGACGAGTAACTGGAGTAACTGACGCTTGACCTTGAAGCCCTGCTGGACGAGAAGAATTGCTGTTGCTCTCCTTCACAATCTGAAAGCTGCTGTGCCTCCAAGGACTGACCCAGAGAGGACCTGGTAAGGCGCCCTCTTCCCGAGCTATGAGGAACCATCGTGCACAGCTGATCTTTGCCAAAGCTCCCTGGTAGCCAGACCTTCGACAGGCTGCCGACCCGATACGGGGACTGCTGCGGAACTCCAAGGAAAAGCAGTCGGATTGTTGTCCGCCACTGTTGACGACTGCCGTCGCCGACCGGAGCCGCTGTGCTCCCGTTTGCCTAAGAACTTCAATTGATCATCGGACACTCTCGTCTGCATCGCCATCCGCTTGTCTCCCGCTGGAGAAGGCCTGACCGTCAACGCGCCGAGGAGCATCCGCCGGTGGGTTTCCCGCCACCTAAAGACCATAGAGACGCCGACGACTCAACGCTCTTGCTGGGCCACAGTTCTTCATCATCTCTTTGCGGTCCAGAACTATCGTCACCGAGGTGCCCCGCATGCCTCTTCCTTGCAGGACGCTAACGCTGTGTCGTCGACGAGCACCGCAAGGAACGCAGCTGCCACTTCACTGCCCTAGTTCAACCTGTTCACCGTCGGACGTTTGACGATCCGTGACTCCCGCCTTAAAGGGAGGGCACTCAAGAAGGGCCGTAGATTCCCCGACACCGAACGCCAAGGTCCTCGACACCTCTCGACGATCCGTGGCTCCTTCCTAAAAGGGAGTCACTCAAGAAGGATCGGTCGACGCATCGTCGGAGACCTCTACTCCACCAGGTACATTGATGGGGTAGAACCTTAATAGGAGGAAGTGAGACTATTGAACATATGGACTGGGCTTGTGCTATATATCTTTATTTACAGGTTGCCCAGGTGGGGGGATCTCCACACAGAACTGTGCCTCGTGGCCGGGGTCAGCATTCTGCCTACTGTTTCAACCATCTTGTGTTCCTTCCTATCTCTATTGCTGGTTTCCTCGTTATTGATCTGTGTGACATTTTAACAGTACAGTTAATGCACTTTAATGAGATTCGATAACATTCGCGGTACCACTTTAGAATTGTATATATTTATCATTATTGACTTCCGAGTACAAAGTGCGTTATTGTGATCGTGTACATCCCTTTGAATATTAATTATATAAAGACTGTGTTTTCAGTAATAAAGTGTGTGGACATTCCTTTGTGGGGGTTCGGGGACTACACTGTACTTAAGAACCAGCCTGCATCACCTCCTGAGAAGCTAGGCCTTGATTGCTCGACCACGTACCAATAATAGAGAATCTTGGCTGGGGTCCTCTGTGCCTCTCCTCTACCATATAGAGAGCGGAAGTACAGACACCCCCTACCAGTCTTTACACTGCTGGCAGCGGTGGGATGCTTATGGTTTTAAGACTCAGTGTATAACTGTGCCACTTACAAAATATCTGCACTTTATTAGATTAAGGTTTGGGTGTGGACAAAATAACTGCATTACAAGCAATGGAGTCTATTGCGAATGGTAAATTGACTCGGATGAGCTTAGAGGCTCTCCAGAGTGCTTGTGAAGCCAGGGAGTAAGACTTTGTGGATAAGTCTAGGGCGGAGCTGATAGCTGCCCTGGTGGACTACCAGACCGATGGTGAAACTCTTGATGAAGGGAGGAATGCAACCAATGAGGACTCTGCCCCTGGGGTTTCTACTGAATCTGTTTCTGGGAATGCCGCCATTCCTGCTGCCTCTGTTCCGAACCCCAGCAATTCCTTGGAGCTTGAGGTATTAAGGATGAAATTGGCCTTTGAATATCGCAAGTTGGAAATAGATGCTGAGCTTAAGAAAGAGGAGTTGGCTCAACAAGTTGAACTCAAGAATAGGGATCTTGAACTCAAAGACAAGGACACTGAATGTCAGAGAATCCAGCTAGAGAAAGCTCGAGTGGAGACTTCAGCGAAACTCAGTGAGAGTGTCAGGTCCCCGGCAACTAAATTTATGAAGGATTTGGTTGGTGTGTTTTTGGAGGGTTCTGATATCCTCCAATGGATCGAAGCGTTTGAAATGGCTTGCGCAATTCATGATGTTGACAAAAGAGATTGGGCTAAGTGTTTGCTAAGCAGAGTGCCTCAAACTGGATATGACTGTATTCTGAAGCTGAGTGTGGATGAAAGGGGTCAGTATGAGTGTATGAAATCTGCTTTGATTGCCAAGTTTGTCAAGACGCCTACCCAATACCTTAAAAGGTTCAGGGATTTTAAGAAAAGAGAGAATGTGTCTTGGGTTGACTGGGTGAGTGTTGCACACATGAATATGATGGGGTGGATTGATGGTTACAAGGTGAAAACTTTTGTTGAATTGTCCCACCTGTTGTTTTTTGAGCACTTTTCGGAAGCCTGTTCACCAGAGCTGCGTCAGTATGTTGCTGAACAGAACATTTTGGATCCCTTTAAGCTGGCTAGGTTGGCTGATAAGTGGGTCTCCCACCGGGTGTCCCCTAAGGACTCCAGTGGGAAGGACAAGGACAAAGAAAAGGGGGCCTCTCAGAAAGCTGAGGAGTCCCAAAAGCAGTCACAGTCGAATAAACCTAAACCCTCCTCTCCTAAGACCCAAAAATCTAGTGGGGATAAGTCATCTGCTGGTGGGAATAAGAGTAGTGGTCTACCTGCTGCGAAGCAGGCTCCCGGTGGTTCCAGTACCGTACCCCGCACTCCCGGCACTTGTTGGGACTGTGGGGCTCTGGATCACAAAAGGGGTGACTCCAAGTGTAAAGGTAAGGCACTCGGAGTACAGGCTGTCCGCCTGACCTACCCTTACCCCATGTCTGAGGTGGAGGCCACTGTCCTCCCCTCCTCTACAGGGATCACATTTGGTGCTCCCGTATAGATTTCCTAAGTGTCCCTTGGGGCCTGCGACCAGTATGCGGAAGTACTGGCGACTATCCCACAGAACACCCATAGATTTTTGAGAAGTGTCCTCCTGAATGGCCAGCCTTCTACTGGTTTGAGGGACACTGGGGCAAGCATGACAGTGGTGGACAGGACCCTGCTCAAGCCAGAGGACTATGTAGATGCGCCTCTGAGAACCACCAAGTTAGCTGGTGGGCCTCCCAAATTATCGCCTGTAGCCCGAGTCACACTCGTAATTGGAGACAAGACAGCAAAGCTTCCTGTCCTGGTTCAGAACAATGTCCCTGCTAACATTCTGTTAGGTAACAATCTAGTAGAGTTGGGATTGATCGCGGATGGTCTTCCCATTACTGCTGCTGCGGTCACTAGGTCACAGGTGACACCGGGTCTGGCTGTGAGTCAGGTACCCGAGTCGAAGGCGCAGCCTAAGGCAAGACGAAGGAAGAGCAAGAAGGCCACCTCTGTGGAGGGAGCTCCTTCTCTTCCTGCTGTTCCTACAGCACCCATTGGGATCCATGCTCCGGACGGGCTGGGTCCAGTGGTAAACCCTGTCTCAACTCCTGTGGGAGAAGAGCCAGAAGACTGTCCTGTGGGAGAGGTTCTCAACCCGGAGGATCATCCCGATCTTCAATGCTTGTTAGCTGAAGGGGGACCCTCCCGGGCAGACTTCTGTAAAGGACAGAGAGAGTGTCCCTCTCTCTCGAGGGTCTGAGGAAACAGGCCCTGTCCCAGGCACGATGAGAAGTGCCTAGGACATTCCGGATTTATTGGGAGGGTGAGCTCCTTGTTAGTGAGCCCACTAAGCCTGAACCTGGTGCCCTCAAGAGGTTGGTGGTACCCCAGGTTTACAGGCCCTTCCTATTGCATTTGGCGCATGAGGTGCCCTTGGCTGGTCATGTTGGTACCAAGAAGACTAAGCAGAGGCTCTCTGCCCATTTCTACTGGCCTCAGATGGGAGTAGAAGTGGAGTCCCACTGCAGGACCTGTCCAACTTGTCAGTTGTCTGGCAAAACTGGAGGCAGTGTCATTGCCCCACTGCAGCCATTGCCAGTGGTTGGCACACCGTTTGAGAGGGTGGGCATTGACATTGTCGGTCCCCTTGACTCTCCCACGTCAGGTGGACATCGGTTCATCCTGGTTCTGGTAGATCATGCCACCAGGTACCCTGAGGCTATACCCCTTTGGACTGTTACTGCCAAGGTGGTTGCCAGGGCTCTCCTGGGCATTTTCACCCGTGTTGGATTCCCCAAGGAGGTTGTCTCTGACAGAGGATCCAACTTCATGTCTAATTACATGAAAACCATGTGGAAAGAGTGCGGGGTAACCTACAAGTTCTCTACCTCTTACCACCCCAGACCAATGGTCTGGTTGAGAGATTTAATAAAACTCTCAAGGGCATGCTAAGTGCTTTGGAAGAGCCCCTAAGGAGGAAATGGGATCTCGTCCTGCCATGCCTGCTGTTTGCTTACAGAGAGGTAACTCAAGAGGGTGTTGGTTTCAGCTCCTTTGAGTTACTCTTTGGACATCCCGTGAGGGGGCCTCTCGCCTTGATCAGAGAAGGTTTGGAAGCCAACCCTCCCAGTCCCGCCAAGCAAGTGGGGGACTATGTGTTAGGCCTCAGACGGAGGATGACACAGATGACGGGTCAAGCAACGGCGAATCTCAAGGCCAGCCAGGAATTGAACAAATACTGGCATGACCTTAAAGCATCGCAAGTGGATTGGACTCCGGGACAGGAGGTCCTTGTGATGGAGCCTACCAAGTCTCGGGCATTGGCAGATAAATGGACTGGACCCTTCAGGATAATCTCCAAGATGGGCGAGGACAACTATCTGGTTGACATGGGAGTCCCAGGGGTAGCCCCTCAGGTATTCCATGTCAATAGGCTCAAGTCTTTCCACAGGCGAGCAGAAGTCTCATGTCTCTTGCTAGCTTCAGAGCAAGAAGAGGATGACAGTGAGCCCCTTCCTGATTTGCTGCATAGCAACCCTCAGGATGGCTCAGTGGATGGAGTGCATCTTTCTCCAGATTTGACAACCGAGCCGCAGAGGGCCTGCAGGACGTTGCTCCAGCAGTATGCCTCTCTGTTTTCACTGACTCCAGGCCTTACACCATGGTGTAAGCATGAGATTGACACTGGTGACAGCATGCCTGTCAAGAGCAGGAGCTACCGAATGTCAGATACGGTTAAGAACCACATCCCGGCTGAGGTCGCCAAGATGTTGGATCTGGGTGTTATTGAAGCCTCAACCAGTCCCTGGTCCAGTCCCGTGGTCCTTGTCCCCAAGGCGAGTTCCCAGGCAGGTACCAAGGATTGGAGGTTCTGTGTGGACTACCGAGGAGTCAATGGCGTCACCAAAACTGACGCGCACCCATTGCCCAGGGCTGATGAGCTCATGGACACCATCGGTGCTGCCAAATTTGTGAGCACCTTTGACCTCACCTCAGGCTATTGGCAAATAACTGTGACGGACCATGCCAAGGAAAAGACAGCGTTCTCAACACCAGAGGGACTCTACCACTTTAGGGTCATGCCTTTTGGGCTGAAGAATGCCCCTGCCACCTTCCAGAGATTGGTCAATCATGCTCTCAGTGGGCTGGAAGCCTTTTGTGTGACTTATTTAGACGACATTGCCGTCTACAGTTCCACTTGGGAAGAGCACTTGACACATCTTGGTAGAGTGTTGCAGGCCTTAAAAAGGGCTAACCTCACTATCAAGGCCACCAAGTGCCAGATAGCTCAGGGGAAAGTCACGTATCTTGGTCATGAGGTAGGAGGGGGTCAAATCCAACCTCTCCCCAGTAAGGTACAGGATGTACAGGACTGGGAGACTCCCACTACTCAAACCCAGGTGAGAGCCTATTTGGGCCTCACCGGGTATTATCGCAATTTCATGGCGGACTATGGAACCATAGCTGCACCACTGACAGCTCTGACTTCACCCAAGCAGCCTAGGAAGGTCAATTGGACTGAAGACTGTCAGAGGGCCTTTGATGGCTTGAAAGAAAGTTTGTGTCGGGCACCCGTGTTGTGTGCGCCTGACTCCAGCCGACCTTTTATCGTCCAGACGGATGCCTGCGACACCGGAATTGGAGCTGTCTTGTCCCAGTTAGATGACAAAGGGAGAGAACATCCTATCATATTCATCAGTAGACAACTCAAGGGTAGAGAATTTAGGTGGGCTACTGTTGAAAAGGAATGTTTTAGTATAGTTTGGAGCCTTAGGCGTTTTAGGCCTTACCTTGCGCGGTCTACCTTCAAGGTCCAAACAGATCATAAGCCCCTGAAGTGGCTTATGGAGATGAAGGGTGAACACCCGAAACTGCTCAGGTGGTCCATTAGCCTGCAAAGGCTAGACTTCACCATAGAGCACAGACCAGGGAAGAGTCACGATAATACAGATGGCCTTTCCAGAAGGTATGTTGACCGTCTGGATGAGGGTGTCTATCCCTTGGGAGATTAGGCACCCTCCACCTCAGTCTGGGGGTCGACTGTGATGCTGGAAATGCATCGGAGGGACAGGGCCTTGCCCTCTCCCCCCTAAAAGATTTACCACAACAATTTGGTCAAGTGTTGGCAATAAAAGGCCGTAGGTTTTTATTGATACAATTATGGTTATAGGAACATAAACAATACACATAATCATAATAAATCAAACTTTTGGGCACCTGGTCCAGAGATGACCCCCTCTGGCCCGTGCCGCCTTTCTTGTCCCACGGCTTGTTGTGGCCACCGTACGGTGTCCTGAGTTTCTTTCCGTTGTTCTTCTCCCCTTTTTCTGTGGTGGGAGGGTTTTTGAGGCGAAGAAAAAGAATGAGAAGACACTGAGTTAACAGTGAACTTCCCAGGTACTGTTTGGGTCCCCGTGCAGGGTCGACAAAAAAGTTTGTGTTTACGGAGCTGCTCACAGCTCACTATATAGGCCCCAAGAGGCCCTTATTCTTTGTACTTTGTGGGGGGCTGTGCACCAACCCCCCCAAGGCCAGCCTGCAGCTGACTAACCTGCCTAAACATCCAGGGTCTCCCGGGTGCACTGCACCCATATATCCTCCTGGAAGGGTGAGGTATTTATTACCTCACCGTTCCTGCCTTTCATGTGCCAGACCCTGCTGACTGTCTCCCTTATCTTAGAGACAGAGAGGGGCACTGGCTGTGCCCCTCTCTCGCGCCTGCTGCCATGTAACAACAGTTACATGGCCTCGCCTAGGGCGGCCCAGCGGCATTAACGATAACTGTTGAACCCATATGCAACAGACATACCTATGTTGTTTTGCGGGATGGCGTCATGCCTCACGGCCCTTGCCCCCTCCCCCCTAAAAGATTTACCACAACAATTTGATCAAGTGTTGGCAATAAAAGGCCGTAGGTTTTTATTCATACAATTATGGTTATAGGAACATAAACAATACACATAATCATAATAAATCAAACTTTTGGGCACCTGGTCCAGAGATGACCCCCTCTGGCCCGTGCCGCCACTCACAGGCAGGTTCCCGGCTGTCCGTGTTCCCCCAAAAGGTTTCGCTATTTGCAGCCCCTGAGAGCTAATGTGGAGGAGATTTCTCTAAAGAAATGCTCCATGCCCCGTTCTGATAGTTGGGTGCCGTCCTTGTGGAACAGGTCGGGTTCCCCCAATGTTATGGATGGGTGTTTTATGAACCCCAGGCCCTTGGCTACACAGAATTTCTCCACCCCCCTTTCAATTTCCTTCTGGAAATGTCCACTGCTTTGTAACTGATGGTCCCCTGCCATTTCCTTCTAGGCAGGATTGAAGAGAAATAGATTTCTGTGTCTCTCCAAGTATGGGAAATGCCAGATAACGAGGCGCAAATTTCTTCATATACGTTTTTTATCCTTACAGACACCAGATCGTTACCCCCCAGATGTAATATCAGGAATTCTGGCGGGTCCCTGTATGCAACCAGGTCTGCTAGTTTGTCATGGATGTCCGCCCACAGGAGGCCTCTGTAACCCCACCAGGATGCAATGGCGTTCCTAAAAGGAGGGCCCTCCTTGGTTTCTTCCGTCCATCGCCCTGTCCTGAGCACGAACGAGTGTCCAACTATCCATGCTGACCACAGTGGGGCTTTCCCTCCATCTGGTGTCTCTGTGAGTGGAGGGAGAAAGAAAAAAGAGGTGTGTGGGGGGGAAAGAACTAAATTAGTTCTGGTCTGACGTATCTTTTGTAACAATCTGACTTCCAACCCCTTATGCCCTTAAGTTGCTGGGTACTTCATGCGGAGGTTGCGGCCCCAATTCTAAAAGAGTGGGTGCCGAATTCCTTTGGATCCCATCCTGCCCTGCTTATCGCTTTATTCAGCACTCCTTTAAACTGATAGCGGCTTGGAGCTGAGGAATCTCTACGAATTAAAAATCTTCCCCCAACTTTGGACTTTTGTGCGTAATATACATTAGTGATGCATACCGGGCAATTTGGTGCATCGTCAATGCAACAAATGTTAAGTGTTCTTCTGGCCCCAGTTTTTGACTGCTGTATCTCTATGGTGATGCTGTCCTGTCTAACCCTGGTCTCCATGATGGCCAAACCATTGTTGGCCTTGGTGCTGGATGCGATGAGCTCTCCTATTCGGAAAGCCCCAAAGTATACCAGAAAAAATGCTGTTTTAAATAACAAAATCGCGTACGTATGAAAACATATGCTTTCTAGTAGGTTGGTTATTATTACCAGTTTGTCAAAATCTAACGGGCGGCGGGTGTCTACCTGGGGTCCCTCCATTTTGCCCAGCCTTTCATTGCGTATGAGATTAAAGCGCTCTGGGTAGGATCTGAGTCACCCGCCAGCTTTGAGAAATAAGATATCGCTACAAGGTGTCTTTTTGCCCAATCTTTTTTAAACCCCTGATCGTGTGTCCACTTCAAAAAGATCTCTATATCTTTTATAGTTATTAATTCTACATGCTTCAGACCCGTTGCTCTAAAAAACGTTTTTAAGCACTTACTGTATTGTGCTGAGGTGGTGTTTGCCAGGGCTTTTCCCGCCATCTCAGCTAGGAACCCCGTGGCAGGGTTCTGGTTTTCTGTTGGCAGCAAACTGCTGACACCCGTTTTTGAGGTGCCTGGTCTTTGTTGTGCATCCCAGCCTTGGCCGTCTGGCGATGGCGTTGATGCGATTCCTTTCAGTTTTCCATCATCGACCAACCGTCCGCCGGTATTACCATCATCCGTTCCTGGGCGTGTGGTGCTAGCTCCCGGAATCTTGTCCACTGAAAGCGAGATAAAGCATCTGCAATGTTATTATCTGCTCCAGTGATATGCTTGGCTTTGACAACAATGTTTGCTTGCAGAGTGACTGTTGTAATGGCTCGTAGGACTTTAAGCACTAGCCGGCATTTTGTGGTTCTTCTGTTCAAGATGCCTACTACCGCCATGTTCTCACACCAAACCAAAAGTTCTGTGTTAGCTAGCCGCCTGCCCCAGATGCGTATGGTTAGCCAGATGGGAAATATTTCCAGCAGGGTAATGTTCTTTGTCCACCCTGCCGTCTGCCATGACTTGGGCCATTGCCCAGCCACCCACTCCGTGTGTAATATAGCCCCGAAACCCCTGCTCCCGGCAGCATCTGTGAAAAGGACCCTTTTTGACCATGTGTTCAATGGCGTACGCCAAAGTGTGGTCCCGATAAAAAAAAATTAGGAAATTCAACCATACTTTTAGGTCCACCTTGGCCCCTGGTTGCTGTTTCTTAAATGGCCACTGTAAAAATGAGCTGAACTGCTCAAATAGGGCCCACGACACTGCGCACCCCATGGGGAGGCATCTGTCGACATAAAATTTGTTTTTGAAGGTAAACCCTAGCCATTGCTGTGAAACTGGGTGAACTGGTAGAAGCCTGAAAGCAGATTCAATGTCAAGTTTGGCCATAAGGGCATTCCTACCACAGTCCCGTATAAGTCTCAGTGCCTCCTGGAAATGTGTGTAGGAAACTGCAGATTCAGTGTGGGGGATGCCGTCGTTCAGTGATTGGACTTTAGGGTAGGACAGGTGGTGAATCAACCTCATTTTACCGGGTTCTTTTTTGGGAACCAGGCCTAGGGGTGACACTAGGTATTCCAAAAAAGGCATGGAGTCCCATGGTCCTGCAGTCCTGCCCAGGCGTAACTCTTTCTCTATCATGTTTCTTACCATCTCTGGGTTGTCCCTGGCCGACTTTAGGTTTCTTGGAATATCACGGGACCCTGTTGCCCGAAAAGGAATGATAAAACCCCATTTGAAACCCTGCTGGATAGCCATGCTGGTTTCCCTGTCTGGATAGCTCATCAATGCATTGCTGAAATTGTTAGGGTTAATGGGAGTTTTGCCTGGTTCTAACACTGGAGTTGCTATGCTATCACCAACCAGCTGTATGTTAGGCTGGTAGTCTGTTGTTGGCTGGGCCGAGTTGCTGCTAATCTTTTGTATTTTTGGATGGGAGTTTGGTGCATTTGATAGCTGGGTGATCGCCGTTGCAGTTCGTGCAGGTGTGCTTAAACCAACAATTCTTCCCCCACGTGCATAGGTTTTTGCTAAAGTATCTGCATGGAATATTGGGTTTGGAAACGTGCTGGCTTTTGTTCTGTCTGTGGGGATTTGACTTTGCCACCCATGGCTGGTTTCTCCGAAAGGGCTGCTCCCCTTTCCTATCTGCCCCATTGTCAGCACTTCTGTGCCCCTGTGAATATCTATTGGTTCTGAAAGTAGCTTGGGCAGCCTCCTCTTCCGATGGAGGCTGGGCATTTAATATGTATAAATCATTCTGCACCTTATCCCATTCTATGGCTGGCCTCTCCGACATACTCTGTCTAAATCTAATATTGTACATCAACCAGCTTTTACCCTTTTGTGCGATTTTCACTTCTCTCATCTTGTCCATAGTTTGGCCCCGTCGCCAGGGAATTTTTCAAGGTATATGGTGGCTAAAATGGCAAATGATTTCAACCAATTGTCCCAGTTTTGCTCTACCTGGGCATTTCTGGCTATCGCCTTTTCCTCTATTTTTTAGGATCCCTAAAAGCATCCCTCCCCTTGCGTTGGGCCTCTATTAGTGAAAACATTTCAATAAACTCTTTTACCCATATAGCCTCTTTGATCGTGATGTCAGTGTTCCATGCTAGACATCTTTTGTATCTATTGAGAATTTCTGTATGAAATGATTTAAGCTTAAGGTCCAGTTGGGCGGTGCTGATCATCAGAATATCGGATGCGCTGTGGCTGTTTGTTTCTGGCTGCCCTGGTGTGCTTGAAGCAGGGGCTGCCCATGCTTTTAATGCACCTGCCAGGTCCGGTGTTGTTGTTGCCACTAAAGGTGCATGTCTAACTATGGCTGCTGGTATCGATGGGGCTGTTGCAGTGTGTGTCAGAGCTGTTATTGGATTTGTGGGGACTTCAGCTGTTGAAATCACGGGGGGAGGATCTGTAACTATACTGGGGTCCACCGGTACGCTGAGGGTTGGTGGCCCATTGGTGTCTTTGGAGAGTTGTAGTTCGCCCCTAATTTCAAGTAACGTTTGTTGCATCACCCCCAGGTTCTTGCATAGTTTTGACAATTTCACCCCTTTATTACCTTTTCCTGAGCCATCCGTTGATTTCCTTCTCCTCAACGGCGCAGGGTTTTCTCCGTGGCCAGGTGGCATGGGCACCCCTTCCCTAGGCAGGCCATATAAATTCTCTCTGACCCAAAGCCAACTGTAGTGTTCTGCCGCCTTTATTACCGCCAGTAGGTGAGGTGATTTGGGTTTCAGTGGCGGGATTAAAGGTTCCTGGGATTTTCGCTTGGGAGCCATTTGGTTTCCTGTTTTGGCAAAAAGAAAATAGTTTTCAATATATTTGGCCTCCGTGTGATTTTCAGAAACACGAGTTCTTGTCACCCGTTCTGGGTAACTGCCTAAAACTATATTCGTATAATGTCCTAGCTTGGCTTGCCCGCCTGAGAGCTTGTATTTGCTTGGTGCCCCCACCCCTGTGTGGAGCTCCTGGGAGGATGCAATTACCAGTACTGTTCTTTGTTCAGGTGCCTTTTCCTCTGCTTGCGAAGTTTGTTGGCTGTCAGGTCGCACCCACTTATGCTGTGCTCCCCCCAACCATTATTCTTAAAACATCATGGCCCATTCGAAAACATCCAGGGTCTCCCGGGTGCACTGCACCCATATATCCTCCTGGAAGGGTGAGGTATTTATTACCTCACCCATCCTGCCTTTCATGTTCCAGACCCTGCTGACTGTCTCCCGTATCTGAGAGACAGAGAGGGGCACTGACCTTGGAGGAAGGCTGTGCCCCTCTCGCGCGCCTGCTGCCATGTAACAACAGTTACATGGCCTCGCCTTGGGTGGCCCAGCGGCATTACCCATAACATTGACAGCGCTTCCCCTGCTAGACTCACTGTGGACTGTAAAAGAATGTCCTGCAGGCTAGCTTGCATATGATTGGGAAATCCGGGTGCAGAGCCCCCGTAGAAGCAACAAAGAAGTTCACTAATTTACAGCTAGAAGAGTTCCATCCACCACAGTCCCTGCAGTCAGGTAGATCTGCATTCATGAGCCACAACTCACCACTCAGTGCGTGCGGAATGCCGCAGGTGTCCACACAGGAACTGGAGAACTTCCAAGATGGCCACGCCGCAACATAGTGCATTTGTAGATTCGGAAGACACAGATTCGCAAAATCGCCCAAATAACCAATGTAAAGCAAGCCCATGTTTGAGATCCAAATGCCTGTTAGGGGCAGCACAAGCAAGAAAGAAATCCCAAACCCTGAAACTAAACCACGATGGCCCTGGATAATCCATAGAGCCCAAACAAGTGCAATTCCTTAGCAGCACCACAACAGACAGGGGAAAAAAGGAGCTAATCAAGATGCCCTCCACACAAGATCAGAGGCTGCAGGAGGAGATGTGGACCAAGTGGACAGTCTTCCGTTGGCTTTGAGGAGACAAGCTTCATCGACTAGAGAAAACTGTGTCGGGAGGGTGACCCAATATCGTCACCTTGAAAAGGTCCCATAACGGGGCATGGGCAGAGGTGGGGGTGGGAGAATACCGATTAAGAGAATGCTGGGAAACCCAAGGCCTTGGAGAGGCCTACTGTGAAAGTGATTGGAATCCAAGGTCTGGGAGAGACCTATTGTGAATGCTGATGACCCCAAGGTTGAGGAGAGACTTAAATCATGTAAAGAGTGTTGGCAGGCAGACTCCACACATTGAAGAAACCAGAGGCAGAGTGAAAGCCTCTCAGAAAGAAGCTAATCCAAGGAATCGCAGAACCTGACATGTGGGAGAGGTCTTCATTGAGCGGGTGAAAGCAGGGAGACTGGATGAGAGTCTGGACTCTGAGTAAACCCTGGAAGAGCCTCCCCTGGTGAAAGTGTTTGCCTTATTTGTTTGGGGCTGGACGTTTTGAGACTTGAATTTGTGAACTTGGCAAAGCTGTGGAACTTTTTGTGTTTGAAGCATAAGGTAGCCAGGCGACTAAAGGACTTGTTAGGATTGGGTTTGGAACTTTCTGCCGGCCATATAATTTGGACATTACTCTGTGGAATAGAGTGTCCCAAAGAAGGACAAGGACTTAAAAGAGTAAGATTAGAACTTTATGATTTAACCGCTGATGTGCAGGGCTATTGGGCATCCGGAACAAAGCCCCGCTTTGCGTGGGCCCATCATTGACACTGCTTTCCTTCGACATATCCTTATCATTTTCAGTTCATTCCCTGGATCCTAAAGGCGTTTCGTCCAATCCTTCCTTGAAAACCCAGTTAATAAGTGCTTTGTGGAACCAGATCCGTAATGTGTCATGCGTATCACTGCTCGGCCTTAGCACAGCTATTTTTTAAAAAATTTCGCTTTATTAGATTTTTCAACAAACAAACATCCCAATGTCCCCCCCTTCCCTCCCCCTCACCCCCCCTCGGTGCCACCCCATGTTTTCCGTCGCGCCATGTGGCCTCATTATGTCTTCCCAGGATCATTGCAGGTGTAAGAGTCTTAGGTGTTGCGGACGCCACCTGATCCTGAAATCGTCCCTGAGGAAGGTTAGTACGTCCCCCCACTCACTTGCAAAGTTCTGCATAGCATTGTTCATTACATACGTGGCCCATTCCAGCGCCACCATCTCCCACACTTTACGCAGCCAGTCTTGGAACGTTGGTATGTTTGAGCTTTTCCACCTCTGGGCTATAATAGTCATTCCAGCTATAGGGAGCATCACGCGCGCTCTTTCTCTAACATTCAGCTCTCCTTTCGTTTCATCTGCTTGAAGGCCCAGAAGGGTCCACTCGGGGGGTGTACTACCCCCCCCCCCCCTCCCGTTATAAAACCTGTTCCTGCACTTTTCGGATTTCCGTCCAGAACGGGTCTATTTTCGGACACCTCCACCAAATATGTTCCGCTGTGCCCTCTTGCCCACAACCCCTCCAGCAAACCCCCGTCGTCTCAGGGTATATCCTGTGCGGGCGAGCTGGAGTGTAATGCCACCCGTAGAGTATTTTGTACCAAACCTCCTGGGTTTGTGAGGCTCTCGCTAGTTTGGGGATTTTTCTCCATAGTCTCTCCCATTCCCTCTTCTCTATATCCCTCCCCAGTATACGTTCCCATCTACCCATGTAGGCCCATTGTGCCTCGGGGTGGCGTCATCCGGTATCTTGTATAGTTGTGAGATTAGTCCCTTCGAGCCATCATTAGTCATCAAGAACTTCTCGAAAGGGGTCGGTAATCTGGTGGCCGCTTCCTTATTTGTGGGGTGTAGGAGCCAGTGGCACAGTTGAGAGTATCTCAGTCTTTCACCCTCCCCCAGATCAAAATCCCTTTTACAGTCTATAAACGTGCTGATTTCCCCCCCTATGAACATATCACACATCCTCTGACAGCCCCCCTCCTGCCATTTCCGGAATTCCCCC
Source organism: Ambystoma mexicanum (assembly GCF_040938575.1). Taxonomy (NCBI): domain Eukaryota; kingdom Metazoa; phylum Chordata; class Amphibia; order Caudata; family Ambystomatidae; genus Ambystoma; species Ambystoma mexicanum. The sequence goes on from NC_090928.1 coordinate 306,613,493, forward strand.
ATCTCCAGGCCAGGGGTAAATAATTTATTATTGAATATGGGTGTGAAGGGAGACGGAAAAGTTGTGATTTCCTTCTGCTTGACCAGCCTGTCCAAGTTATCCGCGACCAGTTTGGTTATGGAGCTCTCATACATATGTTTTGGTCGATGTTGCCTAGGTAACCACAAGACCTCCCCCAAGTTGTGCTTCGTAACTGCCCTATCCATTTTAACCCAGTGTTTTTCCTCCCCCCTCATGTAGCCATTCCCTAATTAACCTAAACTGAGTTGCCTCATAGTATTGTCATAAATTAGGTAGGGCTAGTCCCCTTTCTTTCCTCGGGGCCAAGAGTTAGCACAGCTATTTTAACCTGGGGTTTCCTAAATGTATTAAACTGTGATACCTTCGTTAATCCTCCTGATTACGCATCCAATAAGGCCTGACACCACAGCATTGAGCACCTTGCTAACTTTCCGGGAGTCTGAGCTCTGATGTGCAGGGATTATTCATCCACCGCCTTCCTGTAGCGTTTGGTGACGGAGGACAAGGCCTGACAAATGGCCGATCATTGGTGGGATTCCCAGTAATGAAAATACTCGCTCTATAGGGAAGAAAACAATGAAAGTACTCCTCGAACAAAGGCCGCCGTCCAGGAATGGTCAGCCTAAAGGGAGCAGGCTGCAATTAGTTGGAGATGAGGGTGAAACAAAGTGTGTTTTGGGAAGCCTCCGCTAGAAGCGACGTTGACTCATGCTTTTTAAAGCAGCTTAATGAATGTAGAGGTCCTCGGAGAGTAGTGCCGATCCTCCTGAGAGTAGTGTCGACACTCCGGAGAGTGGTGCCGTTGATATGGATGACTCTTTTGCACCTGAAAGCTCACATTTGTTCTTTTTCGGTGTAATTCTTCCAATTTCACCCATAATTTAAGATCAAGCATCTCCTCATTTGCTCCCTTAAAGCCCCTCATTTGTGATGGAAATTGAAGTGACACTCATCTTAGTATTAAGCCACACAACTTGAACTTGAATATGTCATGCTTCCAAGTGGCTTCAGAGTATGTTGGACTCTTGCTACGTGTCTCTGTTGCCTCCGTGGCACAGTTGGCAGGAATGGAATCACCTACAACAATGACAACATTCTATATCTCTGGTATGTTTGAGAAATAAATGTGTGTTTGTGACTCTATGTGAGAAGCACCATAATTATATGATGAGTGCAAGCCAAGGTGAAAAGGGAAAGCTAGTGTTGACATTCCGAGAAACAAAAAACAGATGTGTAAAAAACTGAAATAATCGACCAAGTTCACAGTCAAGCTGAAAATTCTAAATGTAATTAAAATGGAACATGCAACCAGGCCGGGTTGAAGATGTGTGGGAACATTTCAACATGATGTTTGGGGGCCCCATTTGCTTAGAGTGGAAAACAGTCTGAGGCACCCGTGGGTTACCTTCATTATAATGGAGACAAAGACATGCATCCAGGGGTTAACAGCTCCCGATTATTACGAGACGGCCAGCCAACAGGCAGCTGGAACACTAAATTCCCTGCGAAAAGCTATACATCCTTCTTTGCCAGCAAGTGGCTGATGTGGAGGAACCAGCGTTAAAAGGCAACAAGGTGATAACACTTCTGTATAACCCAGAGGGAAGTGACGGTCGAAAGGGCTCCAGCGAACGAAGTTTGATAGGTGAGCACTGCAAAGCGCACATTTAAAGTCCTAGAATAAAAGTAATATAGAAAGGAATATACTGCTGTGCTATAAGACTGCTGATTGGCAACATGGGGGCAGTTGCTGGGAACCCCCCTGGGAACCCCCCTGCTTCTCGAGGCCCCCACACACACACGCATGCATACAGGAATACACACGGGACGCGTGTTGCTGGTATGGGGTCCCAGCCGCAACTGCCGTCCGGGACCTCCTTTATTAACAACGCGCATGCACGGCCCGAAACGAGGCTCGCGCATGCGCACAATGCGTATGTACTACGCAACATCCCTCCTTTTCCCCCAAACAATGAACAAGTCCAACATTAACAAATAATACACACAACCTGGTAACACGGAAACAGTTCTCGACCTCTTAGGAGACCGGGTCCATGATAAAATCCTGGAACCTCTGCAGGCGCTGTTGACTCTCACGGCTCGGGTACCTTCGGGACTCCTCTCGAGGCGGTCTTGGTGTCCCTGGGACCTCTGGACGGTCTTCGTCCCTCGGTGGTGGTCCTGGTCCCGGTCCCGGAGAGGACGCCTCCGGCGGCACGGGAGGAGGGGAGAACTTGATCCACTTGAAGAACGAGACGTTGCGCATGATGGTTCCTCTTGCATTGGCCACTGTGACCATGGACACCTAGCGGCTGGGCCTCGTACGAGAGTGCCAGCTTCCCCTCCGGCCTTCTGTTCGGGACCAGCACAGTGTCCTCTACCACGATCGTCTTCTCGGGCAGGTTCCTGCGGGCACTTTCCCGCTCGTTCTTGACCGCACGCTCTGCACGTACATGGTTATTGTCAATCATCCCCGGGCAGCGCCCCTCCACTTCTGGCAGTAATCCTCTGGGGCACCCCTGGATGTCTGGACAGGTAGTCCGCGGGGTTATGGGTGTGCGGGCGATACTGCAGCTTGACCCCATATTCTATCAGCAAATGCATCCACCTCTCGATGCGTGGCGGTGGCTTAGAGGAGGCGCCTGCCATGATTGGAATCAGCAGCTTGTGGTCAGTTATCACTACAACCGGTTTACCCAGAATGTAGATCCTGAAGTGCTTGCAGCCCCACAGTATAGCCAGGGCCTCCCGCTCGATCTGGGAGTACCGCTTTTCTGTGTCTGTGAGTGCCTTGCTGGCATATGCGATTGGACGCATGAGCCCCTGAGAGTCTAATTGCATGAGCACCACGCCCAACACCACCGGGCTGGCATCCACAACTATCTCGGACTCCCTATCCGGGCTAAAGTACGTCATGGTTTCCTGGCCAGATAGAGCATTCTTGATCTCGGCAGATGCCTTTTGTTCCTTAGACGTCCATGCCCATGCGACGTTGTTCCTCGTCAGGGCCCGTAAAGGCTCTGACAGTGACGCCAGGTCGCGGATGAACCGTCCACAATAGTTCACCATGCCGAGGAAGCTTCTTATCTCTGCCGGTGACTCGGGTGGGGCCGCCTCACGAATGTCTCTCACCTTCTCTGGGTCGGGCTATATGCCTCCGGCATGGAATACGAACCCGAAAAACTCTATCCGGTCCTTGAGGAACTCACATTTCTTTCGGTGTAGGGTCAGCCCCAAACTTTGAAGTCTCTCCAAGGCACGTTCCAGTCTCTTCAGGTGTTCAGACTCTGACTGTGCGAAGACCAGGATGTCGTCAGACATGTTTATGACTCCTTTGAGTCCCGCCAGGGCTCCCCAGATGATGTTTTGGAAGACTTCCGCCGCTGACGAGACACCAAAACTGAGCCTTTTAAACTGATAAAGCCCTTCATGGGTCATAAAGGTGGTAATGTACCGAAGACTTTTGCCCCTTGCAACTCGCCCACTATGTCGTCCAGCGTGGGCGTCAAGTGACGCTCCCTCTTAATGGCGGCATTTGGCAGTCTCATGTCCACGCAGATGCGGACGGCCCCTGGTTGCTTGGGCTTTGGTGTCACCACTATGGGTGAGACCCACGGGGTTGGGCCCTCCACCCTCTCGATAATATCCAAATTGATGAGCGATTGAAGCTCTTTCTCCACCTGCGCCCTCAGTTGGAACGGGATCCTTCGATGCTTCAGGGCTGTCGGCCTTACTGACCCGTCAATGTGGAGTCTGACGGGTTCACCCTTCAGCTTTCCTACCCCTTGAAAGATGCTTTCAAACGTTGCAGCAGGTGAACAATACACCCAGAGTGAAATGCACGATGTCGAGGGCTTCGGAAGCAGCACAACTCAATAGGGAGTGCGGGCTCACACTCGTCACAAAGAACCTCGCCTTGTTCTTGTTCAGCCCGTGCGACACCGGGGCTTCGAAGACACCCTGAATCGGCAGCGGCGTGTCCCCTCCGAAGGAGTATAACCGGTCTTTGGACTCCTCCAACTTGGCAGGACCCGGGAAGGCCTCATAGTGTTCAGCAGCCAGCACACAGATGCCCCAGTATTTATCAAGACTGGGGTGGGCACATCGGCAATGTTCACCGTGCACGTCGGCTGCCTGCTCTGCCTTGACCCGGTAGCTATACTCGAGATGAAAAAGATTTCCTCCTCTTCTTCTTCTTCCTCCTCGGCGATGTCCAGATCTTGCACGCCCTGCTCAATTGACTACACATCCCTCACTCGCCGGGCATTGCCCCTGACTGACCTCACTGGCCCCCTCAATACAGCCACTGGGGTTGAGGCCCTGCACACTCTCGCATAGTGTCCCAGGTGCCACACCGTCCGCAGACTCTCGTCTTTGCAGGGCACTCCCCCATGTGTGGCAAGTCATGTCCACAGTACGGACACGACTGGGCATTTCCGGGTGCAGAGGGACTGTCTACTCTCCTGGGGGCCCAGAGCGCCCTACCTTGGGAGGAGCACCCGATGGCGAAGGCGTCTTCACCCTTCCCTGGGTGCATTGCTGCGTCCATTTTCGCACCTCTGGACTCCACCAGTTCATACACTCTCCCAGTGTCAATAATTTGCAGCAGCGTCAGGCCTGGCTCCCTAAGCACCTGCCTCCTCAGCTTTCCGGAGCTGCACCCCTGAATCAGCTGGTTCCTCACCATCTCCTTCTCATTCACCCACCTGCAGGTGCTTGCGAGGTGTCTCAGCTGTGCACAGAACTGGTTCAAAGACTCCTCCCCTTGCTGCTTCTTCGCACACATTACAAATCTGTTGAAGTCGACATTCGCCATGGGGAGGAAATGGTATTGGAGGGCCTGTTTCACTGCATCATAGGTGACCACCTGAAGACTGAGCGAGTCATAAATCCTGTGGACTTCGGTGCCAGCTGAATATACCATCGTGGCCACCTTTGCATCATCATCCGTCTCTCCTGAGGCCCTGAAGAACATTTCTAGCTTTTTCACCCACAGTAGCCACTTCGGCCCCAGCTTGGATGGTGGGCCTGTGGTGTCGAATTCAGGCATGGGTGCCAAGGTACTGTGCAACCTGCGTGGAATTGGCGCTGGGGCTCTCTCTTCTCCCTCCTCCTCACCCATGGTGGTGACTGGGCTGAAGGTATTGCAAATGGGTCGCCTGCACTGACCTTCAGGAGTCTAGGACGTTGTCCAGGCACCAAAGGCTTTGGATGGAGGCTTGGTGGGCTTGCAGCTGGTGTAGGATGCACCTTCAGCCTTTATCTTTTTTTATTTTTGATGAGCCACGGCCCTTTATCCCAAATGGGCCATGGAGTGTCCAAAAATTGTCCTAGGATGATCCGGATCACAGCAGGCACACGAGCACCCGTGTGGGCCGCAACCGCTGTGATCCGAGTGTATCCCAAAATAGCCGCCGGCCACGTGCATAGGTTCGCGACCGCGTGGGGAAGGAAAGCACTTTCTCCTACTCGGCAGCAGCCGGAGCAATGTCGCGTTCCCCACCATCGCAGTTCCTCGTCGCCAGTGCTAGAGGTGGCGTGTGACCCCCTGACCCCCGAATACACACACACGCTCGCATGCATGCACACAGGAATACACACGGGACGCGTGTTGCTGGTACGGGGTCCCGGCCACAACTGCCGTCCGGGACCTCCTTTATTAACAACACGCATGCGCGACCCGGAACAAGGCTCGCGCATGCGCACAATGCGTATGTACTACGCAAGACCTTTAACTGAAAAGGTTTAAAGGTGCAGACGCTGTCCCTGCCTACAACCGGGAATCTCATTTATCTGCAATTCACTTCGTAAAGGGATCGCACTGGAATCTGCTGTTACCAAATGCAAGGCAAGGATCAGTTTGCTTGGAATCCGCTGTTACCAAATGCAAGGCAAGGATTGGTTCGCTTGGAATCTGCTGTTATCATCATTTGGCATATGCTGTCTTATTCCATCTTAATGACTGGAATGTGGACAATATTTGCTTATATAACAACTACGTTCCTTGGCTGGAGCAGCCATCCAAGTGACTCCCTTGGCCTGAAAACTCCTGCGGCTCCCTTGCCATCCCTTTGTACCCCACTTCCTGCTTGTTGTTTTGGCCAGAGCCTCCTCTCTTTCTGGGCAACCCACTTTACTGGCCTTCTCCTTCCATCCTAGCACGTTATGGAAAGGGAAAGAGACCTTGTTCCTAATGTCCTTTCCCATTCTCTGCGGTGGTCATGTTGGTTTGGATCAATTTCTGTATTCGCCCTCAAAAAAGCTGTCATAATACAATAAATAATTTAAGCACATGACTTCCCCTCGCTGTGGTTTCTTAAGCACATAGTCAACATGGTGACCCAGCAAGTCACTCACTTTACAACTTAAAAAGATATTGCTAGTCAAATAAGCTTAACTCAGTGAGGACATGTTTTTATAAATGTCCGCCCTCTGAGTAAACACACACCAACTGTCTGACTTTATCAGTCTAACCGTCCAGAAACGCTGTGACTCCTGGGTACCTGTCACACTCAATGCCTTTAACACACCAGCTTCCAAAGGGTACAAAATAATCGGTAAGAAACAGACCTGATGGAAGAGGTGGAGGCATTCGATGGCATTCATGGGCAATCATGTGAACGGAGGATAGCACACGGGCAGCGTGCTGGTCTTGGAAGCAAGATCATGCAGTTCAACAGAGATTCAAACCCCGGATCCGTGCTTAGAAATGATTAAAAAAAAATGTGTGGAGCAGTAGTAGAGGTACACAGCCATAGAAAGAAACTCTACTATTATTACTGCCTGATCTTAAGAGGTAAATATGCATCTTTTAAATGTGCATGAATAACTAGGTTCAAAGAAATATCTATTAAAAGTACATTTCCGTTTCACAGTTAAAACTCAATTATAACATACTCTCATTAGGATTGGGAGATACTTTTTAACTCCTTAAAAAGCATTTTAGTGTCAACATTAAAAAAATAGGAAGTAAAAGACTCACACTTCAAAATCTTATCTGGAGCATTTCCTGTAGGCATACAGTGTTTAGGATTAATCTAAAAATTGACCGGACACGAAACCAAAATTAGCACAACATGTTCATTGACATGCAGCCAATCAGAATGATTGGATTCTGGATATCAATGTCTGCTATTGTGCATCCGTTCCTAGCACTTTCACCGCTCCTGTGGTTCCGGCGTCCCTCCAAGGTGCGCTGTCCCATTATGACTCATGAGTGGCTGCAGCGTATTCATCCCCTGATAGGTCCAGCATTTGTTGGTCGGACTCCACTGTGCCACAAGCCTAGCCTGAGGTATGCTCTTTCAATTTGAAAACTGATGCCTCTCTTGAAATGGGCAAAATTCATTTTGATGGTGACAATCTTTTAATGTTCTTTCACATATGTGGACACGATCTTTCATGTTCGCATGCCCAACACTTCATGTTCCGTGTGCAAACATGAAATCCAGTGTCCAAACATAACACCTGCCTCAGTGCCAGAGAGGTGATAGCAGCAATGGCCGAGTGTGCAGGTAATGATGGCTAGTATGGGCTCTTAGGCCTCCATAGATGCCCTCGCATGACGCTCCGGCCAATGAGTTGGGCTTCTTGGATGGTAGATCATCAACCATTTTCATTTGCACTTGGAATTTAATCATGGAATAATGAGAACCAATCAAGAGCCAGGGCTTCCAGGCAGTAATTGCATAGCCACCCATGGATCTTCCTCAGGGCCATCTTAAGCTTTTTTGGGGCCCTGGACATGGACATCTTTGGGGCCCCCTCAATCAAACCAAAGTAATTAAGTGATCAAGTATATCTGGTGGCACCCCCCCACCCCCACCGTAAGCAAAACCCATAGGTAGACATGCCGCCTCGCCGCATTCAAAATAAGCATGTTTACTCCCTTTAAATCCCCTTACCCTCTTCATTCTTGCTCTGATCAGATTGATAAACAAGTAGCATTTGAAGGCCAACATTAGCAATCTACAAAGAGGTTACTTCTCTTCTAGTATAGAAACAGGATACTTTTTATCAATATCATCCGGGAAGGTATGCAGCCTGTAGTATTAATGCAGTACAGTATGTGAAAGGTACATGTAACCCAGAATAGGCAGAGAGCACACATTAGCTAACTCAGAGAATGCAAAAGTGCTCAAGCATGGATAGAGTAGACCAATTGTAAGGAAGGAGAAAGCTACACATACCATAGCATGGATAGTGGGTGCATATTAGAAGTTACCAGGAAGGTGTCTTAATCCAGACAGACTGAGGTTAGAAGTGGGACGTAGTTTTCAAATAGCGTTGCCATTAGAGCTCAGGGGAACAAGTGCCTGTGGTGTACAGTATATCAATGCTCACTATTAAAGTGGAAGCAAGCCTATAGCCAGTGTAACCATGAGTGAGGCTTTTATGAAGATCATACCCTGAGAAGGAAATCACAGTGAGGGGCTGACAATTTTGAAAGGTTTAGGGAAAGGCAACACAGAGGTTAGACAATACAAGATGAAATGAGATGCCCAGGATCACATATTGCTTTAAGGGGTGAAGCTGGGATTTGTGCCAACTCTGCAATTTCTGCATTTGAAGACTTTCTTTTCCAGCTCTTACCATGTACTAAAACAATCTAATTTTATAAAACTGACTTGCAAAGTACATAAATCACATTTCCAAACCTGACAATTTTTAAAACCAAAATATTACAGAAGGGTGTTACGCAAAAATGGGAATGATTCTAGCTACATTCTCTCCATCATCAAGGGAAGTATATAAGTACCAGCATACCAATCAATGTGATATAACACATTTAATCTAGGTATGTCTTTCGTACTTTTAAGCTTTAAATACTTCCAAAACAATGGCTTGTGAAATTGTCATTCATAAACGTGCAGAAAAACCTTTGACTTTTATACAAAAAGCAAAAAGTTGTTTGTGTCAAACGAACAGACCTTAAAATATGCTTGCCCAATGCCTACAACATCTGGTACGCTCTCTCCTGGTTACCACCCCTTCCACTCAAATGGCCTACATAAGAAGAAAGATCAAGTAATGAGCTAAACGATGCCACCAGCATGTAAGAAGGCAAACCTCACAGAAGACAGTACAGTAGTGCAAGAGATATTATATGACTTGACCAAGATCACTGTATCGTCTGCTGGCAAAGCCTGGATACAAGCCTGGTCCCACAGTCTTTTATTCACCTTTTGGACTAATAGTTATTTATTTTATTTTTTTAAAACAATTTTTATTATTTTAACAAACAACACACCAAACATTACAACCATTTAGGACGTTCATAATCAGTTTCAGGTATTACATTATTCAGTGTTATCCACCGTCCTCCCCCGTCCCTCCCCACGAACACGAGCCGTCTTATCCGTGCCATCTGCATGAGCATTTTCAGGTATCTCGATGCTTGTCAACTCTTCCGAGTCTTCCGTTTCATGATTGACTTGGTGGGGGTTTGCCATTGAGGCCACGAGTTGCCTCCAGGCTATCAACGGGCCCACTTCCTCCTCTCCCCCCCTAGTGACTGCTTCATACCATACCGCAGTTTCTGCTTCTGCCCATTTAAAGAGGTCCACCCACCAAATCTCCACCCTAGGCCTATGGGCCACTTTCCAGCACATTGCAATTCTGCGCTTGGCCAGGATATAGGCCAGGTCTTTCATTTTGCTGATATGTTTTGAATTACGTGGCCTGGGAAAACTCCCAAGCATGCATGCCCAAGCAGACCTCACGTCAAGCACCACTCCCCCACTGGCCATTCTCGTTTTTATTTCTTCCCAGAATCTCTGCACCTCTGGGCAGGCCCAGAACATGTGCAGCAGCCCTGCCTCCTCTTCCCCACACCTGGGGCATTTCTGTATACCCGAGCCTCCAAACCTGGCTACTCTTCCGAGGGTCAGATAATCTCTGTGGGTGACATACAACTAGATATGTTGGAGTCTCGCGTTCTGGGACACCTTCTTATGATACCTTTGGACTCTATCCCACTGTCCCTCTGTCATGGGTTCGCCCACCTCCTCCTCCCAGTCAAGCCTCAGTTGGAGCAGCTCCTTCCCTGCCTTTGCACTCAGGAGCTCATATATCTGAGATATTTCGTGCCCACCCTCCGAGACATCATACATCATTTCCAGGGTGGCATCAGGTTCTTCCGCTAGTACCGTCTTAGACCACCTCTCCCTCACCCGTTTCATGAGCCTGGTATAAGTAGTATATTGGCCCCTATGCACCCCTGTCTCCTCCTGCAGCCTCTGGAATTCCAGTGCCTCCCCCTCCTGCCATATGTCTCCTAGGATGGCTAGGCCCACCTGCTCCCAGTATCTGCGGACCCCTTTGAACCGTTGGGGGTCTTCCCCGCATAACACCACCAGTGGGACCTGCTGAGAGAGCGGGTCTGGGTCACCCACAGTTCTCCATGCTCTGCGCCAGAGTTCCCAGCCCAGCACCAGTAGTCTCCCCATCCCCGCTATTTTAGTTTGTTGCAGCCACACCGTCTCTCTAAGGAAATAGGGGGCTGAATCACCCTGCAAGAGCCTAGCTTTTGCCGAGTCCTTTGCAGACAACCACCTAGCCACATACAACAACTGTTCCGCCAAGTAATACAATTCAAAATTCGGCAGGTTTATGCCCCCCTTATCATACGTATTCTGTAGTTTCCACAGGGCCACCCTATTCCTGGAGTTGTGCCACAGGAAGCCCCTACACAGGCAATGAAGTCTCACAAAAAAGCGTCTGGGGATCAGGTATGGAACATTCACAAAAAAAAGACAAAAGTCTGGGCAAAACCACCATTTTGAGCAGCACTGCTCTTCCCATCATAGCAAGGGGTAATCTGGACCAGAACACCATGCTATTTTTAATTCCTTCAATTGCTTTCTCCGTGTTATGTTTGTGCTCAGTCTCTATCTTATGGTAAATATGTACACCCAGATATCTGAACGTCTCGGTCTGCCAGGGTATCTGCAGGATGGGCAGCTCTTCCAGTGGGATACTTTTATACCTTCCCAGGGGGAACACACAAGACTTCCAGGGGTTCACCGTTATGCCCGAGAGGGTGGCATAGCGATCCATCACCTCCAGCACATATTGCAGATTCTCTTCTGGGTAGCGCAAGTAGAGGAGCATATCATCTGAATACAGTGATACCAGGTGTGAGCCTCCCGTTGTACGAATCCCCACCTCCCCGTATTGTTGCCTCAGGCAAATTGCCAACGCCTTTAATGCCAGGATATATAACATGGGTGACCAGGGGCAACCCTGTCTGGTCCCCCTACTGAGTTGCCATTTATCTGAGATTATAGTTCCTGTTTTGACTCTCGCAATCGGGGAGCTATATAGCATCTGGGCCCATCTAATGTATCCCGGTCCCATCCCGTATCCTTTCAGGGTCGCCATCAACCATGGCCACCTGACAGAATCAAAGGCTTTCACCGCATCCAGCGACATGATGGCCAACTCGCCTGGGTCTTTCTCGGCTTGATCAATGATGTGATGTAGCCTCCTATGGCTGTCTGTGATATTTCTACCGGGAACATAGCCTGTCTGATCCGGGTGTATCAGCTTGCCTATTACTCTCTTAAGTCTGTTGGCCAGCACTGCTGTGAGTATTTTACTATCCTGATTAAGCATAGACAAGGGCCTATAAGACCCACACTCCACGTCCGGTTTGCCCGGTTTCAGGAGCGGGATGATCACTGCCTCACGAAGGGACTCCGGCAGTTCCCCCTGCTCATAGGCTTCATTGAACATGGCCAGCAGCAGCTGGAGTAGCTCCTGCTTATATGTTTTATAGAACTCGCTGGGTAACCCATCCGACCCGGGCGCTTTACATGTAGGCAGGTGTTGGATCACCGCCTCCAGTTCGTCCGAGGTGATGGGGGCATCTAGGTCTGCACGTTCTAAGTCATCCAAGGTGGGCAGCCCTTTGTCCTCTATTGTTTCCAGTATTTCTTGACCCATATCCTCTCCTGCGTCCTCATATAATCGTTTATAATACTTGAGGAACTCCTTGTTTACTCCCTCCTGGGTATTACAGATTCGGCCTGCCGCATCCCTGACCTCTCTGATCACCGGGCGGGGGGGTCTTATTTTTGTATAACCAGGCCAATAGTCTGCCCGGCTTATCCCCCCGCATGTTGCCTCTCTGTATATTTCTTAGAATTTAGCTTGCATAATCTGTCCCAGAGTTCACTACAGGTCATCTGTAAGTCCCTTCTCTTAGTGCTGTCCTCCCAGGTGCCGCCCCCTCTGTATCAGGCTCTCCAATTCTCTTTCTGATTCCTGCAGTTCCTGTTCTATACCCCCTTGGAGCCCTTTAGATTTTGATATAGCTACCCCGCGCACCACCACCTTAAATGCCTCTGATACGTTTCCCGTGGATCGTACACTGCCCGTGTTGATATCAAAATATTCTTCGATGGCCTCCCTCAAGTCCTCTCGGAATCCCGCATCCTGTAGGGCTTCAGATCTAAGCCTCCATGTCGGGATTCGCACCCTGGGGGGTTGATGTCGCCACTCTACGACCAAAGGTGAGTGGTTGGAAAGTACCCTGGCCTTGTATTCAGCACCCACCATCTCTCCCACTATCTCGGCGGCAGCAAACACATAATCCAGCCTCGTGTGCAGGTCATGTTGCGCTGCGTAATGCGAGTATTGCCTGTCCGTGCAGCTGTCTCCACACATCCTCCAGACCGAGGTCTGTCAACAGTGTCCTCAGTGCCTTAGCTGCCGGCGCCGGCTTATCTGACTTGGCATCTGACCTGTCTATCCCGGGGTTCAGGGTGCAATTGAAGTCCCCTCCCCACACTATTGCGCCACCCAACAGGGAGCACATTTTACTATATAGGGACCCATGATATGCCGCCGTGTCATGGTTAGGGGCGTACAAATTTCTAATGTTCACTTCCCTGTTCTCCAGGAGTCCCACCACCACCACCACCACCATTCTACCTTCCGGGTCTATCGTTGATCTGAGCAGCTTAAACGGCACATGCAGTGCCACCCATGTGATCACCCCTCTTGCATATGCCGAGTATGTGGCTCCTATGACATTACCCTTCCATTTTCTCCTGACCACCTCCAACTTCTCCTTGGTGAGGTGGGTCTCCTGTAGCAAAGCTATGTCAATCCGCATCCTCTTTAGGTACATCATCACTTTATTACGTTTTAGATAACTATTGAGGCCCCGCACATTCCAGGTCACCACTTTGAGATTACCTGATGCCATCTTCTTGATGTTCTCCCCATCCACCCCTCCTTTGATGTCTTCCTTGATGGCCCGTTTTCCGACTCTTATCCCTCCCAACCTCAACAACCCCCCCCCCTTTCCCCAACTCTGCCCCACTGCACACAACCCTTCCCCTCCCCCCACCCCAACAAATGCCCAGCTCCATCCCTGGATCTCAGGCCCACCCACGTCTGGTCCTATCTCGTGAACCGAGGGCTAGGACCCCGCGGGGCGTCACCGAACTTACAGTGACTTAACTAAGTGTAATACTATGGGGTTCAGGGATTGTCTCCCAGGTGCTCCCACTCATCTGATTAGGATTGTTGCATCTAGCGGATCTTGCCAGCATGTATTTGCTGCAACACATTCCCCACAGGCTTTATTTAATACTATATTCTAGTCCCAATGTCTTATGCTATGTCACCAGAGATGACCCAGCTGCATGCTACTTATCTTCTACGGCTCCCGTCTGGATATCCGGTTCTTGAGGGCGACCCTGCATGTCCACCCATTCCATAGCATCCTCCGGCATCTCGAAAAACAGAGTTTTGTTCTTGTAGAACACTTTCAGTTTGGCCAGGTAAAGCAACATATATCGGTGGCCGGCCTCTCTCAACCTCCTTTTCACTGCCCCGAAGTTCATCCTGCTGCGCTGTACGTGCAAAGTATAGTCCAGGTACGCCGTGATTTTCGCCGGCCCACTTTCGATCGTTCCTCCCTTCCGGAAGAATTCGAGTATCTTCTCCCGATCCCGGTAGTTCAGAATCTTTGCGATCAGCGGCCGTGGGGGGGCTCCTGCGGGCGGTCTCCTTGTCAAGGCCCTGTGCGCCCTCTCAACTGCAAACCCCTGGGTCAGTGCTCCGCCAGTTATCTCCTGCAGAAGCATGGATTCAACATATTCTGTTGGGTTAGGCCCCTCCATTCCTTCTGGCAGACCAACAATATGAATGTTATTGCGTCTGGCGCGCCCTTCTGCCTCCTCCGCCCTGTTCTCCAGGTTGCCCACACACTGCACAGGGGCATGGAGCGTTTTTGGGGCCATCTCCTTTTCCAAGTTTCCAGTGCGCTCTGCCAGCGTCTGCAAATCCTGTCTCAACAAATTAACTTCCTCCTGGACCGCTCCGATCTTAATGTCCAGACCCACTCTCAGTTTGTTCATTGCCAGGCCCAGTTTGGTCTCCCAGGCAACTTTAAAGTCTGCAATCACTGCCAGCACTTACTGGATCGTGCCCGGTGTCTCCGCCACTGCTGCGGTAGTGTCTTTGCTTTTGTCCCCTTCTGCACCTGGAGGCGTCTTGGCATAGGCCTCTAGCGTGGGCTGTTTGTTCCTGGGTCTGACAATTTTATTAGACATCATGCTATACTGTCCGGGCGTAAGCCAGCAGCGCCACCCTACGTGCGAAAGTCCACGTGGCGCCAGGCCACTCTTGACATATTAGGGGCCGTTTCAGCTGTGTTCAGGTGTGTCTTTATTGCTCGCCCCACACCTAGAATGGGCTGTGTCCTCCCACGTACCAGCGCTCACACAGTGTCGCTCCACTGGCCCCCGCTGTATTTCCTTCAGTAGCCAGTGGTCATGTGCACCCACTGACCCAGCGCTCTCCCACTCCGGCACTCTGTTGGCCTCAAGGCCATCTAGCCCACAGTCTTGCCTTAGGTGCCTTCCTCACGCTCCTTGACTAAGGAGGCAGCTTTATACTGTATCTTGTATCTTGGGACCAGCAAGTGCTCCGGAGTTAGCCTCCTTTACTGTCTTACTCCTATTGCCCGTAGTGAGGTCCCACCAGACTCGGACCTCGTTCGCACTCCTCTGTGCGTTCTTGCGCTCGGTTTGGGCTGCTTTGTGCCCCAGCTTGGGTGCAGCCCCACTCCACCCGCAGGCCAGGGTGCGCCATCTGAGCCCCTTACAGGCTCCTCTATTCATAGCCGCCAGCACGTGTACAGCGGGCGTCCCCCCGCACTTCTTAGCCTCCCCCAGGGCCTCATATGTGCCCTCTCAGGTTCCATACACGCTGCCCAGGGAGGCAACCAAACAACCCCCTCGGGGCTCATCCGATTCCTCTTGGTGCCCCAGTGCTCGGGGAGGCAGTTCCTAGCCGCTCCTGCACTCCGCTTATGGACCTCGGGCCTGCTCCGGTGAGTCCAGGACCCCGTGGGCCGCACACCGGTCACTCAGATCACCCCCGCCAGCCCGTGTGCTGCGGGCGGTCCGTTACACTTCCCGGCCCCTCCTCAGGCCGCGTCCGTATCTTCGGGCTCACGCAGTGCCGTCGAGAGGGTCCGCCAGGCACCCCTCCCGGGATGCTTCCGTATGTTGATGGTGTCCCGATGCTCAGGCAGCAGTTCTCGGACCTCACTCCAGCGAGTCAGGGCCCCGCCGGGGATGTCCCAGTCCTGTCCCAGCCCGTGGCCGCGCTTCTCCGCTCCCTCAGCCCCCTTGGGCCAGACACCACGCGCACCCCTGCTCCGCCGGGTGGCGTGTGTCCGCAGTCTGCTGCTCGGCGAGCACCATTACAGTAATGTAGACCTGCAAGCGCGGCGCCGTCCGGCGGAGGGCTCCGCGGTCCACTGCTGCATCCGGGAGCCGGTTATGCCGGGGCTCCTGCCGCCTCTCCTCACGTCCTGGCCCCGGGGGGCCACCTCGCACCCCAGCAGGCTCCTCGCTGCTGGGTCTTCACGCCGCCCACGGCCCAAATGCCCCGCTTGCAAAGCAGTCGCGGCAGACTCATTGACACCGCGCCAGCCCGCGCTCACTCCGGGGCGCCTTGGTCATTTTTACGACCCTTTGTCCAGTGGCCGCCATCTTTTCGCTCTGTAGGTCGCGGGAGCCTGGCTGCGCCTCGGCAGCCACGATTCCCTCAGTTGTGTGCGGATCCGCTTCAAGGGTCGTTCATCATGCACTCCGGACCTTCCTCCGTCCAGGGAAGTGTTGCAGTCAAGCCTTTTCTCCGTGCATATCCATATTCTCCCAGGATCTATGTTGGATCATCGGGAGCTCCTCGAGAGCACGTCCTCTCACGGAGCCATCAAGCCACGCCCCCCTTTTGGACTAATAGTTTATGCTTATCTTTGGAGGGGATTGCCTAGGTTTTAGAATGCCCCATCTGAACAAACCAATCTCTAGACCATCACCATACGAATGACATGTTAGTTTTTAAAGCAACCACTATATGGTGCAGGGGCATTGCTGATAATAGTAGCTCTTATGTTGCAAAACCAGGTACATATGCAGGTAGGTGTTTAAACGTCAGACATAGGAAAGCTTCAGCCAGCCTTGCTGGAAAGTGCTCTTCTAATATTTCATATGAACACACATCTCTGCAATGCGTGCTTAACACACTGAGCTAACGTCTGAACCATTGTGGCACTCAATTTATCAATATGGATTTCAACTTTGGCTGTTGCACATGAACAACATAATTCCCACAAGAAGGAAAGAATGCTACAGAAGTTGTGCCATATGAAACACACAAACTTTGTATTCCACAGTGAACACAGAAAGCATTACATGATTAATTGATCAAGGCAGAATGTTCTTGTCAAAACAGACAGACGATAGGTTTAGCGCCTCAGCAGCATGCCATAAAATCTCCTTGTGTGTGCTATTTAAGTCTGGTGAACATTGGAATCTTACTTTAGATCAGGCAGCCTTGTGGGGGCCCCCTCCAAGGTGGGGGCCCTGGGCAAGTTCCCATTTTGCCCTCCCATAAAGACGTCTCTGATTTTACTGGCTATCAAGAACCCATCTGCCAGTGCCCTTGCTCCCTCGCCCTGCAGACCACAGTCCCTTCCCCCACTTCACCTTCTTCCTGTTGTGGTAGTCTAAGCAGTGACACACTTGATTCTTTATATCAGTGTTTGTAACAATACCTTAATTTATATAATGATTCTGGGAAGAGTTTGGACCAAACGCCTACAGCGGCTCTAGGTTGAATCTATAACCAATAAGGCTGTTACTAAGATAAGCAGTGCCACAGGGGATACCTCAACACAAAGTGGGGACTCATTCAGGGTCCAACGCCTGGTAAGGGTTGAATCAAAATCATAAGATTTCAAACCTACTCTTATAAGTGCTTCCCCAAACCTTCCAGAGGTACTGGGTGGAGTTGGTGGGAGAAGAGATCCCTGAGGAGTGGGCAAGAATATACAGAGTGGTCTTCCAGGGTGGACTGGTCACTTCCACGATAGAACACAACTTCTCAATGCTAATGGGATGGCACAGGGACCCGGTGAAACTGTCCATGAAGTTTGTGGGCGCGTCTCCTATGTGCCCTAGGGGTTGTGGGAACCCAGGGACTCTGGCCCACATGTTGTAGCGTTGCCCTAGGGTTGGAAAGAGGTGTTGAGCTGGATGAAAGAGATCCCGGGGATAGGGTTGGACCTGGACCCGCTGCAGTCTCTATTGGGGCTCCCACAGAAAGATAGGGAAGAACATAGACTCCGGAAGATGTGGGAAACAATGCTAAGAGCAGGGAGATTGGCCATAGCCCAGTGTCAGAAAAGTGAAACGCTTCCTGTCGAAAGTGGTTTGGGATGGAAAAGTACAGAACATGATGATAATGGAGAAGCTTTCTGAGGTGGTGATGGATAGGATGGATGAATTTCGAATTGATTGGTGCGCTTTGTTGCTCAAATGGGGACTAGAGGTGGACAGCCAAGTGAATTGACCCAGCGGACGAAAGGAGGGGGGCAGAGGGGTCCGAGGGGGGAAGACCCGGAAGGGAGCCGACATTGGTAATACACAGACGCAATTTGAACTTTGGCTTCTGAGACATTGAAAAAAGGAACCTACACCAAGGAGTAAGCGTTGATTCCAGCGAGGGGCTATGGGCAGCATGTGGGGGGGCTTGGTAGGGGGAGGGATATGGAGAGGGGGAAGGGATGGGGGAGGCATCAGAAGACTTAGACTGTTGATACCAAAGCTGGTTATACTTGCATGTTCTCATATATTGAAAATGTCTTGTTCTCCTCATGAATGCTAATAAAACCAGGTTAAAAAAAAATAAGGGCTTCCCTGTCCTGGTCACACCCTATTCTGGAAAGGAATGTTCAAACAATGTGGCCAACGCAAAGATTACAATCTAATCTTATCGAGTACCCTCGGCTAGGAACACATTTTCCAAGGGTTGGCAAAGCAAAGAGTTTGAAACCTACTCTTAAATCCTATTAAACGGAAGTGTTCATGTGGGAAGTGTGTGTGTGTCACTTACTCTGTCTGATCTCTCCTTCAGGCCTCTCTACTTTCACCTTTTAAAAAAAAAAATCTTTATTAATCGATTTGCATCTCATCAACATCGGACTACCTAACCTATGGTTAACCTACTGTAACCAGTGATTTACAACAATGTGTTTGTAATTTGAAGCTATTACAACATCAATTAAAACATAATGACGAGCCATCAAACATTATATAGTATTATTGCACATGACGGGGAGATTACAGTTCCTCAGGAGGGCCACCCAATCCCTGCAGAGACCTCTACTCACCTGGGGGGTATATCCCGCTTTGGTGGACTCGGATGTTCAATGCGGGCTTGGTATCAGTCTTGCAAGTTCCCACAGGTTAGCAAATACGCTGTTAGGGGGTTCCAAATATTTTTAGGGCGGTTTTGCAACCCACAAAGGTTTCCATACTCTTTATCAGTGTAACTCAACCAGATTACGTCATTTAGCCATGCCTTCACCCCCAGAGGAGTAGCCTTTGCCAATTTCTTCAAAATGCACCTCCTAGCAGCTACCATGCAGGTCGAGTGCAACTCACGATACTCTTTTGGCAACCCAGGGAGACAATCAGACATGCAGCATAGCAATACGCAAGGCACTTTCTGCCCCAACATCCCAGACCTGGTACCCGTCACTCCCTCCCAGAACAAGCAGAGCTTAACACAGGTCCACAACATGTGTAGCAGGCAGGCCGATCCCGCGTTGCATCTCGGGTAGGTAGCAGATCTTGTGTTATCGTATTGATGCGTGCGCGTGCAGGAGAGATGTACGCTCTATGCAATGTCTTAAACTGAATTTGTTGTAGCCGAGAATGAAATGCGCAAATCACTGCCCAATGCTTATCTGTAAAACACACCCCAGAGTCTTCTTCCCATTTGCGCTTACACTTCAAGGGTTCCCGGGGTGAGTCAGTTTGGATTAGCTTGTATGTTGTAGAGACCATCCCCCTGCACCCGGGTGAGCTCCTAATATATCGCAGCAACGGGGTTGCACATGGGATTTCCGGAAACACTGGGGACCACTCTCTGAAAGCTGCTTTCATTCTAAGGTATTGCAGTGTATGCTGAAAGCCACTTCCCATTTTTTCTACAAACTGTTCTACAGTAACAAACACCCCGTTTGGGTACATATCGTCTAAGCAAGCAATGCCCGCCCCCCTAGTCCTGCACGATGGCCTCATTGCATGTCGGCGCTAGAATCTCTGTGTTCCAGGGAGAAATTCCCATGTCAAACGTGCGGGCTACCCCTAGTCTTTTCAGGGCCCTTTTCCAAGCATGCACCGTGCAAGCGACCGGGTCGAATCTACATTTGTACAGTGTCTTGCCGGATATTAGCACTCCCTGGAGAGAGGACGGAAGTTCCGATTGTCGTTCCATGCGCACATGAGGAGTCACTTGGGCTCCCGGCATCCAAAACTTTGCGCAGAACAGTTGTGCCGCCAAAAAGTACAATTCGACATCTGGGGCACCGACTCCCCCATTCTCCCATGGCCGAGTTAGCACCTCCCAACTAATACGCAGGCTGTTTGGATACCAGGTTAATTTGATCAGTAGGGAACGTGTTTCTTTGAAATATGCCACCCGTGGCCACCCCGGTTTGTTCTGAAATATGTAAAGGAGTTTGGGGACCATCAACAGTTTGGCTATCGCGATTCTATCCAAAAGCGTGAGGGGAAGCCGGCCCCACCTGTCCACACTGGCCCTCAAGGTTTGTAGGTATTTATTATGGTGATGTTCTAGCAGGGTCCCAGCATCTCTGCTCACGCGTACCCCCAGGTAAGTGACTGCAAGCTGCTCCCAGCTATATCCTTCAGTGTTTAGGGGCCGTACAGTAGCTTCATTCAGAGGGAACAGGGAGGATTTGGCCCTGTTTATTCTGAGTCCAGAGGTCTCACCGAAACTTGCGACTTCCTGCGTTAGCGGTGCCAGGTTATGTGCGGGTTCCTTCATATATACAATCGCATCATCCGCATATAAAGATATTAGTTCCCTAGCTCCCCCCATAGCCAAGCCCCTATGACCGCGGAATCCCCACAGCCAGGCCGCCAACACCTCGATTGCCATGGCAAAAAGTAGTGGCGAGAGCGGGCAGCCTTGTCGGATTGCCCGACCCAGCTGAAAGAGCTTGGATCATGTGCCACCAATGCATATCTGGGCGTACAAGCCTGCGTATTAAAGCCGCACCGCTGACAGGAAATACGCTGGGATCCCCAGCTGGAATAGCACCTCAAATAAGTAGTTCCATTCTACGGATTCAAATGCTTTTTCCATATCCAGCAGTATGCCCACGGCTTGCACTTTAGGATCAATCTGGGCCAATATTGCAAACAGTCACCGGAGGTTCAAAGAGGTCGATCTCCCTGGGATAAACCCAGATTGGTCCATGTGAATAACATGCGTAACGTGTGGGAGCAGTCGGTCCGCCAACACTTTGGGAAATATTTTCCTATCTAGATTCAACAGAGATATCAGTTGATAAGAGGAACATTCAAGGGGGCCTTTTACAGGTTCAAGAATTAGTGTTATCACCGCCTCACGCATCGTGGGGGGAGGTACCCTAGCATCCAGCCCTCCTCCCACACCCCCAACATGTGCTGCACGACCTCAGGGCCCCACTCCTTGTAGAACTCGGCAGTAATACCGTATGTCCCCAGTGCTTTAGAGAATGGGAGAGCATGTATCGCGGCTAGGATCTCATCTGCTGTGACGGGCACAGCTAGAGCCTCTACTGCTTCGTGGCTGAGTTTTGGTAGTGCAGCTGCTTTAATGTACTCCTCAAACTCTATCATCGCATCGGCAAAGTGCCCCTGGGAGGCATACAGGGTCTCCTAAAAGTGTCGGAAGGTTTCTGCTATCGGGCTTGGCTTCACTACCACGCCCTGTTCTTCTGTTTTCAGGGCTGTTATCTCCCTATAGCCTCTTTCATGCCTTACCAATGCGGCAAGATGTCTACCCCATCTGCCCTCCTTCCCATACCTGCGGCCCATTGCCAGTTGGGCTAGATATTTCACCTCACGCTCAGCCAGTGCGTTGAAGCGGTCCAGTTCTTCCTTGAGTTAGCTAGTGCACCCGGTGTGTCTCCCCTATCAGCCTCCCTTTCCCAACTCTTGACTTCAAGCTCTGTGTCATTTAGCTACCTCTGTATCAGTTTCAGCACCCCCAGCTCTAAGGATATACACCCCCCATGGAGCACCACCTTAAACGACTCCCACAGGGTACTCCGCCACGGTACCATGCCCAGATTCTCACGAAAATAGTTTTGGACCAAACTGTGGACCTCATCCCTAAACACTACATCTGACAGCGCTGCAGGCTTGATCCTCCAGTAGGGGCTGGGCGAAGCCAGGCTAGATGCAAGGACCACAACACTGGGGAGTGGTCAGGTAGTGTCCTCGGAAGCAGAACACAGTCCTCTGCCCGGTGAACCAAGTAGGGGCAGGCCAGGAAGTAGTCCAGCCGGGTTGACTTATTATGAGCAATGGAGTGGTGTGAGAATTCGTCCCTTTCCGGCCACAGTAACCTCCAGACATCCTCCAATTCAAACATGCTCATTCCGCTCAGAACTGCTTCCGCTGCCCTTGAACGCTGTCTCACACCCCCGGTTCTATCTTTCATTGGGTCTAGTATCACGTTAAGATCCCCCACCCACACAATGTTAGTATGCAAATATTTTTGACAGTGCCTTACCAAAGTGTTGAAAAACTCAGGGTCGCCCACATTAGGACAGTCTATATTAACAAGCATGAGCATCGTAGTTCCCAGGCACCCTGAGACAATAACGTATCTCCCTTGTGGATCAATTACACTGTCAGTTGTACGGAACCCCAGTGACTTATGTACCAATGTCATCACCCCTGCAGAGTATGCTGAATATGTGGTTTAGTATTTGCCATTTCCCCAACCTCTGGCAACCCCCTAATTTCCCCTCCGTATGAGGTGGGTCTCCTGAAGCATCATTATCCTGGCCCCATGCCGCTCGCAATATTGCACCACCTCACAAGCCTTGCGCAGGTTATTAAGGCCCGCACATTCCAGCTGATTACTTTATTCGCCATTGCTAGGGTGAGGGCTGAAGGTGAAGGCACTGCCCCACCGCCTGCTCAAACAACCAGAGACACGACTTTTAGCCAGTTTCGTGAGATGCAAATCATTTTGGATTAACTTGAACCAAAATCCCCATAAACTCACCACCCTCCCATCCCCCCTCCTGCCCCAATGGACCCCATCCCGACCACCCCCCACCCACACTGCCCTCCCCCAACCTGCAGTGACTGAACCCACCCCCCCTAACAACCCATAACAACCGCTTTACCATGGGCTATGGCCCCGGGGTGCTGGACACCGCCACCCAAGTGACCTCCCCCTCTTTGGACCACGAGGGGGGGACCCAAAACATGACTTTTCTACCAAGCACAGTCAGACCGATTCATTACATTTCCAGCACAATTATATCAGTATCCATCAGGGTTGTCCGCTTATAGCCTCCAATCGATCAGCCAACAGACTGCACACAGGTCCTGCGGATTCAAAAGCGATTTCCCAATGTCGTCCTAGTCCCAGTGCACACTTTGTGCCCCGTAGGTCACTTCGGCAGGGAGTCAATGAAATTGTGAACAACTGCGGGGTCTGTGAAGAAGTGGGCCTGCCCATTATGCCGAACACTTAATTTGGTGGGGTATTGCATTGAATATTGTATCGCTCGTTCTCTGAGTGCTCTCTTTGCCGCCAGGAAGGACATTTAGGCCTTTTGTACCGCCGGTGTAAAGTCTGAGTAGAAGGACACCTTGGCATTTTCATAAATTAAATTAAATATCATATCATATCATATTATAAGTGAGGTCCCCAAGTTCTCTTGCTCTTCGGAGTATGGTCTCGGTCTTGATAGTTCAGAACACGGCCGATCACCGGGCGAAGGTTTTGCCCCGGTCTGGGAGCGACCTGTGACACCCGATGGGCCCTGTCTACCAAAAACTGGGATGACAGTGATGGCCCCTGCAGGACCTCCCTGATTAAGTTCTCCAAGAACACCTCCATGTTTTGTTGTGAAATTGACTCCGGGATCCTCACCACTCTGATGTTGTTTCTTTTAGACCTCGCCTCGAGATCTTTGTTCTTGTCCCTGATATTCTTCACCTCCCTGCGCAACTCACAGACTGCTTGCGTTGATTCGTTGCTGGTGTCCTCAAGCGCACTAACCCTATTTTTAACCTCAGAGGTTCTGCTACTTTCCTTATTGATGCGTTTTTTCATTCTATCAACCTTGTATGCTGTGCTGTCCAATTTCGTATTGATATCAGCGAAGCCTGATCTCATTTCAGCCAGCACCTGACCTAGCTCAGTTTCCAGAGCTCCCTGCTCGGTCCGGCAGTTACTGTCGCCCGGGGCTCCATGGATGGCAGTTCATAAGTTGCCAGGGGGGCCGTCAGCTTGCTGCCTTCTTTGCGCAGGCCTTCCTTTTGGGTGAATGTAAGGTGAGATTGCCGTTTGTTTCCTTTCTCCATAAAGCTTTTGTAATGTTCGCTTCTCTTGGCCCCATGCACAATTATCATGCCTCATGGAAATGCGCTTGAGCCGCGTACAGTTCTAAACCAGCCCGTTAACTGTGGCCACTGATAAGCACTATTTCATCGCTCGGTTAGTTTGCAGAATTGCAGGTGGTTTCTGTACTGCCCTCCCAGCAGTCTTCCCATGTCCATTAGTCTGCAGTGCAAGGCCTGATGTGTACCCCTTGGCGGGGCTCGGCTACCAGTTGTCACAGCCCCTTATTCATGATCCTTCCCTGTTCGCCAGTCGTAGCCACTTATGGGACCTTTCTAGTCAACAGTTTATCAAGGCGGTTCTATGCGGCATGCACGGGCTCGACCCGTCTGTTTGTTTCTGGGTCTGTGCCTAGGTTTGGAGCCCCCCTATGTTGGTTCCAATGATCATCTCGGTGAGCTCCTTCCTTCCCTAGTTGGTGGCAACGCCAGTGCATGCTCAGCACAGTTATGGGGTCATATCCTCGCACCCCACTATGTCCCAGCCCTAGCGTCACTTGCAAGGTTTACACATGGCCCACGGGGGCCAGAGGCCTCCTTGCGGCACGTTTTTCAAAGGGCCCAGAGTTTTCAACATCTATTGTATGTACGTCGTTGGCCCCAGCCTTTGTACCGGTCAGCTGTGTTACGCTACATGTACGTCGCAGGGCCCCTGGAAGCTGCAATAGGCCACTGTTCCCCAATGCGCCTCCTGCGGCTGGCAGTTGCTGCCCAATTGTTCGCTGGGGGGAGTTGGGGCTGCTGTTATGGGGCTTATCGCAGGGCTATATGGTCTCCGGCTTCGCCCCAGGAGCAGCGTTCGTCTTTCTCCACCCCCAAAGGGGAGGGGGGATCGCCAGCGCTGTCTCTGATGATTACCAGTCTGCTGGTGACGACCGCATCAACATACTGTTGGTGATCGCTGGAGCAGTCCTCATCGCAGCCGTCACGGGGGACCAAGCCGGCGCTGTCCGCAGGCTCCACGCAATGCCTCCGTACTTCCCAGGCTGGCGGCGTTCGCTGGAGACCAGCTATCACTCCTCCCGCTCGAGAGCTCTTCACCAGTTACCCGGGTGCCTGGTCCCTCTGCTGTCGCTAGAGGCCGAGCTCAGCCTCATCTGCTCTGTCAGAGGAGGCGCGAAACTCAGCTGCCCGCCCTCTCTTCACCGGGGCACCTTTCCCTCACCCGATGTATCACTTTTGGTGGTGCCGCGGGTTGCCCTTTCTGCTCAAAAGATGACACCTCGCACTTGGAGGGGAGGATTCCCCGCCGCTCACTTGCAGTCACTCTCCCCGGGCTCCGCAACCGAGGCATGTATCTCTGGCAGCGACTACTGGGCCGCACACAGGCACTTGCGTGCAAGCTGCACCAAGCCGCATTCTCGGGCCTCCCGCGTCTGTGGCATCTCCACTAAATATTCTCCCTTCAAGAGTGTTTTTTGCGTCCAGACTCAGGCCATCGTGTGCCGGGCTTCTCAGCTGGGTTCCGACCACTTCAGGTTTCACACGGTCCCCGATGGGTCTTAGGTCTGCCTCCCCTCGTAAAGGCCCTGCTTGGAGCTCACGGAGATATGGCCATTTGGCTGCAGGCTCTCTAGCGCCCCCATACTTTCACCTTTTCCTTCTCCCAGTATTTAGGGCTTTACAGTTCTCTTTTTTTCAGGTTTCCCTCGACCTTAAAAAAAAACACAGGTGGGATTCTGCCAGCCCATGGGATTCCTCACTCCTTTCTGTAGGTGTCTCAGCAACCTTGGCTTCTTTCAACTTCTCATTCGGTTCCACTGGCCCTCGACTCACACAGGGTTCACAATTTGTTCATCATGGCCCTTGTCCTTCCTCCAGGATTCACAGTGGGCTCTTGGTGGGCATTGGCACTCTCTTAGGGCTCATGACAGGTCCCTTGTGGACCTTAACTCTCTCAGAGTTTACATTGGTGATAATGGGTAACCCGTCACGCACTTTGGGCCTTGCCAGCTAGCAGTGGCATTGCGCCATGGGTTGCCCTTCTCCCCGGTTACCTTAGGGTTGCTGAAGAAATATTTATCACATTGTTGCTATTTCCTGGCTACTGGGGTTGAACACTTTAACAACAGCAGCAGGAAACCTTCATCAGATATATGATGCTGAGAGAGGATCTCCCTGGTAGACATGCTTGCAAAGTGTTTGCAAAGTGCTTTATGTGAGTGCCATGAGGGCATTAGCATTCAACTATTGAAAAGCTGTGAGGCCGCTTGCTGTCACTTTCCATTTATTCTGTATGTGAGTTGCAGTTTCTACTCCACCTCAACACCTAGTCCATCACAACACCCCTCGCGCCACCTGACTCGCTAGACACCGCCCACCACTCTCCTTCCCGCCCCGTCACCCGGTACAGCTGTATGCCTCCATGGTGCCCCTCTGTATATCTGTTCTGTTGTATACCTCTGTTAGGGTCTCGGTTGCTTCTCGAATCTAGGTCCAAACTCAATTGATACCATAATAATAATAATAATAATAATAATAATAATAATAATAATAATAATAATAATAATACTCAAATGTAGATGGCAGTGTAGGCAGCACTGATGGCATCTCCGTGAATGGACAGTGAGTATCAAGTGCGTCTGTTAGGAGTGTCCTTTTGTCGATAACATATACTCTTCGGTGTGTGATACAAGCTGTTGTTCTCCCGCATAATAATGTGGAAGGCGTGGTGATCAACAGATCACACGACATGGGATATATTTCCAAAAAGAATGTATTGTTCTCAGGATTGGTAGTGGGATAAACACATATAGGTCCCAAGGGTTTCTCTATGAGGGAAAGGAGTGGTCTTGCTTCTGAACTACCGAAACTAATGGTGCAGGAAAGGGATCGATTGCAGTGCATCAAGGTTTTTCTATCTTTCAGGGACACTTTGTCAAAATTCCCATTCCAATTCCAGGGCTATTGCACCCTTCATGTTTCTTGACAGTCTCAGGGTTAAAGCGCCAAGCTGACATCTTGACAGTCTAAACGCATTCTCAGGGTCATAGCACTTAGCAAACTTCTTCAGAGTCCCAGCGTTATAGTTCCCCGCGCTTCCAGGGTACAGTGTCCAGCTCACTGTCAGAGGAACAGCACCCATATTGCTCCTTGTCTGTTTCATGGATAGAGTGCCTAGCTCACTACACTTTTAGGGCTCCATAGCCACGGTCATCGTCAGCCAACCCTATTTACTCTCATCTTCTGGTTCTGGGGGCTCCTTTGGAAAGTCTCTGATCTGCAGACAAAGGTTTGCCAGGTTTGTAGACTTCCTAGGCCATGTGGTATCTCCGGGCTACCTCAGCAGGTTCTTCTCTGTCCGTCTCCTCTGGCCAGCAAGCTTTGTTTTGGTCACTGTGCTCTTGCAGGTGGATCAGCAAAGGTAACCTGCAAAGACCACGCACCTGTTTCACGCAATTTCTCAGTTTGTGGTTTACTCCTTCTCTCTTCCTGCTATCTTGCTTTCCCCGTTGGTTTGGTAACTTGGACCCTGGATCGAAATTGCTGGAGAATGTTTTAGTGGTTTATGCGGGTATGTCTCAGAGAAACAAGGCTTGGTATTGGTTATGTCCAATGCCTCTGTATTTGAGTCCTTCTGGATGTCTCATGGAGTTAACTGGGTAACTGTATCAACCTGCAGCCTTGCCCACACTGACAAGGATTTAAATGGCAATTTTGAGGACAGGTAGAAGTCTCGCCCCTTGTGCGCTGTTTCCGCGCCCACTCTCTGCTTGGCCCCCGACGACCTTGGTGGTTCTGGAGATCCCCAAGACCTCTATCGCAATGTTGATCCACAACACTTTAGTTCCAAAATGGCAAGCAATCCAAAATGGCAAGTGAGCTTGAACACTGTCATACAGAGCCTGGACTCAGCAATGGTAAGTAATGTCAGTCGTGTGTATATCCTGGGTGGCAAAGGTATTCCAATTCCAGTTCTCTGCATAAGGATAGAGAGATGCTGTAAATGGATGCATAAACAATTAGAATATCACAGCAGGGGGATCAACAGACAACTCAAAACTATATATATTTATTTTCAAGTATCCTTTAATTCAGTGCAACTAACAAGGATTACAATTTGACTTAGCAGGCAGAACGGGTCTTAACCTATGAGTAACTATTTTATTAGCAAGAAGGTGGATCTAAACTCTGGATGGAGGGACCGATTGAAGCCCATGGTAATAATGCAAGCCTGACTGATTTGCCAACCGTAGCAAATCACTCTGGCTTGGTTTATTATCATGGGCTTCAGTCGGTCCCTCCCTCCAGAGTTTAGCTCCACCTTCTTGGTAATAAAATAGTCACTCATAGTTTGTGGGATGTACAGTATCACACACTTCTTTCTTGACTTTCGTCAGGCCTTTCTTGGCTGTTGCAAAAGTCGTCAATGAAAGAGAACCGCTACCATCTCTCTACTAAGAAAGTTCACCCATTGGTGGATGGGCTTAAGGTCACAGCCCAAAGACTTCAAAAAAGACCACAGGGTCAGTGATACCTTTCATGAGTAAGGGCAAGTATGATATACCCCTTGAGTCTTACCAGCTGTACATTTTGTGGGTGGTAGTACCTGGTAGCATTGTCCTGGAGAACCACCCCCTTCTGCAGGGTTGTGTGTGGTGCAGTTCGTATGATCCTATAGGTTTATCAAGCTTCCTCTTATTGGTGAAATGTATCAACTGGCCCTTAGGCTTTCAAGGTCGTTG
This sequence comes from Ambystoma mexicanum, assembly GCF_040938575.1. NCBI lineage: Eukaryota > Metazoa > Chordata > Amphibia > Caudata > Ambystomatidae > Ambystoma > Ambystoma mexicanum. The sequence goes on from NC_090928.1 coordinate 306,642,171, forward strand.
GCTGAGAGCTTAAGCCTATCCACCAGTGGATACATTTTCTTAGGAAAACGCTTGTATAGGGGTTCTCTATCTCCCCTAGATTCCCTCCTTAGCCCTCTTCTCGTTCTTTCCCACCTCCTTCTTCCTCCTTTTCTCTCTCTCCTTTGAATATCTCTTCCTCCCTCCCCACTCTCTGAGACCCCTTTGCTTCCTCTCCTCTGTCTCCTTTTTTCCTACTTACCCCTTCTTTGCCTTTCTCTCTCTCCCACTTATCCTCAAAGGTCTTTGTTTTCGATTACTGCTCTCACCTCCTAAATTCAATTTTTCTCTTCTTCTACTCCCCTCCTCTTGGCTTTCTCCTTGTCCTCTCCTCTTCTCTGCCTTTCCTCATCTCCTCTGTTTTCTTCCATTATGCCTTTCTTCACTTCTCCGTTCTGTATCCGTTTCTTTTTTTACTCGCCTCCTCTGCTCTTTCTCCCACCTTTCACCCTCTCCTTCCCTCCCCCTCACTCTTTTTCTCCGGTCCTCAACTCCTTTTCATTCTTCTCAGTGCTCCATCAGTCTTCTTTTCCCTACTTCATTTCACTTCCACTCACCTTTTCTTTCTCTACTCTCTACCTCCTCGCCTCTTTGCCATACTCTACTCTCCTGCACTGTCCGCTATGCCTTCTACTCCCTACTCCAACTGCTAACACCCCTACTGCACCTCTGCATAGATCTCTTTTAATGGGTCTCTACGCATGGGGCCAGGCTGTGTGACTGTGCAATTCTCTGCTGATCTATATGCGGTGGAAGTGTGTATATAGGTTGTTTTGTTGCTATTCAGAATCCTTCATTTGGCGAGCAGCCTGCCATACCGTTCCTTTCTTCTTTTTGCTGACAGATTCTATCCATTAGCTGTGATTATTGAATATCGAGGCTTGAGCCTCATTACTCCCTCTTGGGTTGAGTGTGTAGTCGTGGGTTGGATTTGCTCATAACCTGTGTGCACTTGTCACAGTAAGGTTGGTTTTACAGGGTCTGCCCTACTGCTGCAGGCCTGGCCGCCATTTTGAAATCAGCACGTCAGCCATTTGATTCTGACTCCAAAATCCCTCCCCGTTACCCCCGTTCCCGTCCCCCCGTCCCCTGAACATCACCAGGCTGTCCTCAAGTGTTCTATGCAAAACGCAACATCGGACTTCCCTTTGATGATCGTGTTTTCCCGTGAACGAGCAAACGCTCAGGGCGCAGTCTCTATGCCATTCCTGCATACCTCTCCTCCTGCTTACTGTGACCAGAATGTGGTTTTGGGCTTCTGCTCCAGTGGGTGCACTAGTGGCTTGCTTCCATTTGGAGTCACATGACATATTAATAGTTTAATCATAGGTTTCAGGGCCTATCATTGAGCTTCTGCAAGGGAAGTTGGTGACACACCGAGGGGTAGGGATGGGCTGTTGAAACTAGGGGGATACCTTGCACACCTCCTTATGAGCCTGCATCACAGAGCAGTGGGTAGTCTTCGCCCCTCAGGCTCACCTCATTCCTAACCTCGAACCTCCAGCTTGTGACCTCATCACAGGAACCATACTAAGGGAGTGCAGCATTGGGAACTGTAGGCCGGGAGGGCAGGGGCGGAACCAGGGTGTGGGGAGGGAAGTGTTGCAAGGGGAAGGGCAGACATGTAACAGAGGGCAATGAATAAAGACATTAGAGAGTTAGCTCCATCTCCGCCTTTCTGTTACTCTGCAGCATTGCGTGCCCGGGCCTATCTGTGTGACCTGCGGACACGTTCCGAATTGGGAAGTGGCGACAGTACAACTGGTGACTAAGGTGGAGGAGAGCAACCCACATGCGCGGTCATTACTGCGGTGGCTGGGACTCCAAGTCGGTCTGAGCGGGAAGCTCCCGACCGGCGTGAGTGCGCCACTAGAGGGCGTGTCAGCCCGGAGTGCTTGCTACAGACCCTGGGCTGCGGCGGTGAGTGCAAAAGGGCCCAAGGGGAGCAAAGAAAACAGGGATTTTGCTCATTGGCAACAGTGTGCCTGCAGAAGGCTGCCATTGCCCCCTAGGGGGAGCCCCGCAATAAGGGAAGACCTGTCCACAGAATGGACACGTGGTGCTGAGGAATCAAGGGCTCACAAAGAAGGAGAGTGCATATCATAGTGGGATGTGAATCGCAGTCATTCAGAAGGAAGCTGCTACAGAAAGCAAAATCCCTGCAGCAGATACTCATGCTGGGCAGGGCAGAAATGGCCATAGACTCACAGATCGAATCGTTTGGACGCCAAAAAGGCCTAACAGCGCAGCCTGACAACATACAGAAGCTTGCAGGTACCTCTAGAGTGCCATATGAACCATTCTGTTGCAGATGCGGATACGAGTATCCACACAAGGGCTCCTGCCTAGCGACTGAACAATGTTGCTCTGACTGCAGAGAAGAAAATTACTTCAAATCTGTCTGCCATCTAGCGCGAAGCCTAGGGCAGGAAAATGAAGGAGGCGCATCCAGCAGATCACGCAGGAGGCCCACCACCTCGGCCACAGACATCTCTACTGCGGTGGTGCAGTCAATGCTACGGGGTAAGGAAAGCGAGAAGAGAGACCATGAGTCAGGGGAGGAGAGAAGGTGGAGAGAAAGAAAAGAAGAATACCCACAGAGAGAAAACAGGTGATAAAGGACCCCCTCAACGAGACCAGAACACTGCTTGAGACGTCACATCCGGAACTTAGTGGAACAATCGCCTACGAATATGGAATGAAACTCTTCAGAAGCGGGACAAAGGAAAAAGGGATACCTTTACACATTAGGGAACCACAATGCGACCAAACACAGCCCCACGCTCCTAATGCAACTCAACGAAAACACAGAGTTTCTCATTGACACAGGGTAACATTAAATGTCATCAGTGAGCAGATATATCTGGCCCTGCCACATGCACACAACCTGCACCCGGCGGAATTGGACATATACCCATGTGTCTCAAAGACCCCGCTAAAGTGTCTGGGACAGTTTGAAGTCCATTGTAGACTTCGGCCACAATACATCATGGACGGCGACCGCGCTTGAGCCAAACTTATGCCGTACATCATAAAGGGTTTACTTACCAGGCACCCTGATTCATACAAGGCTGCCATCAAGAACTTAAATCTGCATGGGACATTCCCAGCATATTCTGATTGAACATTGTACCCCCACCTACCTCTGGAGACACAGGAGGTTCCACACTGCCCCAGGGGATAGGGAGACCTGAACATATAAGGCCCCAGAAGAAGATTGAGAATCTCTATCAATCGAAACGTCAGTGTTTCTTGTGGCAATTTGTTGTAAGACCACATCTAAGAAACACATTTAACTTTCTTTACTTTATAAACAGACGTCGGACCAGTCTCTCTCGGTCTTGGACCAGCCTAGGCTGGCCACCACTATTTCTGAACTACCTCAACACAGAAAATGTTAATCACTTGAACAAAATGTTAATCACTTGAACAGAGTATTATATGCTAAGATATTGAATTCAAATATAATACTCTACAGTAATGATACTAGGAGGATATGTTTTGCTATGAAATAATAATGTACACACCTCCTACCAACTTTTTCTAAAAACACAAGAAGTTGTTGCACACTGTAAATGTTGATTTATGTAAGGTTGAATTTGGAAATTGCAAACCTCTTCTTTTTGTTTAAAAAAAACACAGCCCTAGACCAGCCTTTGACTGAATCATGCAATGTTAAAATCCTGGTGCCTCACTGTGTATTTCCATGCTTTTCATGCTTTTTCATTTTTACATTGGATTTCAACTGAATGCCTGCTTTTTATAAATATTAAAAAAGAAAAAAAGCCACTTAAGAAATAAAAAAAGGCTACCATAAAAAACCTACTAATTGCTAATGGTTGTTTTCTCACCTCATGTTAGGGATCCTTGGACCTTGACATGGGACACCTAGGAAGGTTAAATAACTTACTGCCCTAAACCACGTGCAGTACCCGAAATTCTTTGAGGACAGGACCACCCAATGTGTACATACATTTTGATCCCTCAGCCCCCTACATCCTGTCCGTTATTAGGGCTGTCCCTCCAGTTACAAACATTGTAGATACAAAACACAAACCAAGGACATACCAGTACACGTTAACTCTACACCTTCAGAGTCCGGATGCAACATGAGCTTCAAAACAGCCATCGAAAGGGGCCTGATACACATCTTGTACAAACTCATGGTACATAAATACATTGACACCGTGGAAAAGATAGACCAACTCTACTCGTCTCTTTTCAAAGGAATCGGAAAGCTCAGAAACCCACAGATCACGCTCCACATCGACCTTGAAGTACGGCCGGTTGTACAGCACTACAGGGCTATCCCGGTGAACATACAGCGACAGGTGGAAAAATAGCTTCACATGCTATTGAGTCAAAAAATCATTGAACTGGCATCAGGGCACACATCATGGGTGTCCCCCATCATGCCGGTCCCAAAGAAAGGGTCGGAATCTATCAGTCTATGTGTGGACATCAGGAGGCCAAATGAGGCCATCAAGCAGGAGAGGTACTTGGCCCCCTGTATTACGGACATGGTCCACCTACTGAATGGCGCAAAATTATTTTTGAAATTGGACTTAAATAAAGGATACCACCATCTAGTCCTAGACCCAGAGACCAGGTATATCACAACATTCATAACCCATCTTGGATTAGTCGGGTCCAAAAGGCCCAGTTTTGCCATCTTGTTGGCAGCCAAAATCTTCCAGGCAGAAATCCACAATGTAATCAAACATATCCTGAACTGTATCAATTACAGCGATGATATTTTGGTTTTTGGCACAATAACAGTAGAACATGACAACACCCTGGCATGCGTATGCATGGCCCTGGAAGCGGCCAACCTCACGTTGAATCGTGAGAAGTGTGAGTTTAGGAAAGGTACCCTTCGCTTCTATGGTCATATCTTTTCGGTGAATGTGATGACGCCTGACCCGTAAAGGTACATGCTCTAAATGAGACATCGCCACCAACAAATGTGTCAGAGCTTAGGTCGTTTCTAGGCCTTGCGGACCATTGTGCTTGTTACATCAAGGACTTTGTGACGATAAATGAACCTCTGAGGGCGTTAACAAAACAACATGCACTGGTCACCGGAATAGGTTCATAACAATTCACGACAGGATAGGGAGGGTAGAGAACATGGCCTACTTTGATGCCGACAGAGAGACTGAACTAACAGTTGATGCAAGCCTGGTAGGCCTGGGGGCCATACTGGCAGAAATGTGCCGAGAGGACTCTGGTCAGAGACACGTCGTCTCATATGCAAGCAGAAGCCTGTCGCAAACAGAACAAGCCTATTCTCAAGCAGAAAAAGAGAGCTGGGCCGTCGTATGGGCATGCAAATACTTCCATCTGTTCCTCTATGGAAAGCCCTTCACTATCATAACAGATCATCAGGCTTTGCTATTTCTGGATGGCATGGCAACCCACAGGCGAAGATGCCACCGCGCATCGCCCGATGGGGCCTGAGACGGCAAGACTACTCATTCAATATCATACACAAACCGGGCAAAGAGGCCAACCGGGCTGACTAACTCTCATATCATCCTAGAAGTGAACATGCTCCGGAATCGTCAGTAGCGGACCGCTGCATTATGTACCTCATCCAGCAAACCATGCCAAAGGGCGTGGAGCCTCTGAAACTTGCAAAAGCAGCAGAGGATGACAATGCATTCCAAATCATAACAGAGGGGCTAAAGACAAGAACACGGTGAAGGAAAGGAGCAGCGGAGAGTCGGATGAAATAAGAAAGGAAGTGGATAGCCTATTACTGGTCAAGGAGGAACTAGCAATGTCCGAGGACAGTCTACTATTGAAAGGGAACAAGATCATCATACCACGCCAACTCAGGAAGCGGGTTCTACAGCTCCCGCATGAAGGACATCGAGGGATAGTATCAACAAAATGCATGTGCCGCCGGAAGGTCTGGTTCCCACAACTAGACAGTATGGTAGAGAATCTATGAAAGGAATGCCGACCTGCAGCCTTATCACCCCGGTAAGGCACCCGGAACTCCTTGCCATGTCACCACTACCAGAAGGAGTGTGGGAGGAGGTTGTCATAGACTTCTTTGGGCCGACGGAAGGCGGGACGTATGTGGTAACAATAATGGACGAATATTCCAGATGTCCCGAAGCACAAGTAATATCATCCACAGCTGCACATCATGTAATCCCAGTGCTATACAGGATATGCAGTGCCTCTGGTGTACCCCTGCAGGTACAATCAGACAATGGGCCATCGTTCATGAGCCAAGCCTTCTGGGACTTTGCAGAGTATATGGGTTTCAAACATAGGAAGGCTTGTGGCCCCAGGTGTCAGAATCCTGATTGTTACCCCGTAGTGTAGGCGAAGAATTCTCCCCACCAATGTAACCCTCTGGATGAATACACATACATAGATATCTATTAGTTGGGAGAGAGGACACCACTCGAACCCAGGAACTGTAATCAAAGCAAAGAACAATCAATGATTGGCACAAAACAATAGGAAAACAAGAACATCCAATTCTTGTGGTAGTGGCTAACCTGAATATAATTGGAGTAATCCCCACTAGAGACGAAAAGAAGAAGATCCCTTCTAGGTAAATGCCTCTGATTTCTATAGAGCAGGATGAGTAGTTCTGGGTAAGCCCTATGGAATAGAACACAAAACTGTCACTCAGAGGGCACACCAGAGCAAGACTATGGGATGTACTAAGGAAAACACTTACCATACAACCAATGAATAGTAGAGCAAGTGTAAGGTGATGCCAGTAGTTAAAATGTTAGGTCTCTACCTTGATTCCACATTAACCTTGAAGAAACAAGTCAACTCACTAGCATCTTCAACTGCCTACACCTGCAAGCTGATCCGGACCAGCAGACCTTTTCTCTGCCAAACCAGCTGCCTCACCTTGGCTACGACACTTATAATGTCCAAACTGGATTATTGTAACGCCTTGTACACAGGCGCTAAGAAATACATCACTGACAAAATCCAAAGGTTGCAAAACATTGCCCTAAGAGCAGCCCTAAATATCCCCAATAGAGAGCACATCTCCTAATTCAGAAGAGATGTCCATTGGTTAAATATAAAGGATAGGATCCTTCTCAAAACAGCTTCACTTACATCCAAGTGCCTGAACAACATAGCACCAGCATATCTCTCAGAAAGAATAAACAGGAGAACCTCAACACGACCAACTAGATCTACCAATGCCCACCGCCTAGAGATTCCTAGATTTAAACGAACCACAGCTGGTGGTTCTAGCTTCCCGGTCAAAACAGCCCTATCATGGAATGCACTGCCTCTAGACATTAGAACTGAACAACCTTACCCTATATTCAGACGCAACATGCTGAACTGGTTAAATACAAACGACTGTTAACACTCACCCCACCCTAACTAGTACTGCACCAGATACCTGCCACCCTATCTCTGCTCCACTGACATCTGGCTGCCTTGTATCAGTCTTGACAGACTACCTCACTTACTGTACCTGTTACCTACTGTACTACCTGACTATTTTATGTAAGATGTGACCTATTGCACCACGCCCTCACTGTAACCTGCAAGTGGTAGCAAGCTATATCCCTGTATGCCTGTACCCACTGAATTTGCTGTAACTAAGCTTAAGTATACCTATCCTGTTTGTGCCCAGCTAACTAAGGGTTTGGTGTGCATCACCAAATAAATGAATAAACAAACAAATAAACAAAGTGATTTGCACCCAGTGTGTGTTTGCCAAATCAACCCTGACCACGATGACATGAGGACGCCAAAGACGAGTAGTGGTTTATTAGTTTCTAGTTCCAGGATACCACCTGTCACGACAGAACGAGGACGCCTAACGAGGTTGAGCACCAGGGAAGGAAGTCTCTAGTCTGTGCGCTGGATTTAGCTAAAACACACGTGGGGTACAAATAAAGTTTCCGGGGATGGCTTGTATAGCTACCAACTTGGAATGAGGTGTTCGACGTGACAGCTGTGTCAGTTGCTGGAAATGAAGGAAGCTCCAGGTTCGTTATTGAGCAGTGCGAGTTGAGCAAAACCAAGTCAGTAGGAGCGATGTCGAGAGGAGTACCGAGTTCGTTTGCCGTGCGGTCAAATCCAGGGACGAAATCAGCAAGAGGAAGACAGGTCCTTATACGTTCCTGGTTTGTTTGCCGTGCAGTCAATTCAAGGGACAAGATCAGCAAAAAAAGGCAGGTCGTTATTTGTTCCGAGTTTGTTTGCCATGCGGTCAAATCCAGGGACAAAATCGTCAAAAGGAAAAGCAGGTTGTTATTCGTTCCAAGTTTGTTTGCTGGAGATAAACAGGAATCGGCGTACTAGAGGTCAAGGAAGCAATAGGGCAATAACAAGAACAAGGAATGGGCAAGACAAAAGTACATAATGCAGCCATGACTTTTGCAAAACCAGAAGCGCTGTTTCCTGAAACCCGGAAGCTTAAGTAACACTTCTGTGAAATTACCTGGCCCGCCTCTAACACGGCGTACATTGCAATGAAAATGCAACGGACGCCACAGTCGCCATGGAAACCCCCAAAGCTTACGCCCACAGGATCGAATGGTTTCGTTGAATATACGTCCATTTTCCCAGATGATGACTCGTGATTTCTTTCTGTGACCAAAGCCTGTGTACTGGAATGCTGGGGGTGTTTAATCCATGATCGAATCCTGACACCAGGCAAATGGCATGATCAAAAGATTCATGGTAAAACTGACACAGACACTGCAAATATCCAACCTGACGAGGCAAACATATGAGCAAGTGCTTCACTAACTATTGAGGGAGTACCGGAACACAGCTCACAGCTGGACAGGGAAGTGCCCAGCTGAAATAATGTTTGGACGGAATGTGCAAACCCACCACAGCGCAAAGGGGTCGTGGACCATCAAGAGGTAGATCGTGAGGAGAGGGATAAGAACCTCCAGTCAAAAACAAAGATGAAGGACTATGCCGACCAGAGGAGACAGACCTGACCCTCCACTATGGAGATAGGGGATGCCGTGATCGTGAGATAAGCCAGGACCAGCACAGGGGATGTATTCTTTCATGAAGAGCCACTCATCATCACCCGGAAGAAAGGTTCATTCATCACTGCAGAAGGTGACTGACGCCAGATAACTTGAAACTCGTCACATTTCAAGAGAGTGTCCCGAACCTATCAAGAACCATGGTCAGGAACCGTAGAAGACAAAAGAGGATATTCCTCCAATGAATCCTACCACAGAGATGGAGAGGAGTCAGATGTCCCCAGACAAGATCAAGAGGGACCAGACATCCCGCAAGAAACTCTGAGTCCAGGGAATGCTCAGCCACAAAGAGCTCAAACTAGACCCCTCACACTGATTGAAGAAATGGGGTAAAGTTGCAATGGTTGAATAGTGATGTTGGTTGTTAAATTGGGGGGAGGTGTAGCATTGGGAATTGTAGTCTGGAAGGGCAGGGGCGGGACCAGGGTGTGGGGAGGGAAGTGACGCAAGGGGAAGGGGAAGGGCAGACAAGCAACAGAGGCCGATGAATAAAGACGTCAGAGAGTTAGCTCTGTCTCCGCTTCTCTGTTACTGCGCAGCTTTGCACGCCCGTCCCTGTCTGCGTGACCGGAGGACCCAGTCAGGATTGGAATGTGCCGACACTACAGAGAGAAGGGGAGAAAACCGCAATTAAGCCAGTAAACACAGCATTCTCAAAATGCTTTTGGCCCAAGTGATGGGATGTGCAAATGCATCCGTTTCATTTATGCCAAATAACGTTGAGTATAATTCACAAACCCCCTCTGTCAAATGGTGCATTTCTGTGAATTTTAAAGTGCATCCCTGATTTACAAACAGGCCCTTCTTTAAAATGTGCAGAAAACAAATTCCCCTGCGTCTGTCAACAGATCCCAGGCTGTGCCTCAGGCATGGCTGACTCAGGCTTTCATCCATCCAATGTGCATTGAGTACCCTTAAATTGGGTAATAGTTACAGCTGTTATTTACAGTGCTATAAAATAGCACTTAGAAAGAAAAGTCATTATCTCTGGCGCTCGAATTGCAAAGGGTTTCAGGACTTCCTTCTGTTTCCCGGCCCATCCCTGATGCCCTGCGCAGTCGGAATTTGTTGGTTTGGTGTGTATTTTGTGGTGTGTTGAGTAGCATCATTAGATTTTGCCATTGTCAGGGTAGCCGGTGTCTACTTTTCTGGCCTTCATTCTTTACTGGTCTGTCTTTTCTGTAGCGCACTAGACGTGCCTCATTATGAGTATGGTGGTAAGTGGTAAAATTGTAGGTAACTGAGTTACCTCTAATTTTACCATTATGCCAAATTATGAGTTTTGGCTTTGAGTGGAAGATTTACCTTCAGCAAAACCTGGAGGTAAAACTTGCCAATCAATGCCAAAAAATCGCCTAAATAGTTGGAATTACTGTGGCGGGAGGTCTGCCGCATTAATTCCGCAAAAGAAGCCCCATTTGGTCCAATGGATCCAAATTAAACAGGGATTTACACTACTCCCACCACTTGTAATCAGGAGGAAATTCCTCTGAAACACCTCCAAACTCGTAATGAGACCCTTAGTTCTTCCACTGCCTCGGGAGGATAGCTCAGGGGCAATGTGCTCACCTTGGAAGCAAGACGACACGGAGCACCACAAGTTCGATCCCCGGGTCCGAGCTTAGAAACCTATGGGTATCAAGCGCGTTATAAATATTCTATCATAGCATATCACTTCTGCATATCGGTAACCTGAGCGGGACTTTTTTATATACCGGGCTATATATTACACTGCATAGGCTGGCGAAGCAGGCAAGCCGATGGCCTAATGTAGAGAGATTGGTCTCCCCTTTAAAAAATAGTTAAATTGGCAGAATAGTTCGTTGTATAGCACATATTTCCAAGAATGGATAAAAACCCAATCGTCTCAGAAGCAATTGTAAAGGGAATCTTGCAAAATACTCCATATAATCAACTAGTGCTTTTATTTATGACGACAGATTAGTGGGCACGTGCACCATGTTTATCCCCGTCTAGTTTCCATGTGTGTATCTTTAAGCCTGAAATGGCATTTCAGAAGTTCGTCTTTGCATGGGCTTTTCTCGCGAAGTACAGCCGTTTCGGTTTCGGCCCAATAAGTGCACCGTTCCGGGTCCCCTCCCTGAAGCTTGTTTGTGATCTAATGAGGCCGATAACATTAAAAGGAAGAACGGAAACAACCAGGCAAAAATTCACAGTTCATGTTTCGCTTAGATGAATGCTATCCAGGGTCAGACTGGGGCATACAATTGTCTCGAGTCGGGCTCGGCACCAATGAAAAAAGTGGGCAAAGTTGCAAACGACAATGAATTCCTTTTGTGACAGACACTAGTGGGACCACGTTGCCTTCCGTGCCCCGCCCGGGTCTGGGCTTTGCCCTGCCTTGCCTCAATCACTTAGGCTACCTTCCGTGGGGCCACCACCGCCACAGCCATGCTGAGCCTGATGATGACAAAAATAGGTGTGTGGTGCAGTGGCCCCACGGAAGGTAAGATTTTAAAAGAAAAAACGTATATTTGGGCGGCTGGGGCCCATCACTAAAGTGATGGGCCCCAGCCGCCACTCAAAATAAGTTATTTCTTTTAAAACCTACCTTCCGTGGGGCGGGGCCCCGGCCACCGGCCCCACGGAAGGTCAGGTTTTCAAAGAAAAAAGTAAAAAACATACTTTTGAGCACAATCCATGGGCCCGGCGCACGCGGAAGAGTCATCAGACTCAGTCTGCGGCAGCCGGCAGCCCCTGGTCACAGAAATTGGCCTGGCCCTGGCACTGACTGCAGTCAGCAGCACACTGCACACAGGTCACACAGACAGAAGCCCGGGCGCGGACACCCGTGGTGGGGTCCTGACTCCTGGGCAGTCAGGACAGCACCAGGGGACCGTGCCGCCGCCCGGGCCTCAACCTGGGCCTTCCTTGCCTGATCACTTGACTGTGACAGGCTCAGGCTGCACCGCACGCAGCAACAAGTGACTTACCTGCTTTGCCGGCTGGGACTTGGTCTCCTGACGGGCCTCAGGGTGGGGGGGCCGGGTATGCACACTGGCACCCGCACAAATGAAAAAGCAGGGAGATGGGGCCCCAGGAAGCAACTAGGCCGCACCACGCAGTGCAGCAGGGCAGGCTCTCTCTCTCACAAGTCAGGACTGACGACGCCACACCTCGACACCTTCACTTCACAGTAACTTGTGAAATGAAGGTGGCGCCGTGGTGCCTCCTGTGGCAACAACGCATCACCATGTAATTTCACTGGCTCAGAGCCAATGAAAACTGCACATTCTGTGTTACTATACAGAATGTATCAAATACTGCATAGTACCAACAGAATGGTAGTTTTCATTGGCTGTTGTTTGTAACCGTTTGTTGTTCATTGCTATTGCTGGTCCCTCCCAGGCCCAGCCAGCCATGGCCTGCAACCTGCAAGCACGAGAGAGATCGAGATCAGAATGACAAATCCCAATGATTTATAATTGAAGCAAAGCTAAGTGGAAGAACAAATAAAGCAATTGCACGTGTGCTGGCCCTGCACGAGTTCCGGTGCCCAAAAAAAGAGTGCCGGTGTTGGGCACTGGCAACCACCCCCACAAATTAAGCACTGATCTTTGGTAGGATCTCTGGCGCCGCTCTGCCAGGGCCACACAGCCGAACATGGATGAACGTACTTTGCCCAGTTAGCAGTCTTCCCCTATATCCAGGGAATGGTGAGAAGAATGTCTGCTTTCTTCCAGTCGTCACACTTTCTGCTTTTCCCAGCATCTCTTATAGTCCTCTGCCGCTGGCTGTCTTTGTAAGCTGGTTCCGGGACTGGTCTTCCCATTGAGCAGCTTATTAGTTCTTTAATTGGTTTTGTAAGGTTTTGTTTGAAAATGTACCTCCTTGTTATTGCCCTCTTCGCATTGGCCAGGACTTAGTTGATATGCATATGGCTCTGGAGATGAGCGGAGTTGAAGCTCTGCATTGCTTCTTGGAAGTCTGCCTTTCCCTGGCAAGTGGGGCCTGTAGTTTCACTTGACACCACTGGTCCAAACATTCCTTTCTCCTCATGTTTGGTGTTCAATGTATGCTTGTGGCTGACCTTAATTCTATAATTTAATCCTACTAAGAGATATTGGTTATAAAAAACACAGCAACACCTTACTCCCCTTGCCCCCCCCACACTGTGGTTTGAATTAAATTCTTGTATTTTGGTTTGGGGAACATGCCCATGTCCTTTGCTGTTACAGTCTGACAATCCCGGGGCATACTGTGACTTTTAATCCCATGTCCACCTTTTACGTAATGACAGACCTCAAAAGTTGACTGTAATAGGGCTTCAAGTTCTTGCAGATGAGGAGAGCTCCATGCACTCTGCACGAGGAACCTCGGGTGGCGGCAGGCCAAACCCTATCCTTTGTGTCTTGGGCCCCTCATAGAAAGGGATGGGGAGCTTCTCCAACTGACCAAAGCGGTTACAATGCCCACTTTGAATAAGTCATTGATGGCCAAAGCAGCTCTGTCCCGTTATCAGCCAGTCTTGGATTTTCAATTTTCACTCATGCTCAAAGGACACACTGCAGTGCCGCACATTCAGGCCTTTTGGAGGGAAAAGACTTCACTGACTCACCCTGATTAGGGTGCTCTTCCGCTCATAGCAGGTGCCAAATCACAGACGGAAGGAGCTTCGTCTATTGACGAATGACAGTGGTGTGGGCGCTAGGAATTTGTTTGAGGTCTTTCAACACCATTCCACATCATGGCCATTCCGCCATTTTTCGATCACCTTCAGAGTTTTGGTATTACGGAATAGCGTACCTCTCTGTCCAGAAGGGCCATTCCTTGATTGCTCTTTTGTCTAACATGTACATTTGTCTTCAAGTTACTTATTCAATTTGTTTGACTTTTAAGTGCATGCTCATGATAGCAACATCTTTTTATAGTGATGGAGTGTCTGGGTAATTTGAATACACGGATGAATCGTGCAGGCCTCTGTCTGAATACCGCTCCATAACTGAATTACAACTAAGACTGAGACATTAAACACTGACTGCAGATCAAATCTCTAGTATAGTTAAACTCTGGCCAGATTCCTTCGGGATCCGCCTGTCTCATTTGGCACCGCTAAAGAACATGAGTGCTTTGCTTCATTGCCATCTTTTGCTTGCCAAAGAGATTGGAGGTGAGGTCAAATTCTGTCAATTTCTGCTCAGTATTTTAAAAACGTGTTTTCCATTTTGTTAGGAGATGAATCCAAACTCCCGAGACACATTTTTAGGGTTTGCCCCAAAATAGAGGAGAAAAAATGGTTGAATGCACAATTAGTGTGCATTCAGAATGGTATAAAAGATTGAATCCTATAATAGCGAACAAAGGGAGCAGGGTTGCGTGGGTGCACCCACTCCCCTAGTTCGGTACGATGGGCTGCGGGGTGTCCGCTGCATACATTAGATGCCCAGCGGAGGATAACAACCGAAATCCAAAAATTCGAGCTTTTTATATTCGATTTTTTAACGTAGATCCCATTTTTCACATTATCAACCAAATCCTTTTCATGAACTGACTAGGAGCCATGGCTGGTCTTTGCGGCGGGGCATTGGACGGGAAGACCTCGTTTGTGATGGCTGTAGGATGGTGGTTGTCCCTGCCCCCTATCCAGCCATTGAGAATATTGCAACAGACCTTAGGTTGCCTTGCCTTCCTCAATGTTGATCTAGCCTTAGCTTGCAGCCCCTCATCACTCCGCTTGCACGGACTGATGCGCTCACGTCACTCTTCCTTGCAGCGTTTCATTGGCTTCAAGTGCACAACAATGTTAAAGTTAGGAGCTTTTGTACAGACCAACCTTTTCTGTTTGTTTGGCTGCCCTTGCTTTATAAAAGATTTCTAGGCGCCTTTGCATTTTTCACTCCAGGAAAGAAGATCGAACTTTCTTAATCATGATGCCATCTTCTGAACCTCACTCACTGTGCCAGGGTAAACGGCCATGACTAAGGGCTTCCTCGCCCTGCAGACATTTGGCATGGGTGTCCTAGCACATTGAGGGTACTTCCGGGGACATAACTGTAGCAGTGCAATTCTTCACAATACAGACTGGTGACATTCTATTCCATAAAAGTGGTTCTCCTCCCATTAATATAGCAACTCGCAGTTAGGCGCGTGTGCAACAAGGCTCCCGTCTCTAGTGTGAGGATTATGGCCTGGTGTACTTTCAGCCCTCCAAATTTATGAGCCAAACTGAATTCAGTAGCCAGGAGCCAGCCGGTTCGTGAGATCTTGCACAACCCAACAGCAAGCTGAAGTCTTGCACATACCTTTGTGCAAGTTCAGGCAGCGGGCTTGAGTTTTTACAGGCCAATTGGAATCTCCAAACCCCTCCGAGATTCAGCCAGCCAATCGGAGTCATAGATGGGGAGCTATGGGGAGGTTCGGTGGCCATATAAAAGGTTCGACTCACTTCCCTTTTCTCTCCGAGTGTTCTTGAATGTTATAGAGACAGGGCTGTTGCAATAGCAAGCATTGCTTGTATGTCTTTTTCACATTTCATTCACTATTTATGACACTTTAATTTTTATTGTGCTTGTTTTGTGAAGTTCCTTAATGTCAGATTCCCCCTTTTTTTTCCCTTTGATTATTTTTAAATCTCTTTTACTTACCATTCTGTGTCACAAAAAGTTGGAATATTCAGTTACAGACACAGAATATATTGCCTTGCCTTCAAACAATGTTATGATTTTCTCTTTGCTAATCACTAATAGATTTTTGTTCTCATCACATAAATGTTGCGCTCACTTGCAGATGGTGATTGTATTCCCCAATCTCTAAACAATTGTATGATTTTCAAATGTGTATCAGTATTTTCTCTCTTCACCAAAAGGTGGCACACTGAATGTATTCCTCTAATGGTATTTTGTCCAGCCACAAAGAAATGACATACCCAGTTACAGCCACTGAAGGTAATCTCTTGCCTGCCTCCAAACAACGATGGGATTTTCTCCTTGCTCCCTTGTTACAGACAAGATATGTTATATGCGTGTACGTCATGCAGGGTGGTCACTAGCATTTTCTCCTCCATTAGCAGTCACAAAACGATGGCCTATGCTATTTATTTTCCTAAATCTTCCTCAACTAGAACATATTTTCTTTTTCTCCATTAACTAAATCTTTTTTTAAATGTTCTACCTCTCCCATAACTCAAGCCAATTTAAATGTTCTACTTCTCCCTCGGCTAAATGCTATTTTCATTTTCTAACTCTCCCTCAACCAAATCCTATTGCAATTTCCTACCTCTACCTCAGCTAAATCCTACTCCAGTTTTCTACCTCTACCTCAACTCAAGCCGATTTCAATTTGCCACCTCTTCTTCAACTGCTCGAGCAACCTCCTGCTTCTACCTCTGGATCTCAACCTCCAGCCATGCCTGCTTTATATATAGCCCTGAAGGCTGATGTGACCCAAACCACTTTACCCGAACTTCCAGATTTACCTATGTGTCTTTAATTCTCATCAGCGTATATAAAAGACAAGAATCTATTCTCTTAAAAAAATCTTTTTACTATTGTTACATTTTTCTTTTTATAACCATAATCCACTGCCAAGGAATAAATACAGTTGTTATGTCTCCATTGTTTCAGTATGTCTGATTCGTCGACTCCTAGCTTTTTTATTGGAGCTTTAATTGATACTTTTTAAATATACAGGTGTTGGGCACCACTACTGTTTATACTTGTCTCATTCATTCACTATTTTACAGCATTATAGTTCATCATATATTTCCTACGCCCAACATGTTTCTGTCCATTTCCTTCTGTATCTAGGACTTTCTTCATTTGTAATTATTTTATTTTTGTTATCACTATTGTCATTTTCACACAGGGTATCTTTTCTACAGTTATGCACGACGTCTTGCAATCTGCGAGCACATATAAAAACACTTAACTGTAAATACTAAATGCGCATTCAAATAACTCTTTGTATATGTCAACTATGTTTGCCCCTAGTGCCAGGAAGGGGCTGTGGTAGGTAAGTTGGTTGTAGAGGTGTGGTGTTCTGATGTTTGGTGCTTCTTGGGAGGGATCTCAACAAAACGCCACTATGCTGTCAATCCAGCTATGTTGCATTTTGCCTCTCACCCAGCTAACCCAACCCGGCCTCCTCCTCCCTGCTCTCAGATCCACCAAAGCCACAATAGACCATGCAAATGGTCGAGGAGTGCAGTATAAAACCCAACAGTAACATAACATAAAAAAACATGAGAACTAACGTGGTCAGATCAGACGGGGAGCGCCCAGGCTGACACCCAGCAACTCATTCAAGCAGACTGTAAAGCACCAGCAAAGGGAATTGACACTATACATCGGAGCATACATTAGATTAAGCATGGATGAAGGCCCAATACTGGAAGAGGTGACAGGATTGCATGTCTGAATATTGGTAAAAGTGCCGCACCACACACCATCATGCAGGAGGAAACAAGCAGGTTTCTATGTCATATCATCGACAACCGTTTTTTCGACAGGTGCGTTTTCCGAAGACACTTTGTTGGCAAAACTCATTGAAAGGTTTATTTTTTTATTTTTGGGGGTGTCCCCCGCTTTCTATGCCCTTTCCCAGCCCCCACCCTGAAGAAAATTCGATGTGTTTTTTTATGACATTTTTTTCGGAAACCTACCCGTCGAAAAAACTACTGTCGATGATTCAACATCATACCCCATTGAGGAGGGCGGGATGCCGGGGTCTTGGGGGACAATGTGGGTGCCTCGCCAACACCCAAGGGAAGCTAAGGGTAGAAGTGTCACATAAGGGAAGCAGCGCCAAGATTCAGCTGGTGGTGAGTTCACCATCAAAGAATATAGAAATCAGAGGCCAACAGAAGTCAGGGTCTCTCCTAAAACATTCTGTACACAAGCAGCAAGAAGAGAGAGCAGGGGAGAGGGGACACAAAAACCAAGTTTAGAGCAAGCAACGGCCCGGGCTTCAGGAAGGAAGGAAAAATGTGGACAAAATTATGAGCATTGAAAGTTTTCAAGAAGTGGAAAAAAACCCAGAACAGAACATATGCTTATCATTAGTTTCTCCAAAATGGTAGCTGCTGGACCATATGCATGCAGTAACCATAAACAGACCCTACCCTCCCCGTAAAGTAAGGTGGACCACACAGGTTACAAGTGTTGGCAATAAAAGCCTGTAGGATTATTGTTTCAGATATGGTTATGGAAACAATATCCTAATGGTATCATACTTTTGGGTACCGGGTCCTGAGGTAACCTCTCTGGCCCGTGCCGCCTTCTTGTCCCACGATTTGTTGTGGTCACCGTACAGTGTCCTGTTTTTCTCTTCCTTTGTTCGTCTCCCTTCTTTACTAGGGTGGGAGGGTTTTGGGGAAAGAAGAAAGAGATGGAAGGCACTGAGTTAACAGTGAACTTCCTGACTGTTTGGGTCCCTGTTCAGGGTCGACAGTTTGTATTTTGTGAGAGCTGTGCAGCTCTTTTTATAAGACCCAGTGGTACCCCTGGGTCTTTGAAGTGTGGCTGTGGGGGCTCGAGCCCAACCCCCAGGCTGGCAGTAGCCAAATGTCTGGTACACCCACCCCCCCACCCCAGGGGCGGAGGGAGCAGGCATTGTGTTCTTCCTGCCTGACTGGTGGTTTGCTCTGGGTGCTTAGCACCCTGTTGTTTTGTGGAAGGGTGAAGTGATTGCTCACACCTCACCCTTCCCTGTCTTTGTAGTGGGGGAGACTGCGTGTCTCCGACTGTGATGAGGAGAGGGTCAGGCATGGGGGAAGGAGCTGCCCCTCTCTTGGGCCTGCTGGATGGTACCAGCAGTTACCCTGCCTCCCTTTTGGAGGCCCTGCAGCATTGCCCAGACTTGGATGCAGCGGCCCGTCCATGGTATTACCTCAGCTTTGCTCGGTCCTAACCCTGCGTTCCCTCTGTTTGTTGATGGGGTGAGTCGTGCAGTGGAAGTGATTGTCTGTGACACTCTGGGCCCGATTCATGGAATATTTGCACGGTTCAAAGTGACTCTGCACTGCTGAAAAGTGACTTTGCACTGCCGACACAATCGCTGATTCATGAAACTGTGCAAAGTGTATAATGAGGATTTGCACTGCAAAAATACACTTTGCATAGTTCCATAAATCAGGGTTTGTGTGGGCAGTGCAAAGTCACTTTTCGGCAGTGCAACGTGGCTTTGAATCAGGCAAATATTCCATGAATCGGGCCCTGAGTATCCGCTGCAGCTATCCCGATAAATGCACATGTATACACTGGGGCTGCTTTCTCGCACTGTGGAAGCGTCAGTAGAAATGTGATACACACACATATAAAATGTTACTGAAAAAACTCTGACAAGAGCCGAGGAAAAATGTAATGAGCACAATTGCACATTATACATTCATAGGAATAACTTTGCAATGTATTTGCAAAATGTGGAGGAATAGCGGAGGGTCGCAGTCCTGCATGACTTGCATTTCCGGTGTAAACCGGGATGGAATGCTGTCATCTTGCCCTGGTGTAACATCAAACCGCCATTAGCAAAGGCAATTCAACTTGCCATTAAGAGCCTGGCACGTAGACAAGAAATACACTTCTCAGCAATCAGGTTCTAATCTAATGACCAATAAATACATATTTTTCTGGTAAAATAGCTCAGTGGGTTGAGAGCTCGCTGCTACGATCTATGTGTGAGCTGCAGGCCACAGGCTCGAATCGCGGCAAGGCCAACTCAGACTTTCATCCATCCGAGGTCGATACATGAGTACCAACTTCGGTTGGGTGATATTGCATGTACATATGTTCGATGTAAAGGGCGTTGGCGAAAGCGCTAAATAACTAACACATCCTTATCATGTAGAGGCGAGGAGATGTCAGGCAAAGACAGAGATGGCCATGGTGGCGTGGCGGGGAGGGGTAGGGCCTGCCACTGCATGCCCAGTTCTGGATGCTTGAAAAAGGCCAATGAGAGGTGACCAGGAACATTGTCCGTGTGACCAGGGCACCAGTGATGGGTAAGCAGAGACAAGAGAGGATGTGGGGCTCACCTAATAGCAACTGCAGAATGAGGAAGGGTTGCAGATTAAGATGGCTGCCCATTAAGAACACACCAATGGCTTCAGTAGTCGTGACACTAGAGGACCAAGGCAAGGAACAGTCAGTGCACGCATAAGGCGCCGTGGCAAAAGAGGTCGTTAGACAAGAGGAAGGCAAGAACATTTCAGAAGGGGTAACAGAAATTAAGCACTGGGTAACTACAGGCTATCAGAGAAAGAGAGACGGACAAAAGAGCGGTAAATGCTTTCTTGGGTATCAGTGTTCAGAACAACCAAATCCATAGAAATTCAACCCGCGTCCTCACCGAGCTACCTTAATCGTATAAAAGGTGTTACAGGACATGGAAGTGCGTACTCACCATATATGATATGATAGGTCATTGATAACGCGCTTACTACCCAGAGGTTTCTAAGCGCGGACCCGGGGATCCAATCTGTGTTGCTCCGTGTCATCTTGCTTCCAAGGCGAGCACGTATGCCCTGAGCTATCCTCCCGATGGTTTTCATTTCGGTTGGACAATCTCAACCCCCCCCCCCCCCCCCAAAGGGGTCATTCACATAAATCGCAACGGCCTTGCGACTCGAGAGGTCAGAAGTACGCGGACTCCATGAAAGGGATGGACTCCTGGGTCCTGATTCACAAAGGCTTGGACTGGAGCATATCAGAGAGGCCTGCAGCACCTCTGAGGTTCACAGGTGCAAATGCGCTTCCCAGGCATTTCCCAGGCGTGCTCAAATCTGCTCCACTTTTGGGCGTAATGCATCAGGCTTAATGTAGCAGGAGCCAATCAGAGGTGCTCCATCGCATCTTTGACTTGCTCCAGTGAAAGTCTGTGAGTGAGTGAATCGGGCACAGTTACATTTGTAATGTGCTGTTAAACAAATGTGGCTCCTTGACCACCTTATATTGTGACTCTACTAGAGATCCTTATTTACATCAATACATTAAAACAACAAATACAAACTGTTCAGTACAACAAAAGAAACTGCTTGTTCATGCTTCCGAAAGCCATACGCATGGCCGTGCCATTCTGGATGCTCAGCTATTGGCAAGTACTTAACATGCTTACCGTCACTCTAGTAGATAACAGCGGCAAATGATTGCTTACACCATCTGATGGGAGCATTGGCTTTTTTGATTTTTATTAAATAATGAAATGCTGCAGGTAATATTTTTTCCCTTTTCATAAAGCTCCTTTCAAAAATCACAATGCATACATGTGCCCTTGCAGCACCTGCTCTTCAGTGACACAGGGCAGGTTCAAAGGTCACATGTGCATTCCTGACAGCTGCTGTGAATCAACTGTGCCTTGCAGGGGCGTTGCTAGGGGGGGCTATGGGGGCTATAGCCCCTGATCTTTTGGTTGTAGCCCCGGATAGAATCTCAGGAGCTACAGCCAAAAGACTAGCTAGCCCCCAGTCCCAACAGTTCCGACATCAGTTTAGCCCCGGGTCTTTTCCAGACCTAGCAACTCCCTTGGTGCCTTGTATTGTGAGTCATTGTTGCTACCGTGTGGCAGAATGATGCCCCTAGTTAGCTCGGTTATGCAGTATGCGGCTTCCAGCGCATAACTGGCAAAATTGCATGGTGACCCTTCGGAGTGCTATTCGTTTTTTTTCTTTTTCAGTTGTGAAATGGTTCAGTTATCACGTCACAAGTTAAAAAAAGAACTAGAAATGATAATGGTCATTTGAAGAAAAAGGAGACACGAACTACAAGTTGTCCCTTCTGCATTTCTCTGGCAGCAAGGTAATGGGTGGAGCTGTGGCTAGAGAGCGGCAGCGGGACATAGGAGGGTGGAGAGTTGGGGAGGGTGGACTTGAGAGATCTGTTCAGCATTTGGGGTGTTGGGAAAAGATTGGGGAGGGTTGGGGAAGAGTAGAGGTGGGGAAGAGGAAACGGTAGTGGTGGTGGTTTAGTGCTCAGCTTGCTTTGATGTGGACGGAGATTATTCGTTTCTGCACGTGTCTGGAGTGAGCTGATTGGCCCACGCACCCTCCGTGGGTGCTAATTGAGCTGCACCGGTCTCACAAATGAGCACCATCTTGGCAAAATTGAGCAGCCCAATGCTCCTTATTGATGAGGCTATGTTGAGCAACACCACTATTTTTATTGACTAAATCCTGTTATATGATGGCAGCACAATAATATAAGATAGTGCTCCCCAGCCTATGAGTGCAGGGATGTATGATGGTATTCAATTTTATAGTTAAAGTAGTCTGCTGGGTGATTCACTAGAACAAGAACTGCAATGGGCCTCAAGTATTGCTACCGGGAGGATAGCTCAGTGGCAACGTGCTCGCCTTGGAAGCAAGATGACAGGTAGCAAAACAGGTCCGATCCCCGCGCTTAGAAACCTCTGGGTATTAAGCACGTTATAAATAACCTATCATATCATATCATGTCATAGGCACAAAATGTTATAGCTTCTAAGGCAATTGGGTTTTTACCCATTCTTGGAAATATGTGTATAAAATTAACTCTTCGGCCAATTAACCATACTATTTTTTAAAGAGGCAACCAATCTTGCTACCTTAAATCCTGGGATTGCCTGATTTGCCAGCCTATCCAGTGTAATATAGAGCCCTCTATCAAAACAACTTCGCGGGCAGCTCTTGGTTACCAGTACGCTCAAGTGCACAAGTGGAAGACCTTTTGTTTGGTGCACTACGGAAAGAACAGGACAATACAGAATGAAGGCCAGAAAACGTGACCTTGGTTGCCACGAGAACAGCAAAGTCTTTATATGTAACTCAATACAACGCAAAATGCACTCCAAACAGAGCGTTGCCAGAGATCCTACCAACATATCTAGTGATACAGTGAGGAAAGAAAACGGGAGGCAGATTCTACCAGACAGACCTGAGACCAAAAGGGAGGCCTGAAGACTGGGCACCAAGAAGCCTTTCAGATAAGCCCGTGTCTGTCTGAATAGGGCCCTGAACCAAGGGTGTGGGGGAATACATGTTACCATTGAAAAACCAGAGTTACCCAAAGGTTGTGGAAAGACCTAATGGACGGGGGTGGGTGGGGGGAAATCACAGGTTGTAGAGATACCAAAAAGAATTCTAAGTGAATCGGAGGTTGTGGGGAGACCTAAGAACATTCTGAGAAGACCCGAGGTCATGGAGAGACCAAATAGAACACTGACAGAACCAGAATCTAGGAAAAGACCTAAGAGAGTGGTACTGATAAGATTCCACAAAGAACCGTGGAACAATTTGGGATGAATTAAGAAACAGACACAGAGAGGCCGACGTTGTCAAGGACCTCGGAAGAAGTCTACTGAGAGCCCTAACAGAATCATGTACATCTTGAGAAGATAAGGGACCTAAGGGAATTACTAAGCGAGTCCGAAGTTGTGGATAAGTCTAGGAGAATGTTTAATCAAAATCCAAGGACCTGAAAGAGAATGAAAACCGTATGCAAACCCTAGAGAGATCCGTGCACGGGAGCGTCTCATGTTTATTTGTTAGAATAGGGATGCACACTGAAGACTTGGGTTTCGGAGCAAATGCTTTGGCCAAACTTGAAAATGTTCACTGTGACTTAGCACTCGGCAGAAGGCCAAAAACATATTAAGATAAGATTTGCACTTTCTGTTGTCCCTCATCTTTGGACTGGTTATTAAAACAAGGGATTCTCTGGAGGACCAGTGACTGATAAGATTCAGTTGAAGACTTTTCTGATAAAAGATATCTTCATCCTGGGGTGTAGCGAGCACACAGAGAATCACTATTTCTGTTGTGCCGTCCTCAACGCTGGTTTTCAGATCCATCCCTTCTTTTAGAATAATTTCCTAGTCCATTTAGGTGTTTGTTCAAACCCTTCCCGCAATTACACAGAATAAATAAAGGCGCTGGGTCTGATTCCCAACAATTTGTCTTGGAGCGAATCAGTGATGCATCTGATCATCATCTATGATTTGCTCCTGCTGCCTTTCAGCTGTTTCACAAAGCCTACAACTGGAGCACATCTGTAAGATGCCCAGCTGCAAATGCGATTCACAAAGATTTGCTCAAGTGCAACCCAGTGAGCCTCCATGCATCTTCAGATCTGTCCTACCTTTAGGCTTTGTGAATCAGGAGTAAGGTAGCCGGAGATAATGAGAGATGTTCAAGGGCATCTCTGATTTTCTCCGCTGCAAATCTTTGTGATTCAGGCTCATCATATTAAGCAACCAAAATCTCAGTGTTCTTCATTTTTCAGCATCGCCGCATGGTCCATCTAAAAGGCAAAAGGGTCACCTTAAGCAATTGAGAGACGTTACAAAAGTGACGTGGGAGTTCTCTAATTCCATAATGATTTGTAAAAGTTCTTTAAAAGATTTTGGAGGTTGTATGTTGAGTTGGTAAGATGATGCATATGACGGGGAAACTGTGGAGTACTTGCAGTATTTTGTATGCATTGGTGTCAGGGGGCACAGAGGCGCTGAAGATAGCATAAACAGTGGCCTGGGCATTCTTCAGTCAGGCTGCTTCTAAAAAGGCTCCAGTGATGAGCTATCCAACGGCGGAGGCATCAATAATGGGATCCGTGACTGGGATCAAGGAGTACAAGAAAAAGAGGTGCCGGCTGCCTACATGGTAGACATTCCCTGCCCTATGTGTTTAGCATTATTTTAATTGTTTTTTTATAGCAAGTAATTAATTTTATAGATTACCTCTAAAGATTTTCAAATGAAGATGGAGTGGGTTAGGAGACAATATCATGCCATCTGTATTGCCCAACTTGTTCCACACAGAAGAACATTCTCTTTGACACTTTTCTGAGTCAAAGATCCATTTTTAAGAATTCATATTTGTCACTTACACTTGTGCTTTTTAGGCTTTTAGATAAACTTTACGCTGTAGTTAGTTGTGTAACAACAGCTGTGCCTCTGTTTCCTGTTTCAAAACGTCTCTATTTGCCATATTCTGAGGAAACCTTTTGGAAATGAGATTAGCACATATGGTGCGATTTAATAAGACATTTTCTTTTGCTTTGGACAACGTTGTCCCCTGTCAGGTGGTTGGGAACACCTCAATTCTTGAGGGCTGTAACGAGGAAGAAAGACCAGGGGACCGTATGAGTTTTATAAGTCTGTGCGCAAGGCCCCAGTGTGAAGAGGACAGTTCTAAGTCTTCTTCTCCTTGACTATATCCAAACAAACTACACTTGTGGAAAACCAGGCACAGATCCACTTGGAATCCATTTTAGGTTGTGACCTTTGAAGACTCCCTGTGCATGCTTCCACAAGGTTGCATCCTCGTTAATATTCGGCAGTGCCACTTATGAGCAGGTTCGGACTGGGGCATAAAATTGTCTCAGGCGCCAATGAACAAGTGGCCCACCGTTGCAAATGGCAATTCATTCCTTTTACGACAGATTGTTTGCGTAGTACCCATGGGGGAGGTTTTTGATAAAATGTGATGGAAATTGTGCATTTTAAGGAATATGTATTCAGTAACACTGGTCAAAACTACTAGTCGCATGGTGAAGTAACTTATCAAATTGCCCCAAAAAACTGAACCCACACTAGTATTTTGTGTTTTTGGTTCAGGCATTGCCCTATCGGCCTGTCAAAGCCTGCTTTTCATGCACATCACTTCACCCGAGGTTACACGCCCGCCGGTATCTTCGGTCATGATACTGGAACCAAAATCTTTTGAACCCGGGGGGTCCTTAAATCAGTAACACGTCATACTTAGAATGGGATGCAGAATAACTCTTACACCAAATAATAAGACTGACACAGGAAGTTGGAAAAAACGTCTCCTCTGACTGTTTTATTTCAATTGTCTAAAACCGGGAGGACATCAACGGATGTCGTACAGCATTCTCAATGCATTTCATAAAAAATTATACTTTTATAGCAAATGTGGCAAACAAGAAAATCCTACGTTCGGTTGTGATTGGCTTGAGGGGAAAATCTAAGTATACTTTCTATATAGGGACGGGTTGTGAATGGGTCTCTACAGTCAGGTGGACAACTTATGCTCACCCCTAGTGCAAGTTATCTTCAACAGTTATGAGATACACAGTAGATTATTAGCTCTCAAATTATAAGGCCCTTTGTTATATGGCCCTCTACAATTGGTTGGCACGCACATATCCTTCTGGAACATTCAGCTCACTAGCAGCACGTAGGCTGGTACCCCAGGTGCCAAAGGGTGGACTTGACCATGTCTGTCCACCCAATTAGCCCAACATCTCTTATCGCTCATGCCGTCTGCCATTCGGATTGTCTTTGAACTTGTTCTTGCAAAGTATACTTGCTCCTGAGAATAAAGGGGAATATAGGCCCACTCTTATCATAGTTCAGGTCTGCATGACCAAATCCTATTTCCATTCTTGACTCACGTGACAGGAGAACGTATTTCGGCCCGTTTTGCAGCACTTAATTGTCTTGAATCTTGACACTCACAGCCTTCTTTCTTGCACCTTAACAAGGGCTGATTCAGCTTCTCACGTTCACTGTTCTTCAAGGATAGATAACTGGTTCTTGGCCGCTCCATCCTCTGACACCAGGCCAGACAGCTATTTCAGCACTTGTATTTTCTGCAGTGCTCTTCACACATGCAATCTTCATTCCGCATATGAACGTTTACTCGATTCTTTTCTTCGTCATCAGATTCCATAAGGTCCATACATCCTCTCCTTTACCCACTCTTCTCAGTGCGTCACGCGTGCTTCTTGTGACGTCATCAGCTTCTTTTTCTCTCATCTTCGTATTCCTTTGGGGGTTCTCCTCCAAGAGATTGTCATCTCTACAGGGATCCATCATATAGGGTTTTCTCAACGGATACCTCTTCTCGACTCTCCATGGAATAGGCACAACCACTGGTGTCGTGCATGTCACAATCTCTGGCTTACTGCATATCGGAAGGATGGGGGCGGGACTTCCTACAGAGGCATTCCGCTGCTCCACTACACTTTACCCACATACAATGCAGAATGCACACAGTCCAGATGTGAATGATTGCATCAGGTGCTGCTCTCAGAGGAAAAAAAACAGGAGAAAAAAAACGGTGCTGTCTATAGTCCTGGTGTTTTTGCCCAGGCCTGGGAGCTTGTGCACATTCCTTAAACTAGGGAGGCACCCACTTACCACCCCCTCCCTACATGCCAGCTGCAAGTAGCAGGAGATGGGCCGAGTTCTTACCTTACCACTGATGCCCCTCCAATGGACAACAGACACCAAGGTGGCTTTTCTGAGCCCCATCGAGGACCCCTCTCTAGATTACACAAAACCATAAACACATCTACACCTTTTAAACTGGAAGTAACAAAACGGCTCCTAACATTCTTATTCCCTTTCATTTCCTACCCTGGAGTAATGTTCCTCTTGGTCGTTCTGCCCCACCAGCTCACCCTCCCTGAGGGTGGTCGAGAAGGGATCCTTAGGGTTGGGCTGACAGAACAGAGCCCTTCTACCAACCAGCAACACCCACTGTGGAGGAGAGGCCAGGAGATGGCCTCTGTGAGCGGTCTTCTCCCATAGGTGGCTATCAGCAGGCCGCCACTTCTGCTTCCTGCCGCACGCCAAAGTATAACTCTTTGTCCCACTACACCTAACACCACATGTATATAACAAACTACATACATACATGTATACCTAAATAAACACCTAAGCAACTATAAATACAAATATAAACATGCACACTTAAAGAAATACATAATTGCCTACATTTCAGGATTTGTGTAATATACACATGGGGGTGACTGCTGAGGTCAGTCAGCCCTCTTCATAGAACCTCTCCTGTTATGATGTTATGGGATGAGGTCTGCCTTTACTTGCTGGTTTACCCCAGGGCTGGCCCACCTCAGGCACTATTCTTTACATTTGTGGTGCCCCATCCACCAGATGGAGCACCACCACCTCGCGAGACCCAGGGAGGAATGTCTCTTCCTTCTGCAGTACCCTGTCTGTCATATGGGATGCCGTTGGCATCGTCCTGCAGCCCACGCCGAACCATAGCTTAAATGGCAGTTCTAGCCCCGGGGTGGCCCGCGTAATCATTGCTGTGTGGCCCACGCATTCGCATTAAGAACCTCTGCGGCGACAGTTACCCAAAGGTGGTGCAACGCTCACCGCCTCTGGCCTGGGGAGCTGTCTCAATCTTACCAGTGGCCCAGGCCCTGCGGAGCCATCGAGCTCACAGTCACGCTGGGTGTGCATTGATTTCTTCTGGTAGCATCCCTGTTGACATGGGGACACCGCCTACCTCACCACGCTCAGGCCTGTCTAGTAATGGGCGAACCCGCCCTGTACATTCTACGTGCCTGTGCGGCATAGGTGGGCGGGCGTGTGCTAGCTCTCCGGGACTGTGGCGCTGGTTGTGGAGGTACCATAGCTCTCTTCACCTGGGCTGCACGGACACAGTGGCCCGGGACCACAGTGGCCCGGGACCATCTTCACCGCCCCCGGTTGGCCGGCAGCAGTTAGGGGCAGACTTGGATGGTGTGCATGCTCCTTCGCTTGCCTGGGACACTTCAGTTATGCAGCCCTGGGCTGCTATTCTTCAGGACCCACCTAGTCTGGGTGCCACAGAGTGAGGGCAGGCAGCCTGGATCCGTGCTGCTGCCCGCACATGGTTCGGGGCTAGGTGACCATGTTTTTCACCCAGGCCGGCCCGCAAAGGGTTTCATTCTTCTGGGCCCACCCTCGAAGGTCCCTGGGCAGGCTAACACAGAGACAGGTCCCATGGGTGCCCGGCTGCACTGGCAACGCAACCTAAGGCCCACGGAGTAGCCGGGGTGCTGCTGGCATGCGCGGCCCGAATATTCAGTTCATTTATCCACCGGGGTACTCAAGGTCATGGTCCGCACAGCCCCAGGAAGAGCCTCACAATCATCCTCTACCTCTCAAAACTCGACTGTTACTTCCAGTGGTTCTTTTTTTTGTAAACATACTCTCCCCTGCACAGTCCACTTCTGGGGCAGGGGAGATTCTGTCCATTGTCTTGGTTCTTATTTCGACATCCCATCCAGACCCGTAGTGGGCTGGATGGTTTAATCCAACATAATATCCCAGGTAAGCGCCCCCTTTAAGCACCAACACAGAAACAATAAATACAATAATATCCCACGCTGGTGAATGTGCCTTTATTTATTAATTTCCCTCAGACAGCATGCCCCATTCCTCTATATTACAAAATCAGAGGCAATAAACTGCATGTCGTTCACTGGTACTTTTACTATGGTTTCAACGAAACGATCACAGCCATGATTAATATGCTACATCCATTAGCTTTCAAATCGCCTGAATATTTAATGCATGCATACAATTAGCCGGATGCGCCTGCGTGCTCTCTCTCTCTCTCTCTCTCTCTCTTTCTTCTCTCTTTCCTGCTGTCTTTCTCTTTTGTCTTACTCTTTTGCCATGCATATGCGTGCACATATGGGACAAGTTACCGTTAAGTGTACGCCATTAGGATTGTGGACGTCACCGAGGATTCACCCTGGGCACATAGAGGCTGAGTGCCTTCATAAGTTCTGAGGTGGCTTGAAATATCGTTTGTAAGTCCAAGAAGAGTTGTTTTATTCTTAATAATGCAAGGGTGCCACCCTAGAGGTTCTTGCTGCTAGTCCCTTCCCATGCTTTTTTCAGGTTCTGCAGTTTTCTTTCCTCTTATATGCTTTTTACTCGTATTTTCGGCTTTCTTTTTCTAGCGTTGTGACATTTTGTCTTTTCTTTCTACGATATACATTACTTTATTCCTTTGTCTGTTTTATTGCATCGGAAGAGTTTTCTTTCTACATTTAAACATTCGAATGTGTTCTCCCTTTCTGTACCTCTATCTTTAGTATATCAGTGTTTCTCTATCATTCATCAACCCCTTTCCTCTCTTTCTTATTTGCTTACTTTGTTTCTCCCCCTTTTTTCTTATTGCCTAGCTCTGTTCCTGTTCCAACATTTCTCCTTTTTTCAGTATTCTCTCACTTTTATTTACAAGTTCTTCTAAAATGATCCCTTAGCCAGCAGGCAGCACATTCAAATCCTTCAGTGCCAGTCACAAACCCCTGTCAAATAAGGGAACATAAAAATTAAATTGAAACTAAATATAAAAATGTGATTTAGTAAGCAAATTGAAAAATAAAATGAGAGGTCAAAGATGTAGGACAAGTTACCAAAATAACAACACTTGAAACCAAAATTGGTAAAGAACTATGTATGTTCTTAAAACCTTTCAGGAAATCTGATAGGGAGGAGCACAACTGGAGCGCTACAGGAAATGAGTTCCACATCCATGGACGTTATGGAAAAAAGGCATGGTTTGATCATTGCATGTGAATGAACTTCCTAGTGGCCCCTCTTCTGGTGTATCTGCTCTGTGCGGCTCTACAGCCACCAATTACTCTCAGTTTCTGGGCCATGTACATTAGAGAACACCAACACCGTTGCCTTGATGCTATACATCGTAATGTGCATATGGAATCCTGGGTGCCACCAACTGGACTGCAAAACATAGAACAGATTTCAACGGGCCAGTGAAGAAGCAGCAAGTACTCAAAGGGGTAACACTTTTCAATGTAATTGAGTGTCATTGGCACAGTGTTGGATGTAGACGCCAATCCCCTCCACCAGATTCCTCAGCTGCTCAATGTAGATATTAAATAGCATTGATGACAGTGCGGACCCCTGGGGTACACCACACTGAATAGGGATTACGGCCCTTACTGCCAAAGCCCGAACCAGAACACAATGCCGCTGAATGCTATTAGCACCCTGGGACAACGTCCAAGGTGGTAAGAAGGTTTCTTTTCGCTGGTTAAATGGCAGCGCTTATACAGCAAAGACCCAGTTCTAGAGGAAACAATCTAAATAATGTATAGAATAATGCACATAGGGCTGCATGACATTTCAGCAACCAGAAGACATTACAAATGGCTCTCCATAAAGGAAAAGATTGAGATGAAAACTTTGTGTCTTACCTTCAAATCACTGAACCATACAGCACCTCCTTACCTAACTGAAAAATGTACTATTAGATCATCTACACAGGTCACCATATCAACTAACACGTCTTGCCTGGTGATTCCTAGATATAAATTAAAAAGATCTGATGCGAGCTGCTTCCCTGTTATGGCGGCCCAATTGTGGAACACCCTCCCACCTGTCCTCAAGACGACCCAACTGTTCTCCAACTTCAGGAGAAACGTCAGCTCTTGGTTACTCAGCAAGAATGAATAGTAATTAGAAGTTCTGACCTACAGTTCATGAACTAATGAACCGTTCTCCCACTAGTTGCACATACCTGCTTCTCCTGTCACCCCATATCTGTTTTGTCTGGATTCTTGCCTTATGGAATTCTACTTATGTAACTGTAATTTAACCACAATTCCTATGTCTGTATCTTACCTGCGACCAAATTGTAATTTGACTTCAATGCCTATGTCTGTAACAATCTACTTGCGACTAAAAGCGCCCAGATACCTTTGGGTCAGGTGCGCTATAGAAATAAAATAAACAAACAAACAAACGAAGATGGTGGCCCGAAAAAGTGAACTAGCAAGGGAAGTGGTACCTTGACTTTTTTGGTGGTTTACGGATGGGACACCGCGGAGAGTGCCTGAGAGAGAACGGTAGAGAAATGGGTGTGGTCAGGGATTGGGGTGCTGGGGGGGAAGTACGGTGAAGACTGGGGGGGGGTTCAGGGACTCGGCACAGGCCAAAAAAATACTCCTTGCGGGCGAGGTGCAGGAGGTAGGCACTGGACACTGGCTTACACTAATGAATGCAGCAGGTGCTCCTGGCTTCCTGATTGGCTGGTGCCTAGCCCCTTCACTATTGATTTTGAACCTCGATTTACTTCTTCCACCGTTTCACTTACTCCCTGAGGCTGCCATCCATTATCCTTCGCAATGTCTCCTCTGTTATGTTTATTCCACATAAGGCGGAGCATCGTGGATTTGTAATAAAGGTTTGTGAGAAAGTGGGAGCTGCAGCGCGCTTTAAGAGGCTGTTTAATGTACAATATTGAATTCTCAAAGGCTGACTGCCTGAGCATTGGAATGGCTGCTGTGTCCCTGTCTCTCCCTGGAAAATCCGGTGCTAAAGGCAATGCACTAAACACACAACTGGCATAATGCTCTGTTGTCGTTTTTTCCCCCTCCTCTAGATTCCGGAGAGGGACAGGCTTTCGCCACAGCGATGACATTCATGGCATGGAATCCCTGAAGAGGTCAAGAGGAGCTTGTCCTCCGTCTTCCTACCCTTCCTGGAGCAGCGTTTGATAATTACACAAGGCAAGCCACCTGGGACATCACGCAGTTCTTGTGTCATCGTGGGAGGCCTGCAGTTTGAAGGGCCGGTCCGGCAGAGCACACACGCACTGTCAGTGCAGAAGGCGAGTCTTTCCCAGAAGGCGCCGCGGAAGGATCGAGTTTGCAGGGCCCGAGCCCGGAACCTTCTCGCAGATGGAAGCTTTCTTTACCGGCAACCCGGAGCAGGGCAGAGGGACACCTTATCACCACTGACTGAGTGGGGCTTAAAAGCCTTGGCAGAACGGTGCTGGCGCTCCTGGGCACACGCTATCATTGGCTGGAAGCGGCGAGACAGAAGAGAGTGCAGATTAGCAGACCCTTGAAAGGCTCAAGAGGGAGAAACTGAAAAATGAGCCAAGAATTGAGTCTGGGCTTCCTCAAGGAAATAGAACGAGAGAAGGTGTTGGACGTTTTATATCGGGATCAGTTACTGCAAAGGGTCGAGGAAGAAAGAATAAGGTACTGTTTTTTCTATCTGCTAATACAAAAGTAAGGTATTTGTGTGTGTGTGTTTGTGATTCTCAAGGTGTACCGCTCCTTCACTGCTCCCACTCATAGACTTGTACAGGTGCGTTATAAATGGCTCATATCATGTCATATCCTACCACTCATTTGAAAACCCTTATGAAGCCTGGCCCAATTGAAGCCCTGACTCTTATGCTAGCGCTGGTGTGCTACCATTCATTCACTGTTACTTAAATACTGCCACTCATATTCTATTTTTTTATTTTTATTTTATTTGTAAAGCGCACTAGAAGCCTGGGGGCATCGAGGCGCTGGTCCAAGGAAATGTATTCTATTACTTGTACCCTAACACTCCTATGCTACCACTCACACCAGGCTACTTAGGTACTGCCACTCATATCACTCTCTATTACTCGTGCCCACTCACATGCTACCACTCATACCAGGCTACTTAAGTACTGTTACTCATATCACACTCTATTACTCGTGCCCACTCACATGCTACCACTCATACCAGGCTACTTAGGTACTGCCACTCATATCGCACTCTATTACTCGTGCCCACTCACATGCTACCACTCATACCAGGCTACTAAGGTACTGCCACTCATATCGCACTCTATTACTCGTGCCCACTCACATGTTAACACTCATACCAGGCTACTTAGGTACTGCCACTCTTATCACACTCTATTACTCGTGCCCACTCACATGCTACCACTCATACCAGGCTACTAAGGTACTGCCACTCATATCACACTCTATTACTCGTGCCCACTCACATGCTACCACTCATACCAGGCTACTTAGGTACTGCCACTCATATCACACTCTATTACTCGTGCCCACTCACATGCTACCACTCATACCAGGCTACTAAGGTACTGCCACTCATATCACACTCTATTACTCGTACCCACTCACATGCTACCACTCATACAGGCTACTTAGGTACTGCCACTCTTATCACACTGTATTACTCGTGCCCACTCACATGCTACCACTCATAGCAGGCTACTTAGGTACTGCCACTCATATCACACTCTATTACTCGTGCCCACTCACATGCTACCTCTCATACCAGGCTACTTAGGTACATGCTACCATTCACACCAGGCTACTTAGGTACTGCCACTCTTATCACACTGTATTACTCGTGCCCACTCACATGCTACCACTCATAGCAGGCTACTTAGGTACTGCCACTCATATCACACTCTATTACTCGTGCCCACTCACATGCTACCACTCATAGCAGGCTACTTAGGTACATGCTACCACTCATACCAGGCTACTTAGGTACTGCCACTCTTATCACACTCTATTACTCGTGCCCACTCACATGCTACCACTCATACCAGGCTACTAAGGTACTGCCACTCATATCGCACTCTATTACTCATGCCCACTCACATGTTACCACTCATACCAGGCTACTTAGGTACTGCCACTCATATCACACTCTATTACTCGTGCCCACTCACATGCTACAACTCATACCAGGCTACTAAGGTACTGCCACTCATATCACACTCTATAACTCGTGCCCACTCACATGCTACCACTCACACCAGGCTACTTAGGTACATGCTACCACTCATAGCAGGCTACTTAGGTACCGCCACTCATATCACACTCTATTACTCGTGCCCACTCACATGCTACCACTCATAGCAGGCTACTTAGGTACATGCTACCACTCACACCAGGCTACTTAGGTACTGCCACTCATATCACACTCTATTACTCGTGCCCACTCACATGCTACAACTCATACCAGGCTACTAAGGTACTGCCACTCATATCACACTCTATAACTCGTGCCCACTCACATGCTACCACTCACACCAGGCTACTTAGGTACATGCTACCACTCATAGCAGGATACTTAGGTACTGCCACTCATATCACACTCTATAACTCGTGCCCACTCACATGCTACCACTCACACCAGGCTACTTAGGTACATGCTACCACTCATAGCAGGCTACTTAGGTACTGCCACTCTTATCACACTCTATTACTCGTGCCCACTCACATGCTACCACTCATAGCAGGCTACTTAGGTACATGCTACCACTCATAGCAGGCTACTTAGGTACTGCCACTCTTATCACACTCTATTACTCGTGCCCACTCACATGCTACCACTCATAGCAGGCTACTTAGGTACATGCTACCACTCATAGCAGGCTACTTAGGTACTGCCACTCTTATCACACTCTATTACTCGTGCCCACTCACATGCTACCACTCATAGCAGGCTACTTAGGTACATGCTACCACTCATACCAGGCTACTTAGGTACTGCCACTCTTATCACACTCTATTACTCGTGCCCACTCACATGCTACCACTCATACCAGGCTACTAAGGTACTGCCACTCATATCGCACTCTATTACTCGTGCCCACTCACATGTTACCACTCATACCAGGCTACTTAGGTACTGCCACTCATATCGCACTCTATTACTCGTGCCCACTCACATGCTACAACTCATACCAGGCTACTAAGGTACTGCCACTCATATCACACTCTATAACTCGTGCCCACTCACATGCTACCACTCACACCAGGCTACTTAGGTACATGCTACCACTCATACCAGGCTACTTAGGTACTGCCACTCTTATCACACTCTATTACTCGTGCCCACTCACATGCTACCACTCATACTGAGATACTGGCAATATGTATTCTACCCTCTCTTTTTCGTTTTTGGCTCCTAAGTAGTACACATGCACCATTTTACCGGGACACAAATAATAATATGGAGTCTTCAGAGGAGCAGCTGGTAGGGTTGCTTTAGTTAAATGCGCTCCTTCGCGACACAGGTCGGCTGCTGATTGCACGTCAGTCTGTGTGTCATGTTTTGGGCTTTTTATATTGACTGGTAATAGTGTAAATCTTCTTGAAAAGAGTGTCAGCTGTTTCCTGCGATCATTTTATTTGTTTATTTTTACCGCGCCGTAGCCCGCAGGCATCAGGGCGCTCAACAGACAACAGAA
The DNA here is from genome assembly GCF_040938575.1 of Ambystoma mexicanum. Taxonomy (NCBI): domain Eukaryota; kingdom Metazoa; phylum Chordata; class Amphibia; order Caudata; family Ambystomatidae; genus Ambystoma; species Ambystoma mexicanum. The sequence goes on from NC_090928.1 coordinate 306,677,925, forward strand.
TCAGTTACGGCTAGTGATAATGAGTTAGATTACTCAAACGGAGCTGTTTTAAGATGTGCACGGAAAGTGCTGTAGCTTTCCTCAGATCGCAGAGATGTGGTCAGCTTGTTCCAACTACCAGCTGCTTTGATGGGGAACGATCTACCCTTTCCCCTGGCTCGTTTCATTTACCCTTCACCACGTGATCTCAAAGTGGTGTAGGAACGGATGCTACTATTACTAGCTCAATGATCCTCGTTTTATCCACATCAGAGAGCGTTGAAAGGCTGAGCTGGCCTGGGGGTTGGGGATTTGAAGCTGTGAAATGTCAGCTACTCAGACCTCTGCAGTAGACTTGGTGCTCTGCTGACCGATGCTTCTACCATGTCTAATGTCACTGGTAACTGGTGGCATTTATTGAGCAGCAAATATATGATCCGCCCATAAAGTGATAGCAAGAGCAGATCTGGAGCCCCTGGTTCCATGATTGGTGTTACAGCGGGCATTGGCACGAGCCGGCAAGAGGAATCTGTATTCCATTCGTTCTGTATTACCTACGGGTGCATGATATATACTCATAATGTAAAAGTGCGTAGTACAGTTGCGGACTAAGTAGAGTGGATGGTGGGGTTCAAGGCAAGGACATGGGCTTCTATGTAATGCCATGTAAGGGGTCCTGCATAGCGCCCTTCTGCCACTATTAGTGTCCTCGCTGCGCTTATATGTGCTACCTTCAAGGTGATTATAATGCAGAGTTCCATAGGCAGAGGCGTTGCTAGGGGGGGGGTAAGGGGGCTATAGCCCCTGGTCTTTTGGTTGTAGCCCCGGATAGAATCTCAGGAGCTACAACCAAAAGGCTAGCTAGCCCCCAGTCCCGACAGTTCAGACATTAGTGTAGCCCCAGGTCTTTTCCAGACCTGGCAACGCCCCTGTCCATAGGTACTTACGAACGCTTCCTCCACTGTCTGGCCATAGCAGTTCTCTTTCCATACCCAATAAGCGAATCCAGGCGGATCTGATGATGGACGCGATGGAGTGTGTGTACATAATGGCCTTTTGGAGGGTGGGCCTCGGGGTGAGAGAAGCCTGTGTTATTTTCTTGCTCTTGTATGGATTTTAGAACTGCTCCTTGGATTTAATGAAATGTTGTGTATTTTTTTTTTCTTCAATTTATTTTATTCTTGTCTTTTTTCATTCATTGAAGTAGGATTGTTAAATGTTTATGGATATATATTGTTAAGGTTGAATGTTTTAATTAACCAATAAATAATAATAATAATAATAATAATTGACTAGCTTCCACATGGCATTTCATGATTGCCACTAAAAAATAAGATTAAAAAGTACGATTGTTCACTACCTAATGTGATTGAAGGGGCAGGATAACTGTTGCACGTTTCACCAACCCCTAACTTCAATTCCAGACTGAACTGTGTACAAAAAAAAGGTGGACGAAGGATGCCTGTGGGGGGGAGGGGGGGTAGGATGTGAGCTGTTTTTACGTGCACCCGATTTGCCACTGGAGCTAATCAAGTGAAAGTAAATTTAACAGCCATGTTTTTGCATCACATAAGGTGGGATGACACGTACAGCTTAATGCATGCCTTGCTTGGAGTACTTGCGGGTTTATGCATTTCGCCTGCTTCATTCCCGAACACTCAGCAGTGACTCCTAAAGAGATTATTTTGCATGTGAACGTATGCGTGTGTTGCAGAATCCTGCAGAGGGTATTATTCAACCTATACGTCTGCTGTTTTGGTTTAAACGCCAGTGAACACGCGCACGGGCAAGCACCCAACAGAGGCTTCTGTAATGTATGGTCTCCATACCGGTACACCCCGTTTCGGCGCTGCCGGTTCGGTGCGGGCTGATTCGCCACGGCCAGTTCGGCGCGGCCAGTTCCGCGACAGGATGTTTTGGCGCGCCGTGGGATTCTCTGTTTTTTTGCTTTTCGACAATCCTTTGTTCCCGTGCCAGTGCAGCACACAGTGTGGCTGCTGTATAACCCTAGCACGATCCACACGGTGTGATTGTTTTTGGATGGAAGAATCCAAGGCCGGTGAGTTTCTTAAGGCTCTGCACTGGGCGCTCATGCTCTTAAGTTGTGTGCAAGTTCTGTGAACAAGACATCGGTCTTTTTGGCTTACTGCACAAAAACCCAGACTCATTTAAAAGTCGAAAAGGTCGCTTTAATGTGACAGGCCAAAGCTTACAATTAAACGCTTACCTGGCTCCATGGCCTTACAAACTAAAGACATATTTCAAACAACCAATTAAATAATTAAACATTCTCATTTTTTACCCAACAGTTAAATAATTAAATAACACCATTTCCTCCCTAACTATCCCTTGGACCCTACCGTCTCCTTACCCCTTTTCCAGGCGTCCCGCTTTCTCCCCGGGGCCATGCCCCTCCAGGCTCAATACCTGTTCCCCCGTGGTGGCCCGATTGTGCAAACAGCGCCACCCCATCCTTTCCCGTGTCATTCCCGCATTGTGCTTCCCTCCCCCCACATCAAAAGGGCCATGCCCCCAGCACCAGAAAAACCCTCCCCCGAGGTGTTCTTTCTGCCCCACCCCCTCACCAATTTTCCTACCTCCAACTCCTCAACCAATCTCCCAGCCAAGAGCTCAAGTCCGCCAGATAACTATTGTTCCCCAAAAACCGGAAAGTTTACCCATCCTCTCTAAATCTCATCAATCCTTCCTAAACCATCTCCTTATGGTCCAAAACCTGTACTGCCACCGATGTACAAAATTCTACCATCTCTCTGTTTATCCCCTTCCTTGCCCGCTCTATCGGACCCTCATTTCTCACTCCCCTCCCACTCTCTGCGGCAAACACTTAGTCCCCACTACAGTTGCTTGAGGCCACACTTGCGGGACCCATCACAAAAACCCCTTTTTATTTTCTTAAGAAGAGCCACACCCGTATCCCTTCCAGATAATTTTCCCCACCAAGACTAATCCCCCCCCATCTGGAGGCCCATATCTTTCCCTCAACCCAGCCAACATAGGAAGCAACTGATCCCAGCCCCGCCCCCCCAAACCCGGACCATCTTACCACAACATCTTTATAGTTGCACCCCAGTTGCCTGCCAACAACCCTTTACTCAGCTTCTTTCCCCGCCCACTTAACCCTAGACTGTCCCAAAAACCAGATTTTTGACATCTGACCGGACCTCCTAGCAGCATCTGAAAAAGAAATTACAAAATCACTTACAAATCAACAACATCCTAATAAATGCAACACTCCTGCTACCTACTGAAAGAATTCTATAAAGACATTCTGTTTGACCCGGTCCCTGCCATACCCTTTGTATCTCCCTTACTCCCAGCATCCCAACCTTTTCACCTACTCCTCTGAATAGCCCAGCCTGCTACCTTCAGATGCTGCACCCCTCCTAAATGAATGAGTTCCAACCTCCTGACCTTTCCCACACCACTAGTAACACCTCCTCAGTACCCTATCCTTTCTGGCCATCTCCTTAACCCTCTCCGGAAACACCCCAGGTCCTCTCCTACCTGTCCCCCTATATTTCGCCCCTTTCACCTAACCTTTAAACAATACACCTAAACCCACTTAGCCCCCCTTTTTCCTCTAAACTATTACCCTCCTGCTCACCCTTGCCCCCCCACCTTCCATCACCTTATTAATTTGGCCCTGCGTTGCCCCCCCTGCACCGGGGGCCCACGTGCACCCCCGTCCATGCAGGCCCTTTACTTTATTACTCCTCTCGCCACTGCACCAGGGGCCAAACCTGCACCCCCGTCCATGCAGTCCCTTCCATATAACTAATCTTCAAGCTCCTTGCGTCCATTACCACCTGTTTCCCACCTGCACCAGTGGCCCTAGTGCACCCCCGTCCATGCAGTCCCCTTTTCTGCCTTACTCCTCTCCACCGCTGCACCAGGGGCCAAACCTGCGCCCCCGTCCATGCAGTCCATTCCACATAAATTCCTCTTCCAGCACCTTGCTTCGTTGCTCCACTTTTTTCCCCCAGCTGCACCAGGGGCCCTAGTGCACCCCCGTCCATGCAGACCCATCTCATCACTTCCCCTTGCTGCACCAGAGGCGCTCCCGCACCTCCGTCCATGCAGCCTGAAGCTTACTCACCTTGTCGTGCGGCAAGCATGAGGGCTTCGCCACCGGCATCCATGCCCTCCAAATGACGGCCACCACCCCTTAACAATTTCCACAGTTACATCCCCCCTGTGGCCCTCCCTACCTACGCGTCTTCCTCCTCACCCTTCTCCTACCCCCTTTAAATCGCCCCCAAAAACCTTTCATCAAATCTTGTGCCCCCCCTCCTTTTACGATAAACTGAGCCCGACCTACCAGCACACCCCAATTTACCTGGCATGCCGTCCTTCCCCCACCTCCTTGCCCCGCTCCTCGCCCTGACCCACTGTCCCCTGCCTGAAAACAATCTGTAACCGGATGCCGACCCGCACACCTGCTGCACTCGTGTTTAAATTTGCACATCCACCTCGTGCAGCCTTCTTTATTGAACGCCCAACATGCTGCCGAGAGCTGTCCTCTGCCTCCTGCTCCCTCCCCCTCATGGGCGGGGCGACCAAGAAAGGGCCGGTAAGGCACAGGCAGCCCACTTGCTGTGTGCCATGTCGGGGCAGGCCTCGTTGGAGCCATCCATTGCAGCCCAAGATCCATGTCGATCTCCCCCCAGACCGCCTGACTGTCCTCCGCCATTCTCGCTCTGAATTCCTCATCATAGCGTACCCAGGCAAAACCCCCAAAACTCGTGAAAGCCTTCCTAATTACGTCCATATATTTAAGCAAGGCCACGCAACGCTCCGGGAATTTTTCACAATATACACTGGCATAAATGATAAATGCCGACGTCCAATTCACAACAGTCACCGGGACCCTTGGGCGCGAAGCCAGTTCCCTCTCTTCTTCTTTAGAACCCTCCTTTGCTCTCACTTCCCTATAGAGCAACTTAAAAACATCTACATATTCCCCCGCCTGAATCTTCTCCCTGGTCTCTGCCATCAAGTGCGCTCCCAACGGTTTTGTTATACCCATGTATGGCAGTTTTTTCTCCTTGCCTTTCGCTTCAACCTCCTTTTCCTTTTCAACTGGCACCTCGTGCACCAATGGCTCCACCACCTTGTCCGTTTGAACTTCCACTGAGCAAATGCCCTTCTCATCCCCCAAGGCTCCGATGGCCTGTACACCAACTTCTTTCCTCACCCTTTGCAGTCCAGACCCTTAATTTCCTGCCCCCCTTCTCGTGTCCCCCCTTTGCCATGCAGATGACCATTCCCTTTCCCGCTCACCTCTTCCACACAGGCCGTCAGCGGTCTGGCGTCCACACCAATGCACCTCATCTCTGTCCTTAGCGGGCTCCTTCTGCGGGGACAAAACATATCAGCAGACTCACCAAGCCAATAGTTCCCCCGCCCTCCTGCCCCCCGACCACTCTGCACCTGCCTTTCCCGATCCCACCTCAAATTTCTTCTCTCCTCCCTCCTTTCCCTTACAGCCCCGTAACCTTCTACCTCCCACTGCCCCACATAATCCTCCAATCCAACTTCATCATCCCTTAAATACCATTGTGGATGCAAGCTCATGCCCGAGTTCAGTTGCTCTTCTTCATGCGAGCCCGGGGCTTCCGCCCCCCAACTCCTGTGACGTCTTCTAGGCGGGGCCGCAGAAACCCCTGCCTGGTCCTCTTCTCTCGGGCGAGGCGTGCCGTCCTCCACCCTGGAATCCTCATCGCTAGGGGCCGTGCTGCACCCTCTAGGCTCTCCTTGCGCTGACCGAGGAGGGGCCGCTCTAAAACCCTCTACCTCCACCTGACCAGCGGGGGCTGTGCCGCGCCCTCCGCCCTCACTCCTCCTACCCTGGGGGGCCGTTCTGCACCCCACTCTAACCTCCTCAATTGATGGGGACCTCTCCCTCCTTCTCCCACCTGTACTCTTCTGCAGATATTTACCCCATCCTCCCCTCTGCCCTGTCACCCCCTTCTGCGCCCCATCACCGCCCCCACCTTGGTTCCCTTGAGGCACCTCCTTTTGCGCACTCCTAGCTTCCCCTCGGCTATCATTGACTCCCTCCCTCACTGGCTCCCCACCCGAAATAGTTTCTCCCCTGGACGCCCTCCTGTCTATCTCCCTCCTCATCTTCCTGCCCCTGTATTCCCAAACCTCCCCTCTCCCCACTGTGGGGGTGCAAGCCACCACTGCCGCGAGAGCCCCATCAGCCGCAGCTCTACGCTGCGGCCTGCCCCCGCCTACCTCCCCTTCTCCCGTTACTTCCCCTACCGCCCCTTCCAATTGGGCCTTAGATGCCCTGCTAATGATTTCCAGCGCCTCCCTCAGTGCCCTAGCATCGACCAAACCCTTCTTGCTAGCTCCCTGGCCCACCATTGTGCACCAATAATCTGGTTGTGCACTAAGAGTATGCCCCCTGAAAGTTAAGCAAGCTAAACTAAGCCCCCGAGCCAAAACCTACCCGTGGACCTATACCCAAAATGCCAAAACTGCTAACTTTGAACAGCGTAAAATTAACAAATCATAAAACCCACTGGTACTATGTAACCCAAACAGAATATTTCTTTCTTTATTTATATATATATATATATATGTATTTTTTAAATATTTATTTCTTTATTTATTTTTTATTTATATATATATATATAAATATATATATATATTTTTTTTTACCCCCCTTAATACTGCCCCCTTTTAATGCCCCTGCCCTCAGAGACCCCCTACTCCTGCTCTACAATGCCCAGCAAAAAACCCTGCCCACCAGAAACAAAGATCCCCTTGAACAAAGCTCTACTTGCACACAATACCTCCCACACCGCCCCCTGGTGGCTCGCGAGACACACCACAATTAAAGCAATCACCAGGAAAATAAAGCTGGCCCTTTAAGCAACCACACTGCCCCCTAGCTGCTCAGAGGCCATAACGCACTGGCACCGGAAAATGAACGCGGTCCCTTTAAGGGACTGCAGTGCCCTCTTTCACCTATTGATGTTACCGCATATAATTGAGACCTGTCCTTGATTGACTTAACCAAAAAACACAATTGACAATGAACCACACAGCAAATAGGCACCCGATCAACTTTACGGGCAATAAATCTGCAGCTTAACAATAACTAAAAGGAGGCGAGCAGGCCGCCGCAGAGTGCAGTAAAAAACCGAACAGTCCCTTTAAATGACCGCACTGCCTGCCTACGTCCGAAAGAAGCTACCGCGTGTATGCGCGACGTAGCTCTGCCCGAAAATGCCAATGTCCCTAGGAGAAAGAAATGCGCGCTCTAACTAAAGAGGAACCCCCACCCGCCACACCCCTTCACATTGGCTTAACTAAATAGGAAAGTATTCCACCGAGGAGCTGCACGAAAGCCGATAACCCCGGGCTCCCTAACGAAGCTGAAGCAATAACCTGGGTAATGCACTTGTACACAAACGCTGCCCGAAACGTGCTGGAGACCATACCTACACCACCCGAAGGGACCGCAGACGACCAATATCCCAAACAGAGCCCCGCCAGAAAACTTCCAACCTCAGAACCCGAGCCCCCGCCCTCACAGCACTGATCCACAGGACCGAAACCAAAACACAGAAAATGAAGGTAAAATTGGAAGTACCTTATTTACGATGCCTCCTTATCCACACTATCTCCCTCTCTCTATTTTTTTTTTTAAACTCCCTCCCTAACCACCCCTTGTTAACTACCCACTACTCCCCACCTGCACCAAAAACCCTATAACCAGGCCCAAAACCAGGGAAGGCTCGGTAGCAGGCGACAGGACTGCCAATCACCAAGTCCAACCGTTGCCTGCCTCCCGAACCTTCCCTGGCCCTTAAATACCCTAGGGAGGCGCTCTGCCCCCCACGGCCACTCGCTGGCCGTGTGCAGCGCCAGAAACTTCCCCGGGGGAAACGCTTCGCGTTCCCCCTGGGGCCCCCCATTTGAAGCATCTTTGTGGGTCTGAGGTATCAGAGCAATTTTTACCGCAAATGATGTACTGTTTCTTTGCCACAAAAAGTAGATGATAGCTTTGGGTTAGGCAATATCAGATTTTGCAGAACATGTGCTAAGAAAACGTGCAGTAAACAATTAGTAAAAATATGGCCGGTAAAAACACATGGGCCCATCACAGCAGATTTCAGGACAAAGGCTGATGCAGGGATGTATGCCAATCTGGCTGTGCAGTTTGCCAACCTTATAATGGTATCTGATCTACCCCATATCATATGTTTCTCTTCGTTCCTTGGCATACCAGCAAGAAGGCTGGAGATGTGAGCTTCTGTGCAGGCCCGCCTCCTTTCTAGACCCTCAACCGATACCGGGTTCTGAAGAAAGTTGTGTGTTTATTTGTTACTAGTGCGCTTACTGCTTAACTGATCTACTTCTTGGCGCTTTCCGCAGATTCCTGCGGTGGTACCAGGCCTTCCATGACATTCTGCATTTACACTTGTGAAGATAAATATGGAGTTTGCTGATGGCTGCGCCGTTCAGAAATCGGCGAGACAGTGCAACATAGATTGTATTTGATACTGGCTTGAAAATAGCCGCTCTTCCTTTTGGCCAGTTTGGCGCGGGCTGCCGCGCCGAACCGGCTCCCGCGCTGAACCGACTGCGCCAAATCGGCCCGCGCCGAACCCGCCGCGCCATTGTCCTGCTCCGTCTCCATACACGCTTTCAAATTCCCAGTGGTCCAAGTGTACGAAAAGAAGTAGTGGAACTATGTTCCCTGGTGGACTGCCCCCACGCCCCACAAAACCCATTTCCAGTCCCCCTCCCACGCACAATACAACCATCCCTACCCCCCAAAACAAACACAATTATGGGAATGTTCAGTGCAGTGCACAGAAGTGCAAGTTTTGACTTCTTCCTACAAGTTTTATTTTAAAACGAAACCATGCCTGAACGGTTTCTTTTTAAAATAACATTATACGAATAGTACAACTTTTTTTTTAAAGGAGAGGAACACTGCTCCCAACCGCTCCCGCCCACTTCGACTTATCCTTTTCCCATGAGTATTTAGACGGCTAGTTCGTGTGCGCGCAAGCTCTCCAGGGAACTCCCAAGGCCCCACTCCATTGTCAGCTCACGGGCAGGCAATATCCGGCTTCCGGGGGAAGGGCGGCGGGAAGCAGAGAGGCGGGGCGTGAAAACAAGGCCATCAAGGAAGACTAGTGATTCTCAGCACGGGCAGTGTTCGCCTGCTGCAGAAGAGATTCAAGTTTTGCAGCAGCATTTATATTTTGACCGTGGACCAAACAGGACACGCGGGAGAATGGGTCGGAAATCAAGAAGGTACACATGCCGCGAAGCCACGAGAGCATGCGGCTGGCTAGCTGCCACTGTGCCACCAGCTTGCAGTCGGTAACTGCTCAATCATGCAGAAGGAACAGCATCAAAAAGACGAATGTAAAATAAAGACACTTACCAAAAGAGCCCGACTGCAAAAGTGTGAATGAATGATTCTAGAAGATTCCCGAAACAGTCAGTCATTTAAAGACGAGTATCTTAAGTAATTAAAGAATCTGATGAAAATAAAAGCATGCAAAGTAGGGTTAGGAATGGGGTTTCAGGTGCCACCTGATGGGTACAGAGTGATAAGGCCACAGGGTTTGCTATTGCTGGGCAGTGCTCAGATAAGGATGAGGCGAGTATGGGGAGGAGGGGTGATAAGCACCCCTGCAGCCATTTAGGATTGGAATTTAGATAAATTGGAGGTTTGCTGGATGTGGGGTTATTTTATTCCCAGACTCTCAGATGCATGAGGTCTAATTCAGGTTAAATAGCCTGACTGGTTTGATCGCTCGTTTGTACGTTCAGTCACTTTCAGCCGAATTCCGATCAGTCTCTGCACGTGTTGGACACGGATCATGGAGTCACTGTGTCATGGGAGTAAACCTGAACCTCCAGGCCGTAGGGTCACCCCACTTCCCCTGGGGCTGATTGACAACAATACCCCCCAATTTGCACTGGGATTCCCCTTGAACAAAGGAATGTCTTTATCCACTCAGCATAACGTGCTTTATCTTTTACACTGGGGTATAAGTGACATCCTCAACACATTATTTTTTTATTTACCAGGTCAGAATTGAAAAGCTAAACAGCTACTCTTACACTTGTTGCAATTGCAATCCAAGATACACAATAGCTCTTTAGTTACAATAGTATATATAATCAAGGCCTAGTAAGATAGTTGTTTTGTGCTCCCTTGTTTCCCCCTCCTTGTCTTGTCGCACCTAAAAACACTTGTGTACAAGCGTGTTATAAATGTCATATCATATTATAGTTATAACAGCGGTGCTCTGTTTTATATACTCATGCAGCCAGTCCCTAATGCACACAGGGATAAATGAGAGAAGCATGTATACACAGCAGAAGATTATTTATAAATGGACAGAACCCTTGCTGTCCCTCAAGACAGCAAGAGAACGAGTTAGTGTGTGTAAAAATAGATTTAGTACAATATCATATCTTGTGACATTCTCACTAGACATACCAAATATCACCAATAAAACATTTCGCCAATAAACATATCCCAATTCACCCGCTGGATATGGTGGGTGGGCTCTCTTAAAACTCAGATGGAAACAACCTTCTAATCAAAGCAGGGGTCATCAATACACTACCACGGTCATCTGAACACCTGCAATGGTGCAAACTCAATCAAAAGGCAATGCACTCAGAATGGTGCAAACTCTATCGCAATGCAATTTCATGGGACAAAGTCCCCTGTATGTCAAGCTCACGGTAACCACTTATGAGTAATACATCCCTTTTTAACCCTATCTATGCATAGATGGCTAAGGTAAATTCATAAGGAAAACCATAAGTCATACTTGCTGGAAGCTCAGCAAATCATAAATCAAAACTCATGGCAGGAATATGTTATTATAGCGCAAACGTTCACCCGAGGGCATCTTGGCGCGAAGTATTCAAAGGTAAAGCTAGACCACATAGGATTATAACAAGGGAGTTTTCACTTCCCACCTAAACTGAAGATGGTTCTCAATGCCTCTAAGGTTGGAGTGAAGGTCATTCCACAATTTCCCTGCAGGCACGTCCTCTGACTCGGCATTGCAGAACTTTAGAGATTGCCACCAAATTAGCACTACCTGAACGGATTGCTCGCCCAGGAATATAAGGGCAAAATGTGTCCTGCAGATAGTCAGCCCCTTGGCGGTAGGAAGCCCGATGAAGCAGGCAGAGGGATTAAAACGTAATCCTCTGAGCCGCGGGAAGCCAATGAAGAGCCCGGAGTACTGGACTGATATGCACGCCATAGGGAGAGTTTGTGGCCACCCGAGCCGCCAGATTTTGCAGCAGCTGCAGGCGATGTATGGTGACTGCCGGATGAACCAGGTAGAGGGCGTTGCAATAGTCAATGCGGCTAGTGATCAGAGATGATACTACCAACGGCTGCAAATGACTGGGTAGGAACAGGAATACTTTCCTAAGTATTCTGAGGAGGAAATGTCCAGTTTTGCACACTGCACTCACCTGGTGAGTCATTGATAGAGAGGATGACAAAGAATCCACAAATTCTTGACGACCGTCACAGGAATAGGAAAATCATCCTGGGTGGGGTGCCAGAATGCAGAGGTTCACATAGCAGAACTTGAAGGGGAACCCATCACCAGGATGTCCTTCTTGTCTACGTTCAGTTTAAACCAGATCACATTCATCCACCCCCCAACCCCCAAGACGAAGGGGACTCACACAGCCCATCCTGGTCCAGATATAATCGAACTAGGATCTGGGTGTCATTAGTGTAGGAGTAGCATTGGAAACCATGGGAGCGGATGAGGCGAACCAGCGGCTGAACATAGACATTAAAGAGCATAGGGGACAGGGCATAGCCCTGAGGAACACCACAGGAGAGTGCACAGAGAAAAGAGCGAAAAGAAAAAAGGGATAGCAACTGTGTTCTGCCCATTAGAAATGAGGTGAACCAGGCCAGGACGTGCTCAGCGAGGCCAGCTGACGCTAACCGGGACAACAGGATGAAGTGGTTGACAGTGTTGAAAGGCGACAGACAGATCTAAAAGTATCAAGGACCTCACCCCACCGGGTCAACCAGCATGGTCAGATCATCGACTACGGCCACCAGGACACTCTCCGTACCACGTCATGGTCGAAACCCAGATTGAAAGGAGTCAAAGAATTTAGAAGTTTCCAGAAAAGCTGATAGGAGAGGAGCAACCAGGAATTCAAGCAAATTCATGAAGAACATGAGGAGAGAAATGGGATGAAAATGAGCCAACACCAAAGGGTCCAGTGACAGTTTCTCCAGGAGGGGATTAACCGTGGCCTGCTTCATTCAGCAGGAATTGAACTACATTGACAGGCAGTATTCACCGCTTCCGTGACCCTAGAGATCATGCCTGGCAAGACAGCTTTAAGAGTGGCCAAAGGGATCGGATCTCATGGGGCGGCCGACTTAAGCTGAGCAATAGCCTGGAAGACCTCATCAATAGAGACTATGGGAAACTGAGCACAGACGCTTACAGGAGCAGCCATTGTTTCGAGAGGAGGTGCAATAGCCCTATTCAAGTTACTGCTGTGTGTGATCATCTGAGTGTCATCCACTTTCGAAAGAAAGAATTTGGAAAGAGAGTCACATAGTGTTTGAGTTGGTAGGACTCCCAGAAAAAGGCGAGTGGTAGAAGAGAATGATTTCACTACTGAGAAAAGTTCTTTCGATTGGTTGAGGGCCAACTCCACCCTCCGAGTGAAAAAAGCTTGCTTAGCCACCCAGATCTCATGGTGGTATCTATTACCAAGTTGTCGTAAAGAAGCCTTCTCAATGAGACTATAAGAGCCATGCCACTTACCCTCCGCCTGCCTCACTTGCAGGTGTGTATTTTTAAGTTGGTCGGTAAACCAAGGCTCAGAGCGACATCTACGTGCTTGGGTAAGTTAGAGTGGGGCTATCTGATTAGCCACTTCATTAAGGATCAGTGAAAGAGAAGAAAGATTGATATCTGAGGTGCCCCTGCGTCTATCTAGAGCAGGGACAACAAAAGATCATGATCCACCTGACGCCAATTACGTCTCCCGAAGGTGATAGGTGGTGCCTTAACAGAGGCTGCGTGCCCTAGTACCTTAAAAGCTATCGAGTTATGGTAAGACCATAGCCCCTGTTTCCCTGAGACAACATAAATATTAGCTTCTGGTGCAAAGATAAGATCAAGTGTGCCCCTTGATTGTGGGAAGACTCCTGCATTGATTGAAGGAAGCCCAGATCCAGCATGGCCTCAGAAAATTGGGCCAACGCGGGAAGCAGTGGCAGCTTGAATCTCATGTTAAAATCCCCCAGCACCACTAGATTTTCACATTTCACCTGCAGTGCTACGACAACATCTAAGAAAGGATTGAGAAACAATCAGTAAGTGCCCGGCGGACGCTAGAGATCAGGAAAGGCCATGAGACTGAAACGATACTGTGAAATGCACTAAAAGACCTTCCAGAATAGGAATTAAACATAAAGTAACTTTGCACTGGCACTTTAAAGCATGCCAGTCAGTTTTGTTAAAAGTGATGCATAAATCACAATTTAAGAATGAAAAGCTGCTCAGTCTTTAAAGGTCTGAATAATGAAAGCACACACTAATCAGTGCCTAGACTCAGAGCCTGTACTCTTGGCGTTGTTTTGTATGTAGAATCTGTTAGGACGGTTTCTATCGCATCCGCAAGCTGCAGGGCGTGGCTTTTATCGTGAATGACTGAGTTACACACCACTCATACATGATGTATGCACAATAAGCATTTATGTGTGTTTTAGGATATATAGCACCTTACACGACAATTCTAAGAGTTATATAAATGAATAGCCAAGCTAGTTTAGAAAATACTTTTAAAACCATTCCATTCTAGACAGGATGTTGTTTGTTTCTCTGCATCTAGCGCCTTGCTCTAAAGTTGTTTATATGGCTTGTAAGTGCTGGCAATTGCTGCACGCTGAATATGGCATCAACTAAATTCTACCAGGCCTCAGCCTCAAGTACTCAACTCTTCACTTATTGTTCCACGGGCTTGCTTAGGACACAGAAGGGCAGCTTTTTCCACACCTGCTGCTGTTAGTCTGAGCCCAAATGGGTGGTCTGGGTAAGGATACGTGACAACTGCACGGGTGAAGTGAAAAGCCAGGAACCTGGTATCCTATGGGTTTCCATGCCTTTGAACTCATGAACACAGTGGGGTTAATTTTTGAGTTCCCTGTACATTTTACGCAAGGTTTTTACGCCTTCCATTAATGTTACACCCCTATAGAACATGAGCACCAGTAAGTCTGGAGTAGTTCCTGCCATGCACACGCGCGCATGTAAGAGAGCTGCAGTACTGGAACCATGGCAAGCAAGGCTGCCCTCATTGCCTGCTCTGTTCAACTGATTGTGCCGTTTTCTTTCCTGAAGCAGGAAAAAGAAGGACAATACGCTGCAATCCTGCCGTGGGATTCAGAACATGATAAACATGATACTGTTTACTGGCATGAGGAGTTGCAGCACGGTGTGGGAAATCCTCCTGGTTCTCTCATCAGAAAGGGGGTCCCGGCGTGACGCGCTCCCTTCCGGGAGATTAGGGCGCTGCAGGGCACAGCGAGCCACCCATAGGGGACAGAGTGCCCCTCAGCCTATAAGGGGCCTGGGAAGGTTCGGAATCAGGCGACGGTTGGGTTCTGTAGCAAGTTGGCCGCACGGCCACCCACCCCTGTTAAAATTTTAGGTCGGAAGTACAATGTTTTCTTTTTTTTTTACAAAGTGTCTAAGGAAGGGGGGGACTGTTAAGGAGTGAGCATGTTTTTTTTTTGTGACAGGCCGGGGCATTAGGGGGATATGGTACTGTATGTGGTCGGTTGTTGCACATGTGACAGGTCAGCTTTGCCTTCAGGTTAGGATTAGGGAGGAGATGGACTGTAAAGTAAGAAAGGGGCGAGAGTGAGACAGGAGGTAGCCGGGCAGAGCGTCATTGGAAGACTGGTTGGTGAAAGCCGACCAGGTCATCAGCTCGGTCAAAGAGGGACCAGGTCATCGGCTCGGTCAAAGAGGGTGTTAGCGCTGTTTGGACGGATAGGCTAGCCTGCGAGTACAAGAATGAGGAAGAGGTACGGGCGTTGGCTCAGGAAGAGGATGGGGAGAGCGTTGAGAAAGATGTTGTTGGAGTTTCAGGGGGATGTAAGATGGAAGGGAGGGAAGGGGCATTAATTAACTATATATATATATATATATATATATATATATATATATATATATATATATATATATATATATATATATATATTTTATATTCTGTCACATTAAAATTATGAACTTTTCTAATTAAAGGGAGCGGGGGTGTTTTTGTGAAGCTTGGCCGAGGAGTCAGATGTAGCAAAAAAGCACGGAAAGTCTTGCTCCATGTGTTTCTACTACTGAATCTGTCCCATTCAGAATGAGTTTGTTAGTGTTTTATTTTATTCCACTCCATTCTTTTATTTTCAATTTTTTTCTAATTTTAATTAAGCAACATTACTCGAGCAGGGGGGCATTACCGTGCCAGGTCATGCCCCTAGCCAGCTAGAATCCTGAGCGAAGTGAGGGCTTTAACGCTAGCCCGGGACATTACCAGTCCTGGTAATGCCCTCCTGCAAGGGTAATATTGCTATTAGTATCCGGACCGATGTACCGGATACTAATAGTTTTTTCTGTTAAATTGAGAAAGGATGCAGTTGTTTCTGAACTTAAAAAAAAGAGACAAAAGTTGACAGCCATGGATTCAGAGAAGGGGCTACATGGTCCTCTCTCTCTTTCCATGACGGTCATTTGCAAGGCTGGAGGGACATGCCGGGAACACAGCGGTTCCCGGCGTCAGTGAGGTACCAGGCAGCACAAGGTAAGTGGGGTGGGTGTGGGAGGGGGGAAATATGTGGAAAAGCGCTGTGGGGCTAAGGAGTGGGGGGAAGGGGATGCATGGATGCGGGGCAGCACTTACCTGGGCACCCGGCTGGGAAGTTGGTGGCCTCCCGCTATGAGGAGGCTCGGACGGCGGGATTACCATGTGGTAATGCCCCTGGTTTGAGCCTCCTCATTGGCTGGGAGGCATACACACACACCTCGCCGGGTACTAATGTAAAATATAGCTGCTCACCATTTTGAGGTGCATGCTTTATATGTTCACTGTTCACCAATTGAAATTCGAGATTTTCAGTTGGATCCCTTCGATCCTTGTCTGTCATAGACCAAGATGGTCTCTTTGGCCACCATTGAAAGAGCAGTCCTTGTTGCAGCTGCTGGAATCAGAAGGCAAGGGCAAGATGTTATGAAGCCCAAGAGAGATGCCAAATAGGCATCAAAGTTAATAAACACTGGAATATACTGGAATATCTTGTTGTCCTATCTCTGAACTACAAGGGCACTGACTATCCATTATGTCCTAGTCCACAGCCCGGCCAATACCTGCTAGAGCCTGGTTACCTGTTTCATCCAGTGTATGTCCCCCCCCCGACCCCCCCTCCACCCCCCCTCCCCCCCCGGCACTCTCCTCTGTATCATGTTGCTTATTGCACACCTCTTTTCTCTTATGGATCTTTTCAATTGTTCATGTCTCCCTGCACACCCAAAACAGTTCTGTCACATTATTATTCTCATGACTAGAGTTTCAAAGCTGCACACAAAATGAGCAGATTATAGACATGGTAGTAGCACTGTATTACTTCTCGTCGGCGATCGGGGCATTGCCAAGATCCCTTTGTTTGTCTAGTTTAAAGCCACTCCTTACTTTGTCTTAAATATTTGTATCTGCTGCTTTGGACCACTATGTACAGTACTAAAAAATATCGGAGAGCACTTAAATATGAGGTCACCACAGGTTCCGCGCGTACATTTATCACTGACATCGCTACACGGATCACCGTGATGGAATCCTTCATAGACGGCTTCAGGGGAAACCTGTTCTTTCACCGAGTTGAATTCTGTTTTCTTGGTGTTGAATAAGTGAATGGACTAGTGTTGGAAGGAATGTGTCCTGGCACATTGGTCAGTACCTGGGCATGCCCCTCACCAAACTGAGCAAGCTGTAGCCCCCCTTGATATCCTCCACTTACCTAGAGGAACCTGGGGTCGAGCAGCCAAAGTATAACTCTTAAGAGGTTATGAAGGGGATTAGAAACATAAAGCAGCACATTATTACATTGAGTACATGAATGTCCACGCCATGTTACCAAAAGTAGAATGCTTTATCCGAATTTAGGTAAGTACGATGAATAACTGCAAGAGCAGAGAAGTAGCTCGCGTTGAATAAAATAAATCTGTAGGAACAGTCTGTAGGTCATTATGGGTTACACCGACAATGCAGGGACACAAGTAAAACATGACCATGCGGTAGATTTGATTGTTCTCCAACAGTCTCTGTATTCCTGCAGTGTTAACAAAGTAACAACAACCCTATTAAGATTTTGCGTTTGCTACCTTTATGTGTGGTGTGGCTGGTGGCCGCTTTGTATGGTCAGGCTCCTCCCCCTTAAAGGCAATCCATTCACAGTTGTCCAGGCATGCTACCATTCAGAAAGATGGTCTATTCTGTGAGTAGCCAAATGCTACTTGCTTGAATTTGTCATTCAGGTTCCAGTTTCATCCTGCGCCTTTGAGGCAAGCAGTGCACATGAGGCCGGATCCTGAATGGGCACCGGAGTGCCTCTTATTGCAAAGCCGTGCACATGAGGCCGGAACCTGAATTAGCACCCGAGTGCCTCTTATTGCAACTTTAGGAGCTGCCTGCTCCATTTGGTCCCAGCCCCTGCAGCATGAAAGCTAAGGTAAGTACTGTGACTCGTGCATGGGTTATTTTTCACTTCTATTTTGTCCATGGTTTTCTGTCGTCTTCCATTTGTTGTTGTTTCCCTCCCTCTTGACCCCCCTCTGTCCCGCCTTCCTATCTCCCCCTGCCCACCCTTCCATTTTCTCATTGGTCTGGGTGCCGTGCCCATGAGTCCGTAACATGAACGAGCACCAGAGTGTCTCTTATGCCAAATTTAGGAGCGCTTCACTACATTTGGCCCCAGCCCCTGCAGCATGAAAGCTAGGGTAAGTGCTGTGACTTGTGCGTGGTGTATTTTCTTTACTTCTATTCTGTCCATGGTTTTCTGGCATCCTCCATTTGTTGTTGCCTCTTTCACTTTTGCTCCCTCTCTGTCCTACCTTCCGTTCTGACCCTGCATACCCTTCCATTATCTCATTGCTCTGGGTTCCGTGCACCTGAGGCTGGAACTTACCTCTTCAGAGGCTCTCCCAGTGCACCCTTGCCTAGGCAGCCAGCAAAAGGCTACAACAAAGGGCAGCTCCATTCTGGGTAGCTCCCTTTCCCTGTTTGCCCTGTTTGCACTGACCGCCAGATGAAACACTCAGCAGCTACAACCAGGTAAGGTGGCAAGGGTTGGGAGCACAGCCATCACTGTGCCCCTAAAACTCTGCCAATCCTACATTACTTTCACCTGCTCCTAACATGGTGTTGATTTCCGCTGTGCACTCTCTAATTAGCCAATGTGTTACACTTAGAAGAATCTTGAGGGCAGCCAATGTATTGCATTCAGAAGAACTGTGATGATAACCAATGTGTTGCACTTAGAAGAATCTTGAGGGCAGCCAATGTATTGCATTCAGAAGAACTGTGATGATAGCCAATGTGTTGCACTTAGAAGAATCTTGAGGGCAGCCAATGTATTGCATTCAGAAGAACTGTGATGATAACCAATGTGTTGCACTTAGAAGAATCTTGAGGGCAGCCAATGTATTGCATTCAGAAGAACTGTGATGATAGCCAATGTGTTGCACTTGGAAGAAGTGTGAGGTTAGCCAGCGTGTTGCACTTAAGGAATATTGAGGGTAGCCAACATGTCACACTTAGCAGAATGTGATGCACTTTCCATTGACCCACTAACAACCCTCCAATATCCTGCTTACTCACCTAAAACACAGTACAAAACACGCTATACGTCTCCCGGAGCAAAGCATAAAACCACCATAAACCTCACAGACCATGCAACACTAAACAAGAAACTAAGCCAGGTTGGGCTGAAGATCCTCTGGCTCCAACGTCAGCAAGTTGGTACTTCACTACATCTCCTATATTATCCTGCTCACCTTTCTTCTTTATTTGGTATAGCCCTTCAAACAAGTGTCTACTTTGTCTTTC
The DNA here is from genome assembly GCF_040938575.1 of Ambystoma mexicanum. Classification (NCBI taxonomy): domain Eukaryota; kingdom Metazoa; phylum Chordata; class Amphibia; order Caudata; family Ambystomatidae; genus Ambystoma; species Ambystoma mexicanum. The sequence goes on from NC_090928.1 coordinate 306,697,077, forward strand.
TCGGAATTCCCACCTTCCTCAGATACGAAAGGAAAGCGGAGTAAGACAGGGGTTAATAGATTCCCAAGACACCCCAAATGTGGACAAGTAGGGTTACTGAGATAAGAATCCATGGCATCATTTCACCAAAAATCATAAGCATTACATACTGGAAACCACAGAACCCTTGACCCCCTCAATCACATCACACGTAGCAGCCTGAAATGATCCACAGCCATTACAAATCTATGTGCTAAACCTCTGAGACTATAGTGATTGATAATGGCCAGTCACAGCCAGCTAATGCAACTATTAAAAGCTAACGACATGCTCACCTATAACAGGTAGGTAATTGGATTGTTAAATTGGGATGGGTGTTGCAAAGTTATTCATATGTTTTGCACGCAGAAACACAGGGGTAGCAATTGATTGTTGCATCTAAATGATGGCCATCACCATAATCCAGACATTTTAGTGCCAAAGTGTAGATTTTTACCTCTGTACCATGCCTTTTCATGATGGTGTACGATTCTACCTTCTGTTGGCAGTCAGTGATTTGACTGGGACCAAACAGCTAGGTCAAATGGAAAGCCTGGATTAGAACCTCGACCTTTAGGTGCTAAAATAGGCAACATAGCTTTTAGTGTGCATCTGGAACATTCCTCTATTCTCCAACTGTTTTGATTTGATGTAGCTGATGATTGACGGTCATTTTATTTCTAAGCACTCATCTGTTCGGCAGATAAAGAAACAGAGGTACATAGAACTAAAGTGATGTGTCAAAATTGCACAAACTTGGGCAAGGGTGGAAGGCAGGTAAAACATCATATCTTCTGGTTTTATTGTCTGCAACCTAGTCGCTAAACTGCAACATGGTTGATCATTCGCCTGCTCGTCAAATCCTCACATTCTGCTTGATGTGCCTTTGCCCTAATCCCCTTGTTCTTGCTAATCCTAGCTGTATCATTAGTGCTCTGTAAAGGGCAATGTGGGTGTTATTGGCCGACACACTGAAGTAAAATGGGTTTGAAATGCAAGATGTGGGCCTTAATTTAAACAAATCCCAGTAGTGAAACCCCCTTAAGCTGCCCTGCAAATGGTTATGCTCTGTGACTCTATACTTTGCCTGAAAGTGGGAAATATGTCACTTTGGTCGATGGTTTGGGTGAAATATTTGGTTTGGAAGAAGATATTGCAGGGCTGGTCACAATAGCAAGATGCTCTCACACCCTTTGACGTGTTCTCTGACTGTGTCTGTGGCTCATTCGGCAGTTTTATGCATCTCCAGTGGCTGATTGGTGGTGGAGCCGGTCACAGGGATGCCATAGGGACTAGAAACTGCACCCCCTCGGGTGCAGCAGGGATTGCAGCAACCCGTCTCATGATGCTTCTCATGGCGATATGTCACAGGGGCTGATACATGTCATCTCTCCCAGAGCTCTGATGGCCATGCCTTCGCTGGCCAGAGCTTGCAGCTTGGCTTATTCAGCAGGGTCAGAAGCCAAGGGCACATTGCCAGGCCTCTCTCTGGCGGCAGGCAGGCCAGCGTGCACACTAAATAGAATGCAAACCATCAAACCGACGTGAAAGGATGGACTTCCCTTTCCGCAGTCACACAGGCGATGGTGAGCAGGTGCATACGATGCTTAGGGTGGTGGGACTGAAGTCATGCGAATACATGCTGTACAGTTTAGCTGTCATAAGTCAAAGACAGTATACTTCTACTTACTATGTTGGGCGTAAGCGTAATAAGCAATATAATAGAGGGTATGTTGGCATCTATGCCCAGGTGTGTGTGAGAGGCTGGTTTACTGGCGCACGCGTGCATTTCAAATTGTTTTCAACATCTGCATTTCAAACCATTGTTGAGACTTTTTAGTTGAAAGTGCTCCCACACGCGTGAGCCAGTCCAGGCTTTCCTGACAGCAGCACTTTGAATTCTGGGTTTTGTAGTTTTGCTTTTCTAGGACAACCTCAAGGTGCCGCCCTGCCTCACCTGATAAGAAGCCTCTTGGCACCCATGTTTGGTTCATTGCTGATATACAGTTTTTACTATCCGCTTGACTTTTGCACTTTCATAGTAAGTAGACATTTAATCTTAATACTGTCTAAAAGTAAAGAGCTTGAAGCAAGCAAAACGAGTACAGGAGCAAATTCTAATTCAGGGGTGGACGTTCCTTCGAACAACAGTGACTCTGGGGAGTCTCCCCGGTGCCATCCTGTAGCAGGCCCAGCCTGCTCACCTCGTTCACAGACCACGGCGACTGTCTGCGGCCTGCTTTGCGTAACTTAACATCAAACTCTGCATGTGGCGGCGGCCCCCCAAATACTAAACGTGGCACCTTTCCAGGCTCGTCTAAGACTTACTGGGGTATTTCCAACCCTGCCAGCGCCTTCCCAATCGGTGCGCCGCACGAATACACACAAATAATGACAGAACTGAAAATGAGTCACTGTGTGATGTCTTATTGAGGGCGGCATGTATGTAGTAATGGCCAGGCATTCACATGGTTGCACCGCGCGCACCAGTCCTGTCCTCACCTGAAATCAATGTCAGTCAACTTCAAGCACAAAATCAGTGTGGCAGCGCCCAACCCGAGCGCCAGCCTGGGGTCGCTTTGCTGCCTGCCTCCCCCACTTCCACTTGCGTAGTCCTCCTCAATGCGCAGCAGGCTTGGCACTGGCTGCTGCGCATCATGTGATGCCAGCACGGGGGGAGGGAGCAGCAGTCACTCAGCAGGGGGCACGTGTGGTTTACTTCCCTGCCCGGCTGGTGCTGCCTGTGTCCCTTAAATGCATGCGCAGAAAAGAAATATCACTGCAGGCAACGTAGCGCTGGCACAAGTGAAGCCTTCACACACACACCCTTCCGTTGGGAAAATAACCCCTGCCTTTCCCTCACCTTGCTTCTCATTGTGGAGAATTGTGTAGGGGATAAAAGACATTATATCCCCCTGCCGAAAATGGTGGGGGGATGTGTCCCCCCTGTCCCCTCCGGTTCCTGCGCACATGATTGTTCCACAGTAGTTCTTCTCCTCCAGCTTAATCAATTGCCTTCATCATACTCTTACACCTTCATCATAGTGCCTGTTCTTTTGTCACAGTCCTTCATCAGAGTCCCCCTTCCTTGTCACAAACCTTCTCCTTCACTACAGCCCTCCCTTTTCACAATCCTTCACATATGGTACAATCCTTCGTCAGTCCTTCTCCTTCATCCTAGTCCTTCTCCTTGAACCTTGTAATTCTCTTTTGTTCTAGTCCTTCTCCTTTATCCTAGTTCTTCTCCTTCATTCTAGACCTCACCTTCATCTTACCCCCTCTTCTTTTGTCACAGTTCTTCATCACAGTCCTTGTCCCTCATTGCATTTCTTAACATTCATCCTAGTCCTCGGTCATAGTCCTTCTCCTTCATCGGTTATTAAACACAGCCCTTCTTCCAGTCTTCACAGTCCTTCATCAAGTCCTTCTCCATCATAGTCCTTCCACTCCCTTAGTCCTTCCCCTTTCTCACAGTCATCCTACTTTGTCAGTTCATCACAGTTCTTCTTCTTTGCCACAGTCCATCCCATTTGTCACAGTGCTTCCCTTTCTTCACCGTCCTTCTTCATCACAGTCCTTATACTTTACCACTGTCCTTTTCTGTTTCCATAGTTATTCCTCCGAATCAGATTGTCTCACACAGTCGCTCAGTCAGTCACAGTCCCATCTGTCTGTTCCTGTATCACTTCATCTGCATTTTATTCTTTACACCCATCTACAAATTCTTCTTTCTCTCTTTCTCTCTTTCTTTCTCTCTCTCTCTCTCTCTCTCTCTCTCTCCCTCTCTCTCTCTCTCCCTCTCTCTCTCTCTCTCTCTCTCTCTCTCTCCCCCTCTCTATCTTTTTTCTCCTTTGCTTGCTATCTCTTTCTCTCTTCCACTTTCTCTCACAGGGGTGTGTGGTGCCCATTAGGGAACACATGTCCCAAGAGAAGGCTAATGAAGAATTACAGGCTGCATGGAGAGTTTGTTAGAGTCTGGCCACTGAAAGCATGACATGTGATGACATGTATGGCATGTATGATTTGTTGTGCGGATAGAAATCCCCCTACCATCCCAGACCTGCATATTGCTCTGCTTGTGTTTCTATATTTTGCAACTGTGGACGTGAAACTTGCAGGCAAGGACTGAGTAGAGCAGTGGCTTCAGGTGCCCCAGAGATTAATGGTAAGGCATGCATGCTGCTCAAAGGTTTCCAAGCCATAAATTGGCATTTGACCTTAACACTATTAGATCTTCTTACATCACTTTGGACTAGCATGCTTACATGAATGTTGATGCCCTCTTTGCCTGGTCATATCTGCTAAACTGGTGTTGGGTCTTGGTAAGGTACAGTATTCTAATTGTTCTCCAATTCATTGTTTTCAAGCAGTACATGAACTCATACGCTTGGGATCAGATAACATGCATGCCTGGGTTCTATTTCAGAGTTGCACATTCCTACTGTTTGGCCCCTGTTCTTTTGGACATTGTTTATGGCCCTACATATCTGGAACTTGAAGGTGTGTTTTAACATTATTGATGATGCCGTGCTGGATGGCCCAGGATGAAAACCTGTTATGGGTCTTCTTAGCCAGCTATGTAGCATGCAGGCTTTGTGCCGCAGCTGCCCATTTAAAGTGTTAGAAGTATTTAATCAGCTACCATAGGCTAATAGCTCACCTAATAACAATCACTCATGACTGGACTTTCCTTACACATCTAAAATGCAATGAACGTGCTTGTTTTGCTTGTTGGCCTCTCTCTTTCTCTGCGTCTCCGCCTCTCTCTCTCTTTGTTGCTCTCTCTGCGCATCTACTTCAATGTTTCTGTACTGGCATCTCGTTCCTCCCTCTGTTTCCGTCTCATATTTTGTTTGTGCCTACCTCTCCGCTACACTCTCTTATTCAATTCAGTTGCGGGAGTTTGTCGCATGTGACCAAGTGTGCTTTTTATACATTTACGTATCTGTGTAACTGGTGGAGAGATTGGCGTCCTGTGTTCTTTGTGGGGTGGTGGGTGGGTGTGTGGTGTGAGGGTCGTCTTTGTGCACGTGCAAGTATTTATGCCTGATGACATTTGGGGATGAGGATGAATGTGTATAATGGGGCGAGAGCTATGTCGCTTCATATGGGGTGCCAGTGTGGAATGAAGAGGGGGTCCATGTGTGGGGGAGTTGTGAGGTAAGAGGAAGATGGTAGGCATGGCATGTGCTTGTAGTCATAGGTCATTGACATGGCAATTGCCATTGGGTCAGGAGGATATTTCTGTATATGTGCTGACGGGCGATGTGTGTGACTGAAGTCATGTGTATATGTGTCTATGGAATGAGCAGGCTGCTTGATATGTGTGTTGTTGTCTGCAGGCGTGGTTGTGGGGAGGATCATTTGTGAGTTTGCGGTTGAGGCTGGTGTGTATATTAGGCTGTAATGAATCGGTGGCGGGCCTGGCCCTTTGTATGTATGTGTCTTCATGGGTTTGCGTGCAAAGGCGAAGGCTTGGGTGCTGTGCCATTCTGGGTTCGCGAAATGGATTAACTTCCAAAGTTAACACAACACCAATCAGACTAAGAAAGGCTTGGAGGAATTCTCATGGTCATAAGAGTTTCACATGAAGGATTGTTCTAAGAATACACCGTGTGCTTGGTCGTTTGAGCCATTACCCTGGGCTAAATGAAGGGGAAGCCAGACAGTCTCTACAATAATGTCCCAGGCCGGAAGCGGAGTCTCAGAAACGCGATCTCTTGGTTAATGACCTTATTTGCAGGCAGTAATACATGAGTAAAGGGATGCAGGCTAGCAGTGCATAACAATGGCACCCGCTCATCAACCGCAGGGGTGGGTTTGGCGCATCCCTGCTGAGCATTCCGGCATGGCAGCAATCAGTCAGCTTTGGCCAAAGACATGTGGGTGGGCAAACGGCACCTTGTGATGCCACACTGCATTATCATCAGAAGCGCCAAAACCCAGTGGGGGAGGAGCCATGAGTTGTACAATGGCAAGTGGCAGATGGGGACATGCTGAAAGGTGTTTGGATGAGTGTAGCAACCCGTTCACAGCCGGAAGCGTAAACCAGTGGGTTACACAAAGAATAGACGCGTGGCCTTTCAAGATGGGGCGTAAGGACGACCAATGATGGCAGGAGACTTCATATGGCTGTTAAAGAATGAATCAGATTCACAGGAGGATAGCTCTGCGGCAACGTGCTCGCCTTGATAGCACAAAGACACAGAGCAACACAGGTTCGATCCCAGGGTTCGCACTTAGAAACCTCAGGGTATTAAGCGCGTTATAAATAACCAATCAATCACAGTTAAGCGATTGATCTTGGCTGTGTAATTCTGATAGTGCTGACCCTATTTCCAATGTGATTTTGTCTCAGCTGTTTGAGAAACAAACCAACCGATGGATGTTGGGGAGTAATCCTCAAAGTTCTCTCCCCTGGGTTGTAAAGTACCCGCTGTACCAGAAGTGTTGCTTGCATCACAGAATTTTAAGAATTGGGACCATTCAAATGATGACATTTCATGAATTGGCTTGCAAAGGTAAGGTGTCGGCTTTGCCGCAATAGGATTGTCTTTTTTTTAAAAATTCCTTTCAGAGTTACTCCGACTAAATCACTCACTGTGTTCAGTGCGGATCACACTAGACTATTAGACACATGTTTCTTTTTAATGTGGTGTGAGCGGGAGCGCTCTGGGCTTGCTTTTCTGGCTGCCAGCCTGCTGATCCGGCTGCCCTGAGCCTTGGAGTTACTGTACATTTGTAACATCTTTTCTCAGAAAACAACAAAAAAATGGGTCATGTTGTGCATGTGCACTTGCTGTATTGATGACATACCCAAGCTCCACAGTGCCATTGGCGATACCTTTGACGCTCTACTGCCAGTGTCAATTGCTTTCGAGATGAGAAGTTCGCAATGTCCTTCACTCCCATAATCTTTATTCATATGACACTTGTCTTGTGTTACTTCTCTGGCAAAAAGAGCCCAGGATGCCCCTTTGCCCACAGATTTTGGCATCTTCCACCCCATTGTGTCATGCCTGGAGGTCCCCGGCAGTTCTAAATGCTCGTGGGCGGGCTTGGGAAGAGAAGGTTCAACTAAACTTTCAATGACCCTTTGTTATTCTTATTATTTGAGTATTTTTTTGGCGCGGACCTAGCTTCGGAAGGAACAGAGTGCTTTACAATCATAAAGGGAAGAAAAAGTTTAGGGAGCAGAGAAACAAGTGCATTGGACTATAAAGACAGGGGAGGGGAGGGCAATTGGCAGCAATGGATCTACAAGTAACCAGGGAACGAAACAGGATCAGACCACCCAGTCTCCGGGGGGGGGTTGTGGAGTTGAGGTTGTGTTGACCAAGGTGTTAGGGAGGAGCCATTTCTTGAAGAGGGTCTTGAGCACCTTCCTGAACTTTAGAAGTGAGCGGACGAGTTGTATGTTGATGAGGAGGAGGTGCCAGAGTATTGCGGCATGGACAGAGAAGGACTGTTGTATACAGTAGGACTGTTGTATACAGTATATGCTCCATGACCATCAACACTTCCACACTGAATGCTGCTCAACAATACTTAACAACATTTACCACCATCCCACACCCAACACCCATTGACCACTACCCTTCATTGCCGTGTGACTGAGTCAATACTAAGACTCCGTGATCCACTGATGTTGCTCGGCCACCGGCTCTCCCCAAAACTGCCACACCACCCTTCTGGTCTGCTGGGCTCCTCACAGACCACGGACAGGATATTCTCCAAGGCAGCTCCTGAGGGCCTCTGTACAGGGTGCACCTCTGTGTGACTCGTGCTCCATGGGCACCTCACAGCCCTGCAGGCGTTGCGGCAGAAGAGGCGGCTCTATGCCGAACGGGCCAATTGAACCATCTTCTGCTACCAATTTGCATACAGGTATGCCAGAGGATCGGGGTTCGCGCTACACAATCACCATTCAGCAGAGTACCCAGGGCCCAACAAACCCTCCCCAGGCAATGACGGAGGACTCAGCAAAGGGCAAGTTAGAACTGTCTTTTATTTTCCAAACAGACACAGATCATACAGGAAAAACACTTCTCCAGCAATCACAGCTCCTGAGCCCGTGCCAGGAGTTTTTGTTAGCAAATGTCGTCACAACTTAGAACCATTCCCCAAAAACCTACGAGCCCATGCTATTGGGTGGCTGGGGTGGTGGTACCTATAGAAGGGACCTATAGGGGTTAGCTAACTGGTCCTTCCATGTCAGGTGGTTTTGCCTGAGCCTTCCCCAAAAACTATCTATTACTTTGTTGCAGGGTCGCAGGACTGCCATTGGCCCTTGCCCCTTAACATACACCCCTGGATTTGGGCTCCCTGATTGGCTGGAGCGGGCCTCATCAGACCTGGGGCCCTGCTCTGTTCACAGCGCTCTGTGTACCTTCTCAAGGTGGTGAGAAAGACTGTGTGTTCCTATTGTTGCCACTGATGTAACCACCTAGCCTTAGAGAGGGCCTGCAGGTTGCAACAGTCTTAGACAACACATATATCAGTTCTCATCTGCTCCGCTGGGAACAGCTCCTCTTCTCACCATGGGTCAATGACTATTGTTCGGGTTGGCCGGGTCATGTGGGTGAAGACTGCAAAACGGAGCTTTTCGGTCTGCTTTTAGTGAGGATTATTTCTGTTATTTCGCAGGTGGCTCCCTGTCCCAGGAGCCAGGAATGTTCTGCTCACCTCAGACCTTGGCGGTGAACACCAGTCCTGAGCAGCGTGTTGCAAAATCTGTTTTCCTTCGTCCCTTATTAGGAGGCCTGTGGCTTCATGCAACTCTGCTACAGTCATGATATCATTTCCATATGTCTATATTGTAGTATTTTCCTTATGGGTTATTGGTAGTTGGCTCTTCCAGGTTTTTGATACGACCCCGTAGTTCCATGTGGTTTGTTGCAATAAGCGGCTGCCAGCTTGCTCTGCATCTCTTGCTTTCTTGCGTTGCTGCGTTTTGCTAGTGAAAAAGGAAAGGCTTCTGACAGTATGTATCTGACAGTATGTACAAGGCATAAAATAAGCGGTATCGCATCGCAATTTGCGATACAATACCGCTGTTTTGCTGTATATTTAATGAATCATGTCGCACAAACTGAGATATGATTCATTAAATATACAGCAAAACAAAAGATTGTGCCTAAACTCTGCCTCTACTCTGCCTGAGTGAGGCTGTGCACAGCGTGCACTGCAGGCGAGGCAGAAGCACCCGGGGCTGGGCTCATAACATTGTATCAATGTTATGAGCCCAGCCCGGATGCCAACGTCATCGCGTGAGAGGAGGATCTCAGTCCCCCTCTCACACTGGCTCTCGCGTTTTATGAGGTAAGGAGTGCTTAGGGGAGGTTTGGGTGGGGGAACCGGGCCTGTTTTGCATTCATGTTTTATGAAAGAATTATTTAAAGCCTTCTACGAGCAGGCTGCATTATTACTGGGGGTGCTGGTTTTAGAAAGTGGCTGACAACATTATTTCTCCCGCCCGTTCGGGCGGGAGAAAAGTTATTGCCTGCCACTCTCTAACACCCAGCACTCGCAGAAGGCTTTTGAAAAGGTCTTCTGCGAGCAGGCTGCGTTATTACTGAGGGTGCTAGTGTTAGAAAGTGGCTGACAATAATATTTCTCCCGCCCAAACGGACGGGAGAAATATTATTGTCAGCCACTTGCTAACACCAGCACTCTCAGTAATAACGCAGCCTGCTCGCAAAAGGCTTTAAATATTCTTTCATTTTATGAAAGAATATTTAAAGCCTTCTGCAAGAAGGCTGCATTATTACTGAGGGTCAGTGGTCGAAGTGGGCGGGAGCGGTGCTCCTCTACTTATTTTAATTGCTTTTTACCATTCCTATACTTTCATTTTAAAAAGAAACCGTTCCGGAACGGGTTTGTTTTAAAATAAAAGTGTAGGAAGAGTTGAAACTTGCACTTTCAGTGCACTGCACTGGACGTTCCCTTAAACAGCAGGCACATGTTTTTTTTGGCTTTTTATTGTGCATGGGATGGGGGGCAGCGATGGGGTCTGTGGGGAGCGGTGCAGGCCAGTATGTAACATAGTTCCACTACTTCTTTTCGTACACTTGACCACTGCTGAGGGTGCTGATTTTACCAAGAGGCTAACAACATTATTTCTCCTACCCGAACGGACGGGATAAATATTATTGCCAGCCACTCTCTAACACCCAGCAACAAGACCCAGCAACAGGCCCGACTGAAGATGTGTGCCTCCCCCGACCCCCTGCTGAGGGTGGAAAGCGGTGCAGGGTCAGACTGGGGCATACAATAATTGACTCGGGCACCAACTAAAAAGTGCTCCACAGTTGCAAATGGTAATTCATTCCTTTCGTGACGCCGTTTGAATAACCCAAGGCGAAGGTTTCTGATGTGCAAATTGTACATTTTAGAGAATATTTATTCAGCAACACTGTTCAGAACTATAATAGTCCAGTTGACTAACTCTTCAAACTGGCCCACATTGGCAAAAAAGGTGGGACACTAATTTGACCCAAAAAACAGGCCCACACAGCTTGCAGAAGGCCTTTCAAAAGGTCTTCTGTGAGAAGGCTGGGTTATTACTGCGGGTGGTGGTGTTGGCAAGTGGCTGAGAATAATATTTCTCCCGCCCATTTGGGCGGGAGATATATAATTGCCAGCCACTCTCTGAATAACCCAAGGAGGAGGTTTCTGATCCAGTGCGATGCAAATTGTACATTTTAGAGAATATGTATTCAGCAACACGGGTCAAAGCTATTAACCACAATATAGTCCAGTACTCATCAAACTGGCCCACATTGTCAAAAAAAGGTGTCCCACTTTGACCCAAAAAATGGCTGCTCACAAGCATTTTGCGTTTTTGGTTAAGCCATGGGCCTATTGCCCTATAGGCCAGTCCGAGCCTGCAATGGTGCATGGAGGTTAGCTGCCGAATTTATCAAGAAGCAGGCAGCCAGAGCCAGTAGGAAGCTTTACAATGGCCATAACTTTAATGTGAGCACTGCAAAGCGCATATTAAAAGCCCCAGAACGAAAATTGTGACTTTTATTGCTGTGCTTTGCGGACTGGAAAGATGGGGGCATTTGCTGGACTCCCCTCCTCCCAGAGGCTTGAGTCCTCTTTAGTTTGTAAAGGCTAAAGGCCCCAACGCTGTTCCAGATTGCTGGGCTGAGTGTAATGTTAGCAAGTGGCTGCGCAAGCATTTATTTCTCCCACCCGTTCGGGTGGGAGAAATATTATTTTCACTCCATTGAGGGTGCTGAAGGGCTGGTTTTATTCTCGAGCCCCCCCCCCCCAGAGTGAGTGTGCATTGTTGTGGGTAATGAGTTGCTTTTTGCCTTGGTCTGGAGTGTAGAGGAAGATTAGGCAGAAAAGCCCAACCCACTGTGACTTGATAACAACGGGCCTGAGAGGTAAGCAAAGCCTAGCCCAACTTTTTATTCTAAAAATATCTTTTTAATTGTAGACTATTCAAAAGCCTTCTGCAAGCAGGATGTGTTATTGGTGCAGGTGGCCACGCTGTATTCAGGGTGTTGCAAATAATCCCCCAAAGGTGGTTGCTTCGAGTGATTTGTGTTCTTTGCAGATACACAACCATTTTGTAGTTCTTGAAACAAAACAAATATGTGTACTATTAATTAGAACTTGGAAGGTATGTGGCAAGTTGCTTAAATTGCTGGCAAATTCTGGCTTCACTGCTTAACCAAACTGTGTGATCCTGGGCAAATCATTTGACCCAACCCAGCCACACCAGTGTGCTGGCAAGAATAGAAATGTGCATTATTAATCCTTCAGCAGTGTTGGTGGCCTGATGGGCATTACATTGCACAATTTGCTGCCAACTTGCCACTCAATACTTCCCACAATGCCATGTAGTCACAAAATGTGGTGCCTGTGTGCCATAGGTTTAGAGAAGAGATTTCCAACCTCTTGGGCACCCTGATGATTTTTCTATTGGCTTTTAGGTGTTTGATGGCACTCCCTCTTTAGATTATTTATTTTGATCTTTTAAATCATCTCACTTTTTGCTGACTTGCAATAAGCCAGACCATAAATGGATGAGTAAATGTAACTTGCTGGGCCCATTTGTCTCGCAGATGCATGAGACTTTACGGCACTAGTAACTGGTAGGTGCTGTACCATGGCCTCACTGACCTGGGCAGACCAAGAGGCTGGCAACTGGACATTTGGTTCTGCAGAATAAGATAACTAATGTCCCCAATGTGTTCCAAACTCCTTGTAGCTGCTGTCTTCATCTTGGGGAGTTACTTGTGACTGTTATATGCCAGAATACTAGCTAAATGAAACTTGATAATAAAATAAAAATGACACACTCACAATTGCATCTGTATTGATGTCTTTTTGACAATTTGATGGACACTGCGCTATGCACCACTGATTGCTGCATGACCCAGCTGCACAGAGCCTTGAACTGAAAAATACCTCAGAGCTTTTTTTTAAATCAGATCTATTTATGTGGTCCATTCATGCAGTTGGTCCATTCATGCAGTGAACCTTTACATTTTACAGACACTCATTGTACTTGAGAGGGGTGTCCAGTCAACTGGTCGAAAAAAAACTGGTCGACTGCAATTTGGTCGACGCAATTTGGTCGAAAACCAAATGGTCGAATTTTTTTTTTTATTTATATATTTATTTTTCGGGTTTTCGTTTAGTAAAAAAAGGGGTTTTTAGAGAAAAAAAGGGGGTTGGGGGGACCCCCCCAAAAAAATGAAAAAAAGGGTTAAAATAAAAAATAAAAAAAATTCGACCATTTGGTTTTCGATCAAATTGGTTCGACCATTTGTCTGGTCGAACAATTTTTTTCGACCAAATGTCTGGCAACCATTGAGAGGTACATAGAAATGCTGTATTCTTGCTAATTGTTTGTCTTGGGGTAAAACTAACTTTGGGTGACATTTGAAATAGGAGTACAAAATTGCTAATCAAATACGTTTATTTGCTAATCAAAAATATTTGAATTAGAAAATTCTGCTAATCAATTTTTGAAAAATAATTTATGCCGGTTCCATGTAATAATGTCCCCGCAAAAATATCGCCATGCAAAAAAATCGCCGAAAAATGGCCGTTTTTTGTGGGGACATTATTACATGGAACATGCGTGGGACACCCCTGCAACCCCCAAACCTTTTCTTTTTCTTCATGGGGAGCAGGGGACACCCCCGCAATCCCCGCTGCCCCTGTCCCCATATATATGGTCACCCAAATAATATCGCCACGACTTTTTCCCGGCGATATTATTTACGGCGACCATATATATGGGGATAATATTACCTGATACCTTTATGCCTTGATGTATATATGTACCTGTCCCCTATCTACAGAACTGTATAAGTATGTTCTTTGTGTGTGCACGTATGTCTGTGTAACTTCGTGCTGGGATGCAAGTTTGCTTCATGGCTAATGTTACGATGTCGTGGGGTCTCTCATGACGTCAGCACGGCTGGATATTTATCATTAGTCAACCTGTTCCAGTGATGTGGCACCTGTGCCTACGAAGACGTCAGTTGGATAAAGTTTGAATTGTTGTCTAAGAGAAAATCTGCTCACATATGTAGAGTGTACTGACCTTCCTGTGGGCTGGCCCTCCTGGAGACTGGCCAAACAGTGACTGGCATCTCTCGTTTCTTGCTCGTCGGGCTGTCATTCGTATAGGGGTCCCATTCCAGGCACCCTCTCTTCACTGCCTTCTGTTTTTTTCCTTCCCGCACTGGCAGAATTCAAGTCTGCACATGTCCCTACCTCTGGTGCATTGTAGGCCTCCGGAGATGCCGAGTTTTCCAGTGAGATAGCTTGGGGAAATCAGCATGACACCCTTGTAGATAATAAAGCAGGATTTGAAGATGATACATGCTTGTAGCAGGAGCCAATGCAGTTTGATGAGGGTCGGAGTGATGTGGTCGAATTTGTTGAGTCCTTTGATGAGTCGTGCTGCTGTCAAACATTCCTCTGACATCTGCCACCTCCTCAAAGACCTTGAACTTGATGTCCTCGCTCTCACTGAAACATGGTTCATGGCCAGCTCTGTCAGGTGTTTTGACACTCCCTCCATGAGGGCTCGAAGATCCTCTCCAAGCCCAGAACTAACCGGCCCAGAGGTGGAGTGGCCCTGATCTTTCCGGAGTGGGTCCCTGTTTCTGTCATTTCAGTGCAGGCCTACTTCCCCTTTGAATGCCTAGTCTGCAGGCTCTCTATCTTTCCTGACCTCTCTCTGACTATGGCCACCACCTACAGGCCACCTGGACAGGTCACCCTCTTCCTCTCAGAGTGGGCTGACCTCTGTTCTTCTCTTCTTGGCTCAACCTTTCAACTTCTTCTCAGAGATCTCAACATCCACCTGGATGCTTCTAATCCCACCTCTGAGCTCTTCTGCAACCTATGTGACTCTGTCTCCTTTTCCATTCTACTCTATGGTCCAACACACTCTGGCGGACCCACCTTTGATGTTCTCATCTCCTCAGACATCCCCCTCTAACCTTCTCACCACTCCTCTGTTTTGGACTGACCACTTTCTGCTTTCCACCCACCTGAAAAGTCCCGCCCCTCAAGCAAAGCCTACCCCAGCACTGCCACCTTCCTTCTCTGTCATTCGACCCATGAAGCGAGTGTCAGTGGACGCCTTTGCCTCTACTTTCTCTGCTCCTCCGACTCCTGCGGCTGACTGCACTCTGACACAGCCCTCTCTAACATGCATATTTCTGTCTCCAGCACTGTGGACATACTTGCTCCTGTCATGAGAATCTGTCTGAATCCTACCTCCAAATGCAACCTTTGCTACGACTCAGTCCTCGCTGCTGTGAAACGCAACTGCAGGGTGGCTGAGAGGAAATGGAGGGCTTCAGGCGCATCCTCTGACAAACTGGCCTGCCGCCTGCTTTAGAGGTAATACAGACTCTCTGTACTCTTCAAGAAGAGGGTACATATCCAAGCACGCACCTCTGCAGACTCTAACAACACAGTCAAACTCTTAAAAATCTGCAAGGAGCCGGCCAATCCTACTGCAGTGTCCACCTCTCCTGGTGGACACTGCAGTAGGATTGGCCGGCTCCTTGCAGATACGGCTCTGGTCTCTCATTTCACCACTAAAACTTAGGACATCCTGTCCTCGCTTTCATGTTCCGCTCCCTCTACCTCTCTAAGGTCCCCTTTCGCTGCCTCTCCCTCTCCTCTTCCTTTTTCCTCCTTCTCTCGGACAACACCTGACGATGTCTCTAGACAAGTCCGATCTAGGAAAGTGTCATCCAAACAGGTGCTCCCCTGCTCCTTTAGAACTATCAAGGACCACATTGCCACCCTCGCTCCAGCCTAGGCTGATTTCTGAAATCAATCTTTCACAACTGGATCTTTCCGTTTTCTCCTCAAGCACTCTCTTGTGCACCCTCTCCTAAAAAAAGCCTTCAGCCGATCCTACATGGCCAGCAAACTATCACCCAATTTCTATCACTCCTTTCCTGGGCAAAACGGATGGAAATGCTGGCCATCTCCCAGCTTACCCTCCACACTGAATCTGTTGGCTGCCTCCATGACCATCAGTCTGGCTTCAGAGCAGTCGTAGGCACGGAAACTGCTCTCCTGAACACCAGATCTACTCTCTAACCTTAACTCTAGCTCTCCCTCTGTCCTCATCCTCCTTGGACTTTCTTTTGATTTTGACATGGTCAGTCACGTCGTCCTGATCAACTGACTCCATGTGATCCTGGGCATCCCTGGCGTTTCTGATCTCCTCCCTCCTGGATCGTTTCTCCCAGGTCCAACTTGGGACATTTCTCTCCACACCCTCCCTCTCCACATGTGGTATTCCCCAGGGCTCTATCCTCTCACCCTGGACGTTCAATGTCTATCTGGCCACTTTGGCCCACCTGATCTCCACCTTCTCTTCTAACTTTCAGTGTTATGGGGATAACACTCAGTTCTCTTTCAGGATTCCCTCAGCCTCCTTTCCTTCCTCACACATTCCTGACTGTCTATCTGCGATTCAGGATTGGTGCGCCTCGAACGATCTTTGCTTTAATGCCAGTAAGACAGAGATCCTTCTCATTTGGATCCCTGATCCCGCTTTTCCACTCTCGCTCTGGCCGCCCTCTTGGGCTCTCCACCCTTGCCTTCCTGTGAGGCAAAAAACCTTGGTGTCGTCTTCGACTCCACTATCTCCTTCTCTCCTAACATCATGGACCTTGCCAAAAACACCCACTTCCAGCGGCACCTCCTCAGAGGTATTCTACCTTTTCTCACTTTCCCCCAAAAGCTCACTCTCTCCAGAGCCCTGGTTCTCTCCAGGCTGGACTACTGCAACGACCTATTTCTGAATCTGCCTACCTCTACTCTTCATCCCCTGCAACTAATCCAGAACAGGACTGCAAGACTTATCTTTAGCCTCAAGCCCAGGGACCATATCTCTCCAGCCCTAAAATCTCTCCACTGGCTCCCGGTGGCTGCAAAGATCAAGTTCAAGATCCTCTGTATCATCCACAAGGCTTTCTGGGGCTGGGGCCTGCATTACAGCCAACTCTGTCTTCCGAAACACCTTCCTTCTAGAGCTCTTCGCTCAGATATGTCCAACTCTCTGAGGGTCAGACGCTTCTCCAGGCAGAGTGTGGGTGGATATCTCTCCTCTGCAGGTGCCTCACCTCTGGATCAGCCTCCCTGCCTCTCGCAGACTTGAGCTGGACCACCTGAAGTTCTGAAAGCAGCTGAATGCCCTCCATTTCTCCTCTGCCTTCTCTCTCTCGCTCCCTCGCTAACTTACCTTCTGCTGCGCCGATTGGGTGCTTGGTTCCCTCAGGGTCTCACTGGGTACAAGGCCCCTCCTCGACCAGTCTTCCTTTGTACTGCCTACTGGCCTACCATGCACTTAGGGTCTGTAGTTGTAACCCCTACAGCCCCCCTGCCTCCTTGCACTTACCTAGAGCCGTGCTTTCTTGGTCTGCACTTACTCAGAGCCATGCTACCCTGATTGCACTTCCCCTTTTCCTCTCCTTTGCACTTCCCCCTCCACTTCCCCCTGCAATTCTATTGTCACATTTTCACTTTGCGAATGACACAATGCCTAGTAGGATTGTTTGTCTTGTCCTCACTTTATCTTCCCTCCCTTGCCTTGTGGCTCCTAGAAACACTTGTGTACAGGCGCGTTATAAATGCCTTATCATATCATATCACATCACATCTCAGGGGAGCAAGGGTAGTCACCGGAAGACCTTCCAACAGGGCATTGCCACCATCCGGATGGGAGAGGACCAAAGCTTGGACAGCACATCTGAAATTGTTTTCTGGGGTGAAGGGCTTGATTTTCCGCTGGAAATAAAGTTGGTACCACGCTGTTTGTGTCTTCTTTGCTATGTGCTGTTTGAAAGAGAGATGTCTGTTGATGTTAAACCCAAGGGACTTGACGCAGGTGCCCAGCTGGGTGTTAAGCCTCCGAAGTGCATAGCAGAGTGCCAGGTCTGGATGTCCGAGTGTTCTGTGTTGTTGGCCAGCAGTAAGAATTCAGTCTTGGAGGGGTTGAACTTCAGCTAACCATGACTGGATCAACGAGAGGCAGGGCTAGAGGATGTATACGCTTTGGCCATGGCAGAATTCTTCACGGGTAAATTGACCGTGGTCAATTTTGCCACCAAGACAATTTTGCTGTGGCCAAACCAGCAAAACCTTAACCCCCCACATCCCTCAATACATCCCCAACCGACCCCCTACTTACCTTTTTGATGTCCGCTTTTATTCTGACCCTGTGGCGTCAGTTCCGTCCCTCCTACGCGGGTCGGATCTGACGCTGCAGGGTCCGAGTTACTTCTTTTTTCATCTCCCACCTCCAAACCTCCAGAAGTGGGGGAACCCCTGCTACCCGCAAAGGCCATCACTACCAAACATATTTGGTAGTGATTACCCAATTTGATTGTTTTGAATCGATCGATTAGTATTGCCCAATTTGGCCAGATGTACCATATGATCAATTCGAAACGATCAGATCGTGTAATACCAGGCTAGAGCCTATGGATGTCTTTGATGGAGGATATCTTGAAGTAGGGCTGCCTGCCATCTGCGTATTGGTGGATGTAGATGTTGTGTGGAGCGAGGAGGGTTCCAAGCGGTTCCATGTAAAGATTGAAGATCACAGGGGAGAGGATGGATCCTTGCGGGACTCCACAGGAGATAGGTGGTGTTGGTGATCTGAAGCAATCCATTTGTACAAGCCAGTGGCAATTAGCAAGGTACGAATGGAGCCAAATGAGGTAGATCTCACTGATCCCCATGCAGCACACTGGATTGTCGATGAGTGTCTGGTGGTCCACTGTGTCTAATGCTGCTGAGAGGTCAAGGAGAACCAGGAGGCAAGGATGGCCATCATCAAGTATGTTAAGGGCATCGTCGATCACCTTGATGATAGCCATTACTGTGCTGTATCTAGGTCTAAAGCCAGATTGGTAGGACTGAAGGATGTTATTGGCTTTGATGCGTTGTAGGGGTTGTGTGGTTACTGCTTTATCAAGGATCTTAACTAAGAAGCGAAGATGGGTGATGGGGTGGTAGTTGCTGAAGTTATCAGGGTTCAATGGTGGTTTCTCGAGGAGCACAAGGATTTGTCTGGTCTTGAGGACGAGGGGAAGGTGCCATGAGTTAGGGAGCTGTTGATGATTTTCAGACAGGGAGGGTGTCGTCCGCATATGATGTGGCCTTGAGGGATGCTAGGATGGCAATGAGGTCTTCCAGAGTGTCTTGAATGTTGTCCAGATAGTTGTGATTTTTGCGGGATAGGATGTGTAGTGTGTTGTCAGTTCTTCGATTGTTGTCTATGTGTTGTCGGATCATGCTGATCTTATTGATGAAGAAAAAGTTGATGACAGTGGATTTCTCGATGGAGTGCACTACGGGTGGGTTAGGCAGTGGGTTGATGCAGTGCTTGATGGCTTTGAAAAGGGCTCCGCTTTCAAGTTTGCCTTGGCTATTGTATTTTAGTAGCAGTTGGCCTTGGCAGTGGTGATCAGTCATCTGCATGCAGCACATATTCCCTTGATCAGAGTGAGGTCAGATATGCTGCAGGATGTTCCCTGTCTTCTTTTGTTTTATGATGGTTCATTTGCTGAAGTTGAGTTCTTGAGTGTACCAGAGTGTGGAAGGTTTGGGCTTGAGGGTGCGTGGCATGGCAATTTATGTTGGTTGTAAGGGTGGGGTTGAGTTCTTAGAAAAACAAGTTGCAGTCCTGGTTCCTGAGAGGTAGATCAGCCATGTGAAGTAGAGTTTGGTGAGGTCTTCTGTGCGAGCCCCCACTGGAAAGTTCTTGAAAGATCTGAAGGCTTGTTTATAAGGTTTTAGATGGGTTCGCTTGACTGGTGTGGTGCGACTAATGTCAAAGGGAATAGCCAGATGGAGGGTGGGCAGGGTGATGATGACAAGGTCAAGTTACCTTACCTGTGAGTAGGATCTTTTGTGTGATGTGTGAGGTTCAGAGTGTTGAGTAGGCAGTAGAGATCTTTTTTCAATGACTTTGTTGCTGGGTTGCCAGGGATGTTGAAGTCGTCAAGGAAGATGTTGTTGGCATGTGTGAGAGACATGGGGGTGACCAAGTCCATGAAGTCTTCGATGAAGGAGGTGTTGGGCTTGGGTGGTCTTTCGGTAAGGTGAAACGTTACTGTGCCGGTTGGGGAGAGCAGGAAGTGGCAGAAGAGGTTTTCAAAAGAAAGAGCAAATGGTTGTGAGGTCTAGTTGGGTGCATGGCCATGATGCCTTCTGATTGATGGGAGGCCTCTGCTGATTTTATTTGGACAATGTCGTTGTAGAATTCTGTAGCCGTTGGGGATGAGGCCATCTAGGATGTGAGTGAAGCTGGATGTCATTCAGGTCTCAGTAATGAAGATGGCATCCAAGTCATATGTGGTGATGAGGTTCACAATGTCTGCTGCATGGTTAGTTGCTGATAGGACATTGGTAAGCATCACTTTTCTTCTAGCTGTGGATGGTAGATTGCTGATGGGGTCTATGGTACCATGAGTGAGGTTGCTGGTGTCCATGATGTTGCTGGTGAGTGGCATGGTTGAAGATGAGTGGTGATGGTAGGGATGTGTTGTTGGGAGAGAGGGGTGATCAACATATTTGAGTGATTACCTGATGTTAAAGTAGCAGGGGTTCTGGTCCTGGGACTTTCTGCTCCGAACAGGTCCAAACAGGAATTGCCCTTTTCTTCGGCTGCCCCTCACTTCAGATGCCCGGGCAAGAGACACCCTTGATCTAAAAGTTAAGAAAGGAAAGGAAGGGGCAGGGCAAAGCGGGTCGGTGGGGCTTAAGTCACGCGACCAATATCCACTTGCACCTGCTCACCAATTGCAAAGGAAAAGAGGCACCAACATAGTTGGTGGTAGGAGCAACTGAGTGTCAGGACCTGGTCACGTGACCAACAGCCTCCTCAGTGCTGTCTGCTTGAACCTAATATAGGAATTATAGTGGAGTTTACAATCAGACAGGGCTGGGAGTTGGTGAGTGAAATCTTCCCTTCGGGGCTGCAACAGACAGTGTTAATAGCTTGACCCAGCCTTGCAGGTCAAGGGAAGAAAGCTTATGGAAGAAGACAGTCAACACACATGGCCAAATGTGTATGGGTTTTTGGAGAGGTTATTACTACATGCCCTCATAATTGTTTTGAGCACCTCATCATATATCCTCAAGGATGCATGGTGCACTCTGAAAAAGTGCCGACAGGCATTTACTTTTACCATGCAGCTGTTTGAAAAATACACTGGAGTCTCACATGCTGGCCACCTTACTTGCATCCAACTCATGCGCAGATTATGCTGCTAATCGGAAGATCTCAAGGACAGGGCTTGCTAATTATGCATTTTATGCGATGTTTAGCTCTCACCACTAAAGCAGCCATTTGCCGGCACATGGTGGTCATAAATCCTTTTGCATTCATGAACACTCGCTGCAGGGCCCCCCAGCATGTGAATTGGCCTGTGGCTTGAAGGGTACTCAGTGTGTGTACCTGCAAATAATGAAAGAGAACAGTCAGAGGTATCCTACAAAAGGCTTGAGTGAATAGGTTGATGACATTTCTACTTAAGCTTTCTGGGAAATGTCGTTCCTGGTCTTAATGGTAAGTCCCAAAGTTACGTGAATTGACACTTGGTATTGCGTAAGCACTTGGATATCTCAAATGTATATATGGCTAAATTAAGAATCTCAGCCGAGCATGCAAGTCACTCGACCCATAGCATAACAACATTCCTGGGACATCTATGCACATTTGCACCTCCTGGCCTTGGCAGTCCCAGCAAAGCCACAGAACGTCTTCTGCCGCTTCATCAAGTCACCATCTTCATTAACTCCTTCCTCCAAAATAAAATGCATACTTTATCCTCGCTGCATTCTTTTTTAGCAGTCCTGGGTGAACCTGTAGTTCCATGGGGAAAATGGTGATTAGACTCCATCCGGATCTTGTTTCCGGCGGTCAAAGAAAATTGATTTGGAGATGGCCAAATGGAATCTGCTCTGTGACATACCACGCAGGTGGCAACAGTGCCTAATATAACATAGTTCAGAGAATGAGGGTCAAAGGATTTTCAGACTTTTACAAGATGTGGGGAGAGATCATGAATCTGGGGATGAGGTGGTTAGTGAAGCAACATGCAGCTGGGTCCTCAGGTCATTGTATTTGCGCGTTGGCAATATGACCAATGCAATTCTTGAAAGATCTACATTCCAGACGAAGAGCAAACAAGCATGGAAGAGCATGAAGAGCGCTGATCTATAGGTACACATCCACTAGCTCTTATGATGATTACTTATGGGCCCACCTCCAAACGCTCTATACAAGAAGAAGCATGGCTGGCCAAAGACCAATATCGGCAAGAAGCACTAAATATGGCAAGGAGAATAGAATTCTCCCAAATGCATCAGGGTCGTTGACTTAGGAGAGCACATGTCCTTACGTGAAGATGCCTTAGTGGTTAGCAATAATCACGACCCACGAAAGTAAAGATCAAGAGAGTTCCAGAAGCATGGCATCTACGATGAGCAAAACTAGGAACGCACATGTTAGCGACTCCGCTTTCAACAGGTTTGATAAATCGTGTCCCAGTAGCCATGGATGAGAATGCACTGCATCAGAAGTGGAACGTCAGAATGTGGAGCCACGGGACAACTGTGCAAGATGTGCAAAAGAGCAAATCAAGGAAGGATGCAAATGATTGTAGCAGAACCAAAGGAAGAAAGAGTTGATGAAGAAGGCATAGCACTAACTGGAATGGGAAAGACGAATAAGGGACCCTGAGGCACAGAGAGGTCTGGGGGCAAAGAAATGACCCTCTCATTAGACCCAGGCTGTTCCTGTACTATGTGTGCATGTGTAATCATTGTTTGTTGTATTTAATGAATGTTGATCAGTTAAAGAGGGAATAAAGACCCTATATGATGCCAGACAATGTTCTGCAAGGGCAGTTTCTAGTGCATTGGGACTGTGGTTCTAACATTTCTCAGTGCATAGTTGTACGATGGACCAGCGATGTGCTTATGGCGTACCCTTTAGATGCAGAGGGTTCGTTGTCCGATAACAATTTTTCTAAAAGTCCCTCACGGTAAACCAGGTGGATAATCAGGGGTTACCAAACTAGCTGACGAGAGTGCCAGAACCAAAAGCTGGTCATGCACAGGTGGACGTGAGGAAACGAAAGAAAGAAGGAAGGCGAAGAAGGAAGAAATAATCTCGATCCTGCAAGTGCCACATCTGCTTAGCCACTCAATGGAGGACGAGATTGATTGACCCATGATGGGTGAAGATAGGAAAATATACTGACGTTATTCGGGGTTGGCGAAAAATCGTAGCAATGTGTATAGGGTTATAGTATTAACAGAACCCTTGAGGCCCCCATCCAGGCTGAGCCCAGCAGAATAGGTACCAGACTACGGCAGCCAGGGTTTCCACTGATCTCTTGAGTAATGTACGAACACACAGCCCGCTTATTTATATTCTACAAACTACAAATAATACCTTCTTAATGTGCCAAGCGGTTCTAGGTCAAAGGATCGACAGTAAAAGGGTCGAGAGGTCAAAGGATCGACACCAAAGGGTCGACAGGTCAAAGGATCGAGTTCTTATTTTTTTTTCACATTTTTTTTGTTGCTAAACCCACTTTTTTTCACCCAAAAAAAAATGTGAAAACAAAAAAAAGAAAAATTCGATCCTGTGACCTGTCGACTCTTTGGTGTCGATCCTTTGACCTGTCGACCCTTTATATTCGATCCTATGACTAGACACCGTGCCAAGCTATGGATTGTTGAAGATAGGTCTAGCTGCGAGGTTGGATGAGACGGTATAACAGTAGCACCCATGTTGGCACCCATTATATGTACACATAAGAGTGAACACTTTTGTATGTTTTGACCGCATTTAAATATAGGGAAGAGTTGGTAACCGGTATCAAAAAGGACAAACAAGCAAACTTGATTAAAAAAGGTTTAACTTTTGGTTGGAAAGAAGGCCATCCATTGCCAGGTTTGGATCAAGTGATAGGAGAATTGTTCGACAGTGGATGCGGGCCTCGTGAGGGGTGGAACTAGAGGCGTACCCAGGATTGTCTAATAAGTGGGGCCTGAAGTTAATGTAGTTGGTCCCACTGCAGTGGCATTAACATCTGTAAATGCCCATACAGCGCTGCTGAGTGGGCATTCAAAGATTTTGGGTGGGCCTTGCCCGTTCAGGCCCTACCCTGTCTACGCTTCTGGGTGGAACGATCATACTGCAGCAGAGCTTAGGGAGAAAAGTGCGAACCAAGCCCATGAAAGGCCCCCGAGGTCGCAGTTTAACAAATAGGAGAATCAAGGTGAGCTGGTGCTGGCCTATTACGGCACACAAATGACAGAGGCATTCAAGAATTGTATGCCTTGCTAAATGAGTGATAAAACAAAATGGTTGGTGGCCCATCCACTCATACTGGTACAGCTGCTATCCCTGAGAAAGTATGGCTCAAGGTGGTTCAAGATATTCAAGGCCTTTAGCCACATATCTCCTCGTCCTACTTGATTAATCTGGCAAGTGGGTGGAGCAATACATACCGGCCATTATCAAACTGCTCTCTGCTATCCTTATCCCAAGCTTTGGTGGCTAGAAAAAATCTGTTCGTTTTAATCTATTTTTATTGTTTAAAGCACTGATCCAGCTCGAGAGTAGCAGAGTGGTGCACAGGGTGTGGGTAGCCAGCGCATCAGTGAGTTTTTGTCTGTGCGTCCAATGAGATGAGAGGTTTTGTACAGTTAGCTCGGCCACTAAATTGATCTGGGGGGCATAGATTGATTTTTCGATCTATATTTTAAGGGCGATGTATGTTGCGTATGTGTGTTTGATGTATTGTTGACATACGCAAGATCTACAATAGGTTTGGCGATGCCCATGGAGGTCTACAGCCGTTGTCAGTTGGCTCTGGGCTGAGAAGGCCGGCCGTCCATATGCCCATACACTCTTTTATTATAACACCTGCATTACTGTATTCCGCAATACTTGAGGCAGAAGTCAAATACAATATTTAAGAGAGATTTGTTCTTGGAAAATGACAAGTAGCTGAACAATGGCCGGTATACATTGGGCCTAATTCATCAGCGTCGTTACAATAAGGTGCTGAAATGTCGAGTTTCAACCACATCAGTAAAACTGACATCCAGGGCCTCAAGTAGTGTGGGGTGCGGGGTGCTCTAGGTCGCCCTCCCCTCTGCCCGCCCCCATGATATGTTCTAGAACGAGGAGTCTCGTGGTCCAGTGATGCGCTTGAGTGTTGATTGTTTCCTGAAGGCACTCACCTGTCTCGATAGGTTTTTTTCTATTATGTTCACTGCTGGCACTGATAGGCAGCTTTCAAACTGCTGTCTGTTTCCCCAGCGGATTAAGCAAGCCCCTTTCTTCGCGAACCTTGCGGTCTGAGGTTGTAAAAGGGTGCTTTACATTCCTGCGAGTCATGCTTATTCTAATGTGCTGACTCACCAGCGGATGTGGCCAACTGAACAACCGCCCAATTCAGTGTAGGAGGGTGAGCAAACACGTCTCTCTGAATAATGGCCTAATACGATTTACACACACAATAAAACAATCATGTTTCTTTCTTTACCCCACTGGACCCCATCCAGGGTGTCGGATCATTACACCTGCTGAAGGGAACGAAAGCAAGTAGCTTTTTTGATGGTAGCAAACTGAGCCACATCAGTAATTGATTCCAGACAGGTGTGATT
Source organism: Ambystoma mexicanum (assembly GCF_040938575.1). Lineage (NCBI taxonomy): Eukaryota > Metazoa > Chordata > Amphibia > Caudata > Ambystomatidae > Ambystoma > Ambystoma mexicanum. Next base: position 306,722,301 of record NC_090928.1, read on the forward strand.
GATTGGTGCTGGTGCTGGTGGCGCGTGCTGGATTCCCCCGGGGTCCTAAGGATATGAACAGCATTGTAGCGTCACGTGACAGGTAGGGCTTTCGCAAGTCACAGTTCTGAGGTGGCCCTCAGACTCAATGGAGACTGGATGCTACACGCCTGGACTGGACCGAACCGTAAGCCCTTAGAGGCAAACGGGATGCTTCTTTTAAATGGGCAGGGCTAACATACTTCAATGTTCGAAAATATCCTCAAAATAAAGACATTTGATGATGGATAGGGTTGGCAGAGCGTGGGCCTGTCTGCCTTTGGTGAGCGTGCACGTCTATGAATATGCATGAGGCTAATCAGTGGCGCGTGATCAAACCGCGCCTCGATGGCAATGGCGGCAAGATTGGGCATTGAAATGCTTTGGAGTTGTGACGTACTGCCAGGGCCGCCTTAACAGTCTTGGGGGCCCAGGGCACAGACAGCCTGGGGGCCCCCCGAAACCCATGTGGCCCCCCCAAAACCATGTCCTACTCCCACCCCCCTCCAAACCCATATCACCCCCCCGTGACACAACACCCATGCCCCCTCCCAATGTGAAAAATGAAGGGATTACATATCTCGAGTCCTATTCAACAGATACTCCTTTAAGCTTGCATAGTTGTACTTCAATAACCCATACCACCTTGCAGCATGGCCTAGATAAAGACTTGTCGCATGCATTCGATCACTGTTAAAAGAAGTGACACGTGTTCCTCATGACACATCATTATGCGCGGTTATGCTATGATTCATTGCTATACTTAGTTGTGTTATTTTATTAAATGTATTAAGGTATGTTCATTAGCCATGTTATGCTGTACTATGTAAGTATGCTGTGCTATGTGACTCTATGCTATGCTTCTTTTATTACACTATGGAATGCTGTGCTGGGTCATGTTATGTTTCGCTATGCTAGGTGACGTTATGGAATGTGTGCTATGCTGTGAACAATATACTTGTGAGCAATCCACTGAATTAGTTTCTTAACTTCAAAGAGCTGCACTAGCTTGTCAGATAGCACAGCAAGTTGAGTGCCGACTCTAACATATGTGCGCAGTGTGGGATAATAATAACTTAAGATACCTGAGGCTTTGTAGCGCTATATAAAACTGTATGTCATTAGATAATATTATAATAGGAAAGTTCACTCCAATATCATATCGCCTGCCCAGCATTATCTGCTAGGAAATGAAATAATCGATAGGTGCACACCAAATTGAAGAATCAAAGTTAATAGTTAAACCAAAAACTTAAATTAGTCCAGGTGCTGGGATACAAGCCCTGACACGAGGTTTGTGAAAAACATAAAACTAGTTAACTAGAAGTGTTTTGGTAATGACATTGTGCATGTCTTGACTTAGTTTCATTTTCACCAGTAATAAATTATAATTACACTTGACTGATTTTGTATCAGCTTTAATGTTGTGCAGGGGATGGGAGTGTCTTTAGATGTAGACATTGTTTTCTGTTTAACAGCATTACCTGCTAGGCTGCATCACTTACCAGCCAGCTGGGTGATCCTTGTTTGTGACCCCTCAGGCATTCCCTCACCATAACCTGGAAGCAGATAGGCACACCGCCATCCCATCCCGGCACATTATAATTTCTGTGTTGCCTATGTGAAACTTTGCTTTTATCGGCTAATGCAATTGTGTCTGTTTCTAAATGTATGCATTGATTATGAAATACAATGTCAGACCACAGTGCTCCTGGATCACAGATCTTTTTTGCATCACGTTGGGGATACATCAACAGTTAAGCACTTTACAAGTGCCACACAACATAAGCAGCAAGGTAGATTCAAGAGTTACTGCACCTGCTGCAGTTATGTTTACCTACCTCGTAAATAATTTGCTACAATCCAGGCCATTCAAACTCAGTCATTTTATTTCATGTACCATAGTTTTCCATTTCAGAATATTGTAAATAACAGATGTTTCTATTACTCAAAGGCATGAGTCGCAATTTATCAAACCAACCTACCCTAGTATATAATAAATGCAACTTGAATGATCCAGCCTCCTATGCCTCTCCTGTTACCTTTGTGCCTTTCCCGCACATCCCTTTCCGTTTTCCCCCAAAGTGCTTTGAAACCGGCTCTAGGTGTTTCTAAGCATTCAATAAACAACCAAACATACAACAGAACATAGACTGAAGGTGCTTGCTTCCCACCCCACTTCTGGCCTCCACTTCTCTCACTCCTGTTCTACCTACATCAATGTGAGGACAAGACTTGCAAACCGTAGCCCACCCACACGTGAAATGTCCTCATGGTCACCCAGCTATGCCACCTATAGAAAAGGTAAGCAGCAAGTAAAAGGTATTCATAGAAAATAAGAGATGCCTTTTTTTTAATTATTTATTATGGTTAAAATAAATGCCAGCCTTTACAATATTAACACAAATAAATAGTGTGTCCTAGAAACACAGACAATGGGAGCCAGCCAAGGGCTCAGAGTCAGAGACCCCGGACAATGCTGAGTGCTTCAGGTCAAGGGACCACAACCGAGGAGCCCTGCACTGAGACACTAAGACCGGGCTACCAAGGTGGCGGCCTCCAGCACAATGACTAGAAGACCCTTTAGGATGCACTCAAAAGCATGGCTCTGTAGGGAAGCCAGCTGTGGGCCCAATGATTCCGGGCCCCTGACTCAGAGGGGCAACAAGACAAGAGATGCCATCCATGGCCACAGACATGAGACTTAACAGACCTCGAGGATGTGCGAGCGCACATCCACACCTGCAAGATATACCAGCCAGGGGCCCCTGACAAATAACCAGTGGACCCTGCCGAGGAAAGATTTAGTGGCAATAAGAGTCGAGGGGCTAACTGGGCATCCCTAAGGACTCGAGGAGCCTGGAGTGCAATCACAGACACTACACTACAACGTAGCCATCCAACGGGTGCATTGGCGCACATGCCAGGGTGTGGGGTGTCCCAGTCACAGGTCTAGAGGTTATAATGTGCTCAGGTGACGGATTATCCTACCCTCACAAACACAGGGAATACACTGTATTCATATGCCATTGGAGTGTAGGGGAGTCGTGTGGGGCAAAGGGGAGATTTGTCAGAGATCCAAAGGACAGGGTTGTGCTTATATGACAGAGCCTGCCCTATTCAGAGAACGTAACAGATGTGCTTATTGGGGGGTTGGTGATAATGGAGCCTGTACGTTTTTCACAAGAGACTCTATTGCTGTGTCATCCCTCACAGGTCCCTGCACCCCTCCTGATCCATACAGCCTGCTGCCCTGGTCCATATATCCATAGGCCCACACCATGCGGCTACTCCTCGAACACCCACCCTTTATACGTCCTGTACTGTACCGCTACTGAAAATAAACTCATTTTAGCAGGATGTTCAGGTAAGCTTCGTTTCAGAAAACAACTTGCAGGAGGCCCTACTGGCGCAAAGGAAGAGGGACTGGGGATTGTGACCTGAGCCCTGATCGCCTGAGGAACGGCGGGCAGAGAGCCCAGGTTGTCCATTGGGCACATCTCCCATGAAAGGTAGGGTTACGCCTGACACAACTCTGTGTGCCATCTCAAATTCTAAGATATACGAACGTTTTCTATTGCCGGCAGATCTTTGTGTTTCAGACAAATGTGCACGCCTCGCACAACCCCTTACAATGCACTTAGGGAAATGAGGGGAGGTGCTGTGCAACCCCCTCACTGCCAATGTCTCTCTTGTCTATAATACGCCCTGCATACACGCTCTGCGCCCACACTCCTATCTGGAAGCTTCTACCGTAGATTCTAAAAAGAATGCTCACACGTGTGTCGTTTTTGATCATATATTATTCTGAAAATAAAATATACTAGTAAAACAAATTAAATTACATTCCTCCTTAAAGAGGAGAGTCGGAATTGGGGCCTAACTTGAGTACAGAAGTATATTTCCGCAGGCACGCGGAACACCTTATCATGTTTGGGACAGGCTGCAAGGTGCCCGTTCTTTAACTCCTCACGAAAACGGCATACTGATATTGAATCCATTTGCATACCGTCACATTGGGTAATAACTATTAAAGCGCCTGGAAGTGGGAGGAAGTGTGCATGGGCCAAACAACTCCGACATATATCATAAATAGTCAGTAATGGAGGAGCTCAAGGCTCGGTGGGGATTTCAATCTATCTTAATTTACAGCACCTTCAAAAACAAGACCTAAAGCCAGCGACAAAACCAAACCTAACATTCGCAAACGATAGTAGGATAACGTCTTGAGCAGCTGGACCCAACTTGCAACTCCATGAACAGAAACCAGAAAGCGCCATGGTCTGAGTGAACCCCAATCCAAGACTAGAGAGCCCCATGTGTAGCACAACTAAGAATCAGTAGCAGTTCTGAGCACCAGCACTATGGCCGGAGGGGACATGACTTTATGCAGATTTAATTATCGTACCATTCCCATGTGCTGGCAGCTCCTCGCGTAGGCATGGAGGACGTTTCTGCACCCCCAGTGCATGCATTTCAGGGCCGCGTGTCCAGACAGGACAGCAACAGACACAATAGCCATCATTACAACACCGGCGCTAAACCATGGCGCTATTAGCACCATGGTTGGTGTCGGTGTTGTAACGAGTCTGCCATGGGGAAATGGGGAAATACCGCCCCATTCCAAGGTTGGCGGGGCGGTTTTTCCCCATTTCCCCATGGCCCTTCCCCATTCCCATTTTTGCCCCATAGGGCTCAATGGGAATGGGGAAGGCAGCAATTACGGTACCGCAAATTGCGGTACCGTAATTGCCTGCGAGGTCCCTTTGCGAGTCCCTACATTAACGGCTGGTCCAGACCAGCCGTTCAGGTCGGGTCCCGCAAAGGGACCTCGTAGTAAGGCGCTAAGTGGTTAACGGCGCCGCAGCCTTTTACGGCGCCGTTAACCACTTAGCGCCAGGGTCGTAATGAGGCCCAATCTCACTGGCTAAACGGATGCACATGACATAAAAATGACTCTGTCTGCCCCTCACTGGGATCGGTGACCTGGGCCCAGCCTGGCACTACTGGCAGCAGCAGCCAGCAGCAGGATCTGTGGGGGCCCCATCCAGGGCCTCCAGGTTGGGGGCCCGGGGCACATGCCCCGTTTGCCCCCCCATAGAGACGTCCCTGCCCACTGCTGTTGCATCAGGGGACCTAGAAAACAGGAGAGCTAGGCGTTCTGGCTGATCAGAACATACGTGCAAGCAGGCTCGAGCTGATTTATAGGGCAATAGGACAATGCCCGAAACAAAAACACAAAATCCTTGTGTGGGGCAGTTTTCTTGTCAAAGTGGGCAACTTTTTTGACCATTGTGAGCCAATTTGACGAGTTACTTCACCATGCAGCTAGTAGTTTTGACCATGTATTACTGAATAAATATTCTTCAAAATGCACAGATTCTATCACCCTCTGCCCCTCCCTTGGGTACTACTCAAACAGTCTGTCACAAAAGGAATTCATTGCCATTTGCAACCGTGGGCCACTTTTTCATTTGTTGCCCAAGACGATTTTATTCCCAGCCCCCAGTCCGACCTTGTATGCATGGTGTGCCAACAACTTCCTAGTGGCGTGCAAGATTTGAGACTCAGGAGCTGTATGCAACCTATTACAGATTGGCGGGACGCAGCCTGCAGCTTAGCCTGTAGTTTTACTGGGAATGCCAGCCTTGACCTCTGCTGATAAAAACGACCACTCGTTTTGGTCATGAGATGACCATTGCAATGTTCCTAGGTCATACCATTCCAAGCTTTCAGGTGCTGGTGTCACGAAATAAACCTTCCCCCATACCAAAGATTTCCCCAGGAGACTTTAGTCTGCCTTAGACTCCCTTAGAGAAAGTATTCTGAAATTGAATCTCCCCTTGTGAAATACTTTCTACCCCATGCCAAGAAATGAATTTCCACCCATTTAAAATCCTTCATCATCTGGCATTTTTTAAAGAAAGACTCTACACTTCTAAGGAGGATGTTGGAAAAGTCCAGTTAGGAAAGGGAAGTCTTTATTTTGAAATATTGTTCATCTTCCCACTTGAAGGGGAGACTCTGTAATGGAATACATTCTCCCCCTTGATATGGGAGACTCTATAGCAGGATAAACGCATGGATTTGGTCGCTCCTTCCCAGTTCTTACAGCGCAAGCATGGAACTCCCCACAGCGTTGCGATTGGAAGAACGCTTCCTCCCGTTTCGGAAACAACTAAAAACATTCTTATTTGAATAACTCCCTTCTCTATGACTGCTTCTTGACCCCTCTGCCTTTTAGTTCTCTTTGTTATCCCAACTTTTGCCGTCTCTTGTGTTGTGCGCCCAGATGCCTGCAGGCTTTGACAATATATAAATAAATAAATAATAAACTCTACCTCTTGAAGGGGAGATTCTGTAGCAGATTAAACCACCACACCCCTTGATGGGGAGACTCTATATCAGAATAAACGTTCCCCCTTGAAGGAAAATATAATCTCCCCCTTTAGGGAGAGAGTCTTTATCAGGATAAACTCTCCCCACTTGAAGGGAAACTGTCGTGCAATAAACTCTGCCCTCGAAGGGGAGACAATGGGCTCATTACGAGTATGCCGGTAAAACGGCAGTTACCGGCGGGGCGAATGCTGGAATTACTGGTGTATTTTGAGTCCATATTTCGAGTCCGTGATCAGGCGCACATCCCCCTGCTAGAAACAGTAATGCCGGCATGCCTGTATTACCGGCAACCACATCAAGTTGCCGGTATTACTGGCAGATTAGTGCCGGTAATACCGATACTGCCATCCAAACTGCCATTAATACTGGCGCTGGTAATGAAATAGCATCACTGCCGGAGTGGGAAGGCCGGAGTGGGAAGGCCGGCATCAGGCATTTTAAAAACACAATGGGCCTCATTACGACCCTGGCTGTAGCCGTACCGGTAAATCGGCACGACTGCCGCCGGAGTCGTTTTTTCCCAGCGCCTGGCAATGGGGAATTACCGGGCATTACAGCCCCGGCGGTGCCGGTAATTCCCCATAGCCAGGCACCGGTAAAAATTACTCACCATTCCCATTCGAGTCCCATAGGACTTAATGGAAATGGGGAGGCCAGAAGCACCGGCACTGTGTGCAACAGTCAGACCTGGCGGGTGGGATGGCATCCGCCCGCAGAACTCGGAGTGTGCTGGTCCGGTAACAATTGTGCCAGAAGCTTACTGGCACCGTTGTTACCGGACCGGCATACTCATAATGATGCCCAATCTTTCCTGAATCCCCCACTTCCTGCTGCCATCCAGTCCCATAAGTGCTGCCAAAACATGTCCTAGCAAAAGAAGTCCCAGGCATCAGATGTCCATCTCCGGAAGCCTAAATATTCAGAGGCAGAGCTCACTGCCTTGTCAAAAGCTGTGGTACAGCATTCTGATGAACTGTTTGGTAGTAAGCACTGGAATACCAGTGTGCAGAGGAAGAGTGCCATATGGGCACAAGTCATGGCAAGGCTGTGTCCCCTGTAGTACCAGGGACGGTCGGACGACCTGAAGGCAAGGGTCCAGAGCCCCATTGCAAAGCACAGGAGGAAGTGTGCTGTCACCAGAGGAGGCACGATGGACACCCACATGGAGGGCATTGAGGGGATAGGGAGTGCAGAGGCTGGAGCATGGACCCAAGGGGATGGCAGTAAGTACATCTGCATGTACATGTGCATGTAGTCCCCAATTGCATGCATCCACCAGCATAGATGCACAGAATGGGAATGGGAAACGGTTCAACACGTGGCAGGCACAGCAAACTGCCAGAGAGCGCGCACACATGTGCCAGGGCATGTGGGTAAACATACCAATGCACATGCAGTGTAGTTGAAACGCGCATGCATGCACATGGACACATGAGAAGCACCCATGTGTGCCAAAATCGTCCACATTAGGAAGTGATGCCCCACCACACCCACAACATAAATCTGCCTTAGCAGGCCAACAGGCAGTGTTCACATGCATGCCCTGTGTACACACTCAGCAGACACCACAATCACACTCATGCAGGAGAACGCATCAGAGCAATAATACCCAAGAGATCTACATAAAATGTGGAACCCTGGGACACACATTGTTACATGAGTGTAATGCAAGCCCACAGACATGTCTGCTAGATGACTAATAGCAAGTAATTACATTTCCAACAGGAACACAGTCCATAAACAGTGAAGAGGCCAGACCCTCGACCGCAGCAAGATCAACTGTCCCCACCGATGCGCAGGACAAACCACTCACCAGCAGGAGCAAGCAGCAGGGCAAGGCTGCCGGGCCACCACTACAAGCACCAACTCTCCCGCCCCCACCACCTCCACCAACTCCACCACCACCACCTCACCAACTCCACCACCACCACCTACCAGCTCTGGACATACCATTAAGCCCTAAGGGGGACACATTTCCCATGCCAGCGGTAGGTGGCCACCCACCAGCCAGGCAAGTGACACAGCTGTCACTACAGCTCCCAGTGCCATACCACAGCCACTGCCTGTAGTGGCACACACTGTGACTGTCACAGCAGTGGTACGCAGACCCCAGAGAGCCAGCACGCCACCATCGCCATTGCGTGGAGTGCAGCCACTGGCACATCGCAGCAGTTCCCATGTTCCTACCACTGAAGAGGAGGAGGATGAATAGTAGGAGGGTGATACTACACCATGTTTCAGCCCGGCTCAGCCACAAAGCCCACACAGCCCACCACCAGTGGCTGACACAAACATTCTCGTAATATGTGCGAGGCTGGATGTCATCGAGAGGCAACAGGCAGACATCCATTCACTTGCGGGCCAGCAGCTGCAAGAAATTCAGGCCATGCGGGACTGCCTGCAGGGGTGCACCCGCAGGATTGTCCGCTTACTCGGACATGCCACTGCCACCATGGTAGCACTGGGGCAGAGAGTCCCTGAGCACACCGATTCTTCCTCAGCCTCTTCAGAGTGGCTGAACCAGGCCATTCAGCTAACCCTGCAGTACATCTGGGCCCAGGGGTCTGAGACTTCCACTTCTATTACCCCACACAGGGCTTCCTACCAAGCACTCCAAGGCGCTGTTCACTGCACCACCTCAACTCCAAAGAGCAGGAGCAGGCTGCCAAGGTCAAGAAGGTCAGGAAATGACATTTGGACACTGCAGGGGTGTACTGAGGGTGGGTGTTTTGGCGGATGGTGTTTTTTAGGGTGGGTGTTTTGGGGAGGGTGTTTTTGAGGGTGGGTGTTATGGGGAGGGTGGTTTTGAGGGTGGGTGTTATGGACAGGGTGTGTTTGAGGTGGGTGTTATGGGGAAGGTGTGTTTCAGGGGTGGATGTTGAGGGTGGCTGTTTTGGGGAGGGTGATTCTGAGGGTGGGTATTTTGGGGAGGGCTGATGCTGTTGTGGGATGTAAGTTAAACATTGCACATAAAAATAAAAAAAATCACTTGAAGCAATGACGGGACATTCCCTATTGAGTCCAAGTGTTTAAAGTGTGCAGTTAAGTTTCACTTTACAAAGGAGCAAGGGGAGTGTAATCTGGTGGCTTCGACCAAAGAGGTTGTCAATAAATTCCTGGCACGCCAGTTGCCTGAGCCTGGCCTCTACATGCTCAGTGCGTGCATGTGTGGCACCTGCAGCCACTGCGTCATCCTTCTCAGGGGGCGGCATGTTCATATCTGGGGGCAGGGGAATGTTGCGCTGGATGCATATGTTGAGCAGCATAGCACATGCCAGTACTATCTGGCCCACCTTGTCCAGCCTGTACATGAGCACACCCCCAGTCTGGTGTAGAGATTGGATGCGGGCCTTCCACAGGTCAAAGGTGTGCTCAATTGACACCCTAGTGCGAATATGGGCCCGGTTGTATACCTCCTCCTGTGCTGTCAGGGGAGTCCTCAGAAGAGTCATTAGCCACGGAAGTTACCTGCAAGGGGGATAGACATAGGTGTACATCATGGTGATTTGTGGTAGCATTGCCTGTAACAGCAGCATCTCAGCGGTCAATCCATGCATGCAGTGGGATGTGTGATTTTGCATTCTGGTACCTGTAATCCATTGTGTGGGGTTTACCTGTTGGGAAGCATGTCTTGGCCATTCACTGGTGAATTGTGGGTCAGGCCCTATTTCTGTGGGTTTCTGCCGGTCATGTGTTGGGTTGTGTGTATGGGTCCTGAATTTATGGGGCATTGTTAGGGAACACAATCTCTATTTGAGTGTTGCCCTCCCATTGCATGTCATCTGTACAGCAAAGTTAGTGTGATGGTACATGTACTCACCCAATATCCAGGTCTGTTGGCCTCAATCCCCCTCCATGTTACGCAGGACCATGGCATCATGGGTTGATCCGGGGAACCGGGCACAACAGTGGGTGATCACGAGGTGAGCATCACAGGTGACCTGGATATTAAGTGAATGGAACTTCTTCTAGTTCCTATACACCTCCACTGAGGCTTGAGGTGCCACCAGCTCTACATGCCTGCAATCCAGGACTGCCACCACATTGGGCATGCATGCAATGGCATATAATCTTGCATTTGTGGCGTTCACCTGTGCCCTGGTGATGGGGAGTGCAATGTGCTGTCCCACACGGCACAGGAGTGCGTCCACCACCTGACCCAGCACTTTGGCGAGTGCAGGCTGCAAAACGCCATGCAGCTGGCTCACAGTGCACTGGAACGTGTCCCCGCCAAGAAAGTGCAGGACCGACAACAGCTTTACCAGCAGTGCTATAGCTGTCCTGATGCTGATCCTGCTCCATATGCCTTCCTCCATCAGGTTGAGGAGATCTGCAATGCTCTCCCTGTCGAGGCGGTACAGGGTGAGTATTTGCATGCCATGAGAGTCCCTGGTGTGGCCCTTACATGGGGTATGGGTAAACGCCTTCTGTGGTGTCTCCTCCTCGCAATCCTCCTCCTGCTCCTCTCCACCGCCTCTTGTTCCCTCTGGTGGTCCTCCACCCCCTGTGGCTCCATGTTGGCCTGAAGCAGCTGTATGTCAACGCTGACTGCGATCAGTGGCAGCATGGTGGTGTAGGGAAACGTGCTTGTACTATTCCATGGTAAATTGGGTGCACATGTGGCCTAATTTCCCAAACCTGTATGCATTTACCACCTTCTTTCAGGTGTAGGTATCTCTGCCATGCTTCTGCCAGTTTTACTGGCAAATATCAGTCGGTATTAGCAGCAAATGCAATCTTGTGATATGCCGGTGATAACATTGTGCCGGTATTACTGGCAAAGGTTTCTGGCCCATTGGGTATTTTCAGTGCTGGTATTACTGGTGCCGGTAATTCTGGATGAGTTGATACCTGCACCGGTAATTGCGGCTACTCTGTTTCAGCTAACTCATACTTGGCCGGTCTGGTAAAAGTGCTAGTAGACAATCTTACTGGCACTTTTACCATTTACTGGCCAACTCGTAATGAGCCCAACTGTATCAGAATAAACCTTCCCCTTTGAAGGGGAGACTCAGTAGCTGAATGCACTCACCAGCTTTACGGGAGACTCTATAGCAGGAACAACTCTGCCCCTTGGTGGGGGAGACTGTATCAGAATAAACTCTCCCCTTTGAAGTGAAGGATTAGTATCAGAGTGAACGCTCCCATTTGTTAAAATTCATCTGCAAGGCATTATCTTGTTCGCAAGGCGAGCACTTTACCCCTGAGCTATTCGCTATGATATTCTCACTACTTCACAAGTGGTGTGGTGGTTTTTAGTTTTCGATTTGCACTAATTTTGCGTTATCTGCTGACAATTTGGTACAATGTTATTGAGCTTGCAGTATGTTATAGTTAACAGAGTTATACTGTATGTTGTTTCTTTTGTGTTCTTTGGGAGCAGTGCATATGTTGAGGTACAATATTGTCCTGTTGGCACATCATAACAAGGCTGATGTCCACACAGAGAGTAATCTGTTATAATGTACACAGCTGGATATGATTGATTTGATCTGTTGTGCAGAATTGTCATAATTTATCTGGGGTCACCCAGCTGACAAAGAACATCTTAAATGTCATTTAAAACATGGTCAGTGACATGTATTGACTAGGTTTGCAAGGTCCACATGGAGGCAGTGCTAGTTGGTCCCAACGCCTGACTCTAATCACGATTGTGATTGTTTTGTTTGCCCTTAGTTCGATTTTGCTGGGCTATTTGTCAGATTTCGCAACCTTTAAAGTTGCCCTCAGAACCCTTTTTCAACTTTTGTGTGGTAGCCCTTGTGTTGCCGATGGATCCTTTTCAGTTAACTAATATTTGTGTCTTTCAGATTCCTTTGCCTTTAGGGCAGTGGTCTTCAAAAGGGGGCGCTGGCCCTATAGGGGGGCTGGAAGGATGTCCCGGGGGGGGGGGGGTGGATCAGACTCCTTAAAAGGGATTAAGATAACTGTTTTTAATAAAATAAAGAATTAAGATGACTGCTTTTAATAGAATATATAAGCAGTAGACAATCTGCTTACATTTGAAAGAGCCTTCCCCCGGACATCCTTTTGGCTCTTTAGGGGGGCCAACCTAGGTTGGGGGGCCCAGGAACAATATATTTACGCTGGGGGTTGGGGGAGGGGCTGAGTAGGGCTTGGTACGAACACGTTTCTTGAAAACCACTGCTTTAGGACTATCAATCTAAGCAACAACTGGATTTGCTACCTGAGAATGTCACCAAAAAAGTAGGGAATGTGTACTGCCATGAAGACTGTTGGAGCCATATTGCATTGCAAAAGTTAAATGGGTTATTTGGGTTTTTTGCAAGGTTGGGGAAACATGTAAGATGAAGCAAATGCAAAACACAACACAACTTTTAGGGTAGCTTCTCCTCTAAGGGCATGCAGTCATAAATCCACCCATAGTGCCCTGTGAATCCTCCCTCCTGCTGGGATGCGCATAGCAAGCAATTGAATTTAGCACCTGGATCTGGGCTTTACCTCAGCAGCAATTTGCCTGGCCTGGGAAAGGGTGGGCATCTCACCGAATTGACAGGGATCTCAAAAAGTGAGGCCTTGCCAGCTGAGCTCTCTCACCACTTTCCTCTCTGAGTGCTGGCACTTTCTCTCAGCTCTACCTCTCTGCCTGCTCCTTAAGGGATCACACTCTTCTCATTCCTGATTAGATGTTGGATCAATTTCCTCTACCTCTTTTGTTCCTCTTCCTTACTCCTGTTCTTCTACTGCCTCTTTCCTTCCTCTACCTCCTCCTTAACATTCCACAAATCTCATTCCTAAAGGATAGTTAGCACTGCCTCTTACTCTCCCATTCTCCCTTCCATTCTTCCAATGCCTTTATCTCTTCTTCCCCCTGCTTTCCTCTGCATCCTACTCAATGTTGCTCAACTATCTAATTACTAAGACTCTCTCTGATGCTTTTTCTTTTCTCCTTCCTTCTCACTCTCACCATACTTCTCCTCCTTTAATCCCGTCTTGCTTGTTTATGAGGTGTACGTCATTCTCCTCTCTCATTATTCTCCCAACCAGCTTATTCCTCCCTCTACCTCTTGTCTTTTAACTTCCACCTACTACCAGTTAAACGCTCATCCTCATGACTCCTCCGTTCTGGTCTCCTCCAACCCTCAAATTTAGTCTCCTTCTGTCCTCTGCTTCCAACCTCCTAGCAAGTTCCTCTAACCTTCCTACTTACTCTCCTGCAAACTACCTTTTAATCTCCTCCAGCCTTCCTCCTTGCACTCCTTCCCACCATTGACCAAGCCTATATTAGGGCTGTCTGCCACCTTGGATGGGACTTTATGGTTTTGATTGTGAAGTACTGCCATGGAACTACAGTGTATACCCGCAGACACAATGGAGTTAAGCAGCAGTTCTCACTCCTTCCAAGGTCTCTGCTGACTTGCTACTAGCCACGTAATATATTTCTGACATCTCTTCTTGACAAGCAGAGCTATAAAGTAGTGAACAAAATGTCCTTACTGCGCCTTAAGACTCTGTTCTACTGTGGAACTGCTACAGTATTAGACCTTGTCGGAGAAGTTTGACTGCCTTCTGTACTTCACTGGGGACTAGACAGAAAGGATAATAATCTTCCTCACTTGTGAGGCATAGCTAATAGGAAAAGAAACCCAAGTCACACTATCTATTATGGACCAAGAATAATCTGTTCCATGAATATGACTCCTTCAAGTAAAATACTCTTGTTGGCATGTGTGTGAAGGGTGTTCGTATTCTGGGAAAAGGTGGTGAGGTTGATATTAGGGATGGTAGTGTATGTGGGGGTGAGGAGTGGAGTCCCTTGTGTGAGGGTAAGGCGGGATGGTGGAAGTGCATTCTGTAGTGGATGAGGGGTTGAGTGGGATTCAGGGCTATGAATAGGGTTACCAGTCGAGGTGAGAGGGGTTACAGTCTTCTAGGATTCCTAGGGGAGACTGGTGAAGGTCTTCTAGAGTTGTGAGGGGAGAGGTGCCTGGCGTGTGTGCTTGGCAGGCTATTTAGCAGGTTGAGGAGTGATCCCACTGGGTTAGGTGGCTTGGGGGAGGTGGTAAGGGTGTATGTATTGGCGATGTCTTGTGTCTTGATGCTCGGTAGGGGGAGGTATGTTCTCTAGAAAAGGCACAGGAGGCACTGTGTCTGTTCTTTAGGAGTTTAAGGGGAGCTGGGGGAATGTCCATAGGGGTTTAAGGGGCGATGGAATGGGGTTGTGACCTGGATTGCATGCAGAGTGTTTAAAGATGCAAAGTGTGGATCAGAGTGGTGTGATTGTGGTGCTGGAGTGCATGTCGGGGTGAAAGTGGAGAGGTCCAGACAGGAGAGAGACTTGTGGAGGATAGAGTGCTGAGAGTGCAGCCTGTGTGAAAGCGAGGGGGGTGGTTGAGTGGGTAAAGCTGGAGGGGATACTTGGATAGATGGAGGGGTGGGTCGTGTCCACTTGTCAGTGCTAGGTTGGGTGGGTGGAGGTGGCATGTAACAGTGCGGTTTGATAGGGGAAATGGTGGTGTTTGTCGGGTGCCCCAGTAGGCTACTCTGATCTCTGATTTTGGAGCTGCTAGGCATGGCGAGAAAAGGACTTCCGATAAGTGACTGTATTTTTTATCTTAATTACATGAACACACATATGAGTGCACCTGAATCACAAAAGCAGGATTCCCCATGTTAAACTAATTCTCATTTGGAGCATAACCAGATGTTCCACTATCTGGTAACAGATTCCTTGTTGTCTCTTACAAACACTAACATTTATCGCATTCAAACTCAAAGGCTGTACAGATTCACTCACCTGCTGTTCACGTCATCTTTCCACTACTGTAGTAATGGCTTACTTTAAAATATGAAGTACAATAGAACACTCCAGCATTTATTTGCTGGAGCACCTATTAAGTAATGTCCCATGGGGAGCTGATGTCTTACATACCAGCTGCACGTGGGCTGTTGCGCTGCAATTAGGGGGCGGGGGGAGCAAGTATTAAAGTTCTGCATTTCAGGTTTTAATAATGGCAGACTTTCATTCTGCTGTTACCCTCTCCAGTGTTCAGTGGCGCAAATGGGTGCAAACAGTGTGCTCTGGCATTATTAGACCAACACCAACATCTTATATAGTTTTAACAGACTTTTATTCCGGGGAATATTTACGAGATGGCCAATTTAAATAAATATGGGGGTTCTTTCAAACAAAAGGTGCTAGGGTAGGCCAAAGTTCTATGACTGAGCGGGCCTCACAAGCCCCTGTGGTGGGTGCACAGAAAGTCCTTCCTGATCCTTAAAGTGACCGAGGCGGGTTTTGTCACCCCTTGTTTGTTTTCCGTTTCTTGTAGTCTTTGGGGATCTCAGACCGTCTATGGTTAGTTAGCTTGGTGCAGGCTTCCAGGCGATGAAGGCTCCTCCTCCTACAAAAAGCTTCCTGACTGTTTCTCATTCCTCCTCCTGCCAAATGGCCCTGCCTAGGTGCAACCTGGCCCATTGGAACCTGCTTAAGATAGCTAGCTGGATTTTGGCCACTTAGGGTCCGTCCTTCAATTTTCTCTTAAGCCCAACTTCTTGTTCTGCCATCTGTTCCTGAGTATGCAGCAATCCCTTTCCCTTTTGTCTTTCCCCAACCTCTTTTCCAGTGTCTCCTCCTCCTATCCCCTCTCTCCAATCTGTCAATCCCTCTGGCCCTCTTCCCACTCCAACCTTTCTTTCCTCACCACCACCACGACCTTGACTCAAGATGTTGCTCTCTTTTTTTACTACAGCCTTTGCTACCACCTTCACTTGTATTTGTATTTTGTATTTTTATTTATTTGGGACCTATATATCGCCTTAATCCAAAGCGCTTAAGATAGAAACAATATAAAAATGGTACAATAGTAACAAATGAAAGCTTGACATAAGGAGCCTGAGATCAACCGTGCTGTAACAGATGACGTTTGAATGATTTGTGGAATAAGGTGTAGGTAGTGATAGAACGTAGAGCGAGAGGAAGAATATTCCAATGCAGGGGGGCAAAGTGAGCAAATTTACGGAAGCGTGAATGGGGTTTGTGGGGCTGAAACTACAAAACAAAACTGAAAACTTGAGTGAAGGGAGCGGGGAGGATTGTAGAATGAAACCAGTGAGGAGAGGTAATCTGGAATAAAACCGTAGAGTGATTTGAAAACCAAGCAAAGAAAGTTGAATTTGAGCTGTGTGAGAATAGGAAGCCAGCCTAGAGTGAGAAGAGCAGAGGATAAGGATTCATGTAAGGTTGGACGAAAGAGTACCCGAATAGCAGCATTGAAAGCATATTTTAGAGGAGCGAGTCGAGAGGTTGGGAGACTAAAAAGTGTAGTGGAACAATAAAAGAGACGTGAGAGAATTAGTGAAGATATGTGTAGCTGAGTATCATCAAAAGTTAAGAAAGAGCAGACTTTAGAAATATTAAATAGATGCTAATGGCAGGCCTGAGAAGAGATAGAAATGTGAAGTTGAAATCATAGAGCAGAATCAAGGTAGACTCCCAGAGTACGAGCTGTAGGTACAATAGAAAGGTGAGAAGGGGGAGATGAGATAAATGGAGGAAGATTAGGATAGGGAATCATAGTAGAATGGAAAAAGAGTACTTCACTTTTTGTAGTGTTAAGTGTGAGGTAGTGAGAAGACATACATGATCTGATAGCTGATAGACATGAAGATAGCTGAATATGAATGTCAGATAAAAAGGCGGAGAAAGAGAGAAAAAGCTGGGTGTTGTCAGCATAGAAGTGGTGAGATAACTTTAGAAAGAGGGGAAGTATAGAGAGAGAAGAGAAAGGGTCCCACTTACCCCTGTCATCATATCCTCCTTTCCACCTAAAGTTGTCACTTCCCCCTTTTCCTGGCACCTTTACTCCCTATGGGTGTCACCTTCTAAGTCACTCCTGATGTCACCTCAGCGTTATCTCCACCATCCAATGTTACTGACACTCTCTTACTCCCATCTCTTGGAGACACCCTCTCCACCTCAATATTCTCTCCCCTACTTGATGTTATAGCCTTTGTCTTTGTTTCACTACCACCTCCTGGGGCTACCACCCCCACCCTGATATGACCGTTTCCTCCTCTTGTTACCACCACCTTCTCTGTACCATCGTTATTTCTGGAATTACGACTTTAACCACTTCAACCACTTCCTTTCCTCTCTTTAACCTCTTCTTCCCTTCTACACCTCTGTCCCTCCAATTACTTCCATATCTCCAGCTTGCACCCTTCCAGTCTTTGCTTTTCTGCAACCACCTCCAAACTCAAGCCTCCTGCTCCAACAACATTCACTCATCAACTGGGGCTGTGTGCTTTTATACTGATTGCCCGCTCTCAATGGGTCGTACTTTCAAGTGAGGGTTTGAACCTTTGTCTTGTTTTTGGGTGACGGCTAGTATTGTTTTTTTCCAACTGCAACTGGGGCTGCTTTGGGCATAGGTGACTGGACCAAACCTATAACTGGCATGTTAGTCTGTTCTATGACCGCTCCCCGTTATGTTGCTTGACCTGAGAAGAAATCTCCTGTGATTCCAGAACATAAATTAAAGGCTGGAAACACACTATGTAAGCTGTTTTCAGAATGCTGTCTTCAGAACACTAAGCATACAGTGAAAAAGCAACATCATATTACTGCCGTGAGAACATTCTGCTGAGGAATGCGGAAAGGACCCTAAAATGTAGGAACGCTCAGTTAATCAAAAATGCGAAATCAAAACGTGTTGAAATGCAAGATGGTCCTCAGCCATTTTAATGTAATCACTTCTGTTTAGGATCATAATATTCCCTCATTTGTCCCTCCACATATCAACAAGTGAGCGATGGGGGGACCAAGAACTGATTCTAAGACACGAAGAGGCCAAACTAATATGTAGTCTGAGAAGTACCACCAATGGCCTGAATAACCACAACCAATTACAAGTCTTCTTATAGAAATCTTTACTGGAGTTAGCTCCTACATATGACTCTGTACAATATAAACATGGAAGTTAAATGATGGTAACCAGGTTATTTGACCAATTTATAGTATTCATCTTGAAAGTCAAATGATGGAATTCTTTACTTGAGTCAGCTCCCACATATGACAATGTACAATATTAACGTGGAAGTTAAATGATGGAACCAGGCTATTTCCGACAAACAAATACCAATCATGAAAGTCAAACGATCTATTTGCGACAGACAAATACCAATCATGAAAGTCAAACGATGGTTGGGGAGGATGTCCTAGCCCAAAACCAGCCCCTTCCTTATCATTTGATAAGCATATGAAAAACACATATGATATTGTGTGGCCTGTGCAAAAAAGAAATGTATGAATTTTTAAAAAGGTTGAATCGAAATTAGGTCAAATAACAGGGTCAAATGCATAACAATCAATTTTGCTGGAGGGGGGGTTCAGCAGGCACCCTGAAGTGCTACCCAATGACCCAATGATGACCAATGCTTTATTTAATTACTCGATAGCTTGAACAATTGACCGATCTCAGAGAGTTGCATAGCATCCCTAACTCAGGGATGGCCTGAATGTATTCCCTCAAATACTGTATGACAGTTGTCTTTATCATTATCACTACTTAAATGTAGTAAGGGAAAATAATTATGACAATGAAATATTGTCTGACTCCAAATGGAGATTATGTAGAGGTAACAGGTGTGCTGAGCAGTCAATGCTCCCAGTTCATATGCAAAACATTTGAGATTGACATACTGTGTTTAACCCAAGTCATGTCAAGGGTATACTATAAGGCCATTAATAAGAGGTAGTAACATAAAATAATTAGAGTTCTGTTGAATGTGCACTCAGAAGGAATGAACCGTAGATGATAGGGCAGTGGTGCAGGCATTTCACCTACCACTAAGTACATACAGAATGCCGTAATTTCAATTGATAGGTAAGATTTCAATAAAACCAAATAAAATATGGAATTCTTTCCAAATTAAACTGGATTTGAAAGGGTGTCACATATGATTCAACAGAGAGTGCTAATCACACAGAGGGTGATTGGTGATCACAGGGTGGTTTATGGGTGCACTTTAGAACCCACTATGGTGGAGAAAGTATGAGATGATTGGGCATGAAACACTAATGTATCAGGAGATATTTATAGATGTTAAAAGAAGCATTGATAAGTGGAGACACAATCTCTAAATTAGAACTTATTTTCTTTATTCCAACTGTTCGTCATGTTCTCTCTCTCTTCAGATTAAATATACACAGGTGGATTTTGGACAAAGAGAATTATGGATTCTCTATAGTAAATGTATGTGTTTTTGATGAATATCAAGTTATGGATGCCTAGATAAAGCCCAGAGGGGGAAAACCATTGGCAAGTGCACCAATGGGTTAATGTTGACACAGACACAGGGCTTCTTTTTTGGTTCAAAGATTATAATTTAAATTCAGAGTTTATAAAGATCTGGAAGCAGTAGGTTCAAATATTGTTACTCAACATTAGAGGTTAACAAGACTTGGAGCATAAGATCTTGAGCTATAACTGTCATAATTGATTGTTAGTGAGCTCAGAGCTCTAGGCGAATTAACTAAATATATTGTTTCTTAACTATACCAGGTCCTTTTGTGGAATTATTAGAATCTCTGAGATTATTGATATGCATATAAATGTATTATTTCTACATATGTTTGGATTTAGCTTTCTTGATTAACTGAACGCACCTGCATCTTAGAGTTCTTTACGCAATTCAGTTGTTCATAGGCTGATTGTGGTGTTACAGCCTCCTGCATATGGATGCGCCGGTTAACAGTTATTACTTCTGCATTGAACATCATTAAAGAAATATTGACCATATTTAGGAGTGCACAGTCTCACCAGAAACACTGTTCTTATATTATCACGATTCTGCTGAGGAATAATGCTGTTAAAACGTTGTTTCTTTCATTGAAGTCTCCACATTTGGGAAGCTGTGGACTTGTAACATTGTATTCGCGCAACGTCTTAGTTGACAATGAGTCTCCAGAGATTGCGTGTGAGATTGTAACTGCATTTAAACACAAACTATTATGTCAAGTGTATGGAAGTGAGTTCCCTTAAAGGGAAAGGCAGCTTTTCTTATGCTGGAGCTTTGGGTCTGCTCAGAAAGAGAGCTGCAGTCCCTTTTAATTGTGGATAGGGTGTGTTACTATTGCCCTGCACGGTCTCACAAGGAATTTGGATGGGTTAAGGCTCTTCGAGCTTGCCTGCCTCAATTGAATGGTGGTGTGAGCAGAACCAAAGCCTCCATGACTAGCTTGTAATGAGGCACGCAGAGTGTCACCTGCCTTGTGACAAGGACTACGGGAGAGCATCAGGGGGTCATCCCCATCCTGCAACCGGTCCCTGTAAGTCACCAGCTTGGTGGGAAACAGTGCTAGGAAGGGGACTTTGTTTGATGCCCCAGAAGCCTTAACGCTGAAAGGCTGAAAAGAATTGGCATTTCCTCAGTAGCTCTATCTCCTGATTTCTCCTGTCTGGTGTAGCTACCAACTGCTTCACAACTTAAACCTCTGAGATACATCTGGTGGCAGCTGGAGCTATGCTTATGGGCACTAGGACAGATTGCAGTTTTCAGCGTGGGAGTGGAATTTGTATGTTACTTGTTATCAGTGCATGGGCTGACTGCGAGACCCTGAGTATCATTGAGCCTCCATGACCCATGAGAAGCCCAGTAACAGAATATCTGAATGTTTGTTTAACGATCTGCTGATTCGCCAGACTAGAAATGTGTGTCACTGACTCGGACATATTCCACATTTATGCATATACATTCAGAAAGATGATGAGAAATGGGACTGTAAGTTGATGTAAGGTCATAATGGGATATGTGCTCATTTTGAGAAAATTAGGGCTACATTTAGCCAAAAAAGATAATCCATTTTGAATAATTTGAATGCAGGCAGAAAGAAAACAAATAGATTTGCAATGTAACCATTTATTTATCCTCACGTTTCGAAACTACTGCAAAAGCATCACTATTTAGAAGAATAAAGTTGCTTCCAGACTAACTGTTCAATTGTATTTGTTGTACGCAGATGCACAAGTTATGTCATGAGGGCTTGGTTTTGACCTTGATGTCTGAAATAGACAGGCATTGTGCTAATTGAAAAAAGACTGAACCCTCCTTCATGAGGTCATAGTAATATTCTGCTTAGTGCATTAAAAGTAATGGAACAAAAAATGTATAAAGAGATGTTGACTTTGGGGTGGTGGAACATGGTCTAGGATTGCGTGGGAACCTATATAATCTTCTTGTATGTGTTCACCTAAAGTGCTGCTATTAAAGATTTTGCAAAATAACATCACCCAAAATCAAGGCCCATGTTTGTTTTCCACAGCAATAGATTAAGTCACAAACCTTAACTGCTTTTCTCTCAGAGGTTGAATAGCACCTTTTCCAGTTTGGAAATAGGACTTCAGGGAGACCGTGATATCAAATAGATTGTCATACAATGTATGTAATGCATTCAACCCAAAAAGCATTTATAATTTTAATATTTTCATTACATTTGCTGATTTGGGGAATGATGTCCATTACTAAATTCTGAGTGTGTCTGTGGACAAGTCAACATCTTCCAGATTAACTTGTCATTGAGACACCCTTAAGCTGCAGAATATTTCCTCACAATTCAGGGAGACATCTTTAAATTCAGAGTTAATTGATCTCCAGCCAAAGGGACACCCTTGTGTTCCGGCAAGTAAGGTGCATACCAAAGGTAACACACGTGTGGCATTCAAAAAGATGTTAGTTTTATATGGTTGGTCCCTCCTCAGATACATTGTTTGTGCATGTCAAAATGTGGCTTTTCAGTGTATAGACACTGCATTCGAGTGAAGAGGAACACTGGGAAAGGGAACTTTATATAATATTTGTTTATTTTCTTATAGTGCTAACTTACAGGGGAAACTGTTTCAAAGCTCTTGACAACAGATGGTAAAATTACCAATTATTATTATCCACCTTGTGGTTCTTATTTTCCATTTGAATAAGTAGGCTAGAGGAAAACCAAACTCCCATCAGGGCACGGCTCCTCCTCAACAGTGTTGTATGGATTGTGCTATCCTTTTCCCCTCACTTGTCACATTTGAGTTTTTTACTAGCCTTCTTTTCCAACTTTTGCATGTAGATGTCTCTCTACTAAATGTTCAAGCAGTATGGGGCTTATTAGTTCCCATACGGGAACTTCAGTAAAGTCAGGGGAGGCTGCCAGATCCCTTGCTCATTGTGGCGGAATCAATGAGTCACTCCAGTGTAAACACTGACCCCTCTAATGGGTGCTTTATGAAGCCAAGGGAGCGCTCCTTAGCTGGCTTGAACTGTCAAAGGGAAATATATTTTTTGTTCCTCAGCGTGCATGTCCAGTGTAATATGCAGGTCTATGGGTATTTTGCTTCCCCAGCATTGCCTTGCTCATTGGGAATTCAGCATGAGGAACTGCACATGTGAATGGGCCTGGGGCGCTCCCTTAGTTCCACACACATTAAAGCAGTTTGGGGCAGTGACACAGTATGCTCCGGCTCCTGCATGCATGTGCAGGAATCATCCTTTGCTTCCTGGGTCTGGCTCGTGTGATGCAGGAACCGAGCGGCTTCTTTGGTTCCTTGGAAGCTGGCGCATGCTGATGAGCAGAGTACAGACCAGAGCTGAAGATAAGAAATATCTGAATTATTTATGGTGTGTGTGTGAGTGTGTGATTAAATTAGTAAGTGTATGATGTATGGGTGGGTGCTGGGTGTGTCCATGAATGAGTGAGTGCATGATGTATACATATATGTGGTGTGTGATTGTTTGTGCTGGGCCGGGTATCTAATTTGGGGTTGGGGTTGAGGATATGATGGCAAAATCAAAGATGCTCAGTAAAAATGATGCCATGATTGCATCATTTCTTTACTGCCTATCTTTGATAAAGGAAGCATGATAAATGTTATTAAGTGGCTAGAACAGGAGAGAGACACGGGGCATGAGCAGGGGGTGGGCGGAACAGGAGAGAGACACGGGGCATGAGCAGGGGGTGGGCGGAACAGGAGAGAGACACGGGGCATGAGCAGGGGTGGGGGGGAACAGGAGAAAAGACACAGGGCATGAGCAGGGGGTGGGGGAACAGGAGAGAGAACGGGGCATGAGCGGGGGTGGGGGGAACAGGAGGGTGACACGGGGCATGAGCGGGGGGTGGGGGTAGAGGTGGGAGACACGGGGCATGAGTGGGGGTGGGGGGAACAGCAGGGAGACACGGGGCATGAGTGGGAGTGGAGGGAACAGCAGGGAGACACGGGGCATGAGCGGGGGTGGGTGGAACAGGAGAGAGACACGGGGAATGAGCGGGGGGTGGGGGAACAGGAGGAAAACACGGGGCATGAGCGTGAGGTGTGGGGAAACAGGAGAGAGACTCGGGGCATGAGCGGGGGTGGGGGGAACAGGAGGGAGTCACGGGGCATGAGCGGGGGTGGGGGTACAGGTGGGAGACACGGGGCATGAGCGGGGGTTGGGGGAACGGAACAGGAGGAGACACAGGATTTGAGCGGGTGTGGGGGGGAACAGGAGAGACACGGGGCATTAGCGGGGGTGGGGGGAACAGGAGGCAGGCACAGGGCATGACCGGTGGTGGGGGGAACAGGAGAGAGACACGGGGCATGAGCAGGGGGTGGGCGGAACAGGAGAGAGACACGAAGCATGAGCAGGGGTGGGGGGAACAGGAGAAATACATGGAGCAAGAGCAGGGGGTAGGGGGGAACAGGAGAGATACACGGGGCATGAATGGGGGGCGGGGGGAACAGGAGAGAGACACAGGGCATGAGCGGGGGGTGGGGGGAACAGGAGGGAGACACAGGGCATGAGCGGGGGTGGGGGGAACAGGAGGGAGACACGGGGTATGAGCGGGGGTGGGGGGAATAGGAGGGAGACACGGGGCATGAGCGGGGGGTGGGGGGAACAGGAGGAAGACACAGGGCATGACGGGGGGGGACAGGAGAGAGACACAGGGCATGAGTGGGGGGTGGGGGAACAGGAGGGAGACACAGGGCATGAGCGGGGTGTGGGGGGAACAGGAGTGAGACACAGTGCATGAGCGGGGGGAAGAGGAGAGAGACACGGGGCATGATCGGGGGGTGGGGGGAACAGGAGAGAGACACAGGGCATGAGCAGGGGGTAAGGGGAACAGGAGGGAGACACGGGGCATGAGCGGGGGTGGGGAAACAGGAGGAAGACACATGGCATGTGCGGGGGTGGGGGTACAGGACGGAGACACGGGGCATGAGCGGGGGGTGGGGGGAACAGTAGAGAGACACGGGGCATGAGCGGGGTGGGGGGAACAGGAGGGAGACATGGGGCATGACCGGGGGTTGAAGTGAACAGGAGGGAGACACGGGGCATTAGCGGGGGTGGGGGGAACAGGAGGGAGACACGGGGCATGAGCGGGGGTGGGGGAACAGGAGGAAAACACGGGGCATGAGCGTGAGGTGTGGGGAAACAGGAGAGAGACTCGGGGCATGAGCGGGGGTGGGGGGAACAGGAGGAAGACACGGGGCATGACCGGGGGTGGGGGGAACAGGAGAGAGACACGGGGCATGAGCGGAGGGTGGGGGTAACAGGAGGGAGACACGGGGCATGAGTGGGGGTTTGGGGGAACAGGAGAGAGACACGGGGCATGTGCGGAGGGAACAGGAGAGAGACACGGGGCCTGAGCGGTGGGTGGGGGGAACAGGAGGGAGACACGGGGCATGAGCAGGGGGTGGGGGAAACAGGAGGAAGACATGTGGCATGTGCGGGGGTGGGGGTACAGGAGGGAGACACGGGGCATGAGCCGGGGGTGGGGGGAACAAGAGAGAGACACGGGGCATGATCAGGGTTTGGGGTGGAACAGGAGAGATACACGGGGCATGAGCAGGGGGTGGGGGGTACTGGAGGGAGACACGGGGCATGAGCAGGGGGTGGGGGGAACAGGAGAGCGACACAGGGCATGAGCGGGGTTAGGGAGAACAGGAGGGAGACACGGCATGAGCGGTGGGTGGGGGGAACTGGAGGAAGACACGGGGCATGAGCAGGGGGTGTGGGTACTGGAGGGAGACACGGGGCATGAGCAGGGGGTGGGGGGAACAGGAGAGAGACACGGGGCATGAGCAGGGTTTGGGGTGGAACAGGAGAGATACACAGGGCATGAGCAGGGGGTGGGGGGTTCTGGAGGGAGACACGGGGCATGAGCAGGGGGTGGGGGGAACAGGAGAGCGACACGGGGCATGAGCGGGGTTAGGGAGAACAGGAGGGAGACACGGCATGAGCGGTGGGTGGGGGGAACTGGAGGAAGACACGGGGCATGAGCAGGGGGTGGGGGTACTGGAGGGAGACACGGGGCATGAGCAGGGGGTGGGGGGAACAGGAGAGAGACACGGGGCATGAGCGGGGGTTAGGGAGAACAGGAGGGAGACACTGGCATGAGCGGGGGGTGGGGGGAACAGGAGGAAGACACGGGGAAAGAGCAGGGGGTGGGGGGAACAGGAGAGAGACACGGGGCATGAGCGGGGGGTGGGAGGAACAGGAGAGAGACACGGGGCATGAGCAGGGGGTGGGGGAACAGGAGAGAGATACGTGGCATGAGCGGGGGTGGGGGGAACAGGAGGGAGACACGGGGCATGAGCGGGGGCTGGGGGAACAGGAGGAGACACTTACTGTGCAGGCAGCAGATCCCGCTCCTAGGCCCTCCGCGGGCCACCATGTGGCGATGGCGTGTCTCCTGGCAGTCTGCAGCAGCCCGGGACTGGTTTTATGCAGGGTCTCGATGCGAACGATAAACAAAGATGGCGGGCTTCTCTGAAAATACGACGCACTGCACGCTTCACCGCAGCCAATGGGAGAGCGCATCACATGTCCGCGGACATCACGCAAGCCGCTTGCCCAATCCCTGTCCTGTCCGCGGAGTGAACAGGAAAGTGTGTCCGCTAAGCGGACATAGATATCACTAATTTTTTTCACTTACATTTTTCTCATTTTAAAAAACAACTACTGGAAGGATTTTCACGAAATAAAAAAAGCATGCTTTCGGGACCAAGCCATCGCTCCTGCCGCAAATTTGGTGTAAATCCGTCCAGCGGTTTGGGCTCTAGGCGTGAGCACATTTTTTTCCCCATTATGTCTATGGGACAAAAAGAAGTTTTGGGACCCCCCCTATAACTTTGCCCCCGCTGGACCAAACCTCACCAAACTTTGCAAAAAGGTTCAGAGTGGGCCATATACTTTTTTTTTGCAAAGTTTGGTGAGGATTCGTCTAGGGGGAGCGACGTTATAAGCCGCCCAAAAAGTGCTCTTTCTATGGAAACAGAAACTTAACCACAACTACATCGCCACTGCCGTGGCCATGTAATTATTTTTCATTCTTTCAGAACACACAGAGCCAGTCGCCAGTCACCCGTGTGTTTCCTCAACTTGTCCCTGCTTGCTGATCACATTGATTTTTTTTTAACTGTACCTTTAATGCATAACCGCAAGCTGACTCCGAGTGTAGTAGGACTAAAGTATTTGACTTTGAGACATTTTTGAGAGGCTCTTACCTCTCGAAACGAGAAGGAGAGTTTGTAGATCTAAGCTGTCTAATGTCAATTATGACTTGTACATCAAGTCCTGTCTTTTAAGATCACCTCACTCTGCATTCTGGTATTTGTAGCCCTACATTTAAATAGGAGAAATAACACTAGTTCATTACAGAAATTAAAATGAACTGAGCTTAAATGCAAGATATTCCGAGCATGATATGATGCTGTTGCTTATGTGAAACCAAGAATAAGTATTATGAAACTAACCAACTGTTTTTTTACAGTCTTTATTGATTGCAAATAACGCCCCATTCATTCTAAAATAATGACATAACAAAATTGCTAATCATATACATTGGATTGGTAATTAAAATATTTTTATTTAGCAATCTTGACTAACTAATTTTGTAAAACTAATTTACGTCTTGCACTAAATGTTATTTCTTGTTCCATTACACAGATGCAATCCAATAGTGGCTTGATAAACCCATTTTCTCCCAATCAGGAGTTCTGTACCATGTCATGCAACTATGTCACTTTCAAAGCTGCAATGGCTTAGTGATCTTCCTTTTCAGAGCCAGAGGAAGTTGGGCTTTATTTGGGCTACATTCCTTGCCCTGTTGGGCTACATGTAGGTTTTCATTTCTCAATACTGTAACCATTTAAGCGATTATTTTTGCGAAGATGCAGTACCAATGACAACCTACAGAGGTCCGCAGGAGAAATCCAAGATTTCTCATTAGGGCATCTGTAGTTTGTCAGTGATACTGTACTTCTCCAATCTCAATGTGATTTCTTATGAGGACATCTGTAGGTTGTCAGTAGTACTGCACCTCCCCAATAAAATAAATTGTGATGACATCTGTAAATTGTAGTTCATTGGAGGTGTGCAGTACCACCCACAAATGCTTTTTCCTGCTCACAACCTGTTTCCATTTCTATTTCATGTTTGCCTGGTTCTTGTTTTTTTTTTGAGAGGTGCGGTACTACTGACAACATACAGATGGCCTTATCAGAAATCTCAATGTGATTCCTTATGAGGATACCTGTCTGTATATTGTCAGTGGTACTGCCCTCTCCAATCTCAATGTGATTTCTTTTGAGGTCATCTGTATGTTTCCCGCAGTACTGCAGCTCTACATTAAAATAGTTTGTGAGGACATCTGCATGTTGTAGTTCATAGGCTAGGCGCAGTACCACTGACATCATACAGGTGTCCTTGTAAGAAATCCCATTGAGATCAAAACTACAATATTGGACACCTGCCAGCAAAAGCTGCAATTATACATATAACCAACATATGGCACTCTCCTCTTGCATTGTTTCTTCTTTCACCTTCCCCCTTGTGCTGACCCTTCTCCCCCTTGTGCTGTCTCTACTCCCCCTCTTGAGCAGTCCCTCCCCATCCTGTGCTGTCCCTCTTCCTCCCTTGTGCTGTTCCTACCCCTGTGTGGTCCTTGCACCCTCCCTCCTCCCCCCTTGTGCTGCCCATCCTTCCTCACTTGTGCTGTCCTTCTTCCCTCCCTTGCACTGTCCCTTCTTACCCTCTTACGCTGACCATCCTCACCCCCTTGCGCTGGCCATCCTAGTCCCTTAGCACTGGCCCTGCTTGCGCTTTCCCTCCTCCCCTTGTGCTTTTCCACCTCCCCGTGCACTATCCCTTCTCCCCTTGTGCTGTTGCTCCCCCATTTGCTGTTGCATCTCCTCATGCACCGTCCCTCCCCCCTGCACTATCCATCCTTCCCCTTGCACAGTCTGTCCTCCCAGCTTGCGCTGTCCCACCTCCACACCCCTTTTGCTGTCGCTCCTTACCTCTTGTGCTGTCACTACTTCCCCATTGTGCTATTAATTATTTCCTCTTGCGCTGTCCCTCCTCCCTCAGTTGCACTATCCCTCCTGCCTCCCTTGCACTGATCTTCCCTAACGCCATTCCATGGCCCTCACACCCTTGCATGGCCCGTCTTGTGCTTTCCATTCTCCTTGTATTGTCCTTCTCCCCCTGTGCTGTACTTCTATCTCTTACACTGTCCCTCCTTCCCACTTGCGCTGTCCCTCTTCCCCCCTTGCGCTGACCCTCCTTCCCCATTGCACTGTCCCACCTTCCCCTTTGCGTGGTTGCTCTGCCCCCTTGTGCTGTAGCTCCTCCCCTTGTGCTGAGAATTCTCCCTTTGCACTGTGGCTCTTTGCCCTTTTGCTGTTGCTTCTCCCTGTTGCGCTGTTGCTCCTTCCCCCTTGCACTGTCACTTCTTCTCCCTTTAGCACTGTTACTCCACCCACCTTAGCGCTGTTGATCAGCCCCCCTTGTGCTGTTTATCTGCCCCCCATTCGGCCTGTCACTCCTTCCCCCATTTGCACTGTCACTCCTTCATTCAAATGTTGTACAATGCTCCTGCGTACTGTTACTAGCCTACCTTTCATCTATTGAATTTTGTATTCTTCCTTGTGATGCCATTTATTTCTTATTCCTCCCCCAGCAGTGCTTCTCCTTCCCCCTGCACTGTCATTTCTTCCTCTCTGGGCTGTCACTCCTCATTCCTTTTCTCCATGCTAAATGTAAAATGCTATAAACAACTACACATGTCAAAACTATTGTCTTTGCCAATGCCTGTTTTACTGGGCATCTGTGTTACAGCAAGCATGATGTGTTTTTACATGGCTAGATTGACATTTTGGTGCGTCCAGTTTAAACATGTTTTCATACTGTGCAATGACATTTTTAATGGCAAAGCCAGCAGGAGTATGTTCTTACGTGGGAATACTGCCATATATTGCCAGAACCAGCTTGGACATATTTTTTATAGTATCGTTACTGACATTATGTGCAAAGCAAACATGAATTTGTTCATGTATGGGAATACTTGCATATATAAATGTATGGGCACAACCAGCGTGTACACGTTTTTATACTGGCATATGTTGTGGGCAAAAACATCATGAGAATGTGTTGGGAAATGCTGCTGTGCACTGCTGGTGATTTATTTCCATGAGTTACCCTACACAACCAATTTCAAACTGTCTGGCATTTCACCCAATTTTTCACTTAAGGTGCACTGTAAAAAGCACCATTTTCACCCATTGTTCAAAAAGATTTCTCAGGGGAAGAACCCTGACGACCCTCCCTTTGATCGTTTCAGTGTCCCTTCCAAAGCTCGGTCACTCTTGTATGAAGTATTTTTGCCCCTCCAATTAAATAATTCACCAGGCACCACTGAGTATATCACTGCCTTTATGGCATGCTCAAGCAAGAAAATGCAGGCATACTTTTGTTTCACAGCAGTACAGTGCCTGCAGAGAGGTGTCACGGACACCACAACCGGTCATTTAGACAGTTCTGTGTCATGTGCAAAATTATAAAAACAAATCAAACTTGGCTTTTGCGTTACTTTACTGTTCCATGACAATACTGTTGTGTCTGTTCAACTTCCACAAGTACCCAGTGCGCTGAAATCATAGTGCCTTTGGCCAATTAAAATTGGCGTGAAATTTGGTCATGGGCTCTATGATTTCAGCTCACTGGGCATTTATGCAAGTTTAATAGTCCAACAGTATTTTAGAATTGGCGTAACGTTGGCCCTGAGTTCTTGCTGTATAAAAAAAAGACTATTCAAATTTTAAAAAAATCAAACCGTCATCAATTACTCTGTAAAGACCTTTCCAAAGCCAGGTTTATGCTCAATAAATACTCAAATGCAAAAAAAAAAATGAATGAATGCTGAGCGCCAGAGCTTGGGTCAGTCAGCTCTGGACTTTTGTTAATTACAGGAGTATAATGTTAACATAATATAAACTATACCAATGGTCACTGCTGGACTGTTTTGGGATTTTTCAGAAGACATAATATTTTTCACAGGTTCAGAGCAGTCCATCAAATAGCTCAATGGACTGAACTCCAACTTTTTGTAATAACATGGCCTGACTCACTAGTTCGACTCCTGCTTCAGACGTTTTAAGAGAATGCTGATTATTGTAACACATAACAGTAAAAATCACTGACGCTGGGGGAAGAGTTCATTTTATAGGGGGTGCAAAAGTATTCCTCCCCCTGGAGATTCTATTTCAGAATAAAGTCTCCTGTGGAGAATTCATTCTGAAATGAAATCACTGGGGTGAAGTCCGTGCAGGGCTGTATATATTTCAGGACACCAGCTTTGTAGGCGAGACAGATAATAACACCTTCCTCCCCTATAGACAACAGGGTGAACATGCTGGGTGAGGAAGCGGCACGAGAAGGGAGGCAACAGGTGGGGTCAGGTTATCCATTCTATAGACGCATCGATGGAGAAGGGCCTGGGCAGGAGGAAGTGACATGAAGGGGTGTCAGTAACATATGAAGTATTTCCACCTTGGCTTGTGCCTCTTCCTGGACATGTATATGTTTCTAGGTTTAGCAAAAAAACAGCAAGAGTTTCCACCGTTTAGCGAAAGTGAGTTCAATGAATCATGCACTTAAATAGTGTGTGTATCCATGATGATATCACAAGGATTCTAATAACAGCCAACTTAAATTCTGGAAACCATCAAAAGATTGTTTTATGAACTGAGTAAGTTTAATCAGTTTCAAACAGAAAATGTTAATAAAGTTTTTTTTAACCACAAAAACATTTTTTGGTTAATATAAGAGAAAACATATTTGAAAGTTATAGTATATGTCTGCATGAAAAGACATTATTAAAACAATTGAACAGAAAAAAGCATTATATTTGTAGAAAATGAAAAAATTTAAATTTGCAGAAATATCCAAACTTCAAATGTCTTGATTGAGTTTTTCAAAACACAAGTGTCTTAATTACGTTTGTCAAAACACATAGCAGGTCTGCCAGAAGATGAAAAAAATTAAATTTGCAGAAATATCTAAACTTCAAATATCTTGATTGAGTTTCTCAAAACACAAGTGTTTTAATTAAGTTTGTCAAAACACATAGCAGGTCTGCATATGTGCCGGTGTCAATGGGACATCCAAAACACGTTTCGGCAATAGTGCCACCTGGCAGGGAGTAAGTTCAGGTGAATGCGAAAGATGTCTTCCTCAGGGCGGTAAAGGAACAACTGAACCCTGTGGGGAAGCAGACAAAGGAAAACAATAAGATCTAGTGTTGGCTTGCAGAGTAAATCTGACTATTTTATCTCGGGCAACTTAATTTTGCAATTATTTAGACTGCATCATTACTTTTAATTCCTAATAATTGGCTTACCCAAAGCTTGGGGCAAAGTGTATAGGAAAAGAGGCTGGATTTTGACCACGTGGGTGTTTCTAGGTTTGCCTCCGCTTTGCTGGTACCCACCTGCACAGCTCCAACACTGACACTACTAGTAGTGTGTGGTGCTGACAGATTTAAGTGGGGCCCATCACCATTTCTGCTGGGAACATCCTGATCGCAGCTGACCCTCACTACATCACTACATGACTATTGCTCCCTATCGTCAAGCACCACAGTGCCTTTGCCATTCTGGGCCACCTTAGCAGACGCTCTAAATGTAGACAACCCTTTTGGTACCATTCTTGGATCCTTCACTCTAAGTACTGTGATGAATCCTGCAGAGTCGTCCCTAAACCCCAGCCTAAAGTCTCCTCCCATGTGGCCTGGGAAAGGCAGTTGCTACCTGATCCTAATTGTGGGGTGGTATCATGAGGGAGGATCACATGGGAGGAGACGGCTGTCAAGGGGAAGTGGTGACTCCGTTAGGAGAGACACAGTATTCATCCTCTTCTGAGGATGACATTCCCATAATACCTCAATATCTAATGGCATGCTGTCATTGTACGGTTCCCCTTCCAGAATTAACCAGAGTACCAAACATGAAAAGCTTTTTAATAAGCATGAAAATGGTACACTAAGGGATCAGGAAGTTAATATTACAACTAAACCCAAAGGAGAAAGATCAACTCCTTTAATATTCCTCCCTAAGTTTGAACACTCTCAGATATCCAATCAGATTGGGTTAACTGATAAACAAACAAACAAGAACATTTTTGACTCAAGTCCCATAACGCACACAGTGCTGAGACGAGGAAGAGGGACTCAGAGTCCATGAAATGTTATGAGTGGTCTATTTCTTTAATTGGGACTCACCCGAGCTGGACCTTTAAAACCCTAAAGGACTTTCAGGTGCGAGAGCAGTAGCAGCAGCAGTAGCAGGGAGAAGCCAAAGCTGATGTTGGCATTGTGCGGCAGCAGGAAGCTGTGTAGGAGATGTGGGAGAGGTCTGGAAAACAGAACCATGCAGAGGACATGCAGCGCGAAGCGATGCTGAAGCAAACCACGCTGTGTGGGAAAGAAGCACCCAACATGCCATGAAATGCTCCAGCATTGAATTTGCACCAAAAAGTGTGCAGAGCTGCAAGGGTTCCATTGAAGGTCGGCGTACACTGCGGTAGACCAACAGGAGCTGTCAAAAGCAAAAGAGGCCCCAAGAGACCCACAGCAACACCAGCGAGTCAGAAGGAAATGCCAGGGCATAACAGTGAGTTGGCCTGAAGCAGGTGCCCCCGGGGTGCTCTGAAGGAGACTGCTTGGTGAGAATAAGTATTTTGAATACCAAACCATTGCATTAAGGCAAACTGCGCGTAACTCTCCTACTGATGGATTACAAATAGGAGAATATTGTAACTCGTATTGACAAAGCCAGACAAGACTGATACACAGACATTTTGGGTTTAACTCTCCTAAGGAGGGATTCCAAATAGGGGAACATTGTAACCCATATTGTCAAAGCCAGAGCAGAATGATATACAGACACATTGGGTGCAACTCTTCTAGCCAGGGAATCCATTTAGGACATTATTGTAACTGTAAGGAAGGCATGATACCAAAGTAAGATAGACACAAGTGATCACAGTTCAAGGGTGTTCATTCAACTGCAAAAATGGGTGAGATAAACGCTGAATCTAAACCTAATCCTAAAATCAGAGCAAGCTACGACCATCAAATGATAATCATACTGTCCTTGAGGAGTCTAATCAAATAAAAGGGCCTATAATAAAAAACAAACACAAACTATTGCCAATCCTTACTGCTATGCTACAAAATAGTGTTGGATAATGTTCACAAAAAGAAAGAAGCGGCCACAAAATTATAAGTCAGGATGTGTAGGCCGGGGCCTCCCTTCCCCACGTTTGAGCATGGGACAAGGCGGGCCATTTGAGCACAGCACACTCCAGGGCTCCTCCGGCACAAGATCACAGTTTCTTTCACCAACATCAGGGCCTTCTGTTCCCAAGTCTCTTCAGTGTAAAGCCTCTTCACTTACAAGACCTGATGTCCCATAAACAATAAAGAAAAGTTCCTTTCTCAATATTAATGTAGGGCGATTTACTCTTCACCCAGGATCCCCCTCAGCCGGGCTCCGATCCTTCTGTCACTGTTAGCCTCCCTCATTCGCGTTCAGACCAACTTCAATGTGTAGACATCCTTCAGTCGGGCTCACGTTTGGTACAACTATCTCCTCAGGTGTTGTTAACCCAGGATTCCCCCTCTTCCAGGCTCAGACCCTTTCTTTCCAATCACCCCCCCTCTTCTGGGCTCAGACCAACTTCTCTACAATTAGTCCCCCTCAGCCGGGCTCAGACCAACTTCAGTTTACAGACAATCGAAGACTTTCGAGTGTGCATGGGATTCAACGCAACCTACTGCAGAACCACTTTGATTTTACAGTTTAACAATTCTTCCCTGCTCAAAGAGGGGGGCACCAAACTGCAAATTTCGAGAGCGCACCCACGCGGCACCTGACCACTCTGTATCTTTTATCAATCTTATTTTCACAAAGTTCAATTATATTCAAGTTCTCTTTCTTCCTACAATGTTGCTGCTTGCAACCTTGAGCATAACACAGTCTGGCCTGCTATCAGTTTCCTAACTCACCGGCTGTGCTGAACTCATTGGCGCTGCTTTGCTGTCAAAGTCAATGAAGGTACCATGGTAGCAATCTCTTCTCCTTATCCTGGCTATCAGTGCAGGAGGGCACTGTGTACCGTTGACACACGCTAAACCATTTGGCAGCTACAATTCCTGGTCTTATGTTTCTTTTCCTTGAGGCTTCTTGAAAGTCGTGGTTCTGGGTTGAAAAGGGGAAGGGTAATTCCCTCCTTGTCGTCCTCTCCGATCTCGCTGCCTTTCTCCTCGGTTTGAACTGCCGTCTCAGCATAGCTGCTTCCTTGTGCTTTGGGCCTTGCTCAGAGTGTGCTTTCGCACTCCGCCTTTTATCTGTGTGTTGAAGTGAGTGCAATGGGAGTCAGGTGTGTGTAGTTATCAGTAATTGTCTGACTCTGCCTGATGCTTATGTTGGGTCATGTCAGGTATACGGCTCTGATGTTAGTCCATTGTCACTCACAAAGAACTATCCTTGAGATGGTGCTTGTGTCCGAAAAGGGGGCAGTTGACTTCCTAGATAGCCTACCTGGCAGGATGGGGAAAAGGTGCCATAAGGAAGGGGATACCGTGTCTCAGCCTTAGGTGTCCCACCTCCACTCCCTGAAGACCCCCCATCCAGGTGATTCTCCCACACTGGTACACTCCCAGGAACTATTTCCAACAGCGATGGCCGTGTCCTGGCCATCCGAATGACAGATCCCCGGGGACTAGCGGGTGAGACACCTTCAGGTTTCTCACATAATCCTTATTGTCAAGTTAGCAGAAGAGTGATACAAAAGCAAATTGGGTACAACTATTCCAGAAAGAGATGACCAGTGGGAGACAATTGTAACCAGAATGTCCAGCAGCCAAGAGGTTACACAGCCAGAGAACAAACACTGCAGGGGCACATCCCTTCTTGTAGGAGAGACCAAGGAGGAGAGAACTGTAATCTGCATTGCCTAAAGCTAAAAGACAAGCAAGAGGATCATTATCATTTTGTGGAATATCAACTTGGGAAGAAATGTAACACATTCTGTTAAAAATCAAAAAACTATTAAGAGAAGCAGTGGTTAGATCAAATCTCCCCAGAGAGTTGGGAACAAGCAAATTGTAGTTAGTCCTGGAAGATGAGTAAACAAGGAAGACGACACTGATTGAAAGTACAGTGGTAAACGTTTGTGGTGGAAAAGAAGTGTTGACGTCATCACCTTGTCTTGATAAATAGTTGCATTTCAGAAAGTGATTGTTGAACCATCCTAACTAAAGTGTTTCTTTTGAAGAAGAAGTATGAAGTACTAACAATGCTTGGCCTTTTGAGAAAAGAACACTTGCGTTTGATTTGTGAATTCATGTTTGGAGGAGAAGACTTGTGTTTTGCCAAGCAGAAGGTATTTGGAAGGAAACTACTTGTTTTCCCAATCAGGAGGTTGTGAAAACATTAACAATTGCTTTGATTTGTGGGCAAGCCTTTGGAAGAGTGATGATCCCTTTGCCAAGTGAGAGGATATTGGATGAAAAAGACTGTGTATGCTTCATTGAACTTTCTTGAAAATTATCTTTGTTCCAAATATTCCTGAATTGATCCAGGGGAAGGGAATCCACCCTGATCACAAGGATTACTGGGCACAACCATTGAGTTCAAATTGATGTGATATTCTGTGGGATTTAAGACAGCCTAACAACCCTTGTATAATTTAGTTGTGTATGTTATTGTGAGGGTCAGATACTTTTTGTACACTAGGTCCTTTTGGTTTATCCTTAGTTTGCTAGGCAGGGACATCTTTGTTAGGTTAGGGAAAGATAGGCGTTTGTCTCACTCCTTTTTTAAAAATAAAAATGGCAACTTGTGACAAAACTATACCTGTGTGTCCATGTGTCTCCATCTCACATTTCTGACCCCTCACAGTACCCTGCAGAAACTGCAAGCTCCTTTGACACATGGTTGATGTTGTGGTATTGCTTGTATTGGAGCTTGTTGCACTTCATTCTCTCATGATCTTTTTCAGATCTACTCTGACTTCATTGTACTTGTGAACCTACAGAGGATTCAAGTGGCAAGTGTCCTTCCTTTCCCTCTTCAATGTGAAAGCATCTTCTCATTTTTGGATGCATCAGGGCGTCACAAAACCACAAAACAAGAGACACAAAAGCAGAAAAGCGCATCAGAGAGCAAAACTAAATGTAGATCCAACAGCAGAAAGTCAAGGAATTTACCCCTTGAGGGAATTGAAAGCAGTGGCAGGATACACCAATCCTATTTTTGCACCACCAGCATATAGCAGCAAGGACACACAGCAGGTGAATAAAAAGGCAGAAGTTATCAGTGGCCAACATAAGGAGCACAGCAAATTGCAAGCGAAATTAAGAAAAGACGATGAGGAATGGACAGGATATAGTGGGGCTCATGAGGTGACAGTTCCGACAAATAAATGGGTAGACAGACAGATATTGCATAAATTGGACAGGAAGACCACGAACGAGCTAGGACGCACAGTGGAGGAAGCTGCAAATCGTAAAGATGCAGAGGGAGAAGCTAACGAATGGACAGAGATAATGGAGGAAGTACAGAGAAGAGAAAGGGAAGAGAAGCTGGCACTTTAGCAGCATTATAACAAACAACAACGAAGACACGTTGGCTTAACAGTCTTCCAGGAGTAGCAGCTTTTTTGTGAAAGTGAGTTTTCTTTTTAGACAGTTATGTTTATCCTCCTAAATAATCTGCTAAAGAAACCCATTCGAGAAGTTGTTGTGTCGAACAAAAAGGTTATTGTGCTTCTACAACTCTAAAGACGGATAAGAGCTCTTTTCACACCCTCTTATATATATTTTTTTGTTATGGTTTTAAATACATAAATGTTCTACATTTTTCTATCTGTACGAGTAACAAAATTGTGCACCATCGCTTTGGTGGTTTTTTAGACCAAACATATGTGTTTAATAAAACTGTTATTTTTGATTTAAAAAATGTGAACGCGTCTCGTTTATAGTTTGATGACGTAACAAGGCAGCTTACTGTTTTCTGGAAAGTATAAAGGCACAATGCATGGACTTAGAGAGGGGTAACTGGTTATTTCTTTGTGTATGTGTAGCTCTAAAGCCAGACGGATGGTTGTGGAGACAACCAACAGAATCGGAGTGAAGGTTAAGCTGTGAGATGGCCAGCTTTTCCAGGAGTTTGCCCAGGAAAGGAGTGATGGAGATTAGGTGATAGTTAGCCAGGCAAGATGGTCAGCTGTGGGTTTCTTGAGAAGAGGGTGCAGAAGAGGGGAGGGGAAGTCTCCTGAGGTGAATGAGGGGTTGCAGAAATCAGCAAGGGCAGGAGCAAGAGTGTCAATGTGGTCCTTGATGGTTTTAGAAGAACAGGGAGGAACCTGTTTTGACAAGACTTTCTTAGATCAGACTTGTGTAGAGACCTTGTCAGGGGGAGAAAAGAGGAAAGGATGAGAAGGAGGGTGTGGGGTGGCTGTTTGAGGGCCATAGTTCACAGAAGGAGAGAGGAGAAGAGGGGGAGGGGATGAGAGGGTGGACAGGATATCCTGGGTTTTTTAGATGAGGTGAGAGGCAAGCGCCATGCAATGGGCCTGGGAGGCGACAGGAGAGGCAGAGACTGCAGCAGGGCTGGCCAGATCCTTGCAGATTTGAAAGAGTTCGTCCGAGTTGTTAAATGTCGCAGAGACACGTGCTTGGATACAGCCTCTCTTCTTAGTGTGGACAGAGAGTCGGTATTGCCTTTGGAGCAGGCCACAGGCCAGTTTGTTAGAGGATGAACAAGAAGCCCTCCATTTCCTCTCAGCCACCCTACACTTATATTTAAGTGTCACTAGGTCAGAGTCATACCAAGAATTGCACTTGGCTTAGGGCTTCAAGTAGATCCTCATGACAGGGGCAAGAGCATCAAGAGCATCAGAAATAGAAGAGTAGAGCATAGACAGAGCTCTGTCAAGATGTGAGTCAGCCAGAGGTGGAGGGGGGGGGTGTGAAGGTTGCAGCGAAAGCCTCAACTGACACACGCTTCATGGGCCGGATTTCCACGAAGGTAGGTGGCAGTTTTGGGGTGGTCTTGGCCTGGGGTAAGAGAGGGAGAGATGAGAGGAGAGGAGGGGAGGGAGTGATCGCTCCAGTAGAGAGGTGAGGTCAGAGGGATGGAGAGGGGGGAGTCAGGGGAGATCAAGACATCAAGTGTGGGCCCTGCTGAGTGAGTTGGGCCAGAGAGGAGGATAGAAAGGGAAAGGAAATCACAGAAGTCACGGAAGAGTACAGAGGTGGAACAAGGAGAGTCTAGATGGATATTGAGGTCACCAAGAAGGAGGAGTTGAGTGATTGAGGCCAGGAGGGAGGAGGAGAGATCCGCCCGCTCAGGGGAAAATGAGGTGATATGACCAGGAGGCCGGTAGATAGTAGCCACGGTAAGAGAGTGGCTAGGAGAGAGAGAAAGCCTGCAGAAACAAGGCATTCAAAAGAGGAGTATGTCTGCGTGGGAATGATAGAGGCAGGAATCCACTCAGGAAAGATCAGGGCTACAGTCCCTCTGGACCGGGTGGAGCTGGGTGCAGAGAGGATCTTGTAGCCATCAGGGAGGAAAGTGTCAAAGCTCATGACAGAGCTGGCCGTGAACCATGCCTCGGTAAGACAGAGGACATTGAGTTCAAGTTCTTCCAGGAGGTGGCAGATGTCAGAGGAGTGATTGACTGCAGAGCAAGAGTTGAGAGTGGCAACATGAAGAAGGTTCAGTAAACCAGCAAAATTTGTCCCCACAGGTAATGATCAAAGGGTGATGCGGTTTATAAATTACCTACACCACCAATGTTTTGTCTGAACGTAAAAAGCACAAAAAAGGACGGTCAAGGATCACTCCTCTCTGGATGTACTAGTTAATGATACCAGAAAGTGTCCCAATATTCTCTATATGTTCAAGCTAACATCACATATGCATAGGGGCCCAACATTTTTACAATTATCTGAGCCATTTTTGTCAGTTTTATTACTTCATTGAACATGAGATCTAACAGAAAACTCAATAGTACTTTTCATCATTTATTCCAAAACATATGTTAATTCTTTGTACAAAAACTCACTAGCATATTACAAAACATGTAGCAATATTGTTTAAAACAAATACAGTTTAAAACATATTACAAAATGTAAATAGAAACAAATTATGTGAATTGAAACAGAAACAGAAATGTCAATAATAAGTAGATATCAACAAGCAAAGCAAAAAAGGAAAAAGGAAAGAAAACGAAATAAAGAGCTTTCCAGTAGGCATGAAATTGAACTAAATAACACAAAAATTGATCAATATCCTACAATACAGAGTACTGTAAAATAACTATATTTCCACTCAACTACAATTTTGAGAGTCGAAAAAAAGGTCCCAATGTATCAAAAAAATAATTACATTGTTTTAGTTGCAGAACTTGGGATTCTGGCTAGTAGAGATTGGTTCATGTATGAACACTATCCCACTCTTTCTTACAGTTCTGCTATTGGTCTACATATATAACCTATCCTTCCATGTGCAGGCTCATCACTCACACCCGCTGAAAAAGTCAAAATGGCGTGGTGTAATACGTTTCGCATGTTGATCTAAAGAAGACTGCCTTCCTCAGATGTGTAAGAGCAATGCCCCTAGAGTAGAGGGAACAAAATAAAAGAAAAGAAAGGGAGAAGATCTAGTCACTTAAGGGTGGAGAGATTAAACTATCTTACTCTCGGAACCTCTCCCAATACCGCTAAACATTTAAGCCATAAAGAGGTGATTTTGAGAAAGCTGGAAGTTCAAGATATCTAAAAAATTGAAAACATCACAGAGCTTAATTATGATGAGCTACAGTGTATGAAGGGAGCTAGATTTCCCGAAGTACAAAGCAGGAAGTGTACATAGATATGTGGAGAGAATGACCACACTTGGAACGCAACAAGGCGTCATGCCAGGCAAAAAGGGAGAGCAGCCTGACTAGAGTCAGATAGGAGGAACAACTGGAGATACCAAAGTAGACCAAGTGAGGTATCTGTCCGTAAGGTGGTGAGCAGTATACTCATGGGCATGCAGGCTTGATATGCTACTGTTGTGTCTACCCACCTAGGAAAAGTCCCCAAGGGAATAATCGATTCCTGATTGCATGCATCCAAAAGGAAGACAGAACAACTCCATGGACCTAAGAAGTATGGGCCGTGGTGTGGTGTCAATGCCAGACAGGTCAGTCTCAAGGAAGTAAAATGTGGACAGGAAGTGCTACAACTAACCTGGCAAAGTGTGTGAGTAGTAGCATGCTGTCAG
This sequence comes from Ambystoma mexicanum, assembly GCF_040938575.1. Classification (NCBI taxonomy): domain Eukaryota; kingdom Metazoa; phylum Chordata; class Amphibia; order Caudata; family Ambystomatidae; genus Ambystoma; species Ambystoma mexicanum. The sequence continues at coordinate 306,763,319 of NC_090928.1, forward strand.
TGAGCATGCAAGATATTCACCAAAGGCACACGGCTAAAAGGCAGGCATCATTACCTGTAATAGTGCTCAATGTGGGAGAAGCATATGTGCTTTCAGGAGGAGTCCATAAATGTAAGAGCATCTGTACAAACGTGCTGACGCACGAGCAGGTAAACTGCAATATTTGCAATCAGCAACAACCGGCATTGGCTAGAAAGGAAACCGTGTGTTAGAGAGTATTATACACAGTTCCCTGGGGATCACTACAGCACAATATATACCTGCTCATGTATGATATATAGTCCTGTTAAGCAAGGATAGATATGCAAAAAATAGGCTGGCTGTACCTTGGGTTGCTGGTGCTGCAGGGGCCATGCGTGGATCACGGCCCGCAACTAACGCCGCCTTCCAGTCAAGGCGCGGGCATTTCCGAAAGTGGATAACTGCAGAAACAAGCGCAAGTCGAGCAACAGCAAGAGGAAGAGTTAGTGAAGGAGGTTCCCCGGCCAGGTGAGAACGTCTGCAATGCTATGCCTTGCAGAGGATGAGCAGCGAGCTGGAAACATACCACTCGGAGGGAGCAAGACCAGGGGATAGAGAATCGCCTGGAAGTGTATCCTAGTTACTATGGATACAAGGCTAGAGAGCCGCAGCTATCTACTGTAGGTGAGCGCGCCATCGTAGGGGTGGTGGACAAAGGTGGGATAGCACCCTGAGTCCATATTGGTGGCCTGCTGAGGCAAGCTGGCTGTGTATACTTTTGAATGTCTGGGCAGAAAATAGGGGTCTTTCTGCCCTCTGCTGAAGTTTGTGTGTGGGCCTGAAAGGCCCCCTAAACTTAGTGGGCTGCATGAAATGACTGTCTGTGCCAGCCCAGTATTGATGACTGAGTGTGCACCTGTATGTGTCAGGTTGCTCACATTCAAGTTGGTGTATTGTCCTAAAACTGACCATTATGTTATAGTGCAGCTTATGTTCTGTTAGGTCTACAGCTTATAAGGGCTTGGCAGCTCTCTGCCTGTGGCATAATGAAGCAGCAGATAACAGCTTTGGTCCAGAAGGACAGTCAGTCTCAACTCAGGTGTATCTGCCTGCATCAAGGCATATATAGCGAGGTGACGTGCAGCAGGCATGTAACCCGCTCTGCTATGGTTGCACGTAGATGCCTGGTGGGAGGCCAAAGGTCAATGCCCCTACTGATGTGCTGCAGGACAGTGACGGGATATTAAGAAAGAATACTGCAGGGCCCTCATATTGAGGTGAGGGCTCCATGTCCATGAGCTGGACCTGAGTGGGTCTACAGTGTACTCAAGGTAATGCCAAGTCTGAAGTAACAGGCTCACCCATATATGTATACCAACTGTTACTAATGTCGTACATAACCAAGTGGCCCCTCATAGAGGCTCTTGCTGAGGGTGGACGGACCTAAGACTGCAGTTAGTAGGCAGGGGATTCTTTGTTGAGCCATTTAAGTTTGTCAAGCGTTCTCAAACGATGAATCCATCTAGATTCCTTATTGTTCAATGCTCCCTGCGTGTTGGAGCTGTTTCTGACAATATCGATTACCCACCATTGCATGTCCTCGGGAGAAGGGGCAAAGGCGACATAATGAGATACCATCAGGCCTGGTGGTTCTTACATCTGATCCTGGAATGATGGTCATTAATTCGCGTGTGGACTGGTCTCGTGGTCTGTCCCACGTATCTCAGTCCACATGGACATTGGATACAATAGACCACATTTGCTGTTTTACAGTTGGATAAGAAGCGAATTTGTCATCCGGATCAAGTCCATCAGCCCCGGGAGCAGGCATCCAGACACTCATTAAAACCCCAACAGCCCCGGCTGGGGACTGTTTGGATTCAGTCCTGGCGCCTCAGGCGCCAGGCTCATCATAGAAATCAGTCCTGGCGCCATAGGCCAGGCTCATAGACTTTACTTACCTTATGCAGACCATGCTGCAAATGAGTCCAAGCCAACGTGAGGCCTGGATGGGACTCAAAGATGTTTTGGCCCAAGTTGTGAACCCACCTCAGGATTGCGCAGAATATATAGACTTAGTGGTCCAGCTAGACCACCGACTTCAGAATAGAAAAGCTGATCGAGCTAAGTTCGAGAATCGGGTATTGGTTAAACCCAATGTTACTCCCAAAGGAACAGATGCATCAGAACCAATGCAGATCGGGGGGTTAAGGGACCCTTAACTCAAAAAGAAAGAGAAAGGTGACGACAGATGCAGTTGTGTCTGTACTCTGGGGCCTCAGGAAATTTTCTACGGGATTGCCCTATAAAACCATCCAAGAAAGTAGTCGGAGTTGCTGATAGAAATCAAACAGAGCCTGATTCGGGAAACGACCACGCCCGACAAGAGTAGAGATCCGCTTGCCGAGCCCTAAAGAAGGACACTCAGACCTCGCACCTAATCATACCAATGGTCCTTATTGATCCAAGGCAGCCATCACGTATGCACGCAGTTAGGGCATACATTGATAGCGGGGCCGTAGGAAACTATGTGGACCACGAATTGGCTTCTAGGATGAATCTACCTCTCTGCAAAAAGACCACTTCTGATGTTATCACCACAGTCGATGGAACTGAAATTGCCTCTGGGCCTGTAACTCATTCCACCACAGAGATGACACTGTTGGGTCAAGATGGCCATCGAGAGACTATTGTGTTTGACTTAATCAAAGCCCCGCAGTTCCAAATAATACTGGGGATACCTTGGTTGGAAACACATAATCCTTGTATTGATTGGCGAGAGAAGAGAGTAACCTTCCCGGAGTGTGCACACACCTGTTACCCGGAAACAACCTTGAACAAAAGCCTGGCCACAGTCGCTAATCCAGTCATACAGTTACCTCAGGAATATCAAGAATTTCAGGATGTTTTCCAAAAAGAACAGGCAAACACCTTACCACCTCATAGATCATACGATTGTCAAATCGACCTCATACCCTGTGCACAACCTCATTGCAGTAGAATCTATACCCTTACGGAACCCGAAAACCGTCACCTACGACAATAATTGGACCAATACCTTGCTAATGGCTTCATTCGTCCATCTAAGTCCCCTGCATCTTCAGCTTTTTTCTTCGTGCCCAAAAAGGAAGGTGACCTCAGAACGTGCATTGACTACCACGCATTAAACCAGATCACGGTGAAGAACCAATATCCATTGCCTCTGATCCCCGAACTACCAGAGCAAGTAAAGGATGCTTGCATCTACACTAAATTAGATCTCCGAGGGGCATATCATCTGGTACGTGTAAAGAAGGGTGACGAATGGAAGACTGCTTTTCGCACCAAGTACGGATTATTCGAATATCAGGTGATGCCCTTCGGGTTGTGCAATGCACCAGCAGCCTTCCAGTATTTTGTGAACGATGTCCTTCGTGAACTCATTGATGTCTGTGTTGTCGTATACATAGACAATATTCTAGTGTACTCCTCCTCAGAATCAGACCATGTTAAGCACGTTCGTGCAGTCCTTGAGAAATTACGCCAGTACAAGTTATATGCAAAATTGGAAAAATGTGTTTTTCATGCTACAGAAGTTGAATTCCTTGGATTTATCCTGACTCCAAAAGGAGTCCGAATGGACTCTCGAAAGGTGGACGCAATTCTCAAGTGGCCATCACCCAATTCAGTTAAAGGGGTGCAAAGCATGCTTGGATTTGCTCATTTCTACTGCAGATTTATTCCTGACTTCTCATATGTTGTACACCTGATCACAGCACTTTTGCGAAAAAACAAACGCTTCTTGTGGACCGAAGAGGCTGAAAAAGCCTTCCAAGAACTGAAATTGAGATTTACGTCGGCACCTGTCTTAAAGCATCCACGCCCCGAGCTCCCATACATAGTTGAAACCGATGCATCCAGTTTAGCCATGGGGGCTGTCCTGTCCCAGAAGGATCCAGAAACCGGTCAACTTCATCCAGTAGTATTTTGGTCCAGAAAATTCTCAGCCCCCGAATTAAACTATGCGGCTGCCAATAAAGAGTTGTTAGCCATCAAATCCGCCTTCAAGGCTTGGCGGCATTATCTTCTCGGTGCCAGGCATACCATTACTGTAATCACCGATCACAGGAACTTGCAGTATTTAAAAACAGCCGAGGCCCAATCATCGCGTCAACTTTGAATCTGGATGGGAGAAGCATATTCGAAACCCGAACCGGTGCCTATAATTCTTGAACAAAGAATTCTTGGGATAACTACTCTACAGACCTTAGAAGATATTCATTTAAAGATCCAACAACTTTTCGATTCAGCAGCCCTGCAGGACTGGGTTAAAAAGGGCCAAGATTATTCAGTTGTCAATGACCTACCTTACTATCAAGGGCGTCTATTTCTACCACACAAGGAACTACAAGAACAAGTCATCTCCAATTACCATGAAGCTCTGATGGAAGGGCACCCAGGTATTGCAAAAACTGAAGCTAAAATTAAAAGACAATTCTGGTGGCCCACCTGACGAAAAGATGTAAAGTCATTTGTACTGTCTTGTGGCATCTGCGCCCAGAACAAAAGCCAAAAGAAGAAACCAGCTGGTCTTTTACAACCTTTAGATATTCCACCCACACCATGGCACACTTTGTCTTTAGACTTTATTACAGATCTACCGCCATGTAATGGATTCAACACCATTTAGTTATTGTGGATCTTTTTTCCAAGATGGCCCACTTAATTCCTTTAAAAGGATTACCTTCTGCTTCAATCTTGGCCAAGGAATTTCTCGAAAATATTGTTCGAATACATGGATTTCCTTCCGTATTGATCTCTGACCAAGGTAGTCTGTTCATTTCACAATTTTGGCAGAAGTGTTGTCAATTGGCACAAATCGACGTAAGGTTATCAACCCGTCACCATCCCCAAACCGATGGTCAGACTTAGAGAACCAACCAGACTCTTGAACAATACCTACGTTGTATGCTCCACCAAACCGAAGGTAATTGGAAGGACATTTTATGGATTTCTGAATACGCATACAATAACTCTGTACATTCAGGAACCGGACAAAGCCCCTTTTATACCATATATGGACATCATCCTCGAACCTCAGAACTCGATTCGCCCCAGCATTTAGAAATGCCGGCAGTAACTCATCTGCATTCTACTATTACACAAACCTTTAAAGAGGCAACAAAACATTTGAAACAAGCAAAAGAGAAATACAAGAAAAATGCTGATCAACATAGAAGTGAGACCCCACCATATCGAATCGGAGACCAAGTTTGGCTGGCTACAAGACATATTCCTCTGAAAGGAACTCAGACTTTTAATCCTAGATATTTGGGACCTTACACCATTAAGGCCATTATCAACCCGGTGGCCGTCAAATTAGAATTACCCTCTAATATGCAGATTCATCCTGTCTTTCATGTTTCACTTCTATAACCAGTTCAACCCGGGACAAGATTAACCAAACCACCTGACCCCATCCTAATAGATGGATAACCTGAATTCGAGGTAAAAAACATCCTGGACTCTAAAATAGTTTAATCAAGACTTTTTTAGTTAATCGACTGGAAGGGTTACGGACCACAAGAAAGGTCATGGGAACCTAGTGCCACGTTCATGCTCCTCGATTGGTGAAAAAATTCCATCGGCACTTCCCCGACAAGCCGGGGCCAAGGGGAAGAACAACTTTAGGAGGGGCATTGGGGGGGAGTGCTGTCATGATGCCTACCCCCGGGCATCCGGATCGAGTCCATCAGCCCTGGGAGCAGGCATCTAGATACTCATTAAAACCCCAACAGCCCGGCTGGGGCCTTAGGTGCCAGGCTCATCATAGAAATCAGTCCTGGCGCCATAGGCACCAGGCTCATAGACTTTACTTACCTTATGCAGACCATGCTGCAAATGAGTCCAAGCCAACGTGAAGCCAGGATGGGACTATTTTATTGCAGGGACTATTTTTCACTCGGGTGTGGTTCTGGGGAACTTCTTACCTGGGACTACTTTGCAGGCTATTTAAACCACGCCCGAACAGCAGCCCATGCTTTGCGTTATTCTGCATCCAGCAGCGTGACGCTCACCGTGTCTGCAAGTCAGCATCCAGTCTTCTGCCACGCCCGCCTCGAATCCGGAGCTCCTAGACAAAAGGCAAAGAAAGGAGAAGAGGTTAGATCAGACATTATTTGATTCCTTACCTGATTCCGGACCCAGCACATCTCCGAGCCTGGAAAGGACATTATTTCAGCACGCGTCGCTTCGCCAGCAGCAGCGCCGCGTTATACTCACCAGTCCACCGCATCTTTCGACTCGGCGCTGCCTCCATCATTTTCTTCGTCGAAACCCAGCACCTGGGGGGAAAACAAAAGGAATAACAAGGTGAGCTGAGAAATCCAACAAGGACAATCTCTTTGCCACCATAGGCTTACCTGCTTTACCACCGGAGGTATTATTCTTTAATTCACCGCATCTTCCTATGCCGCACCTATAAAGGGAGAGAAAACAGCAAGTTAAACTCATGCAACTTTTACCGGACAGTGTTTGGTAATACAGACTCTTACCTGAACGCCATTCTTTTGGGCGCAGCTGCAAAAAAAATTACGAGGGAATGGAACAAGAGTGAACATTGGACATATTGAACTCTTTGAACTCTATAGACACTGGAGTCAATATTCCTCCGGAACTCCTCCAGTACCTTCAACCCAGTGAAGTAACTGGTATCTACGCGCACCTGCATGCCATGCAGGATGGAGAGCTCATCATTTAAAAACATAAGGTGAGGTTACCAAAAGGGAATATCGGAGGTGATTAGTGGGGAGAACGAGAACTGTTGGGGGGCCATCACTAAAGTCCACGGGTGGCTAAATCCCTTTCTCCACTTGCAGGAGAATACTTCTACGAGTCCAGCAGACAAGATTAGGCGGGCCAGTCCAGACTGTCATCTCTTCACTACGCATCACGTTGGTGGAGACCACAGCTGTCCGGGTCAGATCCACGCCCCTGTGGGAACCAGGTGAGCGTAACAGTATTTCCCATGTTCTGTCTTCAATTTGGAAGCTGGACAACTTCTTGGTAAGTTGACAGGCCTGACAATTTCCTCATGGGAAATGGCCTATCAATGGTCGAAGGACTCGATGGCTGGTATTAGGGGCACCATGGCTTGTTGAATGAACCTGTTTGTCCCTCAGGCTCCTGGACCTTTTAAAAGCAAACAGAGGTTTGCTTTTATCTGAGAGGCAACTGCTCACCATCGGCCAGTGCTTTAAGAGTGTCTTTTAAATTGCAAATGATTAGGTACTGTAAGTTGTTACACATGTTATCGGATCTTGGGTTTGATTTCTCAGACTTGGTTCCAGCAGGTTCTCCCTGGGGGTGAATCTCGCTCTCTTGAGGGCATGTGACACCAATTTCTTGGGGTAGCCTCGTTCTTTCAGGTCATTGGCTAATTTATTAGCATGTCCATAATAGTATGCAATCACTGTGCAATTTCTTCTTAGCCTAAGGAATTGGCAATATGGCAAATTCTCCTTTAATGACCTAGGGTGAAAGCTCTTGAAGTGCAAAAAGGTGTTTCTGTCAGTTGTTTTTTTATACAGAGAGCAAGAAAGATGTCCTACTTTTGCTTGCACACAGAGGTCCAGGAAGTTAATTGATGTTTTGGAACATTCCATTGTGAACTCAATGGTACTATGTTGATGATTCAAATAGTCAAGGAATTTGTTCAAGGATTCGATGTTGCCTCACCATAGGAAAATCGCATCGTCGATATATCTAAACCCCTTTCAGATATGTGGTTTATAGATATTGTTTTCTGAAAGCACAAATCTTGCCTCAAAGTCTGCCATGAACAAAATCGGAAGGCTAGGGGCAAAAGCTGCTCCCATCGCCATACGTCTTGTTTGCAAGTGTAATTGTCCAGAATACACACAAAAAGTTCCTTTGGAGTGCAATGGTCATCAATTCAACAATAAAGGCTGTTGGAACCCTATGTTGGGCGGCCTGATGGGTGAGGTAATTATGGACTATCTCTATCGCCTCCTCCTGTGGGTTGTTAGTATAGAGCGATTTGATGTCCATTGTAACTAGGAGATCATGTTCAACATCGAAGGGTTCACCCTCAAAGATTTTTATAGTTGCTGTAGTGTCTTTAAGATATGTAACAGTTCGTTGACTAATGGGTTGCAAGAAAAGGTCTATATATTTGCACAACGGTTCCAAAATGGAACCACAGCCTGACACAATTGGCCTCCCTGGGGGATGTATTTGGTGTTTATGAATTTTGGGGGGGGGCGTAGAGGGAAGGAATCCTTTTATCCGAATGATTTAAATAATCAAGTTCCTCCTTGGTGATCCATGAGCGATCTGCTGCATACTGTGTGGTCTTCCTGATCTCATTCTCTATGTTTGGTGAGGGATCCTTCCGTGTAGAGGGCAGTAGCTTAAAGGGTCTTCCAAGAGGTCCAGTACGATGCGGTTATACCGCATCCAGGAGAAGAGGATAATCCCTCCCCCCTTATCTGCTGGTTTGATAATCAAATGGGGGTTAGATGTTAATTCTTCCAATGCTTTCTTTTCTTGATTCGAGAGATTGTTTGTAACAGAAGGTTGTCAGCCTTAAAGGCCTTCCGGGGAGGGGTACAAATCAGAGGTATGCCCTACGGAGGTGAAGGAGCCTGAGGTGGGGCAGAAGAGGAGGGAAGAGAGGGCAAGGTATCCAAGGGGGAGGAGGAGGGGACAGCAGGAGATGAAAGGAAATTGATGAGGTAAGGGAAGCGCCTAGCAAAGAGGAGGAGATTGCCCTGAGAACATACAACTTCATATCGGACAACATTCTAAACCTCATCCAATACAAGAAATGCCTGAAAGGAATGCATGGAGGTAAGAGCTACCAGGAGCTGTGAGAAAGGATGAACCTACATAGACACATCATCTTGAACACAAAACAGAAACACAGGTGGGCAGACACTTCACGTTGAATGAATACACTCCGCGCAGATTAAATTTGTATTCCTCCCACGGGCACTTATATCCGTGCTGCCACTGAGTCAGGTCTAGCCTTGCGCAATGGCCTAAACGTGTTGGCACAAGGTATTGATGCGGAATATAGAGGAGATGTTAAACTATTGATCCAAAATAATGGAAAGAAAGCTTATCAAATTAAGATTGGGGAACGGATAACCCAAGCCATATTGGCAAGGGCTATGTTTCCAAACGAGAGGTTCAAAATTGTGATCTGACTAGAAGAGGAACTCGAGGTTTTGGGGAAGAAGACCTTGACCCAATAGTCCCAATTAACATAGAGTTAGAGAAGAAGAGATTACTCTTGACTTAGCGTTTGCACAGCGGAATGATCCATTGCTGGCTGAAACCTTTAATCAGGTAACAAGTGAGGAAGAAGGGATGAGAGCGAATTTTCCTTTTTTTTTCTTCTAAAAACGAGATTATTGTATAGGGGTGCTGTAGATCCTTCCAGTAATCCTAGGACGTAAATTGTGATCCCTAAAAGTCATAAAAATATTGTACTGGAAATGGTGCATGCTCTTTTAACAGGGGGGCATTTAGGGAAGCTAAAACACAAGCTCAAATGGTAAATCAATTCTATTGGCCAGGAATTCCTGCTGATATAAAGAATTTTATAAACACCTGCACCCTGCGTAAGAAAACTAGTACCAAAATGACCCCTCCCGCTCCTTTATAACCTTTACCTATTATTGATGTTCCCTTTTCTAGAATTGAGATGGATAGAGTAGGCCCATTAGAAACATCAAGGTTGGGTAATACGTATATACTGGTCATTTTAGACTATGCAACCCGTTACCCTGAAGCCTTTCCCCTCCGGAATAATTCTTCACAGCAGATCTTGAAACATTTACTTCCATTGTTTTCCCGAACTGTATTGCCAAAAGAAATCTTTACTGATCAAGGGTTACTTTTATGTCCAGTATGTGGCGCATTATTTACACTACGAACATTGAAGCCACCCTGCTATTGGGTTTGGTGCAGACCTGACATCTCGCTGAATTCGTACACGAAAGCAATCAGGAATTATTTATACTACGAACAAAAAGGCCACTCTGCTCTTGAATTGGGCGATGCCTGTGCCACATGTTGGATACAGATACAGCATTTGCTTATTCCTTTAAGCCATCCACAAGCAGCTGCACGGATGCTCGCTAACAAATGAAGCATCTGAGGTCCTGCAGAAAGTGGTCACATCAACAAGAACCACTGAAACCGGTTGGCCAATACCATTTAGGGATTACCCAGTAACAATAGGACACACCATGTTAAAAAATATGTGCACTAGTTTAGTCCACATTTTTATAAGTAAATGTTGTTTTTAAACAGTTGAAGTTCACAAAAGCAGGACGATTAAAGTCATTGAGGTCCTTGCTAGAACTCAGAATATTGGCCACATCGCAAAATGCTTCTTTATTCTTTTAAAACATATTTCAGCAATAGGGTCAGCCTCTCTCTTTCCCCTCACCCTAGATAGGCGGTAGACCACCTGCACATAGGGGCAGCAACAACACTGAGGGCCCAGATAGTATGGTTAGAGGGCCATTTAGTTCAAATGTAAATAGCTGATGAATAACAACCAGTTGACTTAACCTGTACAGTTGTGTGAGAGAAAGACAGACTTCATACAAATATATTCCTGTGGTGCCAGGAGGTTACTTTGCTCAACGTTTCATAACTATCAACAAAGCATCCATAACTTTTGTATTTTGGTGTGAGAAGGTGTATTAAGGATGAAAACCTCCTGCTTCAAATCTGGCACCTTTGCTGCACATCAAAACTCCTTAAACTGAACAGAGCACCACAAGATCCTGTAAATTGCAGAGTTTCACTTTATGAAGCCCTTGTGCCATGACAAAGCATGCTTTGTTCAATAGAGATGCTTACTTTTTCCGCCAGATAAACCAAAGTAGCTAATGGAATGGGAAGGACTTCCATGGGCATGGGTTCAAAGAACCTGGAGAGATGAATGAGATCACCCACAGTGTTATGCCACGCTCATTGGGGGAGACGGGATATCTCAAATGGATATGCACAAGAAGGGGCTGCACATGACAGACCTAGCGTAATATTCCTACGGCCCCACCAGCTGATCAGACTCTGGACCATCGGGCTTGTGCATCTGAGGCGGAATGGGCCTCATGGCGGGTATACTCCCAGGGGCAGGGATTGGACTTGGGGCAGGTATGGGCTTCCGAGAGAACTGGCAATCAGATAGGGATTAAAGCAAGGGAAGGAATTGGCCTAGTATTAGGAATGAACCCTGGAGCAGTGATGGACCTCTAGGCAGTTTGGGTCCTTGGAGAAGGGGTGGGGGTCTGGTGAGCAGTAGGGTTGTGCCTCTGCTGATGAGCTGGGAGGGGCTTCTAATGAGTATCTTGAATCCGCCTAAGGGCGGGCATTCGCTTCAGCTGTAGAGTGGGGTGTGGTCATTTGGTGAGACGTGGGGGACAGGCCTAGGGAGAATATTTGCTAAGTCTCCCTTCATCAAGATGGGAGTTGAAACAATGTCTCTGGGGTGCAATGTAACGACAAAACATCTAACAAGCCCCAGAGGGCCCTTTCCCCTTGATTAGCATCTTCAGGGGTTTCATAAATGAAATGCTGAATGCAGTTTCATACCTACTCTACCTCTTTCGAGCCTTGGGGCGCTAATGGTGAGCAAAGAGCCCAAAACTACTCATGTGGGTATCCTTTGTTTCGGCTGCCCTGGACACCTTGGCGCTTACCTTGGACGTGCCACCTTTTCTTCCTTAACATTTCCCAGTGATGGCATTTACTCTCCTACTTGCCATTTAAAACAATCTTTATAAGGCTCAGCACCATCCCTCAAAGCGGTCCTCCCTCTAATTGTTTGGCCTTCGCTTTGGTCTGGAATCCGTATTCAACTGCAAAAATAATTACACGTGTTCCTCCTCAGCACTTAATTTCAATTATAGCGTTATAAGAGGGCAGCAGGCCGCTTTCATAACAATAACTGATTTATGCTGGATTCCTCCCCCTCTTAAGCACTGTAATAACAGATGTTGTTAGTATCCAATTTTATACCTCGGAAAGATGAAGGTAAGGTTTGGACCTACCATGGGATTTGAACCTGCGAAGTGCGGGCTTCCCTCATGTCAGAGGTCAATGCTTGAATTTATAGCGATAGACCTGGGAATTACTTCATGACTCTGTTATCTTCTATGCAGCTATCTCAGTTATCTATCCTACCTCCCTGTTTTACCTCTAAAGTGCAACCTCCCTGTCTTACCTCTAATGTCCATTGACTTTTCTCTGTGGGCCGTTGCGCATCTTCGGCTTCCCTCATCAACTACCATTCCGAACTCAGCCTTGTCATTTTCACAAAAGGTCTCTTTCCTTGCCTATGTCATCGGCTATTGCCACCCTGTTATACAACAGTGTTACTATATCCCCTTCACATTCCTTCTAAATTCTTTCAGTGTCCCTATCCTTCTATTGAAAAATGTCCAATCCATATGCCACCCTTAATCACATTTCTCTCTATTTTTAATGCAATATGTACTTTCACCATCAATCATTGCTCTAGCTATCACCCTATCAGTCAATTTCTTTCAGGTATAGACAATGCATTTGTCTACCTTCTGATCTTATTTTACGCCTCACTCTTCTATTTATAAGAATGTTTTCTGAGTGCTCTTAAGCCTGTGAGGTATAATGGTGCTGCCCATTACCAGATTTGGTGCTTGGTAATACTCTTAGGGAATCATGTATGTCTTGAGTTCAGTTAAAAAGAAATTGGTTTTCTTTCCGGACCTTGCAATCTAAGTGGTATTGATCTCAATACCATTTAGATTTCAAGGTCAGGAAAGCCAGGCATCAATAAGGATTACAAAGAAGGCAGGTCTGAGGCATGTTACGTATGTTGCGTTATGTTATGTTAATCTGTTTCTGTACTTTGCCAAATCCACTCTGTAGTAGTTTTCTGTCTGTGGAATTGTCTACAGTGTCTCCGCCAGGGGTATCCAGATGTTGGTTTGCTGGAGGAGAGAAAACGAGCGAGGGGAAGATCAGATGATGGGAAAGTGAGAAAGAGGTGCTGCAAAAACAGGGAGGAAGGGGTGCAGCGGGGGATTATGGGCAGAATGGTTTTCAATAGCCTTGATGCATGTCCTGTTTGTTGGACCAAAGTTCTGCAAAATGAAGGAGGTGGATATGTCCTTGGGTGTTTTGCTAAATGGGAAGTTTTTTCAAGACCGAGTTGGAGAACTGTAAATTAGTCCACCATGTAATGTTGAATGCATGAGGGGCTTGCGAGTGTGCTTGGACAAACCTGGGAGATTGCTGGTTTATTTGCATGGACATCTCTATCAGTTGTACCTCAAATTAAACTCCAGAATGTCAACTTTGATAGGGTGGTCGCTGGGCATTGTTCTTTGTACCTGTTACCCCGGCCCTTCATGTAATTTAGACTTCATCTCCTGGGATTTATTTATTTATTGCGCTTATACAGCAAGTAAATTGTGTTTCAAAGCGCCCACAGGGCAACAGGGAGGGAACCTGGGATTGAAAAACAATTAAACACTGAAGGATAAAGACGGACCTACTAGGCCTTGTGAGCATTCAGAACGTGCAAGTGCAGAGAGAGGAGAGGGGAAGAGGGAGATGGGGGAAGTGCTAGCAGTGCCCGCGCTCGTGAGTGAGCAGCAGATGTAAGTGCCCAGTGAAGGAAGTGCTAAGGAGAGGTCAGCTGCCAATAAATATGTAAGTGCAGAGTGCAGGCTTACATTGGCATAGGCCAGTGGGTGCCAAGGCAAGTTCTGGGAGCGTGAGGAGGCTGAAGGTGATTGGGCGTAGGAGGCCAGACCACAGGAGGACACATAAGGGCCCTGGTCACCAATCTCGGCAACTGTGGGATTTGCAGAACATGGAGGAAGGGAAGGAGGAAGTGAAAAGGAAAGTCTTGAGGAGCTTCCGGAATGTATGTAGTCTTGTTGCATTTTTTCTCTTTCTCAGGGGTTTCTGGGACTGCAGACTTCATTTCCTAGAATACAATCGCAGGACCATCTTAAGCAATATTGGGGCCCTGGGCATGGACATCTTTGGGGCCCCCCTCCACCAAACCAAAGGAATTAAGTGATCAAGAGTATCTGCCCCGTCCCCCCCTGCTGCGATCACAACCCGTAGGTTGATATGCTGCCTCACAGCTTCCCCTTACCCTCTTCATTCTTGTTCTAATCAGAATGATAAACAAGTACCATTTGAAGGCCAACATTATCAGTCTACGAAGAGGTTACTTCTGTTCTGGCATAGATACAGGAGACTTTTTATCAAGAGCAT